>NW_022631025.1:5086184-6286184 GCF_010015895.1 Lontra canadensis
GCCCCCCCCCCCCCCCCCCCCCCCCCCCGCGCCAAGTAGGACTCAATCCTGGGACTCCAGGATCATGACCTGAGCCGAAGGCAATCACTTACCAAATGAGCCACCCAGGTGCCCCCTTGCCCCACTTTCAATAATGGATAGAACACCCAGGAAGAAAATCAGTAAGGCAACAGGTGACTTGAACAACATCATAAACCCGGAGGAACTAACAGACTTCCACAGGACACTCCACCCAACAGTAGCAGCGTACACATTCTTCTCATGTGCACATGTACATTCTTTGGGATCACACAGTAGGTCACAAAACAGATCGTAACAAGTTTAAGAAGGCTGAAATCACCTCAGGTACCCTTTCCAACCACAATGGAATGAAACTAAGTATCAATAACAGCAAGAAAATGGGAAAATTCACAATCAGATGAAAATGAATGTATTCTTAAAAAAACATGGGGCCAAAGAAGAAATCAAAAGGGAAATGGAAAATACCTAGAGACAACAAAAATGAAAACACAACACACCAAAACTTATGGGACAAAGAAAAGAAGTACTAAGAAGGAATTTTATAGTGATAAGCACCTACATTCTTTCTACGGAAGAAGAAAAGATCTCAAATAAATAGCCTAACTTTACACTTAAAGGAATCAGAAAAAGAATAACCTAAAATTCAAAGTTAGCAGAAGGAAAGAAATAATAGAGAAAACATAAATGAAACAGCAAAGTGAAAACCAACAGGAAAAAAAAATCAACAAAACTATGAGTCAGTTTTTTGAAAAGATAAAAAAAAATTTACAAACCCTTACCTAGACAAAGAAAAAAGAGAAAAGACTCAAATAAAATCAGAAATGAAAGACAAGACATTACAACTAAAGCCACAGAAATTTTTTTTTTTAATTATGAACAATTACATGCCAACAAAGTGGACAACCTAGAAGAAATGGATAAATTCTACCAAGTCTGCCTCAGGACTAGAGCTTGAACAGAACAGTAACAAGTGAGGAAGCTGAATCAGTAACCAAAAAACCTCACACAAAAAAAAGCCCAAGACCAGATGACTTCACCAGATTAATCAATTCACTGGTGAATTCTACCAAACATGTGAAGAATGATTACTACCAATCCTCAAACTTCCAAAAACACTGACGAGGGAACACTTCCAAATTCATTTTATGAAGCCAACATCACCCTGGTACCAAAGCCAGACCTGAAAGACACTACAAGAAAACTATAGGCCAATATCCCTGATGAACGTGGATGCAAAAATTATCAACAAATTTTAGCAAACTAAATTCAATGTTACATTAAAAGGATCATATGACATAACCAAGTGGCATTTATCCCTGGGATGCAAGAATGGTTATATGCAAATCAATTAATGTGATATACCATATTAACATATTAATGAAGGCCATAAATCACATGACTGTCTCAAGAGATGAAGAAAGAGCATCTGACAAAATTCAACACTTTCATAATTAAAGATTCTCAACAAATTAATTATAGAAGAAACTTACCTCAACACAATAAGGGCCATACATGAAAAGCCCACAGCTAACATCTTCAACGGTGGAAAACTCAAAGCTTTTCCTCCACAATTTGGAACAAAGCACGGAGGACCATTCTTGCCACTGCTAGTCATGGTACCGTATATACACGTACAGTACTATTACCTGGTACCGTAAATCCTAGCCAGAGCAATGAACCGAGAAAAAGAAATGAGAGGAATCCAAACTGGAAAGGAAGAAGTAAAATCATCTATCTGCAGATGACATGATCTTATATGTAGAAACCCCAAAGATAAACCCACCCACCCCCCCAAAAAAAACTACTGGAATAAATGAATTTTTAAAACTTGCAGACTACAAAATCAACTTGCGCTTCTGTACACTAACAGTAAACTATCTGAATAAGAATCAAGTAAATAATCCTATTTACAAGAGCATCCCCCAAAATTTAAATACTTAGGAATAAACTTAACCAAGAAGATTAAAGACTTATATACTAAAAGTATAGAGGCACCTGGGCGGCTCAGTGGGTTAAGCCTCTGCCTTCAGCTCAGGTCACAATCTCAGGGTCCTGGGATTGAGCCCTGCATCGGGCTCTCTGCTCAGCGGGAAGCCTGCTTCCCTCCCTCTCTCTGCCTGCCTCTCTGCCTACTTGTGATCTCTCTGTCAAATAAATAAATAAAATCTTTAAAAAAAAAAAAAGCATAAAACACTTGGAGCGACTGAGTGGCTCAGTGGGTTGGGGCCTCTGCCTTCGGCTTGGGTCATGGTCCCGGGGTCCTGGGATGGAGCCCAGCGTCAGGCTCTCTGCTCGGTGGGGAGCCTGCTTCCCCCTCTCTCTCTGCCTGCTTCTCTGCCTACTTGTGGTCTCTCTCTGTCAAATGAATAGGTAAGGTCTTCAAAAAAAAAAAAAAAAGTATAAAATGCTTAAAAAAGACATTTTAAAAATTACACATAAATGGAAAGACAGCCCATATTCATGAACTGAGAGAATTAATATTCTTGAAACATCCATACTATCCCAGGTGATCTACAGATTCAATGCAATTCTTATCAAAACTCTAATTTTTTAATAGAATAATAGAGAAAATAACATACAGAAAAAACAATCCTAAAACTTAAATGGAACTACAAAAGACTCCAGGTAGCTAAAGCAATTATGAGCAAAAAGAACAAAGCTGGAAGCATCAGAGTTCCGGATTTCAAAATATATTACAAAGCAACAATAATCAAAAGAGCACGGTACCAACATAAAAACATGCAAAGCAATGGAACAGAGAGCCTAGAAATATATTTGCAAATATGTGTTCAACAGACAAACAACACACAGAAAAATCAACTCAAAATGGATTAAAGATAAACTTAAGACCTAAACTTGTAAAACTCCAAGAAGAAAACACGGAGGAAAAGCTTTTTAGCACTGGCAATGCTTTCTTGGATGGAATACCAAAATAAGTGAAAAGGTAACCCAGAGAATGAGAGAAAATGTCTGAAATTTATATCTCTGATTAATATAAAAAATACATAAGAAAAAAATACATAAGAAACTCATACAACTCAAAAGCAAAAAGAAAATAACAACAGAATAACCCAGGGGCACCTGGCTGGCTCAGCGGGTGGAGTGTGCAACTCTTGATCTCAGGGTTGGGAGTTCAAGCCCCACACTGGGTGTAGTGATTACTTAAAAATTAAATCTTAAAAATAAAATTGGAGGGTGCCTGGGTGGCTCAGTTGGTTGGGCGACTACTTTCAGCTCAGGTCATGTTCCTGGAGTCCCGGGATCGAGTCCCATGTCAGGCTCCCTGCTCAGCAGAGAGTCTGCTTCTCCCTCTGACACTCTCCTCTCTCAAGCTCTCTCTCTCTCTCAAGTAAATAAATAAAATCTAAAAAAATAAATAAATAAATAAAATTGGGGCACCTGGGTGGCCCAGTGGGTTAAGCCTTTATTTTCAGCTTGGGTCATGATCTCAGGTGCCTGGGATGGAGCCCCGAGTTGGGCTCTCTGCTCAGCGGGAAGCCTGCTTCTCCCTCTCTCTCTGCCTGCTTCTCTGCCTACTTGTGATCTCTCTCTGTCAAATGAATAAATAAAATCTTAAAAAAAAATAAAAATAAAATAAAATAAAACCACCCAATTAAAAAATGGGCAAAGACCTGGATAGATCATTCCTCCACAGAAGACCCAGAGATGTTCAAACATTCACATGGAAAAGTACTCAACATCACTCATCATCAGAGAAATACAAATCAAAACCATAATGAGCTATCACCTCATGCCTGTTAGAGTAGTGGCAATCAAAACAAACAAACAAAAAAGATAAGTATTATTGACACTGTGAAGAAAAGGGAATCCTTATACACTGATGATGGGAATGCAAACTGGAACAGCCACTACAGAAAACAGTAGGGAGGTTCCTCAAGAAATTAAAAGGAGAGCTACCATTTGATCCCACGGTCCCACTTCTGGGTACATAGTCACAGAAACTGACACACTCCTACATTCATCTCAGCTTTATTCACTTGAGCCAAGACATGACAGCTAGCTAAATGTCCAATGAAAGATGAATAAAGAAAATGTACTATTTACATACAATGGAATATCATTCACCCTTAAGAACAAAGTAAATGCTATCATCTGTGACATGGGTGAACAAGGAAAACAATGTGCTAAGTGAAATAAGCCAAACACAGAAGAACAAATACGCATAATTCCATTTATATAAACAATCTAAAATAGTCACACTCACAGAAGCAGAGAGTAGAATGGTGGTTGCCAGGGGCTGGAGGGAGGGAAGGGGGAACAGGAAGACATCAATCAAGGGGTACAAAGTTTCACTTATGCAAGATGACTAAGTCCCACAGATCTACTGTGTACCACAATGCCTGTATTATATACTTAAAAATTTGCTAAGATAATTATACTGGGGTTTAAAGATTTTTTTTTAAAGATTTTATTTATTTATTTATCTATTTATCTATTTGACAGACAGAGATCACAAGTAGGCAGAGAAGCAGGAGGGAGATGCAGAGGGGCGGTGGGGGGAAGCAGGGTCCTTGCTGAGCAGAGAGATGCGGGGCTCGATCCCAGGACCCTGAGATCATGACCTGAGCCAAAGGCAGAGGCTTTAACCCACTGAGCTACTCAGGTCCCCCATGATCATATTTATTTATTGAGAGAGAGAGAGAGAGCATGTGAGTGAGCAGCGAGAGGGTCAGGAGAGAAGATATCCCAGGCAGACTCCATGCCAAGCATGAAGTCGTGAGCCCCATGCAGGGCTCAAATGCACGACCCTGAGATCAGGACCTGAGCCAAAATCAAGAGTCAGATGCTTGGGGCTCCTGGGTG
Organism: Lontra canadensis; assembly: GCF_010015895.1. NCBI lineage: Eukaryota > Metazoa > Chordata > Mammalia > Carnivora > Mustelidae > Lontra > Lontra canadensis. The sequence continues at coordinate 5,091,030 of NW_022631025.1, forward strand.
GTTCAGATGGCTAAGTGCCTGCCTTCAGCTCAGGGCATGATCTCCGGGTCCTGAGGTCGAACCCCACATCGGGCTCCCGCATCAGTGGGCAGTCTGCTTCTCCCTCTGCCTCTCTGCTTGTGCGCGTTCTCTCTCTCAAATCAGTAAAATTAAAAAAAAAAAAAAAAAAAAGAAAGAAAATCTTTAAAAAAAAAAAAAAAAGAAAGAAAAGAAAGCCAGATGCTCAACTGACTGAGCCACAGAGGCATCTCAATAAATTCTTTTGAAATTTGCTAACAGAGTAGATCTAGGTCAAGTACTATTATCACAAAAAATTAAAAGTGTAAAGATAAAACACAAAGGGCAGAAAGAAACTTTTGTAAGAGGTATGTTTATGGTACTACTATGCTGCTGGTTTCACAGGTAGACATTCATCTGCAAACTCATCAAGCTGTACACACTGAATATGTATAGATTTCTGCACGTAAATCGTTTATCAGTAAAGTAGTTTTTTGGAAAGGAAATAAGTATATAGTTTTACTATCACGGTGCATGCAGAGTAACCACGTAATGAGTAGATACCATTCCTGCTCTCCTACATCTTCCAGACAAAATGTGCCAGCCCCATCTCAGCTCCCCCAACCCCCTATGCGTCCGTCTACACCATCTTACATGTTTGCACACGCTACCCTCATCAGACAATGAGCTTTTCTCAGGGAGGGACTGCGGTGCATTGGTGGTCCCTAAACCAAAGCTCTCGGGAGAGCAGCCCACACCCAGGAGCTGTCTGCTTCAGCATTCACCAAAAAACCAAAACAAAACAAAACAAAAACAAGGAATGCGTTAGTCTAGTCATGGTGAGACAAAAAAATAAAACATCGTATCTCAGCCAACAGTTACAATTTCACTGGGAAGACTTCTCCAAGACTGTTGTCTACAAAGTAAATGACTGGAAAGAAGTAAACTGTTATGAGTCATTCTTATCTTCATGAGGCACGTAAAAGCTAAGAAATCTAAATCAAATGCAAAGGATACGCAATCCCTCGGATCCGCCTGATCTTCCCCGGGTCTGTGAGCTGGACCGGCCTCAGGACCTTCCTGACAGGACACGAGAAGAGCACTTCCCCTCCTCCTCCGGGAGGCATTCCCCGTCGCAGCACCTGCACAGGCGGCGAGAGAGCAGAGGTGAGCGTGTGGCAGAGTAGGGGACACTGACACCCAGCGCGGCTGGTTCAGGCCAAGGAGCTCTTCCTTAGAACAGTGAGCTCTCTACAGCCAACACGTCAACTCCTTCGAGATCATCAGCACCTCACGTTAGCACCAAGAGGGCGCGTGAGAAGCAGGGACCCAAATGGCATGGCCAGAAGAGCAGCAGACACGGGGCCAGCCCAGCCCAGGCCCTGGCCAGCATGTCGCTTCACCACCAGCGCCTGTTCCCTCGCGCTTACTGTGAGCGGCTTGGCCCCTTTCTTACCCATCAGGAACTACTTCTCCTCCCTATGCAATTAACTAATCTACCAAAACTCATTTTATTTATTTATTTTTTAAAAAAATATTTTACTTATTTATTTGACAGAGAGAGAGATCCCAAGTAAGCAGAGGCAGGGAGAGAGAGAGGAGAAGCAGGCTCCCCACTGAGCAGAGAGCCCAATGTGGGGCTCGATCCCAGGACCCTGAGACCATGACCTGAGCTGAAGGCAGAGGCCCAATCCTCTGAGCCACCCAAGTGTCCCCCAAAACTCATTTTATTAAATAAAAATGCAGTCATTTCCCTTGTTTAAAACATTAGCTTCAGAAGTAGAGATTCGAGGCACCTGGGTGGCTCAGTGGGTTAAGCCGCTGCCTTTGGCTCAGGTCATGATCCCAGAGTTCTGGGATCGAGCCCCGCATCAGGCTCAGAGAGCCTGCTTACCCCTCTTTCTCTGCCTCTCTGCCTACTTGTGATCTCTGTCAAATAAATAAAATCTTAAAAAAAAAAAAAAAGTAGAGATGCTAAACAGCTTAAGATAGCCAGTTAACTTACTGATGTGGTAATTCCTTTCGACAGCAAACAAACAGATGCGTAAATTACTTCTAGGTTTTGAAAACACTGAAAATTCTCTGGGGCATCCAGGTTGGGAGGCCTGAGACCCAAATGACATCTGGATGATCTCGTTCAGAAAGGGTGTGTGGCCAGAAGCCCAGCTTGGCTGCTTCCCTGTGGAGCTGGTGTGAGGAATAAAGAAGCCCAGGGGATGGGGGGGGGGTGTAGACAGCATGACTTCGCCCACCACAAAGTATGTGCAAGAGAACAGGCGCGACCATGGTCACAGCTTGAGTCCCCTCTCAGGGCAGTCTGCAATGTCTGTTCATGGCTCCTGGGGATCTCCTCAGTGGTGACTTCAGTGTGACACACATGGACACACTGTGTCTTCCAATGAGCTCATCGGAGAATATTTTACATGCATGTACAGCCAACCACGTACACATTCTTACCTTTAGCTCAAACGATTCACCGTCAATTCCAAACTGCTTCAACAGAGGAAGGGCTGTTGCCTTAAGAACATCAACCTGTAGAATTATTTTAGGAAAAAAAAAAAAAAAAAGTTTAATGAAACTTTCAGGGGCGCCTGGGCGGCTCAGTTGTTAAGCGTCTGCCTTCAGCTCAGATCATGATCCCAGGGTCCTGGGATCGCCCCACATCAGGCTCCCTGCTCAGCAAGAAATCTGCTTCTTTCTCTCCATCTGTTGCTCCCCCTGCTTGTGCTCTCCCTCTCTCTCAAATAAATAAATAAAATCTTTTAAAAAAATGAAAAATAGACCTTAACAGGTGGAAAGAATAAAGAGCCCATGAAGCAGGATGAGGTTTAGTGACTGGGGAGATGATGCGGTCCTGTGACAAGAAAGTACGCCGGCTTACGAAAGCAGGGGCCGGCTCTGCTCCCAAGTTAAGACTGCAATCCTACAAGCTGTGGGCTTCTCTGAGCTCCTCTTCCCTCACTTTATACTTTATACACCTACCCTGTGTCATTAGGAGGCTCATATGCATCATGCAAAAAGCATCAAGAAACTGCTGAGTTCATCTAGAAAACAAACTGGGACTTTTGCTCATTCTTTTTTTTTTTTTTTTCTTTTTAATTTATTTATTCGTTGTGGCGGGCTGCAAGGCAAGAGGGAGAACCCTCAAACAAGACTCCCTGCTGAGCTCAGAGCCCAACGTGTAGCTTGATCCCAGGACCCTGAGATCGTGACCCGAGCCAAAAGCAAGGGTCAGACACTTAATCGACTAAACCATCCAGGGGCCCCAACTTCTGCTCATTCTTGTAGGTATAAATGCTATAGAAGAAAATATCAGCCTTTTCTTTTTCAGACATGGTTGTTTAACATTTAAAGCTGTTGGCATGCCAAGCCAAAGCAAACCAAATGAACCTGAGCTGGGGCTACCTGGGATCCCGGTGGTGCCCACCATGCAGGCAGGTAAAGGGGAGGTGGTGAGCCAACGAGGGGGTGGGGGCAGACAGGGACAGGCTGCCACAAACTCCAGGAGCAGCACAGACCCGGACTCTGATGACAATACCCACAGTTAACAGCAAGGCTATGCCAAATGCTTCTGTTATGTCTCCTCCTTTGGGGCTACTGAGAGGCCTCAGGTCCTCTGCCTACTTATCTGCAGAGGGAGTAGGATGACATTCAAATCAGGTCAGCTAACCAATCAGTGAACATTGTCTCAACAGCAACTTGGGAAGGAAGATTACTCCCTTATTTGCTCCCAACGCAACAGAGCTGCTCCTCGGTCTGCAGGGGCTGACCCTATCCGCTGGCGGCGAGGACAGGCAGCGTGAGCATGGCACGGAGGGAACAGTCCAGTCGTGGTCCAGGCTCTGCCTTCAGTTAGCTGTATGGCCTCAGGTCAGAAAATCCCAAACATCTGAACTTCCTTGTCTCTGAGGTAAGGGGCTCAGCCTGTCTACAAGCTGCTACCGACTCTAACAAGGTAAGATTCAGCAGGATGATATTCCAGGAAGGCTCCATAGCCTATGCTATGGAGGCCCCAACTACGTATTCTGATACCACAAAACGAACCAGAGGCAGAAATGACTACGAAGCCCAGGAACATGTTCACGACGACTCAGGTGGGGCAGAAGCAGCTACAAGGAAAACTCACTAAAGATTAGCTAATTTCATTAAATATTGCAGCTAAACACACATTAAAAACTTAAAATACGCATTTGGGGTTGCCAGAACAGAGAAGTCAGTGTAGACTAGAATGAAGAAAACTGGGGAGAAGGCCAAATCAGACTCTGGGAAAAGTGGGGGATGCACGGATATAGGCTGCTCTGATGGCACGACTCCCAGGAACCAGGCGCCCACCAGCCCTCTTCGGGGAAAGACAGGCAAGAAAAATGGTGCATCACTGCCAAGCTCAGCCTACTTGTGCTTGGAGTCAAAAGGACGAGGTCAAATGGACTCTGAAGGTCAGCCAGAAGCAGACCCGAGGTGTGGTCTGGTCTCCTGACTCACTCTCTGTTTGACACGCAGGACCGGCATCGTGGTCGTGGGACTAGGAAAAGCAGTCCCTCTCTGCCTCTTAAACCCACTGTGACACCTGGACACTCCCCCACATCCCCAGGGCCTTGGGTGCCTTCTGCATAGTGAAGGGCTAGACGGGACATGCTCCCCTGGTTCCACACTAACTTTAGCAGACAGAGAACAGTCTGCAAGTTCTGCTTAAGAAAAACAGAGCTGTAACTCTGTGATTACAGGCAGAAGTCCAACCCAGGTGGCTCCTGAGAGCAAAGGCCTTAATTATCCTTCGGTCCAATCAATCAGTCAACAGACAGAAATGTGACCAGATCCAAGCCAAAAAGAAAAAGGGCAGAAACTCGCTCCCAACTACCTTGTCTGAAATGATGGTAAGAACATTCACCTCACAGGGCTGGTTTAAGAATCAAATAAACAGGGATGCACACACACGAACACAGGTTCACCCAGAAGAGTGCCCAGCACACAGCACAAGGACCTGAACTTCGTTTCCCCTCCCAGGAAGGAACAAAAAAGACTGGAATCTTCACTTGCCTATTGACCCGCGGCTCTGATGCAGAATTACTGAGAATCAGAGGAGACCTCCTGAACTTTGTTTCTCCTCAGAATTTGTCCCCACTTCCCTTCCTTTTGTCCCCAGGGGAAAATGTCCCTCTTCTCACACAAGGCTCACCCCATCACTTCCACTGTTGACCCTCACCCCTCCAACTGTTGGAGTCAGCCTTACAAACACCCCCACTCCTTTTATTTTAATTGTTCCTTTCTCCACTACAGCATCACCTCTGCCCACAAACACAATCAAGCTTCCCCTCGTTCAGAAAACAAAAACCACACCAAACCAAACTCCAAACAAAAACTCAGTTCTTAAAGAATCATCCTATCTAACATTCTAGAAGAATCTCCCAGGTTTCCACAGTTCTATTTGCTACTCATTCCTCAACCCATGTCCTTATAGTCCAATGACACCATTCTCTCAAAGGTCAGCACAACTTCTCGCTGCCCAATGAGTCTCCTTGCCCAGCTCGAAGGGAGCTCCAGTCAAGACTGGAGTCATCCCCCACTTCTTAGAACTCAACCCCGATCCCCACGGTCACTGTCTCTGGCCTTCTTCTCCCACTCACACCTTAAACATTCATTTCCTCTTCTTCCTCTGTTCTTTTTTTTTTTTTTTTTAATTTTATTTATTTATTTGTCAGAGTGAGCACAGGCAGACAGAGTGGCAGGCAGAGGCAGATGGAGAAGCAGGCTCCCGCTGAGCAAGGAGCCCGATGTGGGAATCAATCCCAGGATGCTGGGATCATGACCTGAGCCGAAGGCTGCGGCTTAACCGGCTGAGCCACCCAGGCTGAGCCACCCAGGCGTCCCGTTCTTCCTCTGTTCTCAATCTCAGGAACCATGTGGCCCCCAGAGGCCAAAAAGGGAATTGTAATGAATCATGAGGTCCGCTAAGATCTGTATCCATCCAGAGAGCTCACGATTTATCTAAAGAGGGCAGCACCATGCAGGTCCCGCTGATGGCCACTCAGCGCAGCCACATCAACTTACTGTAACATAAAATCTGGGGTCTCAAATATGAACCACTGATACAGATACACACACAACCACCACATTGTCCAAGTCGGAGGGAGAACACCTGTAGGATTAATTCAAACAGCTACCACTGTTCAACCTTAGCACCGGTCAATGTCATTCTCCAGGGGACTTAACTATCAATAGGTAAGATCCTATGACCTACCTCTGAGGCTTCAGACAGTCATTTCTAACTGCCAGCTGAACATGTCCATGTCAATTTCCTACCAATATCCCAGGAAGAGGATCAAAATTAAACACATCATCCATCATCCTACCACAATTTTCCTCTTCCCTGTGTCAAAAGCTATCTGATCTCTATCCTTCCACACTATCCTTTCAGTGAAGAATAGAAATCCTGGTGTAATTTATAACTACTTCCTTCTATCCCACCTCCGATCAGCTATCAATCAAGAAGTGTCTCACTCCACAATGTCCATCAGATCTGTCCCCTCCTTTTCACGTCCATGCCCATAATGTTCAATATAGTTGAAACCTCTCAATTCATCCTTATCTTCCTAAAATCTGAGACTGACTCTGGCTTCCTTTCCCTAGAAAACCCTCCCCAGCTCTCAGCACTTCACTTGTACCTGACAGGAGTGACCCTGTCATCTCCCTAACTGTCCACCTCACAAGATTGAGTTCCAGAAGGGAACTCTTCGAATTTGTCCTTGCATGTGCAGAATGGACATGAATCAGGGGAGCCATACATTCAAGAGAAAGCTTGAAATGACGAAGTCACAGGCTTCAGAAGTTACTCTCATCCAGGATTAGGTGTATTTATTTTATCCTGGTCTGAAGCCAGGAACTAACCAAGGTCATTTCAGCAAAGCAGCTAGCCAAAGCAGAGAGCTCTGCAACATACAAAAATAGATTTTCTTTTAAATACCCTGCATGCAAGGGGCGCCTGGGGGCTCATTCGGTTAGGTGTCTACCTTTGTCTCAGGTCATGATCCCGGGATCCTGAGATCGAGCCTTGTGTTGGGCTCATGCTCAGCGGGGAATCTGCTTCTTCCTCTCCCTCTGCCACTTCCCCTGCTTGTGCGTGCGCTCTGTCAAATATATAAAATCTTAAAAAAAAAAAAAACTGTGGCTCAGTGGGTTAAGCCTCTGCCTTGGGCTCAGGTCATGGTCTCAGGGTCCTGGGATTAAGCCCTGCATTGGGCTCTCTTGCTCAGCAGGGAGCCTGCTTCCCCCTCTCTCTGCCTACTGCTCTGCCTACTTGTGATCTTTCTCTGTGTGTCAAATAAATAAATAAAATCTTAAAAAAAAAAAAAAACCCAAAAACTTTTTTTAACAATGCCAGTAGAAACAGCTTTTAAGATTATTAGCAATTATAAGAAAAAGAAAAAAAAAGAGTAGAAAACTAAGACATATAGTGTCCAAGTTTACTGCATGCTTCAGAGCTTTTCCCAACATGCAAGGCTCCTCCTCTTCCCCTGCTCCATTCTGTAAGTACAGAGGCCTCCTCTCACAGTTTTAACTGAAAGGTAGTTTCCTAGAATCTTCAGAGTATGCAGGAAAAAAAACAATCATCTGAAATTAGTTTAAAATTCTAACCAGTTTAAATAAATAAATCTTTTTTAAAAGGCGGGGGAGAGGCACCTGGGTGGCACAGTCGGTTGAGCATCCCAACTCTTGGTTTCAGCTCAGGTCATGATCGCAGGGGGGTGAGATGGGGCCCCCATGTCAGGCTCTGCACTGAGCAAGGAGTCTGCTTGGGATTCTATCTCTCCTTCTTCCTCTGCTCCCTCCCATTCCTTTTCTAAAGTAAATAAATCAATCTTTAAATTCTAAACAGTTTATGCAATATTCCTTTACAACTGAGAATTTCAGATCTTCAGGATCCTAAGAAAAAGGTTTATGTGTCTGAATTCCCAAGAACTGAGAATTGAGTCTTTTAGTGCCTAGCAACGCATTAACCAGGTCTGTACCTTAGCAGATGTCTTAGTGAATACCAGTGGCCCCACTGCACCACCTAACTGGTCTTTTCTGGTTAGGAAAGCTGCACACTTCACACTCTGCCTCAGAGCCACGCCCTCAGTGGTCCCAGTCCAGTATCAGTAGAGATGAAGGCAAGTGTCCTTGGTCAGGACGAGGGACATTCACCTCATGTCCCTCAGCTTTATGATATCTTCTGTGGCCAGCAAAGAATTGAAAGGTGGGGATCCTTCCTTCCACACAAGAGAAGTACAAGGCAGGACTGGACAAAACTGCTCTCATCTCTGTTTCTGTTTCTGTCTCTGTCTCTCTCTCTCACACACACAGACACACACACACACAAATGCACATATGACAAAACCCACCCTAGAAGGGCACTAAGACAGCTGTGGATCCCATGTGTATAACAAACTATCCTCCCCACACAAGCAGGAAAGTTAGGATGCTGAATAAGAAGCTTGCTGGGGCGCCTGGGTGGCTCAGTCAGTTAAGCGTCTGCCTTCAGCTTAGGTCGTGATCCCAAGTTCCTGGGATGGAGCCCCACGTCAGTCTCTTTGCTCAGCAGGGAGTTGGCTTCTCCCTCGTCATCTGTTTCTCCCCACTGCTTATGCTCTCTCACTCTCTCTCTCTCTCAGATAAGTAAATAAAAGCAGCAGCAGCAGCTTGCCCACAAACTATCCAAGTTCACATATACCTTCCTTGCCCTTGCCCATTTTCTAAATCTGCAAACTCTTCTTGGAAGAAGCCCTAAAATTTATGATTAAAACCCTAGTAAGTCAAGATTATGCTACAGCAATGCCAAGGAGATATTATTATTTTCTGTCTAAAATTCTGGTCTGCTGCCTTCCAGCCGCAGCCAACACATGACCTTAAGAAGATTCTACTCTCGAGCACTTGTGCCAACAGAGCCTATTTCATGTCAACTGTGACGAGACTGCACGCTTCTGCTCTAACGGCTCTCAGACGCGACAACGAAAGGCACCTTGATGAATGTGAGCGGTCGTCACTGAATCTGATGATTTCAAGTCTTGGCTCATCTGCTTCCTAGAGCGATTAGTGTTTAAACCTCCAGGTAAAGAACAAAACAAAGACACTCAGCAATAAACCTGTGCTTTCCTGGGAACTTGTTGCTCTAACGTGGGTTGCTGCGAGAGACAGAACTACTCACGACTCACCGAAGGGTCAACCTGGTCATTGGTTACTCCTCGCAGAATGATTCTCAGCGGGTGCTTCATAAACGGGGCCAGGCGGAGAAGACTCTCCAGGTAGTAGCCGATGCTGCGAAGGACGTTACAGTCGTGCTCCACAGACCCGCCATACAGGAGGCCAGGCTGGTAATACAAGGTCGTTCCTTGCACCGGAAGAAGAGCCACGTTCAACAGAAAAAAGCAAAAAAACAGAAAAACAAAAAAACACTTAGGTGTCACAAATGCAACGAAGGCAGTAAATCCCAAGGGGAAAGTCTGACAAGGGCATCCAAAAGTTCAAAATACCATTCCTAAGAGCCCACACCTCACTCCAAAAGCTGACTCATTACTGTCAAGCCCGTGTAACGATAATACACTGTGAGTGTAATTTAATAAACAGTAATAAATTAAACCCCTCCCTAAGCATCCGAGTTGCCAAAGTCACAGCAGGGTGCAGAGGACAGATCCTAGCAGGCACCCTGGGCTTCCAACAGCACCCCTGCCTGCAGGTGGGGGTTTTACAAATGACACGCTGAGACCATCCCACCAACAACCGGCTTCTTCCAGACCCTTGAAATGAGATTTTCCATAAAGCGTACTCCACCAGCAGGATTCCTAGAGAAGGCAAGTACTTGATGGCACTTAAATTCTGTTAATAGGAGCTATTTTTAAAAAAAAGAAAAGAAAAAAGTAGCGATTTTAAGTTAATAGCAACAAATGGAAAGATCTTAAAATGATGAATAGCTTTATTGGAAATCCTGTTATTCTTATTCACTCTTTCTCATACTTGTAACATCCACAAAGTTTCTTACTGGGTGTACGTATTAGGGGAAAAAGCAAAGTAAAATATTCTCGATTATTGGGGGGTTCATAAACAGGTGGACAAGGGATTGTTGCTGCTCAAAACCTTTTGCCACTGTTTACTGGCATAATTTACCAATAAATTAAACGTTAGAGGAAAGAGATCTGGGTTTGGTCATTCAAAAGGAAAGGAGTTCTTTGGAGTTATATAAAATTTTAAAATTTGGAGTTTCATTAAAAAAAGAAGAAGAAGACTGTATTATCATAAAAGTCTTCAAATCTGTGCCTACAAATTAACCAAGTGAGAAACTGGTCAGATCATCAGAATGAAGGCTTCTACTCTGGTGGGGCAGGTGGTAATGAGGTAGAAGCAGGATCATGTAAAATGTCTTACTTCCCAATTTAAACTGCAGATATGACCACAAAAGAATTATGAACCCTCTGAATTGGGGCACCTGGGTGGCTCAGTCGTTAAGCATCTGCCTTTGGCTCAGGTCACAGTCCCAGGGTCCTGGGATCCAACCTCACATGGAGGTGGGGTGTTTGGAGGGGGGAGGTCCCTGCTCAGCAGAGAGCCTGCTTTTCCCTCTCCAGGTTCCCCCTTCTTGTGTTCCCTCTCTCGCTGTCTCTGTCAAATAAATAAATAAAATCTTTAAAAATAAAAATTATGGGGAGGCGCCTGGGTGGCTCAGTCGTTAACCATCTGCCTTTGGCTCAGGTCATGATCCCAGGGCCCTGGAATGGACCCCTGAGCCAGGCTCCCTGCTCAGCGGAAGCCTGCTTCTCCCTCTCCCACTCTCCCTGCTTATGTTCCCTCTCTCGTTGTCTCTCTGTCAAACAAATAAATAAAATCTTAAAAGAAAATTATGAACCCTCTGAATCACTGATAAAAATTGCTGAAAAAAAAATTTTTGATTTAAAATTTTTTAAAATCTCCAGCAATTTCAAAGTCGGTCAGTCAAGGAACACTCAAGGAATCAGAGGTCACAAAGGGCACCTGAAGTCTCGTGCCTGAAACTTGCTCTCCGTAGGGTAGGGCCAAACGCAGCTATGGATGCGTAAGTCTCACATGATGGCAGGGCCTGTATAGAGCCAATGGATGAGAAAGTGCACAGTTTCCTTTGTGGACTACCTGTGCTAAGTGGGAGAGTTCATGGACCAGCCCAACAGTGTTTGCATGGTTTCCCACACAAGGTTGAGAAAAGATTTTCTAAGAGCTAACAAACAGCTACAAACAACCTAAACATTTATCAGTAGGAGCAGTCAAATAAATTATCATGCCTCCATACAACAGAAGAGTCTACTAGGCCCACTGGAATATGAGATGGGCCTGCGTGTGCCTGGCAGGGGACATTCTGTGACATGCACGGCAGCAAAGAAGCTGGCTGCGGCGCACCAGGAAGAGCTTGAGCTCCAGAAGCTCCAGAAGCCCATGCAAGCAAAGGCCTCTGACAGAGACCAGAGCACACATCCCGGGCTAGGACCGCAGCTGTCCCTCAGAGGGAACGGTAAAAGAACGAGAAGAGGAACAGGGGAAGGGATTTGCACATCTTGTACATATAATTGTGCCTTTTTTTTTTTTTTTTTTCATTTGAGAGAGAGACAATGTGCATGTGGGGGCTAGGCAGGGGGAAGGAGACGTAGAGGTAAAGAATGCCAAGCAGACTGTGTGCTGAGCATGGAGCCCGACCGCAGGGCTCGATCTCACAACCCCGAGATCATGACCTGAGCAGAAACCAAAAGCCAGATGCTCAACTGACTGAGCCACCCGGGCGCCCTGTGCATATTTATTTTAAAAGACAAATTAAAGAAATAATAATAATAATTCAGTACATACGACTACCTCACAGAGTATGCTATAAAATTTTATTGGAACCAAATAAATAAACAGACTCTGAAAAGTTGTGCATAAATTTTAGGTGTAAAATATTTTTGTTGCTGAAAAGGGGAGGTGCTTATTTGTTGATCTGAATTTCCAGCCTTCTGACTTCAAGTACACACCCTTACATTTGGAAATTTCACATACATCTCAGCACAACTGTATCACAGACAGAAAACTGGTTCTTCACACCTGAGTATTTATACAGTCAAAAGGCATGAGAAGTAGAGGAATATTTTAGTACATGTGGATCCTTTCAGGAACCGGAAAAAAGAGAGCTTACCTGTTTGGTTTATTTCAATCCGAGAACCATTAGTTATTTTGTCCAACAGCCTTATAAAGCTGGCTTCAAAGTCTGTAGGGAAAAGAGAAAACGGACTGGCTTCAGGTCAGGTCACCATTTCCAGAGCACATGTGTGTGATCCAGGAGATGCGGTGGAAGGTACGTGACTCCCTGCCTCACGCACAGGTTCCTGTCGGGACTGGGGTGAGACCACTGGTCGAGGTAACCAAAGCAGCTGGAAAGCACTGGCTGGCACACATATGCCTGGCAGAACCATTAGGAGCAATTCAGCTGTCACATTCCACAACAAACAACAACTCTACCACCAATCTGATGGGGTATTAATTTCAGCAGTCTAACACTCATAACGACCGACTCTTCTGACCTCAGGGGTGCATGCCAAACAAGGGAGAAATAGCAGCATTTTAAAGTCAATTTCTTATTTGTTCCAGAATACCTGAGAGGGCAGATGAAATTGGAGGTCACTCCTCAGTCTCAGAAGCAGTAAGAGGTCACTGTCTCCCCCACTCAACTCTGACCTTCTCCCTCTTGCCCCCTTACTCATCTAGAGCTATCTGACCAGTTCAGTTTTTAATTTCGTTACAAAGGTCCTTGAATGTACAGTATTATTACCACCTTCTTTTTAACACATGAAAACAGACTGGAATAAAAAACACCGCGTGTTAATGAACAGATTTCTCTTCATGGCAGGACTTTATGTGAATTTAATTTTCTTGTTTAAATTCTCATGTACAAATTTGCTTCAATTCCTTTTATACACAGATTGTTATCCCAAACATAAAAGCTGGTCACTATTTAGAAGGGGGGTGGGTAGAAAGGGAGGAAAAGGATTTTAAATGCGAACTATGAGAGGAGGAAGAGAGAAGACTCAGGCAGGAGAATATGTCGGATCTCACACACACACTCACACACAGACACTCACGCTCACTCCCTCCCCCTCTAGCATCAACCTCTTGCCCGGGAACAAGGGGAGGAAGACCAGCTCTTCTGCACCGAAGGCAGTGCGACCACCTGACGGTTTAGGCAGTTTCCACGCCTGTAATAAACCAGCAGAATGTTTTCCGCGCAGACCGCAGCAGTGACCTGAACTGATCCCACAGGGTGAGCACATTCACTGAGCAATGCTCAACCCCCCGTTACCTTACTGAACACTGCCCCACAACTGTCACGGTAGATGCTGCGCTCTGTACAGATAGCACTGAGCTAGCAGTCAGAGAAAATCCAGTAAGTCCTGAAACAAGGAAGAGCGGCTGCTTTCACCAGAGGCGCTGTCAGGTTTCCCATACGGACATTCTCGCACCTAATCCTCAAAGCCCCAGGGCAGGGAGTGCTGTTCCCATTTTATAGAAGGCTGAGGCCCAAGCATGACACTGGCACCACGACAGAGCTGGGGGCTGAGGCCAAGCCCATGCTTCGGCAGAGTCCGTGCTCCTAACCAAACCCCGACACCAGTTTGCCGAACTCCATTTAATCTTCCAGCCTCAACCACCTCCTCTAGAAGATCACGGAACCTTTTAACTGCAGGCAGTGATCTACTGCAGGATCCCGCAGACCATTTAAAAGTATATTATTTTTAATAAAATTAGAACAGAATAAACCATATCAGAGTTAACCGTACATAGGGCACTGTTCCTGAAACCTCACTGGGTTTTATAATCCCCTGCGTGTGAACTTGGTTGTGGTGTTACGTAGCATCACAAAAGTTTGAAAATAACTCAACTACAAAACTGTTTCCATGACCTCTTGATACAGAATATTCTGTTAAAAAAAAAAAAATCGGGCAGCGGGAGGAGTCAAGATGGTAGAAGAGTAGCAGGCTGAGATGGTATCAGGTCGCGGAGTTCAGCTAGATAGTAATCAAACCATTCCGAACACCAACAAATCCAACAGGAGATCAAAGAGAAGAGGAGCAGCAATTCTAGAAATAGAAAAATCGACCACTTTCTGAAAGGTAGGACCGGCAGAGAAGTGAATCTGAAGTGTCAGGAAGATAGACCGCGGGGTGGAAGGGCCGGCTCCCGGCAAGTGCAGAGCAACGGAGCACAACATTCAAACATTTAAAAGTCTGCTCCACTGAGGGACATCGCTCCAGGGCCTAAGTGGGGGTGGAGCCCTTGCGGGGACAGCATGGTTTCAGGTCCCGCGGGGTCACAGAAGGATCGGGGGGGGGGGGGGGCTGAGTGTCGCAGAGCTCGCAGGTATTAGAGCGGGGAAGCCGGCTACAGAGACAGAGCCGAGGAGTGACTCTCAGCTCGGGGTTACCTTAAACTGAGATCCCCGGCACAGTGGGGGCCACTGCTCTTTGAGCAGGGACCCCACAAGTGGCAGATCTGGGGAGACACCCTCCCCCCGGGAAGTGCAGAGCAGCAGGAATCTGCTGGATTCGGAGGCTCCAAACAGGGCTGTGTGCCAGAGACAGAGACGCTCAGGCACAGGTGGCATGAGTCGGAGTGCTGCCGGAGACCAGGGAGACGGGCACTGACAGCTTTTCTCCGGGGGCGCACCGAGTAGCAGGGCCCCGAGCTCTTGGCTCCTACCGATGGTGGGAGGCCACCATTTTCACTCCGGTCCTCCAGAGCTGGACAGAAAGTGACAAAAGCTCCTGAGAACCCAGCAGATTACTTAGCCTGGCCCCTGGCAAGGGTGGTACAATTCTGTCTTGGGCAAAGACACTTGAGAATCACTACAACTGGCCCTTCCCCCAGATCAGCAAGAACATGCAGCCAAGACCAAGCTCACTGATCAAGGAGAACATCGCAATTCCAGAGAAGGAGAAAGCAAAGCATTGAATTCATGGCTTTCTCCCCATGATTTTTTAGTCTTGCAAAGTTAATTAAATCTTTTTAATTTTATTTTTTTCTTATACTAATTTTTTTAACTTTTACTCTTTCCTCTTTTAACGTTTTTTAACTAGTTTATCTTAACAATACCTTTCTTAAAAAAAGTATTTTTGAACCTTTATTATTATAGTCCTATTTTATCCTTCATTGTATCTAACTTAATTTTTTGTATACATATAAGGTTTTTTCTTCTAAAAACTTTTGGGAGGGCACCTGGGTGGCTCAGGTGGTTGAGCAACTGCCTTCAGCTCAGGTCATATTCTGCGAGTCCCGGGATCAAGTTCCACATCAGGCTCCCAGGTCCATAGGGAGTCTGCTTCTCCCTCTGACCTTCTCCACTCTCATGCTCTTTCTCTGTCTCAAATACATAAATAAAATCTAGAAAAAAAAATTTTTTTTAAACTTTTGGGATACAACATCCTCTAATAGATCAAAATATACCCTAACTCTAGCACAGGGCTTTGTTCTACTCTCCAGCCTGAGCAAATTCTCTCCACTATCTTTTTTATTCTTTTCCCAACAAACTTATCAACTCCTTTTTTAGAATTTTTAAAAATTTTCATCTTTATAATCATATTCCATCCCTTCATCGTGTTTACCCTTATTTTTGTATATATAGGTAACTTTTTCTTTCCTTAAAATTTTGGGCGGTAGTTTCTTCTAAGAGACCAAATACACCCAAAATCAAGTGGGTGGCTCTGTTCTATTCACCAGTCTAATTTATATGTTTTCTTTAAAAAAAAAAAAAAATTGCGGGGGGGGGGGACTTCTTTTTACCCCTATTTTCTCCCAACAATCTGGGATTTCTTCTGATTTGGTTAACGCACATTTTTCTGGGTTCCTTGCCATCCTTTTAGTATTTTATTCTCTCGTTCATATATTCTTACCTGGATAAAATGACAAGGCAGAAAAACTCACCACAAAAGAAAGAACAAGAGGCAGTAGCAAAGGCTAGGGACCTAATCGATAATATCAGATCTAGAGTTCAGAATGATGATTCTCAAGGTGCTAGCTGGGCTCAAAAAAGGCATGGAAGATATTAGAGAAACCCTATCTGGAGAAATAAAAGCCCTTTCTGGAGAATAAAAGAACTAAAATCTAACAAAGCTGAAATCAAAATTATTAATGAGGTGCAATAAAAAATGGAGGCTCTTACTGCTAGGATAAACGAGACAGAAGAGAGAATTAGTGATACAGAAGACCAAATGACAGAGAATAAAGAAGCTGAGCAAAAGAGAGACAAACAACTACTGGACCACGAGGGGAGAACTCCAGAGATAAGTGACACCATAAAATGAAACAATATTAGAATCAGAAGAAGAGGAGGAATAAGGTATATTGGAGCGAATTACTGTAGAGAATTACCCTAATATGGCAAAGGGAATGAGCATCAAAATCCAGGAGGCACAGAGAATCCCCCTCAAAATCAATAAAAATAGGTCCGCATCCTGTCATCTAATAGTAAAACTCACAAGTCTTAGTGACAAAGAGAAAATCCTGAAAGCAGCCTGGGACAAGAAGTCTATAACATACAATGGTAAAAATATTAAATTGGCAGCAGACATCCACAGAGACCTGGCAGGCCAGAAAGAGCTGGCATGATATATTCAGAGCACTAAATGAAAAAACATGCAGCCAAGAATACTATATCCAGCTCGGCTGTCATTGAAAATAGAAGGAGAGATAAAAAGCTTCCAGGACAAACCAGCCCTACAGGAAATATTGAAAGGGGTCCTCTAGGCAAAGAGAGAGCCTAAAAGTAGTAGACCAGAAAGGAACAGAGACAATGTACAGTAACAGTCACCTTACAGGCAATACAATGGCACTAAATTCATATCTCTCAATAGTTACCCTGAATGTAAATAGGCTAAATGCCCCAATCAAAAGACACAGGGTATCAGAATGGATAAAAAAACAAAACCCATCAATATGCTGCCTACAAGAAACTCATTTTAGACCCAACGACACCTCCAGATATAAAGTGAGGGGGTGGAAAACAATTTACCATGCTAATGGACATCAGAAGAAAGCTGGGGTGGCAATCCTTATATCAGATCAATTAGATTTTAAGCCAAAGACTATAATAAGAGATGAGGAAGGACACTATATCCTACTCAAAGGGTCTGTGCAGCAAGAAGAGCTAACACTTTTAAATATCTATGACCCTAACATGGGCGCAGCCAACTATATAAACCAATTAATAACAAAATCAAAGAAACACATAGACAATAATACAATAATAGTAGGGATTTTAACACCCACCTCACTGAAATGACAGATCATCCAAGCAAAAGATCAACAAGAAAATAAAGGCTTTAAATGACACATTGGACCAGATGGACATCACAGAGATATTCAGAACATTCCATCCCAAAGCAACAATACACATTCTTCTCTAGTGCACATGGAACATTCTCCAGAATAGATCACATCCTGGGTCACAAATCAGGTCTCAACCAGTATCAAAAGATTGGGATCATTCCCTGCATATTTTCAGACCACAATGCTCTGAAGCTAGAACTCAATCACAGGAGGAAATTTGGAAAGAACCCAAATACATAGAGACTAAACAGCATCTTTCTAAAGAATGAATGGGTCAACCAGGAAATTAAAGAAGAATTGAAAAAATTCATGGAAACAAATGATAATGAAAACACAAACTGTTCAAAATCTGTGGGACACAGCAAAGGCGGTCCTGAGAGGAAAGTATATAGCGATACAAGCCTTTCTCAAGAAACAAGAAAGGTCTCAAATACACAGTTTAACCTTATATCTAAAGGAGCTGGAGAAAGAACAAAGAAAGCCTAAACCCAGCAGGAGAAGAGAAATTATAATAAAGATCAGAGCAGAAATCAATGAAATAGAAACAAACAAACAAACAAACAAAAACCAACAGAAGAAATCAACAAAACTAGGAGCTGGTTCTTTGGAAGAATTAATAAGATTGAAAAACCCCTGGCCAGACTTATCAAAAAGAAAAAAGAAAGGACCCAAATAAATAAAATCATGAATGAAAGAGGAGGGATCACAACCAACACCAAAGAAACACAAACAATTATAAGAACATATTATGAGCAACTATATGCCAGTAAATTTGACAATTTGGAAGAAATGGATGCATTCCTAGAGACATATAAACTACCAAAACTGAACCAGGAAGAAACAGAAAACCTGAGCAGACCAATAACCAGTAAGGAGATTAAAGCAGTCATCAAAAATCTCCCAACATGGGGCACCTGGGTGGCTCAGTGGGTTAAAGCCTCTGCCTTCGGCTCAGGTCATGATCTCAGGGTCCTGGGATCGAGCCCCGCATCGGGCTCTCTGCTCGACAAGGAGCCTGCTTCCTCCTCTCTCCCTCTCTGCCTGCCTCTCTGCCTACTTGTGATCTCTGTCTGTCAAATAAATAAATAAAATCTTAAAAAAAAAAAAAAATCTCCCAACAGGGCACCTGGGTGGCTCAGTTGGTTAAGCAACTGCCTTCGGCTCAGGTCATGATCCTGGAGTCCCAGGATCAAGTCCCACATCAGGCCCTCTGCTTATCAGGGAGCCGGCTTCTCCCTCTGCTCCTCATCCCTTTCATGCTCTCTCTCTCTCTCAAATAAATAAAATCTTAAAAAAAAAAATCTCCCAACAAACAAGAGCCCAGGGCCAGATGGCTTCCCAGGGGAATTCTACCAAGCATTTAAAAAAAAAATTTTTTTTTAAGATTTTTTTTTATTTATATAATTGACACAGAGAGAGAGAGAGGTCACAAGTAGCAGAGAGGCAGGCAGAGAGAGAAGGTGGGGAAGCAGGCTCCCTGCTGAGCAGAGAGCCTGAAGCCGGCCTGGATCCCAGGACTCTTGAGATCATGACCCGAGCCGAAAGCAGAGGCTTAACTGACTGAGCCACCCAGGCGCCCTCTACCAAGCATTTAAAGAAGAATTAATTCCTATTCTCCTGAAACTGTTCCAAAAAATAGAAATGGAAGGAAAACTTCCAAACTCATTTTATGAGGCCAGCATTACTTGATCCCAAAACCAGACAACGACCCCATCAAAAACAAGAATTACAGACAAATATCCTTGATAAACACGGATACAAAAATTCTCACCAAAATACTAGCCAATAGGATCCAACAGTACATTAAAAGGATTATTCACCACAACCAAGTGGGATTTACTCCAGGGCTGCAAGGCTGGTTCAACATCTGCAAAAAAAATCAATGTGATATGATACATTAATAAAAGAAAGAACAAGAACCATATGATACTGTCTACAGATGCTGAGAAAGCATTTGACAAAGTACCCCATCCTTTCCTGATCAAAACTCTTGAAAGTGCAGGGATAGAGGGCACATACCTCAGTATCATCAAAGCCATCTATGAAAAACCCACAGCGAATATCAATATCAACGGGGAAAAACTGAGAGCTCTTCCCCTAAGTTCAGGAACACGGAATGGATGTCCACTAACATCACTGCTATTCAACACAGTACTAGAAAAGTCCTAACCTCAACAATCAGACAACAAAACAAAATAAAAGGCATCCGAATCAGTAGAGAAGTCAAACTCTCACTCTTTGCAGATGATATGATACGTTCTGTGGAAAACCCGAAAGACTCCACTTTAAATCTGGTAGAACTCGTATAGGAATTCAGTAAAGTGTCAGGATATAAAATAAATGCACAGAAATCAGTTGCATTTCTATAAACCAACAACAAGAAAGAGAAATTAAGGAGTCGATCCCATTTACAATTGCACTCAAAATCATAAGATACCTAGAAATAAACCTAGCCAAAGAGGCAAAGAATCTGTACTCAGAAAACTATAAAGTACTCATGAAAAAAATTGAGGAAGACACAAAGAAATGGAAAAATGTTCTGTGCTCATGGATTGGAGGAACAAATATTGTGAAAATGTCTATGCTACCTAAAGCAATCTACACATGTAATGCAATCCCTATCAAAATACCATCAATTTTTTTCAAAGAAATGGAACAAATAATCCTAAAATTTATATGGAACCAGAAAAGACCTCGAATAGCCAGAGGAATGTTGAAAAAGAAAGCCAAAGTTGGTGGCATCACAATTCCAGACTTCAACCTCTATTACAAAGCTGTGTCATCATTAAGACAGTATGGTACTGGCACAAAAACAGACACATAGATCAATGGAACAGAAGAGAGAGCCCAGAAATAGACCCTCAACTCTATGGTCAACTAATCTTCGACAAGGCAGGAAAGAATGTTCAATGGAATAAAAACAGCCTCTTCAACAAATGGTGTTGGGAAAATTGGACAGCCACATGCAAAAAATGAAACTGGACCATTTCCTTACATCACACACGAAAATAGACTCAAAATGGATGAAGGACCTCAATGTGAGAAAGGAATCCATCAACATCCTTGAGGAGAACACAGGCAGCAACCTCTTCGACCTCAACCGCAGCAACTTCTTCCTAGGAACATCACCAAAGGGAAGGGAAGCAAGGGCAAAAATGAACTATTGGGACTTCATCAAGATCAAATGCTTTTGCACAGCAAAGGAAACAGTAAACAAAACCAAAAGACAACTGACAGAATGGGAGAAGATATTTGCAAACAAGATATCAGATAAAGGACTAGTATCCAAAATCTATAACGAACTTATCATACTCCACACCCAAAGAACAAATAATCCAATCAAGAAATGGGCAGAAGACATGAACAGACATTTCTGCAAAGAAGACATCCAGATGGTGCGGACAAATGAAAAAGTGTTCCACATCACTCAGCATCAGGCAAATACAAATCAAAACCACAATGAGATACCACCTCACACCAGTCAGAATGGCTAAAATTAACAAGTCAGGAAACGACAGATGCTGGCGACGATGTGGAGAAAGGGGAATCCTCCTACACTGTTGGTGGGAATGCAAGCTGGTGCAGCCACTCTGGAAAACAGTATGGAGGTTCCTCAAAAAGTTGAAGATAGAGCTATCCTACGTACAACCCAGTAATCACACTACTGGGTTATTTACCCTAAAGATACAAATGTAGTGATCCAAAGGGGCACATGCACCCGAATGTTTATAGCAGCGAAGTCTACAATAGCCAAACTATGGGAAGAACCTAGATGACCATCAACAGATGAATGGATAAATAAGATGTGTTGTGTATATATATATAGTGGAATACTATGCAGCTATAAAAAGAAATGAAATTTTGCCATTTGCAGTGACGTGGATAGAACTAGAAGGTATTATGCTGAGCAAAATAAGTCGATCAGAGAGATAATTATCATATTATCTTCCTGATATGAGGAATTTGAGAGGCAAAATGGGGGGTTTGGGCGGTAGGGAAGGAAGAAATGAAACAAGATGAGATCAGGAAGGAGACAAACCATAAGAGACTCTTGATCTCAGGATACAAACTGAAGGTTGCTGGGGGAAGGGGGCTAAGGAAAGGGTGGCTGGGTTACAGACATTGGGGAGGGTATGTGCTATGGTGAGTGCTGTGAAGTATGTAAACCTGGCAATTCAAAGACCTATATCCCTGCGGCTAATAATACATTATATGTTAATTAAAAAATAAATTTTTTTTTAAAAATCAGGCATGATCCAGACCACAGTGCCACTTTCCACCTATCTTTCTAGCAAATGCAATGGGCTCTGCACAGAAAAAGGAAAACTCTCGATTTGCTCAAG
The DNA here is from genome assembly GCF_010015895.1 of Lontra canadensis. NCBI lineage: Eukaryota > Metazoa > Chordata > Mammalia > Carnivora > Mustelidae > Lontra > Lontra canadensis. The sequence continues at coordinate 5,112,716 of NW_022631025.1, forward strand.
CTTTTGAAGTGGCTAAAGGGAGAGAGGAACAGACATTTATGAATAAAGTCGATGATTAAACTCCCTATCTTTTACATTTTAGGAAAGAAAAAAACAAAACAAAACAAAACAAAAAGAAGGAATCTTAGAATTTTTTTCTTCTGCAATCCACAGGGGCACTTAAGCATGAACACAGTTAGTTAAAAATGCCCAGCAGAGGAATACAGCAGGAACGGAATGGACACATAAAGAGAACTCCAGGCTGGACCATCCCCCGGTCACAGCAAAGGCTGATTCAGAAGCAGAACTTCAAAGAACCAACCAGAACTAGTTCCAGAATCCTGGCAACAGTGAAGACACAGCTCTATCACGTGGTATGAAAAAGATTTCAAATTCACTTAATAATATAGTAAGACTGATGTCCCCAAACTTCATTAAGACAAGAGGTGTGGATTCCTTACCCCTTCACTTCCTACACATCCTCTTGGACTCTTCCTCCTCAAGACCACTCTTGGGGATACAGAAGGTCAGATTATCTAAGCACCAGGGGAAAACATCCAAAACCAGGCACAATTTTACTGCACTGTTGAGGAATACATAATTGGGTCATAAAGCTATAAAGACAATCAACACAAATACTGTACTGGTCAGGAAAGTGGCTACCAGCAGTGGCAGAGGAGGGAGTCGTAGCCAGAGGAGGCCCTGTAGGTACAAGAGTGTTCTATCTACTTCCTGTCTCGGATGGGGTCACGTAGGTGTTCATTTTATAATCTTTTAAGCACTACTTTTATGTTTCATGCATTTTTTATGTTACTGTATTTATCATGTTTTAGCAGTTTATACTATTAGGCCCTTCAATCTGAGAATCCCTTAAAGACTGCATCCTTAAATGTCTAATGCACTTTCCTCCACAGCCCCCCAAGAAGTGAGCTCATCCCTTCTGTAACTCTGTAACACAACACCTGACCCATTCCTCACTAAGAAATGCAAACTATGTCTCAAACAAGGGCAGTGAAGGAAAGAATTCGAGCTAAAGACCTACACTTTTTTTTTTATTTTTAAAGATTTTATTTATTTATTTATTTGACAGAGACACAGCAGGAGAAGGAAACACAAGCAGGGGGAGTGGGAGAGGGAGAAGCAGGCTTCCTGCTGGGCAGGGAGCCCGATGTGGGGCTCCATCTCAGGACCCTGGGATCATGACCTGAGCCGAAGGCAGACACTTAATGAATGAGCCACCCAGGCGCCCCAAGACCTATACTTTTAATCAAGGAACAAATCTCAATCAATACATTTTTAGCTTCAAAGTATCCTAACAAATTCAGTATCTAGAAACAATAAGTGTGCTAAAATAAATTTCTAATATTATATACATGTCACATATAAATATTAGATGTACAGATATTGGATATACATCAGAACAATTTGTAGCCTTAAAATTAATGAGGAGAATTCTTATGTACTGATACAAGTCACCTCCATGATATGTTGAGTGAAATTAAAAAGAAAAATGTGCATATGTATTTTATTTTTTTTTAAGGATTTTATTTATTTGAGAGTAAGAGAGCAAGCAAAAGCAGCGGGAGGGGCAGAGGGAGAAGCAGACTCGCTGGTGAGTGGGGTGCACGATGTGGGGCTTGATCCTGGGACTCTGGGATCATGACCTGAGCCAAAGGCAGACGCTTAACCAGCTAACCAACTTAGCCACCCAGGCACCCCTATATTTGCTTGTGGAAAAAAGAGCCCTGAGAAGAAACTCAACAAACTATTAACACTGACTGCTTCATGGGAAAGGGAGGATGGAAAAGAGAAAGAGACACAATTCGTAAACCCTTTTTGTTCCCTCTGATTTTCACACCATGTGTGTTTTTTTAAAATACATGAAATTTATATTAGAAAAAATACAAATAAAGGCACTGTAACACAATTTAAATAGCAAAAAAAACCTGCTCTCATTAAATAGCCTGTGAAAGATCCTTATGATACCATAAAGACATTAAAAATATTTTAAAATAGGGGCACCTGGGTGTTAAGCGTCTGCCTTTGGCTCAGTCATGATCCCAGGGTTCCGGGATGGAGCCCTGCATAGGGCTCCCTGCTCCTCCCTCTCCCTCTCCCACTGCTTGTGTTCCCTCTCTCGCTGTGTCTCTCTCTGTCAAATAAAAAAAATATTTTTTAAAAATTTAAATAATTATTTAAGTACATGAGGAAACGCTCATATTAAGGACAAAATTTAAAATATACACAATGCGATTTTAATTTCTTTCGAGAAGTACCTAAGAAATAAGACAAATAGGAATAGAAGGGAACTTTCTCATTGACGAAAGCATCTGGAAAAAAACAAAATCAAAAACAACATACAGCTAACATTACACTTAGCACCAAAACACTGGACACTTTCTCCCTAAAAGAAGGAACAAGGCCAGGCAGTTTGCTCTCATTGCATACTTAGCATGGTGCTAGAAGCTCTAGCCAATGTGTCAAGGAGAAGGGAATACAAGATATAAAGTTTGGAAAGAAGAAATAATACTATTCCTTTTTACAGATGATGTGATTGATTATCTACATAGAGAATCCCAAAGAATGTACAAAAAGACACCTAGAGCTAATAAGTATATTCAGCATAGGTAGAGGATAAACATGTTAAAAATGAACCGTACTTCTATATACTAGCATTGGAGACTGACATTAAAAATACTATACCACTGGGGAGCCTGGGTGGCTCAGTGGGTTAAGCCTCTGCCTTTGGCTCAAGTCATGATCTCAGGGTCCTGGGATCGAGCCCCACATCAGGCTCTCTGCTCAGCGAGGAGCCTGCTTCCTCCTCTCTCTGTCTCTGCCTGTCTCTCTGCCTACTTGTGATCTCTGTCAAATAAATAAAATCTTAAAAAAAAAGAAATACTATACCACTGACAATTGCTAGAAAAAGTAAAATATTTACGTGTAAATCTAACAAAGTGTTTATGGGACTTGTATGCTGGAAACTACACAGATCTGGTGAAAGAAAGTAAAGAAGATCCAAATAAATGGAGATATATACTATGTTTATGGCTTAGAGGACTCAGTAAAGATGACAATTCTCCCCAAATTGACATACAGGTTTAACACAGTTCCTGTCAAAATCTTAGGAATTTTTGTGTTGATAAAGACAAGATTATTCTAAACTTTATACAGAAAGGCAAAGTAATCAGAACAGCTAAAACAATCACGAAAAGTAAGAATAAAGCTGAAGGTATCAGTCTACACAATTATAGGTACAATAATCCAGTCTGTGGTATGGTAAGGGGACAAACATATGGATCAGGGGAACCAAAGAAAGGTCCCAGAAAGAGACCCACACAAATGCGCCCACCTGATTTTTTACAAAGGTACAAAAGCAATTTGATGGAAGAAATGGCCTTTCAAGAAATGGTGCTAGAGCAGTCATACAAAGTCAAATGTGAAACTATAACACCTTCAGAAAACAACACTGAAAATCTTCAAAATCTAAAACTAGGCAAAGAGATCTTAGACTCAACACCAAAATCACAAGCCATAAGAGACAAACTTGATAAATTATATTTCATTAAAAGTATAATCTTTTGCTCTGCAAAAGACCATGTTAAGGGAACGACAAGACTGGGGGCGCCTGGCTGGCTCAGCTGGTAGAGCAGGTGACTCTTGATTTCAGAGTCATGAGTTCAAGCCCCATGTTGGGCATGGAGCTTACTTAAAAAAGAGAGAGAGAGAGAGAACACAAAAAGACAAGCTTTAGTGTGGGATACAATATCAGCCATCCGCATATCTGACACGTAAGGACCGGAACACATAAAGAATTCTCAAAACTTAAGCTTAAAAACAATCCTAGTAGGCAATGATCAAAAGATGTCAGAGGAAGTGGTGCTGATGGCAAACAGGCAGAGGGAAGGATGTTGGCCTTCATTAGCCATTAGGAATATGCAAATCAAACAAGACAGTACAATCAGGACAGCTAAAACTAGAAACCCTGAGCACGGCGGTTGGAGGGCACGAGGAGCAGCCCAGGCGTAGCACAAAGCACAGAGGCTGCAAGCCCCAAGGAGGCACCCCCCAGCCTGGGACGGGTCCTCCGTGGAGTTCTTCCTCCTGCCTCTCAACATGAACATCCTACTCGGACTCCTCGGGCTCCTGCAGTGACTCCTCCGGTGACAGCCACCTGCTGCAGCCTAAGGCCTGCATCCCCCAGTTGTGGCTTGTTTACACTTCCTGCGCCCCCCGCCACCCTGCATGGAGGCCTGGGTCAGGCCCAGGCTGCCGTGGGCACCATCCCGGCATGGTCCCCGCCCCCAGTGGTGGAGGTGCCCAGGCGGCAGCTGCCTTGTCTGGCCTGCAGCTCCTTGCGGCATCCCAGGTGTGTGAGGAATGCCACTCAGAGCACAGTGCGCCGTGGACTCTGTCCTCTCCTGGGGGGACAGGAGGGCACTCCTGAGTTTCCTGTTCCTCCTCTGAACCCAGGCCATACTCAACCAGTGTTCTGCTGGTAGTTCACCGCCTCCTCCCTCTTCTTTCTGAAGGCCATCAGTGGCCTTCACATTGTTAGCATCACCCAACCCCTGGCAACAACCAAGGAAATTTTAGCCCGTCCCCCCAAATCGGAGAACATCACGTTCTACAAGAAAGTGTTATCAAGATGGGGCTTTTTCAAAATGTGACATCTGGGGGGACAGGGGTGGGGCAGTAACCTTGAGCTGCTGCCTGTTAGCCAATACCCTTGGGACTCATCCAGAAACAGCCCAGCAGACTCTGCAGCTGGTTGGCAGGGCCAGAGGCCGGGAGGATGCCTCAGTGCCACCAGCTGCACAGGCTTAGCCAAGTTATTAAAATGTTGATTTTAGAAAAAGTAACACATTTTAAAGCCCGTAGGGAAAAAAAAAAGTGACACCACCAAATGTTGGCAAGGGTGTAGAGAACCTGAATCACTTACACATTGCTGGTGGGAATATAAAATGGTAAGGCCACACTGGAAAACACTTCGGCAGTTTCCTCAGTATTCAAACTCCATATAGCCCAGCGCCTATACTCCTGGGCATTTATCCCAAGGAAAGACTTGTGTTCACATAAAAACCTGTACACAAATGTTTACAGCAGCTTTATTTATAATGGCAAAAAAAAAAAAAAAAAAAAAAGGAAACAATCCAGATGTCTTTCAACAGGTGAATGGTTAAAAAAAACTGTAATACTTTCATACCATAGGATACTATTCAGCAATAAAAAGGAAAAAACCTGAGAAAAACTGAGATCTTCAGAAGATCATGCTGAATGAAAAATGTCCACTGCAAAAAGTTACTTACTATATTCCACTTACATTCTTCAAGTGACAAAATTATAGGAATGGAGAACAGATTAGTGATTGCCAAGGGTTAAGGAGCTGATGGTGTGGCTGAGAAAGGGCAAACTGAGGAAGACTCGTGGTAACGGAGGCTCATACCTTCATTCTCATCCGTGTCCATTTCCTGGCTATGACATTCTACTACAGTTTTTCCAGATGTTCCATAGGGAGGAGGGGATTGTGTGAAGTGTGTAGACAGGCTTTCTCAGTATTATTTATTACAATTTCATGTGAATCCACAACTATCTCAAAATTAAAAGCTTACTTAAAAAAAAAAAAAAAGACGGTGCACGGTTCCATCTGGAATAGTATTTTATAGTTTCCAAGCAACAGCAGATCTGAAGGCAGAAAATTAGGATTCCTGGAATCTCTCTTTCAAAAAGGAGTATCTCATTTTGGGTACCCAATAATCAACATATGATAGCAAACTAACAGTCAACAGAGGCACAAGAGGGCTGGTTCCCAATCCACGAGACAATATTCAATCAACTATCCTTGATAGAGTCATCAGGCTTCCCCAAATCTAGTTACTAATCAGTAACTGAGTCTCAGGCCAGATTACAGGTGCATCCATGCAGTATAGTAAGAAATGCATTTGGCCCTTGTCCCCGATTTCTGGCACAGAGCTCCTAAAATCCTTGGAAGTTCCAAAATAATAGGAGGGTTCTCCTAAAATTTATTCCTAAGAAGCCCCTTTCAATTACACTGGAATTTATGCTGATGAGGTGACGTCAGATGGGGTCCCTACACAACGTCAGGATGGGGCTAGTCACGAGAAACACCGAGTCATTAGTGGGCTGCTGACCCGGGAAGGGAAGGAGACTGCCTGGAGATTAAACCCTATTAAAACTCTTGCACAAGGAGAGAACTTCCAGGCCGGTGAATGAACACACGTGCGGGAAGGGTGGTGCACACCCTGGTTCCAGAGGGCAGAAACTTCTGCTTCAGGACCCTGCAGGACCTGGCCCTATATACCTCTGAGTGTGTTCAACTGTACCCTCTGTAATATCCTTTACAATAAACTGGTGAATACAGGGTTTCCCTGAGCTTTGTGAGTCATTCTAGCAAATTAGCAGACCCGAGGAGGAGATGGTGGGAACCCCCGATTTATATAACCAGTGGGTCAGAAGTACAAGAGGCCTGAACTTGCAACTGGGATTTGTCCGAAACGGGCAGCAGTCTTGTGGGACTGAGCCCTTACCCAGTGGGATCTGCAGTCTCTCCATGTAGACAGCGTCAGAATGGAGTTCAGTCTGTAGTACACCCAGCCAGATCTCGCTGAGAAATGGAGAACTGCTCTGTAGGGGGAAGAAATCCCACACCCTGGGTCACAGGTATTGAGAGTAGAGGAGAAAGTTTTCCCTTACAATTCTCCCTCTAGAAGATGCAATTTATGAACAGCTAGATTTAGCCCCAAAACACCACATCAGTTCACCAAAAGATATTTTCCTTTCAAAGGACTTCTACATAGCATTTCTGCCACACATTTTAAGGAATTCTTTCGATTAAAACTCCATTTACCCCACCCTTTTCAGAATCTCATCCGCTAAAGCCATGTGCGGCACTCCCGTGGGCCCACATAACCCCTCTCTCCAATTTCACAGGGAAAGACAGTGAGGCTTGGTCACCAGTTTGGCTCAGGGATGGGCAAGAGCATTCCAACCGCTGAACCAGTGCTCCTGCCCAAGTCCATCTTTCCCTAGTCCCGCTTTAAACAATTACCCTCATGGAATTCTTTCCATGTGGACCTCACCTTACTCATAAACTGTGAACTCAAACTAACCCTGCAAGACACCGTCCTCAGGAAATCCAGAGACAGGGGCACTGCAGACAGCTGCTTTCCGGTATGACGAGGAACAGCCAAGTCTATTGCGCAGTTAAATGGGAGAACAAGCCCTCCGAGCGGGAGCTGGCTGCAGCCTCCTTCCAGCTCCCCCAGCTACCTCACCTAACTATGCCTTGGCTTTCTACCTGCAGGAACGCAGAAGCAAAACAAAATATTTACTTCCTCCTCACAAACAACAAGAGTAGAATGAAACATAATTGTTTGTGTTTCTCAGAATGAAGCAGAAACCACACATGTGGTTGTGTAATTAGTAAAAACCATTCTAGGATCATCTTTCTTACGGGTTCAAAATCTTCTCATTGCATTACAATTGCTCTGCACTGGAAGGAGGCAGTTTTACTTAAGAGACCGGCTTGTTTGCCTGAAGTCACAGAGTGTGACTTGTGTCTCATCCCCTTCTGAACCCCTGTGCAGCTTTCTTGGTCCATACACTATTCCCAACCACTACAAATAGGGGGAAAGAAAAGAAAACGCGTAATAATTAAGTCTCATATGCCGGGGGTTTCAACATCCATGCTGTTGACGTTCTGGGCAGTAGTCTTTGTGCAAGGGAGTTGTCTGGTGCACTACAGGTTTAATGGTAACCCTGGGCTCTACCCACAAGATGCCAGGAGCAGCCTTCCAGTTGTAACAACCAAAAATATCTCCAAAAACTGCCAAATGTCCCTGTGGGGAGCAGAACTGCCCTGGTTGAAAACCACTACATTATACATAATACACACAAATATTTGGAAGACATCACCCAAAAGGAAAACTTTAGACTGAAAAGAGAAGACAAAAAGAAAGCATAATTCTCTTTAAATATGTGAGGTTTCCATATAAAAGCAGGAACCGGGGCGCCTGTGTGGCTCAATCAGTTAAGCATCTGCCTTCAGCTCAGGTCATGATTCCAGAGTCCTAGGATCGAGTCCTGCATCAGGCTCCTTGTTCAGTGGGGAGCCTGCTTCTCTCTCTGCCTGCTCTGCCTGGGGCTTCCCCTGCTTGTGCTCTCTCTCTCTGAGAAATAAATAAAATCTAAAAAAAAAAAAAAAGTTAAAATAAGAAACCAGTTAATAACATTATTTTTAAAAGATTTATTTATTTTTTATATGAGAGAGAGAGTGCACAAGGAGGGCAGTGGAGGGAGAAAACTCCCTGCTGAGCGCAGAGCCTGCTGAGGACTCAATCTTAGAACCCTGAGATCATGACCTGAGCCGAAAGCAAGAGTTGAACATTTAACCAAATAGTTCACCCAGGCACTCCAAAATCAGCTAACATTTGTATTTCCCGCAAGCCCGCCACTGTTCTCTGTATTTTAAGTATTATTTCATTCAATCTTTACAATAACCCAGTTAAGTTGGTAATGTTGTCCTCACTTTATAGACCAAAAAAAAAAAAAAAAAACCAAAAACAAAAAACAAACCAAAAAAAAAAAAAACAAAAAACAAAAAACTGAGGCTCAGAAATGTTAAAGAATAATGGCCAAGGTCCAAGAGCTAATAGCAAAAGCAGAACCAAGACTCAAACCAAGGTCTAACTCTGAGACCAAGCTCGGAACCACCAAGCTACTACAACCACAACAAATTAAGGATTTTACCTCAACGTAATAAATAAAGAACTCTTTGACTCACAAGCTGTTCCCTTCAGCAACAGTCCACCATGGTATCTGTCCAGACCACAAGAAGACCCAGAAAGTCTTCCTTCCTAATCCCCGGGAAGCCTCTGCCCTAAGTCCCTGGAGTCCCTCTGCAACACTCAGCTCTTCCTACTTGACGTTACTCAAGCTACTCTCAAGCACTTCCTACTCAGCTCCTCCAGAAGTGGGGCAACCCGCTTCTCATGCTTACAGTCCCACAAAGGCTTGCACAAACTGGGGCTCAGTAACCTTTTCTGAACCACTGCCCCTGAGGCAAAAGGCCTCCACACCCCCCACCCTCCAGATCCCACACCAGGAGGAATGATTAAGCAAGCACCTTGGAGAGATGCAATTTTTATACTTAAGCTGAAGATTCTATTGGACATGCTCCGAGTTTTTTCCAATTCTCAGAATCTGAGTCAGAAAGGGAGAGATGACTGGCAGCACACCCCCCTGGCTACATCTTCAAACAAACTACCAAGGACTCGCTTGACTATGACCATATACCATGTAGCAGGGGCCACATGGATTTATACACATAAACATGTATGTGTGTTTATGTATATGTGTACATACACATACATGTATGTATAACTATGAATGCATATATATGCATACAAATATCTGTTTGCTCTTGAAGAAATTTTTTTTTTTAAGATTTCATTTGTCAGAGAGAGAGAGAGAACACACAAGCAGGGGGAGGAGTGGCAGGCAGAGGGAGAAGCAGGTTCCCTGCTGAGCAGGGAGCCTACTGCAGGACTCCATCCCAGGACCCTGGGATCATGACCCAAGCCAAAGGGAGACACTTAACCATCTGAGCCACCCAGGCCGCCCTCTTGAAGAAATTAAGTGAACACCTACAAGATTTCTAAGGACTTGAAACCAGCACAAGAAGATCTAAATCAGGAGCCTCTGTTTTTCCCCCTTGATATATTAATTTTTTTCCCCTTGATGTAATGCTTCACCTAGTGCTCCCCATAAAATACCAACACAATCTGCCAACGAGCACGACGTCCCCCAAGCAGTGGAGCCTGGCATCCTTTCAGGAAGTGCCAAGCGGCCAAGCCCTCTTGGAAGAAATGAGAGTTTGCGTGTCTGGCAGTGAAGAGATGTTCACCAACAGTGGACGGCGGGGGCGGCGGGGGTGGTGGTGGTGGTGGTAAAGCATCCTTCAGAACACTAAATATTAGTCTGCAGACCACCTTCAAAAGACAAACGCTAAATTGTATCTTACAAGCACTAAATTTCCCACAGAAATCCCAGGTTTCCGGGCCAAAGTACTTATATTGCTTTTAAAAAAAACAGACAACCAAAAAAACCTATGCCCAGGGGCACCTGGGTGGCTCAGCGGGTTAAAGCCTCCAGCTTCTGCTCAGGTCATGATCCCAGGGTCCTGGGATCGAGCCCCGAGTCGGGCTCTCTGCTCAGCAGGGAGCCTGCTTCCCCCTCTCTCTCCGCCTGCCTCTCTGCCTGCTTGTGATCTCTGTCACATAAAAAATAAATAAATAAATCTTTAAAAAAACAAAACCAAAAACCAAAAACCTATGCCCACCGTTCACAGAGGTAGAAGCCTGTCTTAACCATATCTAGCTAATGGCAAATTCTCTACAGTAAACTGGAGGTGAAGGCGCCAGCTGGATGAGAATGCCACAGAGCAGAGCAATCAAGCAACTGCTTTGCCCAAGCCAGTTCAGAATAAGGGCTATGTGGAGGGCACCCCGCAGACACCGCGTCGGGTGTCCCTCCTTACCTTCCTCAGTGTTTCTGAGAGGTAGGGAGAAGAATCCTGCACCAACACCAGCCCTCCCCACAGTCACCAGGTATGGAGGGTCTTTCTTTCCTAACGGGCTATCTCCATCAATGACATAGCATTTTCCCTTCATGGGCAACCAATCACCATTCAAGAGAGGCCGAGATGTAACCCTCCAGAACATGCATTCAGATGACCAAATGGGCCGGCCACCTAGCACAGAACTCGGGCCAAAGTAAACACTTCAACAGGACCGACAAAGCTTCCAAGACCAACCACAAACCCTCTCCTTCCATTTGCAGGTAGGTTTTTCCTTATTTGCTTCAAGCGAATCTCCCAATTTGGGATAACCAGACAGAAGCTTTCGAATGCGTGCGTCTTATTTCAGGGGGCCAGTTGAAAACCGGCACCACTTCACTCCATGTGAGTTTAAACAGGGCCTATTTTCCCATTGATCCGCCTTTGTCGGGGAAAGCTTGAAAAGCTGTAGTTTAACGCTTGTCACCAAATGTGACTAAAGTCCAGGCAATTAGACCTATGATTTAAAGGAAAAAAAAAAAAAAAAAAAAAAAAAACCCCATCACAAAGCTTCTGTCCTGCGCACATCCCAATTACGGCTAAAAACAAAGAATTTTATTTTTTTTTTTTTCCTTTAAAAAAAAGGTGTGCCTGCAGCTGAGAAATCACGGGGACAGAGACAGCCAATGTCCGAGGGGGCAACGGCTTCTGAGATGTGTTTTGGGACAGGGCACGAAACCAACCAGTGGTACTTTTCTCTCCAATTCTCTCTCCATCTTCTATCTGCCCAATCGCCACATTCCGGTCCAGCAAAGTGCCTTTATCCTTTGAGAGGCTCGCGGCGTGAGCAAGAGGGACTGAAGGCAGGCGAGGGGGAGATGCCCGGGATTTGTTGCAACACGTAGCGCTGGAAAACGTGTAGCTGTTTACTAGCGGCGTCCGGGCGACGCCAGCGCAGCGCGCAGCAGAGCACACCCCTCGGGCCCGACCCCGCCTCCCCCCTCAGCCCCGGGCGCGCTCGGGCGTGGGGGCGACGCAGCGCTCGGCCTCCCCGACGCGCCCGCGGGACGCGCAGGCTCCCCGCACACCGCCCCCAGGGCATCGGCGCCGCACTCCCGCGGCCCCCGCGCCCACCCCGCGCACTGCCCTCCCCGAGTTACCTCGGAGGCCTGGGTTGTCGTCTCTGGCCCGAATCTTTCGGATTTTGACGGGGCGCCCACTCAGGGTGGACAGGACCAGTCGCTGGCGCAAGAAGTTGCAGCCCGCGTAGCTGAGGCAGTGCGCCTGGGTCGCCATGTGCGCGCCCTCCGCAAAGACGCGGGCGGCCGGGGCGCGGCGACTTCGGACGGGCGCGGGGGTCGCGACCCCAGCGGCGGCGGCGACAGCGGCGGTGGTGACCCGGGATCTCTACCTTAGCCCCGCAGCCCCCGGCGCGTCCACGTGGTTTGGAACAGGAAGACGGAGAGACGAGACACCGGGTCAGAGGGGAGAGGGGCGGAGTCGGTAGCGGTCTCCGCGCCTCCCCACCCGACCGGGGACGGCTCCCGCGCCAGGTCTCGCCGCTATTGGTCCGCGCAGGATCAGGGCGGTGCCCGTGAGATGTAGTCATTGGCTCGCGCTGGAGCTGGGCGGTGCCCGGGCCGCGCTGCCATTGGCTCGCGCTGGAGTGGGGCGGTGCTTGGGCCCCGGCAACAGCGCGCGGCTGGAAGGAGCGTGTGCGGGGGCAGCTCGTTAGCCAAGCGCGGGAGCTCCCCTTCCCGGATAGTCTCTGTGCGTTCTCTCCACGCGTGGGGCCCAGGGGGGCGACGGGCTGGGGTTGGTGCCCACTACAGGCGCGGTACTTAGCCTCAGTACTTACGGCAAACCCTGGATGTACCTAGTATTATCTCCCCCGCCTTTTTCCTGCTGGAGAAGATGGGATTAGCGCGTAATCCTGTTGCGGACTCTGTGCTGAGCGCGCAGCTGGCGCGGCCCCCTCGCTCCCAGCTGCAACCCCGTGAGGTGCACCCATTCCCGCCTTACACGGGAGGAAAGACGCGAGGAACATTGCACAGGTGGCGTGGCCCTATGCATGGGGACCAGAGTCTTGTGATACCAGGCCATTGCTTACTTTATTATGAGACACCAAGATGTGCCCCTTTCACATCGGTCTCTTTATGTGCACAGCGCTTCCGCCAAATCAGTTTCTCCCATCCCGCATGCCTCAAAACGGATAGTTAATAACAAAACAAACAAACACACACACACACACACACACACACACACACACACAGATTCTGCTTTTACCTCTTTGCTGTCTTTTAATCCTGCATACCAGAATCTTACCAAAGATTGGACTATATCACTCCTCTGCTCAAAACCTTCAGAGAGGGGCGCCTGGGTGGCTCAGGCAATAAGCATCTGCCTTCTTCTCAGGTCATGATCCCAGAGTCGTGGGATCGACACCCACATCAGGCTCCCTGCTCAGCGGGAAGCCTGCTTCTCCCTCTCCCACTTCCCCTGCTTGTATTCCTTCTTTCTGTCTCTCTCTCTCTGTCAAGCAAATAAATAAAATCTTAAAAACAAAAACAAAAACCTTCAGAGATGCACTGACATCTATCAAATGACTGCAAACTTACGAATCCAATATCGTAACAACCTGGGTTTGCAACCGTTCTTGGATAATGTCACCAGACCGTGCGTTCCAGAACATTTGCAGGGTAAGGGGCAGTGATCTGCAAGGGTTGGAGCTTGAGTAAGATTAGTCAAGGTGTGTGGGGCACCTGGGTGGCTCAACTGGTTGAGCGTCTGCCTTCAGCTCAGGTCATGATCCCAGGGTACTGGGATCCAGTCCCACATGGTGCTCCTTGCTCTGCAGGGAGCCTGCTTCTCCCTCTACCTGCAGCTCCCCCTGCTTGTGCTCTCTCGCTCTCTCTCTCTCTTTCTCCCTGACAAATAAGCAAAAAAAAAAAAAAAAAAAAAAAAAAAAAAAAGACTAGCCAAGGTAGCAAGCCTTGTGTAGATAAGACTCAGTTATAGGGAAACACTGGGGAGGTCTGCATTCCTATAGAGTGACATGTTATTAGCCCTGAAGTCTATTGAGAGTGGTGGGTAGTCCACTGATATTATTGCCTTTTCCATTTTTTAAGACTGCCTTTCAGGAAATTGGCAGTGTCTCCTGATGTGAGTATTGAAAGCTCCTGGACCTCGGTGCCTCCATTCAATCCTGCAGTAGCATGTTCCAAAGCAAGAATGAGAACCATCGGGACGCCTGGGTGGCTGGTTGGTTAAGCCGCTGCCTTCGGCTCAGGTCATGATCCCAGGGTCCTGGGATAAAGTCCCGCATCTGCCTCCTTGCTCGGAGGGGAGCCTACTTCTCTCGCTGCCTCTGCCTGCTTGTGTGTACTCTCTCTCTGGCAAATAAATAAAATCTTAAAAAAAAAAAAAAAAAAGAATGGGAACCATCATGCCAGGAGTGGATTTCTTTGTATATGATCTCATTTTAATTACTCAGCAACCTATACTCTGTAGCAAACCTCGTGGGTGCCCTGTTCATATCCCTTGGGCTCTTATCATTTTCAGTGCAAACCTGTTAATTTTCCTCCAGTAGCACCTGTATCTCTTTGTCTGAGGGTTTTTCCCTCTTGCATAGATCTCAGCAGATTAGAGGTGCTGAGGAATTAATATTCCCCAGAGTCTTCAACCAATGACTAATGGGAGTTGATGTATCAATATCCCAGCTCCTCAACCCTTGGATGAGACAGCTCTGTGACATGGATTCTACAATACTTCCCCAGGTTTCCCTAGAGGTTTTTAGCTCCAGCTGCCCACAGAGATAACATACTTGATTAACTTTTACCAGCTTCCTTCCCTCCCTGTACACATCTCAGCTCCCTTCTGATATTTCCTGAGATTAACTCCCAAATAAACTACTTTCACTCAAATTATTGCCTCAGAGTCTTTTTCTGGGCAACCCCCAAATAAGTCCTGATTTTTAAAATTTGAGGGGTACCTGGCTGGCTCAGCGGGTTAAGCCTCTGCCTTCAGCTCAGGTCACGATCTTGGGGTCCTGGGATCAAGCCTCACATTGGGCTCTCTGCTTGGCAGGGAGCCTGCTTCCTCCTCTCGCTCTGCCTGCCTCTCTGCCTACTTGTGGTCTCTATCAAATAAATAAAATCTTTTTTAAAAAATTGAGAACTGAGGTTCAGAGAAAATAAATGACCTGCTTAAAGTGGCAAATACCAAAAAACTCTTAGACGTATTTAATTCTCAAGGGTCTCTCTCTAAGTACACTAATAACAAAGCTGTAGAAAAAGAAATCTTAAAAATAGTCCCATTTACAATTACACCCTCCCCCCCAAAAACCTAAGAATAAAATTCACCAGGAAAGTGAAAGACCTGTACTCTGAAAACTATAAGACATGGATAAAAGAAATTAAAGACAGCATAAACAATGGAAAGATTTACCCTGCTTGTGGATTAGAAGAATTAATGTTGTTAAATGTCCATATACCCAAAGCAATCTACAGATTCAATGCAATCCCTATCAAAATACCAACAGCATTTTTCACAGCACTAGAACAAAGAATCCTAAAATTTATATGGAACCACAAAAGACCTCATAGTCAACAACCTTGAGAAAGAACGAAGATGGAGGAATCACAATCCCAGATTTCAAGATACACTACAAAGCTAAAATAATCAAAACAGTATGGTACTGGCACAAAAAGAGACATATAGATCAATGAAACAGAATAGAGCACTCCAAAGTAAACTTATTCTTACATTGTCAATTAATCTACAAGAAAGGAAGCAAAAATACAAAAATACACAAAGGAAAAGACGGTCCCTTCAACAAATGGTGTTAGGAAAACTGGACAGCTACATGCAAAAGAATGAAACTGGACCACTTTCTTACTATACAAAAATAAACTGAAAAAAAAATTAAAGACCTAAATGTGAAACCTAAAACCGTAAAACTCCTAGAGAAAACATAGGTTGTAACCTCTTGGACATTTGGCCATAGCAACATTTTTTTTGTTATGTCTCCTTAAGCAAGGGAAACAAAAGCAAAAATAAACTATTAGGAGTATGACAAAATAAAAGGATTTTGCCAGCAAAGGAAGCTATCAATAAAACAAAAAGGCAGCCTATTGAGTGGGAAGAGATATTTGCAAATGATATATCCAAAGGGGTTAATATTCAAAGTATATAAAGAATGTACACAACTCAATACCAAAAAAACAAACAATCCAATTTAAAAATGGCCAAGAGATCTAAATAGACATTTTCCAAAGAGGACATACAGATGGCCAACAGACACAAGAAAAGATGCTCAAAATTACTAATCACCAAGGAAATGCAAATCAAAGCCACAATGAAATACTACCTTACACCTGTTGGAATAGCTAAACTCACAAAGACAAGAAAAAAGAAGTGTGGGTGAGGATTTGGAGAAAAAGGAATCCTCGAGCACTGGTGGTGGGAATGTAAATGGGTGTAAACACTTGAGAAAATAGTACGGAGGTTCCTCAAAAACCATAAAACAGAAATGCCATATGATCCAGTAATGACACTGCTAGATAGCTAACCTCCCCCCAAAAAGCACTAATTCAAAAAGATACATGCACCCCTATGTTTATTGCAGCATTATTTATTATTGTTGCAGCTATATAATAGCCAAGATATGGAAGCAACATAAACGTCCATCAGTAGATGAACAGATAAAGAAGATATGATATATGCACACAATGGACTCTTACCCATAAACAAGAATGAGATCTTGCCATTTGCAATACCATGGATGGACCTAGAGGATATTATGCTGAATGAAACAAGTCAGACAGAGAAAGATAAATGCTGTATGACTTCACTTACATGGGGAATCTAAAAAACAAAACAAAGGAAAAACAGAAATAGACTCATGGATACAGAAAACAAATTTGTGGTTGCCAGAGGGGAGGGAGTTTGAAGGGGATGGGGAAAATGGATGAAAGAGAGGAACAGACTACCAGTTATGGAATGAATAAGTCACAGGTTGAAAGTACAATGTAGGGAATATAATCAATGATATTATAATCGGGTTGTATAGTGACAGACGGCAGCTACACGTGTGGTAAGCATAGCTTAATGTGTAGACTTGTCAAATCACTGTGGCACACCTAAGCTACTGTAATATTGTGTGTCAACTTCAATTAAAACACACACACATACACACAGATTGTTGGGTCTCACCCTAGAGTTTCTTCAATACGTTTGGAGTAAGACCTAAGAATTGACACTTCTGCCAACTCCTGAGGTCGTGTTTATGCTTCTGCCTTAAGAATCACACTTTGAGAAGCTTAAAAAACAAACAAAAGATTTTTGGGATGTCTTCCAGTGTACCAACATACACATAATGGGAGTTGCAAAAGAAGAGAAGAAAGGGAAAGGGGCAGAAAGAATATTTGAAAAAAATAGTGAGCAAATCTTTCCAAATTTAATGAAATACATAAATTTGCACATCCAAGCTGTTTAAGTCAGTACATAGAAGTTGAGCCTATGGATAAGAACCCATCCTGGCTGATACCTTGATGACAAGCTGGTGTGACCCTGAAACACAGAACTCAGCTAAGCCGTGCCTGGACTCCCGCCCCACAGAAACAGTGAGATAATAACTACGTGTTCAAGGCACTGTGTGTGTGGTTACTTGTTACCCAGCTACAGAAAATTAATACACTGGGTTTCAAACCCAAGTCAGTCTGGCTCCTGCAGTCTGTGCTTCTTGTCTCTTTCTTGATTAAACATACTGCAAAAGATGCTAACTGGGGAGTCAGGAGAATTTACAGACTTACGGAGCTCCAAGAAGCTCACAGGTCGTTAGGCCAGCCCCCCTACGACAAGCAGATCCCCGCTCTCTTGAGGGAACATCTAAGAAGGTTGGGATACTGAGCTAGAAGACAATGGCTTAAGTCCCACTAACATTGAGATGATGACCAGGGATAACCGCAAGTAGCGTTTTAAAGATTTTTTATGATTCTTGGAGACCCATTCACTGTGACATTTAATCTCTGTTTTCCTATAATTGTTAGCAGGAAAAACACTGATAAAATTTGAAAACATGGATGTGCTTGTTTCAGAGGCTTTGGGAAGGGGCGGGGTGAGGAACTTGAGTTTTGGCTTACAGACAACCTGAAACCATGTTCACTGAGTGTGAAAGTGACAGAGAAGCGGGTGATCAGCAGGTGATAAATGCTTGGAGCAGAATTTTCAAGGCACCAGTTGCCAATCTTGAAGCCATATCATAATTATGAAACGTTAGGATTTATAATTATGAAACTTCAGTTGTGAATTGAAGCCTAATACATAAAGTAACATTGTTACGTAAACAATACAGCCCTGATTCTCTAGGATTGTTTAAAGTTCTCATATTTCATTCACTATCACATTTTATTCACCCTCACACTCAAATCACACTCATCACTCATCAAATCACATGTCCCAATATTTGATTCAGAACCACCAGCACTACAACTTTTTCACTGTTAGAAGAATACTTAACCAGAAAAAGGAATTTATTTGATCCATGAGAAGTCAAAGGGTACCCAAATGTTCACTGATTGATGAATGGATAGTCTACAAAATAGACTATATCCGTACAGTGGAGTATTCGTTGGCAATAAAAAGGAATGACACTCTTTACATGGTATAACATGGATGAGGCTTGAAAACATTATGCTACGTGGAAGAAGCCATCTAGCCAAACAAACAAACAAACAAACAAGAAAAAAAAACCCTACCTATTATATGGTTCCATATATATGGAGTGTCCCAAACAGGCAAATCTGTAGAGACCACGTAGATTAGGTAGAGACAGTATGGTCACTGGAGGTGCGTGGAGGGAGGGGATAACTGGGTGATGGGCATTACCAAGGTCACTTGACGTAATGAACACTGGGTGTTACCTGCAGCTGATGAATCCCTGAACTCTACCTCTGACACTAATAATACACTCTATGCTAATTCATTGAATAAAAAAAGAAAAAAAAAGATAGTCACTGGAAAGTCCAGACTCACGTTCCTCCAGCTTAGCGAACCCGGCGCAAAGAAGCCACCTCTTTCCGCACCAGCAAATCTGGAGTGGAGCTCTCACTACATCACGTACCCGTTTCTGAACTAGTCACAGTAGTCTGGGGGAGTATACGCTCTGATTGGTCAAACCTGGAACACAGGCTCACTTCCTTTGCAGGGAAAGTCTTGCCAGTGCCTCTCAGACTACAGGAATGGAGCACAAGGGAGGAGTGGCGCTGTTATCACAGGAGATAACAGATGCTAGACCGGCAAAAATAGTGCACGATCACCTCACCAAACCTACCAGAGCCCTCAACCTAAAATCTCTTCATGAATTAGTGGAGTTAAAACTTCATTAAGATGTGGAAATCATTCCAAGTCAGTTCAATTCCATGAACATTTTTCTTTTTTTTTTTAATATTTTTTAAAGATTTTATTTATTTATTAGAGAGAGAGAGTGTACTAGCAGGAGTAGCTGCAGGCAGAGGGAGAAGCAGGCACATCACTGAGTAAGGAGCCCGACATGGGACTCCATCCGAGGACCCTGGGATCATGACCCGAGCCGAAGGCAGATGCCCAACCGACTGAGCCACCCAGGAGTCCCTGACCATTTTTCTAACACCAACCAGCATGCCGGGGTGCCTATGCCAGGAAAAGTACAAGATACAGGTGAGAGACTAAGCATACAGAGACGAGTGAGACACAGACCCTCTTCTCATGTTCACAGCCTGATACAGGAGTCCTTCAGCTTTATTGAACAAAACAATTTCACCTTGGGGATCTTATTAAAGATGCGTATTTCTGGGCCACAGTCTGAGATTTTCTGGTTTAGTAAGAGTGGGGTTGGCTCTAGAAATGTCTTTAAATACATGCCTCAGGTGATTATGCTGCACGGGGTCTAGGAACTACTCTTCATGAGATTCTCTGATACGAGGGAGAAGAAAGACATGCAAACAAGAGGGGACAGCACATCAGAGAGTTGCCTCAGGACTAGGGTGAGTGCCTGAGAGATGGAGGAAGCAGTGTCCTTGTTTAGCTTATACCATGCATTTTGCACAAGTTAGGGTTTCCTATAAAGGAAACTACAGGATTACATCCAGCCTACTGAGAATGTTTCTGATTATGATGAGCCTGTGGATATTTGGAAGATGAGAAGCTAAGAGTTGGCTTTTGTTCATTGGCTTGTAACAACCCTGTATCTTTGCTCTCCTTTAATTCCAGTGAGAATTATCAGGGATCGTGCAAATGAATTTCCCCTTCAGAATCTACCCTACCCTAGGCATTTGGATGGCTCACTCATTTGAGAGACTGGTTCTTGGTTTCAGTTCAGATCGTTATCTCAGGGTTGTGAGATGAAGCCCTGTGGTGGGTCCTTTGCTTGGGCCTCTCTCTTCCTCTGCCTTCCCCACTGTTGGCATGCGCACACATGCACACGCATCCTCCCTTTCTCTCTCTCAAATAAATAAATAAATAAACCTTAAAAAAAAACAAACCTCACCGTACCTTTTAGTACTTCCTTAACTGAAAATCTTCATCTTTGTTTCTTTCAAATTGTTTCAATATATCCCTTCACCTTTAAAAACAATTTACTGTTGGGATGCCTGGGTGGCTCAGTTGGTTAAGCCGCTGCCTTCGGCTCAGGTCATGATCCCAGGATCCTGGGATCGAGCCCCGCATCAGGCTCTCTGCTCAGTAGGGAGCCTGCTTCCCCGCCCCCCGCCTCCCTCTCTGCCTGCTTGTGATCTCTCTCTCTCTCTGTGTCAAATAAATAAATAAAACCTTCTAAAAAAAGAAGGTTTTTTTATTTTTCATTTGAGGGAGAAAGAGAGAGGGCATGAGCAGGGGGAGGAAAGAGAGATTAGAGGGAGAGAGAAGCAGACTCGCCACTGAGTAGGGAGGCGACTGGGGGCTCGATCCCAGGACCCTGGGATCATGACCTGAGCTGAAGGCAGATGCTTAACCAACTGAGCTACCCAGGCACCCTCCACCATCATTTTATATAATAAATGATTAAAATCCTTTAACTTGTCATCACGCACAATTTTAACATACAGAGAGTGAAACTTCATATACTTATCTACCCAGTTCAACAACTACTAACTCATAGCCAATCTTATTTTATGCAGACCCCCATCCATCGACCCATATCCATTGTAAATTATTTTGAAGGAAACCCAGACATCAAAAACATTTCATCTGTAAATATTTCGGTATCTATCTGTAAAAGATAAGTATCATTTTATTTGCTAAAGAAACGACTTCAGTCATCTTACAGAGGTTCCCACGATCTGATTTTGTTAACTGCATCCCTGCAATGTCACTTGACCTGTTCCCCTGTCACTTTATACATAACTATATGTGATTTGGTTATTTGATCTAAAGTGAGATTTCTCAAGTCCAGCACTATTGACATTTGGGGCCAAATCTTCATGGTTAGAGAACTGTCCTATGCCGTGTTGGAAGTTGAGCAGTGACCCTAGCCTCTAACCATTAGATGCTCGTAGCACTCTCTCTCCCACTTGGGACAATCAAAAATATCTCCAGACAATGCCAAATACGCTTGTGAGGCAAAAGTGCCGAAAGTCATGCGCTGGCTTTGCAGAAGGTCTATTTTATTTATTTATTTATTTATTTAATTTTTTTTTAAAAAGATTTTATTTATTTATTTGACAGACAGAGATCACAAGTAGGCAGAGAGGCAGGCAGAGAGAGATGGGGAAGCAGGCTCCCTGCTGAGCAGAGAGCCTGATGCTGGGCTCGATCCCAGGACCCTGAGATCATGACCTGAACTGAAGGCAGAGGCTTTAACCCACTGAGCCACCCAGACGCCCCCAGAAGGTCTATTTTATAGCTAGGCTATGCACTTCTGTCAATAGGCATACAAGTCTAGAGGTCTGTTCTTTTTGTGTGCTGACTGCTGCTGATGATTATCGCCTACCTCCGTTAATTCATTAGCGGATGCAAAACAGTCCTATTCTAATCCGAAGATTTCTTATTTCTTAACTGGAATACTTCCAAAAAGAGAAACTCCCTCTCATCAACTACAAGGTGCAGTTCATAGAGGAAAGGTAAGATCTCTTCTTTTATCCCCCAGTTTTCCAAAATAACAAGTTCTGTAACCGTCTCCGTTGGGGATTTGTAGGTATATGAGCGGGTGAATTCAAGCACATTAGATGTGTTTCAATCCATGGCAGTTTGTAGTCTTAAAAATGTTCAGAGCATCCCCTCTGTCCAGGAAGAGACTGTTCAGCCTGGTTGCTGAGCCTTTTTGCATGACTCAAGGATTCCCTGATAAAGCTCTTGCGGTCTTGGGTCACATGATGTTCCAGGCTCAACCTGTATGTTTCCTGTGCCTAATCTGGAATCGGCCATTTTTCCAAGAAGCTTGATTTCTTTTAGTGGGAAGTGGTAATGGTAACTAGAGGCCATAACCTGGGCACTCCTTAGCAACTTTGTTTTTATTTCTAGGCTTTCTCAGTAAACAGAGCTGGAAAATACTTCTTTTCCTTTTTGAGAGAAAATATACTGAGTTCATAATGCAATTCAAAATTTTGCAATTCAAAATCAGGATTTGAGCAAAATGAAATTCACCTTGTTGTTCCTACATCTGTACCTCTTTGATTCCGTAGCAAAAATCTTGCTTTCTGGCACCTCCAACATAATTACTCCATTGTTTTCTCCCACAAGACATAAAAAAAATCGTCTCAGAACAACAATGCTAACACTACCATTGCAAAGCTCTGCGTCAGAACCTAACCCCATCCCTGACTCATGGATTCCTGTTAGTTTCCGCTGCAGAAGCGTGCCTCTTCTTAGACATAACCACGGAGTTAGGCCTGATGAGGGAGCAGAAGGCTATCTAAGCACAGAGCACGAGCTGATACCCTGCAACCTCCCCCACCCCCACACTCCTGGGTGGAATATGGGTGACATTCCTCCAGGAAGTCCCCAACAGTCTTAACATTAATGCCTTGCTAGAGGGAAAACAAACTGACCTTGGCGACGGCAAGGCCTCCGGGATCCTATGGGTCTTCTTTAAGACATGAAAATCCTTTTGAAACCTCCCTTTCCCTCACCTCCCCCACCTCCCAAGTATAGAATCAGCCACCCCTCACAACCCAGGTGTAGCAGCTCTTTCAGGTCCTGTCCCTGTCCCCGAGCTTTAATGGTGCAAAAACCACCACTTTGCACCAAAGATGGCTCAAGAATTCTTTCTTGGGGGATGCCGTGGTGGCTCAGTTGGTTAAGCCGCTGCCTTCGCCTCGGGTCATGATCCCAGCGTCCTGGGATCGAGTCCCACATCGGGCTCCTTGCTCAGCAGGGAGTCTGCTCTCTCTCTCTCTGACAAATAAATAAATAAAATCTTAAAAAAAAAAAAAAGAATTCTGTCTTAGTCGTCAGCTCTGGGCCTCACCCCACCAAACCTCACCTATATTCCAAAACCCCACCAGGACCGCACCATCCTCTGGGTCCTAGAACTTGTCCTCTGGCTGGAGTCATGCTGGAACTACTTAAGAGCACAAAGAACAAACTGTTCCCAAGCCCCATGAAGCATTTCAAAAGTTCTATTCACATATGAGTTTCAAAAAATTATAAGCTTGGGGTGCCTGGGTGGCTCAGTGGGTTAAAGCCTCTGCCTTGGGCTCTGGTCATAATCTCAAGGTTCTAGGATCGAGCCCCACGTCAGCAGGGAGCCTGCTTTCCCTCCTCTCTCTCTGCCTGCCTCTCTGCCTACTTGTGATCTCTGTCAGATAAATAAATAAATAAAATCTTTAAAAGCAACAACAAGAAAAAATTATAAGCTCTATGTCACTCATATTATAAACCATTTCTATTTGCCCACTAAAATAAAGCATAGCATCTTGAGTTGCCTACCTGATTTTAGGGGTGACCATGCATTTTGCTTTGGCCAGCGAAATGTGAGCAGAAATGACCCGTGTCGCTTTCACACCAAAGCTCCTCTTTCCCTTTTCCATGGCGACTGCCATTTTTCCAGTTACTTGATGCTCCATTAGCCTGGGTCCTGGAGTGAGGACAAACAGGATGCAGGAGTCAGTCCACCAGGGACATGGTGCCTAAGTGAGAAATAAAGTCCAGGGCTCTGTCCAACACACAGCCTTCCTGGACCATTCCTAGAGAACAGTCTTCTAGAATCCTCTCGAAAATTTCCACAGGTAGACAGCTTAGGTCCCATGAAGCAGTGTGCTCCATTTCCTGACAACTTTCATTGTTCTTCATAGATCAGATTGACTTCATTCTTCCTCTTATTATTGTGATCCACTGCTTCTGTGAGTAGAGCTTAATCCTTCTTGCTACAAAGCCCAATGTCCTACCTTCTTCTCATGGTGAAATATGACCATTTTTTGCAGTAGTCTTCAATGTCATTATTTCCAGATGATTCTTTCCCAGTCACTTACCTCTGGGCCATTCTTCGGTCTAATAACCAAGATGACTATGGATTTTGTATGTAATATTCTGTACTCCCCTGCCCACCCACCCCTGCTACTACTCCATGCTGATTTGTTCCCCTAATGGAAGTCCTACCACAGTAAAACAAACCCCTAAAAGACACTTCTGATGTGAAAATCCTCCAAGAGATCAAAACCACATCAAGAAGAATAGCTAATAGTTAGGTCTGGAACTATAATAACAAAAAAGGGACAAATCCCTTCAGGGAGAATTATTGCAACAATGGGCTTACTGTATAATTCCAGCCCAGTGATTTTTGGGACCAAGCAGTCCGAAACTAGGGAAGAGAAACCAGCTGCAGAGAATTCTGAGAAATATCAACATGTGTGATACTTCTTGGAGGGAAATTTCCAGTGATTTCTGGGAACATTTAGTAACTTCTGTGCTTACATATGTTTGGTGTGTAAAGGCAAGTGCTTATCCCAAAGCTATTCATTCAGAAGTTGACACAGTGAGTCTTTATATTTTTGTTAGAAAAAAGTATCCCTTATTTCTCCCGATTTATAAAAATACCAAATGTTGTCATAGAAAATTTGGAAAACATGGAAAAATACACCTAAGTGGAAGTTAATTAGTTATGGCAGATATGCATAAATAAAAATCATTGCATATTTAATAGATAATGGTAAAGTCATTAGTACTCCTGTCTGATATAACAAAATTATGGCTCAAAATTATTTGTCTGTGTCTTAAAATGCAACAGCGTTCAGAATTTTGATTTAAGGGCGCATGGGTGGTTCAGTGGGTTAAAGCCTTTGCCTTTGGCTCAGGTCATGATCCCAGGGTCCTGGGATCAAGCCCCACATCTGGCTCTCTGCTCAGCAGGGAGCCTGCTTTCTCCTCTCTCTCTCTCTGCCTGCCTCTCTGCCTACTTGTGATCTCTGTCTGTCAAATAAATAAATAAAATCTTTAAAAAAAAAACTAAAAAAAAAGAATTTAAAAACAATAATAAAAAAAAGAATTTTGATTTAACTCTCTCCTTTCTGCTAGAATTATAGAATGTGTTTCAATTCCTTGACTTCCCATGTAAGGAAATCAAGAATCATAAGCCTGATGACCGTTTCACAGCTGACCACATTGTCAAACAGGTTTCCCAAAGAAGTCGAAGGAGTTTGGCTATTCTCCGAGGCCCGCCGGAAATATTTAGAGTCATTTCAAACTCAAAGTGTCTAAAACCTGAGGTTTTCCCTAGTCAGGCTATTGCTTTTCCAAAGAGATGAAGTAACACTACTTTTCTGGCTCACCAGGCTTACAATGTCAGTGACTCTCTCCTTCCCAACATATTTGGGAAGATAGGAATTCTCCCTTTAAACTTTCTTTAGGATTCCATCCTTTCCTTATGCATTTTATACCATTACCTTAGGCCCCATCAACTGGGAGGCTGTTAGGAAGAGGCACTAACATCCCTCCAGCTGCCTATATCATTCCCTCTAATGCTCTAACATTCCTTTATGCTTTTTATCAGTCCTTTTTCCAAAATGCGTGAAACTCCTCCTTGCAAATCTAAACTCTTTGGCCTCATCTAAAAACTATTATCTACTCTGTGCCAGGCCCCGTGCTGGCCGGAAGGATACAATGACACACTGAGCAGACCAGCTCCCCTGTCCATGGTGCACAATCTAGTGGGGGAGACAGATGACAAAGTGAACAACAAAATAAACGTATGACTTGTGCCGAGCACCTGAAGGAAATAACCATGGTGCTGTGCCCAAGATGTTGGGTGCTGGCTGCTGTGAGATATGCAGATGGGTGGGGTTGGGGGCAGTGAAAGAGGAAGTAGAGAGCTCAGTAAAGAGTCTCCTGCTGTTGAGCAGCCAATGATGATGGTTTGGATTAACGTGGTGGCAGTGAAGAGCGGGGACACAAAGGGGAAGAGGGAGGGCTGAAGCAAAGATCACATCCAGCTTTCTGGTTCAAACAATTGGGTAGATAGTAAGCACTAGTCCTGAGATGAGGAATACGAAACAAAAGTAGATCTGGAACTCGAAAGCTAGAGTCCCATGGTGGGCCTAACCAACCATCTAAGAAGGAAGAGGAACCAGCCCTGGAATCACCAATAGTAACAGCCACCGGGGAGCAGGCTCCCATGACCCTCCTCTTAAACCCAGCTGTCCCAGATCTCTCTGGGACACACCATGGTTTGGGCAGCCAGTGGTCAAACAGCCGTCATCCCAGCTGGGGATCCAGCCCAGAATAGCTTTGACCTTGGTCTGTTGAGTCATCTTCTACAGCCTCTAGGGGAGGAAGAGTCTAGCCACAATTCTTCCCCAGCAGCACCTGCTCCTAACCAACCCCCCCCACCACACACAGAGAGAAGAGGATTTTTTCTGAAGACTCCCCCAGCCAGCAGTGGCACCTTCCTTAGACTATCTGTGGAATAGAAAGAAGGGGAACTCCTCCCTCCCATCTCTCCAAGGCTGAGACCCCTTCCGAGAGGAAGCATTGCCCCCTCACAATATCCTGTCAATCAAGAGAACATAGATCTGCCTCTCTCTGATCTGTAAGGGGTGCTCTACCTGCCACTAGCAGAGAAAGGCAAAGAAGGGTGGTCACGGCCATCCTGGGCCTGAGCCCTGGCATCCTGTCCAGCCCAGCCTTGGGGGCCAGAGCCTGTCCCATGGGTGCAGAGCTTCCAGCTGGAGGGCTCCCTGCCCCACTCCGGGCAGTCCTCCTTGGACAGGCTGAACCAGATCGGCCTCCCTAGCAGGAGCACGTGTTGTGTGGCCTGTAGAACCTGCTCCTGGCTGGCTGCTCTCTCCCTTAACTTCCTGGAGGGTGACATTCCTGCTAGGGCTGCTGGCCTCAGCATTTAGGCTGCCCAGAACGTGCGGACTGTTCTCTGATGCCCAGTGTTCAGTCTGCTCAGAGATCATGGGTGCTGCCTGTAGGTGGGGCAGGCTCGGTTCCCTGTCCAGGGGACAGCTCCTCATGCCCAGAACAGCCCTTCTCCCCAGGCTGGAGGAGGGGACATCAGACAAAGACAGGAACATTCACACAGGTCACCTGACACAGGCCTGCTTGGGGCTCCCCAGGCTCCAGGCGTCGGACTCCATCTAGAGGTAGCTGTGGGCCAACCTCTCATCATGAGGGCCATCGAACCCATGCTGGGGGCCTGGGAGGAATGCCCTCACCTGCGGCTATGACCAGGAACAGGCCACGAAGTCCTAGCCTTGCTTGGCCTCCCGCTTAATGACTTTTGAACTTGACAGTTCAAAGAATGAAAAAAAAGGAAAAGGAGAGTTGTATCTCCCCACATTCTTTTGAAGCACTGCCATCTAGCTTATACTGGGTCGTTCAGAGCTTATAATTCAGTAGTTATTCCTGCTTGGTAGCTATTGTCCTTAATTTGTGTGATACCTTTAAATTATGCCTTCCCTGGGCGCCTGACTGGCTCATTTGGTATAGCATGCGACTCTTCATCTCGGGATCATGAGTTCAAGCCCCACACTGGGTGTGGAGACTACTTAAAATAAAATTAATGTTAAAAATAAATTAATTGTGCCTTCCCAATAAGATTAAGACTATGTTCCTTTGCATTCACCACTCTCTCCTCCCCTGTGCCTGGAGCCGAAAATGCAGCAAACCCCACCCCTGGTTCCCTGCAGAGGAAAACAGCTCAGCCCCTAGCTCTGGCCTTGCCTGATAGTCTTCCCTGGCCCCAAGCCAGCCCTATCAGTTATTTGCACATGGATGCTACTGGGGGGCAAGAGGGAGGCTGGAAGAGGGAGGAAGGGCTGTCTGTGGGGCCCCTGTCCCTTTGGAGAATCAAGTACTCAGCCCAGGAGGAAGACTCAGGCTTTCAAACTTTTGATAGGGAGGGAAGCAATTTTAAAAAGGTTAACCATGGGGGCGTCTGCATGGCTTAGCTGGTTAAGCATCTGACTTTTGAGCTCAGCTCAGATCTTGATATCAGGGTTTGAGTTCAAGACCCCATTGGGCTCTGTGCTGGGTGTGGAACCTACTTAGGATAAAAGGTTAACCATACAGGTCTGTGACAGTCCATAAAGAAAACAGGGGAGGACTACCAGAAATTACAGGATGGCTCCACCCTCTTGCTGGAATAGCATATTCTTTTGAATGCTTTGGGTGATTTCACAACATGCAGAGCTCACTAGGAGCAGCTTTCCATCACTGAGGATGGAAATAGGGATTAAGGAATATCCTTCCCTTCTACCCTGCCAGCTCAGATCTCCTCCGTGACCAGCCTCTCTCTGCTTTGCTTGTCCAACTTCTCATCCCACCAGAAATCAACTTATTCATGCAAGTGGGACAGTGGTAGGCAAATTGGACAGGAAAGTAATAATAACAAATTCAATTACGCAGCCTTTGAGGCTTGAATTCCAGTAAAACAGAACTTCCCGTCTTCCTCCTCCCCGCTCACACGAAAGCATTTGCGTTGACACAGCGCCATCTTCTGGCATCCAGGACCAGTGCAGCTCATTTCACTCATTCAGAACCCGGGTGGATGTCCATGAAAGCACGGCCACTCTCCTGCCCAGTGTGGTGGTCAAACTTGGTACAAGTCAGAATCATCTTGGTTTGTTTGTTTATTGTTTCTTTATTTGAGAGAGAGAGAGAAAGAGCGAGAAAACAAGCAGGGGGCTGGGGCGGAGGGAGAGGAAGAGGGACAAACAGACTCCCCACAGAGCCAGGAGCCAGGAGCCCCCCTTGGGGCTCAATCCCAGAACCCCGAGAACATGACCCTGAGCCAAAGTCAGACACGTACCAACTGAGCCACCCAGTCACTCCTTGGGGGATTTTTCAAATGGAGACTCCTAGCCTTTGCCTTGCAACAATTCTGAGTTTGTGGGTCTAAGGTCCCAGGAGCCTAGATTTTAGGCTCCCAGGTGATTCTGAAGCAGGGATTCCATGAATTGTGTTTTGAGAAAAACTGATGATAGAGAAGTGATAGCGCAATCCACTTTTACAATGTAATCTGTAATCTGTAAATGCCACAAAGTACAGACAAAGTCTTCTGGGGACTCAGAGAAGGGACACTAATCAGACTATGGCAGAGACTGGGAAAAACTTCCCAGAAGGTAAGACTCTAGACAAACAGAAGTTGACAAGATGAAGAGGGGAGCAGAGGATCTAGACAGAGGGTGTGGCATCCACAGAGGCAAGAGGGCATGAGACCACACGCAGGTTGTGTGGGAAGCTGGAGTCAAATGTGGTTAAGAGAAAGGAAAGACCTGCAGTACTGAAATCTAACTTTATCCTGAAAGCTCTGGGGAATGCAGAAACCGTGTAAGCGGGAGAAGGACGAGGCTAGAAGTGCATTATAGGAAAACCCCTCTGGCAGCAATGCCAATGGGTACAGGACGAAAGGAGGGGACACACTGGGAAAGAAGTGGTGGGTCTCTGTGTGGAGGGACTGGCACTGGGCAAAGAGAAGGGGGCAGACACAGGAAGAGGTAAGGGTGTCCAAACAGTAGAACCTAAGGACCCATACCCTGGGTGGGGGTGGGAGGGCAAGTGAGAGGACCTAAAGATGATGCTAAGGGTTTGGACTGGAAGACCAGATGGCATCATTTCCAAATACAAAGCACACAGAGCGAGGGACAGTGTTGGGGAGGGTCGGGGAAGAATAGGAGAGACAAAAAAGGGAGAGAGCACACGTACAGTGTTCCTTACTAGTGCAATTATCCTTGCCCTCCCCTGCCACTTACTGTGATCTTCATTCTTCCCTAATCCCACTGTGCCTTGGCTGTGTTTCATCTATAAGATAAGGACCATAATAGTATCTACCTCATAGAGTTGCTGTGATGTGCCTAGCACATAGTAAGACTCAACCGATGTTAGTGATCTATTACCAGATTACTGACTGGGGTTCCAGTGCACCCCATTGCTCCCAATGCTGTGCTTTCTGTTTTAGAATTGTACATCCAGGGGCGCCTGGGTGGCTCAGTTGGTTAAACCTCTGACTCTTGATTTTGGCTCAGGTCATGATCTTGGAGTTGTGAGACTGAGTCCCATATGGGCCTCCTCATTGAGTGTGGACCCTGGTTAAGATTCTCTCCCTCTTCCTCTGCCCCTCATCCCCAGCACTCTCTCTCTCTCAAATAATAATAACAAAAGTTTAGAATTGTACACCCATGTCCTTTGCTAAGCAACTTCGCAGCACCTCCCTCTAGCCCAGAATGCGTTCCCCTGTTCGGCATCCACGCCTTGCTCTGGTCGATGCAGTATGAGTGACACTGGGATCCAAGCAGAGGCTTTAAATGGGCTCATAAGATCTGGCTTGCTGTTTTGTGCTTATGCTATTCACCAGACATGACCTCGTTGGCCACTTGGCCCGGAATGATGAAGATCACAGAGCAGACCTGGGCTAGACCTGCAGCCTCAGTTGGGGTGGGAGGAGCGGTCAACTCAGAGGCTTCTGAGCAAGAAAATAAATGTTTGCTGCGCGTCACTGAGATGCAAATTTATAGAGTTCTGTTGTTATACAGCATTATTGCAACAACTGCAAATACACTGATAGAGGAAACCATTTTCTGGCCAATTTTTTTACATTTATTCAAAGCCTCTGATGTCTCTCCACTAAGCTCCTTAAACTAGGCACCATCAACTGCCCGAGGGCCTAGATCTCTAACAGTACCAGGCCTTCTCGGCCTTTGTTTTTGTTTTGTTTAAGGTTTTATTTATTTATTTGAGAGAGAGTGCATGAGTGGGGGAGAGAGGCAGAAGGAGAAGGACAAGCAGAGTGTGTGCTGAGCAGTGACCCTGACGTGCGACTCGATCCCAGGTCCCTGAGATCATGACCTGAGTCGAAGTCAGCTGCTTAACTGACTGAGCCACTCAGGCACTCCTCAGCCTTTGTTAAGAGCAATCATTAGAGGTTTCACAACTTATAGCCGCTGAGGGGTGACTTTGGGTGTCTTCATGTCCGTGAGAAGGGAGGTACTGAGCTGGCAAAGTGGCAGGTGCCCAACCCACTTCTGCTTATACCCTTCCTTCCCCTTGGCCAAACTCAACTCATGGCCTGACCACAGAGTGACCCAACAAAGCTAAATTTAATTATATGCTTAAAACACAAGTGGACCCAACTTGACCTCCAAACATCCTAAGAACAGCAGCATTCCCAAGGCCATTTGCTATGTGGAAAGGACCCACAGGAATGATCAGGGAGTTCTTGGGTCTTTGTCCATTCCTCAGTTGTACCTAAGCCTGCTTTATTCTAGGCCGCAGAGTGGGGAGAGCACTGGGTAAGCAGTCAAAAAAAATTGCTGATGTGGAGTAAGTCACTTAAACTGGCTGCCTCTCAGTTTTCTTTCTGTAAAACAGGCATGATAAGACTTGTCCCCCAACATTCCCTGGTTGTTGTAAGGATAAAATGGGGAAGCGCTCACAAAACCGTCAAATGAAGGGTGCCTGGCTGGTTCAGGTGGTAGAGTGTGAGACTCTTGGGCTGGCGGTCATGAACTCCAGCCCCATGTTGAGGGCGGAGATTACTTTAAAAATCAAATAAAACAGGGGTGTCTGGGTGGCTCATTCTGTTGAGCATCTGCTTTCAGCTCAGGTCATGATCTTGGGGTCCTGGGATGGAGCCCCAGATTGGGCTCCCCACTCACCGGGGAGTCTGCTTTTCTCTCTCCTTCTGCCCCTCCCCCTGCTCGTGCTCACTCGATCTGTCTCAAATAAATTTTAAAAATATTTTTAAAAGTAAAGTCAAATGTACATTAAAAAAATAAATCTGTAAACTGAGATCTAAATGATAAATCCTATCACCTGTAGCTTCCGGGAGAGCTGGGAGGGAGCAGGAAGAATGCGGGAACAGCACCTCCTTCTGGGCATCTCAGAAACTGCAGCGCACCGAGGAGCAGCCTCAGACCGGCCTGCTTTCCTCCTACTTGACGTTCCCTCCGTCCGTGGTTGCATGACTTTCCTCCCGGTTCAACTTGGACCGCTCCCTGTCCCTTCGCTCAGTCTGGGCTCGGAACCCGCACAGCCAAAACCCCCACCTGAGCAGCGGTCACTTCTGCTGCAGGGCTCCATTCCGCACGGGGCGCCTTTCCCGGAGGGAACTCGTGAGAGCTGTAGGACACAGGCTGTTTAAGCAGAGTTCATCTTTTTCCGTTTTTCTATTATTTATACAAATATATATGTAAATATATTTTATTTTTATATATTATATATTATATGTAAATGTACTTATATATTATATATATTTATATATTTATATATTTAACGTATTATATAAAATTAATATATAACATAAACTACATATATTATATATATTTATATATTTATAAATATATACATGTATTTGCATATATTTACATATATGTATATATACATATATTTATATTATATGTATTATATATAATATATAAATAATATATTATATATAATATATATTATAGAGACAATAATAAATATATATAATATGGATCATTTATATATGTCATATGTACATATATTTATATTTTTATATATTTAACATATTATATAAAATTAATATATATTATATAATATAAACTATATTATTATATTTATAATGTTTACATATTTATATATTTATATATTTATTTATCTCAATTAGTGCTGGCTGAGAAATCAGTATTCCTCGCCTGCCCAGCCACATACTCTGTTGTTCTTCAGACAGTGAATGAATGACAAGCCCAGGGCGAAACTGCAGACTGTGTCTTGGGGTCCTTTCTGTAGAGGGGTTTTTTTTGGGCGGGGGGGGGCGGGGATGGTCTGTTTTTGTTTTAAGCACCAAGAGCCTGGGACCAGGTTGTTCTCACCACCCTTCCCATGACACCCGAATCCTCGCGGTGCCCCAAGGCATCACAGTTTTTTGTGGTTTTTTTTGTTTTTTTATTTGACAGACAGATCACAAGTAGGCAGAGAGGCAGGCAGAGAGAGAGAGAGAGAGAGGAGGAAGCAGGCTCCCTGCCGAGCAGAGAGCCCGATGTGGGGCTTGATTCCAGGACCCTGGGATCATGACCTGAGCTGAAGGCAGAGGCTTTAACCCACTGAGCCACCCAGGTGCCCCAAGGCATCACAGTTTTATCTACTAGGACTAATTTGAGTAATTAACTTTCTAAAAAGTTATTTGCTACATGATAGTATCTGAACCTGTTAACATGTTCGTCTTTTCAAGGCAGTCTGTGGAATCTTGATGCAAAGGTGGCGGGGGCGATCAAAAGAAAGAGAATTTGCCCAGGGGTGCCTGGGCAGCTCAGTCCTTGAGCGTCTGCTTTAGTTAGGCTCAGGTCATGATCCCAGGGCCCTGGGATGGAGCCCCCACGTTGGGCTCCCCGCTTGGCCAGAAGCCTGCTTCTCCCTCTCCTGCTCCCCCTGCTTGGGTTCCCTCTATCACTGTCTCTTTCTCTGTGTTAAAAATAAATAAATAATCTTAAAAAAAAAAGAAAAAAAGAGTTGCCCAAAGACATTGTCGGTGGATGTACATTTACAAAACGACGGAGGCGCCCAATGGGGAAGAGCCGCTCCGGCCGCTCTGAGACTTGCCATCCATCCCGGTTTACTGCGGAGGCCAGGAAGGTTCCACCAGGTCGGCAGAACCAGGCCTAGGACCCAGTCCTTGATCTTTGCACCTCCTTCTGCGGCAGGGAATATCCCATGAGGCAGAGGCTGCAAATACTGACTGAAAAGAGAGGTTGATATTGGAAAGAATTGTTCACAGATTTTAATTTTCCTTTGCTTTATGATTAGATTCGTATTATTTTCTTGCTTTGCTTTGCAGCAATCTTTAAGATCCCCATCTCCCGCCCACTAGAAGGATGACTCCCTGAGGGGAAGAGCTTTGCTGTGTTTACTGCTATATTCCTAAAACCAGGCCTTGCCTTCCGTAAACACTGATGGAAACAAACAAACAAAAGAATCAATTAATATGAAGAGTAAAAAGGCGATGCTATCAATTATACCTCAATAAATCGGAAAAAGGCAGGCTGAGAAAAATTCCACTGTCATTTTTTAAGTGATATTATGTTAAATTAGATTTGTTTCATTCTTTTTTTTTTTTTTTTGAAGATTTTATTTATTTGTCAGAGAGGGAGCACAAGCAGAGGGCGTGGCAGAGGGAGAAGCAGGCTCTGCTGAGCATAGAGCCCAATGTGGGGCTTGATCCCAGGACCCTGAGATCGTGACCTGAGCCGAAGGCAGACATTTCATCAACTGAGCCACACAGGCACCCCTGGATTTGTTTTATTTTTAATATGAGATTGGGGGGGGAATAAAAATTATATAGGTTCATTACTTTTTTTTTTTTCCAAATGAAACAGAAAAGTGGAAAAAAAAAAAATTAACACATGACACCCATTAGGACAGCACACACACAAAGAAAAGGGACCGAGTGAGGACAGAGTAAGGAAGTGGCCATGTGAGCACCTGGGTGGCTCAGGTCATGATCTTAGGGTCCCTGCCATCCACTAGGCAGGCAGAGAGTCCACTTCTCCCTTTCCCTCTGCCCTACCCACCCCCAAGCTCTCTCTCTCTCAAACAAATAAATAAAATCTTAAAAAAAAAAAAAAAAAGCCTTCCTCTTTCTGTTTTCGGCCTCCCTCCTGAATGCCATGGATGGACCACGCCTGAGCTGAACAGTGTGTCCCACTTCAAAGGATTTTATTTTAGTTTTGGGGAGGGTGTTTTTTAATCAGGAAAGCAACTTTCTCTTCCTTTTCTTCTCTTCTCTTTTCCTTCCTCTTCTTCTTCTTTTAATCTTTTGACCCCTTTCTCTCTTCTCTCTCACTCCCCATCCCTGCCTCAGCCAACCACCACCAGGTTTCTATATCTATGAGCCTGACTTTGTGCCGCCGCTGTTGTTGAGATTCCCGTAGGAGAGAGATCATCCAGTATTTGGTTTCACTTAGCACAATGCCCTCAAGGTCCATCTGTGCTGTAGCAAATGGCAAGAATTCATTCTTTTTTAGGGCTGAATAACATTCCACTGCATATACCACAATTTCTTTATCCATTCTTCCATCAGGGGATGCGTAGGTTGTTTCCACATTTTGGCTACATAACTAATATTGCAATGACTATGAGGGTGTGGATAACTTTTCAAATAAGTGTTTTTGTTTTCTTCTGACAAAACCCCAGATGTAGAGTTGATAGCTCGTATGGCAGTTCTAGTTTCAATATTTTGAGAAACCTCCGTAGTGCATAGCGTTTTTCATAGTGGCTGCAATGACATTCCCACCAATGGGCCACAAGGGTTCTCGCTTCACCTCCTTGCCAATGTTTGTTATTTCTGGTCTTTGGCCATCATCTTTTAGCCATCTGACAGGTGTGAGATGATATCTCGTTGTGGTTTGGATTTGCATTCCCCCAATGATTAATGCTGCTGGGCCTCTTTTCATGTACTTAACCTGTTGGCCATCTGCAGGTCTTTGGAAGGTGAAATTCCGTTGGATGAATATAGGGCATTTTATTTATCCGTTCATCTGTTGAAGGAGGTCTGAGTTGTTTCCACCTTCTGGCTATTACGAACAATGTTGCTATAAACACTCATGTACATGTTTTTGTATAGACCTAAGCTTTCGGTTCCCTTGGGTATATACCCAGGAGTGGAACTGGGTTATATGGTAACTCGATGTTTAATTGAGAAATTGCCAGATTACTTTCTGAAATGACTGCACCATTTTATACTTCCACCAGCAGCACATGAGAATTCCAATTTCTCTACATCTTCACCAACACCTGTTGTAATCTAACTTTATTTTAATCTTCTTTACTTTTCAATTTTTTCCCCATCTCCTTCACTCACTCCCCTATTTCCTCCCCTCCCTTACATAAATCATCAGAATTTCTAATATTATTGAGAACCTAAAATAGTTCCACCAAGGAGACCTTTCCCCTGTGTTTTCTTTGATCCTAAACTCCTCTTCCATTAAAATTGCTATTGGTCTCTAAACCCACATTTCTATCATCTTTGAATTTCTAATCCTTATCAGCCAAGGCCCCATCTAAATGTGTTGTACTCCATCAATGTTTCTAAGGATCTTGGGATTTGAAAAGAACCTTAAAAATTTCCTAACCTAATTCATTTCGTTTAATGAAGGACGGAGGTAGAAAGAAGATTGGATGGAAAGAAAGTGGGAAATAAGAAAAGAGGAGGGGGGTGCCTGGGTGGCTCAGTGGGTTAAGCCTCTGCCTTCAGCTCAGGTCATGGTCTCAGGGTCCTGGGATCGAGTCCCCAGGGAGCCTGCTTCCCTTCCTCTATCTCTGCCTGCCTCTCTGCCTACTTGTGATCTCTGTCAAATTAAATAAATAAATAAATAAATAAATAAATAAATAAATAAAATCTTTGAAAAAAAAGAAAAGAGGAGGGAAGCAGAGGGAGGGGAAGAGAAGGACCACCAAGTACATACCTGACATTTCACATACAACATCTTATTTAAATCTCACAATGACCCCATAAGATTGGTGTAATCTTCCCCCCATTTCATAAATGAGGCTACTGAAGTTAAAAGAAGTTAATTATTTTGTTCAAGGTCCCTCAGCTTGTGAGAGTCAAATTTAGCTACCTGCAACTCCAAATTCTGGGAACCAAGAAACTCTTGAATTTCATGGAGGAGGATTACCCTCAAGGGTGTATGATTACCTTATCCCTTGATCCTGGGACAGACATGCCCCGGATGGACCACGGTTTTGGAAATGAAGGGGTATTATTAGGAGAATAACACAGAGTCTCATTTCTGAAAGGAGTCAGTGTATGATGGGAGAAGTTTTATCTCAAAAGACAGGTGATGCCTCAGGCGAGGAGAACACAGGCTAGGAAAGTGGCCAAGGTTTTGGTATTTGTCATCTGGAAGGAATGCCAAAGTTAGATATGTAAGATAGCATGGAAAATTCCAAGAGAAAACTTCAGAACGTGGGTTACCTCAGTACCGAAGGAGGCTACTCATGTTTCTGCAAGCTATTCAAAGAGCAGTAGCAATTTATAAAAATAGACAGAACAAGGTCATTACACAACCAAGTTCATTTGTTTCATTTTGCCTTTGACTTCTAGGGCTTGCTTCTGAAAACATTTTTTAAAATTATGTCTGGGGGCGCCTGGTGGCTCAGTCAGTTAAGCATCTCTTTGTTTTGGCTCAAGGAGGTGATCTTGGGGTTGTAAGATGGAGCCCTAAGATGGGTAAGATGGGTTGTAAGATGGTTTGCCAGCTCAGCAGGGAGTCTGCTTCTCTCTTGATTCCTCTCCCTGCTCACTCTAGCTCTCTCTGTCTCAAATAAATAAATCTTAAAAAAAATTTGTCTTGTTGCATAATTAACAAAGTCAACTCTATAAACCATAATCAGAGAAGTCTGATCTCAAGCACCTGGGTGGCTCAGTCGGTGAAGCCTCCGCCGTCCATCAGGTCATGATCCCAGAGTCCCGGGATGGAGGCCCGCATCAGGCTCCACACTCGGCTGGGAGTCTGCTTCTCCTGCTACCCCTCCCCTGCTCAAGTTCTCTCTTTCTCACAGATAAATAAAATCTTTAAAAAAAAGAGAGAGAGAGAGAGAGAGAGAGAGAGAAAGAGAAGTCTTATCTCTTTCTTTGTCTCTCTGCCCCATTCCCTCCTCCCCCTAGAGGTAATGGTTTTTTTGTTTTGTTTTGTTTTAAGTAGTCTCCACGCTGGGCATGGACTTGAACTCACAACCCTGAAATCAGGACCTGAGCTGACAGGTGGTGATCTGAGGGTCATGGGTGGGAGAGCCTCGAGTGGGGCTCTGTGCTCAGGGCAGAGCTGGCTTGAGATTCTCTCTGCGCCTCTGGCATGTGCGCACTCTCTCTCTCTCTCTCAAATAATAAATAAATCTTTTTAGGAAGAAAGAAATGAAGGAAGGAAGAAAGAAAAAAGACCTATACTGACATCAAGACCTGAAGTGAGATCAAGAGTCAGATGTTTAACCAACTGAGCCACCCAGGCACCCCTGGGTTTTTGTTTTTGTTTTTTTTACTTATTTGTCAGAGAGAAAGAGAGAGAGAGAGAGAGAGAGCAAGAGTGAGCACAAGCAGAGGGAGTGGCAGGCAGAGGGAGAAGCAGGCTTAGAAGCTGAGCAAGGAGCCCAATGCAGGATTTGAACCCAGGACCCTGGGATCATGACCTGAACTGAAGGCAGATGCTTAAATGACTAAGCCACCCAGTCGTCCCTACATTTGTACTTTTAACTTTGTTTTTGCCCTTTTATTTCCTTTTTTAAAAAGTAATCTCAATGACCAAGGTGGAACTTGAACTCATGACCCTGAGACCAAGAGTCACATTCTGTACTGACTGAGCCAGCCAGGAACCCCTTATTCATCTCTTCTTCCCCCTCTAGTTAAAAAAAAAAAAACAAAAAAACAAAAACAAACAAACAAACAAACAAACAAAAAACTCTTTAGTTTTACCACCTTCCTTTTTTTCACTGGAGATCATGTCTCAGTATTTAGAGATATTTCTTTTTGTATTTCCACCAGCAAAAAATAATAAAAGTGCTTGTTTCCTGACTACTTTGTCAACACATTTTGTTGCCAAAGTTGTTGAAAAGTAGTATCTCACTGTAGTTTTAATTTGCATTTCTTTTGTTACAAGTATGATTACATTTCTTTTCATATATTTAAAGGTCCTACCTATATTTTCTTTTCTTTTCTTTTCTTTTTTTTTTTTTTTTGGTAGATGTGTGTTTGTATATTTTGCTTATTTCCCACAAGGGGATGGTTTTCCTTTCCCTCTCCATCTTTTTAAGCCCTTTATATATTAGGGATATTTACAGTGAGAGGCTAGAGGTGGCTAGCAGCTGATTGTTAAATCATCAGGAATTCTGTGAC
Source organism: Lontra canadensis (assembly GCF_010015895.1). Lineage (NCBI taxonomy): Eukaryota > Metazoa > Chordata > Mammalia > Carnivora > Mustelidae > Lontra > Lontra canadensis. Next base: position 5,151,529 of record NW_022631025.1, read on the forward strand.
CCAGCTGATGCCACATTGGTACAGCTGAGTGCATCTTGCGAATTTAAAATCTGTTATGGTGGGAATATTTACTCCCTGGTGATTGGCAAATCCCACGAAACAGGAAGTCCTCCTTGCCCTGCAGGACATAACCATAGGACAGGAATCTTCTGAAAGTTGGAAATTTGTTTTCCCAGTTTTTAACTTGTCTTTTTGTTTGGCTGATTGATGTGTTTTGCTGTGCAAAAAAATTTTATTGTTGCTGCTGTTTGGATAATGCAAATTTCAGCCCTTTCCTTAATTGCCTTTTGAGTTTTGAGTTCAAAACTTTGAGTTCAGAACTTTGAACTTTTGAGTTCAGAAAGTTTCTCCAATTCCTCCATCACAGAGGAATCCACCCTTATTTCCTTCTAGTACTTATATAGCTTTATTTAATTAAAAATATTTTTTTTAAATCTTTGACCCATCTGGAATTTATCTCGTGTAAGAAACAGATATGATTGTCTGGCTATCCACTTACCCCCATATACCTTTTTCCTCCATTGATTTGAGATGCCACCTTTATCACATATTAAATTACCTGATGCAATTATTTTTGGATTTTTCCACTTTGTTTTATAGATCTACATATTCACGTGCCAACACCTTAATCTTACTATCCAAGCCTTATGATGTTTTAATAACTGGTAAAGCTAGGCTTTCTTCATTTTCTTCTTTCTCAGGGCTTTCACAAATAGTCTTGTTTATTTAATCTTCCAAGTGTTTATTTAATCTTCCAAAATAAAATTGTCTTAACTCCAAGGCTCCTTCTTCTACTGCTTTACCAAGTGTTAAAAAAATACAGCCTTGGGTGCCTGGGTGGCTCAGTGGGTTAAGCCTCTGCCTTCGGCTCAGATCATGATCTCAGGGTTCTGGGATCAGAGTCCCCCATCCGGCTCTCTGCTTGGCAGGGAGCCTGCTTCCTCCTCTCTCTCTGCCTGCCTCTCTGCCTACTTGTGATCTCTCTCTGTCAAATAAATAGATAGAATCTTAAAAAAAAAACAAACAAACAAACAAACAAAAAAAAAACAGCCTTCTGACTTGTGCTCCTCTGGTCTGTACTCCCACTTTGGTGGACACCTTCTCTTTCTTTTCCCCCTGATATCCTTACTCTGAATAATTTGAATTCTACACCCAGACGTTTCCTCGCAGAGAAAGCATTCTGTAAACTTCACCTACCACTTTTGGAAATTATGAAAATTGATGCTGAATAGCTATGGGATTTGGAACAAAACCATTTTCAGATTTTTTTCAGCTATACACTGTAAGTAAGAAAAGTGTTCCATTTCATTGGGGTTTTGTTTTGCACAATTAGAAATCATTTTCAGTCTGTTCCCAGTTGTACGTATCCAGGGAGCTGGACTCTTGCAAGCACTCCGTCCACAAAACACGTTCAGTGGACACCTCCCCTCCTCACACTCCTTCAGTATTTCCTCCTGGGCCTCCAAATGGTGGAGCGCCCCAGAACTCAGATTTCAGACCTCTTCTCCTCTCATCTAAACTCCCTCCCTGAATGAGTTTATGCTCTTGAGAATTTAAATGAGGACTCCCAAATTCTACATCTCCAGCCTGCACCTGCACCACGTACTCAAAATTCGCCCCTCTAACCACTTCCTTATCAACTCCCACTGGATGTCTCAAATGTGTCTTCAATTTAACTTTTCCCAAAACAACTCTGATATTCTCCCCCCAGACCTGTTTCCCTTATAGTCTTCCCAAGTTAGTGACAATTCTGTTCTCGTAGCTGAGGGAAAACCTTTTGGCCCACTCTTTTGAAGTCACCTACTCCTGGGTTCACTCATGGGACCACAGCTCAGCTGGACTGCTGGAATGACTGGGACAGCAGGTCTCTCTCCACGCGGGGCTACCTCGGACTTCTGCAGACCCTGGCTTCGACAGGACTCCTAGAGGGCAAGCCCCGGCATACAAGCCCGTCTTAAATCTCTTCTCGACTTACAGCTTCTGATGTACCAATATGAGCTCAGTGTCTTTATCGCTGGAGCAAGGGAACCAGCCCCAGGAATGCCTATGTATGGCGAAATGACTCCAGCTGCCAGGAGACTGCCCACACTGTGGCACTTACTTACTCATTCGTAATCGGCAAACTTTAGCAAAGCTGCAGTTAGCTGACAGCTTTGCAGGGCCTGCTGATGTGACCACAACACTCATCTTTTCCTCCCCAGATAAGATGATTCTTCAGCTCTTTTGTCTAACTGCTTTTTTTTCTAAGGGAAATTCTCCCAGGATTTTCATTCAGGGCTCTTTTGCAGCTAAACAGTCACAGGTCCCCAGCTTTGGAGATTAGTCGCCCTTTCTCTACACTTTCAGGTTTCCTAGTGTTTCACAATTTGTACCTGCCCAGACTTCTCCTGTCTTTTGTTAGTCCTGTTTCGTCAGTTTTCCAATTCTTTCATGATGTTCTTTTTCTTTACATAATCCCTTCCTCTGATTTCCTTGGTTTATTTTTCATGTCCTTTTTCTAACTACATGAATTGAATGTTTAATTCATTTGTTTGCATTCTCTCTTAATCATGAATGTTACAAGCTATTACATTTCTTTTTTATGTAGATATTTATTTATTTGAGAGAAAGAGAGAGCACACCAGTGAGCATGAGGGGGCAGGGAGCAGACTCCCTGTTGATCCCAACTCTGGACTTGATCCCAGGACCCTGAGATCATGACCTGAGCCCAAGATCATGACCTGAGCTCAACTGACTGAGCCACCCAGGTGCCCCCAAGCCATTACATTTCTAAGTAAGGCACCTTCTACCCATTAAATCCCCCCATGTGGTCACTGAGTTCAGATACACTTACCCTGTAGCTGGCACTGTACTCTACACACATTGTTTTTACATCCCAGATTAATCTTCCATGCCCATTTTACAGATGAAATATGCACTCAGATGTCTGTCTTGTTGCGCCTGGCTGGCTCAGTCAAAAGAGCACGTGATTCTTGATCTCAGGGTTGTGAGTTCAAGCCCCATGCTGTGTGTAGAGATTACTAAAAAAAAAAAATAATAATAATAATAATAATATTAATTAATTTTTTAAAATGTCTGTGTTGTGTTACTACTATTCCGGGGACATTTGAACATTCCGTTTTAAGGGATCCCCCAGCCTGTGCCCCTCTCCTCTATCTCCTATTTCAATACTCATAGCAAATGCCATTTCTTCCAAGGAGAGTTTAGGGAAGCACTGACCGCCTGATCTAAAAGTGCCTCCCTCCACACTTGCACACATTGTTTTATTTTGTTCATAGCACTACCTCAAACTATCACGTTCATCTATTTTGTTTCCTTGCGATGATCTGCCTCCGCGTCTGAACCTCAGACTTCAAGGAACCATCTGTGTCTTGTTCAACACTGCGCTCCTGAGGCTCCTCCGAGTCTGCGGCGCGCGTCGGCAGGAGTCGACTCGTGGAATCCGCGCGTTTGCCGAATGCAAACAACGCCGCTGGCGGAGGGGCCCGCCCCTGTAGACTCCGCCGAGAGAGAAAGCGGCAGCCCCTCTGGATCTGGCAGCGTGACCCCGGGAGGAAGAGGCACCCTCCGGAGACGGGACTCCGAGCAGCTCGCTGAACTGCCGCCGCTGTGCCCTCCTGTGACGGGAGGGGGGAACGACCACGGCCACTCACACAGATTCTACACAGATTCAACCGCACCTCACAAGCCCGCGGGCGAGCAAGAGAGGAGGAGAGGTCGCCCAGCAGCACGGCCTGGGGACCCGGGACTGGCGGCGAGGGGACGCAGGGCTTGCGAGCGGCACGCGGGAGCGCCTGGGCAGGACGGACCCGAGGGAGGCTCGGGGGAAGGGAATGAAGGGGGCGCCGAGGAGGCCTCCGGGGCCCGCGGCGAAGACCCGCGAGCCGACGCGAAGGGGCGCCGGCCCGCGGTAGGAGGCGCAGAGAGGCGCAGGCGCGGCGGGCGCGGGCGCGGGCGCGGGCGGGGCGCGGGCAGGGGGCGCGGGAGCCGGCCGGGGACGGGCGGGGCGGCCGCGGTGGCCGTCGCCTCACTTCCGGGAGCGCCTGGGCGCCGCGCCCGCCTCCAGCGCGCTGCGCAGCCTGCCGGCCGACCCCGCACCTCGCAGCCGCACCTCGCAGCCGCACCTCGCAGCCCGGCGAGCGCGCAGCCAGGCCGGACTCCCCAGCGCGCGTGGCCCGGGCCGCTCCCTCCCGCCATGGGGGCGTCGGCGCGGCTGCTGCGCGCGGTGATCATGGGGGCGCCGGGCTCGGGCAAGGGCACCGTGTCGTCACGCATCACCAAACACTTCGCGCTGACGCACCTCTCCAGCGGGGACCTGCTCCGGGACAACATGCTCCGGGGCACAGGTGGGAGCCGGGGCCGGAGCGGTGGCGGGGCGCCGTCGCCCGGGCCGGGATTTGCGGGCGGGGATGCGGATCTGGGGAAAGTGGGGCCCCGGGATGCGGTCCCGGGATGCGGGGCCCGGGGTGCGGGTTCCGGGATGCGGGACCAGGGATGCGGAGGCGGGATCCCCCTCCCGCCGCCCAGCTGAGCAATTGCGCCCCGAAAGCTCCAGGCTCCGGGGCAGCTTTGGGCGGGTCTTTGGGGGAAAAGACTAGAGAGTTAGGACGAGTTCGAAGTTCAGAGTTTAGAGTGAACTGCTGGGCTTCGTTTGAGAGGCACGTCCCGGTCCAGTCGCTCTGCTCCCTGAGGATCTGTGGCCTGTTCTCCACCTGCCCTTTCACCTGGAGAGCTGAAGTTTGACCCGAAGGGTTTGCGCTTCCTATAGCTTTGTTTAAACGCTGGGATTTTCTGGATCCACCCATTCTGCCATAATCTGAAGGCCGGCTATTATTTGTGCTCGCTGCAATCACAAAATTGGCTTAGAACTTTGATACCCCAGAGATTTCTTAGACAGGAAAACTATTCTTGTGCATAGTTATCTGAAAGACCGTTTTGTTTCTTTTCTTTTCTTTCTTTTTTTTTAGACTTTATTTATTTATTTGAGAGAGAGCGAGCATGAGAGGGGACACGAGCAGGGATCCCGATGCGGGACTCGATCTTGAGACTCCAGGATCATGACCTGAGCTAAAGGTCACTCAACCAGCTGAGCCACCCAGGCCCCCGACTGTTTCATTTCTCATGCCAAATAAATTCTTAAAACTCAGCACCAAATCCAATCAACAAACTCTATACAATGGATGAATTTTATGTTAAGCAAATTATATGTTGAGAAAGCTGTTTTTATTTTTTAAAAAAATTTTCTAATAATGATTTTAAAAATATGTTTTTAAAGTAATTTTTACACCCAGCGTGGGGCTTGAACTCACAACAGGGAGATCTGAGATCAAGAGTCTCACACCGTCTGAGCCAACCAAGGCCCCAAAAAAGCTGTTTTTTAAGAAGTCAGCAGTAAGATGAGGCATTTTTCCTCAAAGGTATTGACCTTTATTTTCCAAAACGGAACTCATTTTGAACCTCCTTCTAAAAAATTTTTGAAGTAATGCCTGCACAAGTTGAAAAAAGGATTGGACAAAGGACAGAAGTACTTGAAATGAAAAGGAAAGCCCTCTCTCGTTCCCTGCCTCAGTCCAGTTCTTCACAGGGGAACAGGACCTTGTGTTTCCTTTTAGAAATGTATATTTGTGTACAAACACACACGTATCTCGCCCTTATTTTATCCAGTATGCAATCACGCTATGTATGTATTCTGCACCAGCGTATTTTCACTTTGTATCTAGGATATTTTTCCACATCAGAACATAAAAATCCTTTGCATCCTGTTCATGGTTGTATAGGCATCTGTTTGCTGAATCTAGATAATTTCTAGGTGGGGGGTGGGGTTTTTGTCTGTTTTAAAATACAAGTGAGAAAAAGAACAACCTCAGTGGTTTTAGTTTGTCTCTTGGAGTTCTTTCAATCCGCACGGTCCGGAGCCTAGCAAATGAGTGCTTTTATTTTTCTCTTCTAACATTGATCTTTTAAGAAACATACAGTGTATACCGTCTTCTGTGGTCAGTTAACACTTCTTCAGAAGGTTAAATTGTTTGGCCTGCTTGCTAAATGTTCTTGATGCAACATTCTTAAGTAGTTTGGTAACAGTAAACAGCCTCCAACGCGGCACCTGGTGGGGGTAAGTTTATGCAAAGTGGGAAGGCTTAAAGAATGTCTAAGAGGTTCTCTGAAAAATAATGGAGCAGTGAGGTATCACTGTGTGGTTAAAGAACACTTTTCTTTTTTTTTTTTTTTTAAGATTTTATTTATTTATTTGACAGATCACAAGTAGGCAGAGCAGCAGGCAGAGAGAGAGCACGGGAAGCAGGCTCCCTGCTGAGCAGAGAGCCCAATGTGGGGCTTGATCCCAGGACCCTGAGATCAGGACCTGCTCCGGAGCCAGAGGCTTAACCCACTGAGCCCCCCAGGTGCCCCTAAAGAACACTTTTAGCAGGAAGTTAAAGTTCCATTGATTTGTGAAAACATAAAGCATTTTTTTCTTTATTTTTTCAGTGTTCCAAGATTTATTGTTTATGCACCACACCCAGTGCTCCACGCAATACCTGCCCTCCTTAATACCCACCTCCAGGCTCACCCAAGCATTTTTAAAAAATTAAATTGAAAGCCAATGATGTGAACTTCTTTCAAAATTAAGAAACAATGCCCTGTTTATCCTTAATATCCCCAGACAGGCCCACTATTCTCTGACTCCCAAGTGGAGAAAGGGAGGCTGGAGGGACTGGAGGGGAGCATCCCTTGGTAAGAAGTCCAGCTCGCCTCAGCCTCAGGAGCCTGCTCCTTCTTTAAACGGTTTTTAAAAACAGCAGTTCTTTAACAAAGAAAACAAAGTAGAGTTTGGGGAGATATCAGAAGATTGTTATTACAGATGTTCTGTATCTCAGGACTAAGAACATATTCTCAATAAATATTTTTCTCTTCTAACATTTTTCTCTTCTTGTTTTTTGTTGTTGTTGTTGTTCTTTTGTTCTTTTGTTTTGTTTTTTAGTGGAACTGGATATTTCCCACAGGATCAGAGCTGAAAAAGCATTGTAGTCTTTTATTAAAAAATACTGTTTGATGTTTTTTGATACTAAAAGTAAAGTATATTTATTATAAAGGTAGAAAAACATGTCATGAGAATTAAAATCCTCATAATTCCACCACTGGGAGACCATAACATTTAACCCTTTAGTGCCTTAGATGCTTTTTTCTCTGTTGCATTTGTATGTATTTTCAAAATTGTTGCATTCTAAATGATTGCTCATATACCTTTTTTGTCACTTATTGTGAGCATGGCCACACGCCATGAGGCAGTCATAAAGATGACATTTAATTTTTTTATTTATATATTTTTTAAAGATTTTATTTATTTATTTGACAGAGAGAGCAAGCATTGGCACAAGCGGGGGTAAGGCACAGGCAGAGGGAGATGGAGAAGCAGATTTCCCGCCGAGCAGGGAGCCTGATGTGGGGCTCGATCCCAGAACTCCGGGATCGTGACCTGACCCGAAGGCAGAAGCTTCACTGACTGAGTCACCCAGGGGCCCCAAAAATGATACTTAATTTTAACGTTTTCCCGTCATTGGACATTTATGTTGTTAACCATTCTTTGCTATAATAAATACTGTTATGACCGTCTTTATTCATCAACACTTGGCAGCATCCCTGCTTACTTCCTTCCAATATGAAATCCTGAGCGTGGCATTTCTGTAAACGTGGTCCTGTCAAATAGGGTTGAAGAAGGAGGGCACTAGCTTACTCTCCAGCCTCTATTTCATGACGGTGCTGTGTTTTATAACCTAGAGCTGTATTTTAGAGCTAAAGTTTAAAAACCAACCCAGAGGATGTGACAAGGACACTGGACACGCGAGGCCACCTGTTGGCAGGACCAGACGTGGAGTCATGGTGACGGGCATGAACCCGGAGTCAAGAGGCTGGAGCCTGACTCTTAAGACGTTAGGCCAGCCCGCTGATTTAAAGATGAGCAACTGAGTGCAGGAGGGGTTGAAGAACTCGCTCATTTGTAAACAGCAGTTACCCGGAGATAGGGGTGAACACTCAGGTCCCCTCGAGCACCAGTTAGACACTTTGCTGATGCAATGTAGACAGTCGGGAGATCATTTTTGGTGGGGACAGTTGTTTAATCTCTTTATTTCAAAGGCTATATGAAAAGCAGTGAGCACACCAAGCCTTCATTTTATGAACATCAGAATTTGTGAATTTGAAAAGCTCGGTCACTTTTGGACTGGTGATGGTCTGGCTGTGGCAGAAATCGTGAGGTTGCTGTGGGATTGCCCAAAGTTTGAGAAACTGCCTTGTGGTTTAGCGCTTCTCAGAGATGGAACCCTGCACTAGAGAGCTGATCCTTTCAAATGTCCTCTATGCTCATCTGTACGTTGGGGAAGTTGAACTCAGTAGATGATAGTCAAAGTCTCTGTCAGCTCCCAGGATTCCCTAATAAAACTTGTGCAGCATAGGCACCCCTAATGGTTTTGACAGTAGGGCCAATTATTTTTGTAAAGGCAAAAAACCCCAAAAGCCTAATTTATAAGAGGCAGTATATTTACATGGTTTGGAATTCCAAAAAATTTAAAAGAGCATTTAGTGAAAAAAATCCTTCCAGAGCTATTTCATGTGTATACAGCCAAATGTTACCTGTTCTTTCTTGTTTTTCTCTTACATAAATGACAGCAAACTGTCATATGTATTGTTCCTTTCATAATAGTGCTTTTTGTAAGGATTGCCTCATTTTTGATAGGTTCATTGAGATCTAATTCATATACCATCTATTTTACCCATTTGAAGTTTACAATTTATTGGACTTTAATATATGCCCAGAGTTGTGGAACCATTACAACGGTCAATTTCAGAGCATTTTCATTACCCCCTAAAGAAACCTCATACCCATTAGTAGTCACTCCTGTCTCCCCTCCACTCCCCAATCTGAGCCCCTGGCAACCCCAATCTACTTTCTGCCTCTATTGATTTGCTTCTTCTGAACATTTCAGACGAATGGACTTATGCAGTATGTGGTCTTTTGTGTCTGCTTCTTTTCACTTAGCTTGACATTTTCAAGGTTCACCCATGTTGTAGTGTGTGTTGGTTCTCCATCCATTTTATTGCTGAGTAGTACTTCATCAAATAGATGTAGCAGATTTTATTTATCCATTCATGAGTTGGTGAACTTGTTTTCAAGTTCATACACTTTGTAACATATATCAGTACTTCATCTTTGTATGGCAGAGGGTATAATTTTGTCTACATGCTTCACATTTGATTTGTACATTCCTCACTTGGCGGACCTTTGAGTTTCCACTTTTTGGCTCTTGTGTACAAGTTTTTGTGTACATGTCTTTTAATTTGTCTTGGATGTGAGTGAGTGTGTGTGTGTGTGTGTGTGTACGTACACCTTGGCATAACATGCAGTTGCTAGGGAAGGTGGTAACTCTTTTTAACATTTTTGAAAACTGCCACAGTGTTTTTCCAATTTGGCTACATCATTGAAAACCCCACCAGCAATAGAGAGGAGTTTCCGTTTCTTAACATTCTTGCCTAATCTTGTTCTTATCTGTCTCTTTGATTATAGTCATCCTGGTGAGTGTGAAATGGTATCTCATTGTGGTTTCCATTTGTATTTCCTTCATGACTAGTCAGGTTGAGCATCTTTCCATGGGCTTATTGGCCTTTGGTATATCTGCTTTTTGCATTCAGATCCTTTGCCAGTTTTTAAAAATGGGATTTTATTGCGTAAGGGTTATGTCTTTTATTGTTGTAAGAATTCTTTAGATACTCTAAATACAAGTTCCTTATCAGATAAAGAATAAATAAAGTAAATTAAATAAAAGTAAATAAAGAATTTGCTTCCATTCAGTGGATTGTCTTTTCACTTTTGTGGTGTTCTTTGTGTTTTTGTTTTGTTTTGTTTTTATTAACATAAAACGTATTATTTGCCCCAGGGTTACAGGTCTGTGACTCGTCAGGCTGACACACTTCACAGCACTCACCATTTCACATGTTCTTTGTGGTTTTTAATTTTAATGAATGCAGTTCATCTATTTTTTTCTTTTGTTGATTGTGCTTTTGGCCTCATGTCTAAGAAAACATTGCCTGATGAATAGTCATGAGGATTTATGCCTGTGTTCTCTTTTAAGAGTTTTGTAGTTTTAGCTCGTACCCTAAGATCTGTGATTGATATTAATTTGTACATACAGTGTGAGGTTGAGGTCCAGCTTTATTCTCTCTTGTCTAGATATCCAGCTGTCCCAGCACTACTTGTTGAAAAGAGTATTCTTTCCCCTACTGAATTGTCTTGGTATCCTCATTGAAAACCAGTTGATGGTAAATGTAAGGGGTTGTTTCTGGAGTTTCAATTCTGTTCATTAATCTGTACATCTACTGTTCTCCCAGTACTGCACATTATTGATTGATGTTTTGAAATCCAAAGCATGTGTCCTCCAACTTTGTTCTTTTTCAAGATTGTTTCAGCTGTTCTGGGTCCCCTGCTTTTTCATATGACTTTTAGGATCAGTTTCTCAGTTTCTGCAAAGACACCAGCTGATGTCTTTAAATCTGCTTTAAATCTTGCTTTAAATCTGTTAGTAATTTTTGGAGACTATTTCCATCTTATTATTTATTTAACTATTTTATTTATTTATTTGTCTGAGAGAGGGAGGGAGAGCGCACAAGCAGGGGGAGCAGCAGGCAGAGGGAGAAGCACACTCCCCACTGAGCAAGGAGCCCAATGCAGGCACTAGATCCCAGGACCCTGGGATCAATCAGGACCTGAGCTGAACGCAGATGCTTAACTGACCGAGCCACCCAGGTGTCCCAAAACTACTTCCATTTTTTTTTTGTTAAGATTTATTTATTTGACAGAGATCACAAGTGAGCAGAGAGGGAGGCAGAGAGAGCAGGGGAAGCAGACTCCCTAATGACAGAGATTCCAGGACCCCGAGATCATGACCTGAGCTGAAGGCACAGGCTTTAACCCACTGAGCCACCCAGGCACCCTGACTACTTCCATCTTAATATTAATTTTTCTAATACATGAATATGAGAGGTTTCTCCATGTAGTTAGTTAGGTCTTTAACTTCTTTCAACAATGTTGGAGTTTTCAGATGGCCCATTTTACACTTCTTTTTAAAAATATATTGCTAAGATTTTTATTTTTATATTCTGATGTAATTGTGAATGGAATTGTTAATTTTATTTTTCAGACCGTTCAAGGCTAAATTTTTTGTATATTGATCTTGTGTCCTACAACTTTGCTGAACTCATGAGTTCTAGCAGTTCTTTTAGTGCATTAGGATTTTCTGTACAGAAGATCATCTCTTCTGCAAATAGGGATAGTTTCACTTCTTCGTTTCTGGATGTCTTTAATTTCTTTTTCTGGACTAAGGGCCCTGGCGAGAATCTCTGATACAATGTTGAGCAGAAGTGGAAAGATCAGATGATCTTTTCTTAATGCTCTTCTTATAATGATGAAATTCAGAACTTTAAAAATAAGCCCCATCCTCTCAATCCCTTTGATGTCATTAGTTGAGGGCTTACACGAGGGCTGGGCCTAAAGAGTGAGAGGTGAGCAAAGGGGCCGATCCCCATTTTAGGGACTCAGCCCCGAAGCAGTGCAAGTTTTTACATGTTTTCCCCCAAACACTGGTGATGAGGCTGACCTCTGCTTCCCCAGAGCAGTGGTCAGAGCCTGGTCAAAGCGACAGAGAGGTGCTCCCATACTAAGTGTGTGTCCCTTTACAGTGGGGTATTGTATTGAAAGGTTCCTGAGTGCTGTCCCAGGAACCAGGCCCTCTTCCTGATTCAGACTTTGACCCCTGGCCACACGCCTGTCAATTCCAGGCAGTTAATGTGCTTAGTGAAAACCCAAAGTTTCATGCATATGACAATTTAGTATCTGTTCTGAAGTCAGTGTGGCAGTTTATACCAAGAATTATGGAAACAGTCATATACTTTGACCTTTTAATCTGACTCCTAAGAAGTTATCCATCAGAAATAATTCAAAAAACATGGGGTGCCTGGGTGGCTCAGTGGGTTAAGCCTCTGCCTTCGGTTCAGGTCATGATCTCAGGGTCCTGGGATTAAGCCCTGAATGTGGCTCTCTGCTCAGCAGGGAGCCTGCTTCCTCCTCTCTCTCTCTCTCTGCCTGCCTCTCCCCCCTACTTGAAACCTCTATCAAATAAATAAAATCTTAAAAAAAAATAATTCAAAAAACAGAAAAAAGAAGAAAGGGTGTTAAGATCTTCAAAAGTAGCAGTAGTAGGGCAAAACCAAGACCAATTTAGATAATTTAAATGTCCAACAGTCCCGCTGTGATAATGTTTTATATATCAAACTTGGGTATATGTTGATGGAGTGTTATATAGTTAACCAAAAATGACTATATAAAATCACTGAAAAATATTTACAAAAAATGCTAAATGAAAAAAGGACATAAAACTATACATACACCAGGAGCTCCAGGCTGGCTCAGTTGGTAGACGTGCAACTTTTGACCTTGGGGTCGTGAGTTCAAGCCCCACATTGGGTGTGGAGCTTACTTAAAACAACAATAACAACAACAACCCTATATACACATAGATTACAATAGTATCACAATTCCTAATGAATACAGTTTAAATAGTTTGGTGAAAACTGATGAACAAATCAAAATATTGTTGGGTAAGAATGACATCAGATTGTGGGTAATACTTTTAAACTGTCCATTAAGTCTTTTCCAGGGCATTCAGTAAAACGTACTATGAACACTGTGCTAATCTGGCCAAAAACTGAATTATGTGACAGCTGCGTCTGTCTTAGAGGATTAGAAGAATCTCTACAGTAACATGATAGCCAGCACTTACACTGAGCCACTTATAAATAATGACTATTTCAGGTCCTTACTTAAAAAGAAAATAATTTCTAGTATCCTGTACATTTTTTCTGATTAGAAAATTTACCAAAATACAGAATAGTGCAGATAGATTAAAAAAATCACTTCTGTCACACAGAGATGACGGCTGTTAACCTGGTGTCAGTAGCTTTCTATTATTTTTTCTGTCTCTACATTTGCATTTACATATTTTTATAAATTGGGAATTTGAAATAGGTATAGATCGTTTCGTAACTTCTGTTTTTATCATAAAAGTTGACAATGCACGTTTTTGTATGACGGTGCCGTCCGGAGGTGCTCTCCAGGCCAGTGGTTTGCTAGGGGCCTAGAATGAGGTGAGACGCGTACGCTTGCTGATAGTGTTTCCCTCCCTCTTCTGCTCTAGAAATTGGTGTGTTAGCCAAGACGTTCATTGACCAAGGGAAGCTCATCCCAGATGATGTCATGACTCGGCTGGCCCTTCATGAGCTGAAGAGACTCACGCAGCACAGCTGGCTGTTGGATGGTAAGTGGTGTCAGAGCATTTCAGCCGGCGGGATGATGCGTGTGGGCAGAGCAAGGGCAGCTCGTGGCTACAGACACACATCTGGTGGCTGGGGGGCCTGAGTGCCACCATTCACCACCCTGAGGCCTCAGGCCAGTCGCCTTCTCTGGGCCTGCTTCTTCCTCTGAAGCAAAAGGCAGCCGTGGACCGCAGGATTCCTACACTCCCTCCAGCTGTGACTTGTTCCTTCCCCATCCTCGGAGAATATTTTATGAGGAGGGAGAAGGAAGGGTGGAAAGTAATTTGCAGTCAGCTGTAAACTTTCCGCAGCCAGATCTGTGGTGGGATCCTTTAGGAGAGGTTGATTTTTAGTTTTTGGAGAGAGAGGTATTTATTTTAAGGAATTGGCTCACAGGATGGTGGAGGCTGACAGATCCCGAGATCTTCAGGACGAGTGTGCAAGCCAGAGGCCCAGAAAACCGCTGGGTGGTCAGTCAGGCTCCAGTCTGAAGGCCAGCGGGCTTGAGACCTAGGCGGAGCTGGCTTCCGTTTGACTCTGAAGTGGGAAAAGCCTCAGACTTTTGAGTATCTCAGCTCAGGGCAGTCAGGCAGAGGAACTCCCCCTTACGGGGGGAGGGTCACCCCTTCTGGTCTGTCCAGGCGTTCCCCGGATTAGGGGAGGCCCACCCACATCGGGGAGAACAATCTGCTTCACTCAGTCTCCTGATTTAAATGTCGCTGTCACCTAAAAACAGCCTCACGGACAGACCCCAAATAATGTCTGACCAGTATCCAGGCATCCCACGGGTCCAGTCAAGTCGACGCATAAAATTAACCACCATCACAGCTGCCCTACAGCTCTGATCCGCCTGCCCCGTATTCCTGCTTTTTTTCGGTTATTCATCATTCATTAATCCTCTTCCTTCTCCCCACTCCCAACCTTCCTTTCTCCTCCTCCTCCTCCTCCTCCTCCTCCTCCTCCTCCTTCTTCTTCTTCTTCTTTTTCTTTAATTTGTAAAGGTTTTCCAAGGACACTTCCACAGGCAGAAGCCCTGGATAGAGCTTATCAGATAGACACAGTGATTAATCTGAACGTGCCCTTTGAGGTCATTAAGCAGCGTCTCACTGCGCGCTGGATTCATCCAGCCAGCGGCCGCGTCTACAACATCGAATTCAACCCTCCCAAAGCTGTGGTGAGTCACTGTGTTGGCACAGACGGCCTCCGACTCCTCTTGCCCTCGCGGACGTGTTAGGACATCTGCTCCGGGGGGAATGTTCTCAGGTCACGTGGTGCGGTGGACCAGTCTGGGGCGCGCTCGGCTTGTTGGTCCAGGAATCCGCGGGAACAATGGGGGTTTGTTACTCATTCAGAAGCATTTACGGACTTCCTACTCCATGCCGGGAAGTGTGCTAGGAGTTGGGGTGAGAAGGATTAGTGACGGCTGTGGCTCATTTAGGGGTTACAGTTGGGATTCCCAGGCTTTCGCTGAGTCATCTTGTATACATCTGAGATTACTGAGAGGCTGCTTTTAGGAAACCTTTGAACTCTGAGGACCGATACCGGCAAAGACCTAGGCTCTCAGGGCTCTGCGTCATGATGGTCTGTGTTTGGATTTGGTTCTGTTTACTTAGGAGCACACTTGTGTGCTTGGTGCCTGCAGATGGATGTCTAAAAACACGCTTCGAAGATGAGATGTTTGATCCCAGCCTCTTGTAACTCCTGTTTAGGGCATCGATGACCTGACTGGGGAGCCTCTCATTCAGCGTGACGATGACAAGCCAGAGACAGTTGTCAAGAGACTGAAGGCTTATGAAGTCCAAACTCAGCCGGTCCTGGAATATTACCAGTGAGTTTGTCGCTTTTCAGAGCTTCTCTTGCATGATGAAGCACTAAGTTAGGTTTCGATTATCCGTGCTTTGAAGCTGAAATGCGAAACACCAGAAGATCCAATTCAAATTGGTTTAAACAGTATGGGAAGAGTATTAGCTTATGTAACAGAGAATTCCAGAAGGTTATGGGGCTTCAGTCACCGCTAGGTTTGGTCAGAGTTTTGCCATGCTTTGAGCTTTGCATTGGCTGTGTCCTTAGACTCCCTGCCGGGTTGCAGTCGGCTGCCAGGAACAGGCGGGGGCTGTTTTTCATGGGGGGGATGAGGGGTCAGCATTCCGCCAAGTGAGCAAAGCCCCACACGTCACGAAGGTGGCGCCGACACAAACCAGCCCCTGTGGGCGGGGAATGCCTTGTACTGACTGTTGTAGGCCTAGGTTACTGCCCGTTCTGGAACCAGCTCCCGGTTGGGAGGGAATAGGCTGGTTGGTCACCCTCTGGAGTGGGGAGTCCCGCCAGAGCCTGCTGTTGGGTAGAGGGAGGGCTGCTGCGGACGGTGGGGAGGCAAGTCGGCTAATGCCCGCCACCCGTGCCATTGGAGGTACAGAAGCCTCAAATGGCAGCCTAGCCTCACATCCTTTATTTGGCTAATAGTCTTTAGAACTTGTATTTGAACACAATTTTGTCTGCTTGTTAGGGAATTTGTTTCCCACAACAAATAGGAAATGATGGTGAATAATTCTTTGGGTCAGTGCAGTCTGCCTGCCCAGTCTTGACCTCTGTTCATGGAGGAGAGACTGCATCCCCCTTTCCCTTCATAACATTCACTAACTGAACAGTGATTCCGTGTCAAGACAGCCCAGTGCTGTGGCTGGAGCAGGTCTTGGCTCCTGACTGCCCAAGTTCAAATCCCAGTTCATCGTTGGTTAACTCGGTCTTAACCTCTTGCTTAACTGGGGGTAAGGATAGAGGGTCGGAAGAGTGTGTTCCTAGGAGTGACTCCTAGAACTGGGTCTGATGCAGAGTAAACACTGTGTCATTGTTGGCTGCTACTGGTGGTGGTGTGATGGGTACACAGGCCGTGACCTCTGAAGCCATCGTCTCCAAACTGTTCTAGAGTAGTACTTTCTGGACAGTGAAATTACAAGGGAGTTGGCAATTCGCTTTCTCCAGTGGCTGTTACTATGCATCTGTGGTTTCTGTAACGAGCTTGGCTCTGCCGGTGACAAGCTGTGTGTGTGGCCCTGGGCTCGGTCTTCATTCAACCTTGGTGCCACAGTTTCGTCATGTGTGAAGTCCAGAGCAGTATTAAACAGTTCCTCCTGGATAGGGCTGTAAAGGGGATTGAGAGAATCCTCATAAAGGCTTACCGCAGCCCCAGTACCAATAAATCACTCGGTAGTAGTTGCTGGTCTTATTTACTCTGCGGACACGGGTCCACACGGGTCAAGGCCAGGCCCCAGGAAATTGCACCTCATGCCCCAGGGTGAGGCAGAGCGCTGGGTAAATCGTAGTTTCCATACCATGGGCTGTGAGCTTCTATCGGTCAGGAGCCTCATTCACACTAACCTCAGCAAAGGGGAATTAATTCTAACTACAAAGTCAAAAGGTAGACCCTGGGTCCAAGTGTTCAGAGGGCGTCCTCTGGCCTTGGTCATGGTCAGCTCCTTTTCCGTGTTGGCTTCAATCTCGGTTGGGCTGCCCCTGTGTGAGCCCCCTGGCATCCCAGCTTGTCTCTTACCACTTCAGCTACTGAGCAGAAAAGAGGGCCTATTTGCCAGGAAGAGTTTGGAGTTGGTACCCATTCCCTCTGATCACGTCCATCCTGGAAGCTGGGGAGTGCGGAGAGTTCCACACAAGCTCACGGATCGATTTTGGTGAAGGTGTTGTTTCTCAAACACGGTTTTGTTACCCACTCGAAAGGAATCGGAAGGGAGAGTGCGTTGTAGCTGGGCTGATCTGAACAGTGCAAGGCTATTCATAGAGGTAACCAACTCACACCAGCGGAAATGGGGGTTATTTCTCTCCAGGAGTGGGGAGGAGAGTTGGGAAGGCCGCAGAGAGGAAGCGTTATGATCCAGGTCCCTATCTTAGGAGATACCGTAGGTTTTTTGTTTGTTTTTTAAGATTTTATTTGAGAGAGAGAAAGAGCACGAGCAGGGGGAGGAAAGGGCAGAGGGAGAAGCAGACTCCCCCGTGAGCAGGGAGCCTGATGGCAGGACTCGGTCCCAGGACTCTGGGATCATGACCTGAACTGAAGGCAGACGCTTAACCGACTCAGCCACCCAGGCACCCCAGGAGAAACCCTAGTCTTTCCAGGCTTCCAGCTTTTGCTCCCTCTTGCCATGAATTGAAGTTTTCCTTCTAAACTCCGGCATGTAGAGCTAAGGCTGGGCTTACCCAAAAACTGAAAATATTTGCAACACTTTCGGTGGTAATCAGCATTGTTAGTTTAAAACATTTTAAGACATTTAGCATTTCAGCAGTGATACAGAGTGATTAGGTCTGTGCTAACAAAGAGCACGAGGTTGTTACTCTTACGGGGACCTGTAGGTGAGACTGGTTTTATTACAGAGAAATGAAAATGACAGATGTCCATCCAGGGACAGCTTTCAGATTGGATAGGTTCCTGCACTTGTGCCCTCAGTAATGTACTCACTTGTGACTTTGCACTTCTATTTTAAACACTATATTCAAAAGAAACAAAAATAGGGTTTGGGTTTTTTGGTTTTGGGGGATTTTTTGTAATTTGAGTAATACGTTAGCAAATTGTTTAGCAAAATAAATCCTCCTGATAAGGAACATATTTAGAGGGAGAGGAAAGATCCCAGGTCCACATATACAGCAGCAGCCCTATAAATACATCGCATAGTCACCCTACGATCTATTTTGTTTTCAGTGCATATCAAAGTTCTCAAAAACAACAGCTTCTTGTGATTTCATGCTCTCAACTTGCTCAAATGCTCTGTCAGTCTGGGTGAGACGCCATTTGTTTAAGATCCGCTCCTGGCTGACTGGCGCCATCCATGGGTCCATGTTAAATCAGTATCACCTGCAGACCCCTTTCCTTCAGTTGTAGTGTCATCCGATGACATGAAGTAAAGATCTCCCCCCGGCCCCCCCGTTTGGAATATAGCCTCAAATGGCCTCTTACTCAGTTTGGGTATGCCATTCCAGACATTCTCAGGGTTCACGATCTACTCCATGCCATTTGAAAGGTTCAAAACCCTTGTGCCTCCTTCAGGCATTTCCAGAGTCTCACACTTAGACCATGTGTTTCTTAGACTTGACCACACAACACATCTGGATCCAACAGTAAATCCTTTCAGGGTGTAGGTTTTCTCGGTTTGAGCTGAGACGTGATCTTGTGAAGCATTATGGTGCTTCCTTCCAGCTCGGGATTGTTCTTCAGAGAACAAAGTCAGTGATGAAATGGCATCTCTTTTTATACTCTATAAATTCTTCTTTATATAGATTCATTTCACAGGTCCTTCCCGCATAGATGCAGTGGTGACCTATGGGCAAGCTGTTCTGGCCCTTGGAACATTCCACACAATGACTTCCTCGTAGCTTGAGGATCACTGTTAAGTGACTCTTAACAGAAGATGATGATGTGAGGGGCGCCTTGCTGGCTCAGTGGGTGGAGCATACACGACTCTTGATCTCAGGGTCCTGAGTTCAAACCCCACACAGCGGGTGGGGGAGGAGAGTTTTTTTAAAAAAATGATAATATGGATTTAGGGGTCTAGTAAGCACAGTCTGTGATCAGTAGAGAAAGGCATTGGCTTGCAATGGTAAACCTAGATTTTAGTTTCACTTGTGTCCTGTGGCTTATGGAAATGGTCAGTTGCAAAATAGGACCGCTTATTGAGTGTGTGCTCAGTGTTTTAAATATAATAGCTCACGTAATCCTTTCTAAAGCTCAGATTCCTTGTTTCACTGACAACACTGTATATTTGAAAGTAAAGTAACAGCCCGGATCTCCAAACTGGTAGTAGCCTTCCAAACACGGGGCCCCAGGCTTTGTCTGCTTACGCACTTGCAAGACCACTTCCTAATACTTGATTACGCTTCCTGCTTTTTGCTTAGCTTTATTTTTTTCCTCTTTCGAATTTTGAGGGAAATGGCAATAAAAACTGTTTTTATGGTGTCTCCTATTGTGTTTCTCCATTTTTCCCCAAGGCAGACTGGTATGTGTTGCTGCAACACCAGCTGTCAATGTCTCTACCCCTGGGGGTAAGGTGGTGAGCAGAATCAGAACCCCAGGGCTGCTTTTCAGAACACACTCTCCCTCCAGAGGTTCTGGCATTCCTCCTCCTGCTTGCCGTCCTCCCCCAACTCACACACAGTGTCTTTAAGTGTGCCCAAGAGCACCGAGGAACTCTGGTTTCTTTCCACGAACAGAATCAGTCTTTGCTCTGCAAACTTTCACTTGATTTTCAGAGGCTTCCCTGAGGACAAAAGCATTCCTCTATGATACCTTATAAAATTTGGAGAGATTAAGAGATTAATTAATTAAGACTTAATTTGAAGTAACTCCCACTGTTGGGGTGTCTGGGTGACTCAGTCAGTTAAGCGTTTGACTCTCGGTTTTGGCTCAGGTCATGATCCCAGGATCCTAGGATGGAGCTCTGCATCGGGCAGAGCTTGCTTCTCCCTCTCCCTCTGCCTGAGGCTCTGCTTACTTGTGCTCTCTTTCAAATAAATAAGATCTTTAAAAAAATAAAAAAATAAAAATTAGCACTCTTTGAAAAAAATTAAAATAGAAAAGTATGGGTTTATGACAAGTATATAATACAATGCTGCTTAGGGGCCTGGCTTTGTTAGCAGTAATACCTTCAAATTTTTTGTTTCTGACATTTTTGCCTTGTCTGTCTAGTTAAACATTTGACAAATACTCTGTTTGATTTTGGAAGTATTCTAATACGACCCAAGATTTGAGTAGTTTCTCCAGGGGTGGGGGGGGAATCGCTTTGAAAGAGCTCATCAGACAAAAGTCAGACCTGTTTTTTTTGTTTGTTTGTTTTTGTGGTTTTTTGTTTTGTTTTGTTTCTTGTCATCTTTAGGAAAAAGGGAGTGTTGGAAACCTTCTCTGGAACAGAAACTGACAAGATCTGGCCCTATGTTTATGCTTTCCTACGAACAAAAGTTCCACAGATGAACCAGAAAGCATCAGTTACTCCATGAGGGAAAGTTCACATGACCAGTAAAACGAGCAGGGATTCCTCGCCTCTGCATTTAGAAGCTCCTTGTTCTGAGACTGGCATGTATGAATTCTTTGACAATTATGTTAGTTTCACTTCCACTGATTTTATTCTGGAAACTAAGGATGTGTCAAATGAGTCTGATACTAAGATTCTTCTTTTGGTCTAGTGTGTTTTACCCAGATATCTTCTATCGGCGTGCAATTAAAAAAAGCATCAGATGTCTTAACTTTGGAAAAATCTTCTAGAGGATAATTAAAAGAGCAATTGGTAGTAGTGTAACTTTTGTTCAGAAAAGTGGTTGATAAAATTTTTATTTTTCTGGAAAAGCTAAAAAAAATTTTCACGTCACTTGGTAAAGTATCTTATTAGAGAAATGTGTATAGACTGATGCCAAAAACCCAGCATTGTTAGCACTGTGGTACATGGTTTTGTGAGACACTGTGTCTCAAATTCTAGAAAACAAACAACTAGATACGCAGATTAGCTTCAGGATCCAAATTCACTGCTGCCTTTACACTAAGAAACTTGTAAGCTTAGCCATATATACTGTATTTTTTGTGTTGTTAAACCTTCAGTTTACTCAGAATTTTCAGTCTGCAATAAAATTATATCAGCATATAGGAAAATTCTCAGGTTAAGAAATATGTGCTTTAGGATCTACTTGCCCGTTTCTCTTTTTGATCACTGTGTAAGATCTCATGAGTGATGAGTAACAAAGTACAAAAAGAAAAGAAAACCCATGGTCCTAAGTAAAGTAAGCATTCTTGGTCCTCAGAAGTAGAATCAGGTACACCTGGGGAGAATTCCCTTGACACATAACAACCAATTAGTAAACAATCAGAATTAGTAAACTAATCAAATTAGTAGCAGTTAAAAGGATTTACTAATCCCCTTGCTGATCAAAGCAGTGGACATCTCCTGGTGTCCCTACCACCTCAACTTCCGGCAGGGAGAGACCTCTGCCTGTGTGGTACGTTAGGTAGCCATTTAAAAGTGAAGATCATTTGCTCTCTTAGTGGGGCAACAAGGATGCAAGCTTCTGTCCTGTGGCCCGGTAAGAAGAGTGGGGCAAGAAGTGGAGGAGAAACGCAACTACATCTTCACTGGCCTATTTCCTCTTCCTTTCCTTGGTGCTAAATCCAGCACAACAAGTCCTCGTACAAGCTGTTAATAGTGGCCTTTGAACGTCTGGCCCATGATATCCCGGGCACTTAAAATGAAATGCCGGCAAGTGGTTATGTATTTTGTGGGGAGAAAAGCTTTTCTTTTGATTTTTAAAAATTTAATGTTGATCTTTCAGAAAGGACCAAGGCTTTAAAAAAGGATTATAGGACACATTTAATTCTTTACGAAACTTTCTGTAATGCCTTACTTGAATGTTAATGTGCTTTCTAAAACTGTTGTCAACCAGTAAGCTCATGAATTATTACTGGGTTACCAGGCATACATGAACATTAATATACTACAATAAAACTACCCTTGAGAATTGTGGGTGTCACTCTGCCTCCAGTATTCCGCAGGGCCCATTCCATCCCAGCCTCTGTTCTAATGCCCTGATGTCTCCCTGACTTCTGAACTGGTGACTGCTCTCTATTAACTGTCATACAGCAGCACACAGGCTGATTTCATTCAAAGCTGTTATCTCCTGCTATAAGATTGCCGGCACACTGGCCTTAACACACACAGATCTGAAAATCAACAAGATGGGTAGAAGAACATGGCTTTGAAAATTAAAGACTTCATCCCTGTGACTGTTTCCTCCCTACCCCCAAAACACGTCACCCAAAGTTATGCACATACACTTATTACTTTGGGTAATGCCTGCACTATTTTTTCCTTTATTAAAGCAAATGGAAACTTGTTTTATGCTTGACTGAGCTGTTCTCAGACCATTCTGATGAAGGCTGTCATTGCTGGGGGTTCATCCGGCTCAACGCCATCGTGATTTAGGTGCCACTTGGAAATCTGCTAGAGCTGAATGCCGTGGCTCGGTAGAGCCACCATCCTGGAAGGCAAAGGATAGTTCCTTAACCGTTTCCTACTTTCCAGAACACCAGTTACTTTGGTGCACTTTGCATAAACAGAGGTGCTGTGGGAAATGCAAACTAGCAGAACCATCCACAAATTTTCTTAATTTCGTTTGAAATAGATAAGATGCTCAAGTTTCTGAGCCCCAGCCCACAGCTACTTCTCCCCCAGGTACTCACAATGGCACGCCCAGCAAACTATTTTGGACACTCCATAGTTTGTGACAAAACTTACCTGTTAACAACAAATCATGGTAATTATAGACCGAAGGTTAAATTGCTGTAATACCTGCAACCAACAGCAAGAATCAATTTGTATTTTAAAACATGTTTAAAACATGTTAAGTTGTAGGGCACCTGGGTGGCTCAGTGGTTGAGCGGCTGCCTTCGGCTCAGGTCATGATCCCAGGGTCCTGGGACAGAGCCCCACATCAGGCTCTCTGCTCAGCAGAAAGCCTGCTTCTCCCTCTCCTTCTGTCTGTCGCTCTATTTGTGCTGTCAAGTAAATAAATAAAATCTTTCAAAACAAAACAAAACATGTAAGTTGTGTCTTCTCATCAACCAAAGAAATAGCTTTCTTAGTTTTGTGACTCAAGATTTTGATTTTGGAAGTTATTAGTTTAAAATTTTTAATATACAGTAAAAGCCAATATGCTTTGTAGAGTGCACACCCCACTCTGTTTGGTGTTTGGTTTGGTTTGATTTTTTAACTCACTAATAATCAACAGTTTTTCCATAGATCTAGCACTGTAAAGTTAAACTGTTAACGCCAAATTGCACTTTGGCAGAATCAAACTGATTAACAAATTGATTTACCAAAGTAAATCAACTTGGTGATGTTTCGTATTTTACCGAAGGACTCTTAAGTATTTGAAAAGAATCATGCTGTTTTAAGAAACCAGGGGAAAGATGCAAGAATTTTTTTTTTATCATTTTCATACTCAGAAAAAACTTCAAGTCTAATTCTTTAAGGCTTATGAGAATGGTTTTGACTTCATTATTAGATGCTAAGCAATTCATAATCAACGTTTATTCATTTTTGTAACCATGCCCCCGTCACCTTACGGAGTAAGCAAGCAAATACTTATTCCATGAGTCTGCTTCTTGAGACCTGCGAAATGGTACACAGTATCTATTAGAGACGGGAAATGGATGCAAAGGATTTTAGGAATTTTTAAAATGTATATGATACAGTGATAAAGCTGAAACGAATAGTCTGACCTTAAATCTCACAAACACATCTCCGTCCCCCATCAATTTAAGAACTGAAATACATGACGGATCTTGAGAACAGTATATTGACATCTTCTTTTTCTCTGAAAATGGCCCAAGGTTAAATTCAGGATCGCTCTGCCTAAACCCACAAACAATTTTTTCATCCTGTAAGTAAATCCACTTATTAAACCAGACTCATGTTCTTTGGACAGCATATTAATTCACTTTTAAAATGGGAACAGGAATGTTAATCTACAAGAACACCCGATTTTCCTAAAGAGAAGTTACAGGACATTATGAGCTTATGCAAAACTGGTAAGAGCCCATTAATGGTATAACTGGATGAGAATGTTGCCCATCTAACTCCTAGAGACTAATTTTAGATCAGTATTTTAAATTTTATTTATTTGACACAGGGAGACACAGAGAGGAGCAGGGAGCCCGATGCGGGGCTTGCTCCCAGGACCCCGGGATCATGACCTGAGTCGAAGGCAGATGCCCAACGACTGAGCCACCCAGATGCCCTGATTTTTAGATCAGAATTGTCTCCACTCTCACAGATAAAATGACACCAAGTTAACAGGCAATAGATGAAGTGGTAGCTACTTTAAAAAAATCTTTTATTAGAAGATTAATTTTATCAAAAGAAATGGGAATCTTTGATGGCTACTCTGATGTCAAAGATGTTTCATTCATCTGTCTGGACAGCCCAGCAAAATTCAATCTGAAATATGAATTATCCCTTTGCTTAGTTTAAGATTCTTATTATTTGTTAAGAAAAAGAAAAGAGACGGGGCGCCTGGGTGGCTCAGTGGGTTAAAGCCTCTGGCTTCAGCTCAGTCATGATCCCAGGGTCCTGGGATCAAGCCCTGCATCGGGCCCTCTGCTCAGCGGGGAGCTCAGCAGGGAGGCTGCTTCCTCCCCTCTCTCTCTGCCTGCCTCTCTGCCTAGTTGTGATCTCTATCAAATGTCTATCAAGTCTTAAAAAAAAAAACAAAAAACAAAAACAGAAAAGAGGATATTTTTCTAAAAGGGATAGTTTAGTACCAAAGAAAAATAAACACAAATAAAAAGGATGTCAATTTACTGCTCTCAGTGCTAAAGTACTGCTAAATACGTCAGAGTCTCTACGTGCAAATCACAGCATTAGTCTGGAGCTCCCAGAGTCAATGCAATTGCACGTACATACACAACACAGAACGCTTCCCTTTGAAAGTAAAAAAACATAACAACTTCTTAAACAGCTCTTCAGTAATTCCTGTTTCAGAGAACACAACCAAAAAACCCTTCAGGAGTAATTTACTCAGTTTGTTGGTCATTTCTTTCCTCCCAGTACTTGGTCATACCTCTAACTTAGAGAAGGCAAAAGAGATTCAAAACAATTGGGGTGCTTCCAGGAAGATCCTGGGGAAAGGTGAAGTTGAGGAATGGAAAGTAATGTCTCCAGTAACATTTCTGTGAAATCGGGGATTTCACTCCTGTGTCCAATCTCTATTTGACAGGAAAGGAAAAACGAGAGCTTACTCCAGAACAGGAAAACAAAACAAAAACAAGCCTTCTATAACTGGGTCATTAGTTAAAAAAAAAGTACAGGCTGATGAATACTACCATATAAATTAGTCAAACATTTTATTATAGAGTATATATTTTTATCAAAAGCACAAAAAGTTTTATTCTGAAAACCAGGAAGATTGTGATGTTACAGAAGTATGATTCAGTAATTCCAGTCCATTTCTATGGGTATCACATGCCGTATCACCTCAGTGAACACAAGGTGCAAATGAGGCCACGGTCATAGGTCTGATCACCGTATGGGTCCCTTAGCATTATTTGGTTTCTCAAGACATGTACTCCCAATCCCAGTGAGCTGTCTTCCAAATGTGTGCTGCTACTTCAATGGGACTGAGCCAAAGACTATACTCAATACATACCAAAGCCCATGTTCCCCTAAGTCAGAAGATGAACCCTCAGTAATAAGGATAATAGCATAATTAGCACAGTCCTCTAACTCCAAATGAAACCGCAAACACCCTGGCACATCTGAAATGAATTCTATGGGAAGTAGTAAAGCTCAGAAGCATTCTATGGTAACTGATCTAATGACAGAAATGACAAATGTAGTAAAAGCCATCATTACTGAAAACGATCACCAAATTCTTAGAAGGAGTTGGCAGCTCGAGGCAGTTGGGTCTTCCAAGATTTCTCCTGCCTTTTAAAAAAGTCCTTGGGCTACATCAGAATTAAACAACCACGATTTTAAAAATCAGATTATGCTTCCTATTTGTTCTTACAGGCCATTAGTGTTCTTTTTAAAACTTGTTCCCTGAGAGATCCCAGACTATGTCAAGTAAAGAAAATAAGAGTGAGCTCGAACTTGATCTTATTAAAAAAAATCTGTATTAGCTTTATCACTTTTTATATTACTATAACCCTTAATATTAAAAAGTCAACAGAGTAAAATTAACTTCTAAGTAATACAGTTTTGAGAATACACAGGGGATAAAGTCAGTATCCATATAAAAATGATATTATAGTCAAGGATTTAACTGAAGGTGTCGAAAATACAAATGTAGTATTATTTTAAAGGGAAAAGACTTTGTTTTAATTTTTACCACCCAGCTTATTTAGTAAAGTAGATTATCAACTACTGATTTATTGCTTTTACTATGATGCAACACCAGACCTGACAGCAAAATTTGCAGGAGGATACAAGTACATTTTTATCTTTAATCATTTTTGTAGAGTAGGACATGTACATATCCACATAAAAAGAGACTGTAGCAGATGCCTCCTAGAATCAGCCAGTTCTTGTAAACATTGCATTTGTGCAGATTTTCATACTTTGATTCCAAAACTGAGAATAATAAGATTAAAGGCAAATTTAGTAGCCAAAAAAAAAAAAAAAAAAAAGAGTCCAGTTTGACTTCCTGCAACATACGGGACCACTCCTCTCTTCCCAAAACAAACAAACAAACAAACAAAAAACCTAGCAGCACATAAAAAAATTTTACAAAACGTTTCAGTACTCTTTTTTCCCCTCCCATCAAAACCGAACAAAAATAAAGTGCAGCACCCATGAAAGTGTCAAGAAAATAGCCAAGTTCTTCCTTTCTTGTAACAAAATAGCACTTGGCCTCAGCAGTCTTAACCAAATCACACAGTGTCCATCATTTTGGATTCATCATCTTCTTTATGTACCACTGAGTTTAAACTGCAGAGAGCTGTATTGACAGAATACTGAAGATAATCTGGATTCTGGAAAGAGAAAAAAAAGAATATAAGGAAGAAGCAATGGATAATAGTTTTATGCCACTGTACACAATTACATACTCAGTTTCACACTGTCTCTGTCTCAGCAGTATGGCAAAAGTAAAGTAGGAGGGAAAGAAAATGGACCCCAAAGACAAACTTGGGTTGAAACCCAAGTATAAAGAAAACAGACTGGACCACTTGATCAAAGAGGATGTGACAAAAACAGAAAGATATATGTAAAAAATGAAACTGGGATAAACACTTTTTCTTCCTTTTAACAAAGCTTGCAATTTAAATTATTTAATCATATAAGGGTACATCTTCCACATAATTATATGTACAAAGTAACTGACAATTTAAGATAAATATGGCTTTAAGGTGGCAATGCATTTTGAAAATTACTATCTAATTACCACAGTAAATATAAAAAATGCAAAACACTTGGAAAATAAGGAAAAAAATGCATTTACCAAGTAAAAATTACAGCTACCTTCAGAGTCTATTTTGGTTTTTCAAAGGTTAAAAACAAACTCAAGTGAGAAATTAATCTTTTGAGAGGTACTTAGATCCATATTTTAAAAATTGAGACTAAAAGAACATTTTAATTTGGATTTTCTTTATTTTTTAAACTCATAAATACCTTATCTGTATTTCTAAAGCTAGGAATAAAACTATTATTTACTAAAGCACCATGACCAGGGACATATGCCCTTAAGACCCAGGACCTTCAATTTTATCTATTCAATTGTTCCGAATACCTGCTAGCTACTCAGTTTTATCACCATTATCACCTGGTTTCATTTGTTTATTGTATTTAATGAACACCAATGAGGAAAACAGTCCAAACGGGATAGATGTTTTAAACTTTCCCATCCCAAAGGGAGGCATGGTTTTCAAAAGATTCTCTTTTAATCAAGTATAATACATTGTGATTCCATTATTTGTAAAAGTCCAGAAGCTAACAAGAAGCCAGATTATTTCCCATCAAGTCCTGATGAAGGCAGTGGTCCCAATAACCGAGGTCCAGAATACTACAGCAATGCCAGATGTCAGCTCTTACTTTTTTTTTTTTTTAAGATTCTATTTATTTATTTGAAAGAGAGAGATCACAAACAGGCAGAGAGGCAGGGAGAAGCAGGCTCCCTGCTGAGCAGAGAACGTGATGCAGGGCTTGATCCCAGGACCCTGAGATCATGACCTGAGCTGAAGGCAGAGGCCTAACCCACTGAGCCACCCAGGCGCCCCTGGACCTCAGTTCTAACCCTACCTCTACCATCAATGTATGTAGTCCCTACAGAGAAAACTACTCAAGATTTTTTTCTTTAAAGATTTTTAAAAAAAATTTATTGGACAGAGAGAGAGAGATCACAAGTAGGCAGAGAGGCAGGCAGAGAGAGAGAGAGGGAAGAAGGCTCCCCGCTGAGCAGAGAGCCCCATGCAGGGCTCGATCCCAGGATACTGAGACCATGACCTGAGTTGAAGGCAGTGGCTTAACCCACTGAGCCACCCAAGCACCCCAAGATTTTTTTTTAATGATTTTATTTATTTATTTGACAGAGACAAAGAGAGCAGGAACACAGGCTGGGGGGCGCAGAGGGAGGGGAGAGGGAGAAGCAGACTTCAGGCTGAGCAGGAAGGGACTGGATCTCAGGACTCCAGGGTCATGACCTGAGCTGAAGGCAGCCGCTTAACAACTGAGCCACCTAGGTGCCCCTCCTCATCACAATTTAATAAAATTGAAAGCTGGTCTATAGGATAAACCTAAGGTAACTGTTACAACACCTCTGTCCAAGAGGCCTTGCTTTGGTTCTCTGAAACTAAGAATGATGGTATTTGCTTATTTCATAAGACGGTTGTCAACTGAAAAAAAAAAGCTGAAGTGTTACGCCAATTTAAGTTTTATAAAAAATTACTAAGCTCTCATTACATTATCCCATTCTCCAAAGAAACAGGGCTAAGACCTTTTCTGACAATGAAAGCCCAATTCCAAAGGCCTTCAGAACAGAGCTCACAGTTGCTCTGCCAAGACTGGACTGGAGTCCTCCAGAACTATCATCCATCTCCCTGAGAACTGTTAAGACCTCAACATGGAGACTTAAAAAAGCAAAAAGCCATCAACATGCCTAACCTAGTCTACACTTAAATGCCACTAATTACCCCCGTAATTTTCATCTGGTAGCATTCTCAACACATTTCTCACGCCAGTCCCTAGTGCTCTGTAAGAGCGCATGACTGTGTGTCCGGTCCTGTTTGTAGCACATGATTCAGCAACAACCTTAGTGCAGGTGAATGAGCAGCGGAGGAGGACAGAAACCCAGGACTGGAGTATTAGCCTCGTCATTCAGGCAAACTGCTTAACCTCCCTGAGCTGCAGTTTATTCACCCATAAAAATGAATGAAAATGAATCACAGGGCTTTTGAGAAGATGAAATGAAACAACATATGAAAGTGTTTTACAATCTCTAAAGTGATATCGTAAAAATGGGATAGAATTATGGTAAAGCCTTTCTCCCAAAAGCCTCCCATCACCCCGTCCAGTCCTTCTGTTCATCTAGCTGAAATTTTACCCAGCCCTTCTCTCCCTCAGGAGGGCTAGACCAGGATGCTCAACTTCTCCAATCACAAGGAATTAGCTCAAATGAATTAAGACTCAACAATCCTGAAAATACCAGCCACTTTAAAGCATCAAAACTGTATAGCCCCAACCCCATTTCGCCAAGGGCAGCCAAGCAGCAGTCTCAGCAGCTATCTGACGTGTGCGGGAAGAACTTACTTCGCTCAAACCAGAAGCAACTTGTTGATAATACAGGCCACTTGGGATATTTCAATGGGTATCTTTTCCCTCTTCTATTTAAAGCCAGTAACATCCTTCAAAGTCTCTTTTTCCCTTTGTATTCATTCCGTGATATCTTAATTATAGGTTTATATATTGGACTTGACACTGTCCTACAGTCATAAAATTCCCTTGGAAAGACTAGTTATATATGGGTTATTTCTCAAAGAATGGAAAAGAAAATCATTACTATACTTAAAGAGCATTAAGAGATACTCTGTAGGATAAATATATGTAACTGAGGGGAAGTATTACTTATTATGTAAAAATCAAGACCTTGATTATTTCTATCCTTGAGAATTAGGGTTTTTGGCTGAGTTGAATCAATTTCTTTTCTGAGTTATCAATTGCTTTTCTTAATTGTCGCTTTGGCCTATGACTTATATAACGCAAATGGTGAAATTATAGAGACATAAGCTGTAGATATTGAAAATCTCAATCCTACCATTTTATGAGTTTAAAACTACAGGGTTCTCCTCACATTGTCTCCTGATTGAGTCTGCCCTTTTCACTGTGTAGGCAACAGACTGAACTGGCTAAAGCTAGTCTCAGAATCTTGGTGTCTGGAAATGAGGGATGACTGGGATCAGTTAAAACACTACTAAAATCAACATGGGCAGCAACTTTCTAGTGGTAATTTAAATCTTCTGACAAAACCCGTCATGCTAGAAACACAGCTTTATCTAGATCTCGCAGCAGAGGCTCAAATGGTTGGTAGACATTACTAGCAAGAGCAGTTTAGCAGAAGGTACATTAATGTATTAAAAATGTTACCTCTGGCAGGCAACACCAACATTTCATAATGTAATACTAAATAAACTCATGGAACAAATTACCGTCGTTCCCACTTGGATATATGCTCTGAAGCTAATTCATCCTAAGAAAAATTTTTTTCCCTCCAATTTTTTGGATTCCAAAATTGGATTTTCCAAAAAAATCCAATAAAATTTTTTATTTAAGACTGAAAGCCTGTGCAAGTGTACAATGGGTTAGGGAGTAGGGCAGAGAGAAAGAGAGAAAAACTTCAGCAGACTCCACACTGACATCCAGCTCCAACCGATGACCCCAAGATTATGACCCAAGCCAAAACCAAGAGTTGGGCACTCATCTGACTGCCTCACCCAGGCGCCCCCAACCCAGAAAACACTTAACAGTATAGTTTGCTAAGAATGAGATGTTCCCCAGGAGCCATCTTAAAAAGTTCATGATTGAGATGATCAAGAGGTAACACCTACATTTGAGAGTGCTTAGGTACAACTCAGCTCTTCTATATTACATGAGTAGAATCTGGTGCCTCTCTAAATACCCAAGAGATGCAAGAGACTTAGTGCCAAACACGGCATGAAATGAAAGAGTTTTCTTCTGAGGCAAGAATATTTAGAACAATCCCATATACATCCCATGTAAGAACAAAGAGTAGTATAAAAGAACAAAAATTATGTGAATAAATTTATGAACAAATAATAGGGTCGCCTGTGTGGCCCAGTTGGTTAAGCATCTGCCTTGGGCTCGGGTCGTGATCCTGGGATTGAGTCCCACATCAGGCTCCTTGATTGGCGGGGAGCCTGCTTCTCCCTCTGCCTGCTGCACCCCTGCTTGTGCATGTCGCTAGCTTTCTGACAGATAAATAAATAAATCTTTAAAAACAAAACAAAACAAGTATTTACTTTTCCAACTTACCTGTGGTAAGGATTCTAACAAACCTATAGATCCCACATTAGAATGGGGCACATGATTCTGAACTGTCATAGGTTGAAAACTTGGTGATCGAGAATAAAGTCGGACTCTTGACTTGAAAGCTTCAAGTTCATTTTTGAAAGCTTCAAAATAACCTTCTTCCTCTGCCTGGAAAACACACAAGACAAGACTCTGTTTTTCAAGACTTCAGACCACACAGTAAATTCTAACAAACGTATCAGATCTGAAGTGGAGGAAGTAAAGATAAGATGAATAGTTTACATGTCCGTAGACACCACCAAGATCCCCGTCAGATTTGTGAATACTCCCTGTTTTATAGGAAAATTATTGGTTTGCTCCACTTCCCTCTGCTCCAGTAAGATAAAGCAAATATATATATACGCACACAAATACAGATGTATACACACAAATACAAAAAAAGTAGGAATTCTCCAAATTTCTCTTGATTCTTGACAGGATCCAAAATAGTTCTCATTTAACCTCTCACATTGTCAAGGAACAACCACAGGATATTCTTAAAACTTTCTAATTCTCCATCAAATAATGATAGGGCACTATTAGCTGTTTCTATAAATCTCCAGCTCTATACTCCCTATTTGTAAAACCATGAAAACCAAATAAAATTTAACATTTTATTGCATTCTGGAAGTACCTTAGTGTTTTAGTGAAGCAAATACCTTGTCAGCATTATGGAGAGAAAAAGGTATAATGAGTATTATGTTGCAGGAAGGGACCTCCCTCCAATGATGTATAACACAATCAAGATTCTTGATGTAAAACACCTAATTGGCAGTAGCCTCCACTTAGTTTCCTCTGCAGATAAGGAATGATACAACACTTATTCTACACTAATAGTACTTCAGGCTTTAAGTTCAGGTGATGGAAGAGATTTTTGTCAAAATCTCATTCCATAATATCGCTGGGCCCATTTGTGTGGAATGCTATTTTTTCTTTAATGTAGTTTAGATTATGTAATCAATTAAAACCTGTGAGTGGTTATTAACATCAATATCCATACAAATCACACAGATAATATTCTGTGCTGCATTCTACCTTTTATGAATTTAGCAATAGTTTCCTTAATTATATTATAGCATTTCACTTTAATCAATATATGGTACTTGTATAGACATACAGGATATTGGCCTTCAAGTCCAGAAGTAATCCTTCTCAAATGGTTATGCAACAAACCATGAGAGGAGCCAAGGGGCACAGCTCCTGGCTTTACTGCATGCTGAAGGCCTGGGGATTTACATCTAGGGAGACCTGCCTAATTTTTGCTTTAAGTAACCTATTTTCTATGCTAATTTCCTAACTTGTAAAATAGAAATAATAACCCTCATAAAATCATGAGGATTTAATGACTTAATCCAGGTAAACTGCCTAGAATAGTACCTGGCACAAAGTAATAAGTACCATGAAAGTTAGTTATTCCTTAATTTTAAAAAATTGTTAAGAACACAATGCTAAGATTAAAGACTTCTCAGTTCTATTTTGACAAAGTAAATTTCAAAGCCTAGACATAGGTTGGCTATGTTCCATTATCCTATTAATAAGCACTAGTTCAAACATATCCAATCATGTAAGGTGAAGAACTAAGTATGGTTTTTATTACACCTGTGTGTCAAGTGAACATTTAAAATAGTCATAAGAAGCCTTAACTAAAATACCAAATCAATCATTTACTCATTAAAACTCTTACTGTTTTGGGAAAGTTTCATATTTAGGCTGTACTTTAGAAGCATTTACAACATTTAAGGCAGAGCTACTATTTATTTGACACAGAGAGAGAGAGATTACAAGTAGGCAGAGAGGTAGGAGGAGAGAGAGAGGGACGTAGGCTCCCGCTGAGCAGAGAGCCCGATGTGAGGCTCGATCCCAGGACCCTGAGATCATGACCTGAACCGAAGGCAGAGGCTTAACCCACTGAGCCACCCAGGTGCCCCAATTTTTTAAAATTTAAAATACATTTAACTTCATACATTTTTTCCTCTTTATAAAATAGAGTATCACGTGTAATTCTACCACCCAAGAATAATCAAAGTTAAACTTTTGGTAAATTTCCTTCTAATGTCTAATTGTGTATGCCAAAATGTATTACATGCAAAAAATTGTAAAATACATATGTACTTTACGAGGCAAAACCGCACTATGTACCCATAACAAATTAGGAAATGGATCATTACTAGCATCTTATAAATCAATTCCCAAGAGCATTTCTTCTCCCTTCTCTGAGGTTACTTTCTTCTTAAAAAGTTACTCTTTTGCCTCTTTGGTTTTACTGCTTACTTATGTACCCTTCAACTATATATTATTTAGTTCTGCTTGTTTTGCAACTTCATAAAGAATACAGAATTTCTTTTTAAAGATTTTATTTATTTGACAGAGAGAGATCACAAGTAGGCAGAGAGGCAGGCAGAGAGGGGGGAAGCAGGCTCCCAGCTGAGCAAAGAGCCTAATGTGGGGCTTGATCCCAGGACCCTGAGATCACGACCTGAGCTGAAGGCAGCTTAACCCACTGAGCTACCCAGGTGCCCCAAGAATATAGAATATTTTTTAAAAGATACTAAATAAATCATTCTGTGACTTGTTTTTTTCCCCCACACTCCATTTTTTCATCCACAGTAATGCTGGTTAATATTTACCCAAATGAATATCCCATTCATCCCACTGTCAACAGACACTTGGGTTGCTCCCAGCCTTTTTGCAACTATGAATAATTCTACTATGAACATTATGGTATGTGGTGCATGTGTATAAGAGCTTCTCGAAGGCAGCAGTTCTTTTCAAACTTGATGGTCTCAGGACTCCCTTCACACTGTTGAAAATTACTGAGGAAACTAAAGAGCTCCTGATTATGTGGGCTATTATTTGTCAATGTTTCCTGTTTTAGAAATTAAAACCCAGGAATTTGAAAAATATTATCTAACAACAAACTCATTACATGTTAACATTTATAACATTTTTATTTAAAAAAAAAAACTCTATTTCTGAAACAAAAAATATTTAGTGACAAGTCTGGCTGAACAGAAGACAGCTGGATTCACACATCTGCTTTCTGTAACAAGTAACATCTTCGTGTTATTATGAAAACAGTTTTGACTCAAGGCTTCCTGAAACCAGGTCTTAAAGACCGTTGGGTGTCCCTGGACCACATGCTGAGAAATCTATTCTCTAGTACATACACCTAGGAGAATTTCTGGATGCAAACACTTGTTCAGCTTCGCTAGGAAATTTCCTAAAGTGGCTGCTTATATCCCTATAAGCAGTGAATGTGAAATCTTACTGCTCTACTTCTTGTTTAACTCTTCAATTATTACTAATCTAGTGAGTGTGAAATGGTATTTAATCCAGACGTATCTGTTTTTCTTTAACATGGCCAACATCATCCTATTTATATATCACTTCTTTCGACTTTCAGCAAAGCATTTTCTCAGATCATTAAAAATTTTCCTTAGGGGTACCTGAGTGGCTCAGTGGGTTAAGCCTCTGCCTTCAGCTCAGGTCATGATCTCAGGGTCCTGGGATCGAGCCCCACATCCATTGGGTTCTCTGCTCAGCAGGGAGCCTGCTTCCCTCTCTCTCTGCCTGCCTCTCTGCCTACTTGTGATATCTCTGTCAAATAAATAAATAAATAAAATCTTAAAAAGTTTTTTTTCTTAAATATAATTTTAATGGTTGTCCTAATATTCTTTATACCACATGTTGTTTTTAACCATTCTTCTGGTTGTTGAAATTTTAGGTTGTTTCCTATTATTTCATTACAAAAGTCATTTCTCATTAAACTGTGAGTTCTATACATGGAGGATACACTATTTGTTTCATTCAATACTGTATCCTCAGCATCTTGAAAACAGTCCTTGCATTAGTGGACAGTCAAGACTTATTGGCTGAATAAATGATGCAACACTCTAATTTTCCTGAACACATTCATTTAAACAAGTCTCAATTTCATATGCATGCTACAGTACAGCCTCTTACAGAGTTCCCTTAACTCTAAATTAGCATGAAATCAGCAATATAATTTTTCCCACTATAGTATCTATGGAGAGTTTAGTCTGTGGCATTCTGGTTGGATGGCTGTCTTTGATGTATATGGACCAAAGAGGTCTCAGCTAAGGCTTAAGCTTCCCATTTAAAAATATTAAATAGTTACTTACTTTGGCTTTCTGGAAAAATAAACGAAAACACCCTCTTGGATCCACATTACAGTTTTTGGCCATTTCCATAATAAACTGCATTACAACAGCCTGATGTGCTATTTGTTCCATTAGAGCCCCTTTCTGAAAACAGAGAGTTTAAAATTATGAGAAATACCTCTGACAATGTATTTAATATTGTGATTACTTGTTTGGATTTTAAAACACGATTTTCCAACAGGTTAAAAAAGAAAAGGGTTTATAGTATGTGGGAACAAGAGAAATGAGGTGGCAAAGAAAGTACACTGGAGAAAAGTTTCCATATGCTAACTAAAACAACTGAAGATATTCCCACAGTAAACTCCAGTAGATCTAAAAACAAAAAAATTATTACTACCATTTAATAACCTTTCTGCTTTCATTTAAAATAACATAAAAGACAAAACAAAAAACCAAAAGAGCAAATCAGAATTCCACTAAGGTTCCAGAAACTCAAGACTCACACAATACCTGTTCAGCTTCTAGATGAAAACACCATAAAATAAGATATTTAGCAGTCTCTTCACATACAAGATATGGATGGTCAGATAAAAATCTCTGACTATCATCCCATCGACTCAACATACCTAAAAGAAAAAAAGAATTAAACCACAATTGTCAAATACTCTTACAAACAAAGAAACTGGTATTTTAAATGATTCTCTTTAAAGACAATTCATATCACCACAGCAATTTGTTAATGATAAAAGAGCAAATAAGAGGGATAGAACTCCTTTATTTATATATTTTTTAAGATTTTACTTATTTATTTGAGAGAGAGAGAGAGAGCGAGCACGCGCGCACGCGTGCACCCACACAGGAGCAGGGTGAGAGGCAGAGGTAGAAGCAGACTCCCTGCTGAGCAGGGAGCCCCATGCAGGGCTCCAGGATCATGACCTGAGCCAAAGGCAGACGCTTAACCAACTGAGCCACCCAGGCGTGGTGATAAAACTCTTTTAAAGCAATACCCAGTATATTGGAAAGAGCTTCCCGAGTTCACAAATTAAGTTTTATTCCAGATAATTAGGTTAAAGTAGGGTGACGGGTTTAAAGCCAAAAACCCCTCCATCTGGGAAATGCTTGATGTTCCAGGCAAACTGAGATGACTAGTCATCCTAAGCTAAACTGAGCACAGATTATTTAAAGAAACTCAGTATTATTTATCCACAGAATACAAATTTTTCTACTAGAAAGATGGCAAAGAAAGCAAAACCTCAAGAAACTGTATTTAGCAAACACTTAATAAAATAGAAGAACTATATTATCTCTAACTTATTTAAAATGTCTAAGAAAGGGGCATCTGGGTGGCTCAGTGGGTTAAGCCACTGCCTTCGCTCAGGTCATGCTCTCAGGGTCCTGGGATTGAGCCCCGCATCGGGCTCTCTGCTCAGTGGGGAGCCTGCTTCCCCCTCTCTGCCTGCCTCTCTGCCTACTTGTGATCTCTCTCTGTCAAATAAATAAATAAAATCTTTAAAAAAATAAAAGTAAATAAAATGTCTAAGGTGATATGGTCAGACACTGACAGCATAGAAAACCAATCCAGTAGGTATTATAATAGTAAATATACTTTAACCATTTAAGTCATGTTAATCATTTAGTCATATTTATAACATATAGAAAATGAAATCAGTTACATATACTTGAAAGCAGATACCATTTTGCTTCAAAATATCAAGCTAATCCAAATATTACTTAAGGTGTATCTTCATCTTTATCCAAATTAGTAAGAAATTTGGTGTAAAGTTCAATGACATCATGGAACCAGCAAAGTGTTCAGCTTTAAATTTTGTTCAGTAAGCCTTACACTTGAGCCAATTAAACTATGTTAGCTTTAGATTCTTAAGACTCATCCAGGGGCTCTAGGGTGGTTCAGTTGGTTAAGTGTCTGCCTCCCGCACAAGTCATGAGCCTGGGGTCCTGGGATCAAGCCCTGCATCAGGCTCCCTGCTTAGTGAGGAGTCTGCTTCTCCCTCTGTCTCTGCCCCTGCTTATGCTCTCTCTCTCTCAAATAGAGAAATAAAAAAAATATATATATATATATATTAAAAAAAAAGACTCATCCAAAGAAGTCTGTATGTCACTGAATAATTACGGAGATTTCGCAAGGTGGTCTCAACAGTTTGGCTTTCCTCTAGACACAAACTGAACTCCTATATATTAAAGTTCCACATTAGAACACAAGAACAAAACTGAGAACAAATGTCTTACTGAGAAATACACATTTAGTGCAACACGTGGGAATCAACTGAAAGTGAATGATTTCCTCATTCAAAAAAACAAGGGAGTAATCATGTTAGCATTTTCACATAAAGAGTTTTACAAGCTTTATAAAGTATTTCCCCAACACTTTAGATACAGCGATTAAGGCACTTCAAACACTGAGAAACAATGACTTTGAAAGTTACTTAAAACTACTTCTCAAGGTATACTTAAAGAGTCTAATAACTTCTGGGGCTAAGATCTAAAGAAGGCGTAATCTTTCTTTCTTATACCTGAAGCCATAAAATAAATCCTATGAAGCAATTTTGCATTAGCTTTTGTTACACTCCTGAAGAGGCAGTATTTTCAACTCTATCCACCATCCAACAGAGAGAGCATTGCTTCTCTTTACTTCTCCACGGCAGCATCATCACTTACTGAGGTACCAAAATCCTATCCATTTTGGTTTTTTTTTTTTTTTAAAGATTTTATTTATTTATTTGACAGGCAGAGATCACAAGTAGGCAGAGAGGCAGGCAGAGAGAGGAAGGGAAGCAGGCTCCCCGCTGTGCAGAGAGCCCGATGCGGGGCTCGATCCCAGGACCCTGGGATCATGACCTGAGCCGAAGGCAGTGGCTTAACCCACTGAGCCACCCAGGCGCCCCCATTTTGGTTTCTTTTATAGGAAGGATAGTATGAAATGGTTAGTGATACTTACAGGGATCATGAGGAAGGGCATCATTAAACATGTTGCAATTTTTAAGCTATCCATTTGATACCCAAGACAAAATTAATACTTAAGGCTGACCACAGCTTTTCTTTACCTGAGAAATACCTGTCATCACTTGATTTCAAAAATGTGTATCGATAATTATGAAACTGAGGTTAGATGACAGGCAGTCCACACACTCCTTTGTGAAAAGAGCGTGGAATCTTATTAACAAAACACTTAAAGATAATGAATGGCTTTAGCCATTCTGTTCATAATGAACAGAACATAGCTGAAATTACTAATGTTATTTTGGAATTTGCAAACAAATTTATAAACAAATAGAGGGTAGCACAATCTAGCATGGTGACTAAACAAGTCAACTCTGGAAATCAACGGCTTAGGTCTGAAAACTGGCCTTTCCACTTACCATAGAGATAGGCATCTCTATGCCTCCCTCTCCTCTTCTATAAAATAAGGCAAAAAATAGTATCTCACTCAGGGTTTCTGTGAGAATTAAATGAGTTAATACATATAAGGCACTTGGGACAGTGGCTGATGCAGAGTAAACATTAGGTAGTATCAACACAAAAGGAAATAATTCATTCTTTCATTAAATAGCAAATACTTTGGTTAAGATTAATCTAGCCATTCCAACTAGCCAACCAATCTCTGAATGCTTGAAAAACCTTACTTTGACAAATTAAAATATTTCAATTATGTGCTTTCACCTACGTATTTTCCTCAACATCTAAATCCCAATCCATCCATCGACTCTCAGTACTCCACCTAATTCCTGAAATGGTCCTCCAAAACACATTGTTACTGATTTCCCTTTCTTCTTTGCGTTATAATTACGGAGTAACAGATTTGAATCTTTTAAATTATATTAATCACTTTAACGTCTCTATCTGCAAAAAATCTCCCCAAAAGGTTGTAAATTTTTCAAGATTTTATTTATTTATTTGACACAGAGAAAGAGATCACAAGTAGGCAGAAAGGCAGGCAGAGGGAGAGGGAGAAGCAGACTCCCCAATGAGCAGAGAGCCCGATGAAGGGCTCGATCCCAGGACCCTGAGATCATGACCTGGGCCAAAGGCAGAGGCTTATTAACCCACTGAGCCACCCAGGCGCCCCAGGTTGTAAATTTATTAATGAAAGATAAATGACCTCTTTTTCTGTATTTCCTCAGGCCCAGGGCTCCTGTATTTTCAATTACCTACCACCAGCCAACTATTTTTACACAGACTTACACAAAAATTCATCTATTTGAAACTAAGCCCATTTTTCCCTCCCTGCCATCTATGGTGCTTCCTAGGCTCCATATCACCCACTCAAAAATTCTAGAAATTCCTCTAAACATTTCCATGCCTCCCACATCAAACTGATCACCAAGTCCTGTGGTTATATTATCATAAACTGTTAATAAAGTAAATCACATTAGTAAATTTTCCAATGTTAAGCCATCCTTGAATTCTTAGGATAAACCCCTTTAAAATATTTTCTT
The DNA here is from genome assembly GCF_010015895.1 of Lontra canadensis. Taxonomy (NCBI): domain Eukaryota; kingdom Metazoa; phylum Chordata; class Mammalia; order Carnivora; family Mustelidae; genus Lontra; species Lontra canadensis. The sequence continues at coordinate 5,191,522 of NW_022631025.1, forward strand.
CCTATTATAAAAATGATGTATATTCATTGTGGAGAATTTGAAAAAATTCAGAAAAATCATTTGCAATCATATAAGAGAAAATTAGTTAACACTTGAATTGTATTTATTTCTGGGCTTATTTTTTAATGACTTAAAAACTAGAATCCTATCATACATATGAATTTTCTATTCATGTCACTCCACATTCTATTCAGGAGTACTTTATAGTAAATGTTTTTCAAAAACAGTACATTAATGTGTTTTTGAAAAGCAGTATGTATGTGCTTACACTGAGGAGACTAAATATCCACCTTCCATACAAATGAGAAAGATCCATCATAGTACTTATGTAAACATTTACAGTTTTGTTTTTTTTTTTAAGATTTTATTTACTTATTTGTCAGAGAGAGAGAGCACAAGCTGGCAGAATGGCAGGCAGAGGCAGAGAGAGAAGCAGACTCCCTGTTGGACAAGGAGCCCACTGGGGGACTAATCCCAGGACTCTGGAATCAGGACCCGAGTCGAAGGCAGCAGCCTAACCGACTGAGCCACCCAGGCATCCCACATTTAAAGCTTTTGATAAAATTTCCAGTGACAGCACTCTACAGACTCAAAAACGTAAAGTCATAGCTAACTTTGGCTGGAAGTGAACAGATGATGTACCATGAAAAACTATGCTAGATCATGAAAAACCTACTCACATGATCACAAAGTAAGTGATGTTAAAGATGTATATGACATTGAATAAAACTTAAGAAATTTAAAAGAAATTTTAAACCTTAAAGAAATTTAAAACTTAGAGAAATTTAAAAGAAAACAGACTTTGTTGCTAAATTGGTATGTTATGTTCATAAAACATGAATTAAATAAAGTAATAAATACAAATATAAGGGGAAAAACCAAGACATCACTGCTTCAAAATACTCCATGGTATGGTCATACCATTTATCATTGAGTGGTAAAGTCCACCTAATTATAAGAGCATAAGTAACATAAGATAGTCAACAAATACCATAATGGAAATGTTAATGTTAAGTACACTTGAAACCACAGAGAAGTACCGATATTGAGCCCCTGGAGCCCTTTACAGCCCCCCATGTATCAGGCCCTTGTCTTCCAAGAGTCTGGAATGCAATCTAAGTTTGGAACGCCTCCAGCTGGAAGTTTTAATTACAGTTGCTATTCCAGATGTGTTTAATTCAGAGTATATTATTGTAGTCATAATTCTGACAAATGCTTTTTCCCCTTTACCATAATAAGCATATAATACCAGAAACATCTGCTTCCACCCAGCAAGAACAGCACTGAACTTCCACTATCTCGCCTAAGGTCTATCAGTTCTGTGCCACAATTTAGTCCACAAAGACTTTTATCATCTCGTCATCCCACGTGATTACCAGCTGGCCCATTTTATACTGATGAACTTGGTGAGCAGGAAACAGCAGGTATCCAGGTGTCCTGGTAAGATACACTCATGCCAGAAAGTGGGGGAAAAAATACACATGAAAATTTGGGAGCCTACTACTGTAGTGAAATTTCTGGGGATGCAAGAAGCTGTAGCAAGTAGGATATCTCCTCCAAAGTAAAAAGCCAGTGTACATTTCCATTAAGAAACAGGCACAACGTGAATCTGGGAGTAGCTATCAGGTCTGGTTGGCTTTGAAGACAGAAGGCTCTGGTTAGTATTACAGGATGAGACTCTGGAAGACCCCAACACGCAATGGCAAAACCACTGTTTCTTAGTCACCTGTGGATGTCAAGTCAGCCTTTTCCTCAGCCATCTCCCTGCTTGCAAAATATAAGCTCAGGGGTCATGGTGCCAGACTTGAGATTACGCAGAGATTCAACAGCAGGGGATGTCCCCATTAAGAGATTCCAGTATAGCCTCTGAATACCTAATGTGCCAGTAGCAGAAACCAGTGAAAACTAAATATGGCACTATATGCTGGATGGACCAGTCAGCCATCAAGTAACAGAGTGATTATCTTGGTCCCATTTCATCCCGTAGAAAGCAGTGGTTCCTCACTTGAACAAACCCATTCTAGATCTGGTATTGCCCTCCCTGTTTGCCATGCTTCTACAAGTAATACATCTGTGGTCTTACTAAATGAATTATTCAGTACCATACCACATTAGTTCTTGACCCAGAAATTCATTTTACAGCAAAAGACATGAAGACAACAGGCTCACGAAATTCAATGGTCTTATACACATCATTACCCAGAAGCAGATTTTATGGAATGGCTAAATGTTTTATTGAAGACTTAAATACAGTTACACTGCCAGGTGGGTTACAACACCTTGTTGAGATTGGGTTATTTTCCCCACACAAAATTGTTTCTTATTGAGACATTCAGTTTACAGCAAAAATGAGGGAACTGTTTTGCACCTGCTAGGTGTCCCATGGCTCCAAAGCAACAAGCTTACAGAATGCCGGCTAATGATGACAACCTACAGGATGCTATTCCCTAGAGGCAGTGGAATACATTGGTGTAGGAAGCAAGGGCTACAGGTGGGAGGGGCAAATCCCATTATCACAACCAAGACTCTTTAAAGACTTTTTTAAAAGTAAACTTTTTTGGAACGCCTGGGTGGCTCAGTTGGTTGGGCTGCTGCCTTCAGCTTAGGTCATGATCCCATCTAATCCCACATCAGGCTCCTTGCTTGGTGGGGAGCCTGCTTCTCTCTCTGCCTCTGCCTGCTGCTCTGCCTGCTTGTGCGCGCACACACTCTCTCTCTCTCTCTCTCTGACAAATAAATAAATAAATAAATAAATAAAATCTTTTAAAAATAAAAAAGTAAACTTTGTTCATTTCTTTAGGTTCTATATTTGAATTAACCTGAATACACAGCCTGCTTTTTTTAAAACAAGAAATGAGAAAAATAAATCCTTTATGGATAAACTACATAAAAAGGGGGAAAAATCTGAAGTACTATCCACTGTCTTATTAAAACTGAAGGATGAATGAAATTTTAAATACTTAGGGGGGAAAACACCATTGGAAGTGTATTTCAAAATGCCACTTAATAAGCTTATTAACATATTACAAATAAAAACTATGTTTATGAAATTAACATATTACTTGGGCTAAAAAAAATTACGCCTTGAGCCTTAACCCCTAACATTTTCCAGTGGCATTTTAACCCCAGCGGCACCACACTGCTTACCCATCACAGCATGTTGTTTCCTGACTCTGCCTTTGCACATGATGCTGCTGTTCCCTTATCTACAAGTAGAACTCCTATGTGTTCATAATCTAGCTAAGATGTTCTCTCTCTCTCTCTCTTTTTTAAAAATTTTATTTATTTATTTGACAGACAGAGACCACAAGCAGGCAGAGAGAGAGGGGGAAGCAGGTTCCCTGCTAAGCAGTGAGCCTGAGGCAGGGCTCGATCCCAGGACCCTGGGATCATGACCTGAACCAAAGGCAGAGGCTTTAAACCACTGAGCCACCCAGGTACCCCAGATGTTCTCTCTCATGGAAAGTCTTCACCACATCAACCCTCAGCCCACCATCTTTCTCCCATAGAGAAAACTACTTCTTAGTACTTTGTATATGTCTGTCTGTGACTATGTTTATCTGAGTTGCAGTTGAAGGATCTGCAGGAATTACATAGGAACATATCCAAACCCTGAAAATAATGAATGTGAATCTTATAACCATAAAATAATCAGATACCATGGAAGCAAAGAGGGAAAATGACAAAAGCAAAGACTAGTTGGGGAATGGAAAAAGGTTATGGAGTAAGCAAAGACTGTGCCTTAAGATGGCAGCATTATATAATAATAGATTGAATTTTGCTTCTCTTCTCAATTAAGTTTACTGTCAATCTATTTATGACCAAAAACAGTCTGTAGCAAGAGCTGTACGACTGTGCCAAAGTACCACAAAACTGGAGTTTTGCCACTTATCTTCTTTTTGACCCCCCATTTTATAAATACACTTTTTATACACATATTTATGATGTCAAACACTTTATTTTTTTTTTAAGATTTATTTATTTGACAGAGCACAAGCAAGCAGGAGGGCAGAGGGAGAGAATCTCAAGCAGATTCCCTGCTAAGCACGGAGCCCTACCCAGGACTCAATCTTACGACCCCAACATCATGATATGAGCCGCAATCAATAGTCGACTCTTACCGAACGAGCCACCCAGGTGCCCTGATATCAAACACTTTATAAAAAAAGGGAACTAAGCAGTAGACTTACCAAAATGTCTGATTTTTTGTTCATATTTCTGCATAAATGATTTTGATTTATCTTCATCTTCTATTTCTTTTCTTTTATCTTGATTAATAAAACTCTAAGAAAAAAATTCTTGCAGTTAAAAGCAGATTTTATATTCACCAAATATTCTTTCTCAGATACTGAATGTCTAGCAATGATTCCTACAGACACTATAAAAAGGTGGTATAGTATTATACTGGTATTATATCATCAAATTCATCTGTTAAACTCTTTTAAAAAAGTAAAAACTTTCTTGTATTAGTTTCATTATTTTTTAAAATGGTACATGTGAAAATTATAGAATTATTTTAGAAATCATACCAAAAAATCCAAGTGCCAATTAACCTTTTTGTTAAACGGAATTTCCCTACCAAAGTATAAAGAAAGATCCTTTACATGCATAATATATATTTTACATTATTCATTTCCTTTAAATATTTTCAACTCTACCCTAATCTCTGGAGTTCTCTCTGGAAATAAAATTAGACATTCAAAAGTGTGTAAAATGTATTTATTATAACTTCTTCGCTAAGACATAAAACTAAAATGGACCTTTATCATAAACTTTTCTTAGGAGAGGTCAGTTTGATTCTGAAATCAAGTACAGATTTCTATTAAGTAGATGCTTATTTTCAGCTAAGAAGCCATAAAGCAGACCAAGATGAAGTTTTTATGTAGCCAGAAAAACTGGCAGGACAGTTTCTCAGAACATTCTGTGATTGCATTTAAACCTTGTGATCATCACTGCCAAAAACAAAAATCACAAACTAGCTCTCTGCCAGTTTACAACTCAAAAGCACACAAGTTTATATATTTCAAAATAGAAACATTTCCTTTATATATCCTGCTATCTAGACCAGCACTGTCCAATAGAAACATGATCCAAGTCACAAATATAAAGTTTTGTATTAGCCACATTAAAAAGCAAAAGAAACAGATGAAATCGGTAACATTTATTTAACCCAACACATCCAACATATGATCATTTCAACACGTAAGACAAAAAAATTATTAATGAAATACTTTACTTTTTTTGGTACTAAGTTATCAGAATCTGGTGTGTATTTTACACTTACAGCACATCTCAATTCGGACTAGCCACATTTCAAGCGCTCAATAGTACATGTGACTAGTGGCTATCGAGTTGGACAGCGCAGATCTAGACCAGTCCTCTCAAGTCTCAAGCTCCCAGACAAAATCAATGTACGATTTTGAGCAAATGACTGGAACATAAAGATAATCCTAATTAATTTGTGGTATAAATGTAGGCTAGGTTAGAACCTAAGTTAAAAAAAAAAAACACACACATAAAAATAATTAAAAGCAGACAAATGAAAATATTGCCTTTGTGACCACTGTGTTAAGAGACATTAACTTTATAAAACAAAGAAACACTACTTTGACCATTCCCTCTGGAAGGAAAAAAAAAAGTTATTTTAAGTAGTTATGGTGTAAAAACGCAAACCAGAAATAAGTGCTAAGAAGACACGAACCCTTGGAACAATATATATAGATACAGTGAATCATTCAGATAAAGAATGATGTTGGTGTGTGTGCGTGCACAGAGCAGAAATAATACAAACTGGCACAGGCACATTAAAAAGTCTAGAAAGATATAACTAACTGTTAACAGTGGTTATCTCTGGGAATGAAACTGGAAGTGAAGGAAGACTTTCAATTCGATTTTACATACTTGTTTTTTTTACAGTAAGCATGCTGTACTCATAATTTTTCTCAATTTAATAAAGCACTGATGGAGCTACTGCTGTTGTACATTTAACCTATGTGTATTCCTTGTTGCTGTAGCCGAACGAGGGCTGGTCCAGGGAAAGGAAATTGAAAGCCCTTAAGAGGATGGGTTGAGAGCAGATGCTAGGACAGAAACAAATAATATTATGGACCGAGAAGTCTAGAGAGTAATGATGGTTAAAGATAAAGTGAATGTGGACTTAGACAAGAAGGAGCAATCTCTCCCTGCAGCTTCAAGAATTTAGTACAGATAGAAAGAAGTGCTACTTCACACATTAGTAAAAATGAATTTCACCGCCCAGTTCTTCTTCAGATACGGCACAAAGAATAAAGCCGACATAACCCAGTGAGAAATTGGAAACTACTCTTAGTAACTACTAAGTTGGCAAAAGTGCTGTAATGTTGGTAATGCCCAATCTGGACTATTACCTGAGGTTTACTAAATACGTTCTGGTAAGCAAGGGTGTAAGACTCTAACAAACCCAGTACCTACACATTAGTGTCACGGAACTGACAGCAAGCTGGCAACAACATCGGAAAGCTCTTGTAGCATCTAAGCTTTACCACGTGCCAGATCCTATCCTGTGGGCTTTTAAGGACTTAGCTCAGTCTTTATACTCACCCTATGTTGTTGAAGAAACTGAGGCTTAGAGATGTTAAGTGACTTGCCCAGGGTGACAAAGCTAGCAGCATGTGACAAAGCTGAGTGTGAGTCCAGAGTCCACCCTTACATTCAGCGCGCTATGCTACAGCCACAGATTTATAGTAACGACTACCCACACTGGCACTACCGGGGAGACAGGTTTCTGTAACAAACACTTCTCAAAAACTGTCAAAACTGAATACTGTTCACAGGTTCTATTGCTTTGTTACCAAATACCCACAACTGGTTTGTACAAACACTTTCGTTTTCTCTTCTTTCATTATAATCCCATAAAAAGTCGTACCTTGTTAAAAACGTCCTTGCTAATGGCATCCATGTTCCACAGACACATCCTCTCTCTCTGTACCAGGGCCTCCTCTTTCTGCCGCCATTCTTCCTCACGTTGCCTTAGCTCCGACACTGCTGTTTGTGCTCTGGCATGCTCCTGATCCAGGGACTCGGAGTTATGCAGGGCTAAGCTACCAAGTTTTTGCTGAGCTTCGGCGAGATTCCATTTGCATGCCACAGAGCTCTTCACAAACTCTTTCTGCTTTTGACAAGCCAGTTCAATCCCATGGCTATAAATCTGGATAAAAAACAATATTGGAAGAAATGAAGACAATGGTATGTTTATGCAGCACAACTCAGTTTTCTTTTAGTCAAGGACTGCTATACGGTATCTGTGGCACACACGCGTTCTGCCTTCTGTGTATGCAGTTATACTTTTATATTCTAGGTCTTCTTTCATCAACTAGACGCTAAAAGCTTCTTTGTTAATCTATGCCTCTCTCCTGACAACTAACAGCAGCAAAAAGCCGGATAATTAGCCCAGTGTTCTGCCTATAGCTGGTGCTCAAGGAATATTTGATTTATAGCTTCTTAGCCCTGAAACAGCAGAATAATGAGAACAAAAGCTTCAATCTAGCCCATCACCTTAAAACTGAACATGCTGAAAACCCGATCTTTAGAGTTTTGTTCTGAAGTTCCTCGCTGCAAAGAACCTTTTATTTGGAGGAATTACTTCTTGGTTTCTATTTTCTTTATTATCCCAATCCCTAGTGATCTGAGTTCTTATATGTGGAGTTTCTGTTCACAACTGACTCTGTCAGACATTCTTTAACTTAATCCTAATCAAAATAGGCAAAATTATTTAAAAAAACAAAACAAAACCAAAAACTGGACCATCCTCATGACTGACTCTGTTCCATTCAGAAGCAAGAGTAATTAGTTTTAATATTTACTGAACCACTACACTGACAGCACTGTGATGGGTCTTTAATTTCTTATATTCTTCAACTCCATAAAACAAAAGCTGAAGGCACATTCTTTATGACTTCTCAGCCAAAATGTACCAATGTCAAACTAAGTATTCGGAACAATTTTACTTTGATTTGTTCCCTAATCTGCGTCACTACTCAAGCCTTTATAATTTCATACCTCAGCTATGGAAATACAGTCTTTCTCATCTGAAGCCATTGTCCACTCCACTAGACTTTGAGTAATTTCTCCAAAAAACAAATCTGATAATTCTACACACTCTTAGTGTCTTGGGATAAAGCACAAATTCTGTGGCATGGCATGGTTCTTCATGATCTCATTTCCATTATCTCTCTAGAGTCAGTTCTAGTTACTCTTCAATGTGACAACTCCTTGTCCCCTAAACTCCGATCTCCATTCCAGACTCTGGCATCGCTTCCATTAAGTTTCCTCCAAGTCCTTCCCTTCCCACCCAAGGTTTACATACTCCTTAATGGTGTTTCCACAGAATGTTGTGCTTATTTGTTTACTCAACCAGCAGCTTCTCAAGAGGCTAGAATTCCATCAATCTTAGATGCATTAATGATTCTCCACTTCTTGTAACAGACCAGTGGTGGCAAAGAATTCTGAGGCAAGTAGCATGCAAGGCCTCAACTTTTCAGAGGAGTCCTAGATTCATGTTGTGGCAAATGTGGACATTGTTGTTATTCAGGTGGCTTATTAGTTTAGCAGGTCTGGAGCCCAGGTACCACAAGGCCTTAACCAACCAAGTAAAATATTTATTTTTATTTTTTGCTCTCTTAGTTAGGATCAAGAATAACTGTAGCCCAACTATGCTAAGAAGAGGCCAGAAAAAGGAGAATAATGAAGCTATAAAATCTGTTTTGTGGGGCGCCTGGGTGGCTCAATGGGTTAAAGCCTCTGCCTTCGGCTCAGGTCATGATCCTAGGGTCATGAGATCGAGCCCCGCATCGGGCTCTCTGCTCAGCAGGGAGCCTGCTTCCTCCCCTCTCTCTCTCTGCCTGCCTCGCTGCCTACTTGTGATCTCTCTCTCTCTGTCAAATAAATAATAATAAAAAAAAAATTTATAAAATCTGTTTTGTAAGACAAAGATACACTAAGAAAGCAATATGGACAAATGAAAATACCTTGCATTTTCAAATTATGTGGGAACAAATATTTATGTCTCAAATCAAACAAAGAAATCCTATTTCTAAATTCTAAAAATAATTCATGTTTAAATTCTTCTCCACAGACTACACAGACAGCATCTGGCCATTTGAGCAAACTATCCAACATACACTGAGATGATTAGGGGAAAAAAAAAATTACATTTTACCTGTGAACACACCAACGTTTTAGAAGAACATTAAACATAATAATATTTTAATGAACATGAATTCAAAAAGATACTGCTGGCATTAGGTTTATTAATATAACTTTACATTAAAAATGCTCATATGGGAGGGGAACCTGGGTGGCTCAGTGGGCTAAAGCCTCTGCCTTTGGCTCAGGTCATGATCCCAGGGTTCTGGGATGGAGCCTCATGTCGGGTTCTCTGCTCATCAGGGAGCCTGCTTGCGCCCCCCCTCTCTGCCTGCCTCTCTGCCTACTTGTGATCTCTCTGTCTGTTAAATAAATAAATAAACTCTTAAAAAAAAAAATGCTCATACAGGATCTCTAAATTCTGAATTCCTTTTACTTTAACTGGGTATCAGAACTATACATCACATATGACACTAAGAGATCTAGATTTCCCATGTCTGGTAAAATTAAACCAGAGTTGTTTTTGAAAAAAATTATAAAATATTTATAATTTTAATTAAACATTTTATTCTTTCCAAGTATTGCAATCCAAAAACTTAAGTCCTAAAGTCAGCAAGACAAGTAAGTGGGTTATAAACACATGAACTAATTTAGGATTAGTAATCACTTTGCAAATCTTAACATGAAAGGTAGCATCTGGCATATGGTTTTACATTACATCACAGAATGGGAAGTGCAGCAGGTAGGAAAAAACACTACTAGGAGTCAGAAGTGGGTTCTAGTTTTAATTCTGCCACTAACTAGCAACAAGATCTCAGAGAAATCATTTTTAATGAAGGTAAGTCTGTTTACTCATAAAATCACTTTCAGCTATATAAGCTTACAATTCCAAGTGCACCAGTAAAAAGTACTTTTTTTTTTAAAGTTGTTGGTTGTTTTTTTTGTTTTTGTTTTTGTTTTTTTAAGTAATCTCCACACCCAACATGGTGCTCGAACCCACGACCCCGAGATCAAGAGTCACATGCTCCTCCGACTTAGCCAGCCAGGTATTATTCAGCTTAGATATTTTCTAAGTTCAGGGTTTCTCTTAGACTTTCGTGATTCAACCACAACGCACTGAAATTCCGGAGACCTCTCGTTCTCTCCATATGCCTTCAAAATGGACAACAGCAGCTGCTGTTCATTTTTTCCCCTCTGTAACACATTCATTATATGCTCATATAACACATTTTGTATATAAAGATGACACTAGCAATCCATAATTAGGGGGTGACTACTGACCTATCAACTCTCAATCTGGCCTCCTAAAAAATGTCTTGCACTTTCCCAGAGACTGGCTGGCCGAAGTACAGTCTATGGTTATGAAACAGCATTTTTTTCCGTGAAGCCAACTTACCCAGTGAGCTGGGCATAGGACCGATGGCCTTACACTTATTGGCAAACGATGTAAATAACTCATATTCACTAACAGCTAGCAAGATGAGACTAGAGAAGAGCTGCTAATTCAGTCAAGCTCTTAGGGACCCCGTTTTGCAAGAAGCCTAGAAGGCAGAGAGAAACCCATAACATGTCACTGAACATGTTAGTGTTTAGTCTGTTTTCCTGAAATATACTTCCAAACACACTCAAATTAGGAGAAACACCAGGACAAGGTGATGAGAATATGTGAGCACTTCCTAAGACAGGACCCAGAAAAATCCTAAATGGTGTGTCGTTTGAATAAGTTTCAGAGGAAAGAAGGCTGGACTGAAAACCACAAGCAGCACCAGAAATCTGAGGAAGAAGCCTGAAGGAAAAGGCAAACGTGAAGCCACCCAAAACGATATGAAGCAAAACTTAAAATATAACTGGACGGGAAAAATGGTCACGTTAAAGAGACAGATTTACACCAGCACCAAAAGTGAGGTTTACAGAATTTATTCAGGTGTCAGAAGTCAGTGAAATTGGGTCCTAAATCTGCCTGAAGTCAGGAGCTCAGTGAATTACTGAAATACAACCAACCATTCACCGTTCCTGTTAACCGTGCACAAGTATCAAAGCCTTCAGCAGAATACGCGCTCGGATACAGACACGCACAAGGGGACAAAGGGTCAACGTTATAACGTTAGCCGCCCCAAATCTGGGTGCTGTCAGGAGTGGGGTGAAGGTGGGGGAGGGGGAGGAACGTCTTCCAAGGATGGGAAGGCATTAGCCAAGGTGAAAAGGTGTGCGTGGAGGAGGAGGTTGGGAATATATATATGGCCAGACCCTCTTAGAAGCCCTCAGAAGATGCTACAATAGCCGTGGAATGGCATCAAGCTCCGGACACGCGGGAGAGATGGGAGCGCAGAACAGGGCACAGGGAGGGTCGCAGAGACTGGGTACTCCGGGGGCCTGGCGACACCTCCCCATCCCCCTCGCCAAACGCGGGACCCCTCTCACCTGCGCGCCGCCGCCCGGCAGCTGCGGGCAGCGGGGAGAACTGGGGGACACGTCCAAGTCACTCTCTTCCTCAGCCTCACCCTCGGCCCGAGGGAGGCTCCAAGGTCCTGGCGGCGGCCACGGCTGCTCCATGTCCGGTGGCCCCCAGCCCTAGAACCGCCACTGCCAACGGACTTGGCGTGAGGGGAACCTGCTGCGCGGAGCCAGCCGCCCCAGCCGGCCGGGGCCGTTACCCAGAATCCCTCTGCTGGCCGCGACGCCGACGCACACCCCGCGCTAGCCTGGGCCGCGGACAGCGGAAGAAGACGGACTCGCTTGGTAGCGTCATTTCCGGTATGGTGGGCGGGGCCGCGGAGGCAAGTCTAGGCGCCCACCGGCGGGGGCTGGGTCTGGGGCTTGCCTTTCTCTGAAAGGTTTGAGTGCTGCCAGTTGACCCTTCGGGGCACTGCGAGTCGCTTAGGCGCAAGTCCTTGTTGCTTAGTGTTGGTGGGCGGAAAATAGGGCGGAATTTTTGAAAAGCAGGGCCAAGTTTTCTCCCGTTTCGAGCTCCAAGCTACAGGAGTTCGCGAAAGTTGACCGGGAGGGCGCGGAAGATGAAGGACCCGAGCAAGCGCGGCGCGGAAATGCTTGCGAGGGTGGGGGATCACGGTCCAAGCCCGGGCAGCCCGCATCCCACGCACCTCTAGTCCTGAAGGCGTGCGCTTTCGTTGAGCCCTTTGTTGAGGAGAAACATCCAGCGTGTCCAAGGACACGCGTTCAAGGGGAAGATATGCGATCAGCCTAATATCAGACCCTATGCGAGGGTCTAACCTCAAACCGTGTATATCCAGCAGTACCACGCTGCTGCCCTGCTCATAATTACAGAGACCCGAATAAAAACGAGACGCCATTTTCCCAGTCTCGTAGACTGACAAACTTTGAGGTTTGTCAATACACAGTGTTGACAAGATGTGAGGAAAATGCTGTTAAAGAGAATGGGATTTGTGTCATCTTTTTGGAGGGGTGATTTGACAGTATCAGTGGTTTAAGGGCTTTGATTCAGCAATTTCACTACCAGGAAATTATCCAACGGTTTTGTAACAATATCCAATGACTTACCTACAAAGATGTTTATTGCAGCAGTTTGCAGCCAAAAAACAGGAAACTAGTTGCCCATCAGTAAAGGAACTTAAATTATGGCATATTAATACGATAGTCTTTAAAAAGAGTAGTTATGTATGTGCTGATAGAGAAAATCTCCAGAATGTGTTTTAAAAAATTACAGAATTAGATATAGTTGTGTGTATATCTATGGCTATCAGAGCGAATGATCCTATCTGTGTAAAAATATGTGCATGTGTATAGAAAATTCCTGGTGAGCAAGAATTCGTAATGATGGTAGATCAGGTGAGGAGGAGAGTTTCTGAGTTTCTTTGCTTTATATTTTTAGCTTTCGTGCATTATACGGTTTGAATATTTTTCAGTGAAATGACTAATTAATAATTAGTTAAAATGACAGTTGAGAAGCACTGTGCCTAAACCTTTGGGATTAGGGAAAGCCACAGGAGTTAAAACAGACAGGGTGGAAAGAAAAGGAAAACACTTTTTTTCCTCTTTTTTTCCATGAAGGCACAAAGTGCTTTGACCAGTGCCTGGCTTGAAGTAAGCTCTATATAAATGTTAAGTAATTGTTTCATTGTTTTTTCTCCTACCTGTCTCACTACTTCCCCTCAGGCTCTTTGGCAGGCTTCTCACCTTCTAACAGACCTCTAATTTTAGAATTCCTCAAATTTTGGCCAGTGGGGAGGACCTTATCTGTTCTTGTGGCTTTAAATAACATCTGTGTATTGACAGCTTCCTAATTGAAATCCAAGCCTTGACCTAAAGTACTTCAGACTCATTTGTCTACCTGCTGACTTGACATCTCTCTCTCTCTCTCTTTAAAAGTAGGCTCTGCACCCAATGTGGAGTCCAATGTCCACGCCCCGACATCTCTCTTTGAATACATATTTTAAATTTAACATTTCAAAAAACCCCTCTTGATTCCACTCCTTTCCCAAACTTTTCCTGTCTTCTCCATATCAATAAATGGCCCCACCACCAATCCCAAAAGAGGTCAGCCTTAATTTATCCTCCTCCTTCCTCTCCCATGTCTGAACCCAAGCAATATTGTTGTTGTTGTTGTTTTAAGATTTTATTTATTCATTTGACAGAACGAGAGAGCACAAGCAGGGGGAGCAGCAGAGAGAGAGGGAGAAGCAGGCTCCCTACCAAGCAGGAAGCCCAATGCGGGGCTCAATCCTAGGACCCTGGGATAATGACCTGAGCTGATGGCAGACACTCAACCATCTGAGCCACGCAGGCACCCCCAACTTTTGTTATTTTTACTCAAATACGTCTTGAATCTATTTCTCTTCAGTTGTAATGCTTCCTCCCTAGCCCAGGACATCATTATCTTCCTTGGGCCTACTATAGTAGTCTTCAATGTCTCTGTTCCATTTTTGCTCATAAATCTTCACACAGTTACCAAAGAGACTTAAAAAAAAAAATATATATATATATATATATACATATATATATATATATATATATATATAATCAGATCATGCCACACCCCTGCTGTCAATTAAATGCTTCCAATACAAATAACAGAAACCCAGCTAATAGAAACTTAAACTATAAGGAAAGTTATTTTTAGCAAATTCAGGATCAGTGTTAACAAAAAAGGATCAGTGTTCTCAGGATTGGTTTAGCAGTTTGTTGATGTCCTCAAGGACTGAAGTTCTTTCTATCCTTTCCACCATCCTAAGTCTGTTGACTTTCATCTTCAGGCTTGTCGTGGTTGCAAGATGGCTGCCATAGCTCTGGATATCACAGCAAAACAGGACAACAGCCAAAGCAAGAAGAGAGGAGGCAAACAGCTATATTTACTTGTGGCTCTACTATCAGAAATAAAAATGTTTCTCAGAACCTTCCAGTGATTTCCCCTTATATCTCATTGTCCAGAATTGGCTTAAATAAATTATGATTCACTCCCTGAAGTAAGACGCATTGCCACCCAAGCAAAATTGGAGCTCCAGGGGCGCCTGGATGGCTCAGTGGGTTAGAGCCTCTGCCTTCGGCTCAGGTCATGATCCCAGTGTCCTGGGATCGAGCCCCGCATCGGGTTCTCTGCTAGGCGGGGAGCCTGCTTCCTCCTCTCTCTCTGCCTGCCTCTCTGCCTACTTGTGATCTCTGTCAAATAAATAAATAAAATCTTAAAAAAATAAAAAAAAAAACTGGAGCTCCAGTAGCCAGGAAGAAAAGCTTATGGCTATTAGGTAATGGCTATTAGATAAGCAAACATTGTTTGCTCTAACCTTGAGTTCCTATACTGTCTAATGCCAGCCAACTCTTCAGTGTCATCTCTTAACCTCCTCTGCTCCCTGCCCAGGTCTCTCTTAGTATGCTCACTTGCCTCCTTTCAATTTCTGAAACAAATCAATTTCCTCCCTGACTCCTGGCCTTCTACATTCTGTTGCTCCCTTCACTGGGATATCTTCTGTCTAGTACTTTAAAAGTCCTGCTAGTGGTCATGCTTTTCTTGTTAGATCATAGATCAGATGTCATCCCCTTAGGCTTCTCTGTGCACTGGGTTAAATTAGGTTCTTATTCCTTCTCCAACCTATAAATTTCTTTCTCACCACCAATACCTGGATTCCTTCCTAGTATTTATCATACTGTAACTATCTTATGTTCACTTATTATCTTCCCCTCCTAGGATGGAAAGCCCACAAAGGCATAGACTGTCTTTTTGTTCACCCTTGTACCTTGATTGTCTAAAACAGTATCTAGCACACAGTAGATATTCAATAAATACATACTGAATTGATGAATAAGGAATGAATGAATGAGTGGAAATAAGGATAAAAGGACACGTGTGTAATAATATAAAGACAGAAGACTATCCTGGCCAGCCTGGGCTGCATTTGTATCAAAACCATGAAGAAGGCAGCCCAGGTCATCACTGAGAAGTACTACACTCGCCTGGGCCATGACTTCCACACCAACATGCGCGTGTGCAAGGAGCTCACCATCAAGTCCAGCAAGGAGCTCAGCAGGATCACAGGCTCTATCACACACCTGATGAAGCAGATTCAGGGGGGCCCTGGGGACAGGGATCTCCATCAAGCTGCAGGAGGAGGAGAGAGAAAGGAGGGATAATTACACTCCCAAGATCTCAGCCCTGGATCAGGAGATCCCGACACTAAGGAAATGTTGAAACTCTTGGACTTTGGCAGCCCGTCCAACCTGCAGGTCACTCAGGCTGCACTTGGGATGAATTTCAAAACACCACGTGGAGCCATTCAAATCTTTCTGTTGTGCTGTAATATCTTCAATAAACCTCGGACAACAACCTTAAAAAGAAAAAGGTGAAAAAGTAATGGGAAGAGGTATATTTTGGTAGGAGATTAAAGGGTGGATATAATGACATCATCTTAGCCATTGCTGACTTTGGGGCCTAAATCCTTCGCTCGAGTTCAGTGGATACTTTTTACAAGTCTTGGAACTCAATCAGACTCTTACACTTTCTTATAATTGGATCATAAATATAATTCTTTGGAAACTGCTTTGGGTCATAATTATCCTACTGCTCCCATGGTCATGGAACTAGTCAGCTGACACTCAAAGGAGCAAATTAGTTTTTTCTGAGTAGAAATTACTTTAAAACGAAAGGATATGGACTATGTAGTCCAGAACGCCCAAGGGCAGTCCTTGTGGAAGGGTCTGTGTAGTATTGAGCCTACAAAAGCCAGTGAATCAAAGTGGAAGCCAGAGTAACATATGAGTCTGACTCATAAACTCTAATAAAGTTTGTGAAATAGATCCCATGTGTGAGTCCAGATCCCAGATGACTCCAAGATTGTTAAAAGCTGTTCAGTTGCAATTTAATTCCTTCCTTGGATGTGTTCCTGATACTTGGGGAAAATTCTGGAGAAGTATGTGCACTTACAGAAATACTCAGCTTGCCAGCTCCTTTGTTGGATATGCACGCAGAGGCCACTCTTCTAATATACTGCTTCTTTCTTCCTTAAGTGGGTTTCCCTCTGAATCACTTGGAAAGTGTTATGTATCCCAATAATTTACTTAATTTGCATTTGAGGTAAGTAGATCCACCATGTGTTCTCTTAAAGTGTCTATAGGAATTCTACTGAAGGGCATTTCATAGTGATACCAGTAAGGGTCCTCTTGTTGGACTATTTAGGACAGGAGGAGGTTCACATAAGGATACTTTGGATATAAGGATTGGTTTTCTTAGTTAAGTATATGTTAAACATTTTAAAATTGTTATGACTATTTTATACACGAAAGTATAGAATTATAATAAACACCATATATCCATCACCCAGATCATAATGATGAAGATTTTGCTACATTTGCCTTATCCATTCTTTTTATTAATTTGTTGTAGTATTTGAAAATCAAATCTTAGACCTCAGATCATTTTACTACTACATACTTTAATACGTAAACATGTTGTTGAAACGGTGTTAATATTTACCTCGCATAAACATAAGGACATTATCATACCTATCAAAATTAACTCATGCCCATATCACATTTCCCCAATAATCTCAAATATTCTCTTTAAGTTGGTTTGTTTGAATCAAGGTCCCATCCCAGTAATGGCTGCATATTACATTTGGTTGTTCGATTTCTGAAGTATTATTTAATATAGAGCATTTCCCCTGATCCTTCCCTTCTTTTTTTTTTTTATCCCTTAACATCATTGACTTATTGCAGACTATCTGCATCAATTGTTCTATAGAATGTCCCATATTCCAGTATGTCCGTTTGCTTCCTTGTGTCACGGACATGTTTCTCTCTCCTCCACTTTTCCTTTAAGTGGAGTTAGCCCTAGAGCAACACCGTTCAATAGAAGATTCTGTGAAGTTGGAAATACTCTACCTGCCTAGCCAGTATTGTAGCCACTAGCCACATGTGACTATTGAACACTTTAAATGTGACTGGTGTGAGTGAGGAACTGAATTTCCAATTTTATTTAGTCTTAGTTAATATTTTTTTAAAGATTTTATTTATTTATTTGACAGAGATCACAGTCGGCAGAGAGGCAGGCAAGGGGGGGAAGCAGGTTCTCCACCAAGCAGAGAGCCCGATGCGGGGCTTGATCCCAGGACCCTGGGATCATGACCTGTTGAAGGCCTCTGCTTGAGGCCTCTCTGCTCAACCCACTGAGCCACCCAGGCGCCCCTAGTCTTAGTTAATTTAAATGTAAATAGCTATATGCAGCTGTCTTGTTAGTGCAGCTCAAGTGGCTTGATTAGATTCAACCTCACCTTTTTGGCATAAGCGTTTCATAGGTCCTTTCTGTGAATCACATAGGAAGACAGGATGCCACCTTTAGTAATGTTAAGATTAATCAGTGGGTTCATTAACTTTTTAAAAAATATAAACTTCATTTTTTTAAAAGGTTTTATTTATTTATTTGACAGACACAGATCACAAGTAGGCAGAGAGGCAGGCAGAGAGAGAGAGGAGGAAGCAGGCTCCCTGCCGAGCAGAGAGCCCGATGTGGGGCTCGATCCCAGGACCTGGCATCATGACCTGAGCTGAAGGCAGAGGCTTTAACCAACTGAGCCACTCAGGCACCCCTAAACTTCATTTTTATGCAGTTTATGAGAATCAAGGAAAGAGTCCAGCATTGTTTACTGAGCTTTTTTATACTTTCATAATAAGAGTGAGAAAGGTGAACTTTTCTGTATATCAAACTGTGAGAAAACTAAACTGTTAAAAGAACATTTCAGAGAAAGATTTAGGAGAAGGCAGATATAAAACAATTATTTATTGGGTCTCAAGGCTAGGCTTGTGCTTTTTAAAAAAAGAAATTATTTGAGAGAAGAGAGAGTGATTGAGGAGTGAAGTAGAGAGAGGGACAAGCAGACTCTGTGCCCAGCGAAGAGCCCAACACAGGGCTCCATGCGGGACTTGATCCCACAACCCCCATATCACAACCTGAGCTGAAACTGAGTCAGGCAACTAACCAGCTGAGCCACCCAGGGGCCCCTGGGTCTGTGCTTTAAAAAAAAAAAAAAAATTCAGGGCTGGGTGGCTCCTTTGGTTGGGCATTTGCCTTTGGCTCAGGTGATGATAGAGGGGTCCTGGGACAGAGGCCTGACTAGGGCTCCCTGCTCAGCGGGGAGTCTGCTTCTCGCTCTCCTTCTGCCCCTCCCCTTGCTCCTGCTCACTTACTTGCTCTCTCAAATAAATAATTGAAAAAAAAAATCAGTGATCTGAAAATGCATTGTTGCTGAAATAATCCGGATTGTTTCCTGTACTTGGATCTTTTTTTTTTTTTTTAATCTTTCCTTCTCAGGCATTTCTCACAAATGTTAATGAACAGCTCACTTTGGAAACTTAATCTGCTGGTATTGTTTACATGTGCTAATGAATAATTCACTATTTCAGAAGATTGTAGGCCTAAAAAGGAGTCTGAGTCCAGACACAAACTAATGGCCCAGAACAGGACCTGGGAGGTCTTTTTCACTTATTATTGAATACAGCTTCCCTGGGAGAGACAGTTTGTTCTCGTAAATGGGCATTTAAGTGCTGCAGAGAATAGCCCCTCTTTCTTTACCTGCTGCTTTGTCAGATCACCCACATGGCCCTTCTTTGCCCTCTAGAGAGGAACTAATGTCAGGATAGAGGACAGGACAGTGGATCTAAAACCTGGTTTGACTAACTCCATCCCTTCCAGACTCTGGTGAAAACGACAGCCTCTCTTCCCAGAAAAATGCCTATGTACACATGCAGGAAATGTTGCCCATTATTTTAGGGGCTTTAGGATCCCTGAGATGCCCAGGGTCACAGGACAAGACCCACCGCACTGGAAGCAGAAACGCAAACTTTTTCAAGGCATGCAGCATATAGGATGCCGCCCCCAAAGCTCCAGAATCCGTTCCCGGCCCTCCCTAGTTAGGCAGATTGGGCCTTTTTGGTCTTTTATGTATTCTACTTGTTTTTGTTCTTTGTTGTTTTTTTTTTTTTACAGAATATTTTATTTTTTTAAAGATTTTATTCATTTATTTGACAGAGAGAGATCACAAGTAGGCAGAGAGCCAGGCAGAGAGAGAGGGAAGCAGGCTCCCCGATGAGCAGAGAGCCTGATGTGGGGCTCAATCCCAGGACCCTGAGATCATGACCTGAGCAGAAGGCAGCGGCTTAAACCACTGAGCCACACAGGCACCCCTATTCTACTTATTTTAATTTGTTTTCCTGTTTGGACTAGATAATGGAAATACTTGGCAGAAATACTCAAAAAGTACCTAAGGATATTCAATGAAAAGGAAATTTCTTCTCTCTCTATTCTAGGACCCCTCCCCCGAGGCATCCACTACTAACAGTTTCCAGTATATCCTTTCAGGAATATTCTAAGCATGTATGCACATATATTCCCTGTCTCTTCCAAATGGAAGCATACTTAACACATTTTTTGTTGTCGTTCAATGCTTTTTGCCCCCCTTAGTCCTGTATTTTAGAGAGTATTTATTCCTAGGATGTACAGCTCTGCTTTACTCTTTTTCCATGCTGCATAGTGTTCCATGCTGCATTAAGTGTCCTTAAGGCTTAAGCATAATTGATTAAATCTGACCGTACTTAATGACCATTAAGGTCATTAATTTTTTTAATTTTTTTAATTTTTTTTTAGTTTTTGTTTGTTTGTTTTTTAAAGTAAACTTTGCAACGTGGGGCTTGAATTTACAACCCTGAAATCAAGAGTTGCATGTTGTACTGATTGAGCCAGTCAGGTGCCCCCAGTATATATATATATTTTTTTTTTAAGATTTATTTAATTTGGGAGGGGGGAGGCAGAGGGAGAGGGAGAGACAGTCTTGAGCAAACTCCGTGCTGGGCAGGGAGCCCGATGCTGAGATCACTACCTGAGCTGAAACCAAGAGTCAGTTACTTAACCCACGGCACCACCCAGGCACCCCCACCCCCCTGCCCCCGTATCTTTTTTAACTACAAATAATACTGCAGCCTGTATTCTTCTGTATGTGTAAAAGTATATCCACACACCCATTCCTAGCATTGGAATTGCTGAGTCCAATGAAACATTTTGATAGACATTAACAAATTGCTCTCTAAAGAGGTCCGTGGAAGGCAGAATAATAGCCTCCCAAAGATATCCCTGTCCTAATTCCTGGAACCTTTGAATATGTTAGCTTCCACTGCAAAGGGGAATTAACATTACAGATAGAATTAAATGGCTAATCAGCTGACCTTAAGATAGGGAAACGTTCCTGGGTTATCTGGATCCGACAGTGTAATCACCAAGATCCCTAAAGAGAGAACCAGAGAGATAGCAGTGTGATAAGGACTTCGCTCAAATTGCTGACTTTGAAGATGAAGGGAGGGAGCTCCTGGCTGAGAAATGTAGTGACCCCTAGAAGCTGGAAAAACAAAGAAAGGAAAAAAGCCAAGGAATACAGCCCTGCTTCTAGCTTTGCCTTTAGCCCAGTGAGATCTGTGTTCGATTTCTGACCCACAAAACTAATAATAATAAATGAAGAATTTGTCTTATTTTAAGCCATTAGAGCCTTCTCTCTCTCTCTCTTTTAGTTTCTCTCTCCATATGAATACTCCTTTCTACCTTATTTGTGGAATGTTTACAATTTATTGTCTTATCATTCATGTCTTTGGTTAAATGGAAAATTTGCAACCATAATTATCTGACTGTTACACTTTTGTTCTTTGCCAATTAAGTGTTTGGAAAATTCCCATGTGGGACATGTGCCATTTTTTTTTGGCAGTGGCCAGGATGTGAGCAGGATGTGCTGATGTGTCATTTCTGCAGTGCTGCTATCACTGCTGGCCAGTCTGCTCTGCAGAAACACTGGGAACACAAGCTGGTCAGTGGGATTTGCTTTCTGCCACCCAGATGGCGGCCTCAGTGATTCACTACTTTGCAATATGGGCCAGAGGCATTGTGTACATTGTGTACGTAGAAACTTTTACAACTCCATGGTAGCTCAGGTGACCATGGTGAGTAAAATGAACAAGCGTAAATATTCATCATCAACTCATTTAAAACGTCCATGGCAGACGAGTAGTAGCTATACCTGGTCTTTCCTCATTCTGCGAATTTAGTCTGCCCTGATGTGGTGTTGATTCCCAAACTCAGCAGTTTCAGTGGGTCAAATCTGAAGCTGGTTCCTAGATGTGGAGGACCGTGAGAGACGGAAGAAAGAGGCAGGCCACTTAAGATCAGTAGGTGGCCGTTTTAATAAGCAAGGGTACTTAGGAACACAGGAGGCTTGTTTTAGGCAGCCACAAGATGACTAGATCTCTGCACCCACCCTCCAGAAACTTAAAGGTTTATCTGGAGGACTTAACTGGGTTCAGTCACATATACCATCCAGATGGTCTCAACAGCATTTTGCTCTCTCAAGGCCTGTGTTCTTGAAATGACTCCTGTTGTAGGAATGGTGGGCAGAACGTATATCCAAGGACAGTGGAAGGGAAGGGGATGACAAGCTTCGAATTGCTCTGGTTCAGCTTACAGGTCAACCAGTGGTCATGTCCTCTTGATGACCTTCTTCAACTTACCCATATACCTTGAACCCTATAGACTGGCTTGACCATCTCTGCATTTAACATCTCTTCAAAGATATTTATTGAGCATCTGCTATGCTAGGTATTTAGAATACAAACTCTAAGCCACGCAGAACTCACTGTTTATGGAGACAGACAATCAACAATCATAGGAACAATTGTGAAACTGCTAGGGTGATAGTTGCTACAAAGAAGAGACACATGTATTCATAGTCAGGAGAGTCCTCCTTGGGAGGGCGAGCAGAAGAAAGGCCTAGGTGAAATATGTAGATCTGTGTTTTTGTCCTTACCAACATCGTATGCCGCCATAGGTAAAGGGCATAGAGCAAGTAAAGGAAAGTACCTAGAAACACGCATAGCCACGTAGAGGAGAATGAAGAGAAAGAATGGGCAGAAGGTTGAAGGGAAACCAGACAAGACTTGTATCCAACCCTAGGAGCCAAGCAAGGAGAGTGCAGTTAAGACCAGTAAGAGCATGAGATGGGACAGTGTGTCTGTACACATCAACAGGATTTCTATGCCACAGGGGCTGTGAGGTGGCAGGGCACACCGGGATTCAAGTGTGGCTGTTTCCCTTTAGCTGTGTGGCTTTGGGGAAAAGGCTGTCTGGCCTCAGATCCTGCATCTGTAAAATAGAGATGATACCTTCCTCTAAGGATTATTGTGGAGATGAAATAAATGAGCATATGCAAAGTGTCTAGCACTTTGCAGGTTCTCAATCAAGATTGATTTCTCCCTTCCCGTATGTCTCTGTCCAGTTGTTTAGTCATCTTGCTTTGGTTGTTACTCTCCTTGATGACTTTGTATTGGTTTTGGTGACTTACCTGTGAGGGTCGACTCTGGTCCTGTTCCTGTATATCACCGCTCACCTGGATACCAGCAAGCTGTTGTGAGTCAACGAATCAGTTCTCTGGATGTGGCAGGGAGCCAAGCACGCACCCTTGTGCCTCTTGGTGTGCAGACAGCCAAAGCAACAGGGATCGTGTAAGGACAAAATATACCCTCCCTCATCGTGAGTGTTCCCGTTCCGAGGAAAAGAACTCCAATTACCAAAGTTCATGCCTAATTGTCTCAGGGCATGTTTGTGCACTTGCATTCCTGCAAATGCAGAAACCTCCAATAGCTTAGTAATGAATGACTCATCACAATCTCAGATTTCTTTCCGGAGACAGCATTAG
The DNA here is from genome assembly GCF_010015895.1 of Lontra canadensis. Lineage (NCBI taxonomy): Eukaryota > Metazoa > Chordata > Mammalia > Carnivora > Mustelidae > Lontra > Lontra canadensis. Next base: position 5,214,837 of record NW_022631025.1, read on the forward strand.
CCCGCCCAGATTTTTCAGATTGGCTAGAAGCAACCACTCCCTCCTTCTTTCCTTCCTTTTTGTCTATCAAATACATGAGAGGACAAAAGCGCATTTTCCCCTACTGGTTAAGAACTTTCGCTCTGCCTGCCACCTCTGATGGTTTTCACAGTGTGGCCCTGGCTTTGGCAACCGCTGTAACTATTATCCCCTGGGACGTAATGTAATTCCCTGCTTGCCTTAGGTTAACTAAACGCCAGAAAAGAGAGATGGACAAATATTTCCATTGTGGCTAACATGGGAAACCAAAAGTTTTAATCTCAGAATTATCCTTGTATTTCTAATTAGCACACATGTTGGTTCTTACTGATGGGGGCCATGTTTTCCAAACCAAACCCAAGGACCTAACATTTCACAAGCAAGAGAGTACCTTCAGGGACAGGCTACTCTATTAACTGGAATTGTTGAAGAAATTCCGGGGCTCGGCGGCCATAGAGCTACTAAAAATGGGAAGCACTTAAATGATAACGGAGCTAATGATCCTATTCCCCTTTCAGAATGCACGCTGTGAACATTTTAACATAGCAACGGGGGCCGTAAAGAGAGGTGATGGGAAGGGAAACTGGAGCTCTTCCAGCATCCGGCGAGCCAGCAGCGCCCACGGCGGCACCCGGTGTTTGTGCGGCCGGCGTCCAGCCCGGGAAGCCGCTTCGGGACTGCGCGTGCGCCGAGCCCGCCCGCGTTCCAGGTGGAAGGTTGCGCGTTTGAGCGTTCATGGCAACGCCGCGCTTCCGCCTTCTGGAAGCCTTGGCTCCAGCTCCCGCAGTGTGAGACCCGTCCGGGTGCGAGGGACCTGGGCTGAGTCCGGGGGGACAGATGGGGGGACGAGGGCGAAGGGGGCAGGGGAAGCCGCTGGGAACGTTTGCCCCGGGGAGTGAGCTAAACTAAGGAAAAGCGGTCCAAGGCTCCGCACAAAAGGATCTTTTCATTCCCGTCCTTTCGCCCACGCAGGGAACGATGCCTCTGGAAGTGGTGGTGGAACTACAGATCCGGGCGGTAAGAGAAGTCGACGAATCTCCACACCTTGCTTTAAATCAGACTCTTTCCCCAGGGTTCCTAAATGGTCGCGACCACTTAAACCACCTCCTCACCACACACATCATTATCTTTTGGGACAGATCGGATCTCTGTGTCCCTAAGATCTCTACACTGGTCTTCCCTGATTTCTTCACCTTTAGTTCAGCCCAACCTCTTTCAGCGTTTGACCCCCTCATAGGACTTGTTTGTTAGCTTTGTAAAATTTTCTATTATTTTAAAATAACCATGCATTAAGTCCAAGAAGAATTTTATTATTTTTCCAGGATAAAGATTTGTGAAATAATTAAAAACAAAATCAAAAACAAAACACCCTTCTTTAAATAACAAGAATTCAATTTCAGAAAGCCCAATCACTTCCTAATAAGTTGCCACCTCTATGAACTAATGGAATATATATATATATACTTTTTTTTTTAAAGATTTTATTTATTTATTTGACAGAGAGCACAAGTCGTCAGAGAGGCAGGCAGAGAGAGACGAGGGAGCAGGCTCCCTGCTGAGCAGAGAGCCTGATGCTGGGCTCCATCCCAGGACCCTGGGATCATGAACTGAGCCAAAGGCAGAGGCTTTATCCCACTGAGCCACCCAGGCGCCCCGGAATATATATTTTTAAAGATTTTATTTATTTGTCAGAGAGAGAAAGCACAAACAGGGGAAGCAGCAGGCAAAGGAAGAAGCAGGCTCCCTACTGAGCAAGGAGCCCAATGCAGGGCTGGATCCGGGGACCCTGGGATCATGACCTGAGCCGGAAACAGATGCTCAACCGACAGGCACCCAGGCGTCCCCTAATTGAATATTTTCTAAGTATTTTCCCTAGAGATGGCTCTGGCTTGCTAATTGCAAAAGGGGTCAATTAGTCAATACCTGTTTTATAAGAATCCTGCTTAAGTGAGGTGCTGTGGCAGAATGATTACATTGTTCCTGTTTGGGGTCAGTCACTACTCTGAATTCAGCTTCCATCTGAAGTTGGTGACAGACTGTCATATACTCCCAGCTATAGGGGCTTCTCTACCAGTCGTGATTACAAGCACAATGTCAGTAAGTTATGGTCACGGAAAATCTGGTTAGCCTCCATACAAGAGACAAGTGCTGGGGCTTCATCATTCATGCAGTTCTGAAAGAAAAAAATTTCCTGAATTTGGGGCACCTGGGTGGCTCAGTGGGTTAAAGCCTCTGCCTTTGGCTCAGGTCATGATCCCAGGGTCCTGGGATCCAGCCCCGCATTGGGCTCTCTGCTCAGCAAGGAGCCTGCTCCCCCCTCTCTCTCTGCCTGCCTCTCTGCCTACTTGTGATCTCTCTCTGTCAAATAAATAAATAAAAGTCTTTAAAAAAAATTTCCTGAATTTGTCCCATTTCGCTGAGAGCAAATAGGCCCAACTTGTGCTACATCAAGTGCTGACCCTCAAAATTTTGTGGTAAGGGGAAGGAATTCTTGAGAAGCTGAGTGATAAAGCAGTCTTCCTCTTAAGGCAAAAATCAAGTTTTCATCTCACTTCATTCAACATTACTGGTTTATTTTAATTTTTAAAAGGCATTCTTCAGTGTACAATTAATTTACAGTAAAATCATTTTCTACTCTATAGTAGAGTGTTTCAGAGACATCAGTTGAATTATCTGTGCTTTAAAAGCCTGCAAACTCAGGTCCGCATCAGCTAAGACAGGGAGTTCCAGAAGTATAACCAGGAACCTGAAGATAAAACTAATTGTGAGCCCCCAATATTCAGACTTGCGAACACTGCAAAAGGAAATAAGTATCATTACTTTCAAAAAGATCCGGCCTGAATATTGCTGGATTAAAACAAAAGATCTAAGATTAAACAATAAAGCAAATCACTTAGAGCTTTACAGTTTGATTCAGCGAGAGAAGAGGTAGTCTGTGTTCAGGATGTTATGGGAATACAAATGATTTTATTTTACTTTGAGGAGTAGCTGTTCTTCCGTGTGCCTCTTCCACTGAGAAAGTTCACATTTCTACCCAGTCAGAGCCCACATGTCACACCATTCTCCAGATTCCTGTGTGGCCCTCTAACTGACAGATCAAAGGCCATAATCCTCTCTCTTTATACATGTCAAAATTTTGTCATTATCTGAAAACACCAGTTCCAGAGGTAATTCAAAAGTTCTCATTTTTCAGGTAGAACAGCATTTAAAGCACATTCTGTTCTTGGTCTTCCCTGGTCAAAGAATAATGAGTAAAGTCCATCCTGAATTTGGTGGTCTTTGGTCTGGTGATTTGGGGAGGCATCCTGGAAAAACTGCTTTAAATGTGAAGGTCAACGTAAAGGGAAATTTAGGAGTTAGTTACACCTTGTGCCTGGTATAGCAGTGGGCTCCCCTGATGAATTTCAAGTAAATACTGTTACCTGAAGTGTGCTGTATACAGGGAAGTGGAATTCTATATGAAAAACTCTAATATACAGGGTCATCCTTGTGGTGGCTCTGAGAAAGTTTATGCCCTTGCACTGCAAAGAACCGTTATTTTCCTATTACCTCAGTTGAGGTAATCTTTATTCAGTAGAGATGATGGGCAGCAGAGCCCCATCTCCCGCCATACTGGCCCACTGACATAGTATATGGTAAGCCCACCCCCAGACTCTTAGTTCCTGACAGCCTTCGTTAGCTTTTCTGTCCTCTGTCATGCCACGCTATTTGTCATCAACAGAATTAAACATTTGGCCATAGTTCCATCCTTCCTTTTCTATCAGCACTGTGTTATGCCCACCTTTAAGTGTTTCTTCTTCAAGTAAGTTCTTGGCTTGTTCTCTAAATGCAAAAAGATACTATTAGAGAGAAATGGGAAATAAATATCTATTTAAAGAGTTTTTGAGGAGGTAGAGGGAAAGGAAAGCAAGATATGTACTATAATTTCTCTTATCACTACCCAAGCCACAAAGATGGAAGAGACTAAGAAAGTTTATCAAGAAAAGCAGGATTAAGAAGACACCGTGGCAACAGATTTTCAGGGAATAAATGAGAAAAACCTATGTCTTAGACTTTTAAAATACTGTTTAAAATCTACCTCAACCTAGTATTAGTAGGTGGCATATCTGCACGTATATTTACAGAATGAAGATCATAGGTTTTTTTTTTTTTTTTCGGAGTTCACTTTACAAGTGATACTTACAGGATTACTACAAAACACAAATTTACTTTTGTCAAGTTTTAAAAAACAGCACGATTACAGTCACCCCAGCTTGTTTTCTTTGCAGTTGTCCTGGAGATATAAGCAGTTATTGAATAAATATGTAATAGAGGGCTTTTTTTTTTTTTTTTTTTTGCTTTCTGTAATATGGCTGTGGTCATAATGGCTAGCATGTTCTCCAGCTTAGCAACCCATCAAGACGGAATGACACCTGAAATCCCAAAAGAAGCTTGAAATGTCCTTAAAGGGACAAGCGGGATTGCCTCTGGCTTACACTGGCTTCATCGCATGAGGAAACCTTCAGAACTCCGGGTGCCATAATGAATGAGATGGTGTCATTGTTGGTTCCAAAGTACAAAGAGGACCGGGGCATTGTGGGGTGAAAGCCAGCAATAGTCCACGATGCTGTACTGCGTGTAGCCCAGAAAAAAGCCAAAAGCCACATCAGTGACATTGTGCCGCCCCAGCATGACCCTGGAGAAGCCCACGATGAAAGCCCATAGGACCACAAGCACCCTCAGCGGAATGGCCAGCACCAAGTGGTTCAGGATGAACCGCGACACCAGGGCGGCCCTGGTGGCATGGCCCGAGGGGAAGGAGTACTTGTCCACTGAGAGGGTGACAAACATGTCCATCTGGTTGTGAGCCGGGCGGCGCCTGCGCACCAGCCCCTTGATCAGGGCCACCAGCAGCAGGTCCAAGAGAAGGGCGAAGAGCAGGTTCATGAGCACCTCGCGCCCGGCCCAGCTGTCACTCCTGGCCAGGCAGTAGAGGGTCCCCAGGAGCCAAGGGATGCCGTGTCCCGAGATCTCCAGCAGCTTCATAAGGGGCCGCATGCTACCCCAGGACGAGCTCTCCCCGGCGCACACCCCCAGCTTCTTGGACAGCCACAGGTCGATTGCTAGCAGGGAGCGCAGGGCGATGCCTAAGAAGGACGGATTCAGGTCCATGCGGTCTTCCTCGGGCAGCGGGATCGGGGCTGCCTGCGAGGGGCCCGCCCCGGCCAAGGGGAAGGAGCCGCGGCGGTGCACCGGGCTGTCGGACGCGCGGAGCCGGGCGCAGGTGGGGTCCGCGCCCGGCGCGCGGCTGCTGAGCAGCGACTGGAACTCGAACCTGCCGCCGCCGCCGTGGGCCGGGCTGCCGGGGCTGCTGCTGCTCGATGCCGAGGCGGCCAGCGGGCGTCCGTCCACGTTCCTTCGGGGGCTCGGCATCGCGGCGGGGGCCCCCAGGAGCCGGCCGGCCTAGCGCAAGGCTCCCGGCCCTGCAGCCTCTTCCGCTTCCGCACTGCCATCCCGGAGGGGCGGGGAGAGCAGCGGGCGGGAGGACGATTGTGACACCTGGCGGAGACGTGGGAGGAAACTGGAATTTGCACTTGAGGAAGGAGAGGACGGGGGAAGGTGGAGGTGTGGGGGCTCCAGGGGAAGGGGCGCGGTGGGGGTGGGGGATTTGACGTCGTCTGTGGGGGTTAAGGAAAAAACAGAGCTCCGTTTAGAAAAGCGTCACCACGCAAACCTTGTTCTCTATTTTTCATTTGTTTTTAAGATTTCTTGCCCAGGGGTATTCCTTCCTGACAAACAAGATGTGTACCTTGGGGTGTACCTCCTAAATCAGTACCTGGAGACGGACTGCTTTCCCTCTGTGTTCCCTATTATGATTCAGCAGAGCATGAGGTTTGAAAAGGTAATCTTGACTTTCTTATTGCCAAATAGAGAAGTTTAAATGTTGTCTGGAGGTCATCTAATGGGTCTTATAAAGTTATTTTGTATATTTTCTTTAAAAAAGAAAGAAAGAAAGAGATGACTTGAAGGGACCTGGGCACAGGACAACCAGAGTTGGAGGGCTTGCTTTTGCATTGTAGGTCTGAGCCAAGTTCTGTCAAGCCAGCGCTAAATGCCCAGTGGATGTTTTCTATTCTTGGAATTCCCATGGCATTTTCTAACTGGAGCAGAGAGCATTTTCTGAATGTTCTTGGAGGTGTTAGAGGCAGCTGCATTACATTTATGACAGGGATTATCAGTTCATTAGTGGACCTTAGAAACAAACTTTTGTAGACTCAGAAAAATAATGGAAAAAAAAACCTGTATTCAGATTTGTAAAATCCTGTATCTGAAATCCTGTAACAAAACAAGCCTCCTCCGATTTATTGAATTTTCTTAGGTCATCCCTGGTTTATTTAGCTACAGTGATAAAGCCTAGGTTCCATTCTAGTGAATATGAGCATGATATTAATAGAACATTACGACTTTTTCCCCACTTTTATTTAGAACATTAATTTCATTATTATGCATCATGCACAGTCCTTTGAAGTTTTTGTTTTGGAATTTGAAGGCAGAATCAGTTTTATCTGATTCTTGATAAGCCTAATCATTTTCCCGGGAACAATATTGCTGAGTTGCTTTATGGATGAAGGGATGAGTGTGGGAAGGCTAGACAAGGTAGAGCCCATCACTTTTAAAGGTCTGGATGGTACTGTCCAGAAAATAACCTGTTTCCAACTGAGACTGGGAGAGGAGATGAGGATTGATTTTCTAAAAGGCTAGGGCTCTAGGTAATATTTTTTGAAATCACAGAAGAAATTTAAATAGAGTCTACCAAACTGGTTGGATAAGGGAGAGAAATAAATGGATATTACCTTGGGACATATAGTCAGAATCCAGAGGAACCCATTTCTACTATTTAGATATTGGTAGTGGTAGGAAGTGGGTGGTGAAAATCCAGTCTATTTTGAAATATTGCCCTTGTTTTTGAGCCGTTTGGGTTCATATTCCAGCTTTCTCCTACCCGGCCCCAGTTGTCTTGTGTTTGTCCCATTCTCTAGCTGCAGATACTTGCAGCAAGTATCCAAGACGTTTTCTCCTCTGTGGACCCTCTGTGTACCCTCTGTGTGACCCAGAACTGAATGTTCTCAGACATTTGGATAAATAAGAAATTGCTTATCAAGAATGCATGAGATGTGGCGCCTGGGTGGCTCAGTCAGTTGAGTGTCTGCCTTCGGCTCCAGTCATGATCCCGGAGTCTTGGGATGGAGTTCCACACTGGGCTCCCTGCTCGGCGGAGAGTTTGTTTCTCCCTCTCCCTCTGCCTCTGCCTCTTCTCCGCTTGTGTTCTCTCTCTCAAATAAAAAAGTACAATTTAAAAAGAAAAAGAATGCATGAGACATTCTGTTTGAGCAGTTACTCCCCAGGATCATAGTTGAGAAAATCCATAGACATGGGTGAAGTCAAGGGATGCTAGTACTGAAATATTTCAAGAGAAAAACCTCTCACCTGCAATCGCTTGTTAAATTGAAGTTGGTAAGACAAAAATGGATTATAGGGGACAGCCTCCATTTTTGTACTTAAAGGTGACTTGGCTTTGGATCAGGAGCGGATTTTAACCATGCTTAAATTTAAACACCATTTAAATCAGAACTTCAACGCCTGAAATCAAACTCTGCTGAAAACTTGGTTTCTTAGAGACTTCCAAAGTTCAGGTAGAAGGGCGTGTTATGCCTTTAATCTCAGTCCCCTCCCAGATCCTTCTGCTGAAGATCAAAATAAGCAGATTTGGCGTTGGCTAGAGCGAGACCACAACGTTTGTCTTGTACTTCACGATATACTTTAAACTTACGAGGCTGTCCCTCGCTCTGGGTATTTTGGATTCTGTAGGAGTCTAGCTACTAGTGCATAGTTTACTTTTTAAAAAAAATTTTTAATTTTTTTATGAATATATATTTTTATCCCCAGGGGTACAGGTCTGTGAATCGCCAGGTTTACACACTTCACAGCACTCACCATAGCACATACCCTCCCCAATGTCCATAACCCCACCCCCCTCTCCCAACCCCCCTCCCCCCAGCAACCCTCAGTTTGTTTTGTGAGATTAAGAGTCTCTGATGGTTTGTCTCCCTCCCGGTCCCATCTTTTTTCATTTATTCTTTTCCTACCCCCCAAATCCCCCACATTGCATCTCCACTTCCTCATATCAGGGAGATCATATAATAGTTGTCTTTCTCCCATTGACTTTTTTCGCTCATAGTTTACTTCTGTGTTACACATAGAGAGCATTTTTCTTACGTTCCTTTTCAGCACAACCAATTGCTAACATCATTTATTCAGTTAACATCATTTAATGAGTGTCTGTGGTATGCATAATTTTTTTTAGGTCCTCAAGCAAACTCTGAGGTTGATGCCAGATGTACTTTTAGGAACAAACTGTGGAACCAGGTCAAGTTAATGACACTTTGAGCAGTGGTAGATGCAGCTAACTCAGGCTTCCCTTGTACATGGTACTGTGTTCTCATTCTATAGTCATTCGTTGAACTTTTAACCACATTCCTGTTAAAGATACTCCTATTGAAGTTTAAAATAGTCTAAAATATTATATGGCTGGAATTGGCATGTGCTAATTATTTGGAAGAATATAATCTACAGTTTCTATAAACATACATTAATCTTTGAAAATGTATTTTCATCATTTTTTTTTCCTGCAGGTATTTGAAAATGCAATAGATCCTGGGGCTGTAGCAGACATTTTAGAAAGTAGGTACTCTCAAAACAAAATAACTGTTGTGTACATGTAATTGTGTGCACAGATGTAAAATTCTACTATATTCTAAGTTGTGATATTTCCATGTTTGAAATACATTTCCACATTTATATTCAGGAGAGTCTATGTCAAATTTAAATCATGTTTTTTATTTTATCACAAACTCTTTTCTAGATAGAGATGGGATTTATTATTTATTAATTTATTACAATTAAATGGTTTTTGTATCTTCACACAGTTGTATAACCATCACCATAATTAATTTTAGAACATTTTTACCACCACAGAGTGAAGCCCTAAACACTAATCACTTCCAGCCCTAGGTAACTGCTAACCAGTCTTTCTGTCTCTGTAGATTTGCTTATTCTGGATATTTCATATAAATGGAATTATACAATACGTGGTCCTTTGTAACTGGCTTCTTTCACTTAGCATAATGTTTTCAGGATTCATCTTTGCTACAGCACGTGTTAGTTCTTCATTTGTTTTTGTGGCCAGATAGTGTTCCATTGTGTGGCTAAACTATGTTTTATTTATTCACTCCTTGGTTGATGGAAAGTTGGGTTGTTTTCACGTTTGGGCTATGATGAATAATGTTGCTATGAGTATCTGTGTACAAGTGTTTTTGTTGACAAATGCTCATTTCTTTTTTTAAAAGATTTTATTTGTTAAATTTACAATTTATTAAAATTACAATTTATTAGAATTACAAGCTATCTTAGCTGCTAAGTTTGACAGAGTTTGACAGAGAGATCACAAGTAGGCAGAGAGGCAGGCAGAGAGAGAGGGGGAAGCAGGCTCCCTGCTGAGCAGAGATCCTGCTCCATCCCAGGACCTGGGATCATGACCTGAGCCAAAGGCAGAGGCTTTAACCCACTGAGCCACCCAGGCGCCCCGACATATGCTCATTTCTTGGGTACATACCTAGGAATAGACATGCCGGATCATATGGTAATTCTTTTTAATCTCTGCAGAAAATTTACCAAAGCAGCTGCATCGTTTCATATTGTACCAGCAAGGCGTGTGAGGGCTCCATTTCTCCACATCCTGGCCAGCACTAGTTAGTCCCTATCCTTTTGATTGTTAGCCATCCTTGTGGGTATGAAGTGAAATCTCTTTGTGGTGTGGTGACGCTGAGCATTTTTCATGTGCTTATTGACTGTATATCTTATTTGGAGAAATATGTATTCAGAACTTTTGCTTATATTTTAATTGTGTTATTTGGCTTTTTATTATTGAGTTGTATTATGTAATAGACTTGTAATATATGGAGTTCTATGTATGTTGTAGATATAAGTCCCGTATCAGTTGTACAATGGATAAGTATTTTCTTCCATTCTTTGGACTATATCTTTTCACTTTCTTGATGGTGTTCTTGGAAACACAAAAATTTTAAATTTTGATGAGTTCTGTTTTATCTGTTTTCTTTTGTTATTTGCACTTTTAATATCATAGCTAAGAAAGCATTACCTAATTCAAGTTACAGAGATTTATGTCTATGTTTTCTTTTAAGAGTTTTATAATTTCAACTTTTACATTTAGGCCTATGACACATATTATGCTGATTTTTGTAAATACCATGAAGTAGGGGTCCAGTTTCATTCTTTTGCATCTGGATATGCATTTGCCCTGGTGCCATATATTAATAAGAGTATTTTGATCAGGAAATGTGAGTCCTCCACCTTAGTTCTTTTTTCAAGGCAGTTTTTGCTATTTGGCGTTCCTTGGCTTTCCATGTGAATTTTAGGATCTGCAAGTCAGTTCTGCAGAGAAGCCAGCTAGGATGTTGATAGGCATTGCCCTGAGCCTGTGAATCAGCTTGGGGAATACTTCCATCTGAACAATATTAAGTCTTCCAATCCATGAACGTGGGGTGTGGTGAGAATTAGTCGAATGTAAGGAATTTGGGGCTTGAGACAATGAAGTGCTTCACATTACCATTGGAGTGATGGTTGGCAAAGATACTCCTTCTCCCTACTTGGTAAACCTAAAACTACAAGCTATTTTAGCTGCTAAGTTTCTTGGCATTTAAAATTCTGTCCTCATACACTCATATATTTTTCATAAGTCCACAAAAAGGCAATTTTACTTTTCTTTCATGTATTTCCAGCTTCTTTGAGACATAATTGACGTATAACATTGTGTGAATTTAAGGTATGCAATATGTGGATTCCAAACACTTAAATTTTGTGAAATGATAACTACCACAGCAATAGCGAAGACTCAGCACATCACACAATGCCGTTTCTTTTTTATTGTGAGAACATTTAAGACCTAGTCTCTTAGCAACTTTCAAATATATCATACAGTATTAGTAATTTTAAGTGTCTATAATTGCCACCAATATTATCTATTTTAAAGTGTTTTCACTTTTATATACCCACTTTTATATATAATATATATTAATATATAATAATAACAAATATATTATATATTACATATAATAATATATAAATATATATTTATATATAATATATTATTTATATATATTTATATATAATGTATTATATATATCTTATATATATATTTATATATATATCTTATATATATATTTATATATATATCTTATATATATATAAAACCACTTTTATATATAACCACTTTTAATACCATTTATGTTTAAATTACTTTAAGATTTGAAATTTATTCTTGTCTTTATAGATTTTGTACATGGGCTCACTCTATAAATGCCTTTTGGACTCAGGAAGTATAAAAAATGTGATATTTTATGTCTCATTTATGCAGTCAGAGAGTATACTGTTTTTTGTTTTGTTTTTTTTTTTTGTTTTTTAGATTTTTATTTATTTATTTGACAGAGAGAGAGAGAGATCACAAGTAGGCAGAGAGGCAGGCAGAGAGAGAGGGGGAAGCAGACTCCTTACTGAGCAGAGAGCCTGATATGGGGCATGATCCCAGGACCCTGGGATCATGACTTGAGTTGAAGGCGGAGGCTTAACCCAGTGAGCCACCCAGGCGCCCTGAGAGTATACTGTTTAAAGCAAGATTAACTTGTATAGGTTAATAGACAACAGTTGTATTGTGAATTTTTAAAAATGAGAAATTGATTATTATGTCATTGACTCATGAATATATTAAAATATGAATATATTAAAATCAGGGCATAAAATACCATTTACTCTCATTCCATGCCTTTGAATTACTGGGCCTCAAAATACCTAAATCATTGTTGGTACGGCACCTATTATTATTATTATTATTATTATTAATGTAGATGGGATGTTATGGCAGTCTTAAACTTAGCAATTAATGAACAACTCCAGCAATTTTTCTAAGTGTTAAAATCTCATTTTTTCCCTTTTAGGCTTCCTAACCAGGTTTGAATTAATACAGCTAGTACCTCCAGGTAATGTGCCAGTAAATACATTTCTAAAGTTGCTTATTTTATTTTGAAAGGACTTTGGCATGGTGGAATGGATTGGTATTTACAAGTTGTGCTTTCTAGAACACTCCTTTTTTTCTCCCACTGGTCTGTTGAATTCTGTCCATTCCTGGAAAAATAACTTTATGGGTTTGGTGGCAGTAAGCGTGAGCAGGCATTTGACTTTCTGTTTTTTCATAACTTTATCTAATTATCATCGAATAATAAAATCTTGGCTCAGTCTCTTTCCAGTTGTTGCCTTTGGCTTTGTTCTAATTTATGGGGCACATGTGGGTTGTAATACCCAAAGCTGGCTTCTGTGTTAAATGCTAGAACAGGGTTGGCAAACTATAGGCCCCAGGCCAGGTCCGGCCTGCAGTTTGTTTTGTATGAGTCGTGAGCTAAATGTCTGTGTTTTTAAAAATTGAGATTCATATACTGTATGTTTAGTTCATATACTACAAATTTCACTTTCGTCAAGTGTATAATTCAGTTGCTTTAGTATCTTCACAGAGTTGTACAACAGTCACCACAATCTTATTCCAGAAAGAAATGTGTAGTTCTTAGTAGTCCCTCTCCATTCCCTCTTCCCACAGCCCTGGCCGTGACTAATCTACTTTCTCTGTCAAATGGCCTGTTCTGGACATTTAATGTCAATGGACTCAGACAATCTGTGGCCTTTTGTGTACCCCCTTTCACTCTGCATGTTCTCAAGGTGCAACCATGATGTGGCATGGATCATTACTTCATTCCTTTTTAGGGCCACATGATGTGCCTTTATACGGATATATCAAAGTTTGTTTATACTGTTGCTGGTTGGTGGACATACAGGTTGTTTCCACTGTTTGAATATTATGAGTAACACTGCTCTCAACATGCATGTACAAGTGGTCGTGTGAGTACATGTTTTCAGTTCTCTTGGGTGTATACGTAGGAGCAGATTTTTGTGTTATATGGTACCTCTATGTTTAATTAAAAAAAAATTATTTATTAGAGAGAGAGCGAGAGAGAGAGAGCACATATGTACATGCAAGCAGGGGGAGGGAGAGGGACAAGCAGACTCCATGCTGAGTTCCGAGCCTGACACAAGGCTCGATCCCATGACCCTGAGATCGTGACCTGAGCCAAATCAAGAGTTGGATGCTGGGCACCTGGGTGGCTCAGTTGCTGGGTGTCTGCCTTCGGTTCCGGTCATGATCCCAGGGTCCTGGGATCAAGCCCCACATTGGGCTCCCTTCTCAGTGGGAGGCCTGCTTCTCCTTCTCCCACTCCCCCTGCTTATGTTCCCTCTCTCACTGTCTGTCTCTATATGTCAGATAAATAAATAAAATCTTCGAAAAAAAAAAAAAAAAAGTCGGATGCTTCACTGACTGACCACCCCAGGCGCCCCTCTGTGTTTAACTTTTTAAGGAACTGCCAAACTGTCTTACATTTTTGAGTGGTTAGAAAAAACTTTTTAAGTATTTCATGATGTGAAAATTATATAAAATTCAGATTTTGTTGCCCATAAAGTTTTATGGGAACACAGCCATACTCATTTGTTTAAATATTGTCTGTGGCTGCTTTTTTTATTTTAATGCTGGAGTTGAGTAGTTATGACCATATGGTCTGCAAAGCTTAAAATATTTACTGTCTGGCCCTTTACAGAAAAAATGCTTGCTAGAATCATGGGACTTTAGGAGGAAACTTTCCTGTTGTACCTTTGCTTTGTGTGTCTTTTTTTTTTTTTTTAAGGATTTATTTATTTATTTGAGAGAGAGAGAACACAAGCATGGAGGAGGGGCAGAGAGAGAGGAGAGGGAGAAGCAGTCTCCCCTCAAGCAGGGGAGCCTGATGCAGAGGCTGGATCCCAGGACCCTGGGATCATGACCTGAGCCAAAGTCAGATGCTTAACCGAGCCACCCAGGCATCCCTACCTAGACTCAACCATTTCCAATTCCTTTGTGATCTTTACTGTTACAGGTTTTTGCCTTTTCTACTCCCAAAGTGAAAATATCTTTACAGTTTTTACTTGCTGCAAAAAGCATTCCCAAATGATGAGAAAACCTTTATAATTTGGTGAGCCTGTTTCTTGCTGTATCTCTGTGGACAGAAGAACACCTAGATAAAGAATTTCTACATAATAGTGTCACATACACTTTCTTCTCTTTTTGGCCTCCCCATAATAGGAGACTGTTGCACTGGCATTTCTAAAAGCATAGATGAACATCATTATTTTTAATGACAATAAAGAATTTCATTAATTTACTTACATGTTATTGTAAGTCCATGAACAATAGAGACATAGTATTTGGGGTTTTGCTGTGGTTTCTCATTCTCAATAGCTATGGGTTTTTCCATTGTAGTATAATATCCTTTTTATTTTTTAAGATTATTTATTTATTTATTTGACAGTGAGATAAATCACAAGTAGGCAGAGAGGCAGGCGGGGGGGGTGGTAAGCAGGTTCCCTGCTGAGCAGAGAGCCCAATGTGGGGCTCCATCCCAGCACCCTGGGATCACGACCTTGAGCTGAAGGCAGAGGCTTTAACCCACTGAGCCACCCAGGTGCCCTTTCGTAGTATAATCATCCTTAAATTGATACTGTTAAACATTTAGGTTTTGTCTTTTACGTATTTATAAAAAATCATTTTTTTTCTCTTGGTATGTTTGTAAAGAATAGAACTACAGTAGTCTTCCCGTATCTGGGCTTCTGTTCCCATGGTTCCAGTTACCCATGGCAACAACCATGTTTGAGAAGCAGAGGACCCTCCTCCTGACATTGTCAGGAGGTCAGTAGTAGCTTAACAACTGAGTCACTCACCTCACCTCTTCTCATCACGTAGGCCTTTTATCAAATCACATCATCATGGGAAGGGTGATCTTGCACAGACCAAATTCACATGACTGTTATTATGGTGTATTGTTATGATTTTTCTATTTTCTTAGTAGTTATTATTGTTAATCTCTTACTAAGCCTAACTTATGAGTTAAACTTCATCATAGGTAGATATGCCTAGGGAGAAACGTAGTGTATATAGGACTGAGGACTTTCTGCTGTTTCAGGTGTCCACTGGGGGCCTTGGAACAGAATCCACTGAGGGTGAGGGGGTCCAACTGTACTAGACTGAACATCTGTAGCTTGTCACCTGGGAGTAAGCTGATCGCCAGCAAGTTTCCGTTATTACTGTATTCAGTAGTTTGTGGGATGCCCCTTGCCCGTAAGCCTAGCTGCTGCTGGATATTATGTGAATTTATTGTGTTTGCAAAGTAAATAATTTCTTCAAAATATATTTTACTATATGTGCTGGCCCCTTTTTAGATACGTGATTTAGATTTGTGACAACCTGAAATTTAAAATTTACTCCTTAAAAGTTTCCATTTTCCCATGATTTGTTTCTTGCTTTTCTTCTGTGTAACATGACTTTCATTTCATCCTTTGATTCCTTGTGGAGGGATGTCTGGATGTTAACATTGCACTTTGGTATACATTCCTAGGGTATTTTTATCGAAGTTTTAATAAGTTATGCATAATGCATATGTACGTCTCCTGTTCTCTTGTATTCTTTTGATATTTTATTTTTTCAAGATTTATTTATTTATTTATTTGACAGACAGAGATTTACAAGTAGGTGGAGAGGCAGGCGGAGAGGAGGAGGAAGCAGGTTCCCTGCTGAGCAGAGAGCCCGATGCGATGCGATGCGGGGCTCAATCCCAGGACCCTGAGATCATGACCTGAGCCAAAGGCAGAAGCTTTAACCCACTGAGCCACCCAGGCCCTCCTTGATTATTTATTGTTTGAATCTTTTGTTTTCTTAGGAAAGTGTGGGAGAAGGAAAGTGAGTCTCACAGCTCCATGAGCTAAAGCAGACGTAGCTCTGGAGGCCGTTTGAGGATCGTAGTTTTGCCCTGTTGGGGCTGTCCCCAGAGGAAGACACAGTTCCTGAGTAGTCGTGGGGACCGGGAAGTCTGTAGCTCTTTCTTCTGCCTCTTGGCCCTTTGGCAGAAGCAGGCCCTGAAAACAGGAACCCCACCCTGTGTGGATCTAAGGATAGGCAGTCACGTAATGTCAGGGCTTTCTTAGGGAGAACAGAGGGAAGATCAGAGAGGCTTTCTACCTGCTTTTCAGAAACTCTTACTGAATATTTTTCAGCCTGAAAGTGATAGGCTAAAATCAGGGTATTCAATTTTTTTCCATTTTTTTTTCTTTTTTGACCTAATTTTATATTCAAGCATCTATCAATGCAAACTGGCAAGTTATATTTCAGTGTTAATGAAGTAGAAGCAGGCCCATTTTGGTCTTTTTTAATTCTATAAGAAGCTTTAAAAAATAACCCAATATCTAGGGCGCCTGGGTGGCTCAATCAGTTAAGCATCTGCCTTCAGCTCACGTCATGATCTCAGGGTCCTCGGCTCGAGCCCCACGTCGGGTTTCCTGCTTGGTGGGAAATCTCCTTCTCCATTTCCCTCTGTCCCTTCCCCTGCTTGTCCTTTCTCTCTCTCTGTCAAATAAATAAATAAAATCTTAAAAAAATGTAACCCAATACCTAAATACTACTACTGTAAAAATTTAACTAACACAAAGTTTATAAAATAGTTAAAAGCCACATTCATCAACAACCTCTGACAATAATTACTACTAATAATTTGTTGTGTTGCTTTTTAGATGTTTTCATATATATGTATATGTAATGCATTTAGTGTATTCAAGGAAATCTAAAATACATTTATACATACTCACATGTATACATGAACATACTCTATATATTTAGTATTTAATATATGTATGTTTAGTATTCAATCAGTATACTGATTGAATATACATAGCCTGCAACTTGCTTTTTAAAACTTAATGTATCTTAGATTACCATATGACCAGAAATATCTGTGAGAAGGTTGCAGGAGTAGTTCAAGGCCATGATGATTGACTGGAGAACCTTGAGGCTGGGTGCATGCAGACGGGTTATAACTCAGAAGCTACTCAGATGTGAAATGGAGGCCATATGGTACTTACTTTCCTTTTGTCTACAGTCCTTGTATTGCGAATTGTAATTTTTAATAGCATTAAATTAAAACTGATAAAAATAATTTCACTTGGCTTCAGATGCATTACAGATTGGTCCGTTGACTGGTCCAACATCTGTGTATTAAGATGTGCTCAGAACATGCCCCATGCCGGGCTGCTGGTATCATGCCCGTGGCTCCAGGCAGAACGGTGGTAAGGGAGCCCTCTTGGCTCTCCTTTTGTTCTTGATACTGGATAATTAAGCAAAAATGATTTGTCTCATGTAGGCTGCACTGTGGGGTCCCAGGGACCACATTTAGGTTCACGTGGACCCATCCTTCATGTGTCTGAAATCTTTTGCTTTTCATTTTGCTGCAGATTTTATTTTATTTTTTACAGATTTTATTTATTTATTTGACAGAGAGAGAGAGAGATCACAAATAGGCAGAGAGGCAGGCAGGGCAGGTGGGAAGCAGGCTCCCCGCTGAGCAGAGAGCCTGACGTGGGACTCGATCCCAGGACCCTAAGATCATGACCTGAGCCGAAGGCAGAGGCTTTAACCCACTGAGCCACCCAGGCACCCTTATTGTTTTTTTTTTTTCCAAAGGTTTTATTTATTTATTTGACAGAGAGAGACACAGCAAGAGAGGGAACACAAGCAGGGTCGGGGTGGGGGAGTGGGAGAGGGAGAAGCAGTCTTCCTGCTGAGCATGGAGCCCAATACTGGGCTCCATCCCAAGGTCCTGGGATCATGACCTGAGCCAAAGGCAGACAATTAACGACTTAGCGACTCAGGTGCCCCTATTTTATTGTTTGATGTTCATTTGCACCGCTTTCCGAAACACATAGAGTCAAAAGACACATTATGACCATTATGTTAATGACATGAGTACCTCAGATTTGCATATAGCTTTACTGCTAAAGAGGTCCCATGATTTGGCTTAGAAGCCATGAAGGACCGCCCCCACCCACCACCACGTTCATGTTTACAAAAGCTGAGAAAAAGCCAGCAGACACAGGGGGGCAGCAGTGTAATCCTGTTTGCTGGGAGCTTGGGGCTTTCTTCTTACCCATGTGTTCCTCTGGGAGAAATCACGGAGGCTCTGCCCAGCTGTAAAATGCTATTTCAGTGCGTGCCCGTTCCTTCAATCAGACTTTGTTTTATCCTTCGTAGTGGTGTTCACAAGGCATCCCCAACAAAAGAGCTCCTCCTGCCTCAGTTAATACGGGTCTGATTTCCTGCTCTGCTGCGTGGTGTCCTACTTGCCTCCTGCTCACAGAGCCGGTCTCCTTCTCTATACAGAAGGTGTCACATGAGATGGGCAAGCTGTAACTTCTGATATGCTCTGCAGAGGCTAGATTTTCAAAACAACATGGTTATGAAAATGACTGTTTTTCTCGAAGGCTCGTCTGTTTTCGTTTTTTGGGGCACAAGTTTCTCACTGAAGGCGTTGATGATGTCTGGGTCTGAGTCTGCAAGAACACCGATTTCTGCCAGACATTTCCCTTGGCCTAGGGGGATCGCTGAGCGGGTGTCTTTGCTTATGATGCATGGCCGAGGCTCCTGCTGCCGTGTCCCCCCTTGCCATGCCAGCATTTGCACACTGGGTGGCAGTTTGGACTCCAGAACATGACCAAAGCAGAGAGAGAGAGAGAACTGAGACACATAGCCTTTTACTTCTCTTCTCCAATTTCAGTCTCTCTGTTCCTGTGATTCCAAGACAGGAGATGAGCCTCCTAGTCTCCAACCTCTTTATTTTTATTTTGATTCTTGCTAAATCCACGAATCGTGATTTAGTAGTTGTCATGTTGGACGCAGTGACGAGAGCTGGCTGAAAACCTATGGAAGGAGACAGGAGAAGGCCAGTGTGGAGAGCATCTCACCGCACATGTCGGGGTTTATCTGAGCGGGAGCATGGGATCAAAAACACGTGACGACCAGAGAGCAGGGTGGCGCTGGGCCTCTGCTCAGCTGGCGGCATGGAGCGGTCCTGATGGAGGCAGGCGATGGCAGGTGGTGTCGTTGACACTTTCTAAATGTCATGTGCCCTCACAGTAGCCCCGGGGGCAGGGACTATTACGACTTTTATGTTTTCCTGAACAGGAAGCTGAAACTAGGAGCTTATGTAATTTGCTCCTGGTCACAGAGCTGGTAGATAGTGGGGCAGGGATTCGAACCTGCTCTGTCTGAGCCAAGAAACAGTTCTTTTTTTTTTTTTTTTTTTAAGATTTTATTTATTTGACAGAGATCACAAGTAGGCAGAGAGAGAGAGGAAGGGAAGCAGGCTTCCCGCTGAGCAGAGAGCCCAATGCGGGGCTTGATCCCAGGACCCTGAGATCATGACCCAAGCCGAAGGCAGAGGCTTTAACCCACTGAGCCATCCAGGCGCCCCCAAGAAACAATTCTTAACCACCAAGCCACAGGCTTTAGTAGAAAGAAAGCTGTGTTTCATTGCTAGTGATGGGCGAGGAGACAGTCACATCACTGCCTGTTTTCAGGTTGCACTTACGAGGTCTCTGAGTAGAGGAAGTCTCTCTGGCCAGCGAGGTGGGACATCATACCCATCACCAAGAAAGCACTGTCAGAGGAGCACTGATGAAAAGGAGGGTGGGATAAAGCGGGAGATTCATCTTAGAACTGCCCCCCCACGGGCGCCTGGGTGGCTCAGTGGGTTAAACCTCTGCCTACAGCTCAGGTCATGATCCCAGGGTCCTGGGATTGAGTCCTGCATCGGGCTCTCTGCTTAGTGGGGAGCCTGCTTCTCTGTCTGCCTCTCTCTCTCTCTCTCTGTCTACCTCTCTTCCTCCTTGTGATCTCTGTCAAATAAATAAATAAAACCTTAAAAAATTTTTTTTAGAAGTCTATCTTTAATGACCTCTGCAGGGGCCTATGAGAGATGCTAGCAGAATAGCCCCTTCCGGGTAAGGTGGTCTTGGCTGGGCTGTGTGCTGGTAACCGGCCCACACTCACAGCCCTCTAGGGACAGCCCTGCCAGGCATGCGGTAATGAATGTAACGGTCCCAGCACCGACGGGAGATCACAAACACAGGTGTGATGCCAGTCTTGGTTCGCTCTACCTGTCGGGCAGAAAGTGAAATAGGGTGATGTGGTGGGGAGTGCCAGGCTTCTTTAGGTTGGGGTCCCACCTGTCTGATGAGATGACATTTCAACTGAGGTCCCTCATCGGGTAGGAGGGTGCCGGCGGTGCAGAGATCCGGGGAAGGAACGTGACAGGAGAACTCGGGCAAGCATGGTGTGTCTGAAGGACAGCAGGAAAGGCAGCAGGGCGGACATGGCATGATCGAGGAGGCGAGTGGTAACAGATTATGGAGGAGGGGTGAGGCGAGGCCTGAGTACACGGAGTCTTGAAGGCCAGCGTGAGATGCTTTGGTTTTATTCTAGCAGGATGGGGAGCCCGTTGGAAGGTTGTAAGAAGATGGAAAGGTACAATGAGATGTATTTATAACATGGCAGTATATGGAGGAGAGCTCTGATAGCAGGACAGCGGAAGCAGGGAGGCCAGCTCAGCGGCGGTGGCCATGGTCCAGGAGGTAGGTGGTGGGGCTGGGACCAGGCTGGTGGCTGTAAGGGTGGAGAGAGGACACAGACTTTAGATTTATATTGGAGATGGAGTCTACAGGACTAGCTAATGGGTTCACGTGAGGAGTGAAAGAGTGAAATTAAGGGTAAATCCTAGATTTTTGGCTCAAGCTTGTGGTACTCGTTCTGATGGGAGGATAAGGAAGAGCTTACTTGAGGGAAAAACTCAAGAGTTCTGTTTTGGACCTGTTACCTTGGAGACATGAGACGTTTAAGGTGAAACTTGAAAGATGAATGGGATCTCACTGAGAATGGGAAGGAAGGAAGGACATTCTGGAAGGAGCAGCGTGGGCTGAGGGAGTCCGTACGTAGTGGAGGAGCGAAAGACAGCTCATCAGTCCGTGTGGCTGGTGCACATCCGAGACAAGACGAGAGGAGTGGAAAGATGATTTCCTGATGAAAGAGATAATGCGTTCTTTTTGCCCTTTGATCCTTATTAGAGCCCAAGCGTTTGTGCTGAGCAGAATAAGTAGGAAGACATTACTCTGTCACGTTTGACAATGTCAGCTGTTTGTCCCACTGATGTGCCAGAAATACACCCCATCAGAGTTCTCAGAATCAAATGGCAGTTACCAAACGGCTAAGACGTCTCACTGACTCTGGTTTCTTTTTTAGCGGTGCTCTGCGCAAGGGCCACTCTCTGTCTGACCCTTTCGTGGAGCACCTGCTGTGTAGACAAGGAGGGTTCCGCCAGTAGTCGTCCTTCAGTGCGGTGACTCTCAGCCCTCCTAGACCTGAGATCTTCTTTCAGGGAACTCATGGTTTGTGGCATCCCTTTGCTGTACTGAGATACTATTCATGGTTAATATAACCAGCTCACACACATCGCGGCAAACGGTATAATATCTCAGTTGCAGCAAAGGGGAAATAAAAGGAAAATGGTTGAAAATAAAATGCTGGTATTGATACCCAAACATTGAGTGTAAGGAGGTATTTAGACATGGCATGATTTTCAAAATGCCAGTTGCGTCTCAGTAAAGAGCTGAACACAGCCGCGTACAAATGACCCTTAGTTTACATGGTAGCTGCTTTCCTGAAAATTCAGTGTATGTTAAGATCATGCAAAGCAAGTGCTCCATGTTCATATGTAACAGTGAGGTTCCAGGCTCGGCCAATTACAAAACAGCTTCTCACCTGAAAGAATGTTATGATGTTAGAATGTTGTGCAGGAACATCTTGAACATCACAGGACATCTTACCATGCAAATTTTTGGAAATGTCCCTGTGGCTGGTACCAGCCCTGCTAAGAACCACAGCTTTGGCTGTTCTATGGGCCATGGGGATGCTGGTACCTCTGTATCAGAGGACACATTGACCTCCATCCTCCCATCCCCCCAGTCTACGCTGTAACCTTTTCGTGAATGGGGCATTGTCTGCCTTGTTCCTGTTCTATCCCTAGGACTTGGCGCAAGATGTGTCCTTAGAAAACATTGTTGAAGGAAAGGATGGGTGGATGCATTGATGGATGGACAGACGGATGGATGGATGAAAAGAGATTTTTCTCTTTGTTCTGTTTTGCGGAGCAATCCTTTAGTTTTTTTCTCATTCTCTTTTATGACGTGGGAAGGCTTTTAAAAATGATCCATGAGATAAGAAGTAGTAGAAGTCTCTTCTACTCCACCTCTTAAATTACAGGTGCTTTGATCAAAATGTCTATTTTTAGCTGAGTGCCATCTGAGCTGTCACCTGTATGAGCTTTTATTTTGTTAAACCTGGGAATGTAGATCATTTTGAGAATGTAAATCTACTTATGGCTCTTCTCCTTTCTTTCTAGTATGGGAGGAGTTGGCCTGCTATGAAGAAAACACACGGGATTTCCTTTTCCCTGAACCCAAGCTGACACCTTCGCTCCCTGGGATGTGCCGGGAGGTGCTCATGAAGACAATCGCGGGGTTTCCAGTAAGTGGTTCACGCCCAGCCGGACTTCAGTGGGGAGAGACTCTTGGGACTTGGACATCTTATTTCTGATAGGGCTTGTTCTTGGGCAGATCATGGCATCTCAGTTGGTACTCCTAGTGGCCCCGTTTAGATGCCCCATTCAAAACCCCGATTATATTGATTCCCACTGCTGATCTGAGAGGTGTGGGTGTCTTAACCTATCAGGCCAAATCATTGCCTTGTTCATACTGTCACTTACTTCCAAGGATGCTTTCCCCCCTCCTCTTAATGCAGATTAACGGAAAGACTTGATGTTTCTGTAGTGATAATGGAAGAAAATAGAGTCGTGAGAGTAATAATGCTGCCTCTCATTTCTTTTGAGCTTTTGAGTTTTCCTCTGGTATGTTTTTTGTTTTTGTTTTTTTAAAGATTTTATTTGTTTATTTGACAGACAGAGATCACAAGTAGGCAGAGAGGCAGGCAGAGAGAGAGAGAGAGAGAGGAGGAAGCAGGCTCCCTGCCGAGCAGAGAGCCCGATGTGGGGCTCGATCCCAGGACCTTGGGATGACAACCTGAGTTGAAGGCAGAGGCTTTAACCCACTGAGCCACCCAGGCGCCCCGCCTCTGGTATGATATTTTCCTCGTGATCTCTCTCCTGTCAGCCAAGGCAGATTCAGAGTCTCCACTTAATGGAAGGGAAAGGGACAGAGGCTCACAGTGAGACTATGGAAGGATCTTGAACGAACAGCAGTTACTCCCCTGGCAGTCTGTTTGGGGGGCATTACCTGAACCCAAACTCGGCATACTCATTTTGATGGTATCTCTGGTGGTTTCTAACCCCACAGCAGCTCTGACAGTTTCCTCAACATTTATGTTACTCAGAGGGCCTCTGTTGGAAGGGCCACAGCTTTATGAATTTAAAAAGCCTGTTTAATACTCACCCCTGCTCTTACTCCCCCATGAATCGCTGTAGTTATACTCTCATAAAATGTCATTGCCTCCTGTTTTGTTGAGAGTACGGTGCAGAATACGTAACACGAAGGACCCTTGTTTCTGTGATGTTTATGGTGACAGAACTTCTAATATTTAAAGCAACAAACATTCATCCAAAGTTGTCCTCCTCCGAACTGCTAATGAGCATAACTTTTATTTTTTTTAAAGATTTTATTTATTTATTTGACAGAGATCACAAGTAGGCAGAGAGGCAGGCAGAGAGAGAGAGAAAGGAAGGCAAGCAGGCTCCCGGCTGAGCAGAGGGCCCTACGCGGGGCTCCATCCCAGGACCCTGGGATCATGACCCGAGCCAAAGGTCGAAGCTTTAACCCACTGAGCCACCCAGGCGCCTCTGAGCATAACTTTTAAACCCTCCACAATCATGATGGTTTAGTGAAGATCACAGACACCATTTTTTCCCCTCAAAGATACTCTCTTTGTCTGTCACTTATATCCGTGGTACTTGTGAGAATGCTTGCCTTTGTTATTTAGAGCTATTGGTATACTGCTCTCCCGAAGCTAAAAGGATAAAAACCGGTGCCCATCACATGGGGGTTACTCTTCATATTAACTGTGGTTTGCCTGAGTTTTCTATTAAGTCAAAGCCATCTGCAAACACGGGGCTGGTATCCAGCTGGGTATCAAGACGAGGAGAAACACACGGTCTTATCTTCTCCCAAATGTCATCTCTGTTTAACTTTGTGAGCACAAGTAGGAAGAAGAACATATAGGAAGTTGTGTTTAGTTACTCATAAACGCAGGTAATCATCAGAGAAAGGGCTTGAAAACTGCTGGGAAATATCCTCATGCATTAGGGGTAAAGTATCAGTAAAGTTAATGAAACTATGTTTAAAACAATTTGGAAAAAGATAGAGGAGCTCAGTTTTTCTCGAATGTTCTAGAAGGCAAAATAAAACCGGTTGGCGTAGTTTTAATGAAGGCTGACCTTCGCTGAGTACTCACTCGATGCCAGGAACTGTGCTGAGTTTGATACATGACTGACGTTGTTCAGTCCTCCTTAACCCTGCAAGGTGGCTGCCATTCTTTTCCGGTTTTGTGGCTGGGGAAGGTGACGCAGGGAGTTTAATGTGCTCGAAGCCTCCCAGAGAGGATTATCGTGCTGGCCTGTCGGACTTCAAAGTCAGCATGCTTGGTCGCAGTGAGAGGCTGATTCTCTCACATTTCTGTCAGCCCAGTGTCCACTTTCTCTTCATTAATATTGTAGAACGTGAGTGTGGATTATGTGTACCAGTCAGGCAAATCATTCATTTGTTTTCTCTTATTATTTCATTAAAAATTAGACTTATTTCCTCCATAGAAGTGTGACTTTTTCTTTGTATTTCCACATTTCATTTTATTTCACTTGATACCTTGACAGCTTTTTCTCCTTCCTTTCCTTGGCAAGGTCAAGAATTTTTTTTGTTTTGCTTTGTTTGGGCTTTTTGCATAATTTGATTTTTTTGTAAACTGAGCTTTTTGACCAACATGGGGCTTGAACTCATGACCCCAAGATCAAGAGTCGCATGCTGTACCGACTGAGCCAGCCAGGAGCCCCAAGAATTTTCTTTTTTTTTTTTTTAAGATTTTATTTATTTGACACAGAGAGAGATCACAAATAGGCAGAGAGGCAGGCAGAGAGAGAAGCAGGCTCCCCGCCAAGCAGAGAGCCTGATGCAGGGCTTGATCCCAGGACCCTGGGATCATGACCTGAGCCGAAGGCAGAGGCTTTAACCCACTGAGCTACCCAGGTGCCCCAAGAATTTTCTTTTTTAATATAATTTGTTTTCTTGTTAGGTGAAGACTGACTTTGTAAAGTAAGCAGAAAGAATATTATTATTTCTTAATTATTAACTTGTAGCTAATCATTTCATTTTTCCTTTGGTGTTGGAATTCTTGAAAAATTGTACTGTGAAATCTGTTTGTTGACCTAACCATTACCACCTTCCTCCCGTTGCTAAGGAAACTGGACAAGAGAAAACCTATAGATTTCAGCTCTAAACTATTAAGCTAAAATCAGTACTGCTGTGAAAAAGGAAGTACATTCCTCCTGATTGTCTGTAAGTCATTGTCAGGGGTGGAGGTTCTAGGAGGTGAACAAGAATGTGTTACAGGGTGTGGACTCCTGGCAGGTAGGGCACCCTCTTCCTCCTCTCCAGGCAACATAGAGCAGGGTCCTGAAGGCCAGCTAGACAGCCACAGGTGCAGAAGTTAAGGCTGGACCCCGACTGCCTGGGTTCAGTCCCAGTTTTGTTGCTCAGTGACTGTGACTTTGGGTAAATTACTTAGTCTCTGTGTACCTTAGTTTCCTCACCTATAAAATGGGCTGATACTAATCCTTCCCCCATTGGGTTAAATGAGGGTTAAATCTATGTGTAGGGTTTAGCATGCTGTCTGGAAGTACAGGCAAGTACATGATGTGAGCGGTTACAGTTTGTCATATTGTCATTCAGAGGTTAACACGGCCTCCCCGCAAGGCGATGAGACAGTGGCACAAGTCGGTGCCTCAGGTGGTGACTTGTTCAGGGTCGGACAGCCCCTTACCCCAGCCACTGGTCTGTTCTTCATCAGGGGACTAGAAGTTTTGCCTTTTTTGGAAGGTCATGTAAATGGAATCATAGTCTACAACCCTTTGAGACTGGCTTCTTTCACTTTGAAAAATGCCATTGTGAGCCATCCATGTGATGGGGTGTGTCAGTAGTCTGTTCTTCATTACCACTGACCGTGTGTCTGTGTCCGTCCGTGTGCATCTGTGTGCGCCTGCGTGCATCTGTGTCCGTGTGCACGTGTGTGTATGTGTGTGCATCCGTGTGCATCTGTGTGCATCTGTGTCCGTCTGTGTGCACGCATGTGTGTGTGCGTCTGTGTGTGCCTGCGTGCATCTGTGTCTGTCTGTGTGTGCGTGTGTATGTCTGTGTGCGTCTGTGTGTGTGTATGTCTGTGTGTGCCTGTGTGTGTCTGTGTCCATCTGCGTACGCCTGTGTGCTCCTGTGTGCACTGTGTGTGCCTGTGTGCATCTGTATGCACGTGTACATTATTCAGTGTGGTACCCGTCAGAGACAGGAGTGCCGATCAATGAAACAAAACGGAGAGCTTGGGAATAGACCTAATGAACATAAATATTTGGTACAATACAAAGCATGTTTTTCAAAGAAAGCAGGTGGGGAAGGAGGACCTCTGGGTATCGCTCTTCCCAGATAATGTCACTCAATCCTACGGGTCAGCGCATTAAAGAGAATAGCTAATGGCATGAACGCTGGAGCCAGAGCGCCCGGGTCCAGCGACCAGCCCTGCCGTTACCAGCGGTCAGCTGACTTAGTTACTCATCCACAGAGTCCGGATTCTGGAGCTCCACCTCGCGGGGTTGTTGGGAGGATCCAATGGGTTGTTATATGCAGAGCACTTAGGTCAAGGCCTGGCACAAGATTGCATGTTACACGGGGCGTAGCTCTTCTCATTATGCTTATGTTTTATTTTTCAGTTTTATTGATGTATAATCAACAAATAAATATTGTATACACTTAAGGTATACAACTTGATGTTTTGATACACAATGTGAAATAATTGCCACATCAAGCTAATTAACTTATCCATCACTTATTACTCATTTAGCCTTTTCTTTCTTTTTTTTTCTTCCCTCCCTCTTCCTTCCTTCCTTCCTTTCTTCCTCCCCCCTTCTCCTTTTTATTTCTTTCTCCCTTTTCTTTCTTTCTTTTCTCTCTCTCTCTTTCTCCCTCCCTCCCTCTCCCTTCCTTTCTCCCTCCTTCCCTCTCCTTTCCTCCCTCCCTTCCTTCATCCTTCCTTCCTTCTTGAAGTGAGGATACATAAGATCTACCCTCGTAGAAAATTTCAAATTTACAGTATAGTATTTTTAACTATGGTCACCTTGCTACACATCAGCTAGACCTCTAGAACTTAATCATCTTGCATAACTAACTGAAACTTTGTGCCCTTGACCACCATCTCCCCATTTCCCCCATCCTCCAGTCCCTACTGGGAACAGCATTCTCCTCTCTGCTTCGATGAGTTTGACTGTTTTAGATCCCACACATAAGTAAGGCACACCATATTTGTCTCTCTGTGTCTGGCTTATTTCACTTAGTATGATGTCCTCTAGATTATTCTATGCAGTCATAAAAGTTGGGATTTCCTTCTTTTTAAAGGCTGAATAGTATTTTATCATATATATATTTGTTATGTGTATATTATAGGTAATATGTGTGGATTATGCCAACCACACAAAAAAGTAATTAAGTGCTTACCTGCTTTCAAGTTAGATGATGTGGGCCAAAAATCTATTTCCAATAATTTTATTTGCTTCTTTTATGCTGTTTTATTTTTAGGGCATTGCTCCCAAAATAGAGTTTTCTACAAGGACAGCCATCAGAGAACGTGTGTTTCTACAAAGAAACAGATTTCCTGTAAGTATAACCAAGAACCCAGTGATAGAACTGTCAGGAATTTTCTCCACAGACTTAAAGAGTTTCAGCCCATCACCAAGTTTCAATGCAACTAGATGAATAGAAACCTGGAGATTTATTGCTGGGTTTGAATTTCCATATTCAAATTATTTGTTCAGCCCTATCACATTTGACCGAGTGCTTTTGACAGGTGTTCATCATGGTCTCGTCGGTGGAAGAGATGCAAAAGCTAAAATCACAAGCTGCTTAGCTTTCTTGTTCCTGTTCTGTGACTTTTGCCCTTGATCCTTTGAATAATAGTGTCCCTTCATTCTTCTCCTGAGGCTGCAGCACAGAGCTGTGTTTCTGGGCTGTCTTTGGCGATCACGAAGGGCCTTGGAGCATCCTTGAGCACTCTTCCATTTCTCTGTCATGCTGACTGCTTTCGGTGTTTCTTTTTACCTTATTGTACATAATTTTTAACCATTTAAAATATCTTCTAGAACAATATGGAAAATGAATGAATGTACTTTGTAAAGCTTCTTCAGGGACTTTGCTTGTCATCCCAAATGTTGCCTGGATGTCCTGGAAAATCCTTGAAAGTGTAGACTATGGGTTAAGGGCTACTGAATGCAGAGGGTCACTGATCCGTGCAAAGCCATCAGTCCTCTGGGCATCACAACTCAGGAGGCCAATGATTAATTCTGGAAGGCATTGGCTGTTTTTTACTTAAAAAAATTTTTTTAAATTCATTTTTTAGAAAGAGAGAGAGAGCATGAGCAGGAGGGGCAGAGGGAAGAGGGAGAGAGAATCCCAAGCAAACTACACTGAGCACAGAGCTGGATGTGGGGCTCGATCTCATGACCCTGAAATCACAACCAGAGCCGAAATCAAGAGTTGGATGCTAAGTGACTGAGCCACCCCGGCACCCCCGCATTGGCTGCTTTTTAGTTTCTCCCTATTTACCCACTATTTTCTCCAATCTGATATGGGTGCACAGTGATTTTTATTGTTTATTTTTTAAAAAGATTATTTATTTATTTATTTATTTGACAGACAGAGATCACAAGTAGGCAGAAAAGCAGGCAGAGAAAGAGAGGAGGAAGCAGGCTCCCTACTGAGCAGAGAGCCCGATGCGGGGCTTGATCCCAGGATCCTGGGATCGTGACCTGAGCCGAAGGCAGAGACTAACTCACAGAGCCACCCAGGCACCCCACACAGTGATTTTTTTCAGTCTGTCTCTCTCTTCTACTCTGCCATTTTAATATTGTTTTGGCCTCTTAATATCGGTCTTCATTAAGTCTTAACTTTTTAAAGTAGTACCTCTTATCATTTTTTTCCTCATAACAAAAGTATTTAGTTTAGAATACCAGAAAATGCAGATAAGCAAACACAGACAAAATAAAAATAAAAACTGCCTCTCATCCTTATTATGCAGAGATGAGCATGACTCATTTTTTTGAGTATATTCTTCTGTACACAGACACACACACACACACACATTATTTTAATGTTAAAAGATCGGGATCATGCAATACTGCATATGATTTTGTATTTTTCCTTTTTCACTTAATACTGCACAAACATGTTTCTAACAATCTTTTTCTTGTTGTTTAAAGATTTTATTTATTATTTATTTGACAGAGAGAGAAAACACAGGCAGGAAGAGTGGCAGGCAGAGGGAGAAGCAGGTTCTCTGCCGAGCAAGGACCCGATGCAGGGCTCCGTCCCAGGACCCTGGGATCATAACCTGAGCCAAAGGCAGACGCTTAATGACTAAGCGACCCAGGCGCCCCTAACATCCTTTAAAAAAAAAAAAAAAAAAAAGATTTATTTATTTTAGAGAGAGAGCTCGAGGAGGGGGAGGGGCAGTAGAAGATGGAGAGAATCTCAAGCCGAATCCACACTGTGTGTGAAGCCTGATGTGGGGCTCGATCTCAAGACCCTGAGATCATGACCTAAGCAGAAACCAAGAATCAGATGCTTTATGACTGAGCCACCCAGGTGCCCCATTTCTCACATCCTTAAGTATCGTTAGGCCATGCAGTTTTTCACAGCTTCATAATTGGCCGTTGTATGGACGTACCATGATTTGGCCAATGGTTTTCTTGTTGGGTTCTTCACTGATACAGTAGTCAGAGTCTGGTCAGGAAACAAAACCACACCTGTTCTTTTAGTAAAAAGATCTAATTAATTTTTTTTTAAAAGTCCAAACAGGGATTAAAGGACTGAAGGACTGAGGGTAAAAGGGGACACGAAGTGACAGACATAGTAACTTGAGGAAGCGGCTTCCATCCCTGGGGCTGAGGGATGAGAGGAAGAGGTGGGGTCATTAAGCTCATAGGAGCCTGAGGGAGAGACCCCACACAGGTGGGACCAGAGCTGTGGGGAGGGGCTGCTTGCCCCGGTGCTTCCTCAAGGGTTTAGAGACGGGGCTCTGCTGAGTGAGACTCGGACCTCTTGGAGGGACAGTGCTCACTGCTGGTGCCTCTGGAGCTTGGAGGGAGGGTCCGGTGGGGCAGGACTCAAAGCTCTGAGCAGGGGACCCTGGCCGGCTGGTGCTGGTAGATCTGAGCGGGGCGCACTGAGGCCGGGTCTGGGGTTATTGGGGCGAAAACTAAACACTGGCCGCGTGTGCCTCTCTCACGGTGAAGCCCCGTGGCTGGGGTGACGCTCACGGAGTAGAAGGCCGCGCTCGGCGGGAGTCCTGGCTTCCTCCTCCCGTTTTCAGTTTCCCTCTGGCGCCTCCTAGTGGTGGAGCCTCTGCTGAATGGCGGGCCGAACCGAAGGGTTTGCCCCCGTATCCCAAAGCTGAGTATCAGCCACGTGGGTCTGGAGCAGAGAGGAAATTGCTTACCAGTATAAATGATTTCTCATTGTTTGAATGGTTATAAGAATGTCTGTAGCTGGCGCGCCTGGGTGGCTCAGCCGGTTAAATGTCTGCCTTCAGCTCAGGTCATGATCCTACCGTCCTGGGATCAAGTCCCTCATGGGGCTCCCTGCTGAGAAGGGACATCTGCTTCTCCCTCTCCGTTTGCCCCTGCCCCGTTCTCTCTTTTTCTCAAATAAAAAAGAAAAAGAATGTAGCTATACAGATACATAGTTATTTCCTTATAATGAATTCCTTAACGTGAAACTGCTGGGCCAGAATGTATGCCTGATTCAGCCCCTCCCCCCAACAAGTCATCTATCTGTGATGAGGGAGGGGTGTCTGATACCTTCCAACTTCCTCCTAATGCAAAAACTTTTCACTGTTTGAAATATATGATGCCAGCCTAGTAAGTGATGTTAAGCTGAGCTGAAGAAAAACTAAGGAGAGAACACCCTTTCTTTTTTTTTTTTTAAGATTTTTATTTATTTATTTGACAGAGATCACAAGTAGGCAGAGAGGCAGGCAGAGAGAGAGAGAGGGGGGGAAGCAGGCTCCCTGCTGAGCGGAGAGCCCGATGCGGGACTGGATCCCAGGACCCTGGGATCATGACCTGAGCCGAAGGCAGAAGCTTTAACCCACTGAGCCACCCAGGCGCCCCGAGAACACCCTTTCTTAAGTTCATGTTTGGCAAATCTGAGATGTTCAGTCTTCTTCCTGAGTTAGACAAAGTTCCATTCAATACAGTTCTATCCTGATTGAATTTTTCTTCTTTTTTTCTCCCATTTTCCATTTTTATTTTTATTTTTTTAAAAGATTTATTTATTTGACAGGCAGAGATCACAAGTAGGCAGAGAGGCAGGCAGAGAGAAGGAGGGGGAAGCAGGCTCGCTGCTGAGCAGAGAGTCTGACAAGGGGCTCAATCCCAGGATCCTGGGATCATGACCTGACCTGAAGGCAGAGGCTTTAACCACTGAGCCACCCAGGCACCCCCCATTTTCCATTTTTAAAAACAGCATTTCTTGTTTTTGTTCCAGGAAGAAAGATATAATAACTCAGGAAGGCCTTTATCTGCAACAGATGGACCCAAACTCCCCTTAAATAATACGAAGAGGAAGCCAAAGGACAGTAATCTCAACAGACTGCCCCAAAGCATGCAAACCCGCGTTCCCTCTCCCGTGTCCGCCCGACGCTGCTTTCACGACCAGCCTGCTCAGCTGAACCTTGGAAATAACATCAGGCTCTCCGGGGGAAGCAAACCTCCATTTGTAGTGAGACATGTGAGCCTTAAATTATTTTTCAGAGTCTGGAAGGGTGAAGGTGCGAATGAGGAGAAAACCCAGGAAGGCTGGGCCGTAAGAACACGTGGGTGATACTAAATAAAGGGGGAATTCTTTTTTTTTTTTTGAACTGGAAACATTTTATTGTTTTTTAATTTAGTATTTTTTAATGTATTTTTTATTATGTTCCATTAACCAACACATAGTACGTCGTCAGTTTTTGACGTAGTGTTCAACGTTTCATTAGTGGCATATAACACCCCGTGCTCATCACCACATGTGCCCTCCTTGATACCCACCACCCAGTCACCCTGTCCTCCCACCCCTTCCCTTCTGTAACCCTCTGTTTGTTTCCCAGAGTCATGGTTTGTCTCCCTCTTTGATTTCTTCCCGTTCAGTTTTCCCTCCCTTCCCCTGTGATCCTCCCCACTATTTCAGATGTTCCACATATGAGTAATTGTCTTTGTCTGCTTGATTTACTTCACTTAGCATAACCGCCTCCAGTTCCATCCAAGTTGAAGCAAAAGATGGGTATTCATCCTTTCTGATGGCTGAGTAATATTCCATTGTATATATGAGCCACGCCTTGATCCACTCATCTGTTCATTTTTTTAAAAAGATTGTATTTATTTATTTATTTGTCAGAGAGAGAGAGAGAGTAAGAGAGCTCACAAGCATGGAGGAGGGGCAGAGACAGAAGCAGGCTCCTCGCTGAGCAGGAAGGCCAAGGTGGGACTTGATCTTAGGACCCCAGGATCATGACCTGGGCCAAAGGCAGACACTTAACTGACTGAGCTGCCCAGGTGCCCTTAAAGAGGGAATTCAAATTGGGACGTCTGGGTGACTCAGTGGGTTAAAATCTCTGCCTTCGGCTCAGGTCGTGATCTTGGGGTCCTGGGATCAAGCCCCGCATTGGGCTCTCTGCTCAGTGGGGGGCCTGCCTCCCCCTCACCTGCCCTGCCTGCCTCTCTGCCTGCTTGTGATCTCTGTCAAATAAATAAATAAAACCTTTAAAAAAAAAAAGAGGGAATTCAAATTAAATAATAACTATGATTAGCTGAAGTTCGCTGCCTAGAGTCATTGTCAGGGAGGTTATCCAAAGGGACGCCTGAGTGGCTCAGTTGGTTAATCGTCTGCCTTTGGCTCAGGCCATGATCCCAGGGTCCTAGGATTGCGTCCCACATTGGACTCCCTGGTCAGCGGGGGACCTGATTCTCCCTCTGCTTGCTGCTCCTCCTGTTCATGCTCTCTCCCTCTCCCTCTGACAAATAAATAAATAAATCTTTAAAAAAAAAAGGAAAGTCATACCAAGATGTCTCATGCAGAGGACTTGCTCAATACATGTCAGTCATCCCTATTTTTAATTTTTGGAAATTATTAATAGAGTGTGATCTCTCCCTGTGACAACCTGCTGGTTTTTTTTATCCAGAAGGATCAGCGGACTGGCAGGGGTAGAAGACACACATAACAAAGGCTGACGTGTGCTCTGTAGCAATAGAAAAAAGTGCTTGAGTTTTTAAAATGAGGTGGTTGTTTGTTGGCAGGACAAACGTGTCTGCAGGAAGTAGAGGCGATGGGCCTCCTCACAGCCCTCATTAACGCCGGCTTAGATGTAGCCCCCAGGAAGCAGCCGGCACATGTAATCACACTAGCCTCCTGCCATTGTGTTGCCTGGGAGAGTAATGGAAAGTAGAAAAAAATGAAAAAAAAGAAAAATTACCTATTGGCTCACCAGCATAAAAAAAAAGTAAAAAATTTATTCAATTGAGTACATTTCCTTTCACTTTTTACAATTCCATAAGGTTCCCCCCCACCCCAAAGCTGTAGTTCTACTGGATATCCAGACGAGTTTCTCAATATATACATGGTTAATATGACATTTAAAAGCATCTCTTATATCACCTTCTGGTTAATGACTTATTCTCTGAGAGCTCTTATAACTCTGGTCACTAACTGTTGATATTATTGTCAAGTCGATAACTTGGCTTCACATCCCTGCTGGTGATGTTTGCGCGTGAATGTAAGATACAGAGCGTGGTCAGCCACAAAGTGGGGATGCGACAGGGACAGTGGGGATGCGACAGGGACGATGGCGTGCGGGGCTGGTTTGTAACAGAGGTTACTTGGCTAGAAACCATAGAACAGCTGTTTTCCTCCTAGTGACTTGGGTAAAAATGGCAAAGTCTAGCAACCAGTCTTTAAACACGGTGCTATAAAACTGTGGTTGAGTTGAATTTATTAGGCAGTCTGCTTCATTCCGTTGGAAGTAGATTTTCGTGAGATACACAGTAGTCGACGCCCCTTGGGCTAAATAATCTTAAAATCTTTGTAGATTTCATAGGGAATAAAACTGGCTTAATATTTATTTTATTTAACAAATTCTCGTACAGTCTCTACTGTGTACCACACCCTTCTCTAAATGCTTTCTATGGATTCACTCTTATGTAGCCTGATTTCCTGATCGTATGTGACATTTCTTTAAGTAGAAGCGTTAAAATTTAGAGGGTCCTAATGTGAAGACTGGACATTCTAATCAATATATTTCTGAAAGTAGGATGAAGAATAATGTTATAACTTGCCTGCTTGAAATTAAAAAAAAAAAGAAATAAGCAAGATAAAAAAAAAATCCTGCAACTCTGTGTCGTAAATATTTGGGAGGAGTCCCTATTTCAAGTGTTTGGACTGGCTTACAGATTGCCTTGTCCAATTCAGGAACATAAGGTCAGCTTCATTAAAATAATGTAGTTGCCACTATTCTTTTTTTCAAGGTTCTAGACACTCACATGGGAAGGGAGTGTGGATGGCTGAAATACCAGCCAGTCATCATCCCTTGTCTTCAGGGAGGATCCCATCTAGGCCCACACTGCTCACTGTTTAGGACCATGAAACTCTGTCCTATTTTGAAATATTTTGAAATAAACTCCACTTGCTCTTTGCTGGGCTTGATCCTGAACCTGTGGTTAAAATATCATTGATGTCTGACTTTATGCTAACATTTAGCCCATACCTTCATGCTGAAGCAAGCTTCCCTCGTTGGGATAACATTGAACGTGCCTGGAGACTGGGATTTAATGTGTTCCCGGCCTCTTTTTACCCGAGTGGCCCACAGCTGAGAGGGAGAAGGCCGCTACAGGTAACGAGGAGAGGGTAACACAAGCGATGGTGGGTTCAGATCGTATTTCTTCCTTTCTTTCAGGTGGACAGTGCAAAGCCTTTTGGCGAGAATATTTCAGAGTATCAGTCCCGAAAGTCGAGAAGAAAACTTAAGTTTTCCAACTTGCCTTTTCCGGGGAGAAGAGGTACTCGAGTTTCTTGTTACGCCCGTACATTCCCCAGTGGGAACAAATGCATCCTCCTTCAAAATCTTCTTTCATTCTGGGCCATCCTGAGTTTCTCTGGAAACTCGAGGCCTGATTCTCAAGTCGAGTCCAGTTGTGCAGTTGGCAGGGCGGGAGCTCCCCTGGAGCAGAGCCGGAGGAGAAGCTGTCCCTTTCCCAGTTCCCCGAGCTGTTGCAGGAGCATGCTATGCTCCCTGTCACGCCATCACCTGCGAGCTCTGCGGCAGGTGCTCCCTGGCTGGGCCGGGCACGTGGGGTCGGCTTGTCAGAGGCACCGCTGAGAGCTCACAGATGAGGCTTGGCATTTCTTTGGACGGGAAGGAGTGGGAGCTCGGTGGAGATCAGGTGGCATAACCTCTGCTCCTTCCAGGTTAGGAAGGAGGGGAACCAACACTGCCTGAAGCAAGGTTCAGTTAGGTTAAGGCAGGGAATCCCACCCGTGGAGGTGTTAGGACCCTTTTGCCTTCTTAAATATTATTGTTTATACAGGTTTTTTTGTTTTAATTTATACGGATGAGATCTATTAATAGTTTATATAGATGAGATCTATTAATATCTAACATTTTAGAAATGGAAGCTGAGAAATTTGTAAAATACTGGAATACACAAGCACACCTTCCATTAGCCATTCTGAGTGGTGATGTCATGACGCATCATGTAGCTTTCGGAAACTTCCATCGTACAGTTGTGAGAGAATGAGAAAAAGAGAAGTCCTGTCTTAGTGTTATTGGAACAGTCTTGACCTTGCAGAGCTCCTGAAAGTTCTTGGTGACCCCTGGGGAGATCTCTGGACACAAGATATGTTGAGAGTCACTGAGTAAGTGCATCTCTTGGTGGCATTGACCTTATGATTGAACCCCCGCACCATATAAGCTCTGAAGGTCATGCTGGTGAAGTTCGTCCATTCCGGAACTTGATCAGAATTCTTAGGCTAGAAATGCCAGCCCGTTTTCTTGACTCCTGGTGGAATTGGACCTAGGCCGTCCCTGATGACAAGTTCCCTATTTTAGGCTTAAAGGCTTGTACTTTAAAGGGGGCCACATGGTCTCTTTTGGTAACTCAAGTCGGTGTTCTTGAATCACGGTGACTGTTAGCAGCCCACCGAGGACAGAGTGCAAGGTTTGAAGCAGAAGGTGCTTTGTCACCTCTGACATTTAATTTAAGTCCTTTGGATTGAAAATCACCCATGTCTCCTATACAAGCAGCACTGCCTTCCCTGTTATGGTGAAATCAGGCAACGGCAGACATGCTTTCCTGGGGACGACATGTTGGGCTTAATGCTGGCTCGGTTACGATGGGGCTCTCATGCATCACACCGGTCTTGGCCTCTTTGTCTTTTCTTAATCCTGGCAGGTGGAGAAGGGAGGCTCCAGAGAGCTTACAGAGTGTGCACTGGTCACACCCCCAGTGTTTGGCATACCTACATTTAGAGAAGACGTTCAGACCTCTGGTTTCTCAGCTGGAGTCCCCGTAGCTTCCAAGCCAGACCTTTGCTTAGGTCACCTGTCCGCTCATTCATCCAGGCCTAAGGTAGACGAAAGCAGTGCTGCTTAAGCTTGAATGTGCATTTGAATCACCTGGGGGTCTTGTTCAAGAGTAGATTTTAATTCAGCAGGGCTGGGGTGGGACCTGGGAGCCCTCTTTTCTTGCAAGCTTCCAGGTGATGATGTGGCTGGCCCACGGACTGCACTTTGAGAGACAACGGAACAAGGGCTATCCCCCTGTGAAAGGGAGTGCTCCAAACAGTTGCAAGGGGGTTTCTAGGCAACAGGCACATTTGTGGCTGTGGCTGTAAAGGGCCTTAGCATTGCCAGCCCCCCTGCTCAGCTGGGAGCTGGGGAGAAGACAGCTTCTGGGACAAGACAGACACACCCACGGTTGTGTCTGGAGGCTGTGAGCGCTGGGCTGGAAAAAAGCCCTTTTTGTATCTCTCTTACTGCTAGTGGCATGGTGGCATCAGCAATCCTCGAAAAGCCGGTTGTCACTGCCTAAGCCCCAAGCACAGAGGGGGAAGGCCCAGTGGCCTTGGCCTAGCCTTGCAAAGACTCCTTCCAAAAGCATTTTTTTTTTTTTTTGAATTTGGAAAAATCCAATTTAGTCTTGATTCTGCCTGTGTGTGTTTATCATATCACTTCCTGGTCATTCTCACCACCCTCTGGCATTAGGTCTGCTTAACTTAGGATCGTTCAGGGTAATGATTACGCTGTGCACCTCTCCTGCCTTATGCTCTCCCCAGCTCTTGTCTCTTTATTGTCTCTACCTAACCTTTGTGTCTACCTTGGACAAGTATGCTCAAGAATTCCTGCATAAATAGGGTTCCACGTAAACCAAAGGCAGGGAATGACAGAAGAGGCAGGGTAGATGCATTTTATTTATCTGACGGCCACCTGGCTTGCTTTCAGGCTCTGGGTGCCTGGGCCGGTACGACTTTTGTTTTCCGGGCTGTGTACGGATGACCGAGTTTATGGCTTCACTTTGGGCTCTCCTTTGCCCTTCCCACATCCCTGTGCGCTGTCATTAATAACATAACTTCATCGGGCCTCAGGAGGACAGAAACACTCCTAGATAGGATCGCAGTGATTGAAGGGACATGTAAAAGTTGACAGCATAACTTACAAGGGAGCATTTAAATTCTTTAATAATTCATCCCCATGTCATATTTCCGTGCTCTGTGGAACAAATGTCACAGTGGTGTTAGGGGTAATTGGTCGTAATGAGTCACTGAAATACCTCTTCCTCTTTCTTCTAGCTGCTTCTCTTGACAGCCTTGCCGCTAACGTAAAGGTAATTGTAGAAATAGCATTTGTGAAATGACTTACTTCCCGCTCTAATGGCGGTTATTGTGCCTTCCCCGACGAGTGGTGGGAAGTGTACTGCTAGCAAGTGCTGCTCATGGGAATGGATTGCTGGAGTCTCAGCAGAGTCTGAGCGGTGCCTGGGCCCTCCTGTGTGCTTTGTGCTCGTTGGTTTGTCCCCCTCACGTACGCGCTCTTCATCTGTGGAATGAATCCCCCTGCATGTGGCCCCAGAACCTGCTTCAGCAGTAGGTGTTCTTCCTGCTTTTTTTCCTAAGCGAATACTTGCATAATACATAGAGGTGGTAAGTCACTTGCTCTTGAAGTTTGATTGGTTTGGGAAGATGAAGGCTCAAACTTCGATGTTCCAACATGAAAATAGATACAGGCAAAGAATGGAGTATATGGGGCTTTTCATGCCGTGGCATTTAAATAGTTTATTTAAAAAATGATGTCTTCACCAAACCTGATAATCCCATATGCTCATAAATCAAACCTCAGAGCATGAGTTTCTTTTGGCTTGTGGATATATGCCAAATGTGCAGAATTTTGGTTACCTTTCCTTGACCTTGAGCTTCTGAGCATTTTGTCTCTCACACTGCCACTTCCTGCTCCTCTTTTACTGGGGGAGCTCCCCGGGGGGGCAGGCCCTCTATCCGCTTGTCCCCTTCCCACCCCATCTACCTCCAGCTCTAAATTCAGCAAACGAAAACAAAATCACAGCTGAAGAATCATGCATGTTGTTCCTTAGGTTATCAAAGAGCCAGATGAACGGATTGTTTTAAGGAAAGAATCATCGTCACCCTTCGATTCAAGTAAGTTCGGAAAACCCTCGCCCAGTTACAGTAACCATGGGGATGCCGATTTCCTCAGGGAAGCTTCGCTTGCCACCTCCCAGCATTCCAGATCCGCCAGCCCTCTTCTGGATGAGCCCCTTCTCTGCGATGAAAGGTCAGCAGCAAGCCCCCTGTTTATTTCATTGTGCGAAAAGTGTGTTGTGGTCTAGCAGGAGTGAAGCCTGGTCACTCCATCGCTTGCTTCATTAGGGTTATTCAGCTGTTGATATGAAAAATTAGTGTTCGTTTTTAAGTCTTCCCAGAAGGAAGAGTTGAAGCCTTTTCTCTCGCTTGTGGAAAGCATATCTCAGAATGTTTGTTGAAAACAGGACAAACATGGGGCGCGTGGGTGGCTCAGTGGGTTAAGCCTCTGCCTTAGGCTCAGGTCATGATCCCAGGGTCCTGGGATCAAGCCCCGACTCAGTGGGGAGCTTGCTCCTCCCCCCACCCACCGCCTGCCTCTCTGCCTACTTGTGATCTCTGTCTGTCAAATAAATAAATAAAATCTTAAAAAAAAAAAAGAAAATGGGACTAACAGCTAACTTGGCATAGGTGCTATTTATCTATCCATTTTTGTCTTCCATAAAAAAACAAAAGGAGTGAAAAAAAAATCACCCATAGTTCTGCCACTCAAAGGCAAAGATTATTAACATGTAGGTGTATTTTCTCTTTTTTTTTTGGACATGTTTTCTTGGCTTATGTGTAGGATTGTCACAAATAACACTCCCCACCTCCTGCCCAGTTGCGTATATGTGGCAGGCAGACCAGAAATCGAGAGAGGGACCTTTGTTTTCCAGACTGTACCATCTGGTAAAATGACCAGCCATCCAGCTGGCCTGGGACTACTGTGACTTTAGCCCTTGACGTCCTGCATTCTGGGAAACCCCTGATTCCCAGGCAAGCCAGGATGGTCTGGTCACCTTAGCTCCGGGAAAATGGCACTGAAGATAACATTTTTAAGACAGTTGTTAAAAATGGATAGTTGACATATTATACTAGTTTCAGGTATACAGAGTAATGATTCCGTTTTAGTGTATATTGCAGAATGATCATCCCAGTAAACCCAGTTTACCTCGGTCACCATACGTAGCTGCAGAATTTTGTTTTTTCTACAGAGTGCTGAGAACTCTTAAGATTTATTCTCTCTTTCTCTCTCAAAAAAAAAGATTTATTCTCTCAGCAACTTGTAAATATCCAAAATGGTGTTAACTGTAGTCTCCACGCATATGTCTCTATATTTCTTTTATAACAGGAAATTGTCCTTTTGACTCCCCTGACCCCCGGAGTCCAGCCACCAGCTGTCTGGTCTCTGTAGCTGTGAGCTTGTTTGTGTTCTTCCTTAATTCCATCTACAGATGAGAGCACATGGTTTTTGTCTTTCTTAAGACAGTTGTTCTGGGAAAAAAAAAAAAAACTAACAAAAAACAAACCATTGTTCTGAATGAGGACTATGCCGGTCTCCTCTTCTCTGCACTGTTAGTCATGACAATAAGGAGAGAGAGTCTCGTATCCAAGTGACACGATTGCTCACAAAGGGACTTGGTAGTAAATCCCAGTAGTAGTAAATCCCAGTAGGTAGTATAGTAGGTAGTACTACCCAGTAGGTAGTAAATCCCAGAATGAAAGTCACAATGAAACGAAAGTCCTGCAATTTTAATAGGAATTATATTAAGTTTGACTAAGACTAAGAAAGTGGCCGTGCGTTCTTAGTGCTTTGCAGAAATGATAGAATACATTTACATTGAAATGTTGTATCATAGACTCGAGGAGACCAAGTCAAATATTTTAGTAAAATCTATTAAAGAATGGTGAATTCCTGATTACTTACTTCTTGGGAGGAAAATAACATGAAATAGATTTTTTAAAAACCAGCCCTGGCAGGCAGACACAGGTGGTTAGAGACATTTACGTCCCTCTCTCTACTTGGCCTTCGTCTCCTCTTGGCTTAGCCTCTGGACGTAAAGATTTTAAACAGAGACGGGAAAGGACCTTCAGCTGGTGGGTCAGGGGACGTGAGTTCTGGTGCCCATCTGTGTCTAACTGCTGTGTGATCTCACAGAAGTGCTCAGCCTTGTAGACCTTCTAGACTTTGGTTTCCCCATCTGTAAAATGGGTGTGATGATCAAACAGCCATTCTCTTACAGGTACAAAATGGTTCTCTGCTGTCAGAATCAGGGGCAGCTTATAGCTTTTGTCCATGTGCCTGTGTTTATACTTTTCCCAAACTCCTCGTAATCAGCCTAGTGAACATTTCTGAGGGACGGAGTTGGGGCTGCCTCTGCTGAGCTCCTACCAGGTGGACTGGGATGGTCAGGATGGGTCCCTGTTTGCCCGTGGCTCCCACACTAGACCGGGAGGCAGGCATACACTCATGTCACTGGATGAGATGCGTTTAACAGAAGGACCATCCACAAGTGGGTGAGAGACAGAGCAGGAGGTGGGTAACTTCCTCAAGAGGGAGATAAGGAAGGCCTCGTTTCTTTTTTTTTTTTTTTAAAGATTTTTTTTTTTTAATTTATTTGACAGACAGATCACAAGTAGGCAGAGAGGTAGGCAGAGAGAGACAGGAGGAGGAGGCAGGCTCCCGGCTGAGCAGAGAGCCCGATGCGGAACTCGATCCCAGGACACTGAGATCATGACCTGAGCCGAAGGCAGAGGCTTTAACCACTGAGCCACCCAGGCGCCCGGCCTCATTTCTTTTTAAATAGATTTCTGAGATGGCTTGTGCAGTCTTCAGCAGCCTCTCCTGAGTGTCTTTATGCAGCCGGCCAGTGTTCTCAGCTGTGGCTCA
This sequence comes from Lontra canadensis, assembly GCF_010015895.1. Classification (NCBI taxonomy): domain Eukaryota; kingdom Metazoa; phylum Chordata; class Mammalia; order Carnivora; family Mustelidae; genus Lontra; species Lontra canadensis. Next base: position 5,256,724 of record NW_022631025.1, read on the forward strand.
CTAGGAACTCACCTCCTATCTACGGAGGCAGAATCCTTGGGATTGGAGCTGGGTGTGTGGCGGCCTGTAGTGTCTCTGTGGGCAGAAGAGTGCCTTGGAGGAGAACAGGATTGGTAGCTGGTCTGCTAGCCTGGAATGGAAACCCTAACATTTAAGACATTTCTCCTGATCTCTGGGAACTTCCAGCTTAGCAGAGGATTTAAAAACATGCGCCCAGAGGGCTTTCTGTCAGGCGGGGCTCTGAGAATAGTATGGACCAAACGTTATCAGGGTAGAAAGGAGGAGGAGGGAAGGCACTGATGGAAAGCTTCACGGAGGAGGGGGTATTTCCATGGGGGCCTTGAGGGGAGGGGATTGGATTATGATGGAGTTGAAGGAGGGGAGGGATGGGCGGTGAGAAGGCAGGGGGCCCTGGTGGTGTCTAGAAGTTAGACAAGCTTGCGGGAATAGTGGGTGCCAAGGCCAAGAGCCTGAGGGACTGGGGAAGCTGAGCTAAGGAGTCTGGGTTTTGTTGGATGGCAGCAGGGGGTTTTTGCAAGTTCCTTCTCGGGAGTTAGCACATTTGACTGTAGGATGATGACTCTGGCTGCAGACCAGATTGTTATCCTCTACCTCTGATGGATCAGCAAATTCTGTTTGCCCAGAGTCCCTCTAAATGGAGAGCTTTGGAAATAATTTGACTATGAATTTGTAAATTAGGCCATGAAACTGTGACAAAGGATAGCATAGTCATGGAGAGGCCATCTGGTTTGCCCAGGACCGTCCAGTGTTTATCGTACATTAGCTAAAGAGAATGATTGCACCCAAATTGCTGAAATTCTTTAAGAATCTTTGGAAAATGGTCTTTGTGCTCTTCATCACCAAATGGCCCATTCTGCCTCAGAGTTTAGGTGTTGGTACCCACCCCCTCCCAAAGATGAATGAATGAAGGGATGAATTCAGTGACTCAAGGAATATTAAATACCTACGTGGTATTCAGTACCTACAGGGCCCTGGATTCCCGGTGCCAGTTTCAGTCTAGGGGCGGACACAGACATGAGCCAAATACTGACCAGGTGTCAGTGGTCAAGCACTGTGAGCAAGGGGGAATGGACCCCAAGTGCAGGTAGGAGGTGATTGGACTGAGCTCTGAAGGTGGGTAGGGTGCACATGAGTTGGGATCATGGTTGGGGTGGCGGCCTTCCAGGCCGGGGGAGCAGGGTTGGCCAGACGTGGAAGGGAGCCTCCCATCGGAGGAACTGGAAGGCTCTGGTACCATCTGTGGTGATGTTTGGGTCTGAGTAGCCTCAAGTAAATGAGATGAAACATACAATCCTTGCGGCGGAAAACAGTTGGGGTTACATTTTGTGTTAAACATTTATGGATGAAATTTCTAAGGATTGAGAGAAATACCTGAAATGCCCAGTAAAGTACAAGGAAGAATCACTCACAGCCACAGACTCAAACACCAACCATTCTTCACATTCTGGTTGCTTTTATAGTCAGTGTGTATCTTACGCGGATGGTTAATGAAGACATGCAAAGCACACTGTGTATATTGCTTGTTCCTGCTGCTTCTTGCTAGTAAGTTATAAATAGCCACCCACTGTGTTCTGTACTCTAAGTATCCTTTTTAGCAGCTGCATAATACTCCGCCCTGCTTTTGTGTGTTGGCCAGGTTCCGCCCTTGCTCTCAGTCCTCCTGGAGGAAGATCCATGAAAGGGTGTGCAGTCTCCTGACATCCCACAGAGCTCAGCAAAACCTGCACAAGGTAGGGCTTCTGAAACAGCAGAATCTCTACTGACAAAATCACATGGGAACGGGGGCGTCAGTCTAGGGCTGGGGCAGTGGGGTGGGGGGAGAGACAGACATTAATCCAGTAACCACAGAGTTAAATGTAAAATTGTGATGCTTACCAAAGAGGGGGCCTGGTGTCCTGAGAGCATCTGAAAGGGGGCACTTGACTTGGTGGGGAATCAGGGCAGGCTTCCTGGAGGAAGAAACCAGGGAGCTTCCATCTGAGCAATGAGTTGCAGAGAGTTTGCAGGGTGGCACCCGCTGGGTGGAGGTCCTGCAGGGAAGGGGAGCATGGACCTTTCAAGGAGAGAAGATGGTCTCCTCGGCTGGAAGCCCAGACCTGTGCACCGTGCACAAGAATCCCCCAGTCCAGAGAAGTTGTGGTCTGAGGCTACAACATGGAAGAAAACATTAAAAGTTGATAGGGTGTTTTGGCTGTTTGACATGTGGGATCTGGGGAGTGTTTCTGACCCATAGATAAGATACACCCAGTACTTTTTCTACTGCAGGCTAGCAGCAGTTAGCCAAGTGACCCATCATCATGTGAAAAGAACTCAAATGAAAGGTTAGCAGTGGCCCCAGTGGTTGGATTTAAGGATACTGTGTCATAGTCAAAGGGGTCATCTTGGTCTTGACTTAAACACAGGCATAGCCCAGATTTATAGAACGACTCTTATAAACGAATATTGATTTTCACAGGGAGGGGTTGTAAATTACTTTGCTTCCTCTTGGCAAAGTTGTTGGCTTTGCTTTGTTAATTTCTAGTCTTTTCAAGTAAAATAATCCTTTGAAAATGTAAAAAGAAGGGAAGGAAGGGAGGGAGGGAGAAGAACAAGAAAGAAGGGAGAATTTGCATGTATGTGTACACACGATACTAAACCCTCCCCACTGCCATGTATGGCAGACATGCGGTCCATAGGCCTCTTAAATGCAAAAGCACACATTTGAGTAGCATTGATTTATATGTGTAATGATTTATATGTTACACTGTGTAACACAGTTGCTGGCTTGGCTTTTGTTATAGGAATATTCTGTCTCTGGAGCAAAGTATATCATCGAAAGACCAAGCTACCTGGTGAAGGCATACCCAGTGCATGAACAGAGATATTTTTAAGCTGCTGTCTTTTGTAAGTAAGCAGCTTAAGTGCTGCTTCTTATTTTAATTGGCTTAAATAATTTCCTGCTGTCAGGATGAAGTAATTAGAAAATGTGGTGGAGAGGAGATGGGTTGGAGACCCCAAGTACCACACAGGAGGACTACAGCATGTGTGTCTGTGGTCTGCCAGGCCTGTCTCTGTCTCTCTTTCTCTCCTCTGCCTCCCTCCCATCTTCTTTTGTGGCACCGCTTCTAACTCCTTGAATAGTCTCTTCCCTGCCACAGGGCCTTTGCACCTGTTATGCTCTGTCTGAAATAGTACTTCCTGACCCTGTTTGGGTCATTTCTCTTTATCCTCTGGTCTCTTGACTTTCCAGGACACTTCCTTCCCCTCCAAGGCATACCTTTTTAGAGCGCCACCATTTCCCTTCCTAAAGCTGACATAATTTGTTGTTATATTTGTATATGGGTTTTATAAAGGGCTGATTGCCCCTTCTACTAATGAAACCTTCCCAAGGTCAGGGACTCTGTCCCTTCTGCTAACTAGTAGCCAGTTTTGGCACCCAACAGTGGAATCCCACTGAACATAGACAAAGTCAACTCCAAATGCCGGGAGTGGGCCCTGAGTGAGAACCTCACTCCCCCTTCTGCCATCCTGCTACGATCCTGGTAGCACATGACCTCGGCACTGGGTAAATATTTTTTCATGAGTGAGTGTGGAATGGGGTGATGAGACAGCTGTAGAATTCAGGTCTGTGGTCAGTAGTTGGCCACACTGTGGAGTGACGTTATTCCTGAGGTGTTCTCTTCTCATCCCTTTCTATCTGGGCCTGGAATTATGATATCTCTTCCTTATTAAGCACTTCCCAAGTCCAGGAACTGGTGCCAACACTTCACATGCATCAGATGAGTTAATACCTAATTCTTACCACACCCTTATGAAGTAGGTTCTACCATTAGTTCCATTTCACAGATAAGGAAACTGAGGCATGGGGAGGTTTAGGTGACTTGCTCAGGGTCACATGGCCAGTGAATGGCATGTCTGGGAATATGAACCTGGGTGGTCTGGCTTCAGACACCTTGCTTTTTTTGTTGTTGTTTATGTTAAAAATTTTTTAAAAGATTTTTTTTTTAAATGTATTCATTTGAGAGAGAGTGAGCAAGAGCATGAGCAGGTGGGAGGGGCAGAGAGAGAGAGAGGGGGAGAAGCAGGCTCCCCGCTGAGCAGGGAGCCCATTGTGGGGCTTGATCCCAGGACTCTGGGATCATGACCTGAGCCGAGGGCAGACGCTTCACCAAATGAGCCATCCAGGCGCCCCCAGCAACCGTGCTATTAAAGCATTACATTCCATTGTCTCCCCAAACCTAGAGTGTGATAGGGGAGCCCTGGGGTGAAAGAGGGAGCCCTTTGGAATTGAGCAGGGTCTTGGACATCACCCTTGATCATCTCCTGTGAGGAGCCTGTGCTCTTACGAACGCAGCAACAACAGCCTAGAGACATCGAAATTATTAGGAACCTTTTTGAGCCATGAAGGCGTGTGGGATGATACGCTACGTGTTCATGGTAGTCAGGCTCCTGAAAGTCTGGCTCAAGGGCCATTCGCGCTTTAGGCACAAGCCGCCTTGCCCCCAGGCTGGCAGGACTCTCCCCCATCAGCACCAAGGAATGTGGAGGAGGGCTCGCTAATAGCCCATTCTGCAAGCTTCTACCTCAGAACGTTCTGCTTGGTCGATGAAAGGATGGATTCTGGGCCACTTAAGCTCCAGTTGCCAAAATAGTCATCTAGGTATTTATTAGGCAGTTACACGGAACGTGGCCACGTAATGACCGCCATGGGAACGTGGCCACGTAATTGCTGAATGCCAAGCTGTGTTGACTCTCAGCATGGGGGACATCAAGTTACATAAAACCAGCAGATACGTGGTTGCTGGTGGGAGGGAATAGAGAGAAGGGAAGAAAAAAATTGAGTAACTCCTGTCTTAGAAAGTGGGTTTCCTTGGGGCGCCGGGCTGGCTCAGTCAGTGGAGCGTGTGACTCTCCATCTCAGAGTCAGGAGTTCGAGCCCCATGTTGGGGGTGGAGTTTACAGAAAAAAAAAAATAAAGGCAGAAAATGGGTTTCTTTGATGACACAAGTTCCCACCCAGTGGTTTGGAATATCCGCCCCACATTTGGGTCATTCATTCATGGTGAGGCAGGGCTGGAGGGCCGTGTTGGTGAACCTGTTGGTGGTTGTAAGGAAACTCAGGTGACTTCAGTTTATCTTAAGCAAACAGGGCGTTTATTAGAAGGACTCTGAGTATCTCCATGAATCCAGGGAGGGTGCAAACAAGGAGATCAGGCTGCCGAGATGGGACGGCTAGAGTCCCCCCAGGGGTCAGGAAGACAGCTCTGGGAGGAGCATGTGCAGGAGCCCCCGCAGGCTCCCACCCTTTGTCCCCCGCCTTGCTTTTCTCAAAGACCCGCTCCTGCTTGCAGCTCTAGTTCTTATCTCGTGCCTTCTCAACCTCTGTGCACTCACTGTTGAGCGGACGTCTCTCTCCTGGGTTCCTAGTGATCTCCAGCCTGGGGGAAATGGAACAGTAAACCTTGGCGCAGAAGGGCCAGTGACTCTTGAGCCAATAACAGTGAATCCGATTGTCTGACAAGGGAACAGGTGGAAGAACTGGGTGGGCGGGGGGTTGGAGTACATCTATTTCTCGTTATTCTGGATGTTTTGGGACTTGGTACTTTTGGTATAAAATAGATGATCCCTTGTATACTTTGAAATGGTTAACATTTTATAAACATAAGCACAATTTCGTGTTATGTGACTTTGGCCCCCCCCCACCCCCCCACGCCCCTGGCAAATCCCATAAACCAGTTCCTACTCCCTCCAGGATCAGCCCTAGTTCTCTTTAGAAGGTGTGATTGTCTCTGTGTCATGGTCCTTACCAAGGGTGGGATCTGATTGTCCCTGTCTGGCATGAGCTCATTGGGACTCCGCTTTCAAGGACGGGCTTCCAGGGCCCCCTTCTGTGACACCTCTGGGTCCTGCAGGCAGACCCAGGCCCTCTGCCTTCTGCTCCCAGACCTGCCTCCACTTAGCACCTCATTCCTCCAACCCTCATATCGGAGTTGGTTTTCCTTAGGGTAACCCTCCCAAGAAGGGAGCAGAGACTGACCAGATGGCCCCAGCTCTGGCCCATGAGTGTCCCACCACCATGGCCAGCCAACAGGAGCCACCCCACTAGGGATGCTCCTAGGAGGGTGCCAAGGAACTCAGGGCTTATGTCCTCAGACGCAGACAAGAACTGTAGCACAGAAACCTTTCTAAAATTAACGAGGAGCAAAATGGAAATAAACCAAGAAAGAAACAAAAAAAAGGACAGAAATTAATGAGAAAGCTGGTTTCTGCTCTGTCATAGCTCATTTGGCCTCCAGGTCCTGCGACAGTGGCTGGCATGGCTTCCAACCTCACTTGTCCCCAGTGGACAGGCAGGAGCTGTGGTACCTCCTCTCCCTGGGGTCCCTTCACCTGTGTTACAACCAAAGCAAAAAGCGGGTCAGCCTGCACATGCCCAGCTCCAACCCCGGGGCCTCTCTCTGACTCAGTCACAGCTCGGAGGGTCCTATTGTTTGGTGGCTTATGGGGATTGATACAATGGATGATGTCGCCCCTCCCTTCATCCCAGGACCTCTAGTCTCTCCAGTCCAACAGACACAGGTGGTAACTGGCCACCCAAACCATGGGGCACATTCCTGGGTCAGTGGTCCTCAGTGAACATTAGAGGCGCTCTGAAAACTCCTGATCCCTGGGCCTCGCTCTGGACCTATTTAATTGGAATCTCTTTGGGTGGTGCCTGGAAAGGATTTTTTTTTTAAGATTTTTTTAAATTAATTTTTAAATTTTTTTATAAACATATAATGTATTTTTATCCCCAGGGGTACAGGTCTGTGAATCGCCAGGTTTACGCACTTCACAGCACTCACCACAGCACATACCTCCCCAATGTCCATAACCCCCCCCCCCTCTCCAGACCCCCCTCCCCCCAGCAACCCTTAGCCTGTTTTGTGAGATTGAGTCTTTTATGGTTTGTCTCCCTCCCGATCCCATCTCGTTTCATTTATTCTTTTCCTACCCCTAAGACCCCCACGTTGCATCTCCATTTCCTCATATCAGGGAGATCATATGATAGTTGTCTTTCTCCGATTGACTTATTTCGCTCAGCATAATACCCTCTAGTTCCATCCATGTCATCGCAAATGGCAAGATTTCATTTCTTTTGATGGCTGCTTAGTATTCCATTGTGTATATATACCACATCTTCTTAATCCATTCATCAGTTGATGGACATCTAGGTTCTTTCCATAGTTTGCCTATTGTGGACATTATTGCTATAAACATTCGGGTGCATGTGCCCCTTTGGACCACCACGTTTGTATCTTTAGGGTATATATCCAGTAGTGCAATCGCTGGGTCGTAGAGTAGCTCTATTTTCAGCTTTTTGAGGAACCTCCATGCTGTTTTCCAGAGTGGTTGCACCAGCTTGCGTTCCCACCAACAGTGTAGGAGGGTTCCCCTTTCTCCGCATCCTCGCCAGCATCTGTCATTTCCTGACTTGTTAATTTTAGCCATTCTGACTGGTGTGAGGTGGTATCTCATTGTGGTTTTGATTTGTATTTCCCTGGTGCTGAGTGATGTGGAGCACTTTTTCATGTGTCTCTTGGCCATCTGGATGTCTTCTTTGCAGAAATGTCTGTTCATGTCCTTTGCCCATTTCTTGATTGGATTATTTGTTCTTTGGGTGTTGAGTTTGCTTTTTTAAAAGATTTTATTTATTTATTTGACAGAGATCACAAGTAGGCAGAGGGACGGGCAGAGAAGAGGAAGGGAAGCAGGCTCCCGGCCAAGCAGAGAGCCTGATGCGGGGCTTCATCCCAGGACTCTGGGATCATGACCTGAGCCAAAGGCAGAGGCTTTTAACCCACTGAGCCAGGTGCCCCTGGAAAAGATATTTTTAAAAATGTTCTTTGGGAGATTCTGATGCACATTTAGGATGGAGAATCCTGCAGGTGGCTTGAGATGGGGGACTTGGAATACCAACCCCCCCCAATCCTGTACAGACTCTCTCCGTGCCCAAAAATATGATCCCATTCATGGAACAGAATGGGGGCGGGCTTAACGGTTCAGCCCAGCTTCTGTGCCTTCACTGTGAGCCCAGGAGGCTGTGTACTCCTCAGGAGAACACTAAGAGGTAGATACTCGGCTTATCTCATCCTGATGTGATGCAAAGAAGGCTGGTAGCTTGCTGAAGGTCACAGGCTGCTGGGTCCTGCTACCTAATATGGCCTCCTCCCGCCCTGAGGCTGTAGAGCCGGCTCAGACCCCCGTGATCCCAGGTAGGGCTCCGTGCCAGGACTGGGCTCGAGTGACACCACCTTCTCCTCCGGGTGCTGACAGTTTGCCTTTTTCTCTGTACCATGTGCAGCGCGTGAAACTTCCAGCTGCACAAGGGAACCTGAAGGAGAGTGGGAGGAGTGTCGTGGACAACTCAGGGAGCCAACTGACACGTCCTTAGAGAAAGGAACAACAGCTTTTGTTACGAATCACCAGTGTCTCACCCCTTTCAAATCAAACCCTGTACTCAGTCTTTTGTGCCCAGGTAAGAGTCACGGATTAAAGTGTTTCCTGTGTGGGGCTCATATTTTCTTGTCAAGTCAGAGAATTCATGTTACAGTTGGCCGATGTGTTTCGAGCTCCAAATAGAAAATAACTGTAGTTGGGTGGCAGGTGCTTTTTCATTTAGAAAGCACTTTTTGGAATTCTAATGAAAGTGTCAGGATGCCTTTTCAGGTGCTCCTCATTTGTGTCACTGTGTGTGTGTGTGTGTGTGTGTGTGTGTGTGTGTGTTTTAAGATTTTACTATTTATTCCAGAGAGAGAGAGGGAGAGTGAGAGCACGCACACAAGTGGGTGGAGGGGGCAGCGGGAGAGGGAGAAGCAGACTCCCTGCTGAGCAGGGATTCCCGAGATCATGACCTAAGCCAAAGGCGGTGCTTAACCAACTGAGCCACCCAGGCGTCCCACTGGATGTGTTTTTGGAAAGTTTTTAAATTTTTCCTTCCTTCCTCCTCCTCCCTGCCCCTTCCCTTTCCCTCCCTCCTTCCCGCCTCCCCCTTTCCTCTGCTCTTCCCTCCTTTCCCCCTCCTCCTACCCTCCCTCCTTCCTTTCTTCCTTCCTCAGCTTAGATCTTACATGAGCTAGAGGAGGATGCTATGTAGAGGAATAACCTGAAAAATCCTCCAGGAAAAGGCTGTCAACCTGATTTTCTTTTCGGTAAATGTTTTTTGTGGTTGGTTTGTTTTTTTTTTTTAGTGTTAGGCTTGATTTACACAAAGTCCACTGACAACTTAGGAGGAGGGAGCCTTACATCTGGAGAACTCAGATCTTGCTCTAAATGTTCCCCTTCTAGGATACATTTGTAAGAGGAGCCCGGTTTCTTAGGACTGTAGTTTAAACCACTCCTTCTGTCACCTGCCCCCGCCCCTTTTCCAGCAGTGCTTAATACATTTATAAGAGGAACAAAACCTTCCCCAAACATTTCTGTGGAAGAGCTACTTGAAGTAAATATACTCTGCAAACATGACTGCCAAAACCAGATTTAAAATGAGCTAGAAGGCACCCTGGGGAAATGTTTACACAGACTGAGGGAGCATGAGGAGGGGGACGGGCCGCGACGACGTGGGGCTGGAGACGCATTTATCTTTGTGCGGACAGGCCCAGAGCCAAGGGGCCTGAAAACGGGAGCGTTATAACCTGCCATTTTCCTCTACTGTACCCTAAATCCTTTTTAGTTTTTAAAGGATTCAGTGAGAGTCAAATTTCCTTCTCTCATTAGGACCACAGTAATCGGTTTGTGAGGTAAATTAGGAATACAACATTAATAAATAAAGGAGGAAAAAAAAACCCAAATAAAAGTTCATTTATTCTCTTCTCAATTTCCAGCCACATAGTAAAAGTGTGTATGTTATAACAGGGATTTCATCCACTTTGGAAAACAGACAAATGCTTGATTACACCTGCTTGTCTGTTTGGGTGTGTCTGAGACTACAGTTGTCCTTTATTTTGATGTCTAGTCATCATTAAAAATAAAAAAGTACCGTGTTATGTGAAGGCTGTGACGTGAGGCCCAGAAAAGAACCTCTTACAAAGGACATAAGCAGCTCGAGGAAGCCCATTCCAGTGGGATGGCGTCCCGGGCCAGTCAGCTCAAGCGGATTCCGGCACGGTCGCTGTTCAGGTTTTCTGAAATGGTTTGAGTCTAATTCCTCGATTCAGTTTAGGTCTCAGATCTTAAATGCCCATACTTATTTAAAGTCTTTTTTTTTTTTTCTGTTCTGCAAGTCAATCTTCTTTTCACTTTCTGATCAGTTAACTCTATTGTTTATTCTTATTTTACCTTTTTTATGTCTCAAGGAGTTATTTCCATTTTGAGGAATCACCTTGGGGCCAGGATTGCAGTTGAGGTATTTTGCTTTTGGGGTATATAAGAATGTGAATAATTTTGTGAGGGATTGGGATTCCTTTGGGAAGATCTGTGTCATTAAACATGGTAAAACATTCCCACCTGTCTTGCTTCAATTTGTTACTCCTTTCTGACTTGCACAGGTGCAGATCTGTCAAAGCCTAGACTGTATATTCCAAGCAGGTGTGATGGGGTCTGGGTTTGCAGAGGCTCCTGGGAAAATCTCCTGGGCCTTCCATGCAAAAGCCACTGTGCAAAGTGGCCATTTTCCTAAGGTCTCTTGACTGACCCAGAGTTAACTGAAACCTATAGACCGTGAATTCTAAATTTAAAAAATGAGTGTGCACATGATACGTTTAACTTAAGAAAAGGTGGTTGGTTTTAAACGCATAACTGAGAGGATGGATGGGTCACGTGTGCGAGTTCAGCCTAATGCCCAAGGCCTGGCCACTCTTAATAATGGCCATGACTCTGCTCCCCTAGTTCCATTAAAGGAGCTGTCCGGCCTGTCTGGGGGCAGCCCGAGGAAAGGGCATGCCTTCTGTCCATGGGTGACAGTGATCCCGCTGGTGCTGCTGTCCTTCTCTGAGCTGGTGACCCATCCCCACACCTCCTGGGGACGTGCGGGTCTGGAGTTCCCAGGTCCTGGGAACCTTGCGGGCGGTGAGAAGTACTTCACCCCTTGGGTCTGCTCTCACTGGCTCCTCCACGCTGGGTCTGGGGCAGCTGCGGCTGTTTTGTACATGACGGCAAAGAGCTTATGCTAGGTTTCACCTTCACGGCGAGGACGTTTGGCATAGAGTCATCATGCCGAGGGCTAGAGCTTTTCCTTGCTGCAAAGGGGCATTTCCAGGATGGGTGGGTTGTCAAAGCTTCTCCAGCAGATTAAGGCGATCCCAGTCCGAACTGCCCTCCTGGGGATTCTGTATCTTTTAGAGCGAGCCTCCCGCACTCCCGTAAGTATGTATTTTTCTTATCTTTATTTTAAAAGTGCCCTATGGCCCATGGCGTACAATCAGCCCTCCTCATCTACCTGTAAATCTCCTGCTGGGGCTCGTTTGCTGTCTGTGGCTCCACGACTGCAGCTTTGCCTCTGATAAGACAGGCAATAACCGTGATATATGGGCCGGATTTGCTTTGTCCGAGTGGGAGGGTCACACGGGGTGGGGGAGGGAAGCTTCAACACCAGGAACTCCAAGCTGACAGCACTCAGGGCCACCAAGGCCAGCCCCTGATACGGTGAAGGGGATTTGGGGGGCTGCCAGACTGCTGAGCCATCCGCATTTGGACTTTATTATTTTTTTAAAAGATTTGCTTTAGAGAGAGAGAGAGCACAAGTGGGAGGGGCAGAAAGAGGGAGAGATACTCTCCAGCAGACTCGGGGCTCAATCTCCTGACCCTGAAATCACCACCTGAGCCGAAACGCAGGTGCCCCCAGAAGTAGGGCTTTAAAGGGCAGAGGGAGAAGGGAGCCCACTGGCAAGGCAGAGAGTTTGCACTGCTCAGGTGAGAGTCGAAGGCTGTGCTGGGTTGGGATCGGCTGGGAACCAGCCGGGCTGTCTTACTGCCTGTCCTCCCAGCTTGAATGGGTGTGGAGGGCGATTTGTTCCAGTTCCTTCCACAGAGGCCAGGACAAGGCAACGCTGAGGGAGAGCTACAGCCTTGTAAAGACTTTACCATCTAACTTTGGGAGACTTGGGATCCCAGTAAAGAAGTGGAGTAAAGCGTTTTTTCCTTCTTGCTGCCTGCGTTTCCTCATTTTTTCGTTCCTTTGTTGGGTGCCAGGAGCTTCCCAAGGGCACCACAGTGAGGGCTTTGGAGTGCACCTGGATTTCAGTCCTGCCCCTGCCGTGTCCTGGGTGAGTGACCAGGGCAAAGTGACCTAGAACCTCTTTGTGTCTCAGCATCTGTCCATGTACGTTGGAGGATTATAGTATCCACTTTGTGACGTCACTGTCCAGCACTGTGTATTGGTGCCCGGCACAAAAGAAGCCTCTGTAAGTACCGGCTGTTACCATCTGCATCTCGTTTCATTGAGGAAGGTGTTTGGCCTCCTGCCCGCCTTTTTTTTTTTTTTTTTTTTTTTTTGCGCTAAGGCTACCAAGGCTCAGAAGAGCTAATGAGTGCCAGAGCCAATTTCCAAGTCATGGTCTGTTTTGTCTCTCAACCTCATATTCTTTCTACCACTTTCTGCCACCCCTGATTTGTCACCTGACTGTCCCCGAGGCTTGTGCATCCTAGATCATTCAACCTAAGGGGTTTGCAAAAATGAGCTCCGAACATTCCAGCAGAGTGACAGAGCAACTAAGTGCTCCTGACAGGAGTTGGAATGAGGTCAGCCGCTTCTTGTTGAGGTCAACGAGAGAGACTTTCTGCTCTGATTTCATATCCCTGGAATGTGATGTTTGTAAATAGCGTGTTTAGGAAGCCAGCTCCCTTCCTCTGCCCCCAACTGGAAATCCCTCTTCCTTTTCCTCCGGGAACTGACACTTATGTTGGTTTCATGGACGGAGGTAACTCTCACGGCCGTTTCAGTGGGGTGACTCGCAGGGACGGACTGTGTGTAACCGGGTCGTTGCTGGAAGTGCTGGGTTCGCGGTGGGAAAGCGCCATCGTGAGACGGTCACATGTCCTTGCATAAGGGTGAAGGATGCCACCCTGTGTTCATGGAGTCCCCTGGTCTCCCAGCCCTGACAGTTCACTAAATCAGTTCCACAGTCGCGTATGGGCTCACCCAATTTGCATTTATTAGGCTCCTACTGTGTGCCCAGTATGGTATCGTGCCCTGGGGGTGGGGGTAGTGATGAGCCCTGGGAGGAGTAGAAGGTAGAGCTCGTGCCTTCAGGAGTCCCTGGACTTGCTAGGGCCGTGAGATGCGGCATGTGTGACTCTCAGAAGCCGTTGCAGACTCCATTGCGGGATTCGTGACCGTCCGAAGCAGTGGGGTTTGAGATAACCAGCGGGGACTGAGGGAACTGGACAGTGTAAGTCCACCCCCTCCACCTCCGTTCCAGGTCTCCAAGCTCGGATCGAAAACAAAAGGCTCTGTGGCCACATAAAGCTGGTTTGAAGCTGAATCATGTCCACTGCCATGTGTTTTGACTCGTATTTAAGAATATCCAATAATGAGGGGCACCTGAGGGGCTCCATCGGTTAAGCATTCCCAGTCTTGGTTTCTGCACCGGTGGTGCTGATCTTGGGGTTGTGAGATCGAGCCCCACACTGGGTTGTGTGCTCAATGCTGAGTCTGCTTGGGATTCTCTCTCTCTGCCCCTCCCCCTGCTCTCTCTCTCTCTAAATAATAACATCTTAAGAAAAAAGAATATCGAATAATGATGCTGAATTGTTATCAGTAGTTTGTGGCACTCAGTTATATTATAATCAAGTCTCAAATTAATAATGCAGCATCTGACTGTGGACCAAGGTACTGTTACTTCTCTGGGTTCCAGAAGGTGAGAAATAATGGGTTAGAGATGTTGAGGTCTTGGGGCTGAGGACCAAGAAGTTTTTGACATCAAGGAGTAGGAAGACCAGGTGGAGAAGAGGTTTGGGAAAAGTAAGGAACCTGGAATCTAATGAGAGATCTGTGTACGGAGAAGGAGGAAATATCCTCTAGGGATAGCTTCTGAAGTGGCTTAAATATTAGGCCCTGGGTATGAGAATTTGTCCTGTGGACAGTACGAAGCCGTTAGAGGTTGGGATGGAGAGGCAGGCTTTCATCTGATGATCCTATACGCGGTGGTTTGGGAGTGGGTAGAGCCTCTCAGCAGGGAGGCTAGGACAGAGCCCTTGAAGAAGTCTGGAAATGAGGACCGTCAATTCTGGACTGGGTGGGAGGGTCCCAGAGACGAAAGTGGCCATTAAACATCGGGGACAGGAAGAAAAAATCAGGCAACTTATTTTAATGGTGCTCTGATGGTGCGTGGGGTGCAGGGTGGGGGAGACTGGCTCCTGTACGGCAGCTGGCCAGGGCTGAGCTGCAAAGTGAAGGTGAATTATTTAATCATCAGGAATGAGGTACTGATTGAGAGAATAACCACTCTGCCAACATGAGGACACTGCGTACTTTACGTTACAGATTTGCATTCTCCGTGACCTCAGTGAGATGAACTCAGGACTGAGAATAAAAGACGAGGCCAAGTCAAACCTTTCAGGGGGATATATATATATTTTTTCATGGTGTGTTTTTGGCAGTAGGACTCAGAGCTAGTGGGGGCCTTCTCTTGAATTTAGGTGGGGGTTCTTATGTTGTTACTTCTGAATCTTCTTCCTCCTATGAAGGACTCCTATAAGTCAATTTAGAGACTTATCAAGATACGTGTTGCTTATTTGAGAAGTCCCCGGGAAGAGAAGACGCCGGGATGCACCCCGCCCAATTATCATGTCCAAATAGATGCTAAGTCTTGGGTGGCTCATTTCACAAAGCAGGAACCCTATCACTTGGAGGCTGTCACCAGCCGCTGCCGCCATAGTGGAGAGATTAAAATACATGCACGAGCCCCTGCAGACCTGCCTCACAACTTGAAACCTTTTGAGGTCAAAGAGGGAAGACATTGTTATGATGCCAGGTTTCTGTGGAAATAAGGGGGATTTTGAAAACATGGTTGCTGACTCTGAAAAGAGAGACCACAAAAGAAATGTACAATGTTGGGGCACCTGGGTGGCTCAGTGGGTTAAAGCCTCTGCCTTCAGCTCAGGTCATGATCCCAGGGTCCTGGGATCGAGCCCCGCATCGGGCTTTCTGCTCAGCAGGGAGCCTGCTTCCTCCTCTCTCTCTGCCTGCCTCTCTGCCTCCTTGTGATCTCTGTCAAATAAATAAATATTAAAAAAAAAAAAAGAAATGTACAATGTTGCTTTTGGACAATCTCAGTTGAAAAAAGATGCCGGAGAGGTCTAAGGGAAATGCCCAGGAGATACTGGGGATCTGAACCTGAAATTTGGCCAGAGATCAGGGAAGCCACCAAGAACGGCCATGGATTTTGTGGATCCACATTTTGGTAATTGTCTGCATGGAAGTGGTACTGGAAGCCATAATAATGAGTGAATTTCTGGTGGAGAGCGTGGAGAGGGAGAGCAGGAGGAAATGGGGTTTGTTCATCAAACCACAAATGTTTGAGGGGCTTCTGTGTATTTGGCAGTGGGCAGAGGTGAGGCCTGAGGGAAGGGAGCAGCTGAAGGAGGTTGCACAGGTGACTAAGATGATGGGAGAGCATCGGGGCGGCACTTCTAATGTCTTAGTAGTCAAGGGAGCAGAGCTTAGTAGAAAACAGGCCAATGGGGGCGCCTGGGTGGCTCAGTCGGTGAAGTGTCTGCCTTCAGTTTGGGTCATGATCTCAGGGTCCTGGGATGGAGCCTCCTCCTGCTCAGCGGGGAGTCTGCTTCTCCCTCTGCCTGCCAGTCCCCCTGCTTGTGCGCTCTCTCTCTCTCTCTCTCTCTGTCAAATAAACAAATCTTAAAACTGAAACAAGCCAATGAACAGTGACAAACAGTGCCAACAAGAGTACGAGTGGGCCACTGAGAAGTGCCCGTTGGGTTTACCGTGGAGTTTTAGGAGAGCTGTGGGGCTAGAAGCCAGGGGAATAAGGGGATTAAGGTGCTGGTGAGAGGGAGGAAGGGGAGGCTGAGCCCAAGGACCGCTGTCCACCCTCTGAGCATCAGCAAGAAAGGAAAGGAGAAATAGGGGACCTGGTTTTATTCTGTTGCCTTCCCACCTCTGGCTTCACGACAGGCAAGAACCCTTGGCAGGATGAGGCTAGAATGAAAGAGCTGAAAGTGACCTGAAGCGCGGGTCCGACAACACTGTCTGGGCTCCAAGGGAGGTCAGGCGGGGGAACTACACATGCGCTCCAGTCTGTGCTGGAATGGGACAGTGAGGAGGGGGCGGCTTGAGGACAAATGATCCCAACAAATGACAGGACAGACACTTTGAAGAAAATGAGTAATTTTAAAGACTTGACACTTGGATACTTCCATGCTTTTTACTTTGTAGTAAATAGGAAAGTAAATGTAGATACTTTCCCTTTTTACCTTGTAGGTGGTTTTTCCAGCTTTATTGAGATACATTTGACAAAACTGTAATATATTTAAAGTGTACGGTGTGAGCATTTGATACATGTATACATGGGGGACGGATCTTCGTCACTGAGTTAATGAACACACCTTCACCTCACGTGTTTACTCTTCCAGATTTTGTTCGGTGAGAACTCGTAAGTTCTGCTCTTAGTAAACGTGAGTTGGGCAGTACAGGGCTGTCAGGCAAAGCGCCCGACTTGTACATCAGATGGAAGCGTGTACCCGTTCACCAGCCCTTCCCGGTCCCCCCCACCCCCAGCCCCCGACAAACCACATTCTCCTCTGTTTCTAGGAAGTGGACTGTTGTGTTTCAGATTCCACATATGGGATCCCATGCAGTGTATTTTTCTTTTCTTCTACTTCTTCTTTTTTTTTTAAAAAGATATTTATTTATTTATTTATTTAGTATTATTTTTTTAAAAAAGATTTTATTTCTTTACTTGACAGACAGAGATCACAAGTAGGCAGAGAGGCAGAGAGAGCGAGAGGAAGGGAAGCAGAGTCCCTGCTGAGCAGAAAGCCCAATGTGGGGCTTGATCCCAGGACCCTGGGATCATGACCTGAGCCGAAGGCAGAGGCTTCAACCCACTGAGCCACCCAGGCGCCCCTATTTATTTATTTATTTGACAGAGAGAGAGAGACCCTGAGAGAGAGAGAGAACACAAGCAGGGGGAGCAGCAGAGCGACAGGGAGAAGCAGACTCCTCGCTGAGCAGGGAGCCCGATGCGGGGCTCGATCCCAGGACCTCGGGGTTGTGACCTGAGCCAAAGGCAGACGCTTCACCGGCTGAGCCACCCAGGTGCCCCACAGTATATTTTTCTTTCTCTGTCTGGTTTATGTCGTATCATAATGCCCTCCGGGTTCATCCATGTTGTTGTGAATGGCAGGATTTCCTTCTTTTTGTTTTTAAGATCAAATACTATTTCATTGCGTGTATATATTGCTTTCGTTTTTCCTGTTCATTCACCCTGGGCATTTCGGTTGTTTTCCCATCTTGGCTCTTGTGAATTGTGCTGCAGTGAACCCGGGAGTGCGGGCATCTTTTTGAGGTGGTGATTTCATTCCTTTGGATACGTACCCAGACGTGGGCTTGCTGGATCAGAGGGTAGCTCCTTTTCAATTTCTTGCGGAACCTCCGTGCCATTTCCCACAGTGGCGGCAACCGTCTGCCATTCCCTCCAACAGAGCACGAGGGTTCCCATCTGTCCAAGTCCTCACGTATTTGTTCTCTCTTATCGTTTTTGATAGTAGACTAACAGATCGGAGATGACATCTCCCTGTGGTTTGATTTCCATTTCCTTGATGAGTGATGTCAAGTACTTGTCACATATCTACTGACCATTTGGAGAGCTTCTTTGGAAAAATGTCTATTCAGGTCCTTTGCCCATTTTTTTTTTTTTAAAGATTTACTTATTTATTTATTTGACAGAGATCACAGGTAGGCAGAGAGGCAGGCAGAGAGAGAGGTTGTAGGAAGCAGGCTCCTTGCTGAGCAGAGAGCCTGTGTGGGGCTCGATCCCATGACCCTGGGATCATGACCTTAAGCCAAAGGCAGAGGCTTTAACCCACTGAGCCACCCAGGCACCCCTCCTTTGCCCGTTTTTAAACGGGGTTGTTTTCTGCTGTCAAGTTGTAGGAGTTCCTGTGTCCTGTGATTATGATTACAGATAGATGGTTTGCAAATATTTGCTCCCATTTCATAGACTGCCTTTTCATTTTGTTGGTGATTTCTTTTGATGAGATGATTTTTAGTTTGATGTAGTCCCACTTGTTTATTATTTTTTTAAAAAGATTGATTTAGAGAGAGCGATCAGTGGGGAGGGGCAGAGGACGAGGGAGAGAGACTGAAGCTGACTCCCCACAGAGCGTGGGGTCTGAGGTGGGGCTCGATCTCAGGACCCTGAGATCAGACCTGAGCTGAGACCGAGAGTTGGATGCTTAACTGACTGCCCCACCCAGGTGCCCCCCCACTTATTTTTGCTTTAACCTTTGCTTTTAGTGTTAAATCCAAAAAGTCCTTGCCAGGGTGGATGTCAAGGAGCTTTTCCCCTATGTTTATTTCTTAGAAGTTTGACAGTTTCAGGTCTTACTTTATGTCTCTAACCCATTTTTTTTTTAAATAAGATTTTATTTATTTATTTAACAGAGAGAGACACAGCGAGTGAGAGAGAACATAAGCAGGCGAGTGGGGGAGGGAGAAGCAGGCTTCCTGCTGAGCAGGGAGCCTGCCCGATATGGGGCTTGATCCCAGGACCCTGGGATCATAACCTGAGCTGAAGGCAGGTGCTTACTGACTGAGCCACCCAGGCGCCCCGTCTCTAACCCATCTTGAGTTCATTTTGTGTGTCGTGTAAGATATGGGTCCAGTTTCATTCTTCAGTGTGTGGACATCCAGTTTTCCGATTTATTGAGAAGATTATTTTTTCCTCATTGTATATTCTTTGCTCCTTTGTCAAAAATTAATTAATTGAGTATATATACATGGGTTTATTTCTGGTCTCTCTATTTGGTTTTGTTGATCTTTGTGTCTGTTTTTATCCCAATACCATTTTGATTACTATAGCTTTGTAATACTGCTTGAAATCAGGAAGTGTGATGACTCCCATCTTTGTTTTTTTTTTTTTCGAGATTGCGTTTACTATTTGGAGGGCTTTTGTGGTTTCATAGAGAAAGAGAAGATTGTTGTTTCTATTTCCAAAAAAAATACCATTGGAATTGTATTGGAAATTGGGTTGAATCTATAGTAAGCTTTGGGTTGTATGGACATTTAAAAATCTTAATTCTTCCAGTCTGTGAGCCTGTAATTTCTTTCCATTCTCTTGTGTCTCTTTCAATTTCTTTCATCAGTGTTTTAGTTTTCAAAGTATAGGTCTTAAGCCTCTTCAGTTAAATTTATTCCTAATTATTTTATTCTTTCCGATGCTAGTATAAATAGAATTGTTTCCTTAATTTCTTTTTCTAATAATTTGTTGTTAATGTATAGACACTCAACTGATTTTTGTGTATTGATTTTATGTCCCATCAGTTTACTGAATTTGTTTATTCAAACAGTTTTTTGATGGTGTCTTTTGGGATTTCTATATATAATGTCATCTGCAAACAGACAATTTTACTTCTTCCTTTCTGATTTGGATGCCTCTTCTCTCCACCTTGCCTCATTGCTCTGACTAGGACTTTTAGTACTGTGTTGAAGAAAAGTGGTGGGAGTGAACATCGTTGTGTTGTTCCTGATCTTATAGGAAAAGCTTTTATCTTCTTACCATCGAGTATGATGTCATCTGTGGGCTTGTTATATATGGCTGTCATTATGTTGTAGTATTAGTATGTTCCTCCTATATGTTCAGAGTTTATCACAAAGGATATTGAACTTTGTTGAATGGTTTTTCTGCATCTGTTGAGATGGCCATATGTGATTTTTATCTTTTGTTGTCATTACCGTGGCATATCACACTTCCTGATTTTTGGATGTTAAATCATCCTCCTACCTCAGGAATAAATTCCACTTGATCATGGTGTATGGTCCTTTTAATAAATGAGCTATTGAATTCAGTTTGCTAATATTTTGTTGAGGATTTTTGCATCTATGTTCATCAGGGATATTGGCTTATAATTTTCTCTTCTTGTAATGACCTTGTCTGCCTCTGATTTCAGGGTAATTCTGGCCTTGGAAGATGAATTTGAAAGCGTTAACTCTGCTTATATATATATTTTTAAAGATTTTCTTTACTTGAGAGAGCTAGAGAGAAAGAGAGCATGCATGCACACAAGTGGGGGGGGGGGGGGGGGGAGAGGGAGAAGCAGACTCCCCGCTGAGCCGGGAGCCTGATATGGGGCTCTATCCCAGGACACTGGGATCATGACTTGAGCCGAAGGCAGATGCTTAACCGACTGAACCACCCAGATGCCCCTCCGTATGTTTCTATCATCGATAATGCTGCTGTAAACATTGGTGTGCACATGTCCCTTCGAATCAGTATTTTTGTATCCTTGGTATTCTTTAAATACTTGGTAGAATTCACTGGCAAAGCTCTCTGAGCCTGGGCTCTTCCTGGTTGGGAGGTTTTTGATTCCCCTTGCTTTCCATTTGCATGGAGTTTTTACTCTCAGTGAAGCAGCACCTTGATGGTTAGGAACGCCGGCTTTGGAATCGGGTTTGAGTCCCAGCTGCGTGAACTTGGGGGCAATCCCATCACTCTCTGAGCCACAGTTCCCTTATCTGGAAAGCCGAGGGTGATAACACCTGCCTGCTAGGAGTGTGGAGGAGGATAAATACCACGGAGCACTAAAATAGGGCAGTGTCGGGCACAGTCAACACTTGGTAGGTGTCAACAATCATGATGGTTTGTCTTGAAAGTTTAGGCCCCCCAAACTCGAGTCAGCACTCCTGGCCTTCTCTGGCTCTCATCACCTGGCGGAGAATGTGGACACGGAGCCAAATTGCCGCGTGATCTCTGTTGTTGTGATCCTGGGCAAGTGAACCTTTTGTACCAGTTTCCTCCTCTTTAGAAACGGGGATAATAACAGTCCCTACTTCATGGTGGTGTTGGGATTAAATGAGTTAATATATATATTTTTAATGAGTTAATATTTGTTCCCTGCTAAGAACAGTGCTGGCCACAGAGTAACTGCTTTGCAAACATTTGTAAGTCAATTAAAACGAGCTTGCTCAGTGGTGCTGCTGCTGTTTGTTTTTCTGGAGTCGTGTCATCCCGTCCCCTCTGCGCTTGTCCTGGCAGGGAGAAAAATCCTCACTTAGAGCCTGCAGCCCTATGGTCAGGTCAACATCTTCCAAGAAGTTGGACCTGGGGCACCTGGATCTTGTCGGTTAAGCATCTGATTCTTAGTTTCGGCTCAGGTCATAATTGCAGGGTGGTGGGGTCGAGCCCTATGTGGGTCTGCTTGAGGCTCTCTGTCCCTGTCCCCCTGCCCATCCCGCCTCAAATAAATAAATCTTAAAAAAAGAAAGAAACTGGACCTTTATTTGCCTTAGAGTGTCGTCTTTACAAGAGGTGATGTTGCCCGAGAACAGGGTAGGTGGCTGTCTGCCTGGGATGGCATTGGAACAGACTTTTCCTTCCTGCCAGAAAGTCAGGCTTGGTAGCCTTTTCCCCTGCCTTGTTCGCGCTCCGGATTTCTCGGCTATAGGTGGCATGTTTTCCTAACTGGCCCCTCCTGACCCAGCAAAGAGCTTTGAGCATGTGTATGCTTAATGGGAAGTTGACCCATTCTTGTCTGTCTGACCCTTTCTGGCTAAATTAGGAAAACAGGATTAATGGATTAGCTCTGGGCATTAAAGCCAATTTGGGGTGCTGGGAAGACAAAAGCAAGCATTGGGGAAGGGTCAGCTATGTTCCTCTAGCTAACTGCTGGTGGTTTGTTTTCTGTATAAATAACTCAAGTATGTGTTACACAGTAGCACTTTTCCGACCCTTGTGAGACCAACACAGTTTCCTAAAGATCCAGATATTTCTTTATCCACAGATTGATTCTGGATCAATCCAGAATTGATTGATTCAATCAATCAATTGATTGATTCCCCCCGCCCCAGCCCCACCCCAAGCCTCAGCTCATACAGATCTTTGTGCTGGCCTTGAATTATTCTTGCCAAGCTAAGCGGAGGACCTTGGAAACACAAGGAGTCCTTAAAGGAAAATTACATTTGCATGCTTGGAGGAAGATCAAAGCCATCTTTAAAGTGTGCATCCTTCAGCACTTTCTGAGGGCCTGTCAGAAGATGGAGAAACATCCGTGCAGTGATGAGTGGGGCCTTCTCTTGGGACCAAACACTCAACTCATTTCAATCGCTCTTATCCTCACCTTGGAAAACCTGTTTTCCCATGGGGCCGGACAAGATTAAAAACACCAGCAGGGGGCGCCTGGGTGGCTCAGTGGGTTAAAGCCTCTACCTTCATCTCAGGTCATGATTCCAGAGTCCTGGGATCAAGCCCTGCATCGCATCAGGCTCTCTGCTCAGTGGGGAGCCTGCTTCCCTTCCTCTCTTTCTGCCTGCCTCTCTGCCTACTTGTGATCTCTGTCAAATAAATAAAAAACAAAACAAAACAAAACTACCAGCAGATCTCCAGACTCCTCATTTTTCTGCCCTGGCAGCCAGATCTTTGACTCTGAAATGCCCAGATGATGCAAACTTGCTTTGCATTCCCTCGGATACCTTGAAGTGAGGAAAGAGGATGTGATGTCCTCATATAATCCAGTAAAGAGCTTTCCTGAGTCATGGAGGAAAGGCAGCTCCCAGAGCCTCCAGTCGGTCAGGTCAGAGAGAAGGTGAGGGGTGGGTGGGGGGCAGTGGGGTTGGGCTTGGATTCTAGATACTACCGCTCAGGAGTTTGGTGGATTCTGTATGTTAGTTTCTGGATTTCTTTGCCTCCATCTTTGGATAAACCGTACTCTTGTGGGGCAGCTTCTTTCTAGGGAATATCCTGATTTTGCTGTCCTGAGGTCAGAGCTTCCCAGCTCCAGGCGAGCAAGGCCTCTAGAGATCAGTGAACGGTCTCCCGAGGAGGCCACTGCTTTTCTTTCTCCTTTCTTCCAGCAACAAAAGGGCTACTGATTTTATCTGGGCTTGGAGGGTTTACTAATAACTGTACCGAGCCTTGTGATGCCTTGCAGTTGGGCAAAGTGGAGATTTGTAGATGAAACCAGAAATGTGTCTGTAATCCCAGAGAGACGGCCTCCTAATCTCGCCCAGCACTGGGTTTTCCTAGTGAGAGGGCAAATGGGGCATCAATTATATGCTTAAATCTTATGGCTTGCTTAGGAGTTTTGTGGCCTTACTCAGCCTAGGCCCCTGAGACACGTCCCCAGTGGTCTCCCACCCATGGTCAGTAACTTCGTGGGGTGAGGTGCCATCACCTAATCCAATATAAACAGATCAGGCGGTTGTTCCCTAAGCGAACCGGGCAAGGCCTGCTTCTGGTTGTTTACATGACCGGGCTTTCAATTAAGAAGTCCACGACTGCAGGGGAGGGAGGCAGGCTGCCCCGCAGAGGGGATATTACAAAGTCCCACGTGGGGCCCAGAACAAAGTCTGCCGCAGCAGGTGGGGACGGTTTACGTGAGGTTTAGGGACCAAGGCGACAAAATCGAACTTCGTGTCCTGTGTGATTTCAGCATGTGGGAAGGGCTGCTCCACGAATGGGCATCTCAGGCTCAAGCCTGTGTCCGAGCACCTCCAGTCCCCCGTGTGTCTCGGAGCACGGAAGAAAGATGGGGCCACTCACCTGTGCTTTATCCCTGCGTGATCTTCTGCAGGAGGAAACGTTCAAGGTCTTAGGCTGTTGAGGTAGAAATGTCCCCTTTTCAGAACAGGCTTTCCATTTATGGAATGGGGGTTGCTTTTTTTTTTTTAATCATTTTTTTAAAATTTTCAGCATAACAGTATTCATTGTTTTTGCACCACACCCAGTGCTCCATGCAATCCGTGCCCTCTCTAATACCCACCACCTGGTTCCCCCAACCTCCCACCCCCCCTTCAAACCCTTCAGATTGTTTTTCAGAGTTCATTATTAAGTCTCACGAGGTTGGATTTACTGTTTGCTCCAATAACCCGGGTAGTAAGGCCGAGCAGTGAGAGGTCCAGTCCTCAGCCACGTGAGTGGCAAGGGCCCTAAAACTGAACTCGTGAAGCTGCCTGTCTGTGGTTCACCCCTGCAAACGGGGGGTGAGGGTGTACGGCGTTCTTTGGGGCGAGAGGCACTAGCAGTTACTGGACATGTAATGCACCAAATGCACCACATCCGTTTTCTCATCTGATACATAAAGCAGTCTCACGAGAAAAGATTTGTTATCCTCACTTCACAGGATAAGAATCGGGGCTTACACCATTGGCACGAGTCCCAGAGCTGACTAGCTGTCAGGGTGGTGCGTTCACTCACTGGTTTCTCTGGTGCCTTGCTGGGCAGTTCGGGAGTACAGACTATGGATCCTGTTGCACAGAATCTTGGCATTCTACCAAGGCTCTGCGGGACCATTTCCGCTTTCTGTTCCAGGAGGGAAGATTCTCAACACCTGTAAAGCCAACACCATTGCTGGCTCACCGCTGGGTTACGAGCCAAGCATAGTTTCCCCGGCTCTCCCAAGAATGGGGTGTTTTTTTTTTTTTTTTTTTAAATACTTTATTTGACAGAGAGATCAAGTACTCAGAGAGGCAGGCAGAGAGAGAGGGGGAAGCAGGCTCCCTGCTGAGCAGAGAGCCTGATGCGGGGCTCGATCCCAGGACCCTGAAATCATGACCTGAGCCGAAGGCAGAGGCCTAATCCACTGAGCCACCCAGGCGCCCCGAATGGGGTGTGTTTTTAACAAAGGGCCTTGTACCTACTGGGCTCACAAAGATCTGTTGAGACCAAGTCCCTTAGGAGAGCGGGTAACACTGTTTCTCAGTACGTGAGTGTACTCTGGGCAAGATCCAAGTCCTGGGGTGCCCTGCTCAGGTGGATTAACTCTTGCAAACAAGTCTGAGTAGCTGGGGAGCTGGTGTTGCATCCCGCGTCACCTGAAGACGTACCTGTCCTCAGTCTGTCCAGGTGGTGGTAAGCACTTCTGTAAGACACTGTCTTCTCTCAGTGTAGGGAGCTGTACATTGTTGTTGGTCATAGATGAGTGAGTCCACCAGGAGAGCCCGTCATGACCCATTTGTTGTTTGTAGGCACATCTCAGAGGGCAGGACTGGTCCCTCCGTGAAACCAGGGCACCATGACATGGAGATAAAACTCCCTCCTAGTACAGGAATTTCTAGTCAAATTATACCTTCCCTTTCATCTCAGTGGTAAAATACGGACAAACTCTCACCTTTTAGGGCCCTGTATTTCAGCCTTACCATCCCCACAGATTCACGCAAAGCATCCCCTTACTTTTTGTCAAGCCCGGCTTTCCCAACCTTGGGTGTAAACAATAATCGGTTTTCGCCCTGAATCCACTGACCATGTCCCCACCTTCCCACGCCCCTTCTGGGTACGTGAGATTAAAGAATAAAGAAGGAGGCTCGCCAGGAGGAAGGACGGAAGTTATTTATTGAGACTGGGATGGAACATTGTTCTCTTTTACGGGTTAACAGCACAGTGTGTTAAGAGGCTGGTTACAAACTCACTCCAAGGAAGGGTGACCTGAGGTCACCAGCAGCTCTGCCACCTCCCGCACCTAAGATCCCAGCCACCTGCCGAGGCGGTCAGACCTCTCAGCCCAGGACAAATGAGGGATTCAGCTGCATCAGTATTTAGACAGACTTCCAATGCGCACCAGCCGTGTTTGCCTTTTAAATCTCCTGTTGAATCACTGGTCCGTATTGATGGTGTGTGATGACAGCCCAGGCTCATTCTCTGCTAGATCCCAGGGACGGGTGGTCAATACTGAGCTCGTACTTACTCTTCCATGACCTTTGGCACAGCATCTGGTTTCTTAAATACCAGAGCACGGGCTTCCATTGGCTGCTCGGTACTGCAGGAGCGGGACGATTTCGGTCTCGGTGTAAATACAAGTTTTTATGTTAAGCGTTATTTACAAGGTGAGAGCCGAAGCACAGACTTTTTAATCAACTATCCTCACAAATTAGCAGAAGAATGACAGGAAATGGATGGTCAGGAGCAGGGCCGAGGTGGCTAGACTAGCAGTTGGAACGAACCTCCCTGAGGAGGAGACGAGTTTCATACAATGGGAGAATCCCCCTGAACCACTGATAACCACGTCTCATTTCATGGGACCGAACTCTGCAAGAATCCAGGGCAGGGACAGTGCTTTTTCTGGCCATGTGACTTGTTCAATCCATCAAACCCACATTGAAATATAACTTAGCTGGGAGCTTGCCACTATGGTTTGAGCCCTGCGAGGTACCAAAGGGCGAAGTCCTGTCATTTTTAAGTGGGTATAACTGACCTCGGAAGAATGGAGACTTCCAGCTGGATAACAGCACATCCAGCCTTACGCGAGTGACAGCTCTGTGTGCCATCTTATGCAGTGCTGACAGGGATTCCCTCCCAGTATAGTCGAGTCCGGGAGTCGTAGATGAACAGCATTGCCATCTTGGAGTATCACCGTAAGACACGTCTGCTTTGAGGCTGACACGCAAATGTGGCACAGACAACATGATTTTTCATTCTTGTGCTCCTGAGACAGGAGTTTGGAGAAGCCCTAAAACAGGTCTGGATTGAGATCGTAGTTATCGTTCAAGTACGAGGAGAGCTCTTTGTTTCACATTGACGGTTCAATTCTGATCTCTGTCTGGCAACTTATATGAAAATAATAAATATGTACACATATATATATCTATCTAACTCTATACCAAACACTGGGTTACTAGTTACCAGTGTCCCAATACAGTACATTGAAAAAAGAACCCTTCCCACAAAACCCCACACCTGTCTTAAAACTCTGATAGCAGAACTGTGCTGGTCTGTTTTCTTTCAAAGCGGTTACTTTGAAATTGGCTGGAGATGAGTCAAAAATGGACAATTTGGCACATTAATGGGGGAGGGGTGTTTATATGCACTGTAATCTATAAAAATGTGAGAAGTCAAAGGAAACCCATGCCAATAGAAAGCTTGAGTAAAAAGTTGTAATCAATAAGAGTATTTTTTTTTAAAAACCCAAAACACTGGGCTGTGTATGAGAAAGCAATTTTTCTTTCATGTCCATGTCCTAATCCAACAGTTACTACTCTACTTCCAAACTTTGTCTCTCGTAGAATTTTTACATTGCAGACAATCCAGCTTTCCTTTTCATCTGTTTTCTTTCATGTTACCCCACCCCCAAATCCCAGAACCCAAAGAGCAAAAGCTGTGAATTCAAATATAGAAAATAATCTGGAAGTCTGTCTATCAAATCAAATGTACAGTTGGCCATTCGTGTTTTTCTCTTCCTTATTTAATGTTTGGATTTGCTAAGAGATGACTCTCATGGAGCTGTCCTTCGTCATTCCTGGTCCTGTGAAGCCAGGGATTCTAGAACTGTGAGGTCTGGGTGAAAGAGATGGTGTCAGTCTTGTCCACCGCGAAGCCTCCGTTGACGTAGGACTTCTTGGTGTCGGAATCTTCGTTATCCAGGACTGTGGATTCCAAGGCAAAGGGGTTCACGATGTTGACTTCAGATGAAACATCCATCTGCTCCAGCTCCTTCTTGGACAGCTTCTCCACGATGCCTGTCCCAAACGCGTCCCCGAGGACATTCACCATGGTCCTGAACCGGTCCCTGGGGAAGAGAGAGACAGGAGGCCCGCAGTTCATTTCCAGTTGACACTGGACAGAGACAAGGATCTGAAGCATTCAGTTACAAATTAAGCAAATGGAGAAAGTTGTCATCCCGGTGATCGGCTCAGAGGCTCCGCTCCTCTCAGGCCTGGGGCAGACGGTGGCTTACAGAAGTGCAGAATGAGCAAACGGGCTCCCCGGGTGTGTGCTCCTGCTGAGGCACAATGACCCTCCTAAATCCAACACCAGTCTCCCCACATTCCATCCTCTCCTCCCAAAGAAATGTGAGGAAGGGTCAGAATTACACAAGCTGCGCCACCCCCTACCCCCCAATCTTGGGACTTTTCTAGGCTCTCTCTTGACTAAGGGGAGGGGATCCCGTGAGAGATGTCTGGGTGTCTGTGGGTGCAGCTGAGGGTTCCTGTGTGTTTGTGTGTCCTGAGAGGAGTCGTTTCTCTGCCACATTGAGCCACTCTACGAGCAAGTCAGCAGGGATACTACAGAGCGCAGAGCCAGAAAGCTGGACCAGCCAAGGAGTGGCTTCCTCCTTGTGGCACCCTGAGCCAGCCTTAACTCTTCAAAGCTTGGAGGAGATGCTGTGGGAAGAAGACATGCAGCGGAGAAGGCGTCCTGGTGAGAGGACAGGGGGGCCCTGCTGGGAGGCAGTGTGCACGTGAACACTTTCTCGTGAGAACCACCTCTGCAGGACAGGAAAGGCCACCAGTGTTTGCCCAGCCCCATTCTGGATGCCCTGTGATCTAGAACAAGGCCATGGACTGAACTAGTCCCTGGTAGGAACCAACCAGTGTCTTTTCATCCCACAGACTAGATAGGACCTTTGACTTCTTTCGGTATCTTGGAAGTGAAGGTCATGGGTTCCGGGAAGAATCAGGGAAAGAAGACAAATGCGAACCCACCCTCATCACTAGAAAGAAAACTGGAAGCACTTGCCTCCGTGAAAGGGTATCTTGGCAAGAAAGGTGTCACCTCGGCGGGGGGCTTGCGGGACCAGCCAGCCGCTGAGGGGGCCCCACCTGGCCTGCCTTCCCAGGGCGGAAGCTTTTCCTTGGGGTGTGACTGTATCTTCACCATTTCAGCTGCAGCTCGACAACCAGCTGGCACTGTTCTCCCCTGTAACCCCCCGCTGGTGCTGAGTAAAGGCTCAATTCGGAGCCCCGCGTGCCCCCAAGGACCAGGGGACCAATGCACAGAGTGGGTATTAAGGATAAAGCCTGGGACCCCAAGTTCATTCTAACTTGAACCTGGGGATCACACAGGGCCCATTCTTGCCCAGGTGTTCTGTGTTCCTCAGCCCTGTGTGTGTGTGTGTGTGTGTGCACGCACCCATGCGTGTGTGTGGATGTGAGAGAGTTGTCGAGTAAGACATGAACTGTCCAAACTGTTCTCATGGTGACAATAAAACCAGCCATGATTGAGCACACTGCCTGTCGAACCCTGTTCTAGACTCCCTGCTCACGTTAGCTGGCTCAGACCATGCCCCCACCAGGAGAGATACACAGAATAGTTCCCACCTCAGAGCCCGTGCAGCTGGGCCCCCAAGAAGCTAAGGAATTTGCTCGAGGCCAAACAGCCACTGAGACGCGGAACAGGGATTCAAACTCAGGCTGGTCTTACCCCAGAGTCTTTGCTCGTGCCACCGCCCCTGACGATGCTGGAGATCTCGGGAGGCTGGGCTGCCCTCGAACCAGGCCATTCTGAACCCGTGGGGCTGACCCAGGGCCCCGAGAGGCAAGGGGAGCCTATGGGGTTTTGGACTGTCTGGGACCTTATCCAGCTTCCTTCCCTTATCATCCTCTGCTCCCGCACCCAACTCCTGTCCTTGAGTATTATCAGGTCTGAATGAGCTAATGGAGATCACTGGCCTTTCAGAATCCAGGCTCAGAATTAGGAGGAGTTAATGTTTAAGCACGTTATCAGATGGCCTGGCGGGAGGGAAAGGAAAGCAGCGACAGATGGCTCGTCGGGCAATCTGAGGACAGAATGCTGACGGGCTGCAGACGTCGCGCGGCTGGGGCACTCGCCTCCCCACCCGGCCGAGGCAGTGCCCTTAGTCCAACTCACAGGAGCCAGTCAACGGCGATGATGAGGGTGACATCCTCTGCGGGCAGCCCCACAGCGCTCAGCACGATCACCATGGTCACCAGGCCGGCCTGGGGCACGCCGGCCGCTCCGATGCTGGCGGCGGTGGCCGTGATGCTGCGACCGAAACAGGGTGCAGGGGTTAGACGCCCATCTCTCCCCTCGGGGCCCCTGCCCTGAAACTCTTAGTCCCGATGGCTGTTTGCGCTGTGTCCCCAGATGGGCCGGTCAGAACCCGTGCTCTCCTGAGCATCAGCTCTGTCTCATTAGAGGGCTGCGGGGGGATGGGCGGGGAGTGGTGATCTTCTGGGGGGGGGGGGCGGGGAGGTAATTAAATCTCTCTAATGCAAGGAAGGGAAGAACTGCCCAAGTGGCCAAGAATGGGCAAGAGGGTTATTCAAGAGGAAGACAGAGTTCCCCAGCGGGGGCGTGCAGGGAAGGCTCAGCTACCTCTCTAGCATCCATTGTCCACGACAGGGGCCAATGATCTCTGCCTTTCTTGCTCCCTGTGCCCATCCACTCACCCAGCCAGGCATTCCCTGGCATCTGTACCTGCCAGGCCGGGCCAAGGGTTCTATGCACTTTGCTGACATCACAAGACTCTTGACCCCTGGGATCTGCCCTCCACGGCACTGAACTGAGAGACAGCCATGCCGCGTGGCGGAGGTAAAGTCGTTTATTCCTGACTGCTCTGGCCAGTGGATGCGCTTTCGGCCACAGGAAGAGAGGTCCGTGCCCGGAGAGGCGGCTGGATGGACGTCGTTACTGTGTATTTAAAAGACCCTCAGGCAGAGGCGGTGGGGCGCTAGGGAGTCTTCCCTTTGGAGTAGGTAGGTTTTCATAAAAAATATCATCCTTATTTAAATCGGGTCATTTTGCACATGTTGGTGAGGACGTGGAGAAAGGGGAACCCTCCTGCGCTGCTGGCAGGGATGCAAGCTGGTACAGCCACTCTGGAACACAGCATGGAGGTTCCTTGAAAAGTTGAAAACAGAGCTACCCTAGGACCCAGCAATTGCACTACTGGGTATTGACCCCAAAGACACAAACATAGTGATCCAAACGGGCACGTGCACCCCAATGTTTATAGCAGCAATGTGCACGACAGCCAAACTGTGGAAGGAGCCCAGATGTCTACTGACAGATGAATGGATAAAGAAGATGTGGTATGTATGTATGTGTACACACACACACACACACACACACACACACACACACACAGGAATACTATGCAGCCATCAAAAGGAATGAAATCTTGACATATGCAATGACACGGATGGAACTAGAGGGTATTATGTTAAGCTAAATAAGTCAATCATAGAAAGACAATTATATGATCTCACTTATATGTGGAATTTAAGAAACAAAACGGCTCATAGGGGAAGGGAGGGAAAAATAAGATAAAATCAGAGAGGGAGACAAACCATAAGAGACTCTTAATGACAGGGAAACGGGCACCTGAGTGGCTCAGTCAGTTATGTGTCTGCCTTTTGGCTCAGGTCGTGATCCTGGAGTCCTGGTACTGAGCAGGGAGCCTGCTTCTTTCCCTCCCTCTGCCTCTGTCCCGGCTTGTATTCTCTCGTTCACACTTTCTTTCTCAAATAAATAAAATCTTAAAAAAAAAACCCCAAAACTGAGGGTTGGTGGAGGGGAGGTAGGTGGGAAGATGGGCATAAAGGAGGACACTTGTAATGAGCACGGGGTGTTACAGGCAACCGACAAATCACTGACCTCTACCTCTGAAACTATTAATACATTATATGCTTATTAATTGAATTTAAATTAAAAAAAGGAAAAAAAATAAATCTGGTCATTTTGGAGAAAACAAGGGCTCACCATGCCCTGAGAAGCACCTGAATTTTGAATGAACTTGAAAGGACACCTGCTGCATGTTTTGGATGCCTGTTCTCATCCTTAGTGCAAGGATGCCACTGGGTTGAAAGTGAAGACACAGAAACTGTCCATTTAAACAGGAAGTATCCCTGATTCTGTCCACAAATCTACATTCTTGTGGGCTCAAAAACGCCTCAGAATTCTTACGAAGCAGATTCCATGGCTCTTTCTCCTGCCTCGCCATGTGCTGCAGATGGCCTTTGAGGGTCTGGTCAAACACAGGCCAGCTTTCTTTGACAACCATCTTTTCCTTCAGCGGCCGTGGACCACCAGTTCATAGTAAATTAAAGATTTCTGGGCTGTCCCAATTCCTTGAAACATTTCAGACCTACATAATCCTTTAGATCTGTTCTGACTTAAGTACTCTTTGGAAAACCCAAGTTTATTTTAATGTGGGTTGAAAAAAAATTTAAACTGAAGACAGCAGCAGGTTTTCTTTACCAGAAGTGATTTGTGCCCGTGACCATGGATCTCTTTTTGGAAGTCCCAGCCAATCACAGTTAACTGTGTGCCTATAGCCTATGGCTGGGTTCAAAATCCAAAACCCACTGTGTCCAAGAAAACTCTGCCTTAGAGCCTTGACCTTGGTTCCTAAACTTCAGCCATTTGACTGACTTTGGTCTGAGACTGGGAACTATCAATCTTCAGATGGGGGAACAATATAAAAACCCAGTCCTTCTGACTATATTTGACTTTGTCTTTACAGGGTTTTCATAGTCGAACACACAGTAGTCACTGGTAGAAAGTTCCTTCCTGGTGCTGAGATCTGGCTTTCAGACGGGATACTTAGCTCAGGTCCCATCCAGGCTGGGCCCGGGGTCTGAGCTGAAGCCTGCAGAGGCCTGAGCGTCAGACCTGTTTTCAGTAGCAGCACGTCCTTAAGCAAGTTCCCCCTGGCTCTCAGTTCTTGCCTGTGGGATGCGGAGACCATGTCGAGGGGCACCTGGATGCCCCAGATCCTTACACACTGAGGCCACTTCTGCTGCGTTAGCAGCTGCTGGCCTCACCCCTGCTGTGCCCAGGATCACCCCTCACAGCTACAGAGCTATCAGTACTAAGGCCACTGCTGCTCCTTTCCTCCTCCAGGCTCCTTCTAGGCCCCAAATCCAGTCATCACCTTTCATTATAAGACACATTTATCCTATTTTCCATCAGTCGTAACCTTTGATTAGTGAATGTTGCAATAAAGCCACAAAAGGGTTTGTCTTGGGTGGATGGCACCTACGTTGCTTTGATGTCGAGCCAAGCAGGCTACGGAAGTCGATGAGCCATGGGTCTAACCATCGGCCGCAGGAACCGCAACCGTAAGTTGTGAAGGGAAAAACCATGTTTGTTATTTCATTCCGTCCTGAGCAGAGCCAGCAAGGATTTTAAATTTTAGGTCAGTGATGACTGGGCCTCACAGTTGCAGAGGTTGTCTCTGGGCCGGTGGTTATTTATCAGCAAGTCTGATTTAAGGGTATAGGGGCACCTGGCGGGCTCAGTCAGGAGAGCGTGTGACTCTTGATCTTCGGGGTTGTGAGTTTGAGTCCTACTGCTGGGTGTCGAGATGATTTGAAAAAAATACACCAGAGCAGGGAGAAGCAGAGGCGGACAGGTTTTGATGTGAAATATTTAGCTTCTCCACCCAAAGTTTATTTGTCTAGCAGTCAGGTTAACAAAAAAACAAGGTTATTAAGATCTAGGGAACTTATGACTTAGGGAAAGAGGGAGGGAGTTCACCACAAAGCGGCAAATACCCAATCCAGCGGCTACCTCGCACAGCCACTCCTTGGAAATCAGTCCAGGGCAGACTGGGTCCAGCAGGCCAGGGTGAGGGAGATGCCCAAGGGCCCTGGGAAGGACCAAAGCCAAGTGGCGGAGCTTTCTCAGGCCTGATGCAAGGTTTCAAATTTAACACACTCACTGCTGCTCAAACTGTAGGACTTGACTCAAGCTCTTTCGGCTGGGGCTGCTTAAGCCACAGACACTGTAGACCACAGAGCCCAGAGACAGTGTCCCGGCTGATGTACCAATGGTCTAGTTGGCACTTGCTTCAGTTAGTGTCAAGCCAACAGCAAGAAGTACTTCATGACTTAGGGTTGGGGAGGAGTTCAAAATACACCGTATTAGAACACTGTTAGAACTGCCTTCACACCTGCAGTGAAAGCCTGTGCCAAGCACCGGGGCTACAAGACTGTTCACCCAGAAAGGCCAGATCCAGCCTTGTGCAGGCCCAGGGACCCAGCTGAGTTGTAAACTTGCACTCCAAACTGAATGCAAGTGGCCAGATTAGCTCTAAACCCAACCCATCCCTTCAAAGCAGTGCTGTCCAGTAGAATTTTCCATGACGGAACCTAACTCTACAATGACGGAAGCTCCTACACTTGCTGCGTCCAACCTGTGTTCATGGCTTGTAGCTACCATCTTGAACAGGCTTGTTTCAGAGCAACATTCATTAATGACGTTTTCAGCATCGACTTGAGCAGACAATTTCAGTCTTCATTTGAGTAGAATTCTTTGCGGTATCAGGCTCTTTGAGGATCCCATCCTTGGAAATCTCTCTTCACTGGGTTTCGGTGATGTGATGGTCTCATGGCTCTCCTTCTACCTTTCTGTTCCTTCTTGGTCTCCCTCTTGGTTCTCCCCTCCTCTGCCTGCCTTTAATATTAGGATTTTCTAGAGCTCAGTTCTTAGTCCTTTTCTATTTGGCACAAACCCTCTCTATGTAACATCTTGAGCCCTCACTCTGTACACACCATTTGAAGCGTTTTATGTGCACTGACTTAATTATCACTACTTGCATAAGATGTAGGTACTATTATTATCCATATTTTACAGGCGAGAAAACAGGAGGTTATCGAAGTCAAGTACCTTGGCCAAGATCACAGTTAATCATGGTGAGGTTAAGCCTCAAACACAGATGACTGACTTAAACCACATGCTTGATGACTGCCCTCCCGCTGAAGCCTCTGACATCGTATCTGCACATTTCTCACTGCAGAGTTCCACCTGGACATCTTGAAGGCATTTCAAATTCAATGTGACAAAAAGCATAAGCTCTTTATTTTCCCACCTATGCTTGCTTCTCTTCCACTAGTCTCTGTTCTGGTAGGCACCATTCGCCAGTCCAGAACCATCCGCCTATCCTGGAGTCATCCTAACTGTCCCCCGCTTCCCAACCCTCCCTGTGAATCCAACTGATGCCTCTTGAATTCATTAGCTCTTCTCCATCCTCAGTGACAGTGCCTTGATGTAGGCTTTTTTTTTTTTTAATATTTTATTTATTTGAGTGAGAGACCACCAGCAGGGTGCTGGTGGGAGGGCAGAGGGAGAAAGCAAAGCAGACTCCCTACGGAGCAAGGGGCCCAAAGTGGGGCTTGATCCTAGAACCCTGGGCATGACTTGAGCTGAAGGCAGATGTTTAACTGACTGAGCTACCCAAGAGCCCCTGATGTAGGCCTTTTAATTCCTTACTTGGACTTCTGCAGTAGTCTCCTAACTAGTCTTCCAGTTTATGTTCCTGTTCCCATCTAGTCCATCCACCATATTGCCAAGTTACCCTTTAAAAACGCAAATCTGTCCATATTATGAAAGACTGTCTGATCCCATTCCAGGAGCAGCTCACATGAAGCCTTTCAGGAGATGATCCCTGCCCTCTTGTTTCTCTATGTTCTTCACATTGTAATCTATGTCGGCAACATCTAATAATCTGTCCTCTGTAACTAGGCCGTGGTTATATCATGAGCCCCCATACGTGCTAGTCCTTTTTATCCCAGATGCTCTTAGTTCCTTCTTCTCTTACTAAATTCTTTGCTCTTCTGAGACTAAACCTTCTGCTTCTCTGGGAAGCCTCTCCTCACCTTCCCTTCCTTCTTTGGTGCCCTCTATATCCTCTGAAACCTCCACGATAGCTCTTAGCACATCCCCGCATTTACTTAGGTATCTGTATCCCCCTACATACTGGGGACCCCCTGAAAGCAGGGACTGGCCCTTATTCCACCTTGAATCCTTGGCATCTGTGTGCCTAGCACCCACTGGGTACGCTGAACCAAGAACAGTGATGGTTTTGGCCCTCCAGATTTTTATTTTCTCCCCCCCGCCACTGGCAATTTTTCCTTGATACAGTTCCAATAACAGAAATGAACACGAGCATGACCTCACGCCCTACCTGATTGTGATGATCTGCCCGATGCCCAAGTCCAGGCCATTCAACTGTGCAATGAACACGGCTGCCACTGCCTCATAGAGAGCCGTCCCGTCCATGTTGATCGTAGCTCCCACGGGCAGCACGAACCTGGTGATCCTCTTGTCCACCTGGTTCTTTTCCTCAGCACAGCGGAAAGTGACTGGCAGTGTGGCTGAACTGTGTGATAGAAAGAGAAAGAAACTTATGGTCCAGGAATGCCAGGGCTCAGTCCCCACCCTGGAGAGACACTTTATGCCAAAAACCAAACCCAGAGCCCAAAGCATGCTGGCACTTCCGGCAGGTCCAGGAATGAGAATGTACTGGGTCCGGGGCTGCTCCAAGTGACAGTGTAACCCATTCTGGGGCTGCAGGCCATGCCGCAAGGATGAGAAATACCCAGCAGGGGGCAGAAATGTTCAAGGACACAGGCAGAGAATCTAGAGGTCATTCCCTGAGTTAAAGGCAGCTACAAAAGCATAAGCGGGGGAGGGGGGGTCAGTTTCATGTGTGGTGGGGACAGCTCTCATCCGCAGTGGATGAGAGCTGACAAGAAATGGCCCAGAGGCTTCTCCCGGACGCCCCTCCTCTGTTCACCTGGAAGAGATCATGAGAGCCGTCAGGAGAGCCTGAGCCATTCCCATGGCGAATCGGAAAGGGTTCTTCCGTACGACTATGAAGTAGATGAGTGGGAGAATGACAATGGAGTGGATCGCGAGCCTGTAAACAAGAAAGAGAAACAGGTTCGTAGAGGGCACCACCTCCTCACAGTAATCCCTTTTTCCAAACAGCTTTTTAAAAATTCATGATAGATCACTGGATTTTCATAATGACCCAAGAGAAAATGAGAAGTAGGGCAAGGGCATATGTCTCCATATATCCACCAATGAGTATGAGGAGACTCACTTAGCAAATGAAGTAGCTTTTCAAAGTGGTGAAGCCAGTAGCTGAATCCACATTTTGGAGCTCACAGAACACGTATGTCACACTGCCAAGCCCTGTACGTGCTCTTCCTGCAATAGGTGCTAACGAGCTTTCACTTCCTTCTGCTGCTGAATACTTACCACTCTTCTAAGACTCAGCAAAAGGTCCCTCTCCTCCAGGAAGCCTTCCCTCACCTTCACAGGTGGATCGGACCCCTGTTTCCTTGGTAGCTCTGTGGCTCCACACTCATTGCTACCACAAACCCTCATCCTACACCCAGCACCCCCTGTTCCCTGGACCACACTGCTGTCCTGCTGGATGGTGCCCACCCTCCAAGAAGGCCAGGAAGGGGTGAGTCCCTGCTTTCCTACAGGCATACCTCAGGAATGACCTCCTTTTCTTTGTTATTCCTGCCTTCCAAAACGACTCCTTGTTTCATGTAGGACTATACAGGTTATGTAAAACAGGGGGCTTAAAAAACGAGACCAATCCAGCAGGTGCCATGTAAGAGTTTACAGATCAGTTAGTCAAAGCTAAAATAAGAAGAAATGAGGCCATTGAAAATACAGATCCTGAAGGTCCGTCATGAGGGTTCTAGGTAGCAGGCATGGCTAAGAACTAGGAGAAATTTAGTTTTCTGTTAGAAACCCAGGTAGGACAAACAGAAACCAGCAGAAATGTGTCATAAAATGACTCAGCATAATAAACATCAGCCAAATCGCTGCAGGGACACAGGCTCTGGCCTCTAGAAGGGTGCAAAGCCCTGCTCCCGTACCACTATGGCCCTGGGATTGGATGCTGTAGACACCCAGGCTGCTGCTTGTTGGCTGGAAGGGCTGTGCTTTTGGTAAACACAGATGGATTCCCCAGGGCACTTGCACTCCCAACAGGTGAGCTCACTGGCCAAGGCGGGCGTTTGGGAGCACTGACCTGTGGAAATGTGGGTGGTTTATCCATTCCCTTCGTCCATATTTCTTAGCATGTATGACGTATCCCGTCCCTGCTAGATATCCACGGGCACCATCCTTAAATTATCTCACCCTACCTCCCCTCAAGGAACCAATAGTGGGCTGCAATGAATATGTAGACGACCTGCTGCCTCCCTGCTTTACCCACTTCTTCCCAGCCTGAAGACGTTCCCGGCATCCTCTTTGACACTCGGGTGGTGCAGGGCACGGTAGCAGTGCACAACCCCACCAGTGGGGTTGGAACCAACCAGCCACACACTCCTACTTGCTCAAGTCTCATTGCATTCAGGCCCTGCCCGATTTCTTTCTTGGGACTGGGGTCCTCGTGGGCTATTCCTACGAGTTTGGTGAGTTTCCATCCTTGAAGAAGTGAATGCCAAGAGAGGCTTCCAGTGGGTTTTGCTTGTTCCAATGAAGGGTTTTAACAACAAATAAAGGCAGCGATAAACCATGGTCCAGGCTGTTCTGCCAAGATCTGGCAATTAGCACAGTGTGATCCTCCCCCAGTACAGCTGCTAAAGCCAGCCCCCCCCACCCCGCTCTCTTATCTCTGAACCCCATCTTCCTCGGCCCATGGGAGAAGCCAATTATAACTGGAACGCTGCTTCTCAGTGATCCAGTGGCTCAAACACAGTTCCTGCTTCCTCTCCCGAGTCTGACATACCCACTCAGGACGGTGGCCATGTAAAGGCCCAGCTTGCGGAATATTTCCCAGTCTTCAACTTCTATGATCTTCCCAGCAATCAGGAACAAAATGCCAAGTGGCATGTAGCTAGAACATAAGCACAGCAAAGACACTTCCATCATCAGGTGTCTTCTCGAGGTGGGACTGCTGGGGAGGAAGCAAGCCAGGGTATGTACTTTGGCTTGGTGCGGGCGCTCAGCTGGGAGGAGCACCGGGTCCACAGGGAGGCTAAGGTTTCAGCCTCCGGTCCTGGTGGACCGCACTGGCGCCAGGATTTAGCGCCTGTGCATGCACCTTAAATTCTACTCACCCAAGCTACCTTAGATGAGCGAACTTGGCAAGAACGTGTGGTAGAACAGCTGTCTATCCTGCACCGTGCTCCCGGGGCACGGACGTCCTGCCAATGGTCCCATCTGCAGGGCTCAGTTTTGCCTGACCCTCCATAGATGGCACCACGCTCTTTCTAGCCCCGGTCATCTTGTCTCCCAGGTAGTCATATCAGCAACAGAGCAATGCCATTAGTCGTGGAAGTGCTCAGAACGGCTCTGTTTGTGCAGCTCTATTTGCGTGCCTTGTATTGGGTTAAGTATTTGACATGCATCATTTCCCCTAATGTACTTCTCCCAACCCGAGGGGCAGACTTTTATTATCCTTTTTTTACACACGAAGAAGCCAAGGTTCAGTGGGAGTAAGGGGTCGAAGTTGCTAGAGCCTTTGCGTCACCGTCGGTGTCTACACTTGAGAGTAATGTCGGGTCAACTCAGTAAGACATAAATGGGGGCAGAGATCACCTCGCAAAGGTGGACTTGTTGGCACCTCCAGGGACAGGGCAGGGACTCAGACAGTGCGGCTGGTGTGTTCTCATCCAAATGGCAGTTTCATTTGGATGGAAACAAAATACAATGGGAAGTATTTTGAATATCACATCTGGGCCCAACAAGGAGAGCACTTGGGTTTCGATGTGCCAGGAACCCCTTCAAGTCACTATTTTAAGAGTTATTTCTTAGACAAATGCCGGTTGGGAGCAAGCTGACCAGGGGCTTTGGGAGAACAGACAACGGCTGACACTCAGATTCTTATCGGTGAACTCATGCCTAAGTGATATGTAGAATTCCTGAACACTCCAGTGTCTCGGCATTCCGCGTTCCTCCTTCCTACGGGGAGGTCAGTGGAGAAGCGCAGGCCCCTCTATCCTAATTTTGAGGGGACAACTGTAAGAAGAAGCAAGATGGCATTCACCAGCATCTGCTCACCACATAATGATCTGAACGATTTTCATGGTTGCATCACTCAGAGCATTGAAGAAATCCACCAGAATCTGTCCTTTTTCTCCCATCTTTCCAATGACAAGTCCAAAGACAAGGCAGAAGACAATCAAGCCCAGGACATTTATGCCGTCCGAATACATGCCTACGACTTTGTATTCCTTTGTTTTGTTCTGTGGATCAAAACCGAGAGAATATACTGATGCGTGATTCTAATTTTGCTGGAAGGCAGAGGCCCCGAAATGAGAAGCTATGATAGCCAGACATAACAAACTAGTAGTCCACCAGTCAGAGTCAACAATACTCGGGGAGAAAACAAACAACAACAAACCACCTACATGTGTATTGAGTTCCTACCGCTCCCATCTTCTGCCACAGAAGCGTAAAGGGATTTTTTTTTTCGCTTTCTCAAAAAACCCAAACTTGAAGATTGCTTTTGAAGTATTCTTATTCTGGGATGTCTTACATTTTTAATAAGAACTTTAGAATCAAGGCACTTTTCAGGGGTTATTTTAACTACTAGCAACTTTGGAGTCTGCGTGAAAAAGATAGGACTTAAGAATGCAGGAAGCTCAAATTATTTGCCAGGGTGAACATTTTTAGGATATCTATCTGATAGTGATGCACAGAAGCCTTCTTTACTGCCTCTAACTGGGTGGCCAACAGGACTTTAGAGATGTAAATATTACCCAAACGGCTGCTACTGTGAACTGTTTCTTCCCCTTATCCTGGGTAGGAACAGCGTGAGAGATGCTGGGAAAAAACTTACTCCGAGTGGGGCTGCATGAGATTTTCTGAGAGATTTCACAGGGAGATAACATAATTGGAGCAGCACAAGTCAGCCTTATAAAGTATTATAAATGGTTGATAAGCTCCTGGCATGCCCGCCATTTTTTACTTATAATCTGATATGCTCAAACACGGATTTATCGAGCCGCGAGTGTGCTAACTGCACTGGCTACAGGATAAGTCTTAGAAATACAGCTCGATAGATAAGATTAACTGTAGGGAAAACAGACCCGTGAGAGCGATACGGTGCGTCACGAACTGCATGCCAAACCACAGCTGCAGGCATCAGGCAGGGACGGACCTGGGGCCGAGGGGTGGGGAGAGCGCAGCCTCGCCAG
Organism: Lontra canadensis; assembly: GCF_010015895.1. Classification (NCBI taxonomy): domain Eukaryota; kingdom Metazoa; phylum Chordata; class Mammalia; order Carnivora; family Mustelidae; genus Lontra; species Lontra canadensis. The sequence goes on from NW_022631025.1 coordinate 5,297,497, forward strand.
CAGACGGGCAGGAGATGGAAGCATTTTCCAGAAAAATGATGTAAGGAGAGGCAAAGTCATCATACCCTGGGCCTGCCCTACCGTGCCTGGAGAGTTCCTACTCTTCCTTTAGGGCCCCCAAACTAATTTAACCCTCTGTGTTGAATGCCCCCGAGTAGCCTGCTCTTCCCGGTTGCAATGCTCGTCACGTAAGGGCAGGGGCCACACCTGTCTGCACCACTGGCCTCCCAGGGCCCAGCGGGGTCTAGCTCCTGGGGGCCGTTCACAAAACTCTTGGTGGAATCACGTGCAAAGGTGGAAAGAAGGAGAAACCAAGGAGGTGGGTCTGGATGGGACAGAGAGGGCATCCGGGAGGGGAGCTGGGGAACCAGGGAGGCGCACGGACGTGGAGGGCCACTGGGCCAGGCGGAGGACTTAAGGATTCCGCAGGACGAAGCAGGAGGCCACCTCGCTCTATCTGATTTGCATTCCTAAGTCTCCCAAACACTTGTTCCTTAAATCTTTTCTTCCTGTGTGGAGGCAGGGAATGTTTGGCAGAATCTACCATAGGACTAGGGAGGAACTACTTCATGCCCGTATGGTGGCCTCTTCTCTACTGCTGAAATCCCAGCAGCTCTCAACATCCCCACCCCGACACCGTCAGGCCTGAGTGAGGCCGACCGAAGGCACAGGTGTCTTCTGTCTGGCCAGTCACAGCCTTCTTGCCCTGAGAACCACACACAGCGCTGCAGCACGATGCGTGGGGGGACATCTCAAACAGTGAAATCATCATGAAAAGGCACAAAAATGTGAAAAAAAACTATGGCATAAACACACCCCTAAAAGGACACTGGTTTATAGTAAGAGAGCTGAAACAAGAAGCCAGTGCCTAGGGCACCCGGTTGGCTCAGTTGGTAGAACAGGTGACTCTTGAGCTCAGGGTCATGAGTTCAAGCCCCACACTGGGCATGGAGCCTACTTAGAGAAAAAAAGAAGGCAGAGCTCGGCCTTGCTCGCCCTCAGCTGGGAGTGCATATGTTGGGTGACTGGAACTTCTCACCACTCCCTGTGTTTCTGCAAACAAGGTGAGAGCTTCGTGTTGATTTGGGGGGTTACAAATACATTTTAGAGGGTAGAAGAATTCACAAACAGTGAGGACTGACTGTATTTCCATCTCCTGCCTGTTCGCAGCTCACCCTGCCTGCTGGGGAAGGGGTGCGGGCGACGACGTACCTTGGAAATGGCAGTTGTCATGATGGCTGTGACAGGTGTGTCTGTCATGTTTGTCCCTGGCTCACTGGGAGCATTCGTTTCTTCACGCTTGGTTTTATACTGCATGTTGGAGGGGAGGAAAGAGACCAGAGAAACAAACAAAATAAGCGTTTTTCAAGCATCTGAGCCTAAACCACAGGAATATGTCAGTTGGGCTAAACAAGTACCACGGTAGCCTTCTGCCCCTGTCGCCTCTCTGGGCTCCCGTGAGGCTCTGGAAGCAAAGGCGAGGCCACGAGATCCAAAGCCCGATTCCCACAGCCACCATTCAACGATGTCAGAACGTTCTCTTTCATAATAAGGGGCAAATTAACAGAGCGATAATGGGGAAGAATGTATAGGTTTCATTTGCTTTAACAGACATTATGGAGATCCTGCCACTCATTTTGTTTCTCTGTTTACTCCTTCATTATTATTAACCTGGGAGAAACGCCTCATTACTTTGATGAGTGCAGTCACCATGGCTTTAATACATGTCAAGAACTAGATGGTTGTTCCCAGATCAAAAACGCCTTTAGGGCCAGGCCACGAGGGACATTTCTGTTGAATTCCCTTCCTTCAGCTTTGGGGCGTTCTGCCGAGCTTCCGCAGGGAGGCCGAAGAAAGAGCTCATATACCATCACGCCGGGCATCCGTGTCAGTCCTGCCAGGCTCTGTCAACCTTGAGAACCTTACAAATGACCACCCGAGGCTGAACCTTGAAATGGAGGTGGTTCTGTGCCTCATGGAGGTTGGCAGGGAGCAAGCTCATGGCCACTTCTGTTGGTGTACACAGAGGGCTCTGTTGGTCTAATTTATGTAAATGAATTCAGCATTTTGGGACAGACTCTTTGGTCTTCAAGTGCACAGATAAACAAGAGAGAAGGGAAGCAAGGAGATGGAGTCAAGAGACCGCGAAGCTTTCCTAGAGGCAAAAATCAGGGCTTTGTTACACGGCCACGGGGCGGGCCGGCAACGGGCGTGCGAGGATTAAGGAAAAGACCGGACAGCAGGCACGCGAAGCCCCCGTGTGTGTTAGAGACTGCTCTCCTTCATGCGGGAGGAAGGAGAGGCGCCGGGGCTGTTTCTGCAGGGTGTTTAACTGGCAGACGATCCAAGCTTCTTTGCAAATACCACGGGGTTCTCCAAAAACAGGGAAAGGGAGCCTGGGTCCGTGGCAACAGGGACTTCCCTGGGGCCTGGAAGACCAGAGGCACAGAGCAGAGAAGCGGCCTGCAACGGCCCCGCCTGCAGCCACAGGTACATTTCCTGCCATTTGGGGTGGGCGCATTCCAGTTCCTGGGTCACAGCAGGACATAAAAATCTCGAATGGGTCAAGCGAAGAGGGGAGCTGTCTGGAGGCAGAAGCCATTAGGATTACCTGCTGAAAACAGGCTTGGACAAGATTCTCAGGGAACATATTCCTGTTGGAGACATGAAAAGCAGTGTCACGTTAAGGCACAAGTGTTTTGTTTTCTGTTATTTGTTTCTGTCACACTCAATACATTGATGAACACGAGGAGAACACAGCATCAGTACCCTGGTATCTTTTCTGGCCTCTCCTTTGCAAATACTTCCTCCGATAAAGATTCTGTCCCTCCCGCCGAGCTTCAACCCAGTCCAGAAAGCTCTCTCCAGCCACCATCACTCTCCAGCCACCATCATTTAGTTGATGAGAGTAAAGTCTACGCGTGCTGTGCTCCGTGCCACACAGCACTGGCAGGCGGATGCTCACCGCCCAGGGATGTCTTTAATGTCCTGCACCCTCTGCGCTCGTCGAAGGGAGCACATGCTTCCTGAGTCCACTGCATTTGCTCCCAACATCTTTACTCCAAGTGCGGACATCAGTAGTCAGTCACTGAATTACGAATGATGTGAATGGATGAAACAGGACTAGGAAACAGAAGGTGTGGTTTTTATCAACTCTAAACTCCACGCCTGGAAACTCGGCCAAAGCACAGGATTAAGCTTTCTGTGGTTAAATTAGGTTTGGGAGGGCCACTGAAATGGAAAGAAAAACCGGCACGCAGCTTTGTTAGCCGTTTCTAAGGGTTTTGTTGCTCTCCTTCATGGAAACTGAGCTTGGAAACTGTACATGATGCCTTTGTAAGGACAGCAGGTGCGAGAGAAATGATAAGAAATTATAATCACCTGACACACTCGAAGGAAAGACCCTGGCTTTGTGTCAGAGGTCAGCAAGTAAATGCCATTTAAATTATAGGTGTCAACAAAATATGTCAGGTATAGCTGTGTCAATTTTTTTTTTTTTGCTTTAACTGATATCTTAAAATTAACTGACCAATTTCCAGCCCTGATTGCTTCTGATAAAAGGGTTTCTCCTGTATAATTAAAAAGTGTATTTCTTCAAGAGTCCTTTAGAACGGATCCCATCCCCCACTCAGCCCAGCATCTTAATGCAACAAGTATATACTTTCTGCAGCTCTGTCCATCCTGAATCCAGATGGAGGAACCTGTTTCTCTCAACCGCTCTTGGACCCACACAGTCTGGCAAGCAGGCCCAGATATGTAATTTTGGGACCCAGGGCTCACTGAACAAACACAATGATTCAAGAACTATCAGAAATTTCAAACCAGCAAGAGCAGAGCCTCAGAGCACGCGTGGGTCCCATGTGACGGCAGCATCAGAGGCGGCAGGGCCACGGAGCAGCCCGGCTGGGAGGACACTCACCTGATCAGATCCAACATGGCGTCCACCGTGCTGACTTCGGGGCTGCTGCCTGTCCTGTCAATCTCGTCTACTTTCTGGGACACGCCAGGCTTGATGCTCACCACCAGCACGATGCCTGTGGCCAAGGAGAGTATCACCGAGCATTCAGAACCTTCCAGAACACCTGCCCCTGACCCCCAACAGTGCATCCTTCTTAGAACCCGGGGGCATGGTGGAAGCAGGTAATACTGGAAGGAGACTCCGAGGTTCAGCCAAGATGCTGAACCCCATCCGGGGCCTCAGCAGTGGCCTTAATTACTCTTCCATTTGAATTAAGCAGAAGAAATTCCGCCCCCCCCCCCCCCCCGCTTTTAAATGAAGAGATGCATTCCAGAATTGCTTCTGGAAACACCTGAGAATTTTCTATTTTCTTTTCTTTAGCCTAGGAAGTCAGCCTAGGCAGGGGTTGGGTGAGGGTGATTTCCAGCTCAGGGCACCCATTCAATATTTTTATGTAATTTTTGCCCACACATGCTAGTTATTTTCCTGAGGTGCCTACAGAACATGCCTTATCTTTCTTCCATATCCCAAGCCTTCAAAAATCTGAAAAGCTGCTGTCTAATCCAAAAAAACGTTCGGGGTTAGGAAAAGTCGCATTTCCTGTGACTCTGGGGGGATGGAGTGAGGGCAAATAGGTGTTACAGGGAGAGAGAGTTCTTGCCGTAAGGAACTGTCTAAACAGGGAGTCTCTGAGAGCGCCATTTTGGCCCCTGGAGGTAATGGGTTCCTGTCCTTTGAGGTGTCCCAAAGGTGGGAGGCTGGAGAACAGATCACGGCATGAGAAACTGCTTGACTGGAGGGGGATGCCAGTCCACGGAGGCAGGATGTCAGGATGCTGAGCAGGTCAGTTTTACCAGTGAGGGGAGTCAGTGGGTGAGTCCAAGGACCATGGTGCGTGCGGTTCCTTCTTCCCTCTCAGGGATGCTAGAGAGACATACACCAGCTTTCCCCTTCATGTCTCCCTCCCTCAGGAACCTCATGAGGAGAGGTGGCTTTGGTTTAAGGCAGGGTTCGGGCCCTCCCAGGTGCCCTGCCTCACACGACCAACCTCACCATGTCTAACAGTCCATTAAGGCAGAGGACCAGGATCACTACGGCCGCAACATCTGAGTATGCTCCAGCCTCTCTTCCTGCTCGGGCGGCCTTAAAAACGTTAGGTCACGAAGGATGGACAGCACTTTCTTCACAAAAGAATGCCAAAGGCACAAGAGCAGTGATATTCCCTTATTAGAACTTTCTCCCTTTTTGAAGTGGAATTTCTACTCTGAGTACCACGTGAAATCTGAAATGCACTGCAATGGCATCGTTTTGGAAATATTTCACAATTATACTCAACTCCACTACTGCTGACGAATCACTCCGTTTACAGATTATATAAGCTCTTGGCTTCACCTCCTTCTACCCAGTGAACCTGGTAAGGCACAGGACTGTCACCCAGGAATGTGAATAAGGCCCACGGCTAAACTTCAGTCAGTCCTGTATTTTCTTTATAGAAAAGGTGCTGGGTAGACTTTAAGCCCAAAGGCTTCATGGTGGTTTGACAAAACTACTTTTTGAATTAAAAAAAAAAATGCATTAAAAAAAGCCCAGATACTTTTAAAGGACAAGTCACCATTATACAGAGGAATAAGGAATCCGAAATGGATTTTACCTAGAATTACAGCGATGATGGTGGTACAGAAATAATAGACGACAGCACGCAGACCGATTTTCCCAGACACACTGGAATCCAGTGCAGCTACACCTGCGGGGAGTGGGGAGGGGGAGGGGAGAAGTCAAGTTACACTAGTTTTTAAAAGAAGCCATTTCCAGCACTGGAGGTCATTCAACCCGCAGGCTGTGAAACAAAGCGTGAGAGCTGTCCTCTGCACCTGCCAGGCCTATCTCACATGCCGTCTGGATAAGACACAACGGGCAAAGGAAACCCTTCAAAAGGCCCATAGGGAATGGAAGGAGGGCGAGAGGGAGGCTCCCCTCCCCCGCTCGCCCCGCTGCCTGGTCAGAGACAGGAGCCCTCCCCTCCCACACCTGCTCGAAGAACTTCATCAAACTTTGTACATCCCATCACCCCATAGCCATCAGGATAAACCCCTTCTGGAATTCAGGGTCCAGAAAATTTGATCTTGGAGCACGAAGACTGTTCTGTCCCACATAATGAATGTCATAAAACTCACGATTGTTTCCCCTTCTGCCTTTCTCTGTCAGGAAGCTCAGAGCCAACCAAAAAGATAACTTTTGTGTGTGGTCATGAAAGTAATAGATGTTCATTATAATACTCTGAAAGAAGGAAAAAGAAAACCACTCCATCTCATCACCCATAGCTGACATGCTGGTGAACTTCCTGCCAGTATTTTTTGATTTTTTTGGGTAAACATAGCTAATTCTATAGTTTGTTTTTTTTTTAAGATTTTATTTATTTATTTGACAGGGAGATCACAAGAGGTAGAGAGGCAGGCAGAGAGAGAGGGGGAAGCAGGCTCCCTACTGAGCAGAGAGCCTGATGCAGGGCTCGATCCCAGGACCCTGAGACCATGACCCGAGCCGAAGGCAGAGGCTCAACCACTGAGCCACAAGGAGTCCAGTTCTATAGTTTTCAATCCTCTCTTATTCATACGGTATTGCAAGAATTTTCTTGTTATAAATTGCCTCTGAGGGTAAGCTTAGTAGCTACATAATCTTGTCATGTGACAGAACCATAATGTACTTAATAATCCACTTACTGCCGGAGCTTTGGAGAGTCTCGGAGCCAATCTCCATAATCAATCCCCGCAATTTCATTATTTATCCTGGCTAGCACATTTTCTTCTTTCTGTGATTTTTAAATTGCTTCTACGTGAACAACCTTATCATGTATGGCTCTCTGAGACAACTTAAAATATCCATTTTCCAGAGGTAGGATATAAACAGAGATTTCCAATTTATAAATTTCCAATTTAAGAAACTTCTGGCCACAGTGTTAGCTGCAGACTCAAATGGCCTTTGGTGGCCTATCAAATGACTGACTGTCGCCTGGGACTGGAAGGGTTGTCCAGAGTGCCGAGAAGAGTTGTAGAGGTGGGAGGCAACATCCCTTCTTGCTAGAAACACTTGACCTCCAGGAAAGATGCTTCTCTAAAGTGAGCCAAATGATGTCGCTCCTTGGACAAGATGGGGAAGTGAAGAAGCAGCCAAACACCTTTCAGCAAGCTGTCACTGGAAGGTTTCAGACCCTACCCTGCCCGATTTCCAAAATGAGAACCGAGTCAAATGATCATCATAGAAAGTCAGTGCATCTTCCGCCCGCGTGAGAGGTCCCACAGCCACGAGCAAAGCCTAATGTGCAGGGCAGCCCCAAGGAAAGGCCATAAACCTGTCAGCTACCAACACGCAAGGAATATACAAGGTAGCTCGTATATTCACTCCTGACACTATAAAAGGTCCCTTTTTCAAAGCAACTTGGGGGTTATGTTTCTCACATATAATTGTACATATTCTGTAAGGAAGCTATCGTCGTCATCATGATGACAGAAGAAATCATCTCTCCCTGTAAACATGCAGTTCCTCCCAGCTGGGGACTGTGCCTCTGGAGGCTACTATTTTGAGAGAAGGGACTCTGGCCTCCTTGGTGACCACCCCAGGATGTTGTAAGGGCCGGTTTGCCAAGCCGGGGACAAGAGTGTGCCATCGCCATCTGATGGGCCTATTGTCCCAGACATAGCCTAGGGGAACTCCGATGATAGATTCCATTGTCTCTCTCTGGGAAAAATGCACCTGGGTGTGGTGAGAAGCCTGTCTTCTCCTCATGGTGAGACAATTAAAAATCATGACTCGGGCAAGAAACGACAACAGCGATAAAAATCAAGACAAAAACAAAAAATCAAGAGACAATGAAGGCCCCAACTCAGAAATGAAGGAACTATCTCGTATTCCACTTCAGTCTCTTAAAAAAAGAGCAGACGGGTTCCTGGGTGGCTCAATCCGTTGAGCGTCTGCTCAGGTCATGCTCTCAGGTCTGAGCCTCGAGCCGGGCTCCTGGCTCGGTGGGGAGTCTGTTTCTCCCTCTCCCTCTGCGCCTCCCTCTGCTTGCACTGTCTCGTTCACTCTCTCTCCCTCTCAGATAAATAAAATCTAAAAAGAAAAAAAAAAGTGCAAACAATAATACAAATATGTAAATTTGCTAACTTTAAATGTGAATAGAAAATGTGCTCTAATATCCTATTTTAGAGCTCTGGGCATTATCTTCATACACAGTCAAAATAACTATTATCAATAAGGTGATTAAAAAAAAAAAAAGGAAAATCACCAATTTAACAAAACTCCAGGTCACCTGTATCAGCAGGTTCACGTAATCCTGGTCCAAGAGAGGATTTGTTTTCAGACGAACCACCCTTGGGCAGAAGTCTCATTTCAGCGGCTCTCAGCCCCTACAGGGCTGACGAGTGCCAGGCTCGCAGGGGAGCTGCAGAGCTGTTCTTGGGTACATGTTTTGCACCCTCTCAGGGGTTTCCTCCAGCAGGGAAACAAATTAAATCTATGTAGCTAATTGTTTTGTTTCCAGCATATATTAATATGTCTTAATTTGTCTTAATGATCTGGCCATGGGCTGGTGCCCCTACTTCTATTCCAGGACCCAGCTGGTAACGAAAGGCTTTGTAATAATGAGATTCTGGGTGGAAATACCGGAAGCAAATTCATCCCCCAAAGCAGCCAGCCAGCTCCTCTCTGCTGGAGTACAGCACCTGTCTTGTATGACTTTCGAGAGGGCTTTCTCATTCCTCAAATCTACTTCTGTCCTCCACTTCTCCTGGGTAGATCAGAAATGTGTTCAAACCAACCATCGTCCTCTACATTCAACCTCTAGAGTTACCCTTCTACCTCTCCAGTCATCCCCGATCGGGGGCAGAGCTCGCCCCCACGTCCAGGTTCTTGGATTCATAACATGGTGCTGAGGAGAGAGGTGGTGACCACCGCAGAGGCTGGGAACAGAAGCAAGAAAACAGCCTCATCTTTGAAAACCTCTGTAAGTAACAGGAACATGACTGAATTTCATGTGAAGATAAAATGTCCGTCTGGAAGCCCTACACCCCCTACCTGCCAATCACAGCAAACATGCTGATGATAATTATAATAAAAATGATGATGACATACACACCGTGTAGCGGGCGATGATGGCAGGTGAAGGGTGTCACCTTCTTTCACACTCCATACTGGGGTGAGGCTGGGATCCCAACCCCGATTCGACCCCAAAGGCCAAATGCTTAACCACTGTGTCCGGCTGGCTCTAGTCATGTGCTACCAAATCCAGACCAGCACTGCCTCAAAAAACTTCCGGGATGATGGAAATGCTATTCCTGCGGTCTGATGTCGTAGCCAGAAGGTACGTGCAGCCAACGAGCCCTTGAAATGTGGCTGGTGTGACTGGGAGTTTTTGCTTGCCTAACGCTCATGAATGTCACACGTGGGTAACGGCGGCCATGCCGGACAGCGCCACCTCTAGATGCACAGCTGCTGAGGAGATTAGAAACAGTACCTACAACACACCCAGTACAGGGCCTAGACCTTAACTGTACCGGCAAGTAGCCCCCATTATTCCTGCACAAAATAGTCCCCGGAAGGCACTAGCAAGTATGAGCTCATTCATTCCCGCTCTTTTTTCCCAGAATCCTTCTGAATTCCTTCATCACACCAGCACTAAAGAGATGCTTTAAGAGCACCCATCACATTCTGGTATGACCTCCAACGGCACGGATGACAAACTAGCGAATCCTCATCCTGGCTGAAGAGACCTGCAACCGCCGCCCCCCACCCCCACCCCCAGGCTGTGATCCCTTCCAGCTTGGCTGTCCCCCAGCCCTCGCCCCGGAGCAGACCCAGCTCCCTCCCACTTTTCAGGGACTCCTTTCTCTGCCAACTGCCTTCCCTCTGCTCTTGGCTTGTCTACGTTCAAGTCTCTTCCTGGGGCTCCTTCCCTGAGTCACCAGGCTGAACCAGGCTCCTCACCTGGCACCCTGCTCATACCACGTTTCACAAGTTGCATCACTGGGCTCAGAATTTACCAGCTGTCTTTCACACTAGACTATAGTGAGCAGCACGGAGGCCAGGAGACCCACAAGTCCGCTGTTCACTCATGCACACCTAGTGTCAGCATGTAGGAGGAGGTTGACTTCCCTGTGGCGGTAGAATGAGTCACCTAGTTACAGTTCCCTGCCGCAAACCCCTCCCTCAGTCTCTGCTCCCTGGATGGCAGAATGTTCCAGAACAGAACTGGAGACTCTGCACCAGTCCCAGGTGCTGCTTTTATGATCTGCGTGATCTTGAACAGTCCTTGGCACCGTCCTCATCTCTGAAGATGGAGATAAGGTTTCCCCTACCTTAGGACTTCCTTGGGTTGCTAAGAGGGTTAAATGAACAAGTTCATTCCACAGGGAAAACAAGGCTGGATACAACCTCACCTCGCAATTCCAGAGCACAGACACATCTCTGCTGCCCGATTAATACCCCTGGGAGGTAACAGGGAAAGAGAGGAGGCAGACAGGAGCATGCAAAATATATTCCCGGGCACGGCTTGCCCATCACGTCTACTTTGCTTGGAGGCATCAATACAAAGAACTCCCTAAAAATAGGTATGTCACCACCTTAGACTATTCTGTGAAGTGAACAAAATAAATCGGTCCTTGCACAGGACCCACTAAAGGTCACTTTGCAGCCTCTTCATTTGATGTTCAAAGTGTGTCAAGAAGCAGCTGGCCGGTCTCCTGGTCTTCAGCCATTCAGGGAGCAGTTTGCAATATTTTTATTATTTTTTTTCAATACCACAGATCTTGGTGCTATTTATAGTTGGGCCTCACTTTTCAGAAGACCCCAGAGCCTTTATGGGAGGCTTATGATTCAGTAGGAGCATGAAACACACCTTAGAGGATGTGGGGAACGCAGCCATTCTCTTCAAAGTCCACAGGAATGCTTTGACATCAGGACAGCCAACAGTTCAGTGAAGCTTCTCTCTCTTTTTATTAACCACAACCTAATTATTATTGAGCTCTCTTTTTGCTTGTCCTTATCCTGTAAAATCGGTAGCTCAGGATTCTGCGTAGAAGCCACTTATATGCTTATCACTTATATGGTGAACTTTACAATCTAGTATCTTATGAAGAGAAAGTCTTTTTTAGAACGTTTTCCTTTTCAGAATGAATGCATTGTGTGTACTTGCATCTGTATGGCTCAATTCTGATACTGGCTCTGAAGCTTCTGATGCCAACACAGGGACTTTCTAGAAACTTCCGACGATATCAGGAATATCATGGCAGAGTATTACTATTTTTCCTATTTCACAGTTGAGGATAAGTTAAGTAATTGTCAGGGTTTCCCAGCTAGCAAGTGGCAGAGCTGGGATTCAAACCTGGGCAGTCTGGTTCCTTGCTCTGCTCGCTTTACCACTAGACTCTCCTGCCCCTGTGATTGATACCGACAAACGTTTTTGTTTGACCACATTTTGTCAGGCTTCTGGACCTTCTCCTAAATCCATCTGTGTATTTTCCTGCAAAATCATCTAGTTTTCGTAAAAACTTTCCTAAGTCGGTTGAACCAAACCCAGTATTTGATCACTCTGCATCCCTAATCAGGCCCCCCATTTTCCACCATCCCCCTGGCCTGCCTTCAGCAAGAATCCTACTAGGTTGGTTTAGTCAGAACCCCCCTTTCCTCTGATGGTTTCTCTCAGTGATTTTCCATCCACTGATCCCTCCTCTCCTGCTCCCTGAAGATCAGTTCTCGCTTGCTGATGCTGTATTCAGAGTTGAGCCCCATCTCTTTCCCCTTCCCCACTGCAGAATCCCATCACAGCGGTCGGTCCTCACACCTGTCACGATGGTCTGGGATGACGTCTGCCTTACCACCTTTAACAAGTGTCGTTGAATTTTTCTTTTTTTCTTTTTTTTTTCCCTACCTGTGGTCTCACTGATATGTGGAATTTAAGAAACAAAACAGAGGATCATAGGGGAAGAGAGGAAAAAAATAAAACAAGATGAAACCAGAGAGGGAGACAAACCATAAGAGACTCTTAATCATAGGAAACAAACTGAGGGTTGCTGGGGGGAGGGGATAACTGGGTGGTGGGCATTAAGGAGGGCAGGGTGATGGAATGAGCTCTGGGAATTGTATAATACTGACAAATCACAGACCTGTACCTCTGAAACCAATACTACATTATATGTTAATTAATTGAATTAAAATTTAAATATGAATAAAAACAAAACAATACTTCCCATTCAGGGTGTTGCTTTGCAGAGAACAGCCTGGGTGGCGGTCACCACTGTCACTTGCTTCCCCATGCCTAGACAGACACCTGATGAAGGCACATGTGTACCCTCCCATCCCCACTCCTCTTCCCCATGTCTCCAGAGTTCCACTCGGAAGTCTCACTGTCCTCTTTGAGGGATGCCGTGCCGTCTGTTGTTTTCTCCTGCCTGGAGTCCCTGCTCCCTTCATCGGATGGATTCTGATCTTTTCTTGAAAACTCCATCCCAGCGTCCACTCCACCATCCTCATTCACACAAGGCACTTATCACACCGCATCTTTCTTGCTAGAACAGGACTCATCTTTGTCATGTGTGCCTAGCACAGAGCCTGGGATGTTGAAGATGGAATGAATGAATGAGTGAATGAATAAGTGAATGAATGAGTGAATGAATGAGTAAATGAGTGAGTGAATGAATGAGTGGTATCCCAGGTCCATGCATTCAACACATAGAAAGTGTATCACAGTCCCTGCATAGTTTTTCACTCTTTTTTTTTAAAAAGAAACAAAATCAGGCTAATTTACAGTCGAACGGAGCTGTGAGCCAGTGGAGTCATGGCGTCGGCAGAGACTAAAGCTTGTCCCTGGCTGATTCTCGGGGCTTCACTGTCTCAGAAAGAGGCTGAAGCAGGGCCCGTTTCTCTCTTGCCACTTCTCATTTGCTCGCTGTGGTAAGTGGCACGTTCATCGTGGGATCTCCACTCTTTATACACTAGGTGCCCCTTTCCTCTTTGCAGAAAAGGCATCGTAGACATCAAATTAATATAGTAAGTCCTCTGGTTTCAAGAGCTGTGTCCTAACTCAACGCGAATTTCCCGATGATCTTAGGGAGATGTTTAATTCATGAGTGCAAAGCTGCTTAGTTCATCTTATTTTCTCAGTTCTCCATTGAGGCTGGGGAAAGTTAAAAAACAGGCCTTCAATTCAGGCAGAGCCCAGTGGTTACAGATGTTGCATATGAGGCAAGAGTTCCCGTCTTGGTCTCGCGGTTTCAGGCTACGACCCTGCCTTCCCCAACATGGAGTTTTAAGGTTACAGGCCACCCGGGAATGACAGTTTTTCTAGAGATAAAACTACAAAAAACCTACCAATGTTTCCAGAAAAGCACACATACTCCCCCAACGCCACCTGTGCCGCCACCAGCTAAAGGTGACCTCAAATGCTCTTAGCTCCCTCGGGCGAGAGGTACAACCAAGTGATACCTGTGTCTCCCACCCTTCTACCTTCTTGCCCACGAGGGAACTCGTGGACTCCTGGGCTCCGCGAACAGGTGGGTGGCAGGCACCTCATCAGGGGGCTTTCTCTTTGTCTGTTTTCACACAACTGGGGATAAGAAATGTTGAATTCTACCGAACCCTGGTTCAGGGGGCACACGGCACCATTCTTTCCACTGGAGGACACAGGGTAGTACCCAAGTACCCAGTGGCTGAGGAGTAAATGAATACATAGCTTAAAAAAAAAATGCCTTCCCTAGCCTACACGACCCAAATGCGTCATCGCTTCCTGAGAAAACAGGCACCTCCAACAACCTTGACTGACTTCTCCCTTCCTCAGTGTCTCTTTGAGGCATTTATACTCATTGCTTGATACGAGTAGTAGCTGTTTGCTGTGTTGGTTTATTTTTGCCACATAATTCCACCTCAACTAACCTGTATCTTGAGAGTTCAAACTAGTCTTGTCTGTCATTTTTTAAAAAAGATTTTATTTCTTGGGGCGCCTCGGTGGCTCAGTGGGTTAAGGCCTCTGCCTTCGGCTCAAGTCATGATCTTGGGGTCCTGGGATCGAGCCCCGCGTCGGGGCTCTCTGCTCCGCTGGGAGCCTGCTTCCTCCCCCCTCTCTCTGTCTGCCTCTCTGCCTACTTGTGATCTCTCTCTCTCAAATAAAGAAATAAAATCTTTTTAAAAAAAGATTTTATTTCTTTATTTGAGAGAGAGAGATCACAAGTAGGCAGAGAGGTAGGCAGGGGATGGGGGGGGAAGCAGGCTCCTGCTGAGCAGAGAGCCCGACGCGGGGCTTGACCCCAGCATCCCAAGATCATGACCTTAACCTACTGAGCCACTCAGGTGCCCCTCTTGTCTGCCATCTTGACCAGCTACTGGCTGGCCTCCCGTCATCGCAAACACAAACTTTATTGGCAAACAGCTACGCCCATCCCTTACACTTTGCTTACGACTGCTTTCCGGTGACAGCCAGTGGGGAAGCTGGACAGAGACTGTCTGGCTTGAAAAACTTAAAACACTCACTATCTGTTCCTTTACAAAGAACGTTTGCAAACCCCTGCTTGCTAAAAGACCAACTGCCTAAGCCTCTCTAAGACTTAATTTATTTTCTTGGTTAAGAAGCAGTGGAAAACCTCTGGCCTTAGAGTTGAGATCAAGCCCCCTAAATTTGGAAATCCTGATGTAGATGATGAAGTGACAATAATTTAAAATTTGAAGCAATTTTTTTTTTAAATCTTTGAAGGTGGAGTCTTACATTTATCCTTGACACAAATGTCAATCCAGTACCCAGCCAGTGCTCTTCCCAAAATAGGAAGGTCCTCAGTAAACAGAATGCAAGTGTTTCCTACCAAGGTCTTATGTTTGTTATGTGATTTGTTTAGGAGATGAAAGCAGTACTAGCACCCTGGGACTCAGGGTCTTGGGCGGGGGGGAAAAGGAGGGAGTTTCCTTGGCTTGGTCTGGATTTGGAGTGGACTGCTGCACACTGCTGTGGTTTCTTGAGGGGTCAGCGTGTGTAGAAATCCAGCGTGAAGCGACATAGGAATGGGCAGGAATAAGCATCTTGCTCCCGGGAGGAACCGTGCACAAGAGTTGGCCCAGACTCAGCACAGCCCAGCCTGGACAGACTCCCTATTCTTGCGAGTTGGGCGGCTGTGCCCCCACCCGGCAGGCACTAATGGCATGCATTCCAGTGTGAGTCTCCTGATGGGGTCCCCAAGGCAGACCATCCCTCTGCAGCCATGAGGAAGGTTTCCTCCAAAGTGGATATTGCTCGATGGTGGTCCTCCCAGGGAGAGGTTTCCCCTGGACCAGGACACTCACTATCACTGTGTGATGGTGAAATCTGTCCTTTTCAAAACCTAGTGTCAAGGGGTGAGGCTGGGGGCATGGCAATATCTGGAACATCGTCATGTGGAGGAAGGACTAGGCTGGCAGCTAAGCAAAGGGGCAGCCCTCTTAAGGCCCTGGAACTCTCAGAAGACCTTCACTGGGGAGCACCTGGTGTAACTACCGGTGTTTCCCCTACTTTCACTCCCCAACCTTTCATAAAGCTTTGTTCCAAGGAACAGCCTGGGCTCAGCTATGCTATGAAGAATTATGTTCTCATTCCTGTTTTAGGCTAGAGGGGCACAAGGGTAGGTCCTCAGGGTCAGAGGGGCAGGTACAGGAGACACCGGGGCAAGGGTGCCGCTGTGCCTGGCAGAGCACTTCTGGCCCCGGTGGTGGGGGCAGAGAGGCTGGAGTGGAAGAGATGGGGAACTCTGCCTGAGCACAGCTGGGGCGCCATCTTGGAAAGATGCTCAAGGAACCTCTGGAAGCGACTGTTGAGAGGCCATTGCCTTTCCCACGCTGGTCCTCGGAGGCTCAAGTCATCATCATTTGTGCATCAAGGAAAACGTTCTCTGAATTTAAACTCAGTGGTTGGTGAGACCTGGACCAGGATTTTCCAGAGCCACAGTCCTGGGGCACCTGCATACACCACTTCCCTTGCTACTCTCCTGGTGGTCTGCTACAAATACAGCTTAGAAACCTAAATGTTAACAGTCTGATCATCACAGGTGTGTCCCTCAGGATGTAAATTACGGGAAGGATTCTGTTAGTGCCTACACTGCCTGTCTCTGAAAATGTCTTGAGATTTTGTCTACTCTGCCTTCTCTTTTACCTTAACTAAATTGTAGACATTCTGTCATCTTATCCCTACATAATTCCATACACATCAAAAAGGACATTTTCTTATGTAACTAACTGCCATCACCCCCACTAAGAAAATTTATCAACAATTTCTTGATACCATCTAACACCCAGCCTATATTCAAATTTCCCCGATTAATGTGACATCTTACCCTCTTTGTCACATGAAGAAGCCTCCTTCTGTTTAAAAAAAAAATAGCTATAAATTATGTATTTTTATGTCAGCTGAGGCTTTGATGGCAGAGGGTTTTTTTCCCCCTTTGTTAATTCGTCAAGAGAGTTTCCTTTATGCAGAACCACAGTTTACTAGTCGCAGGTCTCAATTTTTATTTCTATTTCTAATTTGTGTATGCTAAGGGCATTCGTTTCACTCTCCCCATCTTCCAACATCCATCTTCCTTTGTCCTAGTAAGTGTATAAAATAAGTTATTGATCTGCTGGGTTTATAAAGGTATTTGGATGTAAAAAGGGCTCTTCTTTCATATTTCCATAGGAGTCCTGTGCTCTCCCCTGCTGGCTCCCTGCTGGGTGGGGGAGGGAGGCTGAGGACCCCTGCAGGGTTGGGGGTGGATGGGGCACCAGGGAAAAGGTGGTGAGGAGCTGCAGGAGCCTGGGAACACAGCCGGGGAGGAGGGGAGCAGGACCCTGCCAGAGGCTCAGCAGGAGGAGCACAGAGCAGAACCCATCCCATTCTTTTTTCTTTCTTTCTTTTTTATTTGAGAAGAAGAGGGAGCATGTGAGAGAGAGAGAGACAGAGAGCGAGCGAGCGAGAGCATGAGCACGGGAAGAGACAGAGGGAGAAGCAGACTCCCCACTAGGCAAGGAGCCCAATGTGGGGACTCGATCCCAGGACCCCAAGATCATGACCTGAGCCAAAGGCAGATGCTTAACCCACTGAGTCACCCAGGCACCGCCCCCCTTTTTTTTTTCTTAAAAAAGAAAGAAAGAGGGAGACAGGGAGAAAGAGAGAGAGGGAGGAAGAGAGAAAGAAAATACAAAACCAACCAAACAAAAATAACACACACGTGTTTGCCTTGAAAATGTAAAGAAAGCACAATGAGTCATGTTTCCTTACTACCCTGATCTAACCATCATTAACTGTTTGGTGTGTGTCCCAACATTTAAAAATGCACATAAATTTTAATAAATTTCGGATTGTACACAGCATCCTGTTGTATAATTTATTTTTATCTTCCTTATTTATACCGTGTGAGGACATAACCACATGTCATTAAGTGTTTCCAAAACAAGGTTTCTAACGGTTGCAGAGAATCATAACTTGGGGGTAAAACGTACATTTAGATTGCTTATAATTCACCACCATTATAAAAAATATGCTACCATGAACATTCTTATACCTAAACCTTTGAACAGATCTCTGACTATTTACAAGAAATTCTGAGAAGTCCAATTACCAAGTGGGGAGAGATCAGGATATGTTCCAAGCTGCACCCCCAAAAGTTTGTTCCAGTTAATAATCGACAAGGTATGGATGAGCCTGCTTTCCCACACCCTTGCCAACACTAGTAATATTATGTTTCCCCTTTAAACTGACAAATTTAAATCAGGAACATGGCATCACTGTTCCCAGACTGTTTTATTCACGTCCCTTTGGGTAGCGGTTTCGGTCTCTCTCTTACTCCTATTTCCCTGCTGGGGGTTTTGCTAAAGAAAAAAATGTAGAAATGTCCAGACCTGTGCTACCGCTCTAGAAGGCAGCTGTGCTATGTGAGCAGAGTGCTGATGGTTGCCAATTATTCTCCTAGATTATCTGCAAGGCTGAACTAGCACACAAAACACCCAGACTGCAAAAACACCACCAGTTACTGGCTGCCAAGAGTGGTACATATTTCAACATCTGATATTATACGAGTGTATTCGTACATGCATTTTTACCTTTTCTTCTAAAACCTGGTTAAATGCACAAGTTTTGAATTTGCTGCCTAATTTGGATCAACTTTCCATACATTCTTCCATAGGCCCAAGTTTTATTTATTTGTTTATTTTATCTATTTTTTTATCTTTAAGAGGGAGAAAGTGTGAGCGAGCAGGGGAGGGGTGGAGAGAGACTCCCAAGCAGGCTCCATACTCAGCGGCATGGAGTCTGCTGTGGGGCTCAATCCCACGACCCCGAGATCATAACCTGAGCCAAAAGCAAGAATTGGAGCTCAACCAACTGAGACACCCAGGTGCCCCCTGCCATAGGCCCCAGTTTTAAATGGTATTGGTGAAGTGATTTATGTACCTTGTACAACTGCATGCAAAATATGGTATTGTACATACAACCGTGAACATTTTTCTTGGGAGAAAGTCCAAAGCTTTCATCATGTTCTCAAAGGAGCCTAAGAAAAGATTTAGAATCTTGATGTGGAGAAAATGCTCTGGGATT
Source organism: Lontra canadensis (assembly GCF_010015895.1). Lineage (NCBI taxonomy): Eukaryota > Metazoa > Chordata > Mammalia > Carnivora > Mustelidae > Lontra > Lontra canadensis. The sequence continues at coordinate 5,316,030 of NW_022631025.1, forward strand.
ATAAAGCCAACAGCTATGGGGCCAGGAGAAAATGTAAACGAATGCAGTGGACGGGGTATCAGAGGCTAGGGAGAGGTAGGGGCCTTGGGATCCTCCAATGTATTTGCTTCAACTAAACAGAATAGCCATCTTGGTTGGTCCTTGGAGGGACACGGGTCCAGTGTTTCCTGATCTCAATTCTTTTCAGAGGAACCTGGAAATCTGGGTGCTTACATGAAATCTTCCAAATTTTAAACGCTTCTGCTAATTTAAAGTTGAACAGATAAATCGTCCATGGTCTAAACCACTGGCCTACTGATTTGGCCCCCAGGTTGCAGGGTCTAACAGAGACCAGGTGTTTCAAAGCATATTAAATATATACATAAAAATAATGAAATGTTCTTTTCAGGCTTGTAATAAGCCAAGAAGACCAAGACCATTTAAGGACAAAGCTCTCAGGGGATTCTAGTCTGACTGGAGTTTGGCACTTGGGAAGTTCAACAGCCAAATCTACAGCTTTTCAAGCAACTCGGCTGCTGAGTACAGCAGATCCTGACACCCACCCTCCCTTTCCTGAGCCAACGTCCAGAACTCTACATATATCAGCCCCAAGTCTTTCTAGTGGTAGCAGGGTTTTGGGCGGGGGGGGGGGGTGGATTCTAGAAGAGGACATGCCAAGAATCCTAATTGCATGATTATGGAAAACCTTGATTTTTAACCTGACCACACTAGCGACCCATCAGGCCACATTTTACTTAGTGGCAGAATTAAGATAAGCACAAGAAACTACAGAATGCACTGCGAAGCTTGCCACATCCAGACCAATGACATTTTTGTAAGCCAAATTAATTTCTACCTCCAGAGGGAAGCTTGCTTTTTAAAGGGACCCTGCAACACAGTGACCATGAAGGGAATAAGCATTTCCAAACCCAACTGGGTCACAAGTTCGGATTTTAAAATACTAGGCTTTCAAAATATGGTGTAAACCCATCCTTAAACGTTTCCCACAGCGTGGGGCTGTAAGTTTTCAGGGCAGGCATATGGAGCTGTGGAGGAGGAGTGAGGAAGGCAGAGAGACTCAAGAGGGCAGGCTCATAGAGGTTGGGGCGGGGCATGGTGGCAGTTGGGAAACAGATGAGTGAACTACTCAAAATAACATCAAAACTGACACCCACATTTCGCCTGGGGACACTGGCTGACATTTCAGTGACCAAATATGTAGGCAGGTTTGTTTTTTTTTTTTTTTTAATGTCCTGTGCCCTGGGTAGAATTTTATTTATAATATGCTTGAAAATGGCATCTTCCCCCCCAAGACACCACATTGATGGCCAAATGAAGATTCGAGCAATGAAGGACAGGGCCCTAGGCAGAGCCATGCCACCCTGTGAGTAATAAAATATTTCCACTCAAGCAAATATACACTTTCCAAGTAAGGAGTATGTGTGTGTGCGTGTGATGCTCAAATGCTTTTCAATATTTCCCATAATTAGAAAAGAACAACTTAACAGACAGCTCCTTAAATAATCACAGAGAACCATCAGTTTTCTTAAGGTACCTGTAATCATGCTGGATATAATTAATGGCAAAATGATGAGCTTCAGCATCCTCATTAGGATTTCCCCAGGAAAAGCGAAGTAGAATTTCTCCAGACTAGAGAGCTTGCCGTATTCTCGAACCAAGACTCCTATGGTGATCCCTAAGAAAGACAAAGATTAGAAAGAAGAAAAGAAAACCAGCATTGAGTTCTTCTGTATACATCTCTATGGAAAAATATCCCCTCAACCCCCAACCACATTTTACTGGCAAGAAAAACAATTTAGGTTCTCTTCCACAATTCTGTAAATGTTAGACTCAAAAAACAAATCACATTTTAATGAACACAAAGTACACATTATTCAGTGGGTTTGTAAAAATATTCTTCACATGAAAGTTTTGGTTTTTATTTCTTTTCTCCTCCAGTTATATTACTTATAATGACAAAACATCAAAAAACACTATGAGAAGGAAAAGAAATACATCATCTTTGTCAACCCAATATAACTACTTTGTTTTTACACACTTCCCTTAGTCTTTGTCTACCTTAGGCATCTTACATTTTATTTTTATTTTTTTAAAGTAATTTCTACCCCCAACTTGGGCTCGAACTCACCACCCTGAGATCAAGACTCATACATTCTTCCAACTCACCAGCCAGCCAGGCGCCCCAGGTGTTTCACATTCTATAGTTTACATATCAGTGTTTAATTTTCTCATTTTCTCATAAATACTCTTTCCATGATACTCTCTGTTTATGCACCTTTTGTGATTTTAATAGCAACATAAGGTTCCTTTGGTTTGATATATTTACATGTTGTTGAACGACGGTAGGTCTAATGCTCTCCATTCCGTGTTGGCTATTTCTAGACGATGACGTGTCCAAATTGGCCTGATCAAGAGGCTTTTGATGAAGTTACTGAACCTGAGTGCCTTGGAGATTGGGGCTGTAGGGAAGTGTTCGAAATCAAGAAATGTTACACAGTGGACCCCTCAACAATGCTGGGGCTCGGGGCACCAATCCCCACACAGTCAGAATCCGCATATAACTTCTGTCTCCACAAAAACAAAACTACTAAGAGCCTGCTGTTCACGGAGAGCCTTACCCAGAACATAAACAGTCAATCAACGTGCATTTTGTATGTTATACGTACTGTGAGCTGGAATCTTACAATAAACTAAACTAGAGAAAAGAAAATGTTATTAAGAAAGTCACAAGGAAAAGACATTTACAATGCCTGACCGCATTTATTGAAAAAAATATCCCCGTGTGCATGGATTCGCACAGGTTAAACCCATGTTGTTCAAGTTTTGAAAGCTTGCCTGCACAAGACATCTACAGGAATTCTTTCTGGGGCTGGTTTTGATAACTACAAATCACAAACTTTTCTTACTTATCCTCTTCCAAATAGTCCCAACATCTAACTGCCTTACTCCTTCTGATCCCCACACATTGACCCTTTGCAACACCGCCCTTTTATATTTTTAAAGATTTTATTTATTTAATTAGAGAGAGAGAGAGAGCATGAGCAGGGAGAGGGGGAGAGAGAGAATCTCAAGCAGGCTGTGCGCTAAGCATGGAGCCCCATGTGGGGCTCAACCTCACGACCCTGAGACCACTACCTGAGCTGAAACCGAGAGTCAGATGCTTAATCGACTGGGCCACCCAGGTGCCCCCCTTTTATATTTCTTACTTCTGTTTTTTTTTTTTAATTATTTATTTCTTTTAACCAATCTCTCCACCCTACCTGGGGCTCAAACTTACAACCCCGAGATCAAGTCACATGCTCTTTCAAATGAGCCAGCCAGGAGCCCCACCACACCCCCATGTTTTTTAAACCGAGACATAAGATGGGCTGGGATGACTTGCACATCTTTTTTCCTTCATCAGTGTCTGAGGATGACAGGCTAATGAGAGATAAAACAGCTACAGCAGAAAGACTCAAGGAGGACCTTACTGGGTCTGCTCCTTTACAGATTCAATCAGTCCGTGAAAATTTACAGTGGCTCAGGCATAGTTACGAACTCTAGGGCAACAAAGAGACGTGTGAATTATAATCAATACTAGAGTTTTCATTTAAATTCAGGTACACTTCCAATGCCTCTTAGTAGGGCCAAATAAAGGAATCTCGTGTATCTGCATAGTGACCTTATCCTTGGCTTAATTTTATTTTCCTACCTGTTCCATCGTTGTCTTGATCTCTTTATTTTAGGTATGCATTTCTAAATGTATGTCTGATCAGCCATTTTTAATTATCGGAACAGACATATACATAAACATTTCTCAAATTGTAGCTAAGACCAAAAAAAGAAAAAAAAAAAAGCTCAGTATCAATCCTGCCTGGTTCATATTTCAAAACCTAGGGTTAGAGATTCCAGAGTGGTTCAGAACGCCAAGGATTCAAAATATTTTAAGTGAATTTAAAAAGCACGTTGTGCTCACTTCCTACTTAACAAATGCCTATGTTCAGCTGTCCTATATGGAACATACCTACTTTATGCTGTAAGGATACTCGGTAGTGTTCAGTGTTTTGAAAAACCAAACAAACAGACATTCTCTCTTATACTCCCTAGGTTGCCTCAAGTAAATTTTTGGCTTGTATGTCAAAGAAAGCTCTGTGTGCAAAAAGAAAGGAGATGTGTCTGTGCTCAAAAACCCACCACAAAAGCACTCTGTTGAGTAGCATAAAAACCCCCGAGGGGCTCCAATTTTAGGGTTTATATTACTAGCAATTAGCTGTGCCTCTAATCATCTCCACCCCAAATAAATGCCGGGAAATTACAAAGAAGCGTACTTGCTGTTTTTCAGCCCTGATCCAGATAATGGGTTTTTATGGGAGAGATAAAAGAGTCACCACAAGGAGCATTTTCAACGCTTTCAGAAGTGACAGTGCCATGAACAGGTTACTCTATTTAGTAATGAAAACCTTCTTTTTTTTTTTTTTTAAATTTCTTTATTTATTTGACAGAGAGAGAAATCACAAGTAGGCAGAGAGGCAGGCAGAGAGAGAAGGGGAAGCAGGCTCGCCACTGAGCAGAGAGCCCGATGTGGGGCTCGATTCCAGGACCCTGGGATCATGACCTGAGCAGAAGGCAGAGGCTTTAACCCACTGAGCCACGCAGGCACCCCTAATGAAAACCTTCTATCAAGCGTGTTCTTGAGGTTGAGTATCACAAATTGTAATTTCTTCTTTTCCCCTTTCCTTTTTCCTTTTCATCCCTCCCTCCTATCCTTCCTTCCTTCCTTCCTTCCTTCCTTCCTTCCTTCCTTCCTTCCTTCCTTTTTGTCTACTGAAAAGGAGAAAAATATAAACGCCAAGAGCTGGAAAGGCAGTTGAAAGGCTGACCCCGGGCCAGAGATGTCATCCCGGAACCCTCAAGGGTTAAGAAGTGGCTGGTGAAGAACTTTGGCCAGGAGTTACACATTGTAAATATGTGGGTTTTATCCTGGGTTTGGAAAAATTGGATGCCTGCTAAGAAAAATCAATGGAAGATTTTCCAGGTCCCATGATGAAGTCGGGATTTCCCTGAGCACACAATCCTTCTCTACCCTTTTCTAGGGCCAGATCTTGGACTGGATTTAAGAGCATGGAGTGGTGTTCAAAGTCAAAAGCTGCTGGGAACACAAGCCTGCCTGGAGGTACACAGGTCAGACCCCCCTGGCAGGATCACTCCCAGAACTAGGGAAAGGGAAGAACCTTTCTGAATGGAGTAGCTCTCCGGAGGTCTTCAGCAGGGCCAACGAGGAAGCCCGAAGGCAGAATTGCTATGTAGATCTCTGTAGCCCCATCAGTTATCCGCAATTCACTCTTGGGTGGCTTTCTCTCATGCAGGCAAGAAGAGCCCAAGCTGGTACAAAGGCAGCTTGGGAAAAGCTCTGTGTTAGAACCACCGGCTTGAGTTCTGGCTCTGCCATTCACAAGGTTTGTAAACTTGGGCTGTAATTTTAACCTCTCCCATCATCGAGTGGTGGGATTGAAGGTATAGGGCAAAAGGCTTGGATGAGATACCCTCAAGGTCCATTCTAACGCCAAGATGCTGTGATAATCTCTGAGCCTTGATGTCCCCAGCTTTAAAATGGGCTCCTGTAGCGGGCGCCTGCGTGGCTCAGTCGGGTAAGCGTCTTCCTTTGGCTCAGGTCATTATCAGGGTCCTGGGATCGAGTCCTGCATTGGACTCCCTGCTCAGTGGGGAGCCTGCTCCCCCCTCTGCCATTGCCCCTGCGTGTGCTCTCTCTCTCTCAAATAAATAAATAAAATCTTAGAAAAACAAAATGAAATGGGCTCATAGGATCAGTTCATTGGCTCCTAGAGAGCTGGCTGGGCCTTTCCCACTTTTCATGGTTAAGTGCATCAGTGAAACAGGGAAGGAAGACACTAGGGAGGAAAACAATTAAGACCTGGGCTGGAGATTTCTTCAAGACCATGTTGTCTCAAACAACTGCCAGTCCAATAGCCCTATCGTGGAAGAAATGGGTGAATTTTTTTTTTTACTCTAAGCTCATAAAAAATTATTGTTCAAGAAATAATTCTAGAGTGGCGCCTAGCTTGCTCAGTCAATGGTGCGTGTGACTCTTGATCTCGCGGTTGTGAGCCCCACAATAGGTGCAGAGATTACTTAAAAATAAAAATCTTAAAAAGAGAGAGAGAATTCTAGAAATCCAAATGAAAGAAAAAGTCATGTAAAATAATTTATACCAACCTATCCTCCCCGCCCCTCCACTTTTCAGGATCTATCCAGCCTTTGTTCTTATGTACATGTTTTTTTATAGCTATAAAAATTAATCTGGGGATGGTAGCTGAATTGCATTTGAGAAAGCAGATTTATAAAAACAGCACTGTTCCTGTTTTAGGGTATTTTCAGGAAAGAGATTAAAATCTGTGTTTTTTGTTTTTTGATCAAAACCCCAGAATGGTTCTCCGGTACACAGACTGATTTTGGCTTGATTGAATAAGAACTATTGTCAAAGGAAAAAATATTTTTAATTACCCCAGAACTAGTGATCTAATCATGCCATCTTGCTGGGTACTATATTAGGAGAATTAGCAATATGCCTTCTTGCCCTTTGGGAGCTCAACTAAGATGAACATTGATAAGCAGAAAATAAAAAGCATAGAATGAATAGTTATTAACAAATGACTATGTGTGTACACTGCATAGATTCTAGCCTGTCCTTCCCCTGAAACAGATCTGTTCCCATCTCTCGTGCTCTCCCACCATTGAGAGCTTTTTACATGCACTTTGGCTCCAAACAGATGCCTCTGTAAAGCTTTATTTTTAAACCCTTAAAAAATGTACTTACGGCACAAGCAATATTATCACAGTTCTACCGGAAATAACAAGCTCAAAAATTCACTCCCAAGTTCACCAACTCAAATATATGCGAAGAGAAATTGTTTTCACTTTTTTCATATACTATTGCAATTAATCACGATTTAAATAAAAAAATTGAAAAAAAAATAACATAGTGGTTAACAATTATCGAGTACCTACTTTATGTCAGAGTCTGTGCTAAGCATTTCAAAAGAATTATCTCTTGTATATTATCTCTTGTATTTTTAATTCAATTATCCAACATATAGTATATTATCAGTTTTTGATATAATGTTCGGTGATTCATTAGTTGTGCATAACACCCAGTGCTCATCACATCACATGTCCTCCTTAATGCCCATCCCCCAGTTATGCCATCCCCGCACTCACCTCCCTTTCTGTAACCCTCAGTGTGTTTCCCGGAGTCCACAGTTATCTCTTATAATTTTTTTCTTAAGATTTTATTTGACAGAGCGACAGAGAGAGAGGGAACACATGCAGGGGGAGTGGGAGAGGGAGAAGCAGGCTTCTCGCGGAGCAGGGAGCCTGATGCAGGGCTCGATCCCAGGATCCTGGGATCACGACCTAAGCTGAAGGCAGACACTTAACCGCTGAGCCACCCAGGCACCCCCTCTTGTAAATTTTTAATGGCTGTATAATTATAGGGCTTGGGGGCAGTTTTTCATGGAGATAAAATTCAAATAAAATTTATCATTTTTAAAATGCACAACTCAGCGGTTTTGAGTACCTTCCCAATGTTGTGCGACCATCACCACTACCTAATTCCAGAGTATTTCCATCACCAATGAAAAAACCCATACTCATTAGCAGCCACTCCCCAACCCTCCTTTGGCCCAGGCTCTGGCAACCACGAATTTGCTTTCTTTTGATCTGTCAATTCTGGACATTTCATATAAACAAAGTCTTTTTTTTTTTTTAAGATTTTATTTATTTATTTGACAGACAGAGAGTACAAGTAGGCAGAGAGGCAGGCAGAGAGAGAGGAGGAAGCAGGCTGCCTGCTGAGTGGAGAGCCCGATGTGGGGCTCGATCCCAGGACTCTGAGATCATAACCTGAGCCGAAGGCAGAGGCTTTAACCCACTGAGCCACCCAGGCGCCCCTCATATAAACAAAGTCTTATAACATGAGGCTGTGATGATCAGTTAGTCTTCTGGGTCAACTTGGCTAGGCTACAGTACCAGTTAGTCAATAACACACGGATCCAGGTGCGAGGGAGGGTATTCTGTAGATTTGACTAATGTCTCCGATTAGTTCACTTTAACTAAAGGAGAGGACCCTTGAGCATCTCAGTGGTCTCATCCCATCAGCTGAAGGCCTGAGGAGCAAAAACCAAGGTTTCATGTAGAAGAAGGAATTCTGCCTCAAGACGCCAGCTCCAACGCCCTACCCGAGTTGCCTGCCTGCCCTACAGACTTTGGACTTAACAGAACCCACAATTGTGTGAGCCAATTCCTTAAGATAAATCTCACGTAGATTTACGCATAAGATTCTGTTTCTCTGGAAAATCCTGACTGATACTGGGTCCTGTGTGACTGGATTCATTCACTTTCTATGTTTTCAAAGTTCATCTGTGAATATTGTAAGGGTTTTGTTTGGGTTTTGGTACTTCTCATTTAACATTATATTCTAGGCATTTCCTCATGCTATGCATCTTCATCTTTTTTAAGACACTAATAACACTACTTTGGATGGACATGTTTCTTGACCACCACCCTACTGTTAAACATTTCAATCCTTGACAATTTTTTGAATATTACAGACTTTTCCTCACAACCAAATGGGGCAAGCATAAAATCTGATACAAAGGCTTGAGTTTATTGTGCATTTTCAGGCTCAAGGGAAGAAAGTAACTTAAATGCATTCTTTGTAGTATCTAGAGTCAAGAAAAACCAAAAACAAGTGCATGTTCATTAAAATTCAACTATATGCCAAGTCCTGTATTGAATGTTAGAGGACCTTAGGGGGAGGAGTTGAAAAAAGAAAACAGTTTTGTTATTACTGCAATAATAAATATTTTTCTTCATGGATGGATCTGTCCCCTGGTTGTCTACACTGTTTTGTCTATATTGATGACTGATGACACTGAAATCACTCTCTCTTTTTCTGCTACCTACAATTAAGAATTCAGTCTGGCTTGGGAAAGAAGTTGTTTTGATGATCATCTAACAGGTTTCTGTATATGTCCCTAGCCATTAAAATGTATCATGTCACCTAAAGCAATCTACACATTTAATGCACTCCCTATCAAAATACCATCAATTTTTTCAAAGAAATGGACAAATAATCCTAAAATTTATATGGAACCAGAAAAGACCCCAAATAGCCAGAGGAATGTTGAAAAAGAAAACCAAAGTTGGCAGCATCACAATTCCAGACTTCAAGCTCTATTTCAAAGCTGTCATCATCAAGACAGTATGGTACTGGTACAAAAACAGACACGGAGATCAAGGGAACAGAATAGAGAGCCCAGAAATGGACCCTCAACTCTATGGTCAACTAATCTTTCACAAAGCAGGAAAGAATGTCCAATGAAAAAAAGACAGTCTCTTCAACAAATGGTGTTGGGAAAATTGAACAGCTGCATGCAGGAAAATGACACTGGACCATTTCCTTACACCATACACAAAAATAGATTCAAAATGGATGAAAGACCTAAATGTAAGACAGGAATCCATTAAAATCCTTGAGGAGAACACAGGCAGCAATCTCTTTGACCTCAGCCACAGCAACTTCTTCCTAGAAACATCGCCAAAGGCAAGGGAAGCAAGGGCAAAAATGAACTACTGGGACTTCATCAAGATTAAAACCTTTTGCACAGCAAAGGAAACAGTCAACAAAACCAAAAGACAAGTCACAGAATGGGAGAAGATATTCACAAACGACATCAGATAAAGGGCTAGTATCCAAAATCTATAAAGAACTCATCAAACTCAACACCCAAAGAACAAATAATACAATCACGAAATGGGCAGAGGACATGAACAGACATTTCTACAAAGAAGACATCCAGATGGCCAACAGACACATGAAAAAGTGCTCCACGTCACTCGACATCAGGGAAATACAAATCAAAATCACAGTGAGATACCACCTCACACCAGTCAGAATGGCTAAAATTAACAAGTCAGGAAACGACAGATGCTGGTGAGGATGTGGAGAAAGGGGAACCCTCCTACACTGTTGGTGGGAACGCAAGCTGGTGCAACCACTCTGGAAAACAGTACGGAGGTTCCTCAAAAAGTTGAAAATAGAGCTACCCTACTGGTATTTACCCTAAAGATACAAATGTAGTGATCCAAAGGGGCACATGCACCCGAATGTTTATAGCAGCAATGTCCACAATAGCCAAACTATGGAAAGAACCTAGATGTCCATCAACAGATGAATGGATAAAGAAGATGTGGTATATATATATACAATGAAATACCATGCAGCCATCAAAAGAAATGGAATCTTGCCATTTGCAATGACATGTATGGAACTGGAGGGTATTATGCTGAGCGAAATAAGTCAGTCAGAAAAAGACAATTATCATATGATCTCCATGATATGAGAATTTGAGAGGCAGAGTGGCGGGTTGTGGTGGGTAGGGAGGGAAAAACGAAACAAGATGGGACAAGGGAGGGAGACAAACCATAAGAGACTCTTAATCTCAGGAAACAAACTGAGGGTTGCTGGGGGTAACAGGGAGGGAGAAGGTGGTGGGGTTACGGACATTGGGGAGGAGATGTGCTATGGTGAGTGCCGTGAAGTGTGTAAACCTGATGATTCACAGACCTGTACGCCTGAAGCAAGTAACATATTATATGTTAATATGTAAAAACCAGGAAAAAATGTATCATGTGATTTGTATGTGCTTGAAAACGTGACTTGCACAATACCAGTCTGGATACAGTCTTTTGTAACCTGCTTTTTCCTTCTGATATTTTTTCACGATGTGTTGTGCATGTTACGAAAGTCACGAGGCTTATTCATGTTAATACGGGTAGATCCAGTCTAAGTGCTGTTCCACACTCCCTGCTTTGTTTTTGCTTTCTGTATCACTCAGTTCTGCTTGATTGAATGATCAAATGTTCCCTCTATTTTTTTTCTAGGTTTGCCCTTTTCTTTCTCTAACTTTGGGAGCTGACTGTTTAGCGCACCAGTCTGCTTCCACATAGGCATGTAAGGGTATACATTTCCTTCCAAATTCTGTGTTTGTGTTCCCCAGGTTATGACATAGTATTTTCACTGTTTTTTAGTTCTAACTGCAATTTCCAATTGCTATGGTGATTTCTTCTTCGAACTGTAAATTCTCTAAACCTAGGCTTGTAAGTATCCAGATACACAAGGACTTGGGGGCTTGTAATATTCCCTCTTCTTATCTCTGTGATGCATCCTCACTGATTTTCTCAAACCTGCATCAGGTGACCCATCGTTCCTTCAGTTGCTCTTATTGGGTATTTCATCCATTCCCTGAGTTTTTCCGTTCCATCGTCTCTAAGTTTCATCTCTGGAAGTTACTGTCTACTTTCCAGAGGATCCTTCTATTTCCTAGTTTCTATTCATCGGTCTTTCTTTAATCACTTTTCTAAAAGATTTATTTATTTTAGAGACAGAGAGTGCCTACGTGTGGGGGCGGGCAGAGGGAGAGAGGATATCAAGCCGACCCCACACCGAGCAGAGACACGGGGCTTGATTGAACGACCCTGAGATCATAACCTGAGCTGAAACCAAAAGTCCGATGCTTAACCAACTGCACCACCCAGGCGCCCCACTCTTTACTAATTTTAAACACCCTTCATGTTCTTACGGATTGTGGTATCATCTCCAATTTTTGGAATATGCATTCTTTTGCTTGTAGCATTTATGTTAACTTTTGCCATTTCCTTGTGTGGTTTGTAATTTGTGACTGCAGATTTCTCTTTTGGTTTCCTACTCTGAGAGAGTAGGAAACCCGTTTCTCTTCGGGATTTAGGAATTTCAAGGTCACCAGGACTGTCTTCCTATTAGTTTTTCAGTGGAAAAACTAATGTGGTTACAGTCGCATGTGTAACCAAATGAGCCAGCCAGGTTCTTCCCCCCACTGCGACAAGTTTTTATTTAAATTCAAGTTAGTTAATATAGAGGGTAGTAGAATTTAGTGAATCATCATACATATAACACCCTATGGTCATCACAACAAGTGTCCTCCTTAACGCTATCCCCATCCAGCCTACCCCATCCACCTCCCCTCCAGCAACCCTCAGCTTATTCTGTATGGTAGGAGTCAGCATTCTGTGGTGGTGTAAATTTAGATCACATACCCAGTTAAGTCCCCCCATTTTAATTTTTCATAGGAGCCCCTCTAACCTGTTACTTGCAGCCATGGGCAGATGGCACACTTTGAGGTTTTCCTGAGTCACTGGGTAGAATTCTTCTGGTATTCTTTTCACGGAAAGGGCCAAATTTTGAGAGTCCACACTTTATACAGAGGTCTGATTCTAGCTTCTTCACTCACACAGTCCAAACTCACGTTTCTTCCCCATATGGGCAGTAAAACCTCTGTCTCCTATCATTAAGGCCTATAATTGGGTCTAGACCTTAGCATCACAGTTTTTTTCTTTTTACACTTCTGATTTAAAAAAAAAACATTTAATTGATTTATTTGACAGAGATCACAAGTAGGCAGAGAGGCAGGCGAGGGAGAGGGGGCGGTGGAAAGTAGGCTCCCTGCTGAGCAGAGAGCCCGATGCGGGGCGATCCCAGGACCCTAGGATCGTGACCTAAGCTGAAGGCAGAGGCCCTAACCCACTGAGCCACCCAGGCGCCCCTATACTTCTGATTTTGAGTTCCCTTTTTATTTCTGGCACATAAGGACCTACATTCCTTCCTCCCTCCCTTCCTTTTTAGACTTTATTTGTAGGTAATCTCTACACCCAATATGAGGCTTGAACTCAAAACCCCAAGATCAAGAGTCACATGTGTGGGGCACCTAGGTGGCTCCGTCGGCTAAGCATCTGCCTTCAGCTAAGGTCATAATCCTAGGGTCTTGGGATCGAGTCCTGCACTGGGCTCCTTGCTCAGGGCGGAGCCTGCTCCTCCCTTTGCCTGTGCTCTTTTTCTCTCTCAAATAAAATTAAAAAAAAAAAAAAAAAAAGAGTCGCCTCTGTAACCAAATGAGCCAGCCAGGTGCCCCAGGATTTTCTTTTATTTTGGTCTGGGCTTTATTTTGGGTCTGGGTTTGGCTATTTGGAGAGAGGTGCTATCTTTCCGTGTCTGAGATGGAAGGGACCAATCCACAGGAACCCAACCATCACACTACCAGATGTTACAACATCTCCAATCGCTTACTCCCTTTCTTTCCAAGATGTCCTCTTTAAGATGGATAAGGGAGACTGCGAAGATTAAAGTTGAGAGTTCCACATATACAGGAAAGATCTTGCTATAGTAAAACATCCATTGCTGTTCCAAGGACTCCCATGAAACCTCGTGGGATCAATTAAGCCAAGAGTCATTTACAGGCCACCCAATTCCCGCAGTCCTTTGCCCAGTAGGGAAATAGAGATGAGAGTAATGCATACTCAAGAGGCCTTTCATCTACGTGATGAAATGTAGCCTATTAAATCATGTGGGACATCTTGAGGGAAGAAACTAATTCACCAGCTCTTTGGGAGGTAAGCTCTGGAGTCTGATGATCTGTGTTCAAACACTGGCCTCACCACTTTATTAGCTGTGTACTCTTGGGCAAAACATTTATCTTGCTGCCTGGGCCTCCATTTTCTCATGGGTAACAACAGGCATAATAAAATATCAATCTCAGAGACCACTCGTAGATTTAAAAATGAGATTATATATGAAACGGTCAGAGTAAACAGTAGCTGTCTCCCATAGTAAGTACTCAAGCAATGTGGGCTATTACTATAGGCTCTATTCTCTTCACAGGTTTTCTTGTGAGATCCTTGACATAATTAGGCTCTCACAGGTGAGTCATGGTCACTGAGCTCAAAAGCAGTGTAGTCAGAGAGATTTGGGGAAGAAATTCATGTAAAATATTTGCATTGTGATAAATCGACAAACCGATTCCCTTGGTCTACTTTATTTATTTTGGTAGAAAAATATTTCATTTTACCCTATAAGTGAAAAAGATTTCAGGGTTAAAGCAATGAGACACAAAGCACCCACAAGACCCTCCAGCTGTAAATAATGATTGTTCATCTTCACACCACTTGATGTCCCTGAAACGAAACTCTCAGGATCTTGGCACCAGAAAAAAAAGCATTTTTAAAAAAGGATTTTATTTATTTATTTGACAGGCAGAGATCACAAGTAGGCAGACAGGAGGGCGGAGGGGGAAGCAGGCTCCCTGCTGAGTAGAGAGCCCGATGCGGGGCTTGATCCCAGGACCCTGAGATCATGACCAGAACCAAAGGCAGAGGTTTACCCTACTGGGCCACCCAGGTGCCCAAGAAAAAGCATTTTTAATTCTTTTTTGATGTCTTCAGGAATAATTTTCATTCATAATTAAATTCTGCAGATATTTATTTGTCCAAGAGATGTTAGGTGCCGTGGGGAGGAATAAAGATATAAAAATGGACGGTCTAAGACCCCTTCCCTCAAGGGGCTCCCTGTCTAATGAGGGCCCATCACAGAGGCAGCCTTCCCTCCCTGGGAAGACAGGGAGGTGGAGAAGGCTGAGAAGACCCAAGGCTGAACACAAATAGATATTATTTCTGGATTTCTATGGAATTGTTTCTAAGCCCAAGAGCACCTCTGGGAAATGACAGTTGGTTTCCACCCTTCAGTGATGAAGAGAGCCTGCAGCCAGCACTGGGACAGCACCAACATCACATCAGGCTAAGCCCGTGGAAGCCATGAGAAGAAAGAAGAAAAACTGTGTGAAGTGCGCAGCGACAGGGAGACCAACACGAACACAGGCTTCCCAAATTTGACGTGCATATCATTCACCTGGGGATTTGGGGTTATTTGGTTGTTGTTATGGTTATTTTTAAAGTAGGCTCCTCACTCAGCATGGAGCCCAACGTGGGGTTTGAACTCACGACCCTGAGATCAAGACCTGAGCTGAGATCGAGAGCTGGACTCCTTAATCAATGGAGCCACCCAGACACCCCACCTGGGGATTTTGTTAAAAGGCAGATTCAGTCCGTGGGATCATGTTTTGAGTTAGCAAAGAGATAAATGAGGCTGGCAGGGGCACCCCAAGACCTTGCCCATCACGGTGAACCCACCTCGTGACAGTAGAAAGAGCTGCGGCCAGCCCCAAGCCCCAGCACAGTGAGGAATGGGCACAGTCAGTGTGCGAGCAAGTGGAGCTGCTCCCTTCACAGAGACCCCAAGGACACAGCTGTCCTCGCTCACTCATAGTCTGTCACTCAGAGCCACCTTCTTCACCTGCCCCCCCCCCCACCATTCTGCCTCAGTTCTGGGGTGATAACGGCTTCTATAAGGTGTGCAGTGATCAAGTCCCAGTGAAGCCCAGATGAGAAAGAACGGGTCCTCCCCCAGCCATCATGAAGCTTCCAACCAAGCTGCCTCGAACAGGCAAACTCATTTTGACCAGAAGAAATGCTCTGGAATGATGGGGACGGAGGGCAGGGGCAGCTCACTTGCCCCAGAACTTTCTTCTAAGAGCAAAAGACAAAAACCTAACTTTGAAGCAAAAACACAGTTTCCATCCCACCGTGGATAAAAATGCCATAAACCTTCAAGCTTCTGCCACCACACGTACCTTAGCCCTCACGGCTTCTACCACGGAAGGAGATGGGGACCATGGCTTTCTCCAAGACTCATGCATGACCTCACTATCAAAACCCTGGGCCCACAGAATGTTTCCTTTTCACCCCAAACCACACTTTTGAATGTAAGTTCTGGTGACCTTCCAGACACCAATAATTAAATATGAGGTAGGGTCTGGTAAAAACCACAATGGCAGAAAAATACAAATCTCTAAAAGTTTTGCTTTGCAACCGACTCAGGAAAGGTAGATATACAAATCATATATCTGATAAGGATCTAGTAACCAGAATATATACACCAACTCTTACAACTCAACCATTAAAAGCTGGGCAAAGGAACTGAAGAAACGTTTCTCCAAAGAAGATACACAGACGAGTGATAATCACACAGAAGGATGTTCAGTATCATTTGTCATCACGCAAATGTGAAGCGGAAATCACCATGAGGCATCACTCACAATCATCAGGGTGGCTCTTCAAAGAGCAAACAAATAAAACCGAAAAGGATGGGCTGGTGAAGATGTGGAGAAACTGGAGTGCTCCTGTGTTGCTGGTGGACCTGTTCAAACAGTGTGACCCCTTGGAAAACTCCAGCTCCTCGAGCAGTCAAATGCAGTTACCCCGTGACCCAATAATTCTGTTCTGAAGCATATACTCAAGTAAATTTAAAACATGCCTTCATATGAAACCTTGTACCCAAAGTGAAAATAATAAATTTCTATCCACTTGTTATTGGGTAGAGAAACTGTGGTATATCCATATAACGGAACACAATTCAGCCGTGGAAAGGAACAAGGCACAGACATGCAGCAGAGCGTGGATACGCCTTGAAAACTTGATGCTCGGTGAATGAAGGCAGACAAAAAGGCCACATATTATAGTTATAGGATTCCATTTATATGAAATGTCCAGAACAGGCAAATCCACAGAGCAGGCCAGCTTAGTCGTAGCCCCAGGATGGGGGTGAGGGATAGGTGTGGGGTTTCTTTTGGGGGGTGTGACTGGAAATGACCTGAAACTGGGGCACCTGGTGGCTCAGTCAGTTAAGCAGCTGCCTTCAGCTCAGGTCATGATCACACAGTCCTGGGATTGAGCCCCGAATCGGGCTCCCTGCTCAGTGGGGAGTCTGCTTCTCCTTCTCCCTCTGCCCCCAATCTTGTGCTCTCTCACTCTCAAACACATAAATAAATCTTTAAAAAAATAAATGAAAATTTTTTGAAAAAGGAAATGCTCTGAAATTAGTTTGTGGTGATGGTTGCACAGCACAGTGAATATATGAAAAGCCATGGAATTGTTTTTAAATTTTAGGTTATGGGGATTACATCTCAATTTAAAAAAGAACATATATACACATTCAGAAAGCTAAAGTGATTAAAAAAAAAAAAAGGAAAAGAGAAAGGGCAGGTAATTATATTAAATGTGATTCATTTCCATTTTGACCTGGTTAACAAGTCAATGGCTTTTTCATGGGGTGGGACAGAAGACAAAAATATAGGGAAACTTTTTTCCTTTTAATTACCATGCTAATAGCACAAAGACTGCCAAAAATGTGGCATTTTGTTCAAACTCCCATTTAGTGGGATATGCATGAGCTTATCAAATCTGAAGGCCTCACCATCTGGAAATAACAATTTGAAAACTCCAATGAAGCCAGACATGTTTATTAACAGCTCAAAAGAAGATGATCAATTTAAAGAAAAGTTGTGATTACAGATTGCCGTTCATAGCCCACAAAGGAGATGTTTGGGAGCTTAATTTTCAATTACAGGGTAGAAAAATCAATCGAAACAACCAACAGAAAACCAGGATTATTCTGAGAACAGAATGACCCGAAAATCCCTGGAGGAAAAGAAAAATCAAACTAATGGCCTAAAAAAAAAAAAAAAAGAATCAGCTGTCATTATTTAATGATTGCAACCTGGCTGCGTCCAACCACTTCGCTAAGCTCTGTGGACCATATACTCAGGGTCCTGATCCTCATGTGGTTTCGAGTCTAGGTACATTGTGATACAGGTCACATCAGAAACGCGGGTACGTCACCCAGATCTGGAGTTGAGTCTGCTCTAACAAGTTAATGGCTGTGGGACCTGAGGAAGCTACCAGTGCAGACCCCTTAGGACAACGCAGTATCCTCATCAGTCAAAGAGGGAGAAGGACTGTAGGATTTCCCAGCACAGTGGTTAGGGTGAGGGGGGCTAAGGAATGCGAAGAATTTAGCCCCGCCCCTAGCAGAAGGCTCTGGAAGTGTGAGCCATGAAGAACAACATGGGTGACAACAGCAACGGCAAAAGTAGAAAGAAAAGGGCTTTCAGAACTAACTTCTTGAAAAAACCAAGCAGGAGCACATAAGGGAATGAAGAGTCAGGAATCTGGAATCTACTGTCATTTCTACCACATACATAGCTGTCATGACTTTGTGTGTGTGTGTGGGGGGGTTGCTTCACCTAAATACGTCAACGAAGGTACCTCAGAAATGTTGTGAGAACCACTTGAGGAAATGTATGCGGGAAGCATGTTGATCTAAAACCAAAGACATATATTCCTACTTCACCACACATTTCTCTTCTCTGACTTGGTCCTATTTCCTCGAAGACCATCCAGGTACAGAGACAATGAGTGGGGACGCCTAGCAACCCAACCCCAGGGCAGAGCTCTACAGAAGAGTCTATTCAGAGCCGGGAGACACTCCCGTTCTGTTGATTTCAGCTTCCCTCTTAACTGTATTTGGAACCAGCAAATACTTCCAACAAACACCAGTCTCAGAAACCTGGTGGGACCGGGTCCAAGACCCTAAGGCAGACAGACGAGGGGGACGTGCCCTAAGTTAGATATGAAGTCGCCCAAGTTCTGCTCACTGTTTTTGTCCTCGCCGCGGGACAGAAGGTCAACAATAGTCTCCTGGTGCCTTAGTTCTGTCACCGGTCTACAAGGAATGACAGCTGACTCAGAGTCTTGGGGACGGGATTCAACACGATGAAATGTAAAATGAAGAAAATTCTCTTTGTCTTCCTCCTTCTCCCTCCCTGTCATGCCGACCTTGCCCCTGGGGGAGGGGAGAAGTGACTAGAAAGGTGACTGTGGAAGCAATGATCTGACCTGTGTCCCTCTTCCCTGATGGATTGAGGGGACTGATGGCTCTTCCATGTCAAAAGAAACCACTGCTGCCGCAGTGACAAGCGGGAGGCGCTGGCATGGGCCTGGGGGACCTAGCTTCCAAGCAACCGAAAGACGTCTGCAGATGGAGAGCACAGACGTTGGAAAAAACAAGGAATAGAAGAAGAACCATCCTACCACTTGGGGAAGTAACAGCAACTTGGTCTCCTGTCCTAAACTGAAAATGAGGAACCATTCTTAAATAGAGCATTTAAATAGATGTTAGTGATTTTTTTAGTTTACACCGAAGAGTGCAACCGTCCACGGCCAGGGGGTCAGAGCAGTAGTGAGCCGCATGCCCCGGGGTCTGGGGTCACCTCCACAACCCCAGCCAAGCGTTGTCATGTGGAAATGGGGGCCTATGGCAGCCTCATCTCCTCCATCTCTAAAAAAGAAATGAAAAAACCTGAGTCTTGGTGTGAAGCCACTCCATTCTTAAACGTGAAGTTCAAAAACAATTGTTAAACTCCTTGAGGTCACATGAGATACCTCCCATAAGCCAATTTCTCCTTGAGCTGTCATCTCTCATTCCAGCGCTCCCACAGAAGATGGTAGGAGGACAGCCTGATGAAGGACACCCCATGCTCATGCGACAGCAAACACCATGGCGACTGGGCAATGATCACTGTGACCTTGTGCAGCACCCCGTGGCCCTGAGTGAGTCCTACGAGTGCTCTCTGAGAGACGTCTTCACGCAACACCGTGGGCAGTGAAGGTGGGGTGAAGCCAACGAGGGGGGGCCGCTCCGGTCCCTGAGAATGCACCTCCCCGTAGGCAGGTGGCACGTGCACGGGGATCATAGACAAGAGACCTTGCGACTCTGCAGGTTCAAGGCTACCCTGAGATAACCTTGAGACTGGATTAAGAAAGGCAGAAGTTCAGATGTATCTTTGATGGAGAACAGGAGTTCCACAGGCAGGGACTGCTGAGGAGGAAGGACTGTGGGGGAAACATGCTGAAACCAAGGGGTCAGGGAAAAAGAAACAAACATGCAAGTCCCTCTGTCCTAAGCACTTTTATAATCCATTGTTTTATTTAATCTCTGGATCTAATAAGCTTTTAATTTAGTGATAAAGTAAGACAAGTTAGGTCAGGAACCTTGGTCAAGGTCACATGACTAGCCTAAACACCCAGGTCTGTCTGACCCCACAGCTGTGTTCCTGCACAGAGTTCAGTGCCCCCCGTCTGGCTGGTGCTCGGGCAGCGGTTTTGAGAACTACAGAAACAAAATCTGGGACATACTCCGGGATGCCCAGATTGCTCAGGAGAACAGTGTGTATAGCCCTGAAGTCCCTTCCCTACCAACAAGTTACATGAGCTGAACCATCTTCAACTAGAAAGTAAACACGAAGATTAGCTATTAGGAGAGATCATGAGCAGCACTGAGCACCGTCTGCATACAGGCGGGCCCAGACTGGAGATAAAGCTGAGGTGTGCAGGGGGATTAGAACCGGGAGACAGAGCAGTCAGGAGGCTGCTCCTGGGCAGGGAGATCGCAGGACGGGAGGATGGAAAAGCAGCTCCATCGAGGAGGGGGAGACAGCAGAGACAGGGGGAGAGTGAGACCCCCACATCCACGGTTCGGGCAGGGGGACATTTGGCAAGATGGGAAGGGGGGTTCATCTCAGAGCTGGGGTTGAGGGGAAGTGTGAATCGCGTCGTTAATTCATGTTTCCCACGGAGAAGAGGTCAAGCCTCCTCTTCCTTTAACCTGCTCGCTCAACAGCCACCCACCAGACTTGAGCTCGGGCTGGGGGAATCAGCTGGTGTGCACCGTATGCAACCGTCTCGATGTTCAGGCCGCCGAGGGCAGATTCACGCCGGTGTCTTCCGAAGGTATGTGGGGGGTGAAGCGCTTGGCTCTGATGTCACACAGACCTGATGGGGAGCCCGGCCCTTTCACAGAACTGCAGGTGACTTCCCGTTTCCTTGTGGCAACTCACGAGAGAGGAGCCGGGCTGGCCCTGGGGCCCTGCGGTTCACTAAAAGGTTGGGAAAGGAAGGCCCATTAGAGGGACATGGCTTGAGTACAGAAGGAGACGCTGAGGTGGATGGAGGGAAGGACCTTCCCTAACAACTTGCTGGCCAAGTACTGATTGACTGGAGGGAAGACACGTGAGAGGGAGGAGTGTGGAGGCTCTAATTCCTTGTGCCACGCTGGGAACACACAGGACAGAAGCAATCAGACCCCCACACTCCCTGCATGACTGCCTGTTCTCGTGGGGAGGATGGGGACGGTGACAATCAGCAATCTGGCTGGAGGGGATGCTTGATGTGGCCAAGCGAGGTCCAGCCCGGCTGGAAAAGAAACTCATTCCCAAGAGGACGCTAGGTGCTGAGAAAGAATTCCCAGACGACACTGTCCTAGGGTAAAACCAGATGGGGGTGTGGAGGTCTCTAGCCAGGATGAGCGGGCCTCCCTCTCCCCACATCTGGACACCCCTCTTCACACTGGTGTGGTGCTTCCTGAGGGGTTTGCCTTCCACCCTCTTCCTGATGAAGAGGGTCACTTTCGCAGTGTGATCTACCTGGTCTTAGAGCTTCCATCTCCTCCTCTGCTCTGTCTCCCAAGTACCAGACTCAGTACACAATTGTCTTTATGGAGTAATCCCTACCCGGACGCATACTCCGATATGCGAAAGATGAACTTATCCTTCCTTATCCCAGAAGACCTCCGACTCTTACTCCTGGGTCACCCTGGTGCTTTTAAAAAAGGTCCACAGATTATCTGCCACTCTTCTCAGCAGGAGATGGCGTCTCTGTCTCCTCCCCTTGAAACTGGGCAGGCCTTGATAAGGAGAATTCAGTAGAAGAGAGGCGGTATGGTCTGTCTTTGTGGGATACTCCCTTCGAAGCCGTGAGGTTCCAGGTGAGGAGTCCACCTGCCTTGAAGCTGCCGTGTTGGAGAGACCACATGGGAGAGAGAGAAAGAGACAGAGAGAGGGAGAAGGACACCAGAGGAGCCCCAGGCAGCAGACAAGTGAGCGATGGGCCTTCACGCGATCCTAGCTCCAGCCACCATCTCCGTTGTCACAAAAGAGACCCCAAGGGAAAATTGCTTAGCTGAGCCTAGCCTCTCAACCATGAGGGACAATGATAGGTTTTTGTTTTTATTTTAGATTTTACTGATTTACTGATTTATTTAGAGTGCACGTGGAAGGAGGGGCAGAGGGAGAAGAAGAGAGACAATCTCTAGCAGAATCCCCACTCAGCTCAGAGCCCAACATGGGGCTTGATCTCACAATCCTGAGATCACCACCTGAGCCCAAACCCAGAGTGGGATGTTTAACCAACTAAGCCATCCGGGCTCCCCAATACGATTGTTTTTTAGGCCACTAAAGTTTGGGAGTGATCAGTTACACAGACTTCCTTCCTTACCTCCAAATTCGTGTTGTCACTGCAAACATTTACTGACTGCTGGGTAGACTCTGATAAGGTTCTGCTCTAACCATAACCAGCTCTGACTGATCTTCACACAACTCCCTGAGCTAACTTCGTTTTCAGATGAGAAACTGAGGCACAGGAAGTGAGGTACCAGGCCCAAGTCCCCACAGGACACAGTGACACAGCTGAGATCCCAAAGCAGTCTGGGTCCGAACTGGTATACTTCGGGGACATTCTAGCTGACCTGGTGTCCCATTCCAGGCCCAAAGCACTGAGGCGCTGCCAGGTTCTGCTGACTCTACTGGCTAAACAGTAGATCCCAGGATCTGTCTCCCTCCCTCCCCCCCTCACTTCTCACCAAGACAGATTTCCTCCACTTCCTTACACCCTCCTGCTTTTGGTCTTCTCACCTCCAGTTCATGCTCAGAACCAAAGCCAGGGTGATCTTTCCAAGATGCAAATCTGGCTGAGTCACTCTCCTGCTTTGTAAACCCCTTTCAATGCTTTCCCATCACAAAGGCTCCCAAGCTCCTTGGCCCAACCCTAAGCCCCAGTCCCGGCCTGTCCCAACCCCAGCATTTCAGTTCTGTCCTGTGCCCCAGTGTCTGAGATTTGCCTCTTTGCTGCCTCTGCTTTCCCACTTTACCTGTTTGCCATTTTGGAAATTTCATTCATTCATTCATTCATTCATTTATTCATTCAGAGAGTATGAGCTGGGGAAGGGGTGGAAGGAGAGGGAGAAGATGACTCCCCACGGAGCAGGGAGCCCGATGTGGGACTCAATCCTAGGACCAGGCATCATGACCTGACCCGAAGGCAGACGCTTACTGACTGAGCCATCCAGGCTCCCCTACTTTGGAAATTTCAAAACATAGCTCAAGGGTGTTTGCCAAGCCTTCCCAACCTCCTCCACGATCCATGTGACATGTGTGTCCTCGGGCCAGATAAGCAGCAGGCCCTGGCTTGCCCTGAAGATACAGAGTTAAGAAGTTCCCTTTCTGTCCATGTCCGATAGTGCTCAGAACAGTGAGATCAGATATCCCTAACCAGGGCAGCATCAGGCCACGGGAGGCGTTGTTTTTCCTAGAAATCACACACCAGAAAGCAGAAATTCCTCACACTAAACACAGACCTCCTTTTGCAAACACTGGCCTTGATGCACCAGCCTGACTCCTGAGGTTGGTGTGTGTACCTAAGGGTACTTATCATATGGTAACCCTGACACTTTTAGTGTCTAGTCCTATGATTTTGAACATGGGTTAAAATTCTGACCACCGTCATCAAGATTAGGCTGTGGATTACAAAGAATATTCTGTCGTGCCAAGAACCCCCCACCCCACATGATACCTTCATAGACACACACATACCCCTAATGTCTGGCTGTCACGAATTTGTTCTATACACTATGGTTCTGTCTTTTTGAGAGTGTCACGTTACTGAATCATACTAGAGGTAGCCTTCTGAGGCTGGCTTCTTTCACTGAGCCCAAGGCTTTTCAGATTCCTCCCAGTTCTGTACGTTCCTTTTTCTTGCCCAGCAGATCACACCAGTGCGCGTATCCATTCACTGCTTGGAGGGTGTGGGAGTTGTTTCCCGTTTGTGGTGACTATGATTAGAGCCACTATAAACATTTATACATCAGTCTTTGTGTGAATATAAGTTTTTCTTTTACGTTTCTACCCAGAAGAGGGATTGCTGGGTCATATGGTAAAGGTACCTTTCACGTCTATTAAGAGACCACCGGGTGGTTTTTCTGAGCGGCGGTAGCCTTTTACATCCCCTCGGCAGTGCAGGAGTATCAGTGGCTTCGTATACTCAGTGGCACTGGCTGTTGTGTTTTTCGTTTCAGCCATTCTAGTATGTATGGGGTGGCATCTCATCCTGGTTTTAATTTGCATTTCCCTAATGGCTAATGGTGCAGAACAGCTCTGGGTGTGTTCATTTGCCATCCGTGTACCCTCTCTGTGAAGTTCTGTTAAATCTTTTGTGCCCCCCCTTTTTTAAAAGATTTTATTTGAGAGACACAGAGAGAGAGAACACAAGCAGGGGGAACGGGAGAGGAGGAAGCAGGCTCCCTGCTCAGCAGGGAGCCTAATGCGGGACTGGATCCTAGGACGCGGGGATCATGACCTGAGACGAAGGCAGATGCTTAACCTCCTGAGCCACCCAGGCGCCTCTCTTTTGCCCATTATCAAAGTTGAGTTGTTTTCTTACTATTTTGAGCTTTGAAAATTCTTTCTATATCCTGGACACGAGCTCAGATCTGTTGGACAGGTGATGTGTGGTCATTTCTTCCCGGTGTGCACACTGTTCATCTTACTCTCCAGCTTCGTCGAGGTATAACTGACAATTAAAAATTGCATACAACTTCAGATGTACGGCTTGATGATTTGATACGTGTTCATTTTCTTAACCGTATCTTCCATGAAACAAAAGTTCTTAGTTTTTATAATGTCCAACTTACCGATTCTTTTTCCTTTTATGACGTGTGCTTTGGATATGAAAATTCTTATCTAACTCTAGGTCATCATGGTTTTTCTCCCTTTTTTTAAAATTCTACAAGTTTTATATTTTACCTCTTTTCTTTTAGATCTATGATCCACACTGAGTTAATCTTTGTATATAACATGAGGTTTGGGGACGCCTGGGTGGCTTAGTCAGTAAAGCATCTGCCTTCGGCTTAGGTCATGATCTTGGCGTGCTGGGATGGAGCCCTGCACAGGGCTCCCTGCTCACCAGGGAGTCTGCTTCTCCCTCTCCCTCTGACCCTTCTACCCCCGCCCCCCCACTGTTCATGTGCTCTCTAATAAGTAAATAAAACCTTCGAAAAATGTGATATTTAGACTGAGGTTCATTTTAAATTTTGTCATATGGGTGTGCAGTTTCTCCAGTACCACTTGCTGAAAAGACTATCGTTTCTTCTTCAAATACATTTTGTACTTCTGTCAAAAATCAACTGGGCATCTCTGCAGGGGTCTGTTTCCAGGCTCTCTGCTCTGTTTCATTGATCTGTGTGTCTGTCCCTTCACCAATACTACAGTGTCTTGAACTCTGTCTTAAAATAGGATAGTGTGATTCTTCCAACTTCCTTCTTCTTTTTAAAACTGTTTTAGTGTCCCTAGTTCTTTTGCTTTTCCACATAAAGGTTAGAATTATCTTGTCTGATGTATCTACAAATAATCCTGCTGGGATTTTGATCGGAATTACATTAAATCTGGGATGCCTGAGTGGCTCAGTCAGTCAAGCATCTGCTTTCAACTCAGATCATGATCCTGGGGTCCTGGGATTGAGGCCGGAGCTGGGCTCCCTGCTCACAAGGGAGTCTGCTTCTCCTTCTCCCTCTGCCTCTTCCCTTGCTCATGCTCAGTCTTTCTCTCAATAAATAAATAAAATCTTTAAAAAATTACATTAAATCTATAAATCAATGTGGGGGAAATGCATATGATTATTGTGATGAATCTTCTAATCCATGAACAGGTATGTCTCTCTACCTATTTAGGTCCATAATTTCTTTTGTCAGTGTTTTATAATTTCCAGCCTACAGATTCTACATATATTTTGTCAGATTGCACTTAATCTCAGATTTTTTGGAGTGCTGATAAATAATAGTTTCAGAATTTCTATTTCCAGCTATACATTGTTAGTACCTAGAAAAAAAATGATTTTTGTGTGTTAACTTTGTATCTTGCAAATGTGCTAAGTCACTTATCAGTTTTAGGAGTTATTTTGTAGATTCCTTAGAACTTCATAGGTAAAAAATCATGTCATCTGTCACTAGGGGCAGTTTCCTTTCTTTCTTTTCAATCTGTGCCTTTTATATCTTTTTCTTGCTCCATGGGACTAGTTCAGGGCCCAGTGAGATATTGAATACAAGTGGTAAGAATAAACTGCCTTGCCTTCTTCCTGATATTAGGGGCCAAGCACTCAGATTTTCATCATTAAATATGATATGAGCTGTAGGCTCTTCAAAAATTGAATTCTTTAGAGTTTAAAGCAAAAATTCAATTGTCATCCTTGCTTAATTGTTCTTCCCCTCTCTCAGATTTTAAAGTGGTTTCTGTCTAAAATTAATCAATTTCAAGGCCGATAGTGAATATCTAAACAACTTCAAACATTTCTGTAACACTATGAAGTCAATAGAACGTGGCCTATAATTATGTACTAATTGCATTCAGGAAATAGCATAGGGACACAAAAGGAAAAAGGCAGGGTATTTGTTGTAACTGACACCTGATAGAGACCCATTGTCCCTGCTGTTGCCAGCACACCTCCCTGCTCTCGATCTGTGTCAGGTGCAGGGACACCTTAACCAGCTCAGAGCTGGGGGAACTGTGTGGGCAGAGGGAGACTCTGGCCCTGCCAACCAGACAACCACACTCCCTCTGTCCCAGGACTGATTGAGGAATGGGGACATATGACCCAATCAGGGTTGCCCAAGGCTCAGGCCAAGGCACGAGAGTCTTTTTTTTTTTTTTTTTTTTTTAGGCACGAGAGTCTTGTTGGAACTCAAGGATGAGAAACTTTCTCTCTTGTGCTGGGTGTGGAACAGGGACATGGAAACCCCCAGCTCTGCTGACAACAATGTCACCACCAATGGGAGTCTTGCCCGAGGGTGAAAACAACACAGGCATGCAGAATCTGTTTGCGCCCATAGAACAGACTGGGATGGTATTGTTTGAACCCCTGCATCCAGCCACACCGGAAGCCAGTATTATTTTTGAGCTTTTAAATTATGTAAGCCATAAATTCTACACCTCACCTCACCCTCTCCCCACCCTTTTGTCTTAAGCCCGTGTGACCTAGATTTTCCGTCACTTCTAAATAGAAGACTCCTAAATTATAGGTGGGGAGAGAAGCTGTCCCTGGTATTCTGGGTGCTTCCACCATCAACAGCATTTGCCCTCTTTGCACAGAAGAAAGGCTGGTTGATGTAGGGGCAATGCTCTCTGGATGTGGAGGCCAAGGGGCTGGGTCTGTGGGACAGGGCGCGGTGGGAGAATGGTCATGCTGGTAATAGTTACAGAGCCTCACAAGTAGCTGCGACCAGTATCGCTAGACACAATCAAGTTTACTTCTCTGCCATCATTCATAGACCCTGCATCTTTTCAACACCTTTTTTTTTTTTTTTTTTTTGGTCTAATAGTGTCTTGGGGCACCTGGGTGGCTCAGTCAGTTAAGCGGCTGCTTTCGGCTCAGGTCCTGGGATCGAGTCCCACATTGGGGCTCCCTGCTTGGCAGAGAGCCTGCTTCTCCCTCTCCCTACCGCTCTGCCTACTTGTGCTATTTCTCTGCCAAATACATTAAAAAAAAAAAAAAAAAAAGTGTCCTGAGGAAACCTCTTAGCACTCAATGTTATATGGCTCTGTGCTGGTTCTTCTCTATTTGCCTTTCGGACTTAACTTGTCCTTTCTTGCCCTGCTCTAGGTTCCAGGAGGTTGAGCTCTTCAAAGTGTGTAACCAAAAGTTCCGTGTCCTCTGCTTTGGCTGAGTTTAGCCAAGGAGAAGCACTAGCTGTGATCTCAAACATAGAGATAGAGGCTGGGGTACTCATCACCCGTACTCCCTCCCTGCCTGGCCATGCTTCTAGGAGGAGCTGTGATCCTGGGGCCAGACAGGCCCCATCATGGGGCCCCTCTACCACAGCCCCACTCCTCACTGACTGTGGTAATACTGCCCTCTCCCCTCGTCCGTTCAGGTATAGGGGAGCTAACAGCTTCCCACAGTTATTAGAACTGGGTGTCTTTTTTTTTTTTTTTTAAGATTAAAAAAAATTGTATTTATTTGCCAGAGAGAGAGAGAGACTGTGCATGCCCAAGCAGGGGGAGCAGCGGGCTCCCTGCTGAGCAAGGAGCCTGACGCGGGGCTTGATTCCATGACCTGAGCCGAAGGCAGATGCTTCACCAACTGAGGAACCCAGGCACCCCAGTGAAACACTTTTCAGCGAGTGGGTTCTGTGTTTCTGAAGGTCCCTAACCGATCCAGGACTGCATGTCCTCACCACCCTGCCTCGTCACATACAGTCTCAGCAAACTCCCTGCTATTTCTTAAAGATGCTCCTTGCTTTTGTGCCCTTTTTTGTATAGATCCCCCTCTAAAAACAAAACAAAACAAAGCAAAACAAAAAGAACTCTTTCGTCACTCTCTGCCTAGTGAACTCCTACTCGCCCCTCAACACTTAGCTACAATGTCGCCTCCTCTAGAAAGCACTTCCTGGGCTCTCTTCTCAGGTGGAATAAACCTGTTCTTTGGGCCTGCAGAGCTTCATCTGCATCAGTTACCTCGTTGAACAGACCTCTGTCCCTGCCCATCCCCCCATCTCGAGCTCCTGTCTGCTCACCTCAGCACACCCCCTGCCCCAGGCACAGAGCCTGACCCTCCACAGCTACTTTGCTAAGTACTGCTCTGAAATGAACCCAGGATGCATTAACTACCATGCATTCCATGGGCCCAGGAGGCCACCGCCTTTTCTACTCTTTACTCAACACACCGAATTACAAAAGGCAGGAGGAAACCTCAGAGAGAGGATGCCACTGGCTAGGCCACAGGAATGTGGGCGTGAATTCTGCCACATTGTTCCAGGACCATCCGTCATAAATGCCATAAATGCGGCCTCTCCAGTATTTCCTGACCGGTGGGATTGTCTCCCTTTGACAATGGCTATGGTAACGCACCCATGAGAAGTTGGGAGCCGGTTCTTATGCCTCTGGACTTCTCCCAGGCTTCTGGGGCCCCTGGAGTCCAAAGAGCCTGTTGGGTTCAAGCTTGGCTGCAGGACCACCCCACAGGACTCCGGTCGCTACAGGAAGCATCAGCTGGCTTAGAGGCCAGTTGTGAGTGAAACTTTCAATCCGGGAACAAATAGACTCTCTCTCCCGCAAAGGTGTGTCAGTCCCACACTTGTGTGGTTGGGCTATCTCTAAGACGTGTTATCTATGACTTGACTAGTGGGTTCTAAAATCACCCTTTTTTTTTTTTTTTACCATGTTTGATAATTTCATGTATGATACCACCTCTCAGCTTGTTTGATGCATGTTTCTGAAAGACCTTCATCTACCTTGTGGTTTCACTCTACTCTCTCCCATCCTTGGTACCTGGGCAAATATTTGGAGGAACTTAAGTTCCCTCACCCACACTCGTATGGTTTGGAGAGACCCTGGGATCTCCGGTTAGAGGATACACCTTTTCCTCAGGTTTAACACTATATATCTGGAACATTACCTATCGTAACCAGTCTTATGGCTCCCACAAACACCTTCTGGGTTCACTACACAATCTCAGGAAGACTTTTCCCTATGAGTAAACAAAATCCGACCATCTTCCCCACAGCTGGTTTTTGGCCAGGAACAGTTTGAGAGCAGAGAAAGAGATGGACCTCTGGCAGAAAGAAGGCAGCCAGCCACCTGTCCCAAGCCTGGAATTCCCAGTTTGAGGAACCTTGCACCCAGAAGGCTAAGTAAGTGGAACTCCCCTATTTTGCTTGGCTGTTTCTCACCTTTGCTTGGAAACCTTTTGTCACCTTGATCTTTGTTCTCTCATGATTCCCAGCTATGCCACCTGCCTGCTGACTGTTTACCTATCTGCCCTCGCTTCTATGGAGCTATAAATCTGAACTATCCTTCCCCACCCCCCCGCAAGGACCACAGAAATATTTACATTTATCTTCAAGTGAGTTAAGACTTCTCGAAGAATTTAATGGTATTTTTAAAATTAAAATGAAAGTGGTCTCCAGTGTTGAGAGGTTGAGTCAGGAATCTGTCTGTAAATACCTTGGATACTTCTCTTAATCCTCACCGGAAGAAAAAAAAGGCAAAGATGGCCAACTTGTTTGATTATTATTTGTGAAAGAACAGTCCTGTTTAGAATGTTAGCATGCCAGACAGCCACTCAAAGGAGCCCAGATGCCTTTTCATACAGGATGAGAGTAGGGCCCCAGAAAAACACACAAAGATGACATTGTATACTAGCGTCTTCAAGGAATGACAACGTACCAAGGATCCACATTTCCCCATTTGCACCCCCCAACAATAAGAAACAATGAGAAACATTTATAAGTAACTCCACAGGTTTATAAAGTATCTGCCCATGGATAAGCTTGTTTGAGAACAATGGATTAAACAGAAGGTCTAGAAATAACCATAAATGCATTTTAGATGACCACCAGAGATCCCCCAAATTCAAACATGGTGAGTGTGATCTTTTCACAGTAACACTGAAGGGTTTTGTTTACTTTTGGAATCTTGGAATGTTTAATGTTTGTGAGGCTCTTCAGCTCCCTTTCTCTTCATTGCCTGGGTGGACAACAGATGTTGCCTGGGGCGGGGGGGGAATGCTGTAAAGGGGGAGAAAGAGAAAAATCTAAAAGCCACAGCTGCAAACCCACCTGCTCTGATCCAGTAACCCTTTCCCCTAGAGCCCAGAGCAATGAGCAAGATTCCCAAAGACTACAGAAGCTCTGGGATGAGCCCTAAAGCCCAGGGAACTTAAAGGTTCCAGATCTTAGATTCTGTAAGTCCTGTCTTCTGTGGTTACCTACTTGAGGTTAAAAAAAGCAAGCAAAGTTTCAGTCCTTCCCACTTAAACAACAGTAGGTGTAAACTTTGTTTCTCAGGGTCTTTGCCTTCTGAACGGCAACATTTCCACCTCCATTCCTCCTCCACACATGAAACCTGAGGAAATTCTCCAGGTGTAAGAAAGGAATCAATGAAGAGGAAGCAGAAATGGAGGCGACCCGCTACGTCTCCTGGTTGACAATTAACTTTTGCCAATAAAAACCCGGGGCACCTGGGTGATGACTCAGTGGGTTAAGGCCTCTGCCTTCGGCTCAGGTCATGATCCCGGGGTCCTGGGTTCGAGCTCCGTGTCGAGCTCTCTGCTCAACAGGGAGCCTGCTTCCTCCTCTCTCTCTCTCTGCCTGCCTCTCTGCCTACTTGTGATCTCTGTCTGTCAAATAAATAAATAAAATCTTAAAAAAAAAAAAAAAAGTAAAAACCCATCTTCAGACTTTTTAATGACCAAATCTAGTGTTTATCCAAGCAGTTCAAGCTCAAGGTCTCCTGGAACAGACAGCACAGACGGGTTAATTCCTTATCAGAGAAATAATCTCCAAACAGGGAGAAAAATGGGCAGAATTTGGACAAGGATGTAAAAAGATGTGGCGGGGGGGCAGAGGGAGAGAAACCTAGAAATAAATTCACCGACAGACATAGGAATCGTTAACTACCACATTCAAAAAAGCTCTATCATTCAAGCCTGACTCAGCTTTATGCAATGAACCAAATCTGGGAGGCCAGATGGATCTCTCTAATCAGTCCAAAGAATTCCCTGGAGATCAGGCTGGTTCTGGTGCTGGCGTCCCAAGAAGGTTACACCTTCCTCAGGGTAGGGAGAAGCCCTTGAGTCTGGGAGCTTCGAGGCCATGTGGAGCTCACACTAAAATGACTTCAGAACCAGGCTTCCTCTTTTGGGATTCCCAAAGTAGAAGTAAAGTATATTTGGGATAACTGCAGCTTGACAAAATTTCCCCAGAGTCTTCACTCAAAAACCCATACAACTAGAGAACCTGGGTGGCTCAGTTGGTTAGGCATCTGCCTTTGGCTCAGGTCATGATCTCAGGGTCCTGGGACCCACTCCTGCAACAGGCTTTCTGCTCAATGGGGTGTCTGCTTCTCCCTCTCCCTCTGTGCTTTCTCTCTCATATAAATCAATAAAATCTTAAAAACAAACAAAAACCCATACAACTAAGTGGTTAGCCTGGGGACCGATGGGAGAGGCTCACCAAGGATTTACCTTTCCTTCAACAAAAAAGGTTTTATAACCAATGAAAAAAGATTTGGGGGCATCTTTTACAAAACCGGTGCAGTGCTAGGTGC
The DNA here is from genome assembly GCF_010015895.1 of Lontra canadensis. Classification (NCBI taxonomy): domain Eukaryota; kingdom Metazoa; phylum Chordata; class Mammalia; order Carnivora; family Mustelidae; genus Lontra; species Lontra canadensis. Next base: position 5,347,997 of record NW_022631025.1, read on the forward strand.
CATGAGTATGACAGACCCAAAAAAGATAGCATTTTTTCTATCCTCAGGAAACTGAGGTAAGACAGAGAAGTTGTGAAAACACAGCAACACACTGATTACACAGTAGTTGCACATGGTACCAAAACTGGACATAAGACAGGATATGGGCCTTTGTCCTCTTATCGTTATCTCGACCTGGGCTCTTGTAATATTTCCAATCGTCCAGCCCGGGGAATCCTGCCACACCCGTTCCAGGCCATTCCTGGCCTTCTCCAGGAATCCTTTCTCAATTCTGCCTCTCTTCTTTGAAGGCCCAAGGCAAGATGGGGCTTTCTTGCAGCATTTACCACACCTGGGCTACTGTTAGTGGTATCTGCACGCACAATGCCTCTGACACACTGGGACGAAACACAGATTTCACCCTGTATCTTTTGCCAGTAACATTAATATTTGCTTCTTTTGAACTGAGCTCTTAATCAATTGCCAAGTGAACAGGTCTTCCCAATCACAGACAACACCTTTCCTCTTACACCCCAATTCCCTTTGATTGACAGTGGTTTCCCAGAGGACAGTTTTGGGGATTTTGAGGCCAAACTGAGCTCCGTGGTTAAGACTGCAGTAGTCGATTTGTGATGTCTGCCACAGGGCAGGGTTTGGGAGGTGGTGCAAATGCAGTGTGACATGTGGACTTAAATGAAAGGCAACAAGAGCACAGAGAAGGCAGATCATCTCTGATGGTCTATGCAGTAAAAGTGGGAATTAGGAGATTCACCTGCAAGGATGAGTAGGGTAACAGTCGGTGAAACAACGAGCAGAAGCATTACTGCAGCAAAATACAACACACCCTGGGAAAGCAAGCACTAGACAAGCTCGGCCAGAATACCTATTCAAATAGAGGGGTTATGAGGGCAGAAAAGGGGAAGGCTAACCACTGGGGACCCCAAGTCAAGGATAGGATAAAGGGTCCAAGAGACAGGCAAGGGATGGAGGGAGAAGGTGGAGCACAGGCTCTGTTTAGTTACCATACAAGACCGAAGTCTGCAAGAGTCATTTGAACTATGTGCTGGTGTAGCAAGGTCTGCTAGAAAGGAAGGAACCTTGCTTAATGGTTATGAAGCTCAGTTTTGGAGTCAGACAGTCCTGGGTACAAATCCCAGCTTTGCCTGGGACCTCAGCCACGGGACTTCAGCCGTTTATGTTCCTTTCTCCTCATCTGCGAAAGGGCAAACTTCCCACCTCATTGTACTCAGGCTCAAATGGGAAATAAATGTGCATAAAACCCACAGAAAGCTCTCAACAAATGTTAGCAAATCATAGGCTTGGTGAACTGCAAGAGAAATAACTTTTCAAAGAAGAAAATGTGTCTCCTTTGTTGTCTCATAATTTGGGGAATCTTGTATGAAACCTGTAAGTGATTAATGGAATTGGAAGACAATGAAGTATCTGAAATGCCCAGAAGAACTAAGCAAAGTCAGTTTATCCTCCAGAAGTGGGAAGAGGCTTAGAGATGAGGCTTTCAGTGGTTAGGTATTTCTGGTGATGATGCATTTACTGTTGTTGACGACTTAATTCTTTACGAATTATAAGTAACCAGATAACTCTTGAGCAAGAGAACAGTGGTAAAACATAATTTGATTATATAAACTCACTTAAGCTCTCTTCCCAAAGGGTTTCCTTCTTAGTTGAGTAAGTAAATGGAGCTTTAAAAACCCGAGGGCACTGAACTCGAGTAATTGTCTCTGTGCAGTTATAAGAATAAACACACAGCATGGACCCTCTCTGGTCATTTCTGAATGGAAGTTCCAGTCCCAAAGGCCACCTCTTTGCAATCAACATGCAGACCTCACAGAGACATGTGATGCTCATGTCAGGAGACTTCCTGAACACATGAAGATGTGCTGTGACAGCTGTCCCATCTGTGGACACAGTTAGGGACCCTGAGACCAGGAGGCCTGGGGGAACAAAGACCTCAGGCCGCACGTGAGGAACTGGTGGGAGGGGCTCATCTCCTTAGGGCTGCCTCTGGGTCTTGTGCTGGAAAATGAGGCACAGCGTCTTCCTCGTCCTGGTTGAGGGGGGACCGTTGCCCAGAACTCACACAACTGGAGCCGGGGCCCGGGGAGGAAGAGCCCAGAACACACAGCCTGGAACATCTGGGGCCTGGGACAAGGTCCACTCGTCCCGGAAAGTGCAGGAGTGTTTGCTGGAAAGGAAGTATTCTACCTCTGGTAATGGAACAGGCAGTTGGCAGATACTTCTCCAACGTGGGGTAGTAACATTTCTGGCAACGAGTGAGTCACTGAAACACTTTCTTTCCATCAACAGAGGTGTTACTGTGGAGTGCGCTAATTACAACAGAGCACTCTTTGTTGCAGTCGGGGCTGTTTCCTTAGCAAGTGTAATGAATTAGCTCCTTCTCCATCTAGCCACTGAGTCGAACAACGGCTCCGAAGTGAATTATTGGCTTAATAGTCACTGTCTCTGATATTCTCTATTAGATGTATGTTTAACATTCTAAATAGGAAAGGCCCCTGAAAACACCTGCTACGTTAATGCACTGCTTCGGGGGGGTTTAAATGGGCCGCTTGGTGTCACTGAAAATGAGTTCGTTTGCTTCGAGAGTGCTGGTCCTCACAGCATACATGACTCTGGATCTCCAGCACCAAAGACAGGGTGTGTGTGTGGGGGTGTCTGGGGGGGGGGGGGGGGGGGGCGGATCTGCAGCTCCTCCGGCAAACTGCGCTTCCCTGGCACCCGGCCAGCGTGTTGCTAGTCCCCACAGGACAGTTACTGGGAGGCTCAGCTCTGTGACAGGTAATCACACTTTCTCACAAGTAATTAATGTGGAAAGCTTTCTCTCTTCACAAGCAAGCGCTCGCATGAGCACGCATATGCTCTCTCTTGAATTCCCCGTCCCAGGTAAGCACGTCCTGTCTGACCTAGCGGGGGGTTTCGCTGTCTGAGCTACTACGGGAGCTCTACCAGAGCCTCATCTGGCTCATGGTAATTTTCTACAACATATATCTTCATTTGAAGTTTCCTTTATTGCTTGCTGCTCAAATTTTTGACAGGTAGATAACTTTGATCTTACAGGGTTTTTTTTTCTTTTTGTATATTGTAAAGAAAAAAATCCAATGTGTCACATTAAGCAACATCTAACAAGATATTGAGTAGCTATGAACAATCTTTTTTTTTTTTTTTAAGATTGACTGATTGATTTTAGGCAGAGACAGAGAGAGAGAGAGAGCGCACCAACAGGAGGGAGGGGCAGAGGGAGAGGGAGAGAATCCCAAGCAGACTCCCTGTTGAGGGCAGAGCCCAATGTGGGGCTCGATCCCAGGACCCTGCAATCATGACCTGAGCTGAAATCAAGAGTCGGATGCTTAACTGTCTGCACCACCTGGGTGTCCCTAATGTTCTCTTTTCTGACTATTAAACTGAATAGACAGACAGACAGGTACATACACACCCCCCCCCCCCACACACACACCTTCTCTGGCCCTTCTCTGTTCTTCCTCAATTTACCTTCAAATTCCTCCCAATAGATGGCGTTAAGAACATGTATGCAACATAAGGTGCGGGGCAGAGTCTAACATCTGTGATAATTTTTCAAAAGATTTATTTTATCAGTTTGGGTTCATATAGCTTTATGTGGGGTTTTGGTTTGATAGGCTCGAGGTGTATATACCATGCACAGAACAACCCAAACTCAGAATTTTAGTGAGTCCCCACATCTGCTTGGTTCTGATTTGGTTTAAAAAATGAAAGGATCAGGGAGGGACATTCAAAGCCCCAAATTCTTTTTCTAATTCTTTAATATGTGGAACTTGGGCCACGCCAATCAAAGGACCTATTCTCTAAAGTACTTATCAGACACATGCAAGATATGTATACATATAGAGAAACAACGTAAGTTTATTAGACCTCATATTCCTGAATAATCTAAAGCTGACATGGAACAAATAAATCACATTATTTATTTATTTTTATAGTTTCCACTATTAAACTCAAGTCCTGGAGGTTTACAACTGACTCAGCATCAAGATCGTGTCATCCTCCTGTAATTCCTTTATCACTTGCTTAGTGTCCCATGGAGGAGTTCCTAGCAATAAACTGAGGAATGACGATGACATCATCCCTGAGCAAAAGGACTAAAGGTAGAAGGAACCGCAGAGATTTTCTAACCCAGGGCCAACTGAGTATACAGCACACATGCCCCTACTCTCTGTTCCCAAGCCCTTGGCAGACATCAGTAATCAATTCCAGAACTTCTGTTTCCAATTCCTTCTCAACAAACATATCCTGCCAGACAGTCCACTATCTATAATGGGGAGCTGGCCATGTGAATGAAATCCTTGTTCTTCCAGCTCATCCAAATCCCTCTTCTTTCTGATAAGAAAACAAAGGCCCAGAAAGTTTAAGTATCAGATACACTTTCTTAAAGAGCTCTGAAGAGTCAGTGTCATTACTTTAAGGTCTCGTTTCATTTTCCAGCATTGGCTAGGAGTAATGGGGGTGCTTTGGGCCTCAAGGGATCTATGATCTAGTTTTGAGAAAGAAAAGGTGATCATGCTTGAAATATGTGTAGACTAAGTGTTAATCTGGGGTACTGATGTCAAGATTGGAGAATGCTGAAGTAGACAGAAGAAAATTTATGGAGGAAATGGAGCTCAGGCTAAGCTTAGGGCTCATTTATTCACTCAATAAACCAGGACAATGTCTTACTCTCCGGGTCATAAATGTCTCATCAACAAATCAACAGATGTATCGAGTCCACCATGCATTGTGACAGATGCTGCGGGTTTAGGGAGGCTCATGGCTTAGCAGGGCGGGGTGGGGAGAATATATTCTAACTGCACAGAATTGCATACAAGTAGATGTTCCTTCTGCACAGTGGGGGTGCACAATAGTTCTTTTCCAAGTCTGTGCCACTTCTAGGATTCCATCTCCTGCTAGAGATGGCCACTTCCTTCCCCTGGAGGACCAAATCTGGCCATACCCCATCAGCTTAACCTGCTGAGCACCTCGAGTTAACTGTCATTTCTTTTCCATTCCCACTGCAGCTGAGCAGCCAAGGGCCCTAGCTCTCCTCGTCTGGACACGGACATGAGTCCTCTCGGTAGTGTGCCCACCTGCAAGACTGCCCTCCCAGGATCCATTCGCCACACGCACCTGTCAGTGATCTTTCCCAAGCACAGCTCTGACCATGTCCTTGCCAACCTTACCCTCAGACCACGTCCAAACTCATCAGCATGGCATTCTAGGCCACCCCCCCCCAGCCCAGGAGCTGCCTCTGCCTCTTTGGCAGCCTTGTTCCTTTTATTTTCCCATGTCCCTCCATCATACCCTCCGCTGCAGTCTTGCCCAGCCCCTCCGTTAGAAGGCAGGAAAGGCAGGCTTTGAAGGTGGAAGGAAGAACCCCACAGCCTCATGACCAGAGGCACAAGGGTGGGTCTGAACCCACCGTGGAGGCCAGTCTGGCTGATGAGCCTGCCAAGTCCCACCAGAGCAGCATCCCTCCAACCGTACCCACGGGGACTCGCAGAGTCCTGGAGGCATGTTTCTGCCCCTGCCCAGTCTCAGGGGAGAAAAGGACAACACAGACCAAAGTATGGCACCCCAGTATAGCACTCGGCCCACACTACTGTGATTCCCAGGAGGGTCGGCAAAGACCGGCTACGACAAGGAGCTGGGGAGCAAGACAGAGAGAAGCAGCCCAAAGGAAGGGAAGGAAAGGAACCAGAGGATCAGTTTTCATTGGAGTGACCATGACTGTTGAGTCTCCGTTCACTCACCCCTACGTGGGCAATGTTATAGTTTCCTCATAGACAGATAGGGAGGCAACACCTACTTTGTAGCTGAAAAACATTTTCACTGCCTTTTTTCCAGGAGCATTTCCTAATATTTCACCAGGCATGATGGAAATGAGGTTGGAGAAGTATAAGAAGTCAAATGTGTAGCAGGTTAAGTGCCCTCTAGCCTCCTCAGCCTGGCTCTGCTTCCACCCCCTGCCCCCTCCCTCAGTCTGTGCTCAAAACAGCAGCCAGGGGGAGCCCAGGGGGGAGCAGATTAAAATACAACCAGACCACCTGCTCTGCTCAGAACCCTTCAAAGGTTTCCCACCTCCCAGGAAAAGTCAAAGTCCTTAGAGGAGCCCACACTCTCCCACTGCTCTGTCCCCTCCAACCTCCTCTCCCTCCCTCCATGCCCTGTTCCTTCTCAAACAATCCAGGATGCTCCCCAGATACCTGTGCACCTGTTGCCGCACCTCCTTCTAGTCTTGGCTCAGTGGTCTCCTTCTCAGTGGGGCCCTCCCTGTGGCCCTGATTTAAAAGCGCAAGCCCCTCCCAGCCCCCTCCCTGTTCTCACCATCTGACACACACCGTGAGTGGTAGTCTACCTCTTTGCTCTGTTGATGGTTACTCTCTGCACTGGAGCAGAAGTTCCATGAGGAAAGGGGTTTTGACGGTTTTGTTCGCTGCTTTGTGCCCAGGCTCTGGGACAGTCTCTACCGAATGGACAATCTAAGTGTTGGCTGCTACAGATATATTCCAAGACTGGGCTGATTAGAGGCCCAGCAGTACCAGGCATGGGAGTCGCGAGACCAAACGAACTTTATCAGTAATGATGCATATTCTGGAATGCTACCACACACAAGGCTCTGTGCAGGTGAGCGCAGCTGGCCCCCCTCATCAGAGGCCTCACAGACACCCAGAAACAGAGGAAGACAGCATCTACCACGACTCAAACGAGCACTGCGGAATGCACGTTGCTGGGGCGCGGGGAGGGGACGGGGAAGCTGGGGCAAGGGTATTCCTAATAAGCCGGAAGAATGTTCTCCACGTCAAGCAGCAGCATCTGAATCTATAAAGGACGGCTTCCTGAGCGCTCGGAAGAAAATGATTCAGAATGAGTAAGCTTGCCAGCTCTGTCGTGTAAATAACATCTACTTCCTTTCCTGAAGACCCGTAAGGTGGAAATCAGGTTCTCCGGGTGGCTGGAATGAGGCACGTCCTGGATAGAAAGCGCCTGCTCTGGGCTGTGACGGGGGTGAGGATTCCCCGAGCGCTTTACCAACACGACACACACCATCCCTGGCATGATTTTTCAGCCTCACAGCGGTGCAAAAGAGACACTGGTGCAGTAGAAACCAGACTTCAAATTTTTGAATTTTGATCTCCCTGGGTGAGCGAGATGTGGTGCCGTCCTCTCTCGTGACGCTGGGCATGGCAGCCCCGCGATCAAGAGGGTAAACAACAGATGTGCTCACAACCATTCTGCACCCAACAACCACTGTTCCTCACCTTCTCTCTCTAGGGCGTTCAACAGATTACATGAGATACTCAACACTTCCTTATAAAATAGGCTTCGTGTGAGATGATTCTGCCCAACCGTATGCTAATGTAAACGTTCTGAGCACATTTAAGGCTGACCAGGCTAAGCCATGCTGTTCAGCAGGTCAGATGTATCAAATGCATTTTTTGAATTATGATATTTGATATTTCCAACTTCCCATGGGCTTATGGGGACCTAACCCCATCCCAAGTTGAGGAAGATTTGTACACATAATGATCGTCACTGGGTCACTTGAATCAGAATGCTGAGACACAGAATTTTTACACACAGTGATTCTGTTTGGACAGAATTCCCAGCTGGAGCACAAAAACATCTACCCTTAGAATTTCTGCCCGTTCAATGAATTGAGATCCAGGCTATGGGGCATGAAACAAAATGGTTAATCCTTCCCATATTTTTGTTAAAAAAAAAAAAATCTCTTTAACTGCATTTCCTCCCATATCCTAGGTCTTGAAAAACAGAGGCTTTAAGCGGGCTCAAAAAAACCTTTGTCCCTCATTTCAATAATCAAAATATTTTAAAGTGTCAGGGCCACTGAATTATAGCAAGGATCAAACATTCTGACGGTGGACCAAACATTTTGATGGCTATAATCAGAAGACAACATTCTGTCAGGGGAGATAATAAATTTAACAGTTTTTTCTTTAAAAGGGTCTAGAAAGGAGGCTGCTGGAGAGAGCTGGTGACTTTCTGTATCAATTAAGACTTCTAAAATAAACTTACTATCAGTTTATATATGGACTCAGCCTCACTGTTGTAAGTTAACTGGAATTTCATTCTGGTTAAATAATTGAGCTCGTGTACTCCACAGAGAGGTATGATTTCCACTCAGACCCAGTGCTCTAGAGAAAGAAAAAAGGAAGACCACGGGAGGTGCCTGTGATGGGCACAATGGGGATGGCTCAGGCTTGACATTTCTCAGACCAGGAGTGGAAACCCTCAGGCTAGCCCTGTGCTGTTCCTGGAGGAGCAAATGTCCAGAAAGACCTCAGTGGGGCACTTGACATTTTTATATGGTGGTTTCTCTTTCTTGAGAAAAGTGTCTGAATCAAGCTTCACCCAGGTTAAAAACTGTTGGAAAGTGCCCTGATGCCAAAGGCCAGATCTGCAAAATGGGCATGTAATCTCTCTTGACCCTGAAGCTGTATTTTTGCCACAGGTTCCAAAGGCCAGGGAACAACTGCTCAAAATCCTCTCCAAACCAGCCTCCAGTGAATGGGTACACTGAACAGTGGTATGCAACACTTGGTTAACAGGTGAGTATTCTTGGAGAACTCTGAGGCTAAAAAGGCAGCATTGTTCCACTTTTACCAGGAATTAGGAGGAAATGCTGACCTAAGTTACCCAGTAACTATCCTTAAAAAGGGCTTAACAATTAATTCTGGATGCTTATCACTAGGGAAAACCAACAAGGCCATTTCATCGGTTTGGATACAGGGAAATCAAATCACTCTCTGTGGTATATTATTTAAATGTAGTGAAGGCAGGATAAACCTTCCCTAAAACCCCCTAAGCCCACTTAGCCCTTGGGGGAAACAGAGTTAAACAGATAAGAAAGACTTTCTTCTCTACTTCTTTCCTTGCCTCCCACAAATGGCTTCTGCTAAAGCAATTCCAAGATGTTATTTCTTTACTCGAAAACTGACTTTATTTTGCACAAGGTTCTGGAGGAGCAAATCTGACTCTGAGGATTCCGTTAACTTCCACAGGTTTTTTTGGGGGGGGGGGGGGGGTAGGGCATCAAGAGTACGGATAGGCAATGCCCAATATTCTGAGATTTAGAAATCCCTGGAGAAGGTGCAGGAGGTCCGGAGGCTGACACCCCATCCCTTTTTCAGCAAACCCAGGTGCTGTTTCCAGAGGGAAGATGGGGACTTCAGAGGAATCTCACCTGCCGGCTGTCCCCACCTGTGTGAGCTCAAGGAGAAAAAAGGAGACGGACTCCAGCCCCAAAGGAGTGCATTCCAGAGCCCCAGTGCTAAGACAGGCAAACTGGCAGAAATTCATAATCGAAATCGGAACAACTCCTACCTCTGAGCAATGGCTCAGACATCCGCTTAGTCCAGTAATGTCAGGAGTGAATCATTTAAATACACCCTTGTTTAAAAACACGCAAATAGGACTCAAAATTATTTTCAATAGAACAACAATGTGGAGAGCGAGGAGACTCCAGGATGCTATTTTGGCAGGTTACCAGGGTGGGAAAGGAAGAAATATGAGTTCTCTTAGCTCTCCTTCCCCAGTGACCTCCTGCGGGCCATAACTGCACACACCTGAGTTCGGGCAAGAATTTGGCCCAGGGTGAGCGGCAACACCCTCTACCTCCCTCCCCTCGGGGGCCCGGCCACCCCTGGGGCTAAGGTGCCTCTGCCAGTCCAACCTAGGACCGAGGGCCCTATCCGCACTCGATCCCTGTCCAGGCAGCACGGTTCTGGAAAAAAATGGGGTGGGGGGCGCGCGGGAGCACACAGGACTGAAAACCCAATAATAAACCGTGTCTGCTTCCCAACGGGAAGGACCAGGAGCTTCGCCTTCCCCTTCCAAGCCCCTCTGGTCGTTTTGGGTAAAGCAGCAACCCGCAGCTCGTGGAGCACCGAAATCGGAGTCCCCGAGGAGCTTTGTTCTTCGCACGCAGACATCGGCACCCCCGCGGGGAAGCCCCCGCGTGGCTCCGAGGCCGACGAAGTGCACCCGCCGCGCCTCGCCCACCCTCGCAGCCGCCGGCCCCGCACGCGGCCTGGGCGCTGGGAGCGCGTGAGGGCGCGCGCCTCGCCCACCCGCCAAGCCGCTCACCGAGCACCACCGCGGCCACGGTGGACAGCAGCAGCCAGTTGTTCCTCAGGAAGCGCTTGCAGTCGCATCCCTTCCTCGCCGGCTTCCCCATGGCGGGCGCCGGGGCCGGGAGCGGCCGCCGCTATTGTGCGCGGAGCTCGGCCGTGAGCGCGGGGACCGGTGGAGGCGGCGCGGCGGGGGCGGGAGGCGGGTGCGCGCGGGCCGCTGCTGTCGCTGTCACCGCCGCTGTCACCTGAGACCGCGCGCCGCGCCTGTCGCCCGGGCCACCGCGCCGGCAGTGCGCGTTGGGCGCGCCCGGCTCCTCCTGCCGCCGCCGAGCTCTGCAGCGCGGGGCCAACCAGCGAGGAAGGGGGGAGGAGCGGCGGGCGGCGGGCGCGTGGGGGCGTGCGCCGTGCGCGCCGGGGGCCCGCAGCCCCACGCCCCGCCAGCCTTCACCTGGAGTCGCTCGCTGTTTTTTTTTTTTTTTTTGTCCTGCCAGACCAGCTTTTCGGATTTGGGGTTTCCTCCTCGTGGAGCCCAAATGGGCGGAGCCGCTGTGGTCGGGCCGTGCGCCTGCACACCCGCTGCCCTCCGCGTTGCACACGCCTGCCCCCGGGCGCCGCGGAGCCCTCGCGGGTGGGGAGAGGTGAGGGGACAGCTCTGCCGTGGGTGCCCTTTGCTCCCGGCCGCAGCCGTCTAGAACGCCTGAAGCCCCTAGCGGAGGAGAGAGACGGCTGGGGAGTCGGGGGAGGCAGAGCAGGACTTGGTGAGCTCAAACCCCTAACCCCCCCGCCCCCCATTATTAATTCTTTCCCGGGGTAGTAGGAGGGGAAGCACCAGTAGGACGGCCTGTGGACACAGGGCTTGCAATGGGCCCTCTTAGAAACTTGAGTGGCTCTGTGGCCGCCGAAGGCCCCCCAACTGTGAGACTTGGCAGAGTAACTAGGTGTGAGCACCCGGCGGAGCGGTGCTGGGTGAAGGTGGGAGGGCCCATTCCTAAGTCCAAATGCACTGGGAAGGCAAACGGGGGAGTTGGAGAAACTAGGTAAGTGGTGCCAAATACATTACGCGAGCCTAAGTGAATTTTCTAGTTCTCTTCAATTTTTCTACCCCATTATTTCACCGTCACTTACACAAACTCTTTCCTTTCCTTTCCCACACCACCACCTCCGCAGCTCTAGGCTGCCTTCCTGTCAGCTTTCCTAACCTTAAGTAAGATCTGCACTTTTTTTTTTTTTTTCTATTGTGGAGGTTACTCTCTGAATGGGGAGGGTGGGGGAGCTCCCCAATTGGATTATCTGATGACTAAGACCCCACAATTAGAGCTTCATTCCTTTGGCTGAAATTGATGCAAGCCTTCTCGAAGAGATTATAATTCAGCTTTAAGAACCAGGTACACTTTAATATGAATGACTTTATCAGTTTTTCTCCAGAAACTAAATTTTGAGAGCAGGAAGGATAGAGGGGTATCAAGGTCACTTTGTGCCTGAGCAGGATCTGAGAAAATGTCAGAAGGAGGGAAACTATCAAGAAAAAGGGGACAGAGATAGCTACCCCCCCCCAACACACAAAAAGCTGGGAAGTACTCAGGAAAGGAATGGCAAATATATTATGAAGTTGTCGTGCAGTAGTACATTATGCAGCCTATAGAAAGGAAGTTTGTGAAATTTTTAATTGCATGAGATAGCTTATGTTATGATATTAGGGGAAAAAAGGGAAAGGGGAAAAAGGGGAAAAAAAGATTACATTGTGCATACAAGTGCATACAAGTGACCACAAGTTTGGTCACAACTATGTAAAGCAAACATAGAAAACAAAACCTTATACTTAGGAAAAAAGAAGTCCAGAAGGAAATACACCAAATTTTTAACAGTGGTTGTCTTTGGGTGATATAATAACGTGTTTGAATCTTTCTGCTTTCTATCTTTGTGTATTTTCCCAAGTGTTTCCCGTGAGCATCCTCATGCCCATTACAGTTGTGGGTAGGGTTGTATTGAAGAGAGAAATGGGCCCTAAAGAGAGAAAAAAGTGGAAGGACTAAGATGAACTTTGTACATCACAACTTTTTGACGTCTAATAGAACAACCACACCTGGGTTTTATGCGTAGGTTGTTTAGGTTTAAATCCCAGTACCACCACTTACCAGCTGGGTAACTTTGGGCAAATTGCTTAAATTTCTTTGTCTCGGTTTCTACATCTGTAAAATGGAGGCATTAATATTATTTCTCTCACGGGGGTATGGTAAGAGTTGAATACAATGTTTTTAAAAGACTTAGTGCCTGGCATACAGCAGGCACCATCCCCAGTTGTACTTGGAGATAATGAGAGCAGGTGCCTTTTACTCCCTCTCACCTGTGGCCTGCCTGTTGGGAACGCCTCCTGACGTCAGACCCACAAGAACCCTGGCATTTTTATCAAGAGTAATTGCTGTTTAAAGTTGCCATGGACCCTAAATCTACTGCATTTTCACACCTAAGACTGCATAGAGTATGTAACTGGCTTTATGCTTATTTAAATTATGCAATTTAAAAATAGTGCAATATAAAAAGATGAATAAAGCCAACATGTATACACTCATTTTGAAGTAATAAAAATCTCCTAAATTAAATGTAAGAGTCAAGAATCTCCAAAGTTCAAAGCAGGTAGGCCAAGAGAATTATAAACTGCATTCATGCCGTTGCTCCTTGGCGGTCCCACTTTAGGTGGCAATAAAAAATAATTAATAAGCAGATATAATGCTCTTGCCTTGTGTCAGGCACCTTTCTCACCACTTTGCACACATTATCTCCCTTGATCCTCCCAACAGCTGAATGCCGTAGGGACTGGTGTTCTACCTCGTGGAACTGCTGGAAGAATCAGATGAGATACTGTGTGTCATTAACATCTTCGTCTTACAGCTGAGGCATCTGGGGCACATAGAAGGTAAGGAAATTCCTTCAGTTCCCTTGGTTGGTAAGAGGAAAATCAAGGTGAACTAGGTGGTCTGGCTCAAGGTGAATGGACCGCCTCTTATATGAGCAACAGACACAGAATTGTTAGGGGAAATGACTTGAGTTACTTTATGCAAGATCTTCAGGAGTCCATCCTTTCGAATCCAGGGGACATTAGGGTGTCTTGAAGTGCTGTTCTCAGGTGGAACCTGCCTGCATTTTGGTGGCTGAACTCCTGAATTCACTTTCTGTGGCTACTACTGACCCCTTATTCTATGATATATCTGCCTGAGATAAGCACTACTTACAGGTAGTAAGCATCACTTTGGGGGGAGATAGGAGACTTAGGGCTTTAGATTTATTTTTTAAATTTTCATTGTCTATGATCGTCATGAATGCACATGATCTCAAACTGGACAAAAGTTAAGAGACGTTTCTCTTGTAAGCTCTCTCTGAGGGGAACTTGACCTCTCAGGTCTTAGAACAGGAACTTCACTCTCCTGGGCTAAGACCTTAAAGCCAAGTAGAAGGAATTTGTAGGGTTTCCCCCCTCCAATAGGTGTTAACATCTCCTTTTTCCCAGACCCCTCAGATACCTTCAACCCTGCTGATACAAATCTTTGGCCATGTCTTAATACATTACATTTTGTCAGTGTGCTTTTGTTTTCCCCCAAACATTTAAGCAACTCTGGCATTTCTTTTACTGCTCTTGTTTCTTTCTTTTTTTTCATCCTCAGTTGTTGAGTCATGGACTCTCTTGTTACGAAAGGAAAGAGACTTTGACTTTGCCATACAAGGTTATATCATCAGGTGACAGCATTGGCTTATATATTACTGGGACAGAAGTGAAAAGCATTCTGGGGCAAAAAGTAAGGCATCAGCTTCTGATCACCTCCAGAAATAGTAGGCTTGTTTTGGTCTACCATCATAAAACATATGCAGTTTGTTGCTTTGTCCTCATGCTGTGGTAATGGGAAGAAGGAGGTCATGGGGTACCAGAGTCTCCTTCAGCATCTACCGCCGCATAGCCATTCATGACGGATGGATGGAAAGAAGGATGCTGTCAGCGTATTCAATCTTTTTAGCAATCTCTTCCTTATTTAATTCATCTTGCAATTACAAATTAAAAGGTGAAAGAGCTATAATTCATTAAATCTTCACCATAATTCTCCAAGTAATATTTTATAACGATGATTGGGCCTGAAGAGATTTATATATTATTTAGATGTCCTTGCAGGCTGAATGGAACAGAACTTTCCCCACAGGCTTTATTGCTTGCTTTGACAAACTGAAGAGCAATTCTGTTTCATTTCAGAATATATAATACATACATACATATATATATTTATCTGCTTCGTAGAAACTGTGTGTCCTTGAGCAAGTTGCTTAACCTCTCTGAACCCCATTTCCTCGTCTGAAGATACCATTTGAAGTAATAAATACAAATGGCCAATACATATTTGAAACATGAACAAGTTTTCAGTCTCACAAGTACTCAAGGAAATGAAAACTTAAACCAGTATTTGTTTGCCAGTTAAAGATGTTTTAAGATAAAATATTTAAAAATGTATAATTTTAAGATTATAAATTGTAAACTTAGAGAAAGTATGTAGAAGTGGGCAGCATCGCAGACTGCTGGTAGACCTAAAAAATGCTATGACTTTTCTGAGGCTTATTCGGTCGTTTGTAACGTCTTTCATTAAAAGCATTTGTATTCTTGAACTCAATCATTCTACCTCTTCAACTTTATTCCCCCCAAAAAATGATGGTTGGGGGGGTGGGCTGTCCATTCCAATTCAGTTGGAAACAATGTCACTACCTGATAAAGTGGATAAGGTAAAGATTGGTTAAGTGTGTAAAGGTATCCTGGGCAATGGAATACCATTCAGGTATTGAAAAGCATATTTAAGCATGTAATTCAAAAATTACATGGGAAAATGGTAAGGACACACAGCTATGTTTTGAAATGGCAAAAGTAAGTTATAAAACAGTGGGCGAATTGGTTTTTTTGGGGTTTTTTTGAAGATTTTATTTATTTATTTGACAGAGAGAGAGAGAGAGATCACAAGCAGGTAGAGAGGCAGGCAGAGAGAGGAGGAAGCAGGCTCCCTGCTGAGCAGAGAGCCCGATGCGGGGCTCGATCCCAGGATCCTGAGATCATGACCTGAGCTGAAGGCAGAGGCTTAACCCACTGAGCCACCCAGGTGCCCTGCAAATTGTATTTTTTTATGATGAGGCTATGTTACTTATTATTTGTATACCTGAAAATATAGAACTTAAAATATGCATATTATAATTCCAATTAAGTGTGTGTGTGTGTGTGTGTGTGTGTGTGTGTGTGTGTGTAAGGGTAGTAATCTGAGTGCTTCTTTTTTTTTTTATTTTAAGACTTTATTTATGTATTTGACAGAGCACAAGCAGGGGGAGCAGCAGTCAGGGGGAGAAGCAGGCTCCCCGCTGAGCAGGGAGCCTTATGCAGGGCTTGATCCCAGAACCTTGGGATCATGACCTGAATTGAAAACAGATGCTTAACTGACTGAGCCGCTCAGGCGCCCAGTAATCTGAATATTATTAATTTGTGAGCACGTGTTCTTTGCTCTGCTAGGCCAAGGTGTTCATATGCTTGGGAGATTAGGATTTGCTACAGAAGGAATTTAAAGAACAAAATATACTAACATTCCACTTCTACATGAAGTTTAGGATTATGTAGCAGGAAAGACTATCATCACGAGAAAGAATGTTTCGTAGTCCTTCACCTCCCCGTTAGAGTATCAGAATCTCAGCATGAAAGAACCATCTCAGAGAATTCTCTGGAGTGGAGGAAGGACACCCCGTTACCTATAAGCAGCTGTCCATCCATTGAAGCAGGAGGTGAAGACACAGGGTGATTAGATGAGAGACTCACCACTTTCTGGTCAAGGGAATGGTGGGAAGACGAAAGGTAGAGTAAAAGAGATGCTGGTCCGGTTTTCTCTCTCCAGGCTTTGCCAAGGAAGGCGGTGTATGTTAGAGACAAGAGGGTGACAGCTCTGTTTCTGACTACCCATTAAGGGGCTGCCTCCCAGACTGTTTCTTACCAACCCGGGTGCGGCCACATCAACACAAATGTGGCAGGAAGTGTATGTAGTCAGGCAGGGGAGAGGACCTGAGATTTCACGTCCTAGGCACCCTCGGCTCCTGGGGGTCAGGGATGCTGAGCTGAGAGCCTTGGGATGGTCAGTGCCAGATGAGGCGACTCTTAGAGTCTTGGGCTGGGGGAGTCCCGTGTGAACCGGCCCGATACAGAGGCTCACTTATTTATTACTGTCAGTAGCTGAGGTCAGACTGAGGCTGTACTAGATGTCTTCAGCTCTAATGAAGCCAAGAGAAAAGCAGAATATATCTTCCCAACTGCACATTTTAACCCGGAAGACCTGCAGGGCAAGTTGCGAGCAGGGAACATGTTCTGGACGCCAGGATCCAGATGGGTCCACACATCACGTTGGGTTGTTCATGTTTTTTTTTTTTTTTTTAAAGATTTTATTTATTTATTTGACAGAGAGAGAGATCACAAGTAGGCAGAGAGGCAGTCAGAGAGAGAGGAGGAAGCAGGCTCCCCGCCAAGCAGAGAGCCCGATGCGGGCCTCGATCCCAGGACCCTGGGACCATGACCTAAGCCGAAGGCAGAGGCTTTAACCCACTGAGCCACCCAGGCACCTGGGTTGTTCATGTTTTAAAGTCTCTTTCATTTTGCAACAGATTCCCCATCCCCCCATCTCATTTGTTTGTTAAAGGGACTGGCTCATTTGTCCTATAAGATTCCCCCATACTAGATTTGGCTGATTGCTTTTTCATGGTGGCAATTGATTTGTTTTCCTCCTGCACTGTTTCCTCTGAGCTAGAGGTTGGATCTAGGGGTCTGAAAGCTAGCAGGGCCAAGATCCAACCAACGGTGGATTCTGATGTCAGCCTGATTCATCTGGGATAAATTCGCCGTCAACATTTTGAATATGGTTTGGCATCTGCTAGTGATGGTTGCTTAAGATCACTTTATTTAATTTGTTCTCATTCTATCGTTCCTCTGAATATATTTGCCAGAATTCTTCTATAAAAAGAATTTTTACCTCATCAGCTATTTGGTTACCCTGAAATAGAGTTTGTACAGAAAAGGCAGGATCCGTGATTAACTTTTTCCCTTTGCTGGTTTTCTCAGTCATGAATTGGGGCCCTAGCATCCTTCAGTGGTGACTGACATTGTTTTGTTCCCTTGTTTTTTCATGCGTGTTATGATGGACACTGTAGTAGGGTAATTATGCTTACTGGTGTTATTATGAATACTACTGTTGAACACTGATGGGCACTGTATTTGTGTTATTATGTCTACTCGTGTTCTTGTGAATATTTTATTAGCGTTATTATGAAATGAAATTTATTATGTTATTATGAAACACAGAAATCCATCCAAAACATATAAATCTGTGTGCACATATGTAACTGATTGAAACACACAAATCTACATGTTTCAATCAGTTATACATGTGCACATAGATTTTATATGTTTTGGATATATTTATGTGTTTCAATCAGTTATATATGTGCACATAGATTTTATATGTTTTGGATGGATTTATGTGTTTCAATCAGTTACGATCGTTATTATTTTCCTTGCTCAAATTGCCGAATCTTCAGCTAACGGGAGTCCATTCATTTTGGCTCCCATGTCCTTTGGCCAAACCATTTGTCTTCAAATAGTGTTCTTATTTTCTGGCTCAACAAGATGTCCCAGGACCCTCTTGTACATTTCTTGCCCTAGAAGCAGCCATTTCCCCAAAGTCTCTGGGTTCCTTTTTGTGGAGAATAGTGTTTAGAAACTGTAGTCTTGGTGTTGGGGGTACTCATCTCTACCAGGTTCTGGTTTGTTTCACTTAGCTTAAGGTCCTCACGGCTCATCTGTGTTGACATGAGTCAGAATTCCCTCCTTGTCACAGCTGAATAATTTCTATTTGTTTATTCGTTCATCCACTGATCAACACCTGGGCTGTGAATAATGCAGCTGTGAAAATGGGTGTATCAGTATCTGTTCAAGTCCCTGCTTTCAATTCTTTCGTGTATATACCAAAGTGGAATTCTTTGGGGGTAATTCTCTGGGTTATGTATATTTTTAAAGATTTTATTTATTTATTTGTCAGAGAGACAGAGAGACCATGTACACGCAGGGGAAGTATCAGACAGAAGGAGAAGCAGACTCCCTGCCAAGCAAGGAGCCTGATGAGGGACTCAATCCCAGGATCCTGGGATGATGACCTGAGCCAAAGGCAGATGCTTAACTGACTGAGCCACGCAGGCGTCCTCTATGTATAATATTGTGAGGAACTGCCATGCTGTTTTTCTCAGTGGCTGCGCCAGTTTGCATTCCCACCAGCAGTGTATGAGGGTTCCAGTATGTCCACATCCTTACCAACACTCGTTCTTTTCTCTGTTCATCTTCATTGTAGCCATCCCAATGTGTGTGAGTCAATTCAAATTTAACACTGCAGAGTTTTGATTAAACGTCTTTGATTTTACTCGTCACTTTTTCTTTACTTTCGAAATCTTGGCTCTTAAAGGCCTTAAGTATTTATTTCCTAATTCTATAATGTACATGTAATAGTAAAAAACCAAACCAAACCAAACCATATGTATATGGTTCAGTTGGTTTAACATCCGACTCTTGATTTCAACTCAAGTCATGATCTCAGGGTTGTGAGATCGAGCCCCACATCAGGCTCTGCACTGGGCATGGAGCCCGCTTGAGATTCTCTCTCTCTCTCTCTTTCTCTGTCACTCCTCTCTCTCTTTCTTAAAAAAGAAAAAAAAATTGTGTGTGTGTGTGTGTGTCAACATTATTTCTAATAGTAAGACCACTGAATGCAGCTTAAGATTTCTTGTGGCGCTTTTGACCCCAGAATGTATCCCTCAAGGTCTATACAGTTAAATTCCTATGTTCAGTGGTCCCTTGAGGTAATTATTTTCCCTTGTGTGGTTATGTCATCAGTTTGAATGAAAGCATGTAAAACATTTACATAGTTCTGTCAAAACTAAAAGAGCACAGAGCATTCTCCTTTTAGTCTTCATCTCCTCTCCCTCTCCCCTGTGTAATACTTCGTAGCTATCTATTGTGCTAGTTGTCCTTCAGTTGGTTCTTTTTAGAAAACATAAACAAAATATTTATATTTGTATTCTTCCACCCTTTATTACACAAAGGTAACATTCTCTAAGCCCTGTTCTTTGCCTCACTTTGTTTCATTTATCCTGGTGCTCGCTCAATATTCTAATACAGACATCTTGCTCATTCCCTTTTCTGTTCAATACTCCTTTGTGTAGCTATTGGTATGAAGAAGTCTTCCTCATTCCTTTGAAATGCTACAGGATACTATATTGTGTGGATAGACCCATAGTTGTTGTTTTTTTTTTTAACAAACTTCCTACTGATAGACATTTGGTTCTTTTCCAGTATTTTGCTATTACAATTAATATCACAAGGGATAGCATTTACCTCACTCAGAAGTGTGCTGGCAAGTGTTTACTAGCAAGCTCTCCAAGAAAAAAAAAAGAAAAGCTTAAGAAAGAAAAAAGAAGCCTTGATTTTTTTGTTTTTGATATAATTTATTTTTTTGTTTTTGATCTAATTTATTTAGCTTTACATCTGTATAATTTCATTTTATTTTGTTTTGAGAGAGAGAGAGGGAGAAAGCGTGAGTGGTGGGGAGGGGCAGAAGAAGGGGGTAAGAGAGAATCTTAAGCAGACTCCACACTGAGTGCACAGCCCCGCATGGGACTAGATCTCATGACCCTGAGATTATGACCAGAGCCAAAACCAAGAGTTGGACGCTCTAATTGAGCCACTCAGGTGCCCCTAATTTTATTTAAAAAAATGGAAGTGCTGGGGCACCTGGGTGGCTCAGTGGGTTAAAGCCTCTGCCTTTGGCTCAGGTCATGATCCCAGGGCCCTGGGATCGAGCTCAACATTGGGCTCTCTGCTCCACGGGGAGCCTGCTTCCTCCTCTCTCTCTCTCTCTCTGCCTGCCTTTCTGCTTACTTGTGATCTCTGTCTGTCAAATAAATAAATAAAATATTTTTTAAAAAATGGAAGTGCTTAGGGGCAACTGGGTGGCTCAGTTGGTTAAACATGTGACTTCAGCTCAGGTTATGGTTTCAGGGTCCTGGGATCGAGCACGGCGTTGGGCTCCCTACTCAGTGGGGAGTCTGTTGCTCCTTCTCTCTCTCCCTCTGCAGCCCCACCTCATGATCTCTCTGTCTCTCAAACAAACAAATAAATCTTTAAAATAAACGGAGATGTTTAACAGCCAGCTCACAGATATTCCTGAAAGTTAAACAGTCGGCTCTTGTGAGCCAGTACGAGCCATCACACCATTAAGTCCACACCTCATTTTAGTACCTGAGTAGAAACTTCTATATGTCTAAACTAGAGATCCATCAGTTTTTTTCTCCAGAAGAGAAGTTCAAAGGTAGACAACTTAGTGCTTATGTTGGAGCTCCATGGTGGTTGGTATCCCATGCTCCTTTCTCTCTGCTCTGCTGTCTTAGCCTCATGGTCCAAAGTGGCCGATGGAGCGCCGGATATCATGTCCATATGCCAGACAGCAGGAGGAAGGAAGTGAAGAAAGGCTCTGTGGACTCAGTTACTTTTTAGGATATTCCCAGAGACCCCATCTAGCACTCTGCTTACTATTTGCCGTATAGCACTTGGCTACCTGGTCATATCGAGCTGTAAGAAAAGCTGGAAAATGGAGATAGTTGTGCAGATTGCTGCCTCAAATAAAATAGGTTTTTTCTTTTCTAATTTACTAGGTAAGAAATGAAAAATGAATATTGGCTAGGCAATGAGCAACCTGCTCCCCTTCTCACGAAATCTTTTAAGCTCAGCTGCTCCAAAAAGCCACCTTTAATTATGTCTTTTCTCCATCTCTTCTCTGAGCTCCAGTGCTGATGCTCCAGTGATCATTGTAGAAACAACACATATTTTCTGAATCACTGTTTTGGTGTTTTATGTGTATGCCAGCCTCCCAGATCCTAATCCACTAATGATTATATGCAATTATAAATTCATATGGGCAAAGTCTGTATTTTACATTTCTTCTTTGTTTCTCTTACAACTTAAAAAAGATTTTTAAGGTGTAAAATGAAGTTAGTGATATCTATACTGTTATTGGAAGAAACAAAGAAACAGTACACATGAAAGACTAAAATGTACAGTGTTACATACACGTCCCTCCCTCTCTCTTTCTCTTCCTCCCTCTTTTCTATTATTCCTTCTTTCTTCTGGTTAAATATAAAGGGAAGCCATGGGAAGATGGAATGCAAATATTTTATCTCGGCTGGGGGAACGCCGTGTACAAATTACTGGTGGTTTTCGGGACCTGGAACTAGAGACATCCGCTTACGTTGGGCCCAGCTCCTCTGTTCTGGGCGTATCATGAGAATGACTCTTTAAGTCCACACCTAGTATCCTACCTGCTATTAACATATATTCATTTTCCCTGTCTTTGAACTTTGTAACTGTAAAATCACACCTCAGGCTTTATTGAGTCTGGCTTCTTTCAATGCACATGACATTTGTGAAATTCACCGATGCTGTTTTGGTATAGCAATAGTTTTCTTGTATGACTGTGTAACAATTATTAACCCATTATGTTGTTGACAGACATTGGGTTATATCCGTCTTTTGACAATTATAAATGATCCTGCTCTGAACATTTTTGGGCCTGTCTTTTGGTACGGTGTGTATGTGTTGGGCATATAGCTCGTTATGGGAGTGCTGGGTCATAGTGTATGCTTATGTTCAGGTTTATGAGATATTTCCAGATTGTTTCCAAAGTGGCTGTACCAAATGATATTCCCACCAGCACTGTGCAAGAGTTCGGTTGTTCCCCATCTTGATCAATATACTAGGGAAGAGTCTACCTAGACTCTTGTTTGGGACCAAAGTGCTCATGGACTTTGCTGCTGGTCGTGTTGGTGGCGGCAGCTCTCTGTGAATTTCCCTCAGGCAAAGAGTGATTCCACATCCAAAGTCAAGCGCCTTCTGCTGGGAGTAGATCTGTGGGATGGTGATGGTGCTGGTGGTGGAGGAGGTGGTCATGGTGGTGACGGTGGGGTGGAGACAATTTCCAAGGGCCATCCCAACTCTGAAGTTTCTTGCAAGACTAATTGAGGCCTGAATTGCAGAATTTTCCCCTCTGTCCAGTCCTATGTCCCTCACACTTTGAAGATGTTTTACTGCCCAGCAAACCTCTTAGTATATAAGTTTAGAAGTGACAGATGATGTTTCCCTGGGACAGTGATTAGGACAGTATTGTTAGATTTAAAAATTTTTTAATTTTGGCCCTTCTGGTGGGCATGTGATTGTGGTTTTATTGTCCATTTCTGCAATGGCTAATGAGAAGGAGCATCTTTTCATATATTTAATGGGAATCTATCTCCTCTTTCGTGAAGCGGCTGTTCAAGTCTTATTCCCTCTTCTAACAGGTTATGCATCGTATTCTTTGTTTGATATGAGCCCTTTGCTGGATAGATGTATTTCAAGGATCTTTTCTCACTATGGCTTGCCTTTTTTACTCCCTAAATGATTTCTTCTCATTTCCTGAATTTTAAAATTTTAATGTGATCCTGTTTAACAAAGTTTTCTGTTAAGTTTGGTGAATACTGATTTTGTTGAAGAAATACTTGTGCACCCCAAGAGCACAAAGATATAAGGTGTTCTATTCTTAAAAGCTTTATTGTTTTACTTCTCTCCTTTGATCTAAAATCTTCCAGCAATTCTTATTTTGAATGGTATGAGGTAGGGGTCAAGATCCATTTTTCTCTATATGGCTATCCAGGCAATCCAGCAACACTGATTGAAGACCTCGTCCTTTCTCCAGTGCACAACAATGTCCCTTTTGTATGTGTGTATGTGTGGCTCTGTTTCTGGATTCTCTGTTTTGTTCCATCTGTCTGTTTTTCTGTCTTTCCACCAATCCCCACTCTGTTTAAATTACTGTAGCTTTGTAATTAGCATGGATACTTGATATACATCCTCTTTAACTCTTTAAGAAAAACAAAGAGAATGATCTTGCCTATTCAGGATCCTTTGGATTTTCAAAGTTTAGACAGTTTGTGAATGCATACAAAAAAATTTTCTGGGGTCTTTTTTGTAGATCAGTTCTGGGGAGAGTTGGCTTCTTTATGATATACCAGGTTTATGGATTTTGAGTCTTTTAATACATGAACCTGGTATATTCCTTCATTATTTAGGTCTTCCTTAGTTTTTTTTTTTTTTTAAGTTGTAATTTTCTGTGTAGCTATCTTGTGCATCTTTCACAAGATGTCTCACAAAAACATCTAGGTTTTTATGATTGTAAATGATATCTTTAAAACTATTTATATTCTGGGGTGCCTGGGTGGCTCAGTGGGTTAAACCCTCTGCCTTCGGCTCAGGTTATGATCCCAGGGTCCTGGGATCGGGCCCCGCATTGGGCTCTCTGCTCAGCGGGGAGCCTGCCACCCTCCTCTCTCTCTGTCTGCCACTCTGCCTCCTTGTGATCTCTGTCTGTCAAATTTAAAAAAATAATAAAATTATTTATATTCTAATTGTTTATTAATGATATCTAGAAAACAATAGATTTTTAAAAGGTTTTTAAATTCATTTATTTGAGAGGGGGAGTGAGAGAGAGAGATGGGCAGAGGGAGAGGGAGAAATAGACTCCCCTACTGAGGAGGGAGCCTGATGCAGGGCTTGATCCCAGGACCCTGAGATCATGACCTGAGCCAAAGGCAGATGCTTAACAAACTGAGCCACTCAGGAGCCCCCACAATTGTTTTTTGTTATATGAATTTTCTTTCCAGCAATCTTGCTAAATTCATTTATTTTAATTCTAGTGTCTATATATTATTTCTGATTTTTTAAATATATAAATATGTTATTTGTAAACAATGACAATTTTAGTTCTTTCCTTTTTACCCTTCTGTTTCCTTTTCTTGTCCTGGTTAGTACATTGAGTAGATGTGGTGTTAATAGACATCCATGTCTTCTTCCCGGTCTTAGGAGGAAAACTTTCAATATTTTACCTTAAATAAGATATGTCCTATTTCTTATCAGATTATGAGAGTCCCTTCTAGTTAGCTAAGTGTTTTCCTAATAAACTTGTGTTGAATTATGTCAACTGAGCTTTTTTGCCTTTATAGAGATAATTATATGATTTTCCCCTCTTTTTCTGTCAACGTGGTGAATTATGGTAATTATAATTGAATGATAAACACTTGCATTCCCGGATTAAGCCCAGCTTGGTCATGATGTACTATCCTTTTTATGTTTTCTTTCCTGATTAAATTTGCTAATTTTATTTTCTATTTTTAAGATTTTATTTATTTTAGAGATAGCACGAGTGGGGCGGGGTTGGGGGTAGAGGGAGGAGAGGAAAGAATCTCAAGCAGTCTATGAGGGGCTCCATTTCACAACCCCGAGATCATGACCTGAGCCTAAACCAAGAGTCAGTACTTAACCCACTGACCCACGGAGTCATCCCTACTGATTTTAAAAATAAGTTTTGCTTCTAGGTTCATGAGCTATTTACTAGCGTAATACATTACTCTCCTACAAAGCCCTTGTCCGATTGGGGTATAAAGGTTTCATAGGCTTTAGGACTCAGCTAAAAAGTATGCGTAAAAGTATTTCTCTAGAAGAATTTATGTAATATTTTTCTCCTCACCCTCCTTTTAAAGGTTTGGAAGAATTCACTAGCTGATCTGTTTCATTATTTTCTTGTTCAATTCTACTGAATTCATAAAACATTCTGAATGATTTTAATATTTGAAATTTCTTGATCCTTACTTTATGGCTTACCATGTAGTCAATTTTAGTAAATATTCCTTGTGCCTTGAAAAAGTATTCTGCCATTGTCTGGTTCTGTGTTTTACCTATATTAATTATATCAAGTTTCTTAATCAGGTTGTCTAGATCTTCCATATGTTTGCAGATTTTTTTCTTCTTTATTCTTTAAGTTACTAAGAGATAAATTAAAATCTGGGGCGCCTGGGTGGCTCAGTGGGTTAAAGCCTCTGCCTTCAGCTGGGGTCATGATCCTGGGGTCCTGGAATCGAGCCCCACATCAGGATCTCTGCTCAGCAGGGAGCCTGCTTCCTCCTCTCTCTCTCTCTGCCTGCCTCTCTGCCTACTTGTGATCTGTATTTGTCAAATAAATAATTAAAATCTATTGTAACTGTGGATTTGTCTATTTTTTGGTGCTGTCAGTTTTTACTCTCTGTGTATCCGAGTTGTATTATTTGATACACACAGCTTTAGAATAGATGATTTCGTGATGTATTGAGACTTATTCTTATGAAATATCCCTCTTAATCCTTAGTAGTGCTTACTACCTAAAAGTTTTCTTCTTTTCTAATACTAGTGTAGTTATGCCACCTTTATTTAAATTAGTGTTTTCATGATATGTAACTTTCTATACTTTTTTTTTTTTTTTTTTTGGAAGGAAGCATACTTTTATGTGCAGATCCCTTCCACCATAACTGATGTAACTGGCCAATCCAGGCTTCCCAGGGCTGGTTGGGGTCCATGTGGAATGTTGAGGTATTCACCAGGGCTTGTGAAAGCTGATAGATCCATGGTTGCTGGGCAGATCAGTACTGTGGAGGGGCTGCTGTGATCCTCTATAGAGCTTGGCTTTGGGCTGATCTCCAGGAAGCTGGGTGAGGGGATTGTGGAGTTGCTGCTCAGTGACCTGAGTCTACAACTTACTTTCCACAGCCTCCAGTGAGAGACCGTGCTGTGTCCACCTGTCATCTGATACTGGTGAGTTTCTTATTTAGATTCAGACTTGTTCAATCTGTTAGAAGTCAGCTTTATGTAAGGCATGATTTTAAAGCAGCTCACAGAAAAACTGGCTGCACAGATTTAGGAATAATTCTGGATAGTTGACAAGTTTAGCATTGTTAAAAGGAGTATGCAAGGATTGAGAAATTTTTAGATGCCAGGCTAGAGCGTCCTTAAATATGCTCAGCCTTACAGACTCTTATAGAAAGGT
Organism: Lontra canadensis; assembly: GCF_010015895.1. NCBI lineage: Eukaryota > Metazoa > Chordata > Mammalia > Carnivora > Mustelidae > Lontra > Lontra canadensis. Next base: position 5,374,092 of record NW_022631025.1, read on the forward strand.
GAAGAGAACATTTTTCTTTTATGAAATATTGCTCTTAATCTTTAGTAATGGCTTATATCTAAAAGTCTTGCAATACTGGTCTCCTTTTTAATAGCTTTGTTTTAATAAGTGTCTTCATGATATATAATTTTCTTAATTTTTAAAACTTCTACATCCTTATTATTTAAGGTGTGTCTTTTCAAAGTAGGAGACAGTTGGCTTTGATTTTATTTCCAGTCTGAAAAGCTTAGCTCTTACATTGAGTATTTATTTGTGCTTAATTCAGTTACTAATATATTTTGAATTCTACCAACTTAATATTTGTTTCACCTGTTTTATGCTCCTTTTTTTCTTTTATTACTTGCTTCTTTTTGGCTTAAATATATTTTTTAATCATTCTAATCAACTTGTTGGTTATACGTTCTTTATTTCTGGAGATTATTACTATATTCATTCTCGAATTATTAGTGTCTAATACAAATTGGTACTTCTACATAGTGACAGGACCTTGGAACGTATGAGCTCTACCTTTGATGTTTATGTTGTGCGTTTTAATTTTACACAAATATAAAATTCCATGAGACAGAATTAGTAGTAATATTGGTGTTTTCTTCATGTAGTCCACATTCATTTAGGTTTACTTATATATTTACCTTTTCTGGTGCTCCCAATTCCTTCCTAAATTCTGTATTTCTGTTTGGGATCATTTTTCTTTTCTTTTTCTTGAAGATTATTTATTTATTTATTTGACAGAGTAGGCAGAGAGAGTGGGGGAAGCAGGCTCCCCGATGGGCAGAGAGCCTGATGTGTGGCTCGATCCCAGGACCCTGGGATCATGACCTGAGCCAAAGGCAGAGGCTTAACCCACTGAGCCACCCAGGTGCCCCTCATTTTTCTTTTTCTTGGAGAATTCCCTTTAGTAGTTCTTGTAATGTTGGTTTTATGACAATCAGTTATCTTTTTCTTTGTCTGGAGATGTCTTTATCTCACTTAGAGTTCTGAAGAATGCATTTATGGTTATCTCAGTCCCTCCTCTGGCCCAGTGTAAACACTTCATGCCCCAGACCTTGTGCTACTCTTCTGACTGGGCTCCTGGTGCTGACTTTTTCTTCATACCCACACACCAGCTTTAATCCACCCAAACCTGGGAAGGGCATTTCTTTCTTGTCTAGTAACTATGGACAAGTGAGTCCTTGGGCAAGCCAGGGAACTTGTTCACCATCCAGTGGACTATAACCACATCTTTTCCAGTTAGGTGTGCATCCCAGCTTTAGGATGAGGGCTCCCTTCTACGTTTGTCAATCCTTGGGTACTTTCCTCAGGGCTAGTGTATTTATAGTTACTCCTCTGTTAGAGTCAGTAGTTTTTGTTGTTGTTTTGTTTTTAGGTTTTATTTATTTATTTATTTGAGAGAAAGAGAGCATGCATGAGCAGGGTAGGGGTGCAGAGGGAGAGGGGGAGTTAGAGAATCTTGAGCAGACTCCATGCTGAGTGTGATGCAGGGCTCGATCTCACAACCCTGAGATCATGACCTGAGTCATAACCAAGAGTTGGTTACTTAACTGACTGAGTCACTCAGGCGCCCCTGGAATCAGTAGTTCTTCATATCGAACTTTCTGTTTTAGTTACAGTGTGATTTATTTCTACTGACTGAGACCTGAATGATATACCAATCTGCATCTCCAGGATAAATCCCCATGATCTTGAAGCATTAGTTTATTGGATATATATTATACATATATATAATATATTATATATATTATTATAATTATATAAATAATATATAATTATAATAATACATATAATTAATAATATATATTATATATATCCCAATATGCTAGATATATATTATTTGATTAAACTTGCTAATATTTTGTTGTTTTACATCTATGTTATAAGAGATAATGTTCTATAATTCTGTTGTTTTTTTTTTTTTTTTTCAGATTTTATCCATTTATTTGAGAGAGAGAGTGAGAGAGAGCACGAGAGGGGAGAAGGTCAGAGGGAGAAGCAGACTCCCCACAGAGCTGGGAGCCCAATATGAGACTTGATCCCAGGACTCTGGGATCATGACCTGAGCCAAAGGCAGTTGGCTTAACCAACTGAGCCACCCAGGAGCCCCTTGTTTAGTGTTGTGTTTTTTTTTTTTTTTTAAGGATTTTATTTATTTATTTGACAGAGAGAGACATAGCAAGAGAGGGAACACAAGCAGAGGGAGTAGGAGAGGGAGAGGCAGACCCCACACTGAGCAGGGAACCTGATGTAGGGCTGGATCCCAGGACCCTGGGATCATGACCTGAGCTAAAGGCAGATGCTCAATGACTGAGCCACCCATGCAACTAGTTCTGTTTAGTTTTAATGTCTTTATCTGGTTTTGGAATCAGAATAATACTGACTTTATAAAATGATTTGGTGTTTCTCCCTTGACTATTTTCTGGAAAACTGTGTATAGGTTTGGTACTATTTCTTCCATATATGTCAGATGGAATTCACAAATGAAGTGTTCTGGGCCTGGAGTTTCTTTTTGGAAGTAGTTAACTATGAATTAAGTTTCTTTGATTGGTAGTGGGTTGTTCAAGTTTTCTATTTCTTCTTGTATCAATTTTATAATTTGTGTTTTTCAATGAATGTGCCCATTTCATCTCAGTTGTCAAATTAATTGGTATAAAGTTGTTCATAATATACCTTTATATCCTTAAAATCTTTGGGGCCTGTGGTGATGTCCTCTTTTTCATTCCTGATACTGGTAATTTGTCTTCTCTTCATATTTTTCTGGATCAGTCTGGGTTGGAGCTTGTGAATTTTAACATCTCCCCCCACCCCCCGCCAATCCAACTTTTGGGTTCATTTATTTTCCACATTGTTTTTCTATTGGGTAGACCTCATTTTTGAGGTTCCCTCACCTCTGTCATCTTGTACTCTTAAAATTGTGCCTGCTAAGGCAATTTTCTAATTATGTCAAATAGACTGACTGCCTTCAAATAGATTTCATTTTTGCATTTTTTCTGGCTTTTTTAGTAGTTCTCTGCAAGAGCACATGTTACTTCATTACAGCCAGAAGCAGAAATCTGAGAGGAATAATTCTGGGTGGCTGGTATTTCAGGAAAAGCACTAATTTGGAGGCAGATTCATGGGTTGAAGACTTTTCTCTGTTGCTTACTAATATTGCTAATAATGACCTTGGGCAAGTTAACTTGACTAAGCATAAGTTTTCTTGTCTATAAAATGGAGATAGCAATAATATCTTACATCAAAATATTTCTGTAAGCATTAAGTAATTCCAAGTAAAACTGTTTAAATGAACTATGACAAGTGTCATAACTATAGTATGGCTCATATTTAATTTGTATAATTGTGGATGCCTTGAAGGCAGAGACTGAATCTCTTTTTGATCATGATTCCTCAACACATAGCACAGTTCCTGGAATATATTTTGATGTTCAATAAACATTTGTTGAGCTCAACCAAAGCTATTTCACATTAATGGTTAAAATTCTCACTTACTAACCAAGAGGAAATGCTGAACTGTATACCCATAGTTACTGATAACATCTTAATTAATACAGATCATGCTGAGTTATTGTTTATTATCATTATTTAGACTAAAAATGTATACAGTGCTATATATAAATTTCCTGTATAATTTTTATAGGATTATCTTCTTTCTGGTCACAAATGAGAATATGTACTGAGAGATCTATAAATGGTGGGAAATTCCCAAGGATTGTCTCATAGGAGGAAGCAGTGGAAAAATGCCCTGATTTTGGTAATGTTGTAGATTGAGTGTGCAGATATAAACTGAGGTTCCTAAGACATGTGTTACTGAAGCTTGTAAACTCTAACCTTGTGGCCACATTCCTTTATAATTTGTGCAAATTGGTCTGTTCAGAGAATTACCTACCTACACTACCTACAAGCCTCAGGTTTGTGTGTTATCTTAACACCATTTCTGGTGGAGTTTTCTCCCCCTACCTGTGTGCATATCTCTCTCATCAGTCTTAAATTTAAGTATGAAGTTCATTAGTATGAAGTTTTCCCAGCTTCAATCTTCTACATACCGCCTTCATAATTCATCTCCACATGTATGTACCACTTAAACTATTTACCTAAGATTTTCTTTGAACTCATTTTCTTTTTCCTAAGAAAACTTCAATGACTTCAATGGCTTCAATGAGTCAGGGATGGTGAACCTTCCAGAGGGAGGGGACTGGAAGAAGGAGCAGCAGAGAATTCAAACAGTAATAATTCCTACCACATTCACCGCTCAGATTTGAGTGAGAGGTGGGGAAAGAGTAGAGAGGCATTTCAAAGAGAAATCTATTCCATAAATGAAAAGGATAAAATTATTTGTACTAATTTCAATACCAATTTGAAATCATTTTACCCTTTTTCCCCCTGGCCTTATTTGAGATGTGGTTGACCTATCACATTGTTTAAGTTTAAGGTATATAACATAAGGATTTGGTGTATGTACCTATGGCAAAATGATTACCACAGTAAGAGTAGTTAACATATCCATTATCTTACAGGGTTTCAATTTTTGTATCTGTGGTGAGACCTTTTAGGATCTACTGTCTTAGCAACTATCAAATATGCAGTATCCCATTGTTAATCACCATTATCTTGCTGTACATTACATCCCCAGAACTTGTTCACTTAAAACTGGAAGTCTATACCTTTTGACCATCTTCCCCCATTTCCCTTACCCCACCACCCCTGGCAACCACCTATCTGCTTCTGTGCTCTGTTTCTATTTTTTTCTATTTCTACTTCCTTCCCCAGATGCAGGAAGTTTTCAGCTATTATTTATTCAAATAAATTTTCTGTCCCCTTTCACTCTCTTCTACTTCCGAGATCTCTATAATACAAATGTTATTATGCTTGATGGTGTCTCTGAGTTCCCTTAATGTAGTTTCCTTTTTTTATTACTCCTTTTCTCTCTCCTGTTCAGCTTGATCGGTTTCCATTCCTCTCTCCTCCAGGTTGCTGATCCATTCTTCTGCCTCCTCTAGTCTACTATTTATTTTCTCTAGTGTATTTTTAATTTCAGTTATTGATTTCTTCATCTCTGGTTCCGTTTTATGTTATCTATCTCTTTGTTGAGGGTCTCACTGAGGTCCTCCACTCTTTTCTCGAGTTCAGTGAGTGTCTTTAAGACTAGTTCTTTAAATTCTCTCTCAGACATAATACTTATCTCTGTTTTGTTTAGGTCTCATGCTGTGATTTGTCCTGCTCTTTCTTTTGTGATGTAGTCCTCTGTCTCCTCATTTTTTATAACTCTCTGTGTCTATTTCTATGTGTTAGGAAAGTTAGCTCTATCTTCTGCTGTTGGAAGTTGTGCTCACTGGGGAGTGTGGTGGAAAGAAATTTTTTTTTTAATTTAAAAAAAAGAAAAGAAAGTTGTGTCCTTAGGAAGAAGTGGTCCTGAAGTGCCCTGCAGAATAGTGTCTCCTGCTCACCAGAACCTGGCCCTTCAGAAATATTGTGTATGTGTGTTGTGTGTGCCGTACTGTTGTGACTGAGCTGCTTTTGCCTTCAATCAAGTCATCTGCAGTGGCTCTCTTGGTCTGTTGGGGGCAGGGTTTGGTCCCTGTGTTGTTAGTGATCAAGAGGTAGAACTTGAGTCAGATCAGGTGTTTGCTAGAGCTGTGTAGCACCAAGCTTCAGGGTGCTCTCCTCATTTGGTCCCCTAAGAAGCTTTCTTTAGTGGGTGGGGCCTGCTGTCAGACCAGATATATGACCCCAGCTTGCTGCTGGAGACACAGTCAAAGTAGTATATGTGGTTATCTTCCCCTCTCCCTAGGGATGGAACCACTTTGGCAGGAATCACTGTTGGGGCTGGTTGCACACTGCAAGGCTCATGACACCACTTTGGATGGCCTCTGGCCAAGGGCTGGTTGGAGGGTTGGGGTCCACAGGAGGACACGGGGTAGGGCACATAGTGCCTACAAGGTCTGCATAGTCAGTTGCAGGAGGGGACCTACAGCTCCAAGGAAAACTCCTGTCGAGATTGGATGGATTGGAGGGGACCTACTTGTGTGAGTTTCTTACATGTTTTGGATGTTAACATCTTATCACATACATGATTTATAAGTATTATTTTCTCCCATTCTGTAGGTTGCTTTTTCATTTTGTTGGTTGTTTCTTTTGGTTTCTTGTGGTCCCAATTGCTTATTTTATTTTATTTTTAAAAGATTTTATTTATTGTTTGACAAAGAGAGACACAGCGAGAGAGGGAACACAAGCAGGGGGAGTGGGAGAGGGAGAAGCAGGCTTCCTGTGGAGCAGAGAGCCTGATGCGGGGCTCGAGCCCAGAACCCTGGGATCACGACCTGAGCTGAAGGCAGATGCTTAACGACTGAGCTACCCAGGCGCCCCCCACTTGTTTAGTTTTGCTTTTGTAGTTGTGCATGTCACATCCATAGAATCATTGCCAAGACCAATGTCGGAGTTTTCCCCTATGTTTAAACATCTTGTAGGAGTTCTGCAGTTTCAGGTCTTACATTTAAGTCTTCAGTATATTTCAAGTTAATTTCTGTGAGTGGCATAATATAGGGCTCCACTTCCACTTTTTTGCATGTAAATATCCAGTCTTCTCAACACCATTTATTGAAGAAACTATCTTTTCTCCATTCAGTATTCTTGGCTATTTTGTCAAATATTGGATAGTTATATATATGTGGGTTTATTTTTGAGTTCTCAATTCTGTTTCACTGATCTCTGTGTGTTTTCTGCCAATGCCATATAGTTTTTATTACTATGGTTTTATAATATAGTTTGATATCAGGAAGGGTGATACCTCCAGCCTGTTCTTCTCAAGATCATTTTCACTATTCAGAGTCTTGTGGTTTCACATCAATTTTAGGATTTTGGGGTTTTTTTTGTTTTTTGTTTTTTTTTTTTTTAGTTCTGTAAAAAATTTGCCACTGGAATCTGGTAGGCATTGCACTGAATCTATAGGTGGCTTTGGGTAGAACAGACATTTTAACAATACTAATTCTTCATTCTCCTCTGTCTTAAAGGTTATGTGAGATTAGTTCTTTAACTGTTACAAGTGGAAAATGCATCCCATATGTAAGAATTATAGATGTTTTATATTAAAAAGAGAAACATCCAGGGAATTTATTAATCTCTCTGGAGTATATATGGATGACATATATGTAAGCATGATTATAAAGTAAACACAAAAGAAGATGAAATGCAGCAGGAAACTCACTCAACTAATTTCTGAGGTTTCAGAACTTCACTGTCTTTTATCTTGATTTTTGTGGTTCATTTCAGAAGATGTGGATATCACAGAAAAAGAGTCACATATTCATGTACTGAGCCTTGTGAGAAAATTTCTGATTTGATAAAATAAGTTAGGACATCTACAATTCCCAGAGAAGAAGTCTGACAGGTCTTAGCACTTCTTAAAAATTCTTCGTTCTCTGAGGCTAGGAAAAACAGTCCTCAACTCTTTCTTTGAATAGGTTTCATTTCATATCAAAGAATTAACAAGACTCCTTAAGCCCCTAACATACAGCCATGGAGTAATTAGGCTCATTTGGGGTTAAGGCCTCTTCAAGATCTCTTATTTTTAAAACACTTCAGATTTGAAATGTCTTGTCAGAACTAGAAGAAAGAACAAGGATGAATCCCTGCTGTCCGCAGATAAGGAGAGAGAGGGAGGGAGGGCGAGAAAAGAAAATTTATTTGCCTCTTTCCTTCTTGCTCATTATTTCTTATTTTTAAAAGAAGATTTTATTTTATTTTATTTTATTTATTTAAGAGAAAGAAGGAGATTGAGAGGATGAGTGGGAGGAGGGGCAGGAGAAGCAGACTCCCTGCCAAGCAGGGAGTCAGACATGGGACCTGACCCCAGGACCCTGGGAACATGACCTGAGCCAAACGCAGATGCCCAACAACTGAGCCACCCAGGTGCCCAATTTCTTACTTTTATTATGATCCTCCTTTAAACTCCTCTTGGGATGTTTTTTTTTTTTCTTTCTGTTTTGTGAGATACTAAGAGTACATTTTCCTAAGAGCTCTCAATGTTTAAACTTGGGGAAAAGAACTGTGTTTTTGTAGCCAGCAAATCCTCTTGTTTTAAATATACATATGCTTGCAGCTTCTTCATGGGGCTGATGTGGCGAAGGAGTGTGGCCTGGAGAAATGCCATATAGGTGTGTCCTTCCACTTTGGCAAAATAACGGTCGCCCATCAAGTTTACAGTACATGCAGAGTTCTCGGATTTGATTTTAACACCAGTTCTGTGAAACTGGGACTTCCACTGCCACTTTATAACTGGATTAAATAGCAGAGGATTCAATGGCAGACAGACCCTGTGTTTGGGAGATCCTTGGTGATATCCGTGGTGATCTTGTCTCCTCCTCCTCCTTCCTGCCCCCTTTCTCCGTGCACTCACACATCTCAGAGCGCCCATGTTCTTACATAACAGCCTGAGATCCGCCCCTGTTGACTGACCCTCCACTGATCCGTGAAATTCCCTTTCCCCATGGTTGGACTGTATTTGTCTAAAAACGTGTACTTTACCTGAACCCGTTAATCATGGAGTATCTCTAGGACTTCACACACTGGAACTGAGGCTTCAGCACCTTTTCAAGGACACAAGGTTTAGAACATGTCTCTCTACCATTCCACTAAAAATAGGCCTTGTCAAGGTCACCTGTGGACTTTCTAAGGTCATAACCTTTGGCCGGTTCTCAGGCCTCGTTTTTCTCCATCATTCACAACATGTGAGTGTCCCCATCCCTTTTCTGTCCTGTAGTTCCTACAGGTGGCTTCTGGACACCACTCTTGCTTCTCCCCCTACTTTGCTGGCTATTCCTTCTCAGTCTTCTTTGCAGGTTTGTTCCAAGCTCCCAATCTTTAAAGGTTGGAGAGCTCGGGCTCAGTCTTCAGATGTCTTTTATTCTCCACTTTGAGCTATCTTGGTTTCTCTCCTTTTTTTTTTTTTTAAACCTCCAAATCCAATATCTCAGCATATCATGCTGACTGCCTTCAAAATATATTCAGTATATGACTACTTCTCAACAACTCTACCATATAACTTTTTACCCAACCACTTATTCTCTGACCTAGCTTATTGAAATAGTCTCCCCTCCTCTACTTTGCCGTCCTACCCTTTAATCTGCACACAGTAGCCAGAGTGCTTCTACTAAAACATGAATCAAATCCTGTCACTTCTCAGCTCGGTATTTTCCAGTGACTTTCCTTCCCAGAGTAAAAGCCCAAATCCTTACAGTAATCTTGGATCCATGTAGTTTGGCCATTGCTACCTTCCTGATCTTTTATTTCAGCATTGTTCCTTTCCCCTGCATCTGCTCTAGCACACTGGCCCCGTTGTTTATCTTTGAACATGTCAAGAGCACGTTCTCAGTTCTGAGTCTTTGTGTTTTCTGTTCCACTGAATAGTCTTATTACTTTCTCCCTAACTCCTTTGTTTGTTCAAATAATACCAAACATTAGGAGACTTTCCCTGGCCACGTTTACAATATAACAGAGCTGCACCACCGTCACCACCACTTGACACTCTCTAAGCCATTATGCTGGTTATTTTTCTCCACAGCAGTTATGACTACTGGTATATCATTTGTATATTTGTTTATTGGGCAACTTTTTCCATTCTACTAGAATATAAGATTCCTGAGGGCAGATACTTTCCTTGTTATTACCCTGCCCCTAGTGCCAAAATAGGGCCTGTCATGCGGTCAGACTCTAAAGCAATCGCTGATTGAGTGAATAAATAAGCAAACGTCTAGAGCTGTGGGCGACTGTGCTTCCCAGCAAGGAGAGAAAGACAGCATAAAATAGAGGAGAACAAAGCCAGCATGCTGCGGGGGAGCAGAGACCAGGTGAAGGGTGAGTCCTGGTTGAGCTCGATTTCCTGATTGGTCCAGATGCTGAAGTGCATTTCTGATTCCCTGCCACTTGGTGGTTCAATCTTTCCATGGAGTCCATGGACCTTTGCGTGTAAGTGGCCTTGAGTTGGGTTTCTGCATCTACCATGGTCCTAATGAATGTACTGAAGTCATATATACAGAAGGAGTGATAAGCAGGGCCAGAAATCAGGTCTTGGATTTTCAGTCTAGCATCATACCAGGTGTTTCTGCAATTCAAAGCCCTTATGTAATTACAGGACCCAAAGATATTTATGCCCAAATCCGCTTGAAACAAGGCCCCAGAAGGTGTCGGAGATGATGCGATCCTGCTAAACTTGCTGCATACCCGTTTTCCTCCTTCCGGAGGGTGCCATCAATTTATTATATGAACATTTATTTTCAGGATCTGGAAAGAAACAACACATCATCATGGAATGTCCCATAATTGATCAATTCATGGTGAAATTAACAGAATTATGAATTGCATAAATGACTGGAGAAGTCCTGTGTTGTTACATTGGAGGAATTTTAGAGGTGATTTCTTCCATCTAGAGAAATGATATAATTGACTCAAGATAACTTGGTTAGTGACAAAGCTAGATCTACAACCCCAAAATTACAAAGCTGTTTCACTTTCAACTCAGGCTCTCTTTACTACACAAGATGCATAACTTTTCCTTTTTCCCTTGTCCTTTCACTCCCACCCTGTTCTCTGAGGTTATATATAGCTGTGTAAACTCTATTAACAATCTTTCCATCAATAAATTGTGGACCTTGCTATCTAGGTGTCTCCAGAGAGTGTGGTGACACATCTTAAATGAACTCAGGGTAACCCAGGACTATAAGATGGAAGGCAATCTCACGCGAGCTATGAATGAAATATGAATCAATCCAAACCCAGCAATTTATAGACTCATCCATGTGAAAGAATAATAACTTTAGAATATGTCCCAAAAGCAGGTTTAAAGGTCATCATGCGTAGACTTTTTTATATTTCTATTTTAGAATGAGAAATTGACTATTATCTCAGAGCTAAATTCCACTGTCTGTCCAGCAGGCTGGAAAAGGTATGAATCACCTGATAAAATGGAAAAATACTAAATGCTCCTTAATACCTGATAGTTTTAGAGAGGTGAGTGCTATAAGAATAAAGAAGACATAGAACAAATATTTGGGAGAATTAAAAAAATATATATGTATATATATTTATACATTCATGGTTCTAGGTTATATGAAATCAAGTTTCTTCAAATTTGAAAGATTCATGTCAGGATGCCATCAAGGGAGTACATCACCGACTATATGTCCTTTTTGAAAATAACCCTTCTCATATTGAAATCGTGGGAAAGAGAACCTAGATTGACCCAGTCTGGATCACATCACCCCCACTGGCCAGAGGAGAGCAGGATATATTCCCTACAATAGCAGAGCTGTAGTTCCCCAAAACAGAAGCAAGAAGAGATTTATACAGAAAAATGAGAAATAAGAGGTATCCTCCCATAGTTCCCTGGATCTGTCCCTTTGTCATTTCCCACATATTGTCCTAATGTTTTGGGAAACAACAGGGTGTAAGGCAAAGGGACCTGAACTCGGATTCTAAATCTTGAATTTGACCTTCATCTCTGTATAATGTTAGACAAGTCATTATATAACCTTTCAGGGCCTTGGTTGTCTCATCGTAGAATTAAAGAACTTTAATGTGTTGTTGCAAAGATTTCTTCCTGCTTTCTAGGGTAAGAATTTATGGCCCAAACTTGGGCACTGTCCACGGTTCTGCCAAGTTAAAGTGAAATCTTTATAACTGTATTTCAAGGTTTTATTATGATAAATAACCCCAGTTAGAGTTTATTCTGGTTAAACATCAAGATTCCAATGGCATGAACTCTAGTAGCCACCCAGATTGGAGTGGAAGGAAGCTGTGGAAGAAGTCTTGGACTGGCAATTAGAGACATAGTACAATGCTCATCTATGCTTTTGTCTCTCAGGCATTCATTTACTCTTCTTCAATTAACAGCACCATGATACTCCTTCAGTCAGTCAGTCTTCTGCCATCTGTACATACAGTTCAGGTAGAGCCAACTTCACCCTTCACGTCTCCCCTCCATTTAGCCCACAGTGCAGGATTGTTGTTCTGTACAAGATCCCAAGTGGGGCTGAATCGGGTGGGAGCTCTAAGGAGATTTAGTGGCTTATTGGCCAGTACCAGTCAGGGAAAGTTTAGCTCCTTTGGTGCACGAATAGGACAGAAACAAACAGTACAAAATAACACAAAAGAGAGACAAATAAAGAAGGACCTAGATGTAGGATAGTCTTGTCTCAGGTGCTGAACAGAGGGCTGTGTTCAGGAGGTTGACTGCTTCCCATAACCTCCCATCCAAGGGAGAGGTAGAGTCACTTCAGTTCCTGAGGAGAGTGTCCTCCACGAGGTCACCCATTGTTGAGAAGATTTCCGCATCTCTTCCAGTAGATCAATAGTACTTGGAGTCAAAGACCAGGATAGAAGCAGAGTAAGGTTCAGGAAGGCAGATGGATGGTCACGTTTGAGTAAGAATGAAGAGTCTAATTTCAGTTCAACATTTGTTGAGATTCTGGTTGGAACAACAGACATGAAACAAGTACTGACAGTACTCTGAGGTAAATGCAATCAGATGTGCAAGATACTGTGAGAGCATAATGGAGGAACATGGTGAGTGGTGGTGGCATTGGGAGGAGACTGCCCAGGGATAATTTGCTAGGGGAAATAAGAGCTGAGCCATCATAAAAGAAATATACGAGTTAGGGGACGGAGGTGCATTACAGGCATAAGGCACAAGGGGCAAGGGGCAGGGGAGGAAGAGTGACAATCATTGGGCACATTTGCAAGAGTCAGTAGGCGTGTTTGTTGCAGTAAATAAGCTGTTTACTGGAGGTGGAACCTAAGTGCAAGGCAAGGACAGGTAGGAGAGTGATCTGAAGAGGGAAGCAGGGGACAGATCATGCAGGGCCTTTGCTACCATGAGAAAGAACCTGGACATTCCCCTGTAGATCAAAGGTCACACACTGGTAAACCATAGGCTAATTTTTACCTTCAGGTGTGTTGTTTGTCCTATACAACATCATTTTTAAAATAGAAATAAAAATCTTAAAATTTTTAAGATTTTCACTTTGTTGATGGTTTCCTTTGCTGTGCAGAAGCATTTGAGTTTGATGTAGTCCCGCTTGTTTATTTTTGACTTAAAAATTGGGAGTCTTTACATATCAAAAATCTAGATTTCTGGTCTGTCTAGAAAAAAATGAGAAGATCTGGCAATCCCAGTCTATCCTCTGATATGGTGAAAATTGCCTGGAAATAAATAAGAGCTGTCCTTCTGGGATGGTCCTGTGCATTTCCTCAGTGCTTTCCACTGATTCCTCAGCTGGCACCTGGCTCCCCCCTCTCTTTTTTTTATCTGTGTGGCCCTTGTATTGAAGAGAATATCTGTAAAAGGATTCAGGTACCTGCATCCAGAGTTTAAGTTGCCCCTGGCACAATGTGCACCTATCAGTAGGTCATTTGGTCCTTTTGGTGCTCAGTTTCTTCATTTCTAAAGTCCAGACTAGTTAATTTGCAAGGTCCCTTCTTGATCCATTATGCTATGTTTCTTTTATCATTAAAATAGTGATAAAAATACTCTAGTACTGTACAGTTTTCAAAGATTGCATTTTTTAAATGATCCCTATGAGATAAGTACTGTGTTCTTAAAAAGATGAGTAAACTGAGGTCCAGAGAGGCCAAGAAACAAATCCTCTGCCCTTTCTCCCTTTGCTATACAGCAGTGCTATGCTTGGATTTCTCTTTTCTGATAGTCCCCAAAGTTGGTGCATCATGAATGGAATAATGAAATGTGACCAACTAGCATGTATGACATAAAATATATGAGGTGTAATTCCAAGGCAATGGGATGGTTTCCATATGATTAAAAAAAATCATAGCCTTACCTATTTTTTTTTAAAACTTCATGTTTCTTATAAGATGTTTTGGCATCCTAAGGAAGAAGGAGCTAAAACTGAGCTCGTGAGAAGATTTTTTTCACTCACTTCTCTTCAGACAATTTATTCAAGCATAAAATCTTTGAAGCAATTTTGTAATCAAGTCTAAAAACAGTTTACAATCTGCAGAGGCAGGGAAGCTGGGACTAGTTAGAGTGAAAGGGTATATCTGCAGGGAAAGCAGATGTCACTGGTTCCACATACACCAGGGGCTTTGGCTCTTCTAACGTGGTCCTCTGAAGGGAGAGGAAGCTGCTAGTGATGCAATGATTTGCTGTCTTCATGATAACCTGCAAGGTAATGGGATACCACACTGGCAGCAGCCAGATAGTTTGCTTCATAGAGCTGAATGTGAAGTTGCTGGAAATGAGATCACCAAACAATGGAATTACTGGGAATCCGGCTGAATGATTCGCATGTGACACACCAGAGCCCAGAGCTCATCATTCCTATGCATTCAAGAAAAGTATATGAACTAGAAGACAAGATTATGATTCTTTTTTTTTTTTTTAAAGATTTTACTTATTTATTAGACACACAGAGAGAGATCACAAGTAGGCAGAGAGGTAGGCAGTGGGGGGGGGGTGGTAGTGGAAAGCAGGCCCCCTGCTGAGCAGAGAGCCCAAGGTGGGGCTTGATCCCAGGACCCTGAGATCATGACCTGAGCCGAAGGCAGGGGCATAACCCACTGAGCCACCCAGGTACCCCAAGATCACGATTCTAGCCGAAATGGAAAGGCTAGGGGAAAACTTATCATGTGATTTCCTGTCGCTTCAGATGGAAGAACATTGCTTAGGTATCTTTATTATTGTGTATGTGAAACATAGTAATTTTAATGCTCTTGTGAATTAAACGGTGTATATTGTTTTGCAGAAAAGCCTTTGTAGGCTTGAGATGCTCACTGGGGAAACAGCAGCCTGAGCTGAATGAAAAAAAAAACAAAACCCAAGATTGCATCTCAAACAATCAGCTTCCATCACTTCTCGGGCTCATTGCTCCAGTGATCAACCATCAGATCAAAGATTTCTCTTCTTGGGGCGCCTGGGTGGCTCAGTGGGTTAAGCCGCTGCCTTCGGCTCAGGTCATGATCTCAGGGTCCTGGGATCGAGTCCTGCATTGGGCTCTCTGCTCCACAGGAAGCCTGCTTCCCTCTCTCTCTCTCTCTCTGCCTGCCTCTCCAACTACTTGTGATCTCTCTCTGTCAAATAAATAAATAAAAATCTTAAAAAAAAAAAAAAGATTTCTCTTCTTTTGGACATAGTCCTTTCCCTTAATCCTTCCCAGGGGTCCTCCTCTCTGGCAAATCACTAGTGCCTCACTTGTCTGTAGGGAGTCAAGTCTCCTTGATTGTATTGTGGGGAAGTTTTGTACAGAACCACTTTGCAGCCAGACACTAGACAGCGGCAAACACCGTGGAACTGTAACATCTATCTCAGATGGGAATAACATGATTTTGTCTTCTTTGAGTCTACCTCTTTTACCCCAGCCCCACTAAGCTAATTCTCTTTCCTTGAGAAAAACAATGACCTTTCTGATGGAGTTTGCAGGACAGCCCAGAGTTTAGGTCATATCTGCTCTATTTGCAATCATTTGACATATAAGCATACTACTGCTTTTCCTGGACCTCACATTCACTTCCTGAATGGGCCTCCAGACACATGTTTCACAAGTGTTTTCTCTAAGAGTGTTCTCTTGATTCTTCTAATCCCATTTTATCCCCCTTTTCAACCCCAGTTATTTTCTTCTCCATCATTGACTCCCCCAATTTCAGTGTACTTACTGGATGGCACTTTTTTTTTTTTTAACATATATATATATATATATATATATATATATATATATATATGTTATTTAACATATTTAACATATATTTAACATATATATATATATATATATAGTTTAAAGTAGGCTCCATGCCCAACTTGGGACTTGAACTCATGACCCTGAGATTAAAAGTCACATGCTTGGGGCACCAGAGTGGCTCAGTTGGTTAAGCGTCTGCCTTTAGCTCAGGTCATGATCCCAAGGTCCTTGGACTGAGCCCTGCTTTGGGCTCCCTGGTTAGTGGAAAGTCTGCTTCTCCCTCTCCCTCTGCTCTTCCCCCTGCATATGCTCTCTTTGTCTCTCAAATAAATAAATAAAATCTAAAAAAAAAAAAAAAAGTCACATGCTCTACTGACTGAGCCAGCCAGGTGCCCTGACATTTCCTTTTATTTTTTTAAATTCCTTGCTCTGACCTTAAGAGTCCTGCACCTCCATTGTTTCTTTTTCTGATAGTTGACTTCTAACTCATGAGTGGGAATTCTGTCTAATGGAGAGAAAAGACTTCTGGTCAAATTGGAAAAATAAATTCATATTTTGACATATCTTTTCTGCTCCAAAATGCTGACACAACAGATAAAACATAAAAAAAGAAGTAAAAATATTAAACCAGAACTTCTATGATTACAGTTCTTATAGAGTAAAATCATCAAATTTTAGAAATTTTATATGGTTCGTCCTAAAATATAAATGGGCTGAAAACACCAGAGAAAAATAGCCCTGTGTACCAGAAATGGACAAACAATGTAAGTGGTGAGTAGGACTGGAGTTATAGGTTTGCTGGATCTGGAAGCGGCAGTAGCTGTAGGAGCTTGGCTCTGTTGTGTAACAGGGACTTGAAAATATCTCATGAGAGTTGGAGGATTGGACACAGTCCCTGTAACTTGAAGCCAGGTCTTGGAATGGGGCTTGATATCTCATAAAAGAAGGGTGGGGGAAAAACTGCTACCAAGAAATGCTTGGATCCCATGCATCCTGGCACACGCATGATTTGGGAGGAAGAAGGACACGGGCTCCAAGGTTTGGCCAGCAACTAATCCAAACTTCCTGCTGACTCAACATCTTAATTGGCAACATCTCAGTTGTCATCCCCATTGCTTCTCTAACCTGTCCTTATGAGGCAGTACTCTGGATTCAGACACTGGGTGGAGGCAGTTTCGAAACTCCTGGAATGAGGGACAGACAGCAAAGAGGGACAAAAGGAAAATGAAAACACAATCATGGGGTGCCTGGGTGGCTCAGTAGGTTAAGCCTCTGCCTTCAGCTTAGGTCATGATCTCAGGGTCCTGGGATCAAGCCCTGCATTGGGCTCTCTGCTCAGCTGGGAGCCTACTTCCTCCTCCTCCTCCTCCTCTCTCTCTCTGTCTCTCTTTTCTGTTTAAAACAAACCTTCAGGGGCACCTGGCTGGTTCATTTGGTTGAGCATGTGACTCTAGATCTCAGAGTTGTGTTTGTGGTTTCAAGTGCCATATTGGGTGTAGAGATTACTTAAAAATAAGGTCTTAGAACAAACCTGGAAATTAATGACTACTACAAACATATGAAGGAATCTAATAGTAAGAAAGACTTGAATTCATTAGGGATAAAACTGATTTATGAATTTATTTAATGTATTAATTTGCCTGACAGAGACTATGAACTATGCATGTCTAAGGTATTTAAGGAGAAAAAGGAAGTAATAAAATTCACTAAAAAAATAAATTACAGAACAAAAGCAACAAAATCTGACATGAAAAAGGATGTGTTAGATAGAAATCCTGGAAAACAGAAACAATGAAAGTCCTTGCAATAGAACATTTCATAGTTGTAGAGAGAATTATGACTTGGAAGACAGTACTGAATAAGTTACTCGGAATGCAACACAGGGAGGTGAAAGGATGAAAAAATCAAAGTGTATGGAAGGGATGATAGACTGAACTTGAGAGGGACTGGCTTTGACCATTGTATACATTTTGATGATGCATATGACCCCATGTGTATAATTCTTAAAAGCAGGCCAGACAAGGCTACATATTTAATAAAAATCTATATATACAGTAAGATTACATAAAACTTGAAATGATAAACACTAAATTTCAGATAAGCTGTTGCTTCCAAAATAGGACCAGGGTCAGTGTGAAAAAGGCTTTACATGGTCACCATCTCACTGTCTCTTTGGCTCCTTCTCCCCCCACCCGCCACCTTCTTAGGAAAATGAGCATCTGTCTTCATATTTTCAGAGCTTTCTCTTATTGATTATGGGGAAGGGGACTCTGGGTCATGGACAAATACAGTCTGTTATCCAGCCTTTTGTTGCTTTTAGTAATACAATCTTCATTATTAAAGAATCATTCGGTGTGTCTGACTCTTGGTTTTGGCTCAGGTCATGATCTCAGGGTGAGATCCAGCCTGGAGTGGGCTCTGTGCTCAACAGGGAGTCTGCTTGAGATTCCTCCTCTTCCTCTGCCCCTCCCAGTCCCACCCCCATGCGTGTCCTCTCTCTCTCTCTCTCTCAAATAAAGAAATCCTTAAAATAAAAGAGACATACTTGTACCTATAATTCTTTTCTTTAAACATTATCTAAAGAAAAATATGGCAAAAAGTTAAGATTTATTAAGGTGGTGTGCTGGGTCCCTGAGCATCTGTTATTTTAGTTTCATTGTTACAGTGAATTACAGAATGAAAATATTTCATTTGAGGGGCACCTGGGTGGCTCAGTCACCCAGGGTCTTGGGATCGAGCCCCGCATCCGGCTCCCTGCTCGGCGGCGAGCCTCCTTCTCCCTCTCTCTGTGCCTGCCACTTTGCCTACTTGTACTCTCTATCTCTCTGTCAAATAAATGAAATCCTTAAAAAAAATATATTTCATTTGAAAATAAATGTATAAAATAAACAAAAATAAGAAGCCATGTAGTTAGTGTCAGTGTTTAGGGCACTGGTTCTGGGGTCAGATTCCTCTGGTCCCTTCCTCACGCCTCAGATACTAGCAGCATGACTGTTCCTCTTGCCATGCCCCAGCTTCCTCACCTGTAAACCAGGTGTCGTCAGGGAACTGCTTCATGGAAGTACTTGAGGATTAAATGAAAAAGATGGTACACCTACGCACAGAGCTAGAAGACTCGGGAAATACACATGTGTAGGAAGAATAAAACCACCTCATCCAAATCATAGTAATATCTTGGTGGGTATGCCTGCGGTCGTTTCCCCTGTGGATGTTCGTATAAATATAATCCTCATAAATTCAAGTCCCTCATGCAGTTTTGGGTCTCCGGCAAGCAAAATCCGTATTCGCAAAACTCAAATTCTTTATTGCTGCTCTGCAAAACCATGAAGGGCTTGAAATACACTTCTGTAATAAGTTTTCACAGCTCCGTGTCTTCTGTCCCGTTTCCTTAGACCCCACGCTGTCCCACACCCCCTAGAAAACCCTTCCTCTTCCCCAGGTCCAGGCACATTTTTCTGTTTATTGTGGTACATTATTATGTAGATTTGGTTGTCCTTTTAGATGGTCCTCCTTCTCCTTAGTTCATCTCTCTTCATTATTCTGATTATATATCACAAAACTCAAAGAATCTATCTGAGAAAAACAGAACTCTTTGCTTAGGGTAAGAGGTTGTTGATGCGGACCCTAAAGGTAGCTTGGGTATCGTGGCAGCAGCGGTGCTGGGAACCCAGGCAGCAAAGACTGAATTTGCCCTGGAAGTGTAGGGAGGAAGAATGTGGATATTATGCTGGTACAATTTTAATCATATTTCCTAATAACATTACATCATACTGTTTATATGAACTTGAAACCAACTTCTAAACTTAATATATTACAATTAACATTTTTCCATAACACCATTTTCCTTGTGTAGTTTCCCATATTATAGATTAAACATTTCTCCGTGATTATTTCCAAGCTTTTGTTACTGTAAACAAAACTTTATAGCTGTATGTATGTTTATACCTTAATTCCTAGAAGGACCGTTGTTGAGTTCAAAACAGGAGAGGGGCACCTGGGTGGCTCAGTTGTTAAGCATCTGCCTTCGGCTCAGGTCATGATCCCAGGGTCCTGGAATGAAGCCCCGAATCCAGCATGCCGCTCAGCAGGAAGCTGGCTTCTGCCTCTACCACTCCCCTTGCTTGTGTTCCCTCTCTTGCTGTCTTTCTCTGTTGGAAAAAAAAAAAAAAGAAAGAAAGAAAGAAAGAAAAGCAAAGAATATATCAGGATACCTAAGGCTTTTTCTGTAGTAAAAACAAAATGAAACAAAATCCAGCATGAGTGTATTGAGTCTCAAACGGGCTTTTTTTTTTTTTTTTCTGAAGTATTCACATTTGCACTGAATATCTTTAAGAGTGTTACAAACCACAGAAAATCTTGGGGGAGATTTTCGTTACAAACTGTTTGTGTCACCCTTCTTTGTTGAGATTTAAAAACAAAAGAACCTTTTCAGTAGCATAGCAAATCTGTCTTTAAATTCTAGGTAGATGCAGGATCCTATAAAACTAATATCAAAGAACTTTTTTAGGGGCGCCTGGGTGGCTCAGTCAGTTAAGCAAGTTGTCTGCTTTTGGCTCAGGTCATGATCCCAGAGTCCCAGTCCCCCTGCTCAGTGGGGAGCCTGCTTCTCCCTCTCCCTCTGCCCATCCCAACACCACTTGTGCATGCAATTTCTCAAATACAATCTTGGAAAAAACAAAAAAGGACTTCGAGGGGATGCTTTCTGAGGCTCTTGTGACAAGGGTCAGGAGACCCAGAGAAGGCAAAGGGACATTGCCTTTACTGTGTTAGAAAACATAGTCTGTGTTTCAAATAACAAATTTACAAACAGATTTTTGGAACTCAAGACTTATGTGTGTACTCCCCGTCAACTTTCAGTGGTTCCCTATTGCCACTGAACGTTCAATCTTTCAATCTGATATTCAAAGCCTACTTATCTCTCCAGACTTATATCTTACCATTCCTCCTCATGACCCTGCATTCCAGCCAACAGAGCCATATGCACTTATGAACCCTCCATTGCTTTCCAACGGTTACACCTTTGCTCACATTGCTTCCCCACTTCTGTTTGTTAAAATCCTATCCTACCTTTGAGAATCAACTGTAACCTTTCTTGTGTCCCCTCAATTAAATATGGCCACTTACTCCTGTAAATATCAAAGGTACTTTATTCTGGATTTTAAAAATGATGACATTTATCAAACAACTCCTAAATAGTGACCTTTACACTAGGCATTTTGCAAACACTATGTAATGTAATCCTTATGACAGTTCTGTGGGGATAGACATTAATTTTATATGTGCCTCTTTCCTGGAGTTTTCGCTTTCTCTCTTCACTGTCTGAATGCAGAGAGAGACAGGGACAAGGTCCTAGAGTAACACCAGCAAACTGCAGCCCGCTGCCTGCTTGGTACACGGAGTTCTACGGCAACATGGCTCAGCCCGTTCATTTATGTATTGCCCACCTATGATCTGCGCTTTAACGTAGAGTTGAATAGTTGTGACAGAGACCATATGGCCAACCAAGCCTAAAATATTTGCTCTCTGACCCTTTGCAGAAAAGCATCGCCATCCCCTGGGCTAAGAGGATGGTGGGACCACATCACGGAAGGACCTGAGTCCCCGATTGACTACGTGGAGTGGAACTGTCCAGCCCTGCATCCCGCCAACCTGAACTGACCTGTAAAGGAAGTCAGAAACAAATTTTCATTCTGTTAATGCATTAAAACTTCAGGTTATTTGTCCCAGTAGTTGGCCTATCCTCGTTAATGCAAGAGAGACATAAACACGCGGACCATCCTGGGTAGCAATGGAGTGGTTCTTCCCCTGACCCGGCAGTGTGGGAGGTTGTTGCAGAGCTCTCTTACTGGCTTCCAATGCCTTTTAAAAATTACTGATGAGTGTGAGAAACACTCTAGGATCTCAAGTCAGCAACATGCTCCAGAAAATAACGCTCATGATGGCGGCTGAGTTGCTAGTGATTTAACTGAATAAATAAACAATATAGGAAAAAAAGATCCCAGTGATTGCTGAGGCGTGTACTCAGTTAGGGGTCAGGTGGGGGAGGTCAAACTGGAACAATTTGGAAAGCTCTTCTATGCGTCCTGCCCCTCCAGAGCTAGAAGAACGGAAGCTAAAGCAGATACTGATTCGATGGCACCTTCTTTCTTCTAACAGCAGTGTGTGTGATGTCCTTCTGTTTCTTCAGTGAAAGACTCTAGGGGAAAGGGAACTCAGAATGAGATCAAGATAATCTTTCCCAGGATCTCTGCGATGCTGAAAGTGACTGCGGCGTCTCCATGGGAATCTGAATGAAGGCGAGGGCCATCCACCGTGTATCTGTATCTTTCGACTGTGTTTTGTTTAGTTGGGGAACAATCTAGTCAGTGATCTATACATTCACCCCCAGTGGCCATTTGGGTTCCTTGCCCTACTGCCTTCCTGGGGGAGAATGAAGATATTTATCCTCCCACAGGTTTTGTTTCTTTGCTTTAACAGAACACACTGATCTTGAAACAATAAAGCCGGTTACAGATTAACTGATCCCAGCGTCTCAGTTTCATGGAACCATCAAAGTCCAAGTTGGATAGCTCTGGCTAAGATTATTTATGAGGTCCTACCCAAACGTATTCCATGCAAGTTGCAAGCTAAGTCAGCTGACAACACTGCGTCTTTTCTCCTGCTCCCCCATCCAGCTAGACTGAGGATTGCAAACTGGCATCAGCAGCCCACGCTCCTCCTACAGGCATGGTCTGTCTTAAAATCAGAGTGATTTTGTACAAACGTCCAGGCTTAAATTTCTCTTAAAAATTAGGGCAGCCTAAAAATACTGGCCCCTCATTCCCATCCACCAACAACAGTCAGAGCTGGAGTGAAATGGGTGTGCACCTTCCAGCTGGATGCAGTTCCTAACACTCTCTCAGCTCTGGTGTACGTCTGTCTTTACCTGCCTGACTCCTGTAGGCGTTAGAGTTCCTGGCTCTCAGTCCAGTGCTCCTTGCTGTCTTCTCTGCTTAGCTCTTTTTTTTTTTTTTTTTTTAAATAAAAAGAAGACTGGATGGGGATAACCTAGATAGGCATCTTAGATCTACTATTATGTGACCTGGGAAAAGTCATCTATTATCTCTATGTTCCGTGTTTATAAAATGCCTAAAGCAAAAGATGGACTGTTCTGGAGATTAGCCAAGGTAAGGCATGAAGAATAGGCCTCCGTATTAGGTCTTCCCCTTCTCTTGAAGAACATTTACATTTGTTTCCACCTTGGTCACCTTGCCTCTAGTCTTTTCACTCCTTCATTCCATAGTTTTAAAATGTTTTATTTACCCACCCTCGCAGCTCTGATGGCCGAAGCAGATGTATGTCAGATAGTCACATGGATAAATGTCGAGCTGTCTCTAGGAGAAGTGCTATGAAGGAGATGACCTTCGCATAAAGAGACCTTGTTCTGGGGCCTTCCATGAAGGCAGAAAGGTCAGATAAGGCTCTCAAGATCTGAAGAATAAGGAGTTGTATGATTGACGAGGGGTTTGAAGAATATTCTAGGTTGTGAAAACAGCATGTGTGAAAGTTCTGTGGGGACAGGAAACATGGAGAAGGTGTGGAGCTAGAAGAAATCCAGTGGGTCAGGTCAGAGGGAATAAGCAAGAGTGGGGATATGCGGCTAGAGAGGAAGGTAAGATTAAACAGCGTTGTAGTCCATGCTTAAGAGCTTTATCGTTTTCTTAAAAGCAGTAGTAAAGCCATGGAAGGTTTCCACAGGGGGCTTTACAGAAAGGTAACTCACTCTGTAGTGTGGAAATCAGATGGGAAGAAATATCAGATTGAATCCTATGAAAGTGTCAGATCCACATTCTTTTTGTCCTAGAAGATGACCATTTCCTATGGTTCCACCTAATAGATGGATGCAGGGTAAACCAGTTCGGGGACTGCGGAGAGATGGCAATGGTTTGGACTAGGATGGGGTATTGGAAATGGAGAGAAGGGCACAGGTCTGATGGATATTTACGAGGTAAAATCGATGAGCCTTAGTGATGGATTGGTGTAGGGTATCAAGGACGATGCCTGGACTTGTGTGCCTTCTTGGGAAGTGGTGTCATGCTTGAGTAGGGTATACTGGCACATGACCAGGTTTGGTGAGCAGGGATGATTCCACATGGGTTTCAAAGTGCCTTTGCAAGAACCAGGAGGAGATCGCCTTTGAAAGTATCTCTACAGATATATCTTGCCTTGGCTTTAGCTGAATTTCAGGGGGCACCGAGTGGCCCTAGATTATGTTAAAGTACCAGCCGAAGGTTCCACATCATGGAAATTTTCCAAGTTAAGGCCCTAAACCTATGTGTGGTGTAGACTCAGAGTTTTAATTTTCATAATGACTTTTTATACTCCTCTCAGAACCCCAGGCAGACGGTATGTTTGTGAAGGGCGTTCAGTTTCTTTTTCTCCTTTAGGCCTAAACCTACATTTTTTTTTTTTTTGTAATATTTCCCTTGCCCAGGGAGGGAATTTCCCTTGCTCCTGTGGCCTCTTCCTGGTATCAGTTCATATTTATTCTTTTGTTTATTCTTTTGATTTAATTTCATAACATTCTTGGCTTCAGAGGATTCATATTTTTCTTATGAAACTTGGCTGTATGGAAAATAAATTTGTTACATTGTGTCTGCTATTTCTACATGGCAAGGGGCCTATTTGGGTCAGCTCAGT
Source organism: Lontra canadensis (assembly GCF_010015895.1). Lineage (NCBI taxonomy): Eukaryota > Metazoa > Chordata > Mammalia > Carnivora > Mustelidae > Lontra > Lontra canadensis. The sequence continues at coordinate 5,398,445 of NW_022631025.1, forward strand.
GGGCTGGGTGGTCGGAAGTGATATAGTAAGTTTTCTATACATATTATTAGAATAGTTTTTAAGGATGTATGATATGCTGTTCTGTCATTTGACATAAAAACACACCTCCTGTCACAAGACAGGTAAATCCTACAGGCCACTTACCATCTGACCTTGCTATTAGGCTGTGAGCTCGCAGAATATGAAAATGTGTATGTGATGTGGGTCCTGGGCTAGAGTTCCTGCGCTGGAGCAGCTGGTTCTCAGGAACCCAAGAAGGACAGCTTTGATCTCCAGCCCACATGCCAGGGCACCTAATAGTTGCCAAATAAATATCTGTATAATTACGCAGGGGTTGGAAAAAAGTCATACCTGGAGAAGATGAGAACTGTTGGCATATCCTTCATGATGGAATAAAAATTCTGGGGTTAGGAGCGAGAGTTGCAGTCAGCATGTCTTTTCAAGATCCAGAATGATGTGTCGTCTCGAATTAGTATCCATCTTACCACTCCCACCTCTCATCTACTCATGAAATATAGATGACAACAATGCTGTTTGAAGTCCTTAGATAACATCTTTATGGCTGATTCATTTTCATTCAAATATCATTGATCGACTATTACTCTGTCCAAAGTTTTTCTTGGTAGGGTTCTCTGAGGTATAAAGGGATGACTAAAATCCAGGCTCTCCCTTCAACTACTTAACAGTTTAATGATAAGGGATGGGAACCAAAGTATACAATCAACTAAAATAAAAATACTCCTTATCAAACGCTTTCAACGCACCAGGCACTGCCCTAAGAATTTTGCTTAGGTAAGTTCATTTAAACCTATGAAGTGGGAAACACTACTGTGTCCATTTTTTTTTTAAAGATTTTATTTATTTAACAGATCACAAGTAGGCAGAGAGGCAGGCAGAGAGAGAGAGGAGGAAGCAGGCTCCCTGCTGAGCAGAGAGCCCGATGCGGGGCTCGATCCCAAGTCCCTGGGATCATGACCTGAGCCAAAGGCAGAGGCTTTAACCCACTGAGCCACCCAGGTGTCCCCTGTGTCCATTTTGTTAATGAGGGAACAGAAAGGTTGAGAAATGTACACAGGTCACACAGGAAGAAAGAGCCAGAGCCAGAATTGAAACCCAGTTGTTCTGATTCCAGACCTCAAGAATTCAAATATTCTGCCTTACAGAGGCCCAGATAATCCACTGTGGAAACTGATAGGTTCCGTAAGAGATATTTAAGCCCAGGCTGATGGCCGAACGGAAGGGTTCAAGAAAAGCTTTACGGAGAAGTCATGGCGTTCTGACAGATGGTGATGGACAAAGAAGTATCTAGGGGGTAGGAAATAGAGAAAAGGCACAGTTCGGAAGAAGGCTCCTCGACACGTTTGGGAAACTGCACATAGTCCAATGTGCCTCGGTGTGGGTTATTTGTATAAGTCAGAAGAGGAGAGTTAGTTAGAACTTAAATTTTGGGTAAAGGACCTTGGAGCAGGAAGTGGGGAGGGAGTGTGCTGCATTTTTCTCACTGTTGGTCGTAAGTAACAGTAAAGCCTTAAGCAAGTGAAGCCTCTAGAATCAATTTAGATGACTCTGTTTTGGAGCCGTAGTGAGGACTCTCCCTCAAAGAGGAAACTAGATGACTTCAGAGATTTCTAAATCTGCCCTGGAGTTCGAAGGTAAGACTTCACGTCAGGGATCCTAGAGCCTTAGAGGATTATGGGCAAAGTTGTGTTTGCATGAATATGTGAGCTTCTTGTCTAGGAGGAGGTGGTTCACAGGATTGATCTCTTGCTCTCAGCATTCACGGTCAAAGAAATATGGCAAACCACAGCTCCACGGAGAAAAAGGCAGCAACAGTCTCAACGGGACCTTCCTTGGAGACAGGGACTAGAAGCAGTGCCCCACCGTGCACCCTGAAGCTTTGGGATTCACAACTGAGAGTCTGAGTTCCACTCTGACAAGCAGAGCTTTGCACAGAAATATCACCTCCGCGCGTCGGCAGAGGCCTGCCTCAGTCAGCCTCTGGCCCCGCACTGCAGGCGACTCCGGTTAGCACGCCCCACCAGGGAGGGGTCAGGGAAAGCACATCTCACTCTAAACGTGTCAGAAGGAAGTGGATCACTTTTGAGCTCTTGTCCCTAGAGGCTTTCAAGGGGAACAGGAAGCTACAGTTTCCAGGAAGATGACAGCTGTCTGGAAGGATTTCTATGACTGCACTTTTCACCCAACCCACCAGAGTCACTCAGCATAAAACAGGCCTGACAGCAAGGCAACTTGCGGGCAAGGCCTGTGAGGAAACCCTTCATTTCCTCCTGTTTGTGGAGTCTCGCCCAGCAGGCCCCGCCATCACGGACGCCGGGTGAGGCGGCTAGAGCGGGAAGGCAGAAGTGCCGGTGACAAAAGCGGGGTTTCCAGGCAGATCCTTTGATCCACAGAAATAGCTGTGTTGGAGGGTGGTGTGGTCATTAGTGGTGTGTTTTGCATCATGATGCTCTTTGATAGAGACAGACGGAGTCCTGGGTGCATTAGTCAGGATTGGGACTGTCTGCACGTGACCGAAAATTGAAGACAACTGCAGCTTCCAGATGATAGAAAATTCTCTCTTCACGCAGAGCTAATCTGGAGGCAACAATTCAGGACCGGTTGGGCAACTCCGTGCTCAGCCGGGATCCAGGCTCCCCTCACTTGTTCCTCCACCAAACCCGGCCCAGGGAGCTGCTTCGTGATCTAGGATGGCTCCCCAGCCTCTAACCTGGAGGAAGAGGAAGAGAGGACCAAAGGAAACTGCTTCTTTGAAGGACACTTAAAGGTCACAGTTCTGTTTGCTGGCCATTGTCCCGAGCACACTGATCGCAACTAGCATTGATTCGGTTGGAATCTGGTCTTCCACTTGGGCCTCGAAGTGTCCAGGGAAACACGTCCACGTCTACATGTGGACGGCTAGATGTCTCTCTACACGGTGTCCTCAGAGAAGATGGAATGTTGGGATGTCGTTTTACTAACTCCAGAGACCTTAGCAAACCTGGATCCGGCTTTATTCATTTAAGTGATTTGGTCATTCCTCCCCTGTCCTGGAGAGCTTCCTTAGTCTTGTTAGTAGGAGCATGAGAAGCAGGCTGTCCTCATTTACTCATTCCCGTGTTCGTGCATCCTCTCACTCATTCAGGTGTCAGCACCGTCCCGTCGGAGATGGTCAGCTGTGCACCGCTTTTATGCTTCCTATTCAAAGTGTAGAGATATTTCTGGAAAGTGGTTGTCCGGCCAGAGGTGAGGTGTCTCAGCCTCCAACCTCGAGGTGGGCCCATCTGACCGGCTTCTGCCAACGGGATGGGAAGAGAGGAGATGTGTCCCTTCTGGGAGGAGGTGCTTGAAAAATAGACATGCTGTCCCCAGCCCCTATTTTCCTGTCTGCTTCTGGAGGCCAGAGACCCTGAGGCCTAGTAGACAGCAGAGACCCATGTAGAGGGAGCTCAGGCTCCAGAATCACCCAGGGAAAGCTGCCCCCCAAATGCCCAAACTGCTCTGTGACATTAACAAGGAACTACCAGCAGCTTAAGCTTGGTACGGGGTGTGCTGCAGGTTGTGTATAAGGATGGTTAACTCAGCTCCCACGTGAGACAGAACTGGATTCAAATGCCATGTGCAGTGCCTGCTAACTCTGAGAGTGAGATTTCAAGTAATTTCACTTAGTCTCTGACTAATAACCTCTCTTTCCTCATTTATAAAATGTGGCTTAATTTATATACTACATATGGGATGTGTGTGTGTGTGATTATGGTACCTAGTAAATATTTCAAACATGTTAATTCTTATTCTTTTTAAAAGAATTCTTATCTTTTTAAAAAAGATTTTATTTATTTATTTGACAGAGAGAGACACAGCAAGAGAGGGAACACAAGCAGAGTGAGTGGGAGAGGGAGAAGCAGGTTTCACACTGAGCGGGGAGCCCAAAGTAGGGCTTGATCCCAGAACCCTGGGATCATGACCTGAGCCAAAGGCAGATGCTTAATGACTGAGCCACCCACGTGGCCTTTAAATTCTTATTCTTATAATCACATACTGTTGGGCTCCTCTTTTTCTGTTTAATAAGGTAGTTTTGCTAATTTAGGGAGCAGTTGTCAAGTTTCAGCTTGTTTACTTCTTCTTTTGTGCCCCTCGAATTGTGGGGCTCTCTGCTGATGGTTATTGGTGATTCTGTTCAGCAGATGTCTCCTTCCCCACCACTTTCTTTCTTTTTTTTTTTTTTAAGATTTTATGTATTTATTTGTCAGAGAGAAAGAGAGAGAGTGTGTACAAGCAGGGGGAGCAGCAGGCAGAGGGAGAGGGAGAAGCAGGCTTCCCACTGAGCAGGGAGCCTAATGCGGGGCTTGATTCCAGAACCTTGGGATCATGATGTGAGCTGAAGGCAGGCTCTTGACCAACTGAGCCACGCAGGCATCCCTCCTTCGCCACCACTTGGTGGTAGGTAGAAAAATGGCCCCTGCAAATGTCCCCATCCAAGTCCCCTGAGACTGGCAAAATGCTATGTTACATGGCAGAAGGAATTTTGCAGGTGTGATTCAGTTAAGGACCTCTAGATGGGAGGATTACCATGGATTGCCCAAGTGAGCCCAATGGAATCATGAGGGTCTTTCAAGATGGAAGAGGGAGACAGGGAATCCGAGAAGGAGATAGGATGACAGACAGGTGCTGGAGTGGTGTGATTGCTGGCTTGGAAGACAAAGAAGACCATAAACTGAAGGGGGCAAGCCACCTCTAGAGCTGAAGAGGCAAGGAATGGACCCTCTCCTAGAGCCTTCAGGGTGAGCACGGCCCCGCCAAAGCGTTGGTTGCAGCCCAGCGAGACCCACATCAGACGTCTCTCCTACAGAACTGTAAGTAATAAATTTACATTGTTTGTCATGTAGTTTGTGGGAATTTGAAGCCAAATCCCACCCTATCCCCACCATGATGTGTTGCAATGGGCATGTGAAGCTCTTTACGGACACGGGAGGGAAGATCTCAGAAGCCGTGGTGCCAGGACAAGAAAGGTGGAGTCACTATCTCTGTGAGCTCTCCCTGCTCCACACAAGGGAAGCTACCTCGAGACCTGGGGCTTCACCAGGGGAGGGGGGTGACCCCACCCCCTCCATGATGCGCCTCAACTTCTGGCCAGACTTTCCATCTTTGTTTTGTGTCTGGACTACTTCATGGTCCACCCCTGCCCCAGCCCCAACCTACAGTAAGTAACCTTTATGGAAGGGCACATCTCCTATGTCCCTGTTGGTAGGACTCTGGCTTTGAACTTGAGCAATACTGGATTCTACACTTGTGACGTGAGCCCTGGGATGTTCTGGCCCCTTCTGCCCCTTCCAGATAGCAACCTAAAAGGGCCACAATGGTTTGTTTGTTTGTTTGTTTTTTGGTTGAAATTCACACGACATAAAATTAACCATTTTAAAGTATATCATTTAATGGCATTTAGTATATTTGTAATGGTGTGCAACCATCACCCCACTACCTAGTTCTAAAACATTTTTTTTGCTCCAAAGGGGACCCTGTTACCATCAAGTAGTTGCTCTCCGTTTGTCCTTTCTCCCAGGTCCTGACAACCACCACTTGTTTTCTGTCTCAAAGCATTTACTTATTCTGGACATTTCATATAAATTAACATAATACATGGCCTTTTGTGTTTGGCTTTTATGATTTAGTGTAGTGCTTTCAAAGTTCATCCAAATCATAGCATGTATTAATACTTCCATTCCTTTTCATGGCTGAATAATATTCCATCATATGGCTAGCCACATTTTTTATCAATTCATCTGTCAATGGATGCTTGGCTCGCTTCCCCCTTTTATCTATTATGAGTAATACTTCTATGACCATTTGTGTGTGAGTTTTTTTTTTTTTAAGATTTTATTTTTTTCATTTGACAGAGAGAGAGCACTAGCAAGGGGAAATGGCAGGCAGAGGCAGAGGGAGAAACAGACTTCCCGCTGAGCAAAGAGCCCAATGCAGGGCTCAATCCCAGGACCCCAGGATCATGACCTAAGCTTAAGGCAGCTGCTCAACCGACTGAGCCACCCAGGTGCCCTGTGTGTTTTGTTCGAAGACCTCTTTTCAGTTCTGCACAAACCCATATTTTCATATCAATTGGTATATTCCTAGCAGTGGAGTTACTGGGTCACCCTGGCTTCTGATATCTGATTATTTTGTTATCAAAGACAAATGCCCCCAATGCCATTAACTTATTCATTTTTCGGCTTTTCTCCAGGTGGAAAGTGAATGTAGGAGGTGCTAATTCCACCACCACACTGCTACCACCAAGCACATTATCACTTGCTGTCTCTGTGGTGGAAACTCTGGGGCACATGAAATCAGTGGTGGCCTGGAATTAAGAGCTATAGGCTGCATCCGAACCCAAGACCCCTCCCGTCCCCCTCCGACATAGTAACTATGGTTAACCTATGCGTTCATTGTCTAACTTCCTCAATGACTATGCGAGTTCTACAGAGGCAGGGATTTGCTATATTTTGTTCCACTTCTGCAACCCTAGTGCCTACAATAGGGCTGGATCCATATCTAATGAATGAACATTAGAAGGAACGACCATCAGTGTTCTCTGGTTTCATGTCCTATCTTTCCTTGAGGTCCTAACCCTAGCAGCTGGGTTCGCATCCCTGAACTATTTCATTAAATGGCATCTTTATGTCCATTTTTTCTTTCAAGACTCACACATACCCTAGAGTACAGAGTGGGTATTTTTTTCCGTACTTAGATGAAGAAAATGATGATCAGGGATATCAATTAGGAAGTTGTGACAAAGGAAGGTAAGGGTGATAGATTATGTTCCTAGGACTGTAACAAATCACCACAAAACAGGTGGGTTCAAACAACAGAAACTTACACTCTTTTTTTTTTTTTTAAGATTTTATTTATTTATTTATTTGAGAAAAAGAGAGAGAGCATGAATGGGGGGAGGAGCAAAGGGAGAGGGAGCAGCAGACTTCCCACTGAGCAGGGAGCCCAGCACAGGACTCAATCCCAGGACCCTGAGATCATGACCTGAGCCGAAGGCAGATGCCTAACCGATTGAACCACCCAGGTGTCCCAGAAACTTTTATTCAGATCACTGTGGAGGCCAGAAGTCTGACTTCTGACAACAGAGCCAAGGCTCTAGGGAGCCTTCCTGCCTGCCTCTTCCAGCTCCCGGAGGCTCCAGGCTTCCTTGGCTATTACGGCATGGCTCTGCACTGCCTGTTTTCATATGGCCTTCTCCCCTGTGTCTCTGCATGTCCTTTTCTGTCTCTTATAAGGAATCTTCAGTGAATTTAGAACCCACATTAATCCAGGATGATTTTATCTCAAGATCCTAAACTTAATTTATCTTCAAAGACCCTTTTTCCAAATAAGGTCACAGTCTGGGGTTTGGGGGGACACATCCTTTGGAAGCCATCACTCGGCCCACTACACGTGGACATCCCTGTGAGAATGCCTCCTGACTGAGCTCTTTCTCCCTGGGTCCCTGATCTGTACTCCAGATGTGTGTTTCCGGTGTGCTTTCCGGTGTGCTCACATAACACTGCGAGGTGTTATGGAAAAGAGGGTTGCAGGTAAATGAGTTTGGGAAACTCTGAGTTGAACAAAGCTCAGCAGGAATTTTCTCCTGCAGGACTTCTCAGACTCTTTAATAGGCTAGAATACGTTGTAAATCTTCACGAGAGGAAAAAATATAGCGCACTGCCCCAATTCCTTTGACCTGGAAATCCTTTAAAAAAGGATTAATGAAGAACAGTGGAGCTCTCATAGGATGAGGCTGCCTAGAATATAGGCGGGAAGGGTTGCTCCTCTCTTCTTGTTCTCAGGGTCCGAGGGACTCCAATCTTAAGAGGTGTTCCATCAGAAACAGTACAAATCACCCCAAAGAGGCTAAAGGCAAGTGGCATGGAGAAGATACAAAAATACAATGCCTGACACATTCTTTTCATCAGTAAATCTCTAAAAAAAGAAAAATCCGGGCACCTGGGTGGCTCAGTGGGGTAAGCTGCTGCCTTCGTCTCAGGTCATGATTCCATGGTCCTGGGATCGAGCCCCGCATCAGGCTCTCTGCTCAGCGGGGAGCCTGCTTCCCTCTCTCTCTCTGCCTGCCTCTCTGCCTACTTGTGATCTCTCTCTCTCTGTCAAATAAATAAATTAAAAAAAAAGAAAAATCCACCAACTGCCTACAGATCCCATATGATTGCCGCCATGATGGTGCCTCCCCTCGTAGACCCTGTTGGGACCTTTGCAGACATTTGCTAGGATCATGTGCTTCTTAGGAATCGACGGCCGAGTGCACGCAGACCTATTCTAGTTAGAGAGGTAGAGATTCATAGAGTTTTAGAGCTGTAAGAGGTCTTAGAAATATCTTTTCTAACCCAGGAATTTTACAGATAAGGAAACAGAGGCCCAGAGAGATTAAAATGGCACATGGTATCACCTGTTCAAGATCACATGGTAAAGTTGGTTCTGGAGCCTTTGTCAATGGATTTCAAACTCAAGGGCTTTGCTACCCCAGGCTTTGTTTTAAATATCACGTTAGAAGGAAAAATTTTTCTGTGGATGATTTACGAGAAATCTAAGGATATTGAGGATTTTCTTATTAATGAACATTCTGCCAAAAGCCCTTTTTACCTCAACTATTGATTTTGGAAATTATTTCCAACATTTGGTAATCCACTCACCTGTGTTTGCAATAGACAGAATTTCATTTTTCTTTAATTATGCACCATTTTTCAGTGGGTGAGGTCTGCTGCTGACCATTAGCCCCTGTCCCACATCTGACCATGGACTAAGTGTAGATGGACACAGACTGAGCAGGAAAGAGATTAGTAATATTTTATAAGAGATGTTAAACCTTCACTGATTTCCTTCTGACATTTTTAGTAGGTGTGGTAGGATGCAGTGAGCAAGAATGAGGCAACTGAATGTTTGGAAGCATCAGCAAAGATAGCATGATGGAAGCAATTGGTCCACTTTTCCATAAAAATGGTTCCATGTGCCCTTTCTGGGATTAACACAATAATTCAGCCAACGTGCATTATAGGGTGTGGCGCGAATGTTCAGTGATTTGTGATATGCTGTAGAAATGATTGTTTGTTTTTTTTTTTAAAGTAAATCCTTCATACAAGCTTGCTTAATAGCCACTGGGTAGGATTTTTGTAGATTTTTAAGAAGCTATTAAATGATGTCTTAGAGGCTGCTGCCAGATCAGAGCTTTATGTGATATTTTTTCTTAAGAAAGAGTGATTCTCCTGAAGGTCAAAGGCATGGGGGCAGATGAGTAGCTTTCTCTGAGTCCAGCTGGGAAAAGGAGGGTTGACTAGGACTTGTATGCTCATGACCGGGCCTTGGAAGGTAAGAATGAGATGCAGCTGCAAGGCCAGTAGCTCCCATTCTTTCATTCCTCTGGTGCAGAGGTCCCTCATCCCTCTGGCAGAGAGGTCATTTCACTGCTGTCGGCCTCCAAAATCAGGGATCTTCGGTCTGTGATATCGGGTGTTAAATATTTATGGATCCTCTCCAGGAATGAGGAGGGACCTCTGATAAGAGCAGCTTATTGTCTGAAAGGCAGGTAGGGTTGAGCTGGTGTAGGAAAGGCTCAGGGCTGCCTAGAGGTATTGCGTATTTCAGGAAACAGCCCACATGGAGGGTCTGGCACATACCAGGGTCCCTCATCCCTACAACTCCCTCTGGCCATGTGTGACCATCTGACCCTTAGATGACCTCCAGTTTCCTCTCCTGACTCCTGTGATTTGTTTTACAAGTCTCAAAAGTAGGGCATGGTGGGGGAAAAATTCCCCTAATTGAGAGGGCTGGGTCTTTGGATTCAAGGGTACTGAGGTTTTTCCTGGGTCTCTCTTGGGACCTTTGTCCTATCTGTCCGTCAGACTCTTCCTCCAGGTCTCAGCATGAATGTCCCCTCCTTAGCGAGAGCCTCCCTGTCCCCCTAGATGTCCCACAGCACCTCCTGGCATTCGTCCTTTAGCTCACTCCCCTGGGTTATTTTCCTCAGGCTCCGATCTCTAACTGAAGTCATTTTGGTTCTGTATTTCCTTGTGTATGGTTGGCCCTGAGCTCTCCACTGGACTGGCAGGCATAGCCACTGTATTCCTCAATGTCCGCCAAGGCCTGGCCCAAGAGAGATGGGAGCAGAGTCTCAGAAGATCCCATTAGACTAGATACAAGGGGATCATGTCTTCTTTTTTCTGGAATTTCACACATCTGGACTTTTTCTTTAGAGCTCTTAAAACTTTGTAATGACTTATGGGTGGGATTATTTCCTTCAGGCCTGTCTTAGTAGGTCAAGGATTCGTGACTGTTTTGTTCCTTTGTGCCTAGGTCTGCTTTGGTGTCTGGTGAAGCCTTGGACCCCTTCTCAGAATAATGTGTTTGAATGCACAAAGTAAACCACATAGGATTACAAAGGAAATCAACGATATTGAAGTAGAATCATCAAAGTGTTAAAATGTAAATCTGTGATAGTTACACGTGCATCTTCATTAACACATTTAATAACAAAATCTACCATAATTTTCTATGTAGTAATGAGCATAACTGGCTTTTTGAGATGTCTGCAAAAAGTGTAATGTGAGATATAAATGTCTGTCATTCGTGTTGATGACAGTGGCATGGATGCTCTTAATACTGCTGTGGTTTGTTGCCTACATTCGTGATGGCATCAAACACAAATTTCAGTTAGAGATTAGGGAATATAAAGACGTAATTTTTTTTTCCCATCCAAGTTCCCTGACTCCCTAAAGTCTATCTACAGATTCTAGGGCAGTCTATGGACTGCAGGTTAAGAATTCCTGAATTAGAATGAATCACCTAAGTTTAGTTCACCATTTTTAACCTAGCACCTAAGACTTAGTAAGTGCTTCTTACTTATTTATGGAAGGAAGGAAGGAAAAAAGGAAGGAAGGGAGGGAGGAAAGAAGGAAAGAAAACATTCTTCTTTGGGTCTAACACTGTTCTTAGAATAAGATTGCTAGATGATTGAATTAATGAATCCTGCAGGCATGGCAGGAAGCTAGTCACTAATAAATGAGGGTGCCCTCTTTCTCAACCAGTTCCAGTAATGACTGAATCTTAGGTGAGGTCCTCTGTATGCTATTGAAACCCACTGAGTGCTTCACCCATAACTGACAGAAAACATGAACTTGGATGATGAGATGCCTCTTTGACTGAAAGGGATAACCCCCACACTGTAATTTGTAGAGTATAATATCGAGACTTCTATCAGACCAATCAGTTGACTCCTTGGGCTGTCCTGGACTCTCAAGAACACAGCTTTGGTGAGGTCCTGCCTTATACCATGACAGTGCCTCTCAGTTCCCACCAGCCCCATCATCACACCTACCCTTGGCGAGTTGTTTTAGACGGACCCCTTTTCCTGCTCGGTGGGAAGAGAAGGCCCGTGGGACAGCAGTCTCACTAGGAATTTGGCTCCATCATCTGACAGATTATTTCAGTCTCTCATGAATATCAACTGGAAGAATCAGCGCTTTGTGAATTTTTTGCTGTCGTGGTGCCTTACAAGTCAGCAGTTACTGACAGGACTTAACATGAAGACTCAGGGCTTGCAGAGGCAAAATTGAATTCATTATTCAGTGCTTTAGAAAAATTCCTAATATATCAGCAGTACAGATGCCAACATGCATCTCTTGGTAGCAGACACTTCTTAAGAATGTTGGAATGCTTTCTAAGACAGTTAAGGATAAATGAATATTCATGAAAGTGCTGTAAAAATGAAAGATCTATTTCTTAATAGGCCAAAGACAAATAGCTTGGGGAAATAAACAGCAATTTTGTGGCCGTAAAAACTAGATATTCTTCATGGACCTGCATTATTGTAATTGCACGGTGGATGCCATCTTTCTGTGTTATCATGCAGATCACACATGCCCCACTGGTCCCCACCCACATTACCACCCCAAGTTGATTGACTTGTTTCACATGATACTAAGTGGTGACTAGTTACACCTTTCTGATCACAATGCCTCGTAAGCAATAGTCTGGGGCTAGAGCTGCTTGTCCAACTATATAACCATCTAATAATCTTTCCTCTCTTGAGGTTTGTGGGGTTTGGGCTTTATCAGATAAGGTAGTCACAATAATGGAATGCAGATCAATCAGTGGAAGAAAATGATATCCTTCCTCTTCTTGAACTCTGTAACATTCCTGACCTCTTCTACAGTGGACTTGTGGATGCAGGATTCTCATATCGTCTCTTCCCTTCCATGTGGGTTTGGTGGCCTCCCATTCAATGATTTCCCTAAATCTGTGGTTTTCTATCTTGGTTGCCCAACAGCATCCTTGGAGTGATTTTTATTTATTTTTTGTTAACAACACATGCCTTGGCCTCACTCCAGGAATTTATAAAAAGCTCCCCAGGTGATTAAATTGAGCATCCAGGGTTCAGGACCACTGCTGTAAATTCCCACCAACTACCCTGGATGACCTCTGTTCAGATCCCAGTAGATAGTTCTCAGCCCTCAGCACTCTCCTTGTTCAAAAGAGATTAGCAGCTAATCAAACCAGATGAGCACCAGAGTATTCCTGATTTAATCAGAAAGATGAAAATTTGGGGAGAGAGAGTGGCATACGTCTCCCATATTTGAGGCCAGAAAGCAATACTCATAAAATAATTCTTTCTAAGAAATTTTAAAATCTTACCCTTCATCAATGGTGAGGATATTTTGCAATTTACTAGATTATAGTTGAATTGCTTAATTTCAGATTGCAAGACCTATGTGGTATTCCCAAGAAATTTCAGTTATTTGTTCTCCACCTCCCTCCCTAGCTTTGTCTTTAGTTGACTGAACGCCACACCCTGACTTCCACCACACGGGGCAGCAACTTGTTCCCTAAAGAAGTCCTGAATGTTTCCACTCTTTGTCATGGCTCACATTTCTCCTCCTACATGTAGAGTCTTTCTCCTCTCCACCATTTGAAATCCTACTCATCCTTAAGGATACAACTCAAGTAAATCCTGCTCATCCTTCAAGGTCCAATTCAAGTATTACCCGTGAAGTCCTTTCTCCCTCTAATGCCTGAGTCAAGACCTTCTGCCATTTTGTTTTTATACCACTTTGTATTTCCATTTCAGTCTTTTCCAAATTCTTGTATAGTCTTTTCCAATAATTAGTTCGGGAGATTTTGCAGACAGAGCAAACCCTGTAGCATTCTCATTTGAACTCTCTCCTTTGGACAGTGTTGTGACTTTCAAAGGTTACAGTCTGTTTCTCCCCCCTGAGTAGGATGAACTCAACAGTTAAGGTCCAGTTCCTTTCTTTTAATAACTGACTGTGGAATAAAAAATTGCCCTGATGTACTCTAGCAGTCTAAGTCTAAGATTCAGTCTAAGTCTAAAATCTAGTCTATGATTCAGGGTGGCTTATTCAAAGGATGACTGGCTGTATCTAGTCCATTTGTTTGGGATGGCTCATGAGTGACGGTTAAGTCTTGGTGAGAGGATTGAGATACATAAGCCAGTGGTTTTCAGCTAGGCAGCCCACTCATAAGAGGGCTTTGGAGATATGGGTTATCACAAAGACTAGAGGTGTTACTGACGTTTAGTGGACATGGGCTGGGAATGCCAGATGCTTTGCAGTGTGTAGGAAAGCCCCTACAAAAAGAGTTGTGTCTTTCAAAATACCAATTGTTCCCCACCCCCCATACCCATTCTAGCAAATTCTAACAAATCTACATCATGGAATACTTAAACAGAAAACCAAAAAACAACTTGGTTTGGAGAAAAGAGAGAAGCTCCTAAGACTCACTGTGAGATCGTGGGCAAAATGTCCTGGGCGAGCCAGCAGATAGGCAGAGATGACAAAATTGGATAATTCCTGGCTGGTGAAACCAGAATTCTCACATTATGTAGGTGGTAATGTTATATGATGCAACTTTTTTTTTTTTTTAATACTGTGTCCATTTATTTGAGAGAGAGAGTGCATGAGCAGAGGGAGGCACAGAGGGAGAGGGACAATCAGAGTCCATGCTGAGCAAGGAGCCCTATGTCACGACCCTGATATCATGACCTGAACCAAAATCAAGAGTCAGACCCTTAGCTGGCTGAGTCACCCAGCTGCCCCAGACACAACCTTTCTGAGGAAGACAGTGCTTATCAATATTTAAAATGCATATTCCTTTTAATCTAGCAATGTCACTGCCAGAAGCTTATCCTGTGATGTAGTTACACAAAGACTCAAAGTCGCATGACCAGGAATGTTTATAACAAGGTTGATTGCCATCACAAAAATAGTGAGAACAATTTATACGGCCATCAGTTGGAGAATGGTTAGATAAACACTGGTACAGCCATATGATGGTATGTGACCAAGGGGATGTGTACCATGATACATTGAATAGGAAAAAGTGAAGCATGGTATGCATGAAAAGATCTATTTTTCTTTAGAGTGTATAAATGTACATTTATACGCACATACATACAGCAACCCTCGTTTTGCATGGTTCAGTTGCCATGGGTTGGTTAAATAACATCAGTCACACAACAACTTGGTTCCAATTTCAGTTACCAGGTATATTACCTGTGAGTCATTGGATGAAGTACAAACTTTGCTGCGACCTCTTCAGCCCACAAATCACTACGTAAATAATAGATGCACACCACACTCAGTGAATATTCACTAAGACTTCCTTCCATGTCTGTGAATAGGCACTGCATGTGTGTTATTCAGGTCACAAACCCACGGCAAAGCAAATTGTAGACCCACGTGACATTTTACAAAAGTGAATAATCAAAAGAGGGAATTGGGTGCACAAGGTCTAGTGATAACATTGGAAGATAAATTCAAATCTCATGAAATAGAAGTGGAGGAGAAGGAGCTGACCATGGGAATGTTGACGCTGCCGCCACTTGAGAGACTCGGGGATTGGCAGCAGGGAAGCTTCCGGAAGGTGGCCCATACTCACCAGCATAAACAACAGAAGATATTGTGGGAAGAGACATGAAGGTGCCTCAGGGGTGGTGATACCAGGGAAACAGTTCACATTAAAGAAGTTGTCAGAATTACTTCATGACGTTGAAATTGCAAAGCATAAATGTTGGAAACTGACCCAGATTTGGAAAGGAGTATGGCAGTTTGACAAGAGAAGACACTCTCTATGCCATCAGGTTATATAACAAAGAGAAGGCAAACCTTCTTGCCGAATATTTTGCAAAGAAGGGACAGTACTTTAATTCTCAGTGCTTCTGATATCTCTAAATAAAGAGTAGTTTTTACTACTTTTTGCTTTTCTTCTACATTTATAATCAACAGAAAATTTTTAGGGTTTGACAAAAAGCTTCAAGGATAATGAAACAGTTGGAATTTTCCTCATTATTACTGATATCACTTTTCATGGTTTCAGTTTGCACAGTTATTATTGTGGTCCAAGACTACTGTGCAAAGCAAAGACCACTGTGTGTATGTATTTTTAAATGGAAATATATACACAAAGAATCATTAATGGTTGTTACGTCTGAGGAGTGGAGCTGAGGGAGAGTGGTGGCAAAGGGAAATTTTATTTTCATTTTCTGCCCTTCTGAACTCTTGGGCTGTATTTCCTTTAGATGTCTTACTTTTTGATATAAAGCCTAATTAATAAAAATCAATATAAAGACAAAGATAATTTGATAAGACATTAAAATGTTTTATGTATATGATTTGTGCTTTGGTTTTTTCCCCCTTGCTGGGGAAATAATCTAGAGCTTTCATGTGGAATTTCAAAAGAATTCATGACACCAAAAAGGTTTATTTAAATCCATGGCTATAGGCACCCTGGTCCCAAGCAGAAAGAATTGCAAAATATGCAGTTTCTTCACACATGAATATGATGTGAGTTATTGATTTCATTTGTCTGTGGGGAGAATTGGCCTGGAAACAAGTCCAGCTGATGGTGATGTTCAAGTGCAATTTGCAGACAGATGCTTTAAACAAAATGCTTCTGCCATGTCTGGTGACTGAACACGCATCTGTTTAGAACGCAGCAAAGTGTGACCTTGTCTGCAACCTTGAAAATTTACTGGCTTGCAAACAAAATGCCAAATACATGGCAAGGAGCTCTTGGAGAGATAATGTTGAGGTGATTTAGCCTGCCAGGATGTAGGTACTCAGAGAAGGAAGAGTCCCACCGTGATTGGGCTGAGGACTTGACCCCTGATGAGGATGGGACCCAGGATTTGGTTTGAGGGAGTCCTTGGGGTGGAAGGATTCTCACAGATTCCCTAAATCCACCTAAACAATAGATTTCCATCTTCTGTTGCATTCTATGAGGCCTCGTGGATAGATGGGGAAGTCCATTAGAAGATGTAAGCTTAGGCTCATCAGAAAAGGCTCTTGGATGAAATCTTGCCATTTGTATCAACATGGATGGAACTAGACAGTATTATGCTAAGCATAATAAGTCAGTCAGAAAAAGACAGATACCATATGATTTCATTCATATGTAGAATTTAAGAAACAAAAGAGATGAACATAGGGGAAAGGAAGGAAAAATAAAACGAGGAAAACAGGGAAGGAAAGCATAATAGACTCTTCACTCTAGGAAACAAACAGGGCTGCTGGAGGGGAGGTGGCTAGAGGGATGGGGGAGCTGCGGCATGGGCATTAAGGAGGGCACTGACGTAATGAGCACTGGGTGTTATATGCAAGGATGAATCACTGAATTCTTTCTCTGAAACTAATAGTACAGTATGTATTAATTAAATTGAATTTAAATAAAAAGTTTTTTAAAAAGAAGAAAGAAGAGGCTCTTGGAGGTCTAGGGAGGGGGCAAGAATGACCAGACAATCCAGCAGTACACAGGATATAACCCATCAATTAGCATTTCATGTGCTTTATCTCATTTAACCATTAAAACCATCATATGATTGTTTTTACTGCCCCAATATCCCTCACGAGAACACTGAGGTTCAACTGGGTTTGAGGGGATTAAACCACTTGCCCTTTGCCATATAGGGTTCTGTGATAGACTAGGAATAGAAGTCTAATTCCTGAAGCTGTGTACATACCCATTGAGCTCTGAATTTCGTAGAAACACCCCTGGGCTGTACCTATTTTGTTGTATCTTCCTTTTACCAGAAATCTTGCTAACCCCAGATTATCTAATCTAAAATCTGCCCAACCCTGTTCTACTGCTTGAACCCTACTTACCTGTTGGCTCGGTACTGTGGGCATCCAAGCCTGTGACCATGCTTTTTTACCCTGTTGTATTTCTCCCATATGGCCTTGCTGGCTGGGGATCATCTTGCTTTTGCCAACTCCATGTTCCAACCAGCTCAGAGAAAAGTACATGAGCATTAGCATTTCCCCTTAAAGGATGGTATGGTTCTGGCTTTTACTGACTTGGCAAAGGCTTCTGTGTCTATAAATAAGGCGCGACTGACCACAGGTCTATAAACTAAAGTGATGGCAAGTCGGGCAGAGTGCAGTTCTATAACTGGCAATATGGAGCCCTGTTTGGAAAGCCAGAACTTCATTTAGCAAAATCCAAGTTTTCAGTTAGGGTTTAATTCTTATAGGGTCTCCATTGATCATTGGAAGAGGAAAATTGTGTTCTTTTGGGGTATTGAAGTAGTGACTGAAATGGGCAGTGGAAAACATTCCCTACCTGTTAGAAGACTCAGGGAACACAGAGCCTCCTCCTTCACTTGAGGTCATGCTAGGTCTAGGGGCAATGCCCAGGAGCTATCATGCTCCCTCCTAAATGAGAGCGTCATTATCTGGCCCCTTTACAGAACTTTCTTTGTCAGAGCATTGAAGAGTCTGACAATCTATCAAGTATTCACAAACAGAACATGTCAAAAGGGTGATTCTTTAGGGGCAGAAACTGGAACTTGCACACCCTTTGAGGTAAATACGTACCTGAAAAATCACCAGAGCATAAAATGTGCAGGCTTAAAAGGCAAGTCCAAAACTTGTGGAAATTCTTTTGAATTTCCTGATTAGAAAATTAAGAATGAGACCATGATATTGGAAGAGATCAAGAAGGAGTCCAACAGATAGGATTGCATTTCCCATAGCTTGGCAGTCACACAAATGGTGTGGTCCAAAGAGCCAGGAGCTATACTCAGGTATAGCTTTGCTAGATCTCATTCAGGCCTCGCAGCAGCCCTGATCCAGGATTGGGGTGCTGAATGTGTTCCCAAGGCCTGAGAAAGAGTGGGCATCAAATCTAGAATTCAAGCCCAGATCTGACTCTACATAGCACACTTAACATCATGATACCTTGCCCTTAAAGATACCAATAAAGTGTCTTCTATACATGTTCTGTCAGTTAGGATGATGCTAGCTGCTGAAACAGAGAAGCCCTACATCTCAGTGGCTTGCCAACACAAAATTTTCTTTCTTACTCATGTTAAGTCTGTTTGGCAGCAAGGGATGGCTAAGGAGGCTGCATTCAGGGATCCAAGCTGACATGGGCTTTGTTATCTCTGACCCTGGCTTCCGAGATCACTCTGACAAACATTCAGAGGCAAATGAAGAAAGAGAGGTAGTGGGAGATCAGATGATGTTTTCAGGGGCCAGGCCTGGAAGCGGCAAATACATTTTTGTTCATAATTGACTGGTTGAGTTCAGTCGTGTGGCTACCTTTACCTCCGGGGAATCTGTTGGAAATGTAGACCAATAGTAGGCATTGGAGGAAAGAAAGAAAGATTTGGGGAGTAGCCAGCCTGGATCTGTTACACTTGTGTTTTTCTGTAGTTACCAGAATTTAAATACAATAAAGAAAGGTTGTCACCTACTAAGTGCCAAATACTGTGCCAGATTCTGAGGATTTAAAAATGAGTAAGACTGAATCCACATTCCCAAGTGCACACCCAGAGGGATATGGACGGTTCGTTTACGTGGATAACTGTTCTAGACCATTTGGCTCAGGTTGCATTTGTGAATGTGGGAATACACTCAAGTTCAGAATGACTGATTTAGCTCCTTTTGAGTTCCTAGCAGTGTCTGCTGCAGGATTCGAATTGAGGTGCCTCTGTAGAGCAGGTTTTCCCCTCTTAAAAGCCTTTGATTAAAGGAACCCATCTGTAGGCACTCTCAACACAAAAGCCACATTGTTCACGGCCCACAATCCCCACTCACATTATCAAGCTGTCCGCAGGATAGACATTCTACCTCTGCAGGCCTGAAGGTGTGTCTCTTGGAAGAGTACACCTAACCCTTAAGCCAGCTACCATCTGTGGGGGTGGTAGGATGAGCAAGGTCTTCTCCAGAAGGTCACTGAGGACATGGGTGCTGTTTAAGAGACTGAGGCAAATTTGTTAGAGGATTTGACACCTTCTTTCTTGCTACCCATGTTTAAGATTTTGGGCCACCTCTTAAAATAATTATTTTTTTGTGTGTAAAGTTCCTTTGGTATTAGGCCAACTTAGTTCATCCACACTAGTTAGGACTACAATGAGCCACAATATTAAGTGGCATTTTTTTAAAAACAGAAAACGATTCTAGAAATTATTTCAGTAGCTTTCTATGGTTTTGAAAATACACATCAAAGGCTGATGGGAGAGAAAGATTGCAGATAAAAAAGCAAAAGTTTCAGCTTGAAACTGTGGCTGATGGTGATTTAAACCAATTGGTTACCAATGATTTCTTTGGCAGCATGAGCTGTGGGTTTTTAATTTTGTTCTGCTTCAGAAAAGTTGAGACGGTTTACAAAAAAGCATACAGCACCATATATCAAAAACATGGATTTTCTAAAAATGAGGCCAAGCAGAAAATAAAAGCAGAACAGAAAGGTGGTACTGGGGGGAGAGGGGCAAACTGATAGGCCACTAACCCCTAAATCTGGGGTTCTCTGCAGTAATATACCAGATATATTCTCAAGGACTGTTAGTTTTCTGGGAGTACTTGATACTTTCACTTTTGGGTTTTTATGGTAGAAAGTAATATAAGAACACTCTAGGACTGCTGTATGATCACTCAGTACCTCGTCTTTGGGACTGAATTTATGTCTATTTTTGGATGGTCATGTGGACTGATGAGAAAAGCACAAAGACCTAACATCGAAATGATCTGTTTGCACCAAAGCCCGAATGTCACTACCACACATCACACAATTGACAGTTTCACAATAATTTTAACAGAGAAATGGAGTGAGAGCATTGAGTCAGCACGCCACACATGGGACTGACAGAGATGGGGTGCTGGAGAACTCTGAGCAATGACCGGTTTTGACAACATAGCTTCACCTGTCATGTTTACTAATGCCAGTGAAATTACTGTTTTGTTTGCATTAAATTTTGTATATTTGTTTTGGTTCTTACAAGTGTAGCAGGGCTATAAATATAAAGAATTTAGAACTCTTTTTAGGCTCGTATACCATTTAAGGAAAAAGTCATTGGTTTATGGGGATTATGTCCCTTATAAAGACTAAAGCTGTGCTCCAGATTCTGCATTCTGATCTTCTTGGTGGTTAAAATGAAAAGAAAGAGAAACTTGATCAGCAAAAGATTCATCTTAAGATCAGAAATGACTGCATTTGCTCAAGGGATGGAGAAGTTTTGCTGGCAGTTGAACATGAGCAGAATTTCACTGGGTGTACCTATAAAAGTGATAGTTAGCAGTGGAAGGTCGGTATCCTTGATCCCTTTCCTAATCAGTGAAACAGTGTGTTTACCACTGATGCTTCCATAGCATCCTTTGATGTGAGACAAGGGAGGACACATACTGATGAAAATGAATCCATAATGGACCAAAACAAGTATACAAATATTATATGTGATTTATGTGCAATCCTTATGAGTGTTTTTCTTTCTTTCTTTTTTTTTAAAGGTTTTATTTATTTATTTGATAGAGATCACAAGTAGGCAGAGAGGCAGGCAGAGAGAGAGGGGGTGGGAAACAGGCTCCCTGCTGAGCAGAGAGCCTGACACGGGGCTCGATCCCAGGACCCTGAGATCATGACCTGAGCCGACGGCAGAGGCTATAACCCACTGAGCCATCCAGGCACCTCTTATGAGTGTTTTTCAATCCTAGTTTCAATATATGCATAAATTCCTTATACAAATAGGAAATCCTAATATTATCTTCATCATCCATTTTTACCTTTTGGCCTACAAGTATAACTAAAAAATAAGATTGCCTTTTCTACCTGTCTCTATGCTAAAGAGAAAAAAGCACTTGCTTCTCTGGCGTTCTACCTTCCTCTTAATATCTGGGAAAAAACCCAACTTACACAGAATCTAGTCCTCAGATTAAATATACATAGGGTTTTCAAGAAATTATTCCTATTTTTAATATGTGTGCTGTCAGAAAATATACTGAAAATCATTTATAGCCATTTGGGGGTGGAGAAAGTTTTAGTAGTCATGTCTGAAATTAGAACTAGTCAGTAATATTTTTCCAAAGAAGATAGCCAGCTGGCTAACAGACACACGAAAAGATGCTCAATATCACTCATTATCAAGAAGTACAATTCAAAACCAAGATGAGATCCCACCTCACACCCATCAGAATGGCTCAAATTAACAACATTGGAAACAACAGGTGTTGGCGAGGATGAGGAGAAAGGGGAACCCTCTTGCATGGTTGGTGGGAATGCAAACTGGTGCAGCCACTCTGGAAAGTACTATGGGGGGGCGGTCCTCAAAAAGTTAAAAATAGAGCTATCCTATGACCCAACAGTGACACTGCCGAGTATTTACCCAAAGGATACAAAAATACTGGTTTGAAGGGGCACATGCACCCCGATGTTTATAGCAGCATTATCCACAATAGCCAAATCATGGAGTCAGCCCAAATGTCCATTAACAGATGAATGGATATAGAAGATGTGGTATCGCTTTCTCTCTCTCTCTCAAAGACACACGCTCTCAAAGACACACACTCTCAAAGACACACTCTCTCAAAGACAGACACACAAACACAATGGAATACTACTCAGTCATAAAGAGAATGAAATCTTGCCATTTGCAGTGACATGAATGGAGCTAGAGTGTATTATGATAAGTGCAATAAGCCAGTTAGAGAAAGATACTTATCATATGATTTCACTCATATGTGGGATTTGAGAGACCCAGATGAACATAGGGGAAGGAAAGGAAAGAAGGAAGGAAAAGGAAGGAAGGAAAAAGAGGGAGGTGAACCATAAAGAGACTCTTAAGTATGGAAAACAAATGGAGGGTGGGTGGAGGGAGGTGGGTGGGGGAGGGGCTAGATGGTAGATGGGCATTGAGGAGGGCACTTGTGAGGAGTGCTGGGTGTTGTATGGAAGTGATGAATCTCTGAATTCCCCTGTAGTGACCAATATTACACCGTATATTAACTAACTAGAATTTAAGTAAAACTTTGAAACAAACAAAAAAATAGAACTAGTCAGTAATAAGCATGTTTCTTTTTTCTTCCTTTTTTTTTTTTAACATTTTATTCATTTATTTGACAGAGAGAGATCACAAACAGGCAGAGAGGCAGGCAGAGAGAGAGGAGGAAGCAGGCTCTCCACGGAGCAGAGAGCCCGATGCGGGGCTCGAACCCAGGACCCTGGGATCATGACCCAAGCCCAAGGCAGAGGCTTTAACCCACTGAGCCACCCAGGCGCCCCAATAAGCGTGTTTCTTATGTAGGCTTCTAGGTTTGTGTAATCAATGGCCAGTATTTTTTTCCTTGAGAATCTTTATGTTTTATGATGGATCCCCTTTTTCCTATAGTGTGTGGCTTACTATTTCTTCCTCTTTTGTTTTAACCTATGTTTGATAATTCTCCAACCAAATCACTGTTCACACTGATAGGCATAACTTAGTGGAGATGAGTAGGATCTTCAAATGTTTCCCCTGTCCAATGATCTTTGTTTAGAAAATCATGCTGTGGGGCACCTGAGTGGTTCAGTGGGTTAAAGCCCCTGCCTTTGGCTCAGGTCATGATCCCAGGGTCCTGGGATTGAGCCCCGCATCAGGCGCTCTGCTCAGCAGGGAGCCTGCTTCCTCCTCTCTTTGCCTGCCTCTCTGCCTACTTGTGATCTCTGTCTGTCAAATAAATAGATACAATCTTAAAAAAAAAAAAGAAAATCATGCTGTGACAAAGATTTTCACTGTGTATGTCCCGTAATGACCCAGTTATACCAGTAAGTGTGTCCATCTGATAATAAAGTATTGAGGGGGTTTCTTGTAACCACAAGGGGACATAGCTATAGGTATATTAATAGATAAACTGGTATTCATATCTTAATTTAGAGATGATTTGTAGGGATTTGGTTTTTTTAAGTAGTCTCCACGCTGAGTATGGAGTTCAGTGCAGGACCTGAACCCACAACTCTGAGACCAAGACCTGGGCCTAGATCAAGAGCCAGTCGCCCACCTGACTGAGCCACCGAGACGTAGGGGGGGGTTTTGATAACATGTCCAAGTACATGGTGGTATCCTGCCTAAGCAAAACATGGAGGACTTCCTCCCGTTGTCCCTACCCCTGTCACTCTCATGTTGGATCCATTAAGCCCTACTGGGGTCCAAAGTAGCTCTACCCTTTGCTTCTTTGGTTCTTCCTTCTTTTACCTGAGTTCAGGCCACCATCATCTATCATCTATGTCATTTCAGCTGCCTTCTCATCTCATTCTTCATCATCATCTTCTCAGGTTCTGCCTTCAATCCATCATCCCCTGGACAAACAGTCTTCCTAAAACAAATGTGGTCACATTCCTCCCTCTGCTTAGAAACTTCAGCAATACTACTTGTTCTTTGGATTTGGAGCAAACTTCTTACATGGCTCCTGAGGTGGTCCATGTTAGGATTCCCGCTTGCCTCTGCGCCTTTTCTCATCCCATTACCCGTCCCCCCTCCTCCCTACCCGACTCCAGCCTCCCCCATCCTGCTCCATCCATACTGTATTTCTTTCCATTCATTTGTTGAACTGGCCACACCGTCTCTTGCTTCTGACCTTGTCTGTTTCCTCTGCCAAATATTCTTCTTCCTATCTTTTCCTTCAGGTTTTGGCTTGCATGTCATGCCTCACAGTAAACTGAACTTCATACCCGGGGCTGAGTTAGGCGCTCCTCCTGTGGGGGCTTCAAATACCCTACGCTTAGCACCATGACAGCGCATATCACACTCTATTGCCAATTCACTCCTCAATTTACTCTTTATACTTCCAAATACGGGCTGCCTGATGAAAGGGAAGGGGGTGCGGGCGGAAATCACTCTGATATATATGTGTATATATTTATATATTAGACATCTGTATAGATCCTGAGTACCAGGTATTTACACCTAATGTCATGGTACTGGGGAAAGGACAGACCCTGCCTCTGCCTCCTGACCAACTGTGACAACTTGGATAAGTAATTTGGTCTTCCTGAGCCTTAGTTTCTGTATTTGTAAATGGGGATAAGGTTATCCATTTTCAGGGTGGTTTTATACGTTCAGTGAAATGATGCATACAAAAGAGCTTAGCACAATGCCTAGTACACGTTAGACTACTAAGAATAAGGGGTTGCTATTGTAAAATGTTCTGATCGTTCCTTTCCTACAAAGCATGTGATACATGGATGAGGGGATCGCAGACAATCAAAGGAAGCTGAGATCTTGAACAAACATTTCAAAGTCTGTAGGGTAGGGCAAAGGTGTGAGTGAGAAGCCACTTTAGCTTGAGGGAAATCTACAGACAGGCCCCTTAGTTGGAGTCACTCTGCAGTCTGGGCTCAGGGTGGAGGAGGAAGGAGCCAGCATGCTCCCCCGTGCAATGCCTGGGACCCCAAAGCAGTTCCAGCACAGGCGTGTAAAACTGGTGATGAAGGGCACTTAGGTGTGCACACAGATCACCTGAGGATGTTGTTAAAATGCAGTTTTCAGATTCAGGAATTTTGGGGAGGAGACTGAGAGTCTTCATTTCTAAAACTTCCAGGTAATGCTTATGCAACTCCTCCAGGGAGCACACTTAGGGTAGCAAGGATGTAGGAAATAATCACTGTGCTGGCTCGTACTGGTGTAATGACATGGAGAAGCTATTAGCTTCTTAGCGGGTGCCATGAGAATTCCTCTAAGGAAGAATACTCTGTGTCTGGAAGAAATACTCTGAAAAATCACTGGGGTTTGGGGTTGGGGGTGGTGGGGGTGGTGACTCACCAAAGTTGAAGTAATAATTGATGATCTTAAACTATCTTGTCTGGAAGGGGGTTCTCATTAACCTTAAGGCCTTTTTGTCTCAGCCAGGATGGAGTGGTATGTGGGTTTGAGGGCAGGGTGTAATTGCTCTGCATAGGATGAGAGGGGAGCCAGAGGGACAGACAGAGCCTGAATGGGAGAATCGGAGAAATAGGGAGGCCACACTGGAGAAATGTCGATAAAGGTATTTAGGAGTTGGCTTGACGATATACTCATCTTCTTCATCCCTTGCCAGGGATCGCCTGCATTGCTTGCCAAAGCTTCTGTGCATGTGATTTCTTTCTTTCTTTGCAGGGGGTTGGGTTTGAAGAAGTGGCTGAGGGGACCAGTCATAGCAGGGTCACACTAGCCTCCACGGCCCCGCTAGGTTCTCTTCAGCAGCTGCTGGGTGGCGGGTAGGCAGGAGCGAGGGTGGGACTCATCCTGCCTTCTATTGTAGGGTGATACGTCTCTATTGGTATCAAAATCAGTAATTAAAGCAAAGAGCAATAATGGGTTGGCAAACACAGAAGGAACAATGACAGGGCTGATAAGAAGTAGGATGCTTGGGTGCTTTAGAAAAGGCTAACAGTGCTTAGAAGTTTTACCTAGAAAATAGCAAAGCCTTCATGATGATCAAACTTTATCAGCCGTTTTCTGACTTGCTTTATTTTATAACCTTAAAACATTGTAATTCAAAGAACTGGCACTCGTTTGAAACAGAATTTTAACCTAGGGTCCAGGTAAGAGCTTGGATTTAGTAGATTCAAGAGCCCTTGAATCTACTAAAATTCTGTGCAAAAATTAAATGTGTGTGCAATGCCCATCTTTCTAAGGAGTGGCCATCTTTCATGGAATTGAATATCATAAAGATGGTTAAGAATCACTGACTTCATATGAAAGACAGCTAGAAATCTGTCTTTGATACATCTGCCTATGAAAATAATAGAACATGAGGAAAGAAAGAAAACTAGAAATGTTGTCAATAAGTAATCCAAACAGTTGGTTCAATGTTATGCTGTCATTCACTTAAAAATAGTGAAATCCAGTCCGAGGATGATGAAACTTAAATTTGTTTAGAAAAGTAAAAATGGCTTCCCTTGATCTTATTCCACAGGGAATGGTAGCCCATTACCATTGTCTCCATAATAAACAAAAACAACAACAAAAATGTGACATCGAATTATAGAAGAACAAACTCAAGTTAGATCTGAAGGTTTGTCCCCCCGGAGCATATTTGGCAATGCATGGAGATATTTTTGGTCGTCTCCACTAGTGGGAGTGAGGTGCTGCTGGAGACTTGTGGGTAGAGGCCCAAGAAATGGGTAAACATCCTGCAATGCCCAGAACAGCCCCTCACAATAAAGAATTGTCCCAAATATCAAATATCAAAAGGGCTAAGGTTGAGAAACCAGGAGTTGGAATAAATGAAAACATCCTGGCTCTGAAAAGTACAAAGAATTGAAACAGGTAACTTTGGGATTGTAAAATGTCTTTCTTTGAGGTTTCCAATGATTAAGAACTTCATCTCTACCTGGCAAAGCACCATCATTTCCAGTAGAGGGGATGAGGCAGTCTGTGGAGATGAAGCTAGGTCTTTTTCAGTTTCATGCCCTCACATCTCTTGGGGTCTAATAGGTACTTAGGAAGTGTTTGCCGAATGAATAAAAATCTCTATGGATTTTCCTATTACAAATGACCTGCCATGAATTCGACCACCTCTATAGTCAAATGCCTTTCTCCGTAGGAAGGATAATCGTATTTTATGAAATGGAAGTGGTAGGGAAATTTAGATAGGAAGGCAATCGCTTGGTGTGGGATTTAACCTGACTGACAGAAACTCACAGCAACTTCTATGAAGGTATCCTCCATAGAAGCTTGTCCAAAAACCAGTTTGTAGTGGGCTTAAGCCCCTTTTGGAAAGGGAAGTATCACCTTCCCAGGCACAGGTCCCGAAATGACTCCTGGGTGGTGTAGGGATTCTTTCCTTTTGGCTAGAACCTCTGAGCTAGGCTTGGGTAGCAGACACCATGACAACGTATCTTGGGCTGCCTCTCAGGTGCATAAGAAGGAACGTGGATTAGAATCTTTCCAACAGTCACGTGTGCACATTGAAATATTGTAGTGCGTGAGAAAGGGGAAATAGAAAATCATGTCAGAACCTAACAAAATAATCAGACTACACGTGCAACTTGCCTTGTTTTGGAAGCCATATAAGTGATCACAAGTCAATGAATGCATTTATATTCTACTTGTAAAATTCTGCCTTTTATGGGAGAATATGTGACTGGAGTTTAATAAGCTGAATTATTGGGATTTAAATTCGTGGGCACAATTTGTAAATTTATGAACATGGCCTGCATAAAACCCTCAACATTAACCTTTAATAGGTTGGAGACATGCAAAAGATGCCCATTTTATTCTTAATGAATAATTAGAAAGCGTTTTATACTGTTACAGACATTCTCCGGAGTTGTGGGTCTGAATTTCTAAATCAGCAATTAGTCATCTACTGGATAGGCAGTGCAAGAATAGGACTCACAGTGTGTTTTCCCAAGCCAGGCTGATGAAGCAGCTAATTATAGTGCTAGCTATTACCGCTATGGTCCCCAAGCTTAAAGATATTCATAATAGTTAGACATGGCTATATTTGCTAGTGTTTTGCTATTGCTGTAAGATAGGAAGAGTTATTCGAGTTATAATCTTTTCTCATTAGTAGTGAATGGAATGAAAAGTGTGCTTGCATGAGTCTGTCCTCTCTAAAAACAATTGTAGAATCGGATGTGCAAAACCAGGTTCTCTTCGGGAAAATCAGATTAATGCAGTGGGCCCCCTTGTCCGAAAACCTTTGGTATGAGATACAAAGCTGACCTTTTGAATGGATACAAATTATTTCTCAGATGTATTTCATCTGAATTAAAGGTAAGTCTTCTTCCTTCCACCCACTCAATGATACACACGGTGCGGTCAAATTCAAGCTTGAAGGAAGCTTTATGGTTTTCTTTTGCTTATTGTTCAAGTACTATAACCATAAAGACTTCGTCTGTATTTGAAGCATAGATACCAAAGCCCAACTCTGTGTTTTCTGAGCCAAAGGCTCAGAACTGCCCCAGATTGCTCATTTAGTCTGAGTTAGGGGCTCTGAAATAATGATAAAAAAATCTAATTGAATTGAGCTCTCCCAAAAGATAGGAAAGCTGCAAACCTCATGTTTTATGCATTCCCTGAGAAGAATCCCGAGTCTTCAGGGTCAGGAGCCAAGGGCAGTCGCAATAAATTCACAAGTAAGTGCAGATAAAAATAAATGGAGGGTACGGAAGAGATTTTTTTTTTTTTAAATAGGGAAAAATTTTCCTTGTTCTTCCTCCCTGTAATTTCCACCTGCTGTTAAGTTTCTCTGATCCTAAAATCAACTCCTCTTTTGCTTCAAAGCCTCTCTAACTACCGTGTTAGGTCTTTCTTCCCTTCGATAGTTGCTCTCCTCTCGTTCACTCTCTGACTCACGAAGATCTAGCTTCTGATTCTAAGTGAGCTGCTTGTCAAGATTACCAGCCACCTCACACTTAAAACCAATGGGTCTTTTTTAGCCCTTACGTTGCTTTTCCTCTGTGCTAAATTTAACATTGGAACGTTATCCCTTGAAATTTTCTACTTGTTTTCCATGACAAATTTTCCTTCTATTTTTTTTTTTTCTCTCACCTTTCTGCCTTTTAGTGCCTTTTCAGTCCTCCTTTCCCATTTGGTGTTACTCAGGGTTTCATCCTTGGCCTACCGCTTTTCTTGGGTCCTGACTTTACCCCCCCCCGCCCCATATATTATTTCCTTAGAGACAATGTCCACAACTCCCTGTTGCATACCAGGTGCTCGTCTTATTCTGTCTTGTAATAGCTTCACTTTTCCTTTATAGTCCCTGGCACAAGCACAATTTGCAATGACATTTTTTATGTGGCATTTTTTTGGTTAATGTCCGCCCCCTTCTCTAGATGGTTAACTCTGTGAGGACAGGACTCATGAATATCTTGAGCATCACTATATATCCAGAGTCAAGTGCAGAGCCTGGCCCTTAATAAATGCACCTGTCTTGCTCTATTACTAACCTTTATCCACCCAGACAACCAAACCAAAACCCCAGGAGTCATCTTAGGAACCCTTTCATCTCCATATCCAATCAATCACATCATCCTATCTATTTAAGTCTAAATCTCTCTGGCAGCCATTCCTCTTCTCCATCAGTTTCCGCTGCCCACAAGCAGGCCTTTGTCACCTACCTGGACCTGCCTTTGGGCATGTGCCTATCTGAGTCTTGAGTGATCTATTTGAAATGCAAATCTGACTATATGTTCTCTCCTTTGGAAAATCTTTGGGGTTCCTCATTGCGGAGAAGAAAAAAAATCCCAAATCCCATAGAATACCATACACAATCTTCTATGGTCTGGCAAAGACTAGTCTTCCCAGGGCCCCTGGGTGGCTCAGTGGGTTACGCCTCTGCCTTTGGCTCAGGTCATGATCCTGGGGTCCTGGGATCGAGCCCTGTATCAGGCTCTCTGAGAGCTGTCCCCGCCCTCTCTCTGCCTGCCTCTCTGCCTACTTGTGATCTCTGTCAAGTAAATAAAGAAAACCTTAAAAAAAAAAAAAAAGACTAGTCTTCCCAGTTGCGTCTACTACCCTTCCTTATCTTATACTTCATACCCTAATAATACCATAAGTCCACAGGTTCACCCAGACCCCCATTCCCCGCCTTTATTCCTGCAAGTCCAGTGACCAGTGTTGCTCTTTTCTCCATGAAAGTACATTCGCTCTGTTGTCATCGTCACCAACATCCTCCTTTTCATGTACATCTGCCACCAACCCCACCTCCTCCCAGCTAGCCTGAGCATATTGAGAGCTGAGCCATCTCTTTTTCATCCCACCTAGCACCCTCCTGACATGTAATAGTCGCTTAACAAATCTCTACCACCTGAGCCGAATCTGCTTGGAGCATAAACACGCTGGGAGCTGGCAGCGTGATAGTTTGAGGGCGTTTCACAGAGGTTCTGAATTATTGACCAAAGACTTCTTCCTTGTCCAAAGGAAAGCAAACACTTGCATCATATCAGATATTTCCTGATACCAGGTCTTGTATATATTAGCCTCTTGTGAACGGCCAACTTAGACAATAAATGATAACTGGTCCACTGAGTCATCGTGTCATCTTGAAGGTTTTTTCTTCCCTGGTCACTCCTGCTATTCTTGTTATTAAAACAAACCATGTTCTTTATTAAGTTTCCCTTTGAAATCTAGCAAGCAGCAAACTAATGTAAAAGAAAGAAAAGTTCATTCTTTGATCCTATAAATAATGCTGCATTAAACAATTTTTATACATGCTGTGATTTTAATGTGATTTTATTGCTGTCAAATTCCCCAAAGGGGGATTGCTGGATTAAGAAAAATTCACCTTTGGGGCGCCTGGGTGGCTCAGTCGTTAAGCAGCTGCTTTCGGCTTGGGTCATGATCCCAGGGTCCTGGGATCCAGCTCCGCATCAGGCTCCTTGCTCGGCGGGAAGCCTGCTTCTCCCTCTCCCACTCCCTCTCCTTGTGTTCCCTCTCCTGCTGTGTCTCTCTCTGTCAAGTAAATAAATAAAATCTTTAAAAAAAAAACTCACCTTAAATTGTTTTTAAACAAATTAAGCTGTGTCTCTGTCAAGTAAATAAATAAAATCTTAAAAAAAAAACACCTCACCTTAAATTGTTTTTTAACAAATTAAGCTCCAATATGTAGGGAATAAAACAGAAGCACTAATTCAGGAGGAAGAGTGACCTAAAATAGTTCCGGGTTTTTTTTTTCCCCCCAGTTATTTCATTCTGGCAAATGACATCTCTGTGTATTCTGGCGCATTTCCACTTATCGCTTGAAGCCCAGTAGTACTGACTCAGAGAATGGGGCTGCTTTGAGGTGCTCCCGCCAATGTCAGCAGAAATAAATGATTAATTCAGCCAGAAACAAAAGGAAATCATAAACAGTGTGTCCTTCCTGCCTCAGCTTCAGTATTCCCAAAGGATGTTGAATTTGTGTGGGGATCTGTGTGGGAGTAGAAAACATTATTTAAGTCCTAGAGCAGATAGGGAAAAAAAGCAGCAACCATGTTTTCTATTAGAATCAGCTGGAGGTGTACTGCAAGGTAACTGACTTAACCCCCTTCCCCAAGAGGGGCCACAAAACCCCAGTGAAGCCAGGGAAGAAGGTAGGTTCCATCTAGACCAGCCCATCCTAAGGCCCCCTGGGAATGCACTTTTGTAAAATGATAATAGTCTCTAGGTATTAGATGGGTCCTTTCTTGTGCTACGTGGTTTACTGAAACCCCTTTTGACAATGCAAGCCTGTCTCTGATTTTCCTGATTTCAATGGGGATGGAGAAATGGGATTATATTTCAAATTTCCAAAAACTATTTACATATCTGGTGCAGCAAACTGAATGTCACACCCTACCTATTCCAACACACACACACAAACTCTTTTACACTTTGATCAGGAAGAAACCTGGCAATGAGGAGAAACTACTGAAGCATGGTCCCTCTGTCTCAGGTGGTCCAGGCAGAGTGATTTTTCAGTTCATCCTGAAAGCCCTAATGAAAATGAGGCCAGGAAAGAGATCTAGTGTTATCAACTCGCAAGGAGTTAGGTTAAAGCTGTGCTAATAAGAGAACACACTCCTTGGATAGATTAGATGGGGTAACCTTTGGAAGAAACTACTTATCTCACAAAGTTTGTCTTTAAGGAACATCAGAAGGCAAACTGGAGGCATGCCCATTGGAGCTGAAGCACCCTCATGGCATGTCTCTCCCAGAAGAGAATGTACCCTACAGAAGAGGGTTTATTGAAAGGGGGGTGGTCGGAGAAAGCTTTCACTGGCATCCAGCTGAAACCTAAGGTTGCAGAATATTCCAGACTTAAGAGATAGATGGCTGGAACCAGGGCTTTATCTACACCCTGGCAGGAATTGTAGGGAGTGATAGAAAGGGAAAGGGAAGGTAGACAGGGAGGAGTGGGGCCTAAATAGAGAGGAAGACAGGAAGATAAGGAGACAGAGGAAGAGTTGGGAAGGGAATGAGCCTTCATGGAGATACTTTCTAAAAGCCCCAAACATTGATTTGTTCTCCTTCTGAAATATACAAATGTTAACTATTTTTTTTTTTAAGGCATAATTTGTTTCTGTCCCCAGCTCCCTACTGCTTTGGGTCACACATGTATCTTTCAGAAAAAGAATAATGTTAAGTTTCCCAGTGGAGTTCAGAGATGGGAAAGTTAGTCTAAGGAGAAGCAGCCATGCTTTATTATCTGATGGCCCTGATCCTGCCCTTGGTGGGCTTCTGGGTGGGGAAGAGCCACCACCAGCTGAGGGTCTTCCCGCCTGAGGGAGAGTAAGGTAATTCCCTGACGCCCCTTAACACCCTCCCCCAAACCCTGTCCTGCAAGAAGTTTGTAGGCTACGGCCAGAAAGGTTAAGTATTCCCATGGTAAAAGCACATAACTCTACTAGAAGTTCAAGACTAATGTAATCTGTAATACTATCCATGCCATACTACTTCTACTATACTATAACATATACGAACACTGTCTGGGGTTTGAGCCTCCACAAAGCTTATTCATGTTGTTTCCTGCACATAGTATGAATGATCAAACCCTATACATATTGTGAATTATTGGATTCCATACATAGTATGAGTTATTGCATACTTCAGCCACATTTGCTGCTCTTGTCCTTCAAATTTTATTCTCCACGATCTGGAATGTCTTACCGATCTTCAGACACACCATAATCTTTGAGACATCTGTACATGTATGTGGTCTCCTCTGCTTGAAATGACTCTTTTCCTCTCTGTTGGAAAATGTATTTGTCCAGGTTTTGGTCCATTGCAGCATTGTTACGTGTCCAGGAAACGCTCACGGAAAGAGGCCCAACACTGTTAATCACTCCTTTCTCTGTGCTGTCTTAGAACATTCTGTGTCATTTGTTTCACTCACACTCTGTGTTGCCTGTTTACCTGTCTCACTCCCCTAGGCAGATTGTTTTGTCACCACATATCAAATTGATTGTTCCAGCGGCACCAACACAGCTGGAGGTGCTGGTGGTGACACATGGCACAAGATCTCCTGTCTTCTAGTTTCTTTTCAAAGAGAAATACCTACCTGCTTGTTCCTTCTCTCTTATTGGGGGTCAAAACCCATTAGGGGCCATATACCCTAATAAACCTGTCAATGTATGTATGTATTTGACAGTTAAGTTTCCCTCTGAAAAAATGAAAAAAAAAAAATTCTTTGGTGTCGCATCCCTTCCCCTACACACACTGGTGAGGGCATTTCAGCTGCCTTTGAAATCTTGAAGGAAGGGGCATCAAGCGTTCATATTGAGCGATGGCACAGAGTGCGCCCCAGAAAATTGTCAGGGGGGGGGGCGTCCCTGTGACTGGACAGTTTTGGCTGGCGCGGTGGGCTTGCTGCTGTGAGTGGTCCGGCTGCAGGTGCAGCGCTGTGTCCCGCCCAGGGCTCCGGCGGTGGGATGCCTTCTGTGAGGCCTGTGCACCTGCCTGTTCCTGCCATCATGCGCTGGGGCTGCTGTGCCGTGGGAGGGGTCTCCGGCTGTCCATGATCAAATTCGCAGTGGGGGAAGGCCTGGCCGCCATCTGGGACCTCGGGTTGGCCGTGAGGCCAACAGGGCTTGCTGGCGGGCAGGTAGGCTTCCATCACCAACAAGGAGGTGCCGGCCTCCGGGCACTGCCCTCCCTGCTCGGTGTGCCGTACGTGCCGCCCACCACCGGGCAGAGCATCCGGGCCTCCACGAGGCCGACCGGCCGCACCAGCGGGGGCGGCGCCATCAGCGCGCTGACGTAGAAGCAGCCCGGCGTGCGGCGTGCGGCTGGGCCGGGGGACGCCGTCTGCGTGCAGCGTCCCGTCGCCCGCGCCCAAGCGCACGGCCCTGGGCGTACGCACGCTGCGGGCAGCCCTCGCGTCTCGCGCGGCCGGGTTGAGGTGCTGGGGGCGCCTGCTGAAGCCGGGGAGATTGTTGGGGCCCAGCGTTAGGTCTTGCAGGCCTCGGCCAACGTCGGCTCACGCTCTCAGCGGTAGCGGCCCGCTGCTGCTTGCGCTCCGGAGGGCGGACACCTCAAGCCTGATTCCTCGACCCCCGGCGCCTTCCCGTGCAGTTGCTTGTTTGTTGTGCGACTGGGACAGGGGCTGCACGTTCGACGCCTTGTTGACCATCTGGAGGCACGACACGACCCGGCTGGCTTTCTTGGTGGGGATGCAGATGTGGGCTTCCTCCGGGTCTTTCGGGCATATCTGGGCGCAGCTCATCCGCTCCCGCCATGATGTGCCCCCCGACTCCTCAGTGATGCTCTGCCTGACGTGCGGGGATGGGGGCAGCTGCTTCGGCCCCTCCACCAGCTTCGGCAGAGCGGCCTGTTCTTGGCCTCCATGATGCCGGGACTTAGACTGAACTTCATCACCGGCATGTTTGAAGGCGCTTGAAGATGGCGATCATAAAAAGTGTCTGTTTTTTTTTTTTGTTTTTTTTTTTTTTTACCAGGGACTGGTCCATGCCCACCAGGCCACAAAGTTCCCGGAAAAGGCACGTTCTAGGTGGGCTCTTTGTAAGCCCTGACAGATTGTTGATGGCTGGCGCTATTGATGTCTGTCCTCGCGGGATCAGTAGAACAGTGCCTGACCTGTATATGCTCAACAAATTTGAATTGTTTTGAACCTTGGTTCACTCTTTTTTTTTTTTTTAAAGACTTTATTTATTTATTTGACAGAGAGAGAGATCACAAGTAGGCAGAGAGAGAGGAGGAAGCAGGCTCCCCGCTGAGCAGAGAGCCTGACGAAGGGCTCGATCCCAGGCCCCTGAGATCATGACCTGAGCCGAAGGCAGAGTTTTAACCCACTGAGCCACCCAGGCACCTGGGTTCACTCTTGGACATCTGCGTATCCATTGCACTTGGGCGTCAGTGCAAGTCTGTATAGGTTCTCAAGTGCAGGCTTTTTTGTGGTGTGGTTTTGTGGCTTCGCAGGATGTGATTGTCCTGCGTGGAAATCAGCATACTGTCAGTGTCCAGGACCAAGGAATATACTCAGCTGGTTATATCTCATTCAGATCCTTGTCTTGAACTGCAAATTTTTTTTTTTTTTTCCATTAGTTCAAGATCCAGAGAGCCTTTGGGAATACAGACTCTAAAGGCCCACCTTTCCTATGACGTTCAGCAGCCTTTGGAAAGCCCTGAACTGGCCCTGTGCGCTGTGGGATCTCCAGACACTGTAAGTCCTCTTTCCCCACAGCGTGTGGATTCTGGAATACGGGCCATGCCACCCACTGCCTTTGTATTTGGCAGGGAATCCGCGGCTTCCTTGAAAGGGAAGAGATAGAGCCAGGGAGCAACCCAAAGAGAGGCAGGATAGCACAGTTATTAGAATAGATTTTGCAGTCATTGGCTAATCTTTTTTTTCCCCTCTCTGATCTTAAGATAAGTTTTATTGATTTTTATCTCCAGCTGATTCTTTTGCCATCTTCAATCTGCTGTTAAGTCCTTCCAGTGAGTTTTTCACCTGTTGTCCTTATGCCTTGTAGTCCATAAGCCTTGTTAGAGAAGACTGGTGGAAGGCCTGGGATGTTTCCCAGGTGCCTTTACCTGGGAAAGGCTCAATTTCTTTTTTTAAGTTTCTTTTTTCAATAAGAGGTAATTGACACATAACATTACATTAGTTTCAGGTGTACAACATTACAAAATGATTACAATAGGTCTGATGATTGTCTGTCACCATTCATACACCAGAAGTTTTTTGTTTTGTGATGAGTGCTTTTAAGATATACTTTCTTAACAACTTTCAAGTATAGAATATGTTATTACTATTATCTGTAATACAGTGTTATTAACTGTAGTCACCATGCTGTACATTACATCCCCATGACATTTATTTTATAACTGGAAAATTTGATAACAGGACCTTTTGACCCCACATCACCCATTTCATCTACCCCTTACCCCACCCCTCTGATAATCACCATTCTGTCCTCTGTATCTATGAGCTTGTTTTTTTTTTCTTAATTCCATATATAAGTGAGATCATATAGTAGTTGTCTTTTTCTGACTTATTTCACTTAGCATAATGCCCTTAAGATCCATCCATGTTGTGTAAGTAGCAAGAGTCCATTCTTTTTCATGGCTGTATAATAGTCCATTGTGTATATGTGTCTATACAACAATTTCTTGATTTATTCGTTCATCAGTAGACACTTAAGTTGCTTCTGCATCTCGGCTATAGTCAGTAATGCTGCAGTGAACGTGGGGTGCAGATATATCTTTTGTAATTTGTTTTTTTGTTTTCTTGGGATAAGTGCCCAGAAATAGAATTGCTGGGTCACATGGTAGTTCTATTTTTAATTTTTTGAGGAGCCTGCATACTGTTTTCTGTGCTGGTTGTACCAATTTACACTCCACCAACAGTGCACGGGGCTCCCTTTTATCCACATCCTCTTCAGTACTTGTTATTTCTTGTCTTTGATACTAGCCGTTCTGACATGTGTAAGGTGATATCTCATGATAGTCTTGATCTGCATTTCCCTGATGATTAGTGATACTGGGCATCTTTTCATGTGTCTGTTTGCCATTTGTATGTTTTCTCTGGAAAAATGTCTATTTTGGTACTTTGCCCATTTTTAATTGGTTGGGTTTTTTTTGCTATAAATTTGTATGATTTTTTTGGTGTAGTTTGGATATTAGGTGCTTATCAGATGTATGATTTGTAAAATTTTTCTCCCATTCAGCAGGTTGCCTTTTCATTTTGTTGATGGTTTTCTTTACTATGTGGAAGGTTTTTAGCTTGATCTTGTCTCACTTGTTTATTTTTGCTTTATTGTCTTTGCTTTTGGAGTTAGATTTTAAAAAAATGTCGCCAAGACCTATGTCTTCTAGTAGTTTCATGGCTTCAGGGACAGGACTCAACTTTTAAATTTTTTTTTTTTTTTTTTTTTTAGTATAGTTGACACATTGTGTCATAATAGTTTCAGGTGTACCACTCAGTGAATTGACAAGTTTATGTTATGCTATGTTCACCAAAGGTATAGCTACCATCTGTCTCATTACACAGCTATTTCACTGGCTCTGTTCTTTATGTTCTGCTTTTTAATTCCATAGGACTCAATTTCTAAACTCTGTTATCCTCTGAGGATCTTGCCAGAACTTGACTTTGGGCACTGTTAGGGTAGGTCTGGACTAAGCCTTGCTCTGGATTATGTTCCTTAGTCTCTAGGCATGGCCTTTCTGGTGTCACAGCTGGTGCCCAGCTTTGTTGAAAGATACACAGCTTGGAGTCTGGTCAGCAGAAGTCTCCCCAGTGGTGAGGACATTCAGTGGTCTAGGGTAGGAAGAATAGTTAAAGGAACTCTGGGCTTGAAAAAGACCTCAGTAGGGCCTGAGGAGTAGATGACACATAGCAGGGGCTGTCACATGATAGGGAGGAGGGATAATGACTTTGTGGCCTTGGGGTTTAATGATAGCATCCAATTAATTGGTGGTGGGGTGTCTTAAAGGACACGATTCTCAGTTCAGAATAAAAAAATATTATTTTTTAATTGTTAGAGTAGTCTAAAGGTAAAAATGTCTAGGAAGAGAGGAGTTTATTGTTTTAAAGCTGACTAAATAAAGATTAAATGATCCTTTTAGGAAATGTTGAAAAGATGATGCCAGTATCGGATGAGGATTGAGTTTAAGAACTTTTGTGGCTCCTCTCAGTATGGCATTCTTTGATTCACTGAGCTTTCATTGTTTTAGTGAAAACCCTAGTTGTTTTTTTCACTATGGTACAGTGAGGGAGTCCCCCTTTCTGTGTGTAATGGAAAGAGCATTGCTTATGGAAGTACACCTGGGTTTGAACCCCTGATCTGTCATTTTCTAGCACACTTTCAGAGAGAACCAACGTTAAGTCCCAAGCCTCCGTTTCTTAATTTTTACAATAAGGGTGCTACCATATTTACCTCCTAAGATCGTTGTGACTATAAAGTACTAGATTGTACCTGACATGCATTCTACTGCAGGAGCACTTGTCAGTAACATTAATGGTATTGTGATTACTATTGTTAGCTTAAAATTTTGATCAGTTGATTCTGTTTCTAAGAATTTCTTTAAAATATATTCATGGCTGCACATAAATTGTTCATTATGATATATATATATTTATATATGTAATTTTTGTTATAATGGGATGATAAACACTGATAATCAAATTACATATATATGTATATATAGAATGGATAATAAAATTTAGGTTTTATTTTTAGTCTTTTTTCTTCTCTAAACTTTCCTCTGTGGATATGTATTATTATAATAATCATAATCAATCATAATAAAACATGTAAGGAAAGAGTCAATTCTTCAAGTGTTTCCTAAAAGGCTGAGGCATCTCCCTTTGGTTTCTGACTCTCTGCAGACTGATATCATGAAATTCGAGCAGCTGAATGTTGACAGGTGACTTGAAATTGTGATGATGACAGTTATAACCCAGTGTTGTGCAACAGCGTTTCCACTGAGGCTCAGTTTCCCAGTCTGGATGTCAAGGAATGGAAAGTGTTATATGATATGTTTTGGACGCCAGGGTTGTGTTGGTGGGTAGAGGTTGAGTGGGTGTGAGTGAGGGGTAAGGGATGGTAGTAGGAGGAGGACACACAAGCTTGTAGATACTAGCCAGCCGGTGGTGTAAACTTCTCCAAAGGAAGTTTATAAAGACTAGGAAAGAAGTTTGTAAGACCTGGAAAACAAGGGAGGAGGAAGGAAGGAATAGGGAAAGAAGGAAGAAGAAAAGAAGGAAGGAAACAAACAAGATGGTGGGGAAGAGGAATGAAGTGCAATGCTTTTGGCAAACACTTGACCATGGGCAATAGTCCTTGTTAAAGAACACAACACTGATAATGACAATTTAGAAAATTAACTTTTATCATCATATGGAGTCTCTAGAAAGTTCTTTTCCAGTGATTCTGAGTCCTGGCTAAATGAAGAGTATTATCTCAAAAGCTCCTTCATTTTTGTTTACTGGCAGTATTGCTATTGCTTCTAAGTTACTGAAACCCAAGTCATCGAGGTCCAGCAACCTGGGTTCACCACACGTATGGGTTCCACAAAGTGGGAGGAAAACTTTTAAACTTTCTGAACAGAGTGCTGGGCAAAAACTGGTTAACCCAACGGGGCGCAGCTTTTCACCCTGCAGTGAAATGATTGATGGGCAACCAAGGACAGGAACACTCCTCCAGCAGATTATTGTAAATTGTTAATAGAAGCTCGCTGTTCACTGGGAAAGTGGGGGCAGTTTACGGGCTATTTATTCATTTTTTTTTTAAAGATTTTATTTATTTATTTGACAGAGAGAGAAATCACAAGTAGACAGAGAGGCAGGCAGAGAGAGAGGAGGAAGCAGGCTCCCTGCCGAGCAGAGAGCCCGATGCGGGGCTCGATCCCAGGACCCTGAGATCATGACCTGAGCCGAAGGCAGAGGTTTAACCCACTGAGCCACCCAGGCGCCCCTATGGGATATTTATTCTTGAAGGAGGGGGAATCTAGCGGTGATTAGCGATCTAGGTAATTTGGGATTGAAGGACACCCAGCTAATGAAGAATAAGTGTTAGAGGATAGCAGGGTTCTTGTCTCATGGAGTCAAAGATGAATCTCAAGGACACAAAAGGGCGAAGTGAAGTGAAAGTTTATTAAGTGAAGAGGAGAACAGAAAGAAAAGAGGAAGCTCTCTGGAGTGAGAGGGTCCGGAGTGGGTTGCCACTGTGGGCTTTTACCAGCGGTCTTTCATTGAGAGCTGACGGGGAAACTTGTGGCCTTGAGATTCCGATGTCCTCTCGGTTTGACCAAGGACTATTGATAACACCCTTAATGGCTTACTTCTTTGAGGTCTGGTCATCTTCTGTGATTACAGCATAGCTGCCAAAAAAATATACTCCCTAACATCCAGGGATAGGTGGTCTGGTTTGGTCCCTTGTCTCTGGTTTTGTACACCTCAGCATTTCTACACCCTTGGGATTTCTGTGAGCCTGGTCAGGTAGCCCCATGCATGAGCCTAGTCAGGGGAGTTGGCGGCCTCCTGTCTTTCCCTGCTATACTTAACCCTTTCCTGACACATAAAGGGGGGGCCCATTTCTACTACTGGAGATCTGTTTACCGTTCAGTACCTCCCTTTTCATTGAAATTTAAGCCTATGAAGAAAGGGCTGATTATCCAGGAAATTTGTTTTTCTGGAGGTAGATTTTCAAATGGGGAGGATCAGGGTGTAACCCAAGAAGGGTTCTAGGGGACATTTCAAAGCCCCTTTTGGATCCATAAATCTAAGAGTTCGTTTCCTTTCAACCATCTTAATGGATTTCTAATACAACCAGAGTATTAGTATTCAGAAATGTTAAAATATAGTCAGGTCTGAGCTTTATAGAAACTGCTTTTGGAAAACATGCTATTCTAAGCCCGTTAGTAATTAGAAGTAATTACTAAACAGCTTCTGTCATAGGTGAGGGTTCTATATTGCCTTAGAAGTCACATAATAAATGGCTCATGGTAAACCTAGGTTTGTTTGCTCACCTAGGAATGAGGGGTAATATAAGTCAATAACGTGAAAATAGAAGACATAAAAGGAAAATTAAATTTTCAAATAACATCTCCAAATGTCATTGAAACTAATGGAGTTGCAAGAGGTGAATAAAAACGCAATCTGTTTGGTGTTTAGTGTTTCTTGTGTGCTCATTAAGCATTTTTTTCTTTTTTCCTTTTTTTTTTTTTTTAAGATTTTTATTTATTTATTTGACAGAGAGAGATCACAAGTAGACAGAGAGGCAGGCGGGGGGTGGGGGGGAAGCAGGCTCCCCGCTGAGCAGAGAGCCTGATGCGGGGCTTGATCCCAGGACCCTGAGATCATGACCTGAGCCAAAAGCAGAGGCTTAACCCACTGAGCCACCCAGGCGCCCCTAAGCATTTTTTCTTGGGGTTGCTCTTCAGAATGCTAATGCCAGGAATTTAATGCAATGAGATCTGAGGGCAAGGAGAGGCTTGCTTCCTCCCAGGAAGTCTGGCATTCTCAGAACACAGCCGCCACTTCTTTTCAGAGGACCCAATTTGTCTGTATCTAAGTTTTGCTGTTTATTTTCTTGGTGAGGTTTATCCAGTTCCCTCTTAAGAAAGAAAACATGGAAAGTACACAATCAGTGAGTCCAGGGAAGGTCTGGTTTTCATTGGGGCAGAAATATTAATTAGGCGGTAGTGACACCACCTGGTCTTCCTGGGAATCTTCACTCAATCAACTCATTAGAAAAACGGACCCATTTTTATTACACGTGCTTAAACTGTGTCAGGCACAGTAAACACAGTATAAGAAATGGAAGGGCCCTGATCTCGCAGGATGTATTATCTAAGGAATATAAAAAACATAAATAAATATATATATATCTTCTTACCTCCACTGCCTCGCCCTCCAGAAATTCTGATTCAGGAGGTTAAGAGTGGGAGTGGTGTCCTGGCATCCGTACATATTTTTTTTTCTGAGAATTCCAATTATTACTTGGGTGTGGGGAGTGAATCAGGGCAGGACTGCTGCTAACATACCTAGAGAAATACTTGAGAAATGAGAGAACCAAAGGACCGGAAGAATTCAGACCAAGGGAGAGCAAGGTTAGGTGGGGTCATCAGAGAGACTCTCATGAGGAAGGGATAATTGCAGGTGTATGTAGAAGAGCAGAGAGGTTAAAAGATAACAACAATAATAAGGTAATAAAAGCAAGAAGATATTCCAGGAGAGAGGGAAGGCATTTTATCCCCTACATATGCTGTTTAATACTCTAATTCTATAATTTCAGTGTGTATTCTGGATTCTTAGGGAACAAATGAAATGTTCTCTAACCTGTGCTTTCAATACCTACTGTGATCTTATTTCCCCTGAGTTTACCAAGTGTGTCAGAGTATGGTCACAAAAACAGAAACCAGTTCTGTTTCAAATAAAAGTTTCAAAAAGAGGGAATTTAAAATAAACCTTGGTCTTATGGGTGTTTGAAGGGATGGAAGAGAGCTAAAGAGAAAAAGGAAGGGGGCTCGAGAAGTAAAAAGGATAAAGAATAATATCTAGAGATAAGTGTGTATCTGTAGGAAGCAGCTATCAATTCTAGGGAAAGGGGGAATAAAAGGAAACAGGGGTTGTTATAAAACCCAAGAGCAGGTTTCTAGGGGTTCCTTCTAACCACTGCTAGGACTGTGGAGAATGGTCTCTGACCAGTT
The DNA here is from genome assembly GCF_010015895.1 of Lontra canadensis. Classification (NCBI taxonomy): domain Eukaryota; kingdom Metazoa; phylum Chordata; class Mammalia; order Carnivora; family Mustelidae; genus Lontra; species Lontra canadensis. The sequence goes on from NW_022631025.1 coordinate 5,440,803, forward strand.
CAGGGACCATCGGAGAAGGGCAGCTACCGCAGAAGCTTTGATCACTGACAGTTTGCAGCTCTTTCCAGAAATGGGAACAGAAGAAAAAGATTATGAGGCAGAAAGAATTTTCTTTCAGAATTGAACAGAAAACTAGCAATCAGGGGAATCTGGGGGATGTAGTTTGTAGGTACCAATCCTGGCAGTACAGAATCGAGGGAAGAAGGTGGGGGTGCAGCTGAGAGGCGACAGTTAGGGAACAGCCACACCAGGTTAGATGAAAGAGGAAGACAGCTAGACTTGTCTCAGAGGTTCACGCATGACTGCCAGCAGGTACTAGTGCGAGAATATGCCCCAGTCTTGTGCCAGTCCCATGGCAGCTCAGTCCAAAGGGAGAAGGAAGCTTGTGACTTTGGTGAAGACTGTATGAACTTGCAACTCTTGCCTTGGCCTTTCTTGTGTTAACCGGATCCACCCACCTGCCCGTCCATCTGTCCATCTGCCCGTTCATCCATCTGGTTAGCGCCTGTTGTATGCTAGACACTGTGGTAGGCACTGGGGGTCCAAAAATAGAGCCATACTGCCCTCCTGAACTAGTTTCCAAGCCGGACAGGAAGTTAATGAATTTGATAGTCCTAAAACTACTGTAACTAATAATCATATCATTTATTCCTTAGGTTTTTCAAAGTACTTTCCCATCTCCTAAAATTCTCATAAGATTAAAAAAACTTCATGTGGAACATATTTTTATTTATTTCCTACCTACAAACTTTCTAGGAACATTGTATATCCTTTTGTTATAAGGACACTGACATTTTTACTGTTAAGCTCCTTTTTGATGTTGGTTTTCTTCTCTGACCAGTGACTATCCTGAATCTCTCCCGTATTTATAGGACTCCGCGGTGCTACCATTCTAAATCCTGTGGCAGTTTCTCTCTTCCCTTGTTTTTCTTCCAGTTTGTATGGCCTCTTTCACTCTTGGGTTTGTCTGTTTTCTTCCATCATCTTCACCAACTGGCTCTTGTCGATCAAGCTGAGAGATATTTTGAGAGATCAGACGTTGCTGTGAGTCCCTTTCTACTGCCCAACTCTTGGGAAGGTCTTACCTTTCCTGACTCAGAACTTTATATTGAATCAAGTCTACTTTATGCTTTCTACTGGTTTCATTTTACTTCATTTTCTTTAAAAAATCTTAACTATATGTTTGTATTTGATTGATAATGACCATTGTTTCTCAGAGTGCTTTAAATGGACTACCTGGTTCTGAATCGCCTAGCGATGACTAAATATGCAGACTTTTTGGCCAGCTCCGGTCCTACGGATTTGTAGTCTCTGGTGTGTAGCCCAGAAATACTCATGTTTAACCAGTTCCCTGGATGACTGTGTCACGTTAAGGAGAATTGCGCTGGGAGTGCCTGGGTGGCTCAGTGAGTTAAGTGTCTGCCTTCAGCTCAGGTGATGATCTGGGGTGCTGGGATGGAGCCCTGAACTTGGCTCCCTGGTCAGCAGGTATCTGCTTGTCCCTCTCCCTCTGTCCTCCCACCATCCCCCCACCCCTACTCGTGCCCTCGCTCTCTCTCTCTCTGTCAAATAAATAAATAAAATCTTAAAAAAAAAGATGCACTGGTAGAGGCATTTGCCTTCGGCTCTGACATTTTTCTTCTCACCTCCTTTGCTGCTTTTGAAAATACTGTTATCTGAATACTGTCTTATCAGACTTCAGAGATGGGCAGTAGTGATTTGAAGTTTGCCTCCTTACTCCTGTAATCATTTTGCTTTGAACTAGTTATACTCTTTTTTCTGTTAGTAGCATACAAGCCAAAATGCCTTCTAGATTTGCAACCTTGTCTCAAAATACTCCTGTATTTGCATATATTGACGTCAGGATATGGATGGTGAAAGTGGGGCTCAGAAAGAGTCAGGGACATGTTCAAGGTCACACAGCTAGTTAGTTCTAGGGCTGAGATTGGAACCCAGGCCTCTTGGGATCCTTTTACTGTATATATCCTCTCAAGTCACATCTCTTTTTTTTAAAATTGGCATTAGTGATACAAGACACACACACACACACACACACACACACACTTGCTTTCACCCTTTGCAATGTACTGTGACATATATTGAATATTGTCCCTTTTTTCATGCCAACCTTCTGCAAAAGTAAGGTGACATCTTTTCTCTAAGTGCAGAAAGATCCTTGAAAATGCCTCTCTCATCACCAAGGCCACTGTGAATTAACACAGTTCATTCCCTGAGTGGTGCTGATTGCAAATGGGGAGGGATGGCACACACTGATGTGAAACAGTTATGATAATTTCAAGGTCCACTGAAATAGAAGAAAACAAGTCAGCTGCCACCATCCAGTAGAAATGAAGCAACCCAAGGTTTAGCTCCCAGAACCTGAAATCTCATCAACTCAGAACAGCTTATAAGCATTTACGTGTTTATTCTCCCATCTCTAGATAATTTGCACTAAAAGAAGGGACGGATGTTGTCAATCTTCCAAAATGCCTGATAATTCCAAAGTCGTCTAGATTTGGCTTTGCAACGTGTTTTTATGTTTAGTATTTGAATTTGGGCTTAATGTATTCTGAGAAATTACAACATTTTAAATAACAAGAACACATCAGTGAAAACTAGGAAACAATTTCTGGCTTTCTCATCCTGCCTCTTGATTTAATGCTTCGTCCTCTTTCTGGTCCATGCTAGGCATGGCAGGTGATCTGTCATTGCGCCAACTAAAATGGAATCTCCGTTTTTGTTTCTCATTCTCTTTCACACATATAATTATTGTATTTATTACATAGGATTGATGTGGGGTTGCCAGATAAAATACAGGATGCCCAGGTGAATTTTAATTTCAGGTAGACAACATAAATTTTTAGTATAAGTATGTTTCCAATGTTTCAGATAAATAATGAATAATTTTAGCATAAGTGTGTTCCATATAGTTCAGATAAACATTGAATAATTGCATTTCAGACATGTTTATACTAAAAATGTTTCAGTATTGATCTGAAACTCTAACTGAATTGGTGCCGCATACTTTTATTTCCAGCCCTGACAGCTGTTGGGATTAGGGCCTCATGAGACAATACGTGTACAGTATCGTGCACGTAGTCAATGTTCAGTAGAGATGCATTACAATGATGTTCGTAACTGACTTCCTGCAGGCCCTAACTAATAATAATAATTAGCATTGGCCTTACTTTACTATTTCCAAAGCTGCCTTGTATTCATGACTGTTCTGATCCTCTCAGTGACTCTCTGGTATGTCCTTCACCAGATGAGGAAATTAAGCCTCATAAACAGTAGGTTTTACTGACTGTAGAATAGTCCACAGTACGCCATTAACTCTTTTGCTTCGTAGACACGTAGTTTTGAATACTGGTGTCATTTCTGGTTGTTGCTGCTGTAAATATTATTGAAATGACTGTCTGAGAGTGTAACTTCTTTTTTTTTTGGCGGGGGGGGGCAACTGTGTTATGAGCTTTATAGGTCAGAGACCAAAATTGTTGTGTTCTCCATCTCGCAATAAAAAATACTGCTCTGTACATATTTCCTCAATGAATGCAACTTCCAGATTATTGCTAGATTCTTCCAATGATGAAAATAGCAATAATATTAATACCATCTTATGGTACACTTGCCATATTCTAGGTGGCTTAAATTTGCTCAAATTTAAAATTTGCTTTAATCTTCCTACAACTTGGTGAAATAGGTAACAGTATTACCCCACATTATGGGTGAGGCACTGGGGCACAAAGAAGTCAGGCGTTTTCTTGCCCACTTGTTTGGCTAGTAAGCAGTGAAGCTGGGAGACAGTGTCAGGTGACCTGTTGCAGAGCCTGCATTCTTGTCCATGGCACTCTGCAGCCTCCAGCTGTGGAATCAGTGACACCAAGAGCATGCACATGTGCATGTGATGCACGTTGCCAAAGTGCTTTCCAGAAAGATTGTACCAGGAACTCATGAATGTCTCAAGACTGTTGTTTTTTTTTTTTTAAGATTTTGTTTATTTATTTGACAGAGATCACAAGTAGGCAGAGAGGCAGGCAGAGATGTGGGGGGGTGAAGCAGGCTCCCCGCTGAGCAGAAAGCCCGATGTGGGGCTCGATCCCAGGACCCTGAGATCATGACCTGAGCTGAAGGCAGAGGCTTAACCCACTGAGCCACCCAGGTGCCCCTCAACTCTGCTTTTTCAGCATTGACTCTTCTCATTAAAACTTTTTCTTCTTATCCGATAGGCATGAAATAGTATCTAACAGCTTTTAAATTGTATTTATTTGATTAAAAAGGTTGAACTTTTTAAGAATATGGTTTAAGAAATTCTATTTCTTCTTTTATAAGGTATGTATTTATATCCACACCCTTTAGCATATTAGTGTTGAACCAGTTGCACGCGTTCTGTTGTTGTTTGCTGCAAAGAACAAATTAAACTGGCTTGTCTTTTAGTTTTGTGTTTGGATCTTTGGCTTATGAAGTTTAACTGTAGAGAGAGAGGTGTGTCAGTCTTGTTTTTTGTGACTTCTTCTGCCCAGCATTTTTATAAACTTCTTTTTTTTTAAGATTTTATTTATTCATTTAACAGAGAGGGAGAGTACAAGCAGGGAGAGCATCAGGCAGAGTGGTAGGAAGGAGAAGCAGGCTCTCTGTTGAGCCAGGAGCCAGATGTGGGACTCTATCCCAGGGTCCTGGGATCACGACCTGAGCCGAAGGCAGCCGCTTAATGAACTGAGCCACCCCGGCATCCCTGTCCAGCATTTTAAACTGGACATTATAAGCCATTGCTTTTTCAAAGGCTTTCTTTAGGAAGAACTGTCTTCAGCTTCTGAAAGTTCTCAGATTCTCCTAATAGTCAAGATGCTTGACCCCTAAAAGATGGTCAGTTTTTCTTTCTGAATCTTTCTCAGCAGACCCCTTTTGCCTTCTCCCGAAGAGGACCCTTTGCCCTTTCTTCCAGTAGGGGCTTGTTCTCTCGTAAGATCAGGTCTGAGAATATTTAAGGAACAAGAGTAAATGATTTCTTTGAAAAAAAAAATCTAGATTGCTAATCCAGCTGAATGACAGTAATAAGGCTTTATGTTATGTCTGGTGTTTTAGCAGACTTCAGCACTTTTCCCATATATGACCTCAGCATCTCTGTGAGTTCCACTGTTCAGGTACTCTCTCCCTTTCCCAGATGAAGGGTCAGGGACTAAGGAGTTAAGTGACCCAAGGTCACCGAAACTCGTGTAGCTCGGATGGCAACCTGGTTATTATAACACCAGCTCTTGTGATTTTTTCACTACTCTGGAGTTGTTTTGTTTGTTGTTTATAAACAACTTACTGTTGAAACAAGCAAGCTAAATACAGTGTCATTTTCCTTGCAAGTATTGTTTAGAAGGTTCTGAAATGTTCCACTCATATCAGAATGTTATCAGTTGGGGACCAGAAGCTCTCTGAGCATTTGCTTTATGTGCACATATTTTTTAAAAAGCTAATAAACAATGATGTTTATTTTCTATTACTGTAGAAGCAAACCTTTTCTTAAAGAGGGGCCTGCGGTTGTGCTTAGTTGGTATTTCTCATACCCTCACATACTAGAAAGCTAAGTGTCTTCTGATTATCTTTTGTGTCAGCCACAAGATGGTACCCTTGCACAGCCTAGAGAGAGCATGGGTCAGATATGGGAGAATTCAAAAGATCCAATAGAAAGGAGATTCATTTTAGGTTAAATTGTAGCATGAACACATAAGTCTTGCTTTTATGTTCGGTGTTCTAAAATAGACCGAAGTTATGTTCCTTCATTAAAGGTGAAAAGGAGATTTGTATATCCTGTAATACCTCTTTTCTTTATACCCATGCTGCTCTTGCCCTTAAAAAAAAAGCCAAGGTTCTTTTTGTCCTACAAAAATATTTGGACCTCCTTCATTTCTACTGAAGGAGAAATGTGGGAATCGAGTAGGCTTGATTGAAACCCCCCTTCCCTTCAAACCTGGGAGCATTCCTTCTCCTTTGGAGAGTGCTGACTATAGAGGTGAGAAGGGACTTGCAATTCAGTTTTGCAAGATGGTAAATGACTAAGAATAGTGTTTCATGTCAGGAGAAGATGGGATTTGCCTCGAAGACCAAGCAGAGAGAGCAATCAGAGCACTATTTACAATAATGAAAAGTTAGAGCAAAGCAGATGTCCAGCAGTGGGGAGTGGGATGGAACAACCATTTAAAGGCATTCAGTTGCACGTGATAAACAGCAAGTAGCAGAGGAATGTTCCAGCACATGGGAGAATGTTCAAGATGGATTCAGTTAAAAAATGGATCTCAAAAGAGTATATTCAGTTGTGTATGCATATGTGTGTGTGTGTGTGTCAAGAAGGATGCACAATAAGTAACAGTGGTTCCCTCTGAAAAGTGTAGCTAATTTACTTTTTTGACCTTGAGTGTTCTCTGCATTTTCTATAATAAGCCTGCTTTGTGTATGCGATCACTCAAAAGCTCTGTTGCCAACAAAGGTCTCATTTCTATCCTCACGTGGGGTAGATGTGATGCCTGGATTGACTGCCTCATCAGAATGAAGGAGGGGGGTCATTCCCCGAGAAAAGAATGCCTGTGTCAGCTTGGCTTGAATAGGCCTAGCTGTCTTGAGGGCCTCAGGCTGGGTCGGTGTGAGGTGTTTATTTAAGGCACTGGTCAGTAATTTGTTGGGAGGCCTGCCTGTGCTGGCCCCAGTATTGTTTCTTTTCAAATATGCTAAGACATAGAAGTTTCAAGACAGCCAAAGTTGACCACCAGCACCTTCCATCTTTTTCCTTTGAAGGGGTGACTGGAGTAGAAAGTGGTCCATAGAGGGTTTTGCCCATAATAGCTATTGCCTCAAAGGAGGGGAGCTGTTCTCTTTTTGTAACTGCTCTTGGAGCAGAAATATTTGGCAGTTGCAACGTCTAATCAGAAAGCAGCATCACTGAAGCAGTTGCAATGGGCAGGTCCTTCTCTGGACATGAGTAGAAAATTAAATAACAGAGGTATGTATTTGGGCCAAGATTTCTTACATTACCTGAAAGCATCCCCACCACCTGTTCATTCATTGCAAGACGTGAAATGTGTCTGACAGAAAGGTGTATATGTGTGGTGTAAATTTATAGTCGCAGTTTGGAAATCCATGTTTTGCCCCAGATAAAGAAAAATTGTTAATTTCACACTGAGTGTTAGGAGGTTTTTTATAGACCCCAGAAAGAGAATTTGTCCAGGTGTTGTGTGTAACACTTACATGGTTCAAATTGATTCTTCTTCTGAATGGAGATGGGCCTCAGAAACAGCTTCAACACTTTGTCATCCTAGACTAGTGGTTCCCAAAGGCTAGTTTGCAGATCAGCTCTATCGGAATCACATGGGAGAGCTTTAAATACCCACTTTCCCTCCAGGCCACTTCCAAATTCTGGTTCAGTAGGTCTTCACTGGGCCCGCAGAACCCCAATCTCCCAGGGGACTCTGAAGTTGGGATGACCCAGACCTACAGGGCGAGGGAGCCTCTAACTGCTCCTTTTCCCTGTTTAATGCAGCAGATAGTCAGCGACGTCTGAGGATGGTGTTCTGCCTTCCCCACATCCCATCATGGTGCCAGCCTAGTCCAGTTTCATGAAACTAAGCAGCTTTTAAAAACTTGTAAATCACAGGGCTCCATGTTTTCATACATTTGGAATTTAGGGGACACAGAAACCACTTTCCTAGGGGTGGTGCCTGGTTCTGAGATGTGGCATTTAATAATCCAACTTGTATTTTTCTTGATGACACTTTTTTTTTGCCTTCTGCAAGCATTTATTCAGTGCTACTAGGATGAGTCTGTGCGTGAAGTACTGAGGTGGATAGAAAGAGCCGCCGTCATCCCTGGCCCTGAGAATTCACTGTCCATCAGAGCCTGGGGAAGGACAGTGAAGTCGTCTACTACGCGGAGTGACATCCGCCCTGGTGTCAGGGGTGAGAAGAGTATGGGTGGAATGAGAACGCAGGACTCCGTCAGGCGTTGGATGAGCTATCATCATTTTAGTACCTTCCCCAATTCTTGACTCCATTTTTAAGGTTCACTAGGAAAATCATTTATTTTAACAAGTATAGGCCCTCTAAGCAAATACTGCTTGTAAAAAGATTTTCTCCCTTTAGTTATCAGACAGTATAATTTAACAAAATTAGTTAAAACTAGGAAGCTTTCTCGAAGGAGCTTCCTGAAGTCTAGTAGTTAGTGCGAGTGCTGTGATGATGATGATGATGATGATGATGATGATGAAGAAGAAGAAGAAGGTGATTTTTGAGGGGAAGATTACTGTCTGCGTGTGGCCTATTCCATGAATGCCCAGCTGTATTCCATTGAATCCTGACTACAACCTTTGACTCTTTCTGAGGCAGCCTGCAACAGCGGGATGTATCCAGTGGCTCTTGCCGTTGGTGATATACCTGCTGGAAGTCACTGGTAGACTTGCTCGCCTCTTTCCTAACTGTAGATGGCTGCACCCAACCCCAGGAAGGTGCTTCTCCCCCCCACCTACGCCAGCATGCACTGCCTGCAGTGATGAGGTCTGTAGCCCTTATGTCTCCTGGGCTGGGGTATGTCCCTCTCTCTGGGTAGTGTTGGTTCATTTGTAAGTGTTTTTGGGGTTGTAAGTGTCATTTGGGGTTTGGTGGTAATCAGGATAGTAACTGGTTCCTTTTTGCCTGTAAAGGGTCAGCTGCGTAATTTGCAGGACTCAGTGCAAAATAAAAGTACAGGGATCCTTGGTTTAAAAAGCAGGAAAAAAGTGCCATGAAAGTTACTAAAATATAACACATTGTTCTTTCTTCTATAGTTTCTCTGGATTTGGTGTTTTAAATTTAACTTTGCTATTTAATGCCATTCTAAGCAATGAAAATTAAAAGCTTAAATTATTAGCATGAATTTTACCATTTATTATTACATTGTATAATGCCAGTTTTAAATGTAAGTATGAGAATGTTTAACTTGTATGCAGAATCGGTGTTGTTATATACAATTTGTGTTTCATAGCTCATGCATGCGTATGTAGTTTGTGCTTACTGAATAGTGGAATCATCGCATAAAGCTACTGCAGCTCTTCAGTTTCTCTTCTTGATATGTGCACATTCTACCAACATTCTCTCCTGATAAGTAAGGAAGAATTTAAAGGAAAAGGAGCTGAGGGTTGCCCTACTTTTCCCTTTCCTTCTATGACATCATTTTCAGCATAAGTGGTGGGCTAATCCTGGGAAGTAACATGATTAAGAAAGAATACGATAGGGGAGTCAAGATGGCGGAGAAGTAGCAGCTGAGACTACTTCAGGTAGCGGGAGATCAGCTAGATAGCTTATCTAAAGATTGCAAACACCTACAAATCCAACGGGAGATAGAAGAGAAGAACAGCAATTCTAGAAACAGAAAATCAATCACTTTCTGAAAGGTAGGACTGGCGGAGAAGTGAATCCAAAGGGATGGGAAGATAGACCGCGGGGGGAGGGGCCGGCTCCCGGCAAGCGGCGGAGCAACGGAGCACAAAATCAGGACTTTTAAAAGTCTGTTCCGCTGAGGGACATCGCTCCAGAGGCTTAACTGGGGTGAAGCCCACGCGGGGCCAGTGTGGCCTCAGGTCCCGCAGCGTCACAGAAGGATCGGGGTGTCTGAGTGTTGCAGAGCTCGCAGGTACTAGAACAGGGAAGCCGGCCACAGAGACGGAGCCGAGGAGTGAGCTCTAAGCTCGGGGTTACCTTGAACCGCTCGCAGGCTCGGTGAGCTCGGAGCGCGGCCGGAGGCCAGGGTGACGGGAGCAATTGGGCGCTGTTCTCTGAGAGCCCACTGAGGAGTGGGGCCCCGAGCTCTCGGCTCCTCCGGGCCGGAGACTGGGCGGCCGCCATCTTCATTCCCGTCCTCCGGAACTCTACGGAAAGCGCTCAGGGAACAAAAGCTCCCGAAAGCAAACCCGAGCAGATTACTCAGCCCGGGCCCTGGTAAGGGCGGTGCGACTCCGCCTGGGGCAAAGACACTTGAAAATCACTACAACAGGCCCCTCCCCCAGAAGATCAACAAGAAACCCAGCCAGGACCAAGTTCACTTACGAGGAGTGCAGTTTCAATACCAAGGAGAGCAGCGGAATTCCAGAGGAGCAGAAAGCAAAGCACGGAACTCATGGCTTTCTCCCCATGATTCTTTAGCCTTGCAGTTAATTTAATTTTTTCTCTTTTTCAATTTTTTTTCTCTTCTTCTGCTAAATTTTTTTAACTTTTACCCTTTTCTTTTTTAACGTTTTTTAACTAGTTTATCTAATATATATATATATATATATATATATTTTTCCTTTTTATATTTTTTTCATTATTGGTTTTCTTTTTTTATTTGTTTCTTTTTTCTTTTTTCTTTTTTTTTCTTTCTGAACCTCTTTTTATTCCCCCCCCCCCCTCACGATTTGGGATCTCTTCTGATTTGGCTAAAGCATATTTCCCTGGGGTTGTTGCCACCCTTTTAGTATTTTACTTACTCCTTCATATACTCTTATCTGGACAAAATGACAAGGCGGAAAAATTCACCACAAAAAAAAGAACAAGAGGCAGTACCAAAGGCTAGGGACCTAATCAATACAGACATTGGTAATATGTCAGATCTAGAATTCAGAATGACGATTCTCAAGGTTCTAGCTGGGCTCGAAAAAGGCATGGAAGATATTAGAGAAACCCTCTCGGGAGATATAAAAGCCCTTTCTGGAGAAATAAAAGAACTAAAATCTAATCAAGTTGAAATAAAAAAAGCTATTAATGAGGTGCAATCAAAAATGGAGGCTCTCACTGCTAGGATAAATGAGGCAGAAGAAAGAATTAGCGATATAGAAGACCAAATGACAGAGAATAAAGAAGCTGAGCAAAAGAGGGACAAACAACTACTGGACCACGAGGGCAGAATTTGAGAGATAAGTGACACCATAAGACGAAACAACATTAGAATAATTGGGATTCCAGAAGAAGAAGAAAGAGAGAGGGGAGCAGAAGGTATATTGGAGAGAATTATTGTAGAGAATTTCCCCAATATGGCAAAGGGAACAAGCATCAAAATCCAGGAGGTTCAGAGAACCCCCCTCAAAATCAATAAGAATAGGTCCACACCCCGTCACCTAATAGTAAAATTTACAAGTCTTAGTGACAAAGAGAAAATCCTGAAAGCAGCCCGGGAGAAGAAGTCTGTAACATACAATGGTAAAAATATTAGATTGGCAGCAGACTTATCCACAGAGACCTGGCAGGCCAGAAAGAGCTGGCATGATATATTCAGAGTACTAAACGAGAAAAACATGCAGCCAAGAATACTATATCCAGCTAGGCTATCATTGAAAATAGAAGGAGAGATTAAAAGCTTCCAGGACAAACAAAAACTGAAAGAATTTGCAAACACCAAGCCAGCTTTACAGGAAATATTGAAAGGGTTCCTCTAAGCAAAGAGAGAGCCTAAAAGTAGTAGATCAGAAAGGAACAGAAACAATATACAATAACAGTCACCTTAAGGGCAATACAATGGCACTAAATTCATATCTCTCAATAGTTACCCTGAATGTTAATGGGCTAAATGCCCCAATCAAAAGACACAGGGTATCAGAATGGATAAAAAAACAAAACCCATCTATATGTTGCCTACAAGAAACTCATTTTAAACCCGAAGACACCTTCAGATTTAAAGTGAGGGGGTGGAAAAGAATTTACCATGCTAATGGACATCAGAAGAAAGCAGGAGTGGCAATCCTTATATCAGATCAATTAGATTTTAAACCAAAGACTATAATAAGAGATCAAGAAGGACGCTATATCATACTCAAAGGATCTGTCCAACAAGAAGATCTAACAATTGTAAATATCTATGCCCCTAACGTGGGAGCAGCCAACTATATAAACCAATTAATAACAAAATCAAAGAAACACATCAACAATAATACAATAATAGTAGGGGACTTTAACACTCCCCTCACTGAAATGGACAGATCATCCAAGCAAAAGATCAACAAGGAAATAAAGGCCTTAAATGACACACTGGACCAGATGGACATCACAGATGTATTCAGAACATTTCATCCCAAAGCAACAGAATACACATTCTTCTCTAGTGCACATGGAACATTCTCCAGAATAGATCACATCCTTGGTTCTAAATCAGGTCTCAACCGGTATCAAAAGATTGGGATCATTCCCTGCATATTTTCAGACCACAATGATCTGAAGCTAGAACTCAATCGCAAGAGGAAATTTGGAAAGAACCCAAATATATGGCGACTAAACAGCATCCTTCTAAAGAATGAATGGGTCAACCAGGAAATTAAAGAAGAATTGAAAAAATTCATGGAAACAAATGATAATGAAAATACAACAGTTCAAAATCTGTGGGACACAACAAAGGCAGTCCTGAGAGGAAAATATATAGCGGTACAAGCCTTTCTCAAGAAACAAGAAAGGTCTCAGATACACAACCTAACTCTACACCTAAAGGAGCTGGAGAAAGAACAAGAAAGAAACCCTAAACCCAGCAGGAGAAGAGAAATCGTAAAGATCAGAGCAGAAATCAATGAAATAGAAACCAAAAAAACAATAGAACAAATCAACGAAACTAGGAGCTGGTTCTTTGAAAGAATTAATAAGATTGATAAGCCCCTGGCCAGACTTATCAAAAAGAAAAGAGAAAGGACCCAAATAAATAAAATCATGAATGAAAGAGGAGAGATCACAACTAACACCAAAGAAATACAGACAATTATAAGAACATATTATGAGCAACTCTATGCCAACAAATTTGACAATCTGGAAGAAATGGATGCATTCCTAGAGACATATAAACTACCACAACTGAACCAGGAAGAAATAGAAAGCCTGAACAGACCCATAACCAGTAAGGAGATTGAAACAGTCATCAAAAATCTCCAAACAAACAAAAGCCCAGGGCCAGATGGCTTCCCGGGGGAATTCTACCAAACATTTAAAGAAGAACTAATTCCTATTCTCCTGAGACTGTTCCAAAAAATAGAAATGGAAGGAAAACTTCCATACTCATTCTATGAGGCCAGCATCACCTTGATCCCCAAACCAGACAAGGATCCCATCAAAAAAGAGAACTACAGACCAATATCCTTGATGAACACAGATGCAAAAATTCTCACCAAAATACTAGCCAATAGGATTCAACAGTACACTAGAAGGATTATTCACCACGACCAAGTGGGATTTATTCCAGGGCTGCAAGGTTGGTTCAACATCCGCAAATCAATCAATGTGATAAAACACATTAATAAAAGAAAGAACAGGAACCATATGATACTCTCAATAGATGCTGAAAAAGCATTTGACAAAGTACAGCATCCCTTCCTGATCAAAACTCTTCAAAGTGTAGGGATAGAGGGCACATACCTCAATATTATCAAAGCCATCTATGAAAAACCCATCTCAAATATCATTCTCAATGGAGAAAAACTGAAAGCTTTTCCGCTAAGGTCAGGAACATGGCAGGGATGTCCGTTATCACCACTGCTATTCAACATAGTACTAGAAGTCCTAGCCTCAGCAATCAGACAACAAAAAGAAATTAAAGGCATCCAAATTGGCAAAGAAGAAGTCAAACTATCACTCTTCACAGATGATATGATACTATATGTGGAAAAGCCAAAAGACTCCACTCCAAAACTGCTAGAACTTGTACAGGAATTCAGTAAACTGTCAGGATATAAAATCAATGCACAGAAATCAGTCGCATTTCTCTACACCAACAACAAGACAGAAGAAAGAGAAATTAAGGAGTCCATCCCATTTACAATTGCACCCAAAACTATAAGATACCTAGGAATAAACCTAACCAAAGAGACTAAGAATCTATACACAGAAAACTATAAAGTACTCATGAAAGAAATTGAGGAAGACACAAAGAAATGGAAAAATATTCCATGCTCCTGGATTGGAAGAATAAATATTGTGAAAATGTCTATGCTACCTAAAGCAATCTACACATTTAGTGCAATTCCTATCAAAGTACCATCCATTTTTTTTCAAAAAAATGGAACAAATAATCCTAAAATTTATATGGAACCAGAAAAGACCGCGAATAGCCAAAGGAATATTGAAAAAGAAAGCCAAAGTTGGTGGCATCACAATTCTGGACTTCAAGCTCTATTACAAAGCTGTCATCATCAAGACAGCATGGTACTGGCACAAAAACAGACACATAGATCAATGGAACAGAATAGAGAGCCCAGAAATAGACCCTCAACTCTATGGTCAACTAATCTTCGACAAAGCAGGAAGGAATGTCCAATGGAAAAAAGACAGCCTCTTCAATAAATGGTGTTGGGAAAATTGGACAGCCACATGCAGAAAAATGAAATTGGATCATTTCCTTACACCACACACGAAAATAGACTCAAAATGGATGAAGGACCTCAATGTGAGAAAGGAATCCATCAACATCCTTGAGGAGAACACAGGCAGCAACCTCTTCGACCTCAGTCGCAGCAACATCTTCCTAGGAACATTGCCAAAGGCAAGGGAAGCAAGGGCAAAAATGAACTATTGGGATTTTATCAAGATCAAAAGCTTTTGCACAGCAAAGGAAACAGTTCACAAAACCAAAAGACAACTGACAGAATGGGAGAAGATATTTGCAAACGACATATCAGATAAAGGACTAGTGTCCAGAATCTATAAAGAACTTAGCAAACTCAACACCCAAAGAACAAATAATCCAATCAAGAAATGGGCAGAAGACATGAACAGACATTTCTGCAAAGAAGACACCCAGATGGCCAACAGACACATGAAAAAGTGCTCCATATCACTCGGCATCAGGGAAATACAATTCAAAACCACAATGAGATACCACCTCACACCAGTCAGAATGGCTAAAATTAACAAGTCCGGAAATGACAGATGCTGGCGAGGATGCGGAGAAAGGGGAACCCTCCTACACTGTTGGTGGGAATGCAAGCTGGTGCAACCACTCTGGAAAACAGCATGGAGATTCCCCAAAATGTTGAAAATAGAACTACCCTATGACCCAGCAATTGCACTACTGGGTATTTACCCTAAAGATACAAACGTAGTGATCCGAAGGGGCACGTGCACCCGAATGTTTATAGCAGCAATGTCTACAATAGCCAAACTATGGAAAGAACCTAGATGTCCATCAACAGACGAATGGATAAAGAAGATGTGGTATATATATACAATGGAATACTATGCAGCCATCAAAAGAAATGAAATCTTGCCATTTGCGACGACGTGGATGGAACTAGAGGGTATCATGCTTAGCGAAATAAGTCAATCAGAGAAAGACAACTATCATACGATCTCCCTGATATGAGGGAGAGGAGATGCAACATGGGGGGTTAATGGGGTAGGAGAAGAGTAAATGAAACAAGTTGGGTTTGGGAGGGAGACAAACCATAAGTGACTCTTAATCTCACAAAACAAACTGAGAGTTGCTGGAGGGAGGGGGGTTGGGAGAGGGGGGGTGGGGTTATGGACATTGGGGAGGGTATGTGCTATGGTGAGTGCTGTGAAGTGTGTAAACCTGGAGATTCACAGACCTGTACCCCTGGGGGGGGAAAATATATATATATATATGTTTATAAAAAATAAAATTAAAAAAAAAAGAAATATGATAGATCCTTGGTCATTCATATTTCTGTCTTCTTTCTATATTCAAAGCAAACTCTGGTTCAAGTGGAAAGAGTGGCCTAAGGTGTCAGTAGATGTAACATGCTCATTTGTACTCTTTCGAGTACTGAACTTCCACGCATATAGATTCTGTACTCACACGGCGTCGCAAATGCTGTATGCAGACACAGCAGCAAGGAACAATGACAGATGTGCATGTTGTGTGTGTCTCCTCCACTCAGGCTTATGCTCCATTATTCCATCAGATTTCACTTACATGACTGAAGTTCAAAGATAAAATTATTATGAATCAAAGAAGTAAATGAGAGATCTAAAGCATAAAACTCCTAGAAGAAAACATTGGCAGAAGTCTCTTTGACATTGGCCTTAGAAGCCTATTTATAGATCTATTTCCTTGGGCAAGAGAAACAAAAACTAAGATAAACTATACTTCATGGGGCACCTGTGTGGCTCAGTTGGTTAAGGTGCTGCCTTTGTCTTGGGTCGTGATCCTGGGGTCCTGGGATAGTGTCCCATGTCGGGTTCCCTGCTGAGTGGGGAGACTGCTTCTCTCTCTCCCTTTGCCTCTGCCTGCCACTCTGCCTACTTGTGTTCTCTCTCTATCAAAAAGATAAATAAAATCTTTAACAACAACAACAACACCTATACTTCACCAAAATAAAAAGCTTTTGCATAGTGAAGGAAACCATCAACAAAATGAAGAGACAAACTACTGAATGAGATAAGATATTTGCAAATGACATAGCCAGTAAGGGATTAATACTAATATCTAAAATATATAAAGAACTTCTATAACTCAACACCAAAGAAACAATTAAAAAATGGGCAGAAGAGCTGAATAGACATTTTCCAAAGGAGACATACAGATGCCCGACAAACACACGTGAAAAGATGCTCAGGTTCACTAGTCATTAGGGAAATGGAAATCAAAACCAGTGGAGATATCACCTTCTACCTGTTAGAATGGCTAGCATCAAAAAGACAAGAAGAAATAAATGTTGACAAGGATTTGGAGAAAAAGGAACCCTTGTGCACTGTTGATGAGAATGTAAATTGGTACAGCTACTGTGGAAAATAGTATGGAGGTTCCTCCAAAAATTAAATATTAAATGCTATATAAAAGTTAAATACTATATAATCTAGAAATTCTACTACTGGGTATTTACCCAAAGAAAACGAAAACACTAATTCAGAAAGATACATGCACCCCTATGTTTATTGCCACATTATTTACAATATCCCAGCACGAAAGCAGCTCAAGTGTCTATCAACAGATGAATGAATATGTGCGCGTGTGCACACACACACACACACTGGAGTATTACTCAAACATAGACAAGAATGACATCCTGCCATTTGCGACAATGTGGATGGACCTAGAGGATATTGTGCTAAGTGAGTTAGTCAGAGAAAGACAAATATCATGTGATTTCACTTTATGTGCAATCTGAAGAGCAAAACAAGCAAAAAAGGCAGAAACAGACCCATAAATACAAAGAATAAACTGGTGTTTGCGTAATGGGAGGAGATGAGGAGATGGGCAAAATGCATGAGGTATGGTGGAAGTCAGGCTTCCAGTTATGGAAGGAATAAATCACAGACATGGAAGGTACAACATAGGGAATGTAGTCGGTGGAATTGTAATAGCGTCGCGTGGTGATGGATTGTAGCTACTCTTGCGGTGAGCATAGTTGTCAAATCACCAAGCTGTACACCTGAAGCTGATGTAATATTGTGTGTCAACTGCACTTCAATAACAAAAAAAGAAACTTAACACGCAAGTTTCAGGATGGCAACAGCAGAGCATTAAACCCAGCACAGGGCCCCATGGAGCAGAGGCCTTGTGCAGCTGCATAGGTGGTATGCCCATGAAGCTTGAGCTTCATGAGTGTCTTCTAGACTAGTTCCTCCTGTCTCGGTGGCTGACACTCCATCCACCTTTCATAGCATAAGGAGAGTAGGTTGAATGGAAGTTGTGTAGCTTCATGTTCAAAATAGCAGAGAATCCTACAAGAGGGGGTGCGGGACAGGCCTTAGCACCAGAGCTACCCATGGACGCTGGGGGAAATTGGGCCTGAAACAGACCAGCTGCAGAAAATGGTTTTAAAAAAGGTGCAGATGGACAGAGTTGAGCATCCAAAGAAACACAGGTCAGTTCCATCCACATTTATTGTGCAGGATACAGAAGGACTGGAACGTAGCCTGTCCCTTCAGCAAACGGTCAGGTCTTGAAGGGGACTTGGACCAGGCAACAAATTTGAACTTAGTTTTGGGAATGGGGAACCACTGGAAAGAGTTAAGAGAGGTAGCATGGGGTGCTTTCTATTTTCATAAAGATGACTTTGGCCATAGGGCATTAGTGGGTGTGGCAGAGACAAGGGCTGGTCCATTTGGAAAGGCTGTTACAATCGTCCAATACCGAGTAGATCCTGATGAGAGGTCAGCAGGAGGGGCCACACTGGGGGTGGGGGGCAGGGGGTCCTAATAGCAAGACTAGGCAGGGAAAAACACCAAAACTGCTTTCACTGCATTGGGATTTTGTGGGCAGGACTCCATCCACAGAGAGTGTGTGGAGCAACATAGACCCACAAGCATAACCTTGAAGGAAAGAATGAACTGATATACGGAGGAGAGCCTGGGGTTTCAGACTGAAGAGGTGTTCAGTAGAAGTGGGGTGCCACTGGGAGGACAGCCCACGAGAAGGAGTCACTCAGTAGTTCCAGACAATGCTCTGGGGCTACTTAAATGCCTTCTCTCCCAATCCATCAGGCTTTGTCTTGGGCATGCACTGAGTCAGCAGGTGGAAATACTGTGTTTCCTCTCATGAGGAACAGAGGCAATGCCAAGCCTGGGAAACAGCCCTGACCACAGTTTATATATAAATCTTTCTAAGAACTAAAAAATTATATTTTTTCTTTTCACAAAAATGAAAATTTTCAACAATACAGATGAATGAAATGAAAATTCGATGCAAAGTAGAATTTCACCTGTCCTGGGTCACTGTTAACATTTGGGATATGTCCCTTCGATAATTCATCTTTGAATTAATTTACAAAGATTCGTGTCTTTTATGCTGCATCTAGTTTGGAGGAGTTCTATGTTTTATCTGTTGGAGTTTCACTTATTTGTGATTTCTATATATTCATATGTGTTTATTTCAGGTCCCCCTCTCTGGAAGCAGGACCAGGTCTGCTGTTAATTTTTCAATTCCCCACAGCATTCTAATTCCTTCTCTAGAGTCTTGGTGAAATAATAAGTCTTGTTGACTTGAGGACTAATTACCTCAGGAAATGTGCATGGAATATGGTTGATCTCTATTCCTTAGCTGAAAGAAAGAGTAATTAAATAAGAAATATATTTCTATTTATATATTTATGTTCTATAAAATAATTCCATATGTGTTTATTACATATAGAACACATGTTAAATGTAGTGTGGTTTATGTCTAGAAAACCTGACATTATGTGACAGAAAAACCTGACATTATGTAGCCCCCACTCACTCCCTCAGTCCTTCTATATGAGCCAGTTTGAGAGCCTATCACCATCCAGATTGAAGAGACATCCAGAGTGAGCAATTAAAAATCCCTAAAGATTTTGACGATCTGGGATAATGAACTGCATGAACCAAATCTAAAGAGATATTTATCCAAGAGAGAGAAAGTCCTGTATAAGCAACCAAAAATCTAACAAGAACCACAGAAGAAGCACCCGACTCTGGGGTGGTGATGAGATGGCAAGCCATGGCTTAAGAGGAAGGGTTGGAAGAACAAGGTGCTCATCATGGAAAAGTCTGAGGAAGTGATGCTGCTTACTTGTCTGAAGACTTGTGGACAGCAGGAGGCTTTCCCCTAATACAGGAGCCCATGAAAATACTAACTTTTGGATAACCACAGTGTGCTATTGACTTGTGTTTTACTTCCTGTCTCCAATTCTTTTCACTCACTCTCCCTTCATTTTCTCCTGTAACTATATGCTTCCTTTTTAGTTGTTTGCTTTTTGGCCATGAATATAGGTCATTATTAGATAAACTCTCTTTAGAGCTGGTTCCTGTTTCCACCTTGTGAATCCCAGTCTTTGGGGATTCTGATTTATTCATTGAGCATTTAAGCCAACTCTTCCAGGTGTATGCACACTTGATCAACATACCATTATATTATAATCCTCTATGTATGGATGAGAGGTAAGAGCCTTAAGAGGGATAACTACTTGTCCAAGTCCTTACAGCGAGGGTGTATCAGAGAGCCTGGACTACATCTGGGTCTTCTGATTCTGAGGCCAGTGTTTATTTTCATGGCACCATACCCTGTCAAGACAATTTTGAAATTATGGTAGAAATTAGAGTGAGAAGCCCTAGACACAATGTGATAGATTTGCCTTTTGAGTAATCCTTACACAAGGGGATTGCAACCAGTACTTCTAGTAACTCTACAGTTGGTATTGTTGCTCTCATTTCATGGAGGAGAGGCCTAGGAAAGTTATTTTTACTTCAGATCAGAGAGTAAACTGGCTCTGTGTGTCACTTACTGCAGAGAACAGTTAGGTTTGATATATGTCTTTTCTTCCTGAGATTCTTAAAACATCTCTGGGACGTCTTCAGAAGACCTAGAAGGGTAGCTGAACAACCCATCAGGAATTGTTGGAGTGGGAGGACCTCAAGGTCTGCTTTGTAATATTAGAGAAATGTACAAAAATTCAAAGTTGAAACCAATTTCCAAAGAGATGCACAGCAAGGAAGGAGGTAAGCACCATTTGGGATCTGATTAGAATTCCAAGTCTCGTCCTTTACATTTAGAAATAGAGAAGTTGGAGAGAATTTTCAGAAAAAAAGAAGATAATATTCTTTTGGGCATTGTTTGCTCTGTTTAATCAAGACTTCGTTAAACAAGATTCTGATTTTTTTTAACTGAAGTATAGAAGGAGGTCTCTTAATACCAAACAAAATAACTGTCTTATGCAAGTATAAATCAGCAAGTTTGTAGAGATCACCTCCACTTTAAATTAGAATAGAATTTGGGAACAGAGGGGTCCCTAGAAATCTATTCTAGAAGGTGTTTCCATCTTCTTTCCAAAGACGAGGAGCCAAGTTTCAGAAGCATGAAGTAGCTTAGTCCAGGTCATCCTTCAGGCTTGGACCAGTGCTTGCCTTAGAATTGGGGTCTTGTGGACCCCTAACCCAATGCTCTTTCTCTTCTCTGCCTCGTGATGCTCAGTTGCCTCCTGGTTGGGAAAACTCGCTAGTAAGGGCTTCTCAGGATGACTTAGATATTTCCTTTGGAGATATTGAGAACATTAAAAGAAATCCCTTCTAAAATAGAAGAAAAAAAGCACCACCTAAAAGAAATACGACCTAAAGCCTGATAGAAATGATTTTAGGATTATTCACTATTTGAGAGTAATCATGCCATGTGATGCTTTCATTGACATGAATAAACAAGAATTGACTGGTTGACTTGGGCTCCCTAAGAGGAAGCATCATGTGGTAGAAAGCTCATTGGCTTTGGAGTTACACTTGGGTGTGACTTCTGGGTTTGACACATTCGACCTTGTAGCAATGGCCAAGCCACATGAACCTCTCTGAGCTTCACTTTCCTCACTGTAAATTTAAGATAATAATATTTTCCTTGCTGTGTTAATATAGTACTTCTTTTTTCCATTTTAGAATTTACTGCTTCAAACATATTCTTTCAATTGAGTGTAGTCTGTGTGTTGGGTGTGAACAATAGACACAGTATCTGCTTCGTAGAGAACATCTTTCAGTGGGGAAGAAAAATGTTAAGTAAATGACTGAACGTGATGAGTGCTTGGGTAAGTACATTTGGGGTGCTCCGTTCAGACTGAACAAAGAGATCTAGTCTAGGGGATAAAGAAAGGCCTCTAGGAGGAGGTAGTATTTAAGTTAAATCTGAACAGATGTATTAGATTTAGTCAGATGAGATGGGGTGAAGGTGGAGAAGGGAAGTCACAGTTATTCCTAATAGGGGCAGCGATCAAGAGTGAAAACACTAAAGGGGGAGACTTCAAAAAATGTAAAGTGAGGAGGAGAGTGACGGTTGAGACGTGAGCAGGAGGTAGATCTTTAGGGGTTTATGAGCCATGGTCATGATTTTGGAAGTTAATTTGAAGGGCAAAAGAGAATTATTGGGGAGCTTTGAGTTTGGAACAGTATGATTTTTGTCATCAAAATTAGAAGGGTGTAGGTGTTAGCATTGTGGAAAGGTGTAGATAAAGGTCACTATTCAAATGGGCTGATAAGGGTGCTCGGGAAAGTGCCTTCATCCTTTGTTGCTGTGGTTCAGGTATGTCCTCCTACTGGAAAAGTGGCAGGACTTGGCCGTTGTGCTCCACCACAAGAGGGAGCGAGTGGTCTTCCATGGCCGTGTACTTTTCTGTTGGCTCACTGTCTAATGACAACATGGTAGCACTGGCAGTTGGTTCAACAGTTGGCCATTTTCCAGACACAGGGCCGTTATGGCAGTTGGTGGTTAGTAAATTCAGTCCCTTCTCTCTGTGCTCAACCATATGTCCAAACCCTACTGGCAGTCCTACTGCTGGAGCCTCCAGCCAGCTCAGAACAAAGACTTAGTCTGAAAAGGCCTCTCCCTGTCACCATCGCAATCACTCGAGCATTTATGCTCCAAACAGCTCTCTGACAGGAAAACGTTTGTGTTCCTCCGGAATGTGAAGGAAGGTTCATGGTTTTTAAAATTCATGAATTGCGTGGAATGGAACGTTCTTTTGCCGAGTACAGGGAAGAAACAGAGAGGCTGTGTCTGCATGACACCCAAACTGTGGGTCATCTCAGGCAGGAAAAATCTAGTCAAACCAATTATTTGGCATGGTATAGACCCTTTGCCCTCCCATCCCAAGAAAAGGTTGTAAGTTTTTTTCACTTTTCGACTTGTTGCGCTGGATTCACTGGAGAGTATTCAGGTTTAGGCAACCGGTAGAAAAAAATTCAGTATTTCTTTTTTCTATTTTAAATTACTGGAAAATAATGATTTGGCCTGAGTATATGATCAGAGTAATCCATCTGAAAGAGGCAGGTGGTCTGATTTTCTTTGGTTGGCTAAATACAACTAAGGATAGCATAGAGCCTTGGGAAATTGTGAAGTTTATCTTTAACCACACTTATCACCCTTCCTATGTTCTCGGCTGCCCCTTTGGCCTACTTCTTCCTCTCTTCTGGATGCCCAGGACTCTCAGACCCAAGATCAGACCTCAGTTCCCCACCAGAGCATTTCCTGGAAGCTCTCCTGCCAGCCAGTTTTCTCTCCTACACTTTTGAACAAAACCTGAAAGTTTCTGAGTTTGAAACAAAGAAATTTTATTAAATTGGTTTACTCTGAGATCATAATAGACTCTAATGTGTGACTGTAGGAGCACCGAGAACTTTCTAGCTCCTTGATCCTGGTTGGGCGGCGGGGTGAGGGCTGCATACTAGATGAAGATTTGGTTAACTCAAATGAATACATGGTGGTGGCATTTTAGATATTCAAAAAAAAAAAAAAAGAAGAAGAAGAAGAAGCATGAAGTGATTTCCCCCCCTGTATTCTGGAAAAGAAATACTTTGGCAGTTGGCGGAGTGGGGTGAGCTGGAGCAGGACTTCTCAGCACTGTGAGTAGGTTCGTTGTCTATGTTCGATGCTGTTTTTGGCGTCACAGCTTTTGTCCCTCCACATGAACAAGTCAGGGTGATGAGAGGCAGCACAGGTTTTCATGATGTGTGATTTGATCTTTTTTTATCCTCACTTGGGCTTCTATACATGCTTAAATCATCCCTCTTTTAACTGCCTCCCCTGCCCCATACACGGCACTTGACAGCATGCCTGTGGAAACCAGAGCTACTTTTTGATGGTTGTGACTGGGAAGGACCTATGCAGAAACAGAGACTTCCAAAATGGGAAATTCCTTGTTTTTTTTTTTTTTTTTTAAGATTTTACTTATTTATTTGAAAAAGAATGAGAGATAGAAAGAGCATGAGAGGGGTGAGGGTCAGAGGGAGAAGCAGATTCCCCACCAAGCAGGGAGCCCGATGAGGGACTTGATCCCAGGACTCCAGGATCAAGACCTGAGTCAAAGGCAATTGCTTAACCAACTGAGCCACCCAGGTTCCCGGAAATTCCT
Organism: Lontra canadensis; assembly: GCF_010015895.1. Taxonomy (NCBI): domain Eukaryota; kingdom Metazoa; phylum Chordata; class Mammalia; order Carnivora; family Mustelidae; genus Lontra; species Lontra canadensis. The sequence goes on from NW_022631025.1 coordinate 5,464,561, forward strand.
TTTTTATAAAGAAATCATCTTGTAAGGACAGGGACCTTAACATCTTAACAGATGTTAAGAGCATCTCACTTCTTTTCAATTCCAAAACTTTATAGTTTTTGTATTTTGGAAGCAATACATGATATTGCTTAAAGATATATATATATATAACGTATGATAGAAAATGTAAAGAAGAAAATAAAGAAAAGCATGATCCCATTTTTAGAGAATAGTCATAATCACTGTTAAACTATTAGCATTTTGGAACATTTGGAACTTTTTAGTTATCTTTCTTTCATACACAGGCATTTTTCAAACAGAAATGAGTGATGTTATACTATAGTTATTATTTTGTAACCTGATTTTATTCACTTAATTATGTATTGTAAGCACCATTTATACCACCATTTTAATTGGAAGTGCAGAATTCTTTTGCCTGAAAGAACCATCATTTACTTAAGCAATGTAACCAATCTCCCGTTAGTGGACCTTCACGCTTAAAAATGGCTGAATACCGCACCTGAAGTTTACCGTTTTAGAGGAAGAAGTTTGCTAATGTTAACTAAAAATACTGTGGTCCTTGGTTTCATCTAAAGTTTCAGAATTCACTTGAGAGAGAGACCAGAGGACTACAGAGGCTTGGAGAGGGATTGACTGTCCTGTTTGGTATGAGTTCTTCAGTAAACCCAAGGATATCCTTTTTTTTTTAAACTTTTTTTTTTTAAAGAGTTTATTTATTTATTTGACAGAGAGAGAGATCACAAGTAGGCAGAGAGGCAGGCAGAGAGAGAGAGAGGAGGAAGCAGGCTCCCTGCCAAGCAAAGAGCCTGATGCGGGGCTCGATCCCAGGACCCTGATATCATGACCTGAGCAGAAGGCAGAGGCTTAACCCACTGAGCCACCCAGGCACCCAAACCCAAGGATATCTTAAGATATCTTAACATTCTCCGCTCTCACAGAGAGAGCCCTGGGAATTCCATTCAGTTTTCAGCCAAGGTTCAACCCAGGAGGGCAGATTTTATAACCTGACCACGTACTCTGTGTCAGCTGAGCAGGTTTACAATATTTAACGTGCAAGTCTCTTTAGGAATTCTGTCTGGACCAGAGTTACTAAAGGGGAATTTCAGCAAAGGTTTGGGGACCACAGAAACCTTTTGTAATATTGGACTGGGAGTCTCGCTGTGCTTCCTTGTACCTGCTAACACCGCTGGATCCTCGCATGCAGAATTGCCACAGGCTGTTGTAACCCAATTTATTAACTTCACCAGCCATCCTGCCCTTGTGGGGTGGTTCTAGCTGGTACAGAGGGTTAATCATTGCTAGGAGCACGTTTGTATGTTTGTATTCTTAGCACAGAAGGATTGACTGAACTTCCCATGGGTAGAGCCAAGATACAGATGAAAAACCAATGCAGTTGGAAGTATTAGTGAGTACCTATTTGCCGAGGATGTGACAGAGGTGGAAAAAATCTAGTCTGGGTTGAAAACTGTTGCAGAAGCTGACCACTAAGGAGCCTTCCAGTGCCAACAGCTTAGACACTGAGAAACATCTGCGGGACAAGACTGTCGTTACTCCAAAATTTGTGTTTGATTTTTGTGCTCTTTCAATATGCTTGGGGGAGTTTAATTACTTTATTATTTATTATTACTACTTTTGATAAAATAAAAGTCATCACTACTTTTTTTGTTTTCAATTGCAGATTTTATCTTGTATATTTTTCAGTGTGTATGTGTGTGAGGGGCATTTGGTCACAGATTAGTAACTAGATAAGTCAGTAGATGGATGGAGGCAGGTTAACTTTGATCATTTGTGTCCTAAAGTTCTCTAGTTACTTGGTGCTAAAGCAGTCAAGTTGTTTAAGACTAGCTTTGGTGTATTGGTTTATTCTTTTTTCTATTCCTGGTGGTTTTCTAGATCAAGGCTGTCTCTTGGGATTAATGGAACTGATCTCCAAATTACACAGTAAATAAGGAATGAGGGTCCAACCTCTCTCCTCTCTTTGCTCCTCTACCTTTCCTTTTTCTTTGACCTTCATTTTTTTCTTTGAAGTACAGTATTTATCCTTCACTACCCTCCTCTCTCCTTTCTTCCTTTAATTCATCAATAGGAGTCTCTGATCCAGTTTCTCAAAAATAGGCATCTTTTAGGTTTTCCCACCATTCTCCAGCATAATAGCTCAGTTTCCTGGCAAGCTCTTTAGGTCCCACAGAGTCTACTCTTTTTGTTTAGGGAAGTGATGTACGAAGAGCTGGGTCCCTAATTCCTCTGTGCTTTTGTGCCCATCTGCCTCTTTGCTTGAGCGTTACCTGAGAGCCCAAGAAATGCTTTTCATCAAAGGATCACATTCAGACTTTGCCCCTGTGAAGTAAGATCCCTTTCCCATTGGAGTCCTTGAGGGTGCCAAACACATGACCATGAGCAGTTTCAGGGGAAATTCATCACAAAGTGCCTTTTCTGAATGTTGTTTGAAAAATAAGCTGTTGCTATAGGATTTTAATAAAACTGGCCCCATGCCGAGATGGAAAGCGTGTGGTCATCAACTACAAAGGGAGCTTCAGCTGAGAGGGCTCATTTTGGGATGAAAATTGTCTTCCTGTTTTCTTACTACATCAATGATACAGCAATTTCTTTTATAATTTCCAGTTGTGCACAAGCCAGTCAGCAGAAAAATGAGAGTTTGCTTTCCTTTCTAGCTGAGAGAATATTCTTTTTAAAAGAATGAAAGAAAGATAAAAAGAAGGAACAAGGAAAGAAACAAGTAAGGAAAAAATCCATGGCAAAAACACATTTAAAGAATCCTTCACAGGTTTCAGAGAAAAGAGGGGAGTTTGATATACAATGAGTTGTCTTGGATCTTGTCTTGGCAGGTGGCCCTTCAGGCACATTGGGTTATTGTGGGGATGGGGGACCGATGAGGACTTTTTAGTGATTCAGTGTCGTGTAAGTAAATGTATCCTCCTTCACTGACTGTTCATCTCTTGTAATTTCTGCTTTACCAGTGAGAGAGTATCGGTGCATCACTGGAATTTCACTTAGACTGTTCTTATTAAACTGCGCACACATTTTATTCCTTTTGGATGGAGACAAGAGAGATAACATCCCCAACTGGTAAAAACAAAATAAAAAATTGAAAGATTCTATGGTCTCTCCCTTTACATCAGGATAAGGACTTCAAATTAGGCCGTAGATTTTCTAGTGATACTTAAATCGAGGGTTTTAAGACGTAATAAAATGATCATGCTACAACAAGGTCAGGAAATGTGGTTAGGAGCCTTCACGGACTTTGATGCCAAGTTTTTCCACTACGTGTTTGCAAGATCAAGTCAGGACTGCTTTCCAAGTGGCCCGGAATGAATGTGGGAATCTGGAATCTTGAACTTCCACCCAGGATCTATCCCAAGATTGATGTTGACCCCTTACGTGAGCCGTCCAACAAGGAAGGGTTCACGCACCGCAGCACTGTCAGTCTAAATCTCTGAGCATGCAGAACCTTGCTGCGCTCTACAGAAGTGGAAGAGTCCAAGCACCAAGTCGTTTTCTAAGAGAACTGTTGTCTGAGATTGGGCTCCCTGGGAAAGGGAGCATCAGCTTTAACAGGCGAGGGAAGCAGGAAGGAGCAGAAGGAGAAGTTGAACTGCCCCACCATTGCAGGAGAGATTTCAGACAACCCCTGGGATTGTCAGAGGGGTCCTTTCTGGAGACAGGAGGCCAAGGCCTTGGTACTCCCCTCCATCTACTGGTTATTACATAAAGGCTGCCCCCAGGAAGGGAGGGTGTCACCTTGGGTGAAGTGGCTCCCTTCTTCAGAGGCCAGTTCCTGAAGAGGGACAGCTGGGAGCTGTCAGCAGCCACCGTGGCCAGCAGCACCGTTCTCAAGAATGAGGTTTTGGCTTTTTTTTTTTTTTCTCACTTCTAAGACAGGTCCAGTGATACCGACTTCCTGGGGTGAAGGTAAAGAAGAAATGAGATAATCCTTACGAAAGCCCAAGGTTGACATGGTAAACACCAAGAACTTCATGCATGTGATTTAAATGATAGCAATTGAATATTACTAGTAATATTTGTAGTAGCCTTCTTAGCCATCAGCCATGTTGGTTTGAGCTACAGTGTGTATTTTCTGGGTGCAGATGCACAGGGACTTGGGGAGAATGACGGTGTCTCTAAGATGTGTCCCGTTTTCCTTGTAGCAGCCAAACATACTCAGTTATGTGCTCTTTTGTTGTTGTTCCTCTTTGCTCATGAAAGAGACATTGAGACACACAACCCTTTGATGTCAAGCTGTCTAAAAACCAGGATGGGGCCCGGGAGGGGGCAGTCATACTAGGTGATGCCTCTAGTGTTTTAAAGCCTGCTGCCTCCTTGGGAGCAAAGAGCACTGCCCATATAAGGCAAGTGAGTAAGTATGAGTAAGTTGGTGGAGTGACTTCATTAGGAGATGGAGGAATTTCTTAAGTGGGCTTTCATTTTTGTAATTTAAGTTTTTGCCAGTTGTGGTATTCCTTTAAAATTATATACGTATGCATATTTTTTTTCAACGTTTGTCTCATCATGGAACAAGTAATCACACATACATTGGTGCTTGCTTTTATTTAAGATCAAGATTAATTATTTTTCAAGGTAAATATTGACTGAGGTGGAGACCAGGGCAGCCTGCACTTTTCAGCTCAATAATTCTTGATGTTAACTTCAGCAGAAATCAATGTCTGCTTATTGTACTCCTAAGGGCCAAAGCAGGCAACTCTACCTTTTAAAATAAATGTTAGTCTTAAAATTAAATTAAAATCCAGGCCTTGGCATCTTATGGGTACCATGTACTCCCAAGTTCTTTCTACAAAATGTTAAACCATTTATTGGGTCTGTTGTTCCTGTCACTGGTCAGAAGCTATTATTTCTCTACAGATGGGAGGGAATCATTAAGGTGATAAAAGGTGAGAGCAGCTACTCAAAGAAGTCAGCCAGAAAGATTGTAGGGCTAAGTCTCAGTACAATAGAAATAACAAGCAGAAATCTGTCCTGCTCTTCGCTATAAAGCAGGTTAAGTAGCTGTTTCTGACTGCCTGGGGCTAGTGGTTCTAGAAGCAGTTCAGGTGAATCTGCAAGGTCAAAGCAGGAAGGAAAATAGAAGGTCTGATGAGTCACACGCCAGTTCTAGCCACTCCAGCATGGATCTAGTGTAAGAGGTTGTGAAGAAGCTGGTGTGCGGGGAGATTCATGTGTGTGTGGGTGTGCACAGCTGTGGGCATGCGTGGACTTCTGGGGTTTGGTAGATGCTGGAACAACTCTAGCACTTGACTTGGTGGGGAACTTCAGCTCCCAGGGAGTGGTAAGTAGGATGACAATCCAGAATGAGGAGGGACCTGTAACCTCCCTTTTGTGAACTAGGCAAGCCTCCTGTCTCTGTAAGCCACTGTGGTCTTACCAGATGGAAATATCAAGGTTGGGACTAGTGACAAGTTTTAAGGATTTAGGCACCCAGCCATTTTTTAAAATCCAGCCAGCTTGGGGTTGAGGAACCTAGCTGTGTGCTGAACCACAGCCATCCTGAAGGGGATCTGGAGTGGAGGAGGGCGGGCAGCAGCAGACGTAGCCAACACTGAGTTCTGTACAATGACTTCTGCTTGTTCCAAAGATTTTACATGTTACAGGCATCTTTTACACACCTATCTCATCTGCTCTGAATAGAGACCTCACTGTATGGGCTTGTTGATGTGAATGCCAGCCAGACATAACCCAGCCACGTTTGTGTACATCCACATGTCACGTGCACGTGTGTGCACGCGCGCGCGCGCACGCACACACACACACACACACCTGTGGCCTTCGTCTGAGAGCTTTTGTAGGATAACTGCTTGTATGAGGTATGTTGTGGCCATGTGAAGGTGGTGCACAGACTGCAAAATTTTTTATCTCAGGAAAAACTGTGAAGGCAAAGGTTTTTGTCTTTTTTGGTCACTAATAGATCCTTAGCACCTAGAAGAGTGCCAGCAGATGATAGGTGCCTCATAAATATTTATTGAATGAAATTCACAACAGCAACACTACCAAGAGCAACCACACTAACAAAGCAGAGAATTTCAGTAGACAATGAGCACTTCACCTTGGGGAGATACGTTAGCGCACCACTCAGTACATAACTCTGAATTATTGAGAGAATGGGTAGACTTTTGTATTAGTCTAGTTTTTTTTTAATTACAAAAGTAATACTTGGCCATAGTAAACACATACACACTCTGAAAAAGGGTATGCAACTACAGTAACTAGTATTAACAGTTGATACAGCCTTCTAGAAATGTTCCTTGTGTGTTGTGTGGGAACATATATACACACATGTGGGAACACAGTCTACACTGTTCCGTCCTTAGTTTTCTTGATTTAGACATCTGTCCTTATCAGATCATGTAGATGGGCCTTTTTTCAATGGAGACATAATGTCCATACTATCCTATCATAAATGCAACATAACTTATTTAATCATCCTTCAGTGGTGGAAATTTTCATTGTTCTGGGTTATTTGTCATTTCAAACAGCATAATAGTGAATGTCTTTGTGATGCTTCAGGGGCACCATTGACAGAGCCTCAGTGATAATGGTGCCTCTGAACCTGACATTGTACAACACACATTGTCCTCATCCTTATACTTGCTTTTTTGCACTCATGTCCAAGTAGTTCTGTAGGATAAATTCCTAGAAGTACGAGTCCTGGATCAAAGGCTATTCTCAATGTAAATTTTGATATCTAATCCCCTAAATGTTGAATGATGTCAACATGAGTCAATTGATGAAATATTTGAGGCGGTCTGTATTAGAGATCTGTAGAAAAACAGATAGATATATATCCTACTGGTTCTGTGTATGTACATGGATACACACACATACATATGTGAATACGTGTGTATATGTGTGTATGTAATAGAACATATACGTATGAAGAGATTTATTATAAGGAATTGGCTCACATGATTGTAGATGGTGAAAATTCCTAAGTTTTGTAGGAGGCAAGCTGAAGCCGTAGGAGGGCTGATGCTATAGTTTGAGTTTGAGTCCAAAGGCCTGACATCCAGAGAACCAAAGGTATAAGTTCCAGTCCAACTCTGAGTCTGAAGGAAGGAGCTGGATGTCCCAGCTTGAAGAAAGTCAGGCTGAGAGAGCAAACTTTCTTACTTAGCCTTTTTTGTTCTATTCAGGCCTTCAACAGATTGGATGGTGTCCACCCACATTGGGGAGGACAATTTGCTTTACTCAGTCTACCAGTTCGAATGTTAATCTCACCCCAGAAAATACAAACATACTCAGAATAATGCTTGATCAAACATCTGACCACCGTGTGGTCCAATCAAGTTGACACATAAAACTGACCATCACAGGTGTGTCCTGTAAACATTACAAATAGGAAACAAATGCTATTCTCTTTTTTAATGCAACTTGAGACTAAAATATGACTTTTATCTCTTTCCTATTTACATAAGTAAATGCACTAATACTAAATGATTCAGACACATTAAATTTTGTTTTTAGATTCTCAGTCTTTGGAAACCATAAGACTTAATGCCAGTGAATATATTCCACCTTTTTAAGCACTCATTAATACATTATAATAGTGCCAACTGCTGGCATTATTATAACGCTGCTGGTATAATGCTCTCCCATGAAAGTCCAATTTAACCTTCCTTTTACATATGTAATCTTAAAAACATCAGTGGACATTTTACATCCAAAGGACTTCAGGATCAAACCTTTAGAGATTTTCTTACTGATATTTCTGAGCTTTTAGTTCATCAGCAAATTCCAAATTCATCCTTGATGATTTTTATTGCTGTAATAGTCATTCAGTTTCATTTAAAATGAAACAAGTGGCCTTTGATCGCATACTCTTTGCAAAGCCTGATGCATGCTATTGAATCTGCCGTGTTCCCTTTGTGTTATAAAAGCAGTAGCTGCACTAGAGACAGCTTGACCTTACCGTGAGAAATAGCATTTTATCATGAAACTTGGCAGAGCCTTCAATTTCCTCCCGTTTAATATCTGTCAGTCATCCCCATTGTCCAGGAAACATTCTCTCCACTCTCCATGTGAAAGTTGTTATCTCTGGTGGCAGATACAGCTTGTCTGGGGCCAGATCACCCTCATCCCAAAGCTCAGTCAGGTTGCACTGCTGGGTCCCTGTGGAAAACCAGTCATGTTCTTTAAAGTGTGGCTGGAAAGTTAATGACTTTAGAAAGACACTGTAGAAAGTAGACACTGGGTTCCCTGCTAGTGTCATTGTCCCTGCCCACTCCCACCATATTGTATGCCTGTCTCTCTGAGCGTGCTGCTGAGCCCAGTGGGCATAAAATGGTTGCTGAAATGAAGGGAAGAGGTCTTGTTTACCTATCATAGTGTTGATCTGGACGGCTTGTTAGGTTTTGTCTAATTATAACCCCTTATCATAAAGACAAGAAAACTGAGGCCCGGGCTGGGGTGGGTGTGGACTGCCTTGGCCAAGACTACTCAGCTCACTGGTGTCAGAGCTGAGGCTGGGAAATCTATATATGTTTTTAAACTAATTTAACTGAGGTGTATTTGCATGCTGTAAAATGCATGGAACTGAAGTATCCAGATGATGCATTTTGACAAATGTATGTATCTATGTAACCACAGCCAACACACCAATCAAATACAGAACATTTCATTACCCTCAGTGATTTTGCAATGCTCCTTTTTAGTTTAAAGGCAGGTTTTTGGTTCCTGATCTAGTGTTTTGCTACTACTGACCCCTTCATACACTCCTCATTTGGGGAAAAGAGCCCAGGGCTAGAAATAGAGTATGGGTTCTAATTCTAGTTCTGCTCATCTAACTGTATGATATTAGGCAAACAGTCTCACTGAGTCAGTGTCTCTGTTGTAGGATGGGGTACACACAGAGGGCCAGATTAGCTCTTTCTTCTTCCTACCCTTCTGTTCTCAGAATCTTTTTATAGCTCCTGGGCTGTAAAGTGTCACTAGTTCTCTCTAGCCCCCACTTGATTCTGTACTTGGTTTTGAGCTGGTCTAGATACCATTACGAAGTGTCAAGGTGTTAATAACTTTGCTCCTGGAAGTGCTTGTATTTAATAGTTGTACGGACATCTATAGTTCATTGGGATCTATACTGTATCAGGCACAAGTTTAGTATTCTGACACAAAAAAAACACATTGCCCAAATAAATGCTGCCTTATGTGAGCCCTATGAAGTTCTTGGGTTTTACATAAGGCCAGTTTAAGGCTCCAGGAGGTTAAGCGTCTGGCCCACCCTCTCACAGTTGATAAGCAGCAGAGTTTTTATTGGGACTCGGATCTGCCCAACTCCAAAGTCAGGACATTCTCCACTTTGCTCCTTCACTTCTAGGAACTCTTGGAGATGACAGTGTCTTCACCCAGAGGAATGGCTCTTTGAAGGTAGAATTGTAGCATATCTTCCTGGAGAGAGAATGACATCTGACCGGGGAGATCACGGACAACTTATCCATCATCCCATGCTTGCTAGTGAAGTTGTTGTCCTGGTCCCATGACTATCAAGAGAGAGGCCTGAGAAAGCCTGTGAATGGTGCATCGCTTCGTATGAGTGTAGCTATGTTTCACTGTGCAGGGAAGGCCCTGTGCATTGCGGTGTGGGCTCAATGAGATGGAGCAGATGGGTTCTCGAAGGCAAACAGTTATTATAGGCAATATTGCCTATGAAGAGTGAGATTCCAGGCCAGAGTGTACAACTCTGTGTTAAATACAGTGAAAGGGAAAGGAATCATCACCTATTCATTCAGGAAAGTGACTCTGGCTCGGGACCTCCTATCAGCTAGCAGGGTGCTCTGTCATTCTTCCCACAGCATAAAGAGAGGTGCCCTAGTTTAAGGGTATGAACTGGATCTTACAAAGAAAATGTTCAGGAAGTTTGGCATTTCAGTGGAGGCACCTAATTTCATTCATATACCTTTGCTTGTCATTGTCTGACTTGTGAGTTTAGCATGATACTCTTTTAGAAAGCCCTCTTAGTTATTTGGAGTTTTCCTGAAGTGGTACAGCCGAGACCGTGAAAAATAAAAACAACTCGACAGCTACAGGCACCAGATAAAGTACAGCACGTATAATTCAGAGCATCCGTCTCTGTGCAGGGGACCAGCAGGCCCGAGGAGGAGCGGCTGAGCACTCTTACAGCAGTTTGGGGGACGGGTCTGGGTCTGCGTCAGGAGCATCCCAGACCCCAGCCTACCCCAAATTTGGATGCGTTTTGGTAACTTCTTCTCGTTGGACCTGCTGAGAGATTCTCTTTGGTGAGGAATCAGAGGCTAGTTCTTAGTTTTGTCAGTAACCACAGATACACATGCTGCCCTTTGGCCAATGCCCAGAGACAGTTCTGGAAATGCCTCTGCTGTTTCTGAGCTGGGCTGAGTCCAGAGACAAACACTGGCCCCTGAATTTGGAATGCTGAAGTTCAGTAGACACGGTTAGCTTTGGTGCTAGTATACTCCCACACCTCTCCTCCTCATCTTTTAAAGAAAGCTGCCTGAGGTCAGAGGTCCGAGACTTCACAAAAGCAGAGCAGATAGCAAGCAGTTTCATGTGCATCAAGAGAGTGGAGGCTTTGAGGGGTTGCTTGGCTACAGAGGTCTGCACCCAGCCTGTGGTTTTACTTGATTGGTGGGGCACAGAAGTCTGCTCACCTTTGCCTCAACAGTTTTAGCCTTTAATGGTACAGGGATGTCAGGACAGGGTGCTTCTCAGAGTCGGAGAAAACAGAGAGATTGGGGCACCTCCTCTGTTTGTTCAGGGATCAAAGATAAAACCGAGTCTTAGGAGGTGGCTGCCATACCCAGGCTGACACAACTTTTCAAAGAGCTAACTAACCTCCTGACCGAACCCGTGAACCACCAGACCATTAAGGGCTGGCGCTCTGAAGGAGTGCAGGGACCCCCGTATTTCAGCCTGAAGGGTTGTTACTTACACCTGCTAAATGTGTAGAAAACAGTACTTGTTTTGTGCACCAGGGGATATGTTTTTCTTTTAAAGTTCACAAAATCTTTCTGTGGTTCACCAAACAAAGAATATTCATTTTTGGCCAATGCCTGAGAACATTCATTTATGGCCAGTTGATTGTTTTGACCATTCCATCCGAGTGTTGTTTTCCAGAGTTTCTTGGCACAAAGGCACCAAGGTGAGCTGAACTGCCCAACACCACACCTAGCCCTTCGGCCTGCCTTGGTCCTGGTCATGTTCCCTCTGGTTGCCTCCATCCTGCTAATTTCCATGCCCATTAAAGCCCGTGGGTGGCCTCCCTATGCAGAGACAGTCTAACCCAGACAGAATTCACTTTAATGGTCATCTAGAGGAATGGCTCATTGGTTACCATTCTGTGCTCTTTAATACTGAAGATGAGGAAGGCTTCTTGGTTTTTCCTGGAATATGTCCCACCAGGCCTCAGCCATTCATGTTCCCATGTTATCACAGGCCAAAAGGACCCAAGGTGAATTGGGAGCTATTTTTTTAATTTGGAGATCAGTGACCGAGAGATCTCACACAAAGAGCCCAGTATAAGTTTACTAGTCAGGCAATCCTAAGGTTTCCCCTTCTTCCTGAGCCATATCCCTGCATGACCTTGAGAAAATCAGTTAGCCATCCCAAAGAGGGCACTTCTGGGTGTTGCCTGAGCTTTACTGATGTTAGGAAAGCTCAGCACAGCGGCTGCATTTTTTATTTAAAGGAGGAGTGGGGTGAACTGAGACAAGGTTCTTTTCTTATAACGACAAAAACCTCCTGTAGTTGTGAATCTGACTTCATGAACGCGATGGTTGAAGCTGAACACTTACTTTGTGAAAAGGAAGGTATTTTACAAAATGGTCTCACTTATTTTTTAACCAAGAACAGCTATTAAGCCCTCTGGGGATTAAATCAAACTTCTTAGATCCAAAACACAACTCAAGTAGAAACACTGTAATTTTTTACCCCCCAGATTCAGAATCCTGAATTTTTTTTTTTTAAAGAAAACTGCGTTCATTTTCTCTGAAAATGACAACTTTGTGCTCCCGATTTCTAGCTCTGAGATAAAATTGGATTCTTTGAAGAGGCTCAGAAACTAATTTTAAAAACCTAAGGCTCATCAATAAATGACAGAGAGTCCATTGGGTACCACTTTCTGCTCTCTAGTTCGAGGAACCACAGTATTTTGTCCAAAACAAAATCTTTCATTATCCTTTGATGTCCATCGTTAGGCAATCTTGATTACATACTTTTTGCTCTTTTTGTGTATGAAAACTTCCTAATTCTGACCAATTAAGTGTAAAGTTCATTTTCAATCACTGTAAAATCTAAATAATAAAGAATTCTTAAACAATTATATTTTTGTGTTTTCTAATATATATTCAAATGCTTGTAATAAGCACTAAAGCATTAAATAATATTTTCTGAGATACTTAAAAGATTTCTCCTCACTTCCCTTCTTCCGTCTTGATTTATAGTTTATTTAATTATTTTTGATTTTTGAAATTTAAAGAGTGCAGAACAGTATGAAGAGTAGTAAACAACCTGTATACTCAAAGTCCATGAACATTTTATAATATTTGCTTTTGGTCTTTTTTTTTTTTTTTAAAGATTTTATTTATTTATTTGACAGACAGAGATCACAAGTAGGCAGAGAGAGAGAGAGGAGGAAGCAGGCTCCCCACTGAGCAGAGAGCCCGATGCGGGGCTCGATCCCAGGACCCTGGGATCATGACCTGAGCCGAAGGCAGAGGCTTAACCCACTGAGCCACCCAGGTGCCCCTGGTCTTTTTTTTTAAATGAAAATATAAAAAATATAAAATATAAAATCTGAAAAATATTTCAGATCAAATTGAAGTTCTTTTTTTCCCTATTCTGTTTTGTCCCATTCCAGAAATGAGTTTAAGTTATATTCTTTTTTTTTTTAAATAAGATTTTATTTATTTATTTGAGAGAGAGAGAGAGAGCATGAGCAGGAGGAGGGGCAGAGGGATAAGCAGGCTTCCCGCTGAGCAGGGAACCCAATGCAGAACCCGATGCAGCACCGGATCCCAGGACCCTGGGATCATGACCTGAGCTGAAGGCAGTTGCTTAACCAACTGAGCCACCCAGGTGCCTCTAAGTTGTATTCATAAAATTTTTTCAATACTTCATGTCAAAGGACAGAATATACTAGCATATGTGTGTGTGATGGAATGTATTATATTCCGGGTTGCTTTTCTCATTCGATATGACTTCCCCGTAAAGATCTCTGTCAGTGAATGAGTCTTATTTGTGGGTATCAGTTATGGTATGTGACTTCTTTGGAATCATTGATACCATTTTAATTTGTTTCTGTTTGCTTTTGGTTTTTTTATTTTGTTTGCTCCCCCCCCCACCCCCTGCCCTTCTCTTCTTTGATGGAATGATCAAGTTTTCTCTTTCCCCTTCTCTCCCACTTTGAAAGTTAACACATTCTAATTTTAGCCCCTTAGCAGGTATCTATAATTTTGTTACACACAACTCACAGTATTTTATTTTATTTTAATTTTTTTTAAGATTTTATTTATTTATTTGACAGAGAGATCACAAGTAAGCAGAGAGGCATGAAGAGAGAGGGGGGGAAGCAGGCTCCCCGCTGAGCAGAGATCCCGATTCGGGGCTCGATCCCAGGACCCTGAGATTATGACCTGAGCGGAAGGCAGAGGCTTAACCCACTGAGCCACCCAGGTGCCCCAACTCACAGTATTTTAAAATAAATACTAAAGTTAATTTATCTTCTCCTTCTAAACAGGTGAGGAATTAAGCCCATTTTTTTCCTACTACACAACCGTCTTCAACCTCCCATGTTACTGTTGTCTGGAGTTTCAGTTCTACCTTGTTCTTAAATACAAGAGAATGGTTATTATTATTAGTTAGCATATTCTATACCAGTTTTCTTTCTTTCTTTTCTTTTCTTTTTTTTTTTTGCTCTTGAATGTCGTCTTTCATTCTGGCTTCCTGTTCTTTCTTGCTGGCATCTCTCTTGTGGTAGTGTTTTTGGTGAAGGTCGGTTAGCTCTCTTGGGCTTGGGATGTATAAAAAATGTACTTATATTACTTTCACTCTCGAATGATCATTTATCTGTGGGTAGAATTCTGTCGTGTTGGTTTTCCCCCTGAACAACTGTGAAGATGGAATTATTCTCTTCTGGCATCTGTTCCTTCTGAGAAGTCTGCTGTCAGTCTGCAGCCAGTACGATCGTGTGGTTTTTCATTTTAAGATAATCTGCCTTCTCTGTTTGATTTGCAGATTTTCTCTTTAATATTCTGTAGTTTCACTACAATGTGTTTGAAATTGTTTTTATTTATCCTGCTCATGACTTTTTACTTATTTAGTCTAATTCTTTTGGTTCTGGCAAATTCTTTTCAGTTGTTTCTTTATTGCCTCTTTCCGAGTTTCTCCCTTCCATTCTTCTGGAATTTTGACCAGGAATATACTGAATCATCCTCTTTCTTTCCTTCCTGTCTCTCACCATCTTGTTCGTATTCTTTTTATTTTAATTTTTTTAAGAGAATTGCAAGTGGGGTGGGAGTGTCAGAGGGAAAGGGAGAGGGAGACTCTTAAGCAGGCTCACACTGGGCCTGGAGGTCGACATGGGGCTTGGTCTCATAGCCCTGAGACATGAGTCGAAACCGAGAGTCAGATGTTTAACCGACTGAGCCACCAAGGCACCCCCAGCATCTTGTTCATACTCTTAATTTTCTTTATTTCTCTGGACTGTGTGTCCTGTTATTGTTTAAGTTCTCAATTCACTAATCCTCTTTTCAGGTTTTTTTTTTTTTAATGAGCATATTTTCATTTTTGGACTTCTACTCAGTTCTTTTTCAAATCCAATTGTTCTTGTTTTATAAGCTCCTATTCTTAGATAAGGGATTTGTATTTTTTCCCTTTGTGACAAGAATACTATTTAAAAAATATTTTCAGATGATCTGTTTTCCTATCCTGAAACTCTTTCCCCCTACACTGCAGTGTGATTGGCAGGGCTTCTAGGAAAGGGGATGGGAAACACCCAGTGTTTTCTAAAAAGACATTAATCAGATTTATCATCAAGTTAAATTTTGTTCAGTTTCACAACAAGAAAAGTAACTTGAAGTCCAGGTTCCTTTACATCTAGAGGAGTTATTCTAACCATCCGTAAGGTCTAAATGGTAAGCCAGAAACAGAAAGGAGGAAGATATTATATAGGGAGAGTGAAAGCCCCAAAGACTTCAAGACTTCAAGACCTTGGGTAGATGTGGGGCCAGCTATGGGAGCAGCTGTGTGGGCACACAGCCTGTGCAGCCACATAGGGCCCCATGCTTAGGAGGGCCCTGTACTTGGTTTAATGCTCTGCTGTCACCATCTTGAAGTTCCTAATAATTTTTGAACAAGGACCCCTTATTCATTCTGCACTGGGCTCCAAGAATTAGGTAGCTGGTCCTGGTACTAAGGGAAGTCCTGAGAGATAGGAGGAGGAAGTAAAAGAAGAGCTGAACTTTATTGACCCTAGGACATTGTGGGTAGAAGAGGCAGGAGAGACAGTGAATGAGACACACAGATTCCACTTCCCCTGTGGCCCAGAAAGGAGGCTATCATTTGACTTAAGGGGAACACCAAGGTGGGATCCTTTGGTCTCACTTAACACTTTTGACTCTAGAAGAAGAATTCAGTCCCCTATCTCTAAAACTGAGATGATAAAGCAATCTGAAGGAGACTTTAAAATAAAATTTTTAAATTTTTCAAAGAGATACAATATAGTAGGTTTGTAAATTTACTCCCACTATACTCAGGTGAACAGAGAAAATATAGTTTAAAGAAATTTTTTATTCAAATTTCATGAATAGTTCCCATCCATATAGAAGTAGGAAGAAAAATCTAAATTTTAAGTTGAATCTAGTAAACCTGGTCCAGTGCAATAAGTCCCTTTAAGCTTAATTTTTTAAAAAAGATTTTATTTATTTATTTGACAGACAGAGATCATAAGTAGGCAGAGAGGCAGGCAGAGAGAGAGAGAGGGGGAAGCAGGCTCTCCGCCAAGCAGGGAGCCTGATCCGGGGCTTGATCCCAGGACGCCGGGATCATGACCTGAGCCGAAGGCAGAGGCTTTAATGCGCTGAGCTACATAGGTGCCCCTAAGCTTAATTTTTGTTCTTGATTTAAAGGTTGCTCAGATTTCAACCATTTTCCCTTTGCTCTCCCAGGTGGTGAGGGGGTATCCAGGAGGAATAGCAAACATGGCTGTGCACTAGGCCTTGAAGGATGGAAACCACTTCCTGAGGATGGTCACCTGGCAAGATAGGAGCCTCGGTCAGTGATGGCACTACCAAGATGCTGTATCAGCCCAGGATGGCCTCCCTCCCCTGATCTTCTTTTAGGTGAGAAAGAAATACTTTTCTGTTTGGTTAAGTGATGATTATTTTAAATGTTCTCTTATATGCAGACACACTTAACTCCCAACTGTTACAGATACTTAGGATGACTCTGATTTTTGCTATCATAAGCTATGCTACAACTAGCACACAGGTCTACACATCTCAGCACATTAGTCTGAGAAACAGAACATAGTCCCAGAAGCAGAATTACCAATTAAAAGATTCATGAACATCTTTTATTATTTTGTGAAATGTCTTGCCTAACTTGGGAAGGCATTCTTGTTGAGGATGCTCCTGCGTAACGAACAAATGGGGCAGGAATCCCTAACCTGCACGTGTGGGACACTGACTGGAGATATGGTGCTGGGAAGTGGTTGACAACATGGGACAAGCAGATGAAAGCCATTGGTGCATGTCAAGCTGGAGCTCTATCATTTCCTTTACTGGATTGACTATGAGTCAAAATTATGAAAGATAACCCAATATAATAGTTGTGTGTCAAGCCTGTCAGGTTGTTATTCTTAAGTCTTCCTCCCTCCATCCCTCTCTCTCTATTTCTTTCTTTCTTTCTAAGATTTTATTTATTTATTTATTTATTTATTTATCTGGGAGAGAGAGGGCTTGCACACAAGCAGGGCGGGTGGCAGGGGGAGAAGCAAGCTCTGCTGAGCAGGGAGCCCAATGTGGGGTATGACCCTAGGATCATGATCTGAGCCCAAGACAGACACTTAACCAACTGAACCACCAAGGTGCCCCAAGACTTTCATTTTATTTTATTATTTTTTATTTTATTTTTTATATATATTTTTAAAGATTTTATTTATTTACTTGTCAGAGAGAGAGAGAGAGAGTGAACACAGGCAGACCGAGTGTCAGGCAGAGGCAGAGGGAGAAGCAGGCTCCCTGCCCAGCAAGGAACCCGATGTGGGACTCGATCCCAGGACACCGGGATCATGACCTGAGCTGAAGGCAGCCGCTTAACCAACTGAGCCACCCAGGCGTCCCTTATTTTATTTTTTAAAGATTTTATTTACTTATTTGACAGAGAGATAGAGAGAGAGCACAAGTAGGCAAAGTGGCAGGCAGAGGGAAAGGGAG
Organism: Lontra canadensis; assembly: GCF_010015895.1. Classification (NCBI taxonomy): domain Eukaryota; kingdom Metazoa; phylum Chordata; class Mammalia; order Carnivora; family Mustelidae; genus Lontra; species Lontra canadensis. The sequence goes on from NW_022631025.1 coordinate 5,481,996, forward strand.
AAGCAGGGCCTCTGCTAAGCAGCGAGCATGATGTGGGGCTCGAACCCAGGACCCTGGGATCATGACCTGAGCTGAAGGCAGCTGCTTTACAGACTGAGCCATCCAGGCACCCAAAGACTTTAATTAATTAAACTGTAAAGCAATAGACCCTCCTCACCACCACCCCCCACCAAAAAAGAGAGTTACTATACTAAATCCATTTCCTTCTATGATTTTAGTTCACTCTGGATTATTGGGAGATTATTGTTAGTAGATGTATATCAGTAGTTTTCAAACTGTAACAAAGAGCCTATCAGGAAAAATGTAGATTTTTAAAATTTTTCCATGTATTCTGATTCGGTTGGGCAGAGGTGGGCCCAGGAATATGCATTTTAACTGACACACAACTTTGAGAAGCACTTGTCCAGATACCTTAAAGATCTTTTTTCAGTAATTGACTGAAATCCCAGCCATCACTGAATCTTACTACTTCACCGCTCATCAGTCCTTTCAGAGATGCTGACCAAAGATGCACAGAGAGGTACAACTGAGATTGGCAATTCCGGTCCTTCCCATCAGTTGATTGACATTTTGTGGCTCTGGATTTAAAGTAATGACCACACTAATGAATAATGGAGATGGTATTTTAGGAATTATTTAATGTATTTTTTATTCCCCTTAAATCAAGATGCCATATGGCTCCACATCCTTTTAATCAATGACTCTCAGTGCTTCAGGGGCAAGGTAGTCTCTGGCTAGAACACCAAAGTCATCGCTGAGCTTTGACTGTCAAATGAAGCTTTTTATGTATTGTATCCCCAGGGGAAAATACTGTTGAAAGCTAGGCCCAGTCAAGAGAGAAAGGGAATTTCTGAATTTCTAAAGCTCCCTTTATATATCATTTATTCCTAATCTTACTGGATTCTTAATAGAGAAAGAGATCTAAAAAATCCCTACTTTCCATATTTTCTTGAGGTTTTCTTTGCAGTCATGTACATGATTGATGTTTATATGTCTTTCATTCAGTAAGTGTCAAGTTCTTTAGCAATTAAAACAAGTGAGTTGATTGTACTATTCAGTCTCTCTGTGTCTGTGTTTACTTCTTATCTCCTAGATCTCACTGGTTTGAAAAAAGTATATTAAAATCTCCTACTATTACTCTATTTTATCTGTTTCTTTTAAAATTTTGCAAAATGTGTCCTAAAACTTGAAAGACAAAAACAACAAACTCAACAGCATAATCTCTTACTCCCCTCATCCCCAAATTCTTACTCCCCAGAGGCAAGCACTCAATTCTGCTTTATCTTCTGCCGTATTACAGAATTACAGGTAACTTTGAATTTTAAATTTTAAATGTTATCTATTGACTTTTTACTTTGGAAAATGAGTTTGGGGAGAAGTGGAGATAAATACCTCTATTCAATCTGTCACACTTAAAGTCTTTAAGGAAGGAGACAATGGGGAACAAAGACAAGTGGTGCGATGTGTGGACCCTGGTTCCTCTTCTTCAGGTCAAAACCCCAGTTGGTGGGGTGGGGGGTAGTGAATATTAGAATTAATAAGATATACTCAGAAATATTTGTTGAGCAACTACTGTTTCAGTAAAATGACATCATGAGCTTGCATTATTTTGAGAGAAGAAGACAATAAACAAGTATGTAAAATACATGTCCCTTGGTAAAAAAAAAAAATAATGCTATGAGAAAACAAAGCAAGGAGTTGGATAGCATGAAGAGTGGGGTTGGGGTGGGCTTGTAATTTTTTTACTGGGGTTGTTATTGAAGACCTGACTGAGAAGACAATATCTGTGTAAGTGCCTGTAGAGGGTGAGGAAACTGGCTAAGGGTGTTCTGAGAAGAGCAGAACGAAGGAAGGGCAGAGGTCGGAGAAGTAATGGTGGGCCCCAGTGGCAGGAAATGCTGAGAGTAGATTGTATAGGACCATGTAAGCACCATGGCTTTTAGCCTGAGGTGGAATTTTCTGGAGACTTTTGAACAGAGCAGTGGCCTAATTTGACTTTGGTTTAAAGGAATCAATAAGGTTGTTATATCGAGAATAGACTGAAGGAAGGCGAGCGTTGAAGCAGGAGACCAGATAGGTGACCAATGCCATCCGTGATCCAAGTACAGATAAGAATGAATTAGCTATCACTTGGCATCAGGGAAATACAAATCAAAACTACAGTGAGACACATCACACCAGTCAGAATGGCTGAAATTAACAAGTCAGGAAACAACAGATGTTGGCAAGGATGTGGAGAAAGGGGAACCCTCTTACACTGTTTGTGGGAATGCAAGCTGGTACAGCCACTCTGAAAAACAGTATGGAGGTCTCTAAAAAGTTAAAAATAGCCACCCTACAACCCAGCAATTGCACTACTGGGTATTTATCCAAAGTATACAAATGTAGTGATTGAAGGGGTAACCGCACCCCAATGTTTATAGTAGCAATGTCCACAATAGCCCAAATATAGGAAGACCCCAGGTGTCCATCAGCAGATGAATGGATAAAGAGATGTGGTATATACATACAATGGAATATTACTCAGACATCAAAAAACCCCCAAATCTTGCCATTTGCAATGACATAGATGGAACTAGAGAGTATTATGCTAAGTGAAATTAGTCAATCAGAGAATAACAATTATCATATGATTTCACTCATATGTGGAATTTAAGAAACAAAACAGAGGAACATAGGGGAAGGGAAGGAAAAATGAAATAAGATGAAATCAGAGAAGGAGACAAACTATGAGAGACTCTTAACTCTAGGAAACAAACTGAGGGTTGCTAGAGAGGAGGGGGTTTGGGGGATGTAATAATTGGGTGATGGGCATTAAGGAGGGCATGTGACATAATGAGCACTGGGTGTTATATGGTAATGATGAATCACTAAACTACCTCTGAAACTAATAATACACTACATGTTAATTGATTTTAAATAAAAAAAAATACTTCACCCTTTGAAGTGAAAAAAAAAATGAGACTAGAGTTGCAGTAGTGAAAACAGTGAGAAGTGTGAATTCTGGAAATATTTTGATGGTAGAGCCAACAAGATTGCTAATGGATGAGTTCTGATGACCTGAGAGGAGAAGAGACAAGGAATTCTGGCCTGAGGAACTGGAAGGATAGAATTGCCACTTCGTGCATTAAGGAAAATTGTAGAAGGGGCGGGTTTAAGGTGCAAAAGTCAGAATTTAGTTGTGGACAGGTCAGGTTTGAGATGCTTGTTGGTTATCCAGATGGTACTGTGGACTAGACAGTTGGATCTTGGAATCATCTAGACTATGTGGAGAGGTTGAAACTTGTGGTGAATTTTGAGAGTCATTAGCAGAGGTGGCATTTAAAGCCAGGAGACTAAATGAGGACACCAAGGGGGTGAGTTTAAAGGAGAATTGAAGAAGACACCTAAGATCTGAGCCCTGAGTCACTCACAGTTAGAGGTCAGGGGAGGAGTCAGAGAAGAGTTGATAGATCGTGAGGTTAGAGGAAGACGAAGATTTTTTGAAAGTCAAGTAAAGAAAGTAATTCAAGGAAGAAACAGTCAACTGTCCAATCCTGCTGATATGGGAAATAGGATGAGAACTGAGAACTGGCCACTAGGTTGGGCGATATGGAGGTCATCAGTGAACTTGAAAAGAGTAGTTTCAGTGGAATGGTAGAGGGGAAGAAGGATGGGAGTCATGGAGGAAATCAGACTGGTACAGAAAGGAACACGTGCCTGTGGGGTCAGAGTACCCAGCTGGAAAACTCTCTCTCCCCAAGAGGGAACACAGAAATGTTTAGGGGTCAAATGGAGCAGAAAATATATAAGACATCATGAAGCGAGACTTGACAGCTAGAGGATGCCTCAAGGACAACAGACTGTGGCTGCGGATGTTACCACAGTTTCCCAAAGAGTCAGGTGGGATCAGGTACCTATAGTGGCATGCAGGTTCAGGGGTCCAGGGAGAAGATCAGTCATCAGCTCAGTGTCCTCATGGACAACAGCAGGGATGTGGAGGTTAGTACGTGGGCCATCATTCCATTCCTGCCCTCCTGCCACCATAGTACACAGAAGCTTACCCCTGGGCTCAGGAGCTATCCTGGTAAGGGAAATGGGAAGGGAAGATAATTTTGAGAGATGGAACATTTCTTAGACACAGGAGTGAGATGAGACGATAAGAGAATGTTTCATACTAGAATTAACCAAGTTATATTTAATTGATAACTTGAACCCTTTCCCCACCCTTCTAACTTCTACCTCTTGGCAGACTCAAAGTCAGATAATGTCAGTTGTGGGGAATAAAGAAAAGTGATATAATTTTTTCTTTATTTGATTTGTAGTTAATAAACTTCCACTTGGATATAGACATTTTGGATTATTGAGGGATTTAAAACTACATGTTATTCCTGTCTTCTGGTGGCAATTAAAAGTTGGTCATGTAAGAAATATGAAAAAGTAAGACGTTTGGAGAAAGAAGGAATAAATAGATCCAGACATTGTAGGGAAGTAATAACCTCGTACTAGACCAAGCCTTAAAGACGATCTTGGGAAGTCACCACTGAACAGGAAGCAAAACCACTTGTGGCTGGCATGTGTTAGATCTTGACGTCTGCCCCATCTTTGTGCCAGTGTCAATCAGTGGGAGAAGTCCACTCTACCAGAAGAAACATACTTCTCTTTTCTTCTCTTCCTCTTCCTCCTCCTCCTCTTTCTTCTTTTTAAAAACAGAAAAAACTTGTCATGGAGCTTTCAGCACCCCATGTGGGTACACAAGGACAATGGGGAAGCTTCCTGGTGGAATTGAAGGCACCAGCACCTGAGGGAGTGGGTCATCCAGCATATGAGAATGGCCCACCTTAGAAATGGAGATGTTTCATGGTAGATGGCATCTGGATTTGGATGAATTTATTTTCCCTGCTTTCCTCCCCAAGTTCAGTCCTTCTAGGTCATTGTAAGAATCAATGATTGTGTATTTAGAGTACCAGGCATATCTAGGTGCTGAAAAAATGCTTGCTGTTATTATCAGAAACAGTGAGAATAGCATTAATCTAAGCCAGTAGTTTTCACAGATTTTTCTCAGAAGTCCATGGTTAAAAAAGGGAAATTTAATTTAGACCAATGGTTTTCAAATCTGGCTCTGCTTAGAATATTCTCTGAGGCTTGTTAAAAACATGTACCCGGTGTCAGTGCTAAACTTTTTGATTCACTAACTTGGGAGTAGGGAGTGGGCATCTCTGTGGTTTAACAGGTCTCACAGGTGTTGCTTCTGCACAAACCAGTGGTTCTCAGCCCTGGCTCTCTATGAAAATATTAAAATAACTGGGGAGCCATGAACATTTCAGATACAAGGGCCACACTTTGGACCAACTGAATCAGAATCTCTAGGCAGGTGGGCACTAGTGTTTAAAAAACTCTCCATGGAATTTCATATGCCATTCTGCACTCAGGGGGCACCTGGGTGGCTCGGAAGGTTCAATAGCCGACTCTTGGTTTTGGCTCAGGTCATGATCTCAGGGTTATGGGATCGAGCCCCATGTTGGGTTCTGAGCTCCTCAGGGAATCTGCTTGTGGATTCTCTCTCTCTTTCCCCGCCTCTGCTCCTCCCCCAATGCTTGTGTGCGCGCTCTCTCTCTCTCTCTCAAGTAAATAAATCTTAAACAAAAAAGAAGTTCTGCACTTTAGTTTGTATAATCAGTGTCTGAGCTGCTTGTCCAAAACCCCAGTGCACAGGCTCTCCTGGAGCCATTCTGAGCCAGATTTCTTTGGGCAGAGGCCCAGGAATCTTCAACCTAGCAAACTCCACATGCTCTTATGAATAGACCAATAATTCTCAAATTTGGTTGGAAGCACCTGGGGTGATTTAAAAAGGACTGATAGCTTGGTCTCACCCCCAGATATTCTGATTGAACTGGGATGAGGTGTGAACTATTTGTTAAAAATTTTTTAAAATTCTCTTAGGTGATTCTAATACCCAAGAAAACTTGAGAACCAGTGGTCCCTGGATCAGTAACATCAGCATTAATTTCTGGGGACTTGTAAGAAATGCAGATTCTTGGGCCTCCTCCCAGACCGACTGAGTCAGAAACTCCAAGAGTGGAGTTCAGTAATCTGTATTTTAACAGATGCTCCCAGTGATTCCAATGAACACTAAGGTTGGAGAACCAGGGGTCTAGACCTTGCTAATTAGCATAAATCAATGAGTAAGGACTAATGGATCAGATTAGCTGGTTGACATTTCGATTCAAGAGTCTTGACCCAGTTACTTTCCATTGAGACAGTGGAAAAGGCTGACAGAGTTCAGGTTGTCTGTACACAGTTGTCCAGAGTGCACATGTGCCTTCGGGTGAGTGTGGGGCATGCAAGAGCTCTGAGGTCAGCCATGCACACACTGGTGCTTCCTCTGTTGAAAAGCCATCCTCTATCAAAAGAGAGCCCGTCCCACCCAAGGCAACCCATGGGCGTTCAGCCACCATTCCAAGCTTCCATGAGAGCTGCACTGAGATACCGTTTGCAATGGACTGTTAAAATTTAGCTTCCTGGGCCCTACAGCAACAGATGTTGCTTCTGGGATCTGGGATGGGTACCAGGGAATAGCATTTTACACAAGCACCCCCAATGATACTGATATAAATGGTGTATAAACCAAACTGAAAAATACTGGCTTAATGGGCTGTTGTCCTGAGGCTTGGTGAGACCAACTTATGAGACCTCCAGATTTTATTTTATTTTATTTTAAAAAATATTTTACTTATTTATTTGACAGAGCGTGTGAGAGAGAGAGAGAGAAGGCATGCACAAGTAGGCAGAGTGGCAGGCAGGGAGAGAGGGAGAAGCAGGTTCCCTGCTGAGTAGGGACCCCAATGTGGGCCTCGATCCCAGGACCCTGGGATCTTGACCTGAGCCAAAGGCAGATGCTTAACTGACTGAGCCACCCAGGTGTCCTGCAACCTTCAGATTTTAGCCCTGGGTTAGAGTCAGAAGGTTTGGGTTCCTCTGTTGATGTATGGATAGCAAAGCCAGATCACTTCGTGTGAGCTTACTGACCAAGCCCAGTGTCTGGTTCCAAAGCTCAGCTTCTGATGTCAGTGAGAAGCTTCTTCTGTTCCAGGGCTCCCCAACCCCATCATCCCGTTGCAGTCAGGCTTTAAAATCTCTTTCTGGTACTCCTTCTCCCCACTCCTCCGGGTCTTAGGAAATTCTGCAGTATGAAAAATCCCATTTGCCCCACCTGCCCCTAAGGGCTCCTGACTGAGGCACATCACAAGGGGCAGGAGGCAACAGGTTGAAAATTTCCTCCAAAGAGAAATCCAGAACGCTGCACATTATTTGGCCTCTAGGCGGTGCCAGCCTTTTGGAAAACAAGCGTGTTTATGTAACAGATTGGCGGTTTGAGCGGCTGTGTAAATGTCATTCTTTAAAAATAAAGATGAAACTCTCCGTTAACTCAAACAGGAGCAAATTAAAAAGTAGAGTGAAATGTCTACTGTGTGAATACAATTCATCCACTGTCTCTGATACTTCAAAATGATACCTTTTCTCCCAATGATAACTGGCAGCCTCCCACTGGCTTTAGCTAGGCCGTGACAAAACGACGGATCAGTTCACTTACTTCAGTGAAGAAGAAAAATCCAGTCAGCTAGGCGAGGCTTCCCGTGACTCATACACCTGGAGACCGAGCCCTTTCTATGCAACTGAGCACAGAAGCCGAGCCGGCTACCGAAACATGACTGAGGTTTGAAGTTCATCCCCTCCATGTACTGAGGAGGTCGTGTATTGAGAGTCTCCGTTGTTTTTAAACCCAAAAGATGATTATTTTTTCTTGTGAACTCACCGGGAGGGTCCTTGGAATATCAGTTTTCAACCTTTTTAAAGGTATGTCTGTAGCACATAAAGCCACCTCATTTTGAGGGTTTTGTGTCTTGTTTGCTAATGCAGAATCTCAACCTTAGCTTCGAAATGGAATCCTTGGAAGCTTTTAAAAACCCGAAGTTCCAGGGAACCTGGGTGGCTCGGTTAGGTAAACATCTGCCTTCAGCTCAGGTCATAATCCCGGGGTCCTGGGATGGAGCCCCGCTTTGGGCTCCCTGCTCAGCAAGGAGTCTGCTTCTCCCTCACCCTCTGCCCCCTCTCCCCCTGCCCCAGCTTGTGCCTGCTACTTCTCTTTTTCTCTGTCTCTCGTCACTCTCGAATAAAGAAAATAAAACCTTAAAACAAAAACAAAAACAAAAACAAAAAAATACCTCCAAGGCTCAGGCACATACCCCAGTCCAGTTAAGGAAGGATCTGGAGGTGGGACCAGTCAGCAGTACTTTTTAAAAGCTCCTTTGGTGACGATGTGAAGCCGCTCCTTTGGTTTCTACACTCTGTTTGCACCTCCTTCCTAGAGTTCAGGTCCTCGTCCCTCCCACTGCGTGCAGGGACATTGTCCAGCACTCACACTGCTTTCTCCCTGTTGCTGTCTCTGAGTTCTGCTCATGCAGACCGATCCCCAGGGGGCCCATCTTTCGTAGCTTACACCCATCATCTCAGATTCACCTGAAATCCGGTGGCGGCAACCTCTTGACTTCAAGCTTGTGTCCCCAACCACGCAGTCATCGACTGGTGGACAGGAAAGCTACCTCCTAGATTGTTTAATATGTTGGTTCCAAAATACCAGCCCAGAGACTGACTCTTCTGAATAAGAATAAAATATATACTAGACTCAACCCCAGAAAGTCCCATTCAGTAGTTCTGGAGAATGATCTAGAAAGCTGGGTTTTAACAAACCAAACCTCCAATACGTGGAAGTAGCAGGATCTCGGAAGGAATATGACTTGCTCAGTGTCACTTGATTTGTCAGGAAAAGACACAGGCTTGGAATGGAGTGTCCGGACTTCTATGAAAAGAAGTCATGCTATGGATAAATATAATTTTTGTATTACAAAAATAAAAATCCGATGAATTTTCTTTCCAACCCTTCCCAGTCAGACATGAGGAAAACAGCAAAGCATTCTAGAGAGTCCTATCTGGTTTCTAGCCCCTGCTTAGCCACACATTAATTGTGAGGTTTGGGGCAAGCATTTTCATCTCCCGGAGCCTGTATCTTCATCTTTCAAATGGGCACTGCCTGTCTCATAGGGTTTTGTGGGGATTGAATGACGCGGTGCGCGTAGAGAGTGTGCTGAAGAGCCTGGCGCTGACTAAAGCCTTGAAACTGGCTGCTCCTGTTCCCGTTGTTCTTGCTATTTATGTTGTTCAGCACCTGTCTGGCTTTGCGAGATGAGAGGAAGAGAGCCAAAATGGTTGCCCAGGAGGGATCCACCATGCTCTTTCAGTTCGAGGATGCTGGAGACCCTCATCCAACTCAGCATGTTAGGAAAAAAGAGCTGCAGGCACCTGAAATTTCGTTAGCTCTATTTTCCTGGTTTTAAATGAAATACACGTCATTGTAGAAAACACTTGGAGTGTTCAGAATCCTTGGCAGATATTGCCTTCAATCTCTTAAACTCGACAGTATTATTTAAACTACAACAATTTAGTAGTATTATTTTCAAATTAACGATAGCTTCAGCAGTTTTCTCTGTCGTTAATCTTTTTGACGGATCTGTAGCACTTAAATAGCTGCATGGTATCCAGTCATATGGCTGCATTTCATTAACTGTTTTCTGATTTTTAGACATTGATATTGTTTTGATTTTTACAAAAATTAACCCTTCGATGGATGTCTTTGTAGATAAGTCTTTTTTAAAGGTTCTGATGGTTTTTTCAGCATGAAGTTCTACAATGGGAATTTTTGGATTAAAGGATTTGCACTTTTAAAGCTAGAGAACAAACAGAGGGTAGATGGAGGGAGGTGGATGGGGGATGAGCTAGATGGGGGATGGGCATTAAGGAGGGTGCTTGTCGTGGTGACCACTGGGTACTGAATGGAAGTAATGAACCACTGAATTCTACTCCTAAAACCAGTAGTGCACTGTGCGTTAACTAACTAGGATTTAAATTAAAAATTAAAAAAAAAAAACAACAGAGATTCTTGCTAAATAGTTACCAGATCACCTTTTGGCCAATTGTACCAGGGCCCTGGAAGCCAGGGGCACTACCACCTTTGAGGATTTTTCTTTCTAATTTCACAGGTTAAAAAAGAACTCATTTTATTGTATTTAAAGATATTTACTAGTAATGCTAGAATTTTACACAATTATTAATTATTTGTAGTTTGTCCCCTGAGAATTATCTGTTAACTTGGTCTGTTTTTCTCTTGGAATTTAACATTTTCCTGGTCTGTTTGCTCCAGTATTTCTATATATAGTTGACATGATTTTGTAGACCTCTTTTCACAGATTTTTTAATGAATCTATAGTGTAATTAGTCTAAACATCTATCTACTGTCATAAAGGCTTACCACCAAAGGAAATGATACACATATTGTGTAGGACTTGGGATATTAACTCCAAGCAGCTAGAGCCTCACGTTTCCCTTAAGTAGTGGCGTGGTGTAATGGCATGTGGACCTGGGTCCAAATCCTGGCTTTGCCACCTGCAGGTTTTGGGGTCTTGGTTTTCATATTTAATCTGTCTGAGTCTCATTTTCCTCTTCCATTAAATGGAAGTATTATATCTGGTTTGCAGGGTATGTGTGAGGATTCAGAGGAACGGTGCTTCTACAGACACCCTAATGCACACATCAGGGTCAGGCACCAGTCATGGAAGCATGATACCAAGATAGTGGGGGTCCTGACCCAAGACTGTCATGCTGAGTACTGGCGGCCTGGTGTGGCATGGTGGCTCTGGCCCTGTGGAGCAATGCTAGTTGCACCAGCGGTAAGGGTTTGGTACGTAGCTTTGGACACAGGGATCTCTACAAGGATCCAGAGCCAAAGAAGAGGAAAGTCACGCATGCTACAAGGCAATGGAGAGGACTTATTCTGAACCTACATGAGATACTGTTTGCAGGCTCTGGAAGTTAGAGGATTTTGCAGGGAGAGGATTTTGGAGTGCGCTAGAGCCAGAGAAGTATTGTTTTCTGTTGCTGTTGTGACCCCCTTTAACGTCAGGCTGTGGTCTGTTGATAACAAACAGATGGGGAAATGGAGCAATGACTTGCTAAAGATCACATGGGCGCTTCCTTTCAGACGCAGGTCTCCTGACTCACCAATTACTGCTCTTCTACATCTTGTCGTACCAAGGAAATGTTTCTGAGTCAGCAGATTTTTACATTAGGCGGTCATAGCACTGTATTAACTACTCGAGTTTCTTGGAACTAGACCCAGACACCAAGGACAGGATGAGGGGAGGATCACTCAGTCCCATCATCATGTGCCCTTACATCTGGTCCGGTGGGGAAGGGAACTTAGGGCACTTCAGCAAAGGACAAGGGATGCAGGGAAGGCTTTCTTGGCTTCCTCGAGGACAGGTCTACGGAGATCTTGATGTTTCTAGGGTCCTGCAGGGTAGATGCCAGACACAGGCTGGTCAACACCATCCCCTGGCCAGTGGGGTGCCCGTGGGCCCTAGAATCATCGCATTCTGCCCCTCTGTTGCTCACACCTGAAGTCTTTGTGCACACAGGAAGCCCATGAAGTTGAGGGCTCTTCAGACAATTTGAGCAAAAACCCTTTGCTGAGTAGCATTGCCAGTTATTTTTCTTTGCTTAATCTGGCAACTCTGTGAGCAATTAAGGAGTTGCTTTAGCTGAATCTTTTTGTTCTGCTGTCTACGTTTAATTGATCCCATTCACAGGTTAGGGCTTCATTTCACTTTGTGCTATAGACTTTAATCATCACTATCATCATCGAGGTATTTCTTCTGCTTCTGATTTGTTTTAATTATGGCGCTGAGATGTTCAGTAAAAATAGGTAGAAAGTGGTTTTTCTTCTGAGAATTGTTCCCATGTTAGTTGTGGGTTGAAGGGAGCAGGTATAACTGTTTGTGTTCGGCTCTTGAAGGTCAGAAGTAGGAAAGGCCTGTGGACACCCCGCTCCCTCATCCCGATGGCCTTCTGTTGTGCCTTTGTGCACAGAAATGGACGCCGCCTCTTGCCTAGGTGGTGGTATGGGTGAGGGAGTGCGAGAATTTAAAGGAGAGGGTGGGCAAGGCAGTGTGGGGCCAGCACGTGGCGCCAGACCCATCGCTCAGTGGGCCAGACCAGGCTGTTTGGTGTTCACCAGGGTAACTTGTTGCTGGGAGGACGACAGTAACTTCCCATGACAACCCTGGAGCAAGGTCCCTGGCATTGCAAACAGGCCAGAAGAGTCTGGCTCTCCAGTAGGCCTGCTGCTTAATGAGCATGCATTTGCACTGCTTTTGTTTCTGGAAGGGTGGAGGGGGCAGAAGACAGTCACAAGCTTCCCAGCCTCTACAGCCATCAGCTCCGTGAAAACCCCACCTTTCCAACACTCATAGAGTACAAAGGCTCCTGTGCTTACCCCTTAAGCCCTTGCTCCTTTTACTGGAGATCCGCCCCATTATTGAACGGATGCTACATGTTCCCTATAGCCGTATGAGTGTGAGAGAATAGTTTTCAATGTTAAGCATAAAAAAAAAATAAAAATATCAAATTGCTGATAAAAAAAAAAGAAAACCCCACCTTTCCTGTCCATCTGCATACCCCCATGCTGCCTGTTTTTAGACTTGCTTGTTTGAGCTGGTTCTGTGCTTGCTTGCTTTCTTCTTCTTCTTCTTCTTCTTCTTCTTCTTCTTCTTCTTCTTCTTCTTCTTCGTCTTCTTCGTCTTCTTCGTCTTTGTCTTCTTCGTCGTCTTCTTCGTCTTCTTCTTCGTCTTCTTCTTCGTCTTCTTCTTCAATTTGTAGAAGTTCTGAATATGGTATCCAGAAAGCTCCTTTAGAAAAAGAAGATTTAGAGCCTGCCTAGGGCTTGCTCTCTACAGACAGTCTTTAGCTGGCCCCCCAAATGACCTGTAAAAGAATCCGTTCCATTTCCCAAATGTGACTGAACCTGTGTGAGATCACACTGTCGAGTCACATTTGTTGTAACTGCTTGTTTGAGATGCAGATTCAAACCCCCTGAGTTATGAGACACCATATTGCCTGCCGTATGAAGAAGTCACTCTTGTTTCTAAGTGTTTAAGCCTGAAACAGCAAATCTAGTCCTTTCCTCCCACTAACGGGTCAGCAGAACAGACATGGTGACAGCTTTCCAGGTAGGATTTAAAGAATTCAGGGAGCTTCCAAAGCAATGTGGTTTTCCCTGTTGTTGCCTGAAATTCTGCCTTTTTTGGTAAAACATTATTTTGACCTTCATGTTCACAAATTTCTCTTGGGAAGAGATCTCTGATCAGGTGTAACACCTGGAAGTGACGGGGAAACACAGCAGATGAAGCAGGGAGTGTCCTGGCATCACAGTCATGTCTTGAGCAGCCCTTCTCAAAGTGCTGGGGGAAGTTCATGGCATTTCTTGCAAAAAGAGTTTCCTAGCCAAGTTTATTTGGGAAACATTTGTGCTTAAATCAGGTTGATCAGGTCTCTCTTCTGCAGGTTTTGTCAGAGACTTCAATATTTAAATGCACAGTATGAATCTTTTTATTATGCAGAATTTCTCAAACTTATTTGACCAATAAACCCCCCCCCCCCCCCGCCATAGAGCAGAAGGCTTGTTGTTCAATGGGTCAAATTTGGGAAATTAATTCGGAGCAGTGTTGAGAGGTCCTTGAACAAGATCTTGTTCTGTCACTCTCGACTCGGAAAATGTTAGAAACTTCTTGCTGTCTCTTTTAGATTATATTATTGGCTGGTTCTTAAGGAAATTAAAATCAGTTTTTTAAAAAGGCTTAGTTTTTTAAGTTTGTAAGATGAGAATAACAGTAACTGTTTCATGAAGTTCTCCTGGGGATTGAAGAGGGCAGGCTGGGGATGAAGCGGGGGCCACAGCACAGACAGAGCAGAAGAGAGTCTCATTGAACCCAGCTTCCTGGTGTTACAAGAGAGATCATATACAAAGAATAATCTACGCTCATCTCAGAGATAACGATGCCACTGTGTGGAAGGTGCCACATCCATGGTGCGCAGTGCCTAGTAGATGCTGGATGTGTCTCCCCAGGGCATGGGTGGATGAACGCCTGGATTTGCATCTGTACCGAGTGCATCTGTGTCAGTAGGGTCCACACGAGGATGATTCCCACAGTCATCACAGTGGCTCAAAGGTCACAGAAATTTCTTTGTATTTCTTCAAACAGTCCAGAAGTGGGTGGGCTGTCTAGAGTGAGTAGCTACTCTCTGCCTCAAGAGATTATCCAGAGACCCAGATGGACTGGTCTTTTCTGTCCTCCTCAACCTGGGGCTCCCCCCTTTGAGTGCAAGGCTGCTACGGGTGTCTCTTTCCAGCCAGCAGGGCAGGGGAGGGAGGAAGACCAGAATAAATGGTTTTGTTAAGAAGATTGTATGGACCAGAACTTAGTCACATAACTAAGCTACAGGGTCACATACTCACATATAAAGAAGACAATCTCTACTTGGGGACCCGTGTATTTAGCTAAACCTTGGCGTGCTTATATCAGTACAGAGGAAAACAGTAATGGTGGATATTGAGGTCCAGTTAGCAGTCTCTGCCACAAAGACCTGCCTCAGTTGTATTCTTACGTCTAGAAAGGAAAGGTGCCATCAGGAAACATGCGTCCTATGGTTTTGGGCTGGAGTATTTTCTTCCATTTGGGGATCCTGTCTGGAGAGATTTAGACAAGCTGGAGTGTGTTTGAAGGACTTAAACCAGTATAGTTAGGGTTGAGAGGGGACTCTAAAGTATATGAGAAGTCCTTGGAGAAATTAGGTGTATTTAACCTAGAAAAGAGAACATTTAAGGACAACAAGATACTCGTCTTTAAAGGACTAAAGCGACATAAGGAGTCTCAAGTTGAAGAATGACTAGATGACTCCGTGGGACTTTAAGAGAAAGAAGCCGGGGCCTCACACTCTGTCCCTCAGGGGCTCTCCCTTCCACCCATGTACCACTCGACAGCCCAGCTATTTTAAGTGTTCTCGAGCTCCTGCAGTGAACCGTGTTTTTCCTCACTTCTGGGTCTGTGTCCAGGTGTTTCCACTGTCTGGAACGTTCTTCCCCAGTGTCTCTTTTCCCACCCAGATCTCCATTTGACTATTTCCTGCTCATCCTTCAGATCTCAACTAAGATCTAAACATGGGAAAAACTTGCCTTGCACTCACATCTGTGTTCAGTGCCTGCCTCTGCATTTCCATGGCATCCCACATTCCTCATCATAGCCCCTCACACGTATCATGACTGTGGAATGGGTGGGAGTTATTACTGACCAATTCCACCCACGTGCAGGGGATTTTCCTGACACTGGATCACTTCTCTGGCTTCTCCCTTCTATTTGTCAACAATCGCACTTTCTATTTTGAAGGACCAGTGAGTGTTCTGAGCTGTTGAAAAGGGGAGGGGGTGAGGGAAGTTCAGTGATTAGATTCAGTTCAGTAGCGGATTGAATAGTGTCCCCCCAAAATTGATGTATATCTGGAGGTTTAGAAGGGGACCCTCTTTGGAAATAGTCTTTACAGGTGTAATTAGTTACATGAAGATGAGGTAGGTCATATTGGATTAAATTCCAAATCCAGTGGCTGGTGTCCTTACAAGAAGAGGAAAGGATATACAGACACAGAGAATAAGGCCATGAGAAGATAGAGGCAGAAATTAAGGTTATGCTACCATAAGCCAAGAAATGTCTGAGGCCTCTGGATGCTGGAAGAAGTAAGGAAGGATCCTTTCCAAGAATCTTCAGAGGGAGCCTGGCCTACTGACACCTTGATTTTGGACTTCTAGGCTATAGGACAGTAGGAGAATACATTTTTGTTGTTTTAAGCTGCACTGTGTGTGGCAATTTGTCACAGTAGTCCTGGGAAACGAATACAGATGGTCCAGGCAGGGCAGACTGTCTCAAGGTGTCATTCATGTCACAGTCAATAGAGGGTCCTAACTGGGCAGCTGAGAGAAGACCAGCTAATAGGATCCTTTCCACAAGTGACAGGGCCGTGCTTGCTCAGAGGGCAGCAGGTGAGCTGTAGACACCGGCTTAGCTCTCTTCTAGCCACCCTGGTGCTTTTGGTGGGTGAAGATGAAAAGTTTCTCAGTGTTGACTCCTCTTTCCCCGAAGTATCGTCCTGGCCCTCTTCTCAGCAAGCTCTGCCCTTTCCCAGGTGTGAGCCTTCTAGTTCCTCCCCACCTTGCTTCCCAGCCCAGGTGGAGGTCATTTAGTTCCTCCTAGACCTAAACCTGGATCTTTCTCTTTCCAGTCCACTGTCAGGATGGATTTCAAAGTGTGGTCCCTGGAGCAGCAGCAACAGTGTCATCTAGGAAGGTTTTAATACTCAACCCCGACCTACAGAATCAGAAACTCTGGGTGGTTGCCAGCAACCTGTGTTTTCACAGGCACTCGAGGTGATTCTCATGTGCCTCAGAGTTTGATCATTCTCCACCTTACTGTCTTAGGGCCCTGATTTAATTTTAAGGGGCTTTTCTCTTGGCACAATCCAGACATTTTAAGTCAAAGTGATTTTTCTTTCAAAACTGTTGTTTCAGCTCTGGGCTTCAGGACCCTACATTGGACATCGCAAAAGTGAGTTCTAACCATTTCTATTAGCATTTCTGCTAGAATAATCCTCACTTTCATCAAGGATATGTGAAAACCTGTGGTTGATTTGGAGAAGGATGATACTGAAGGAAATGTGGGAAAGAAAACACAAAGATGAGTATTTCAATATAGTTATTTCACTGCATTCATTCAGTCATCTGTACCTCTGTCTAAACCATAAGCTCTTTGAGTATAAGGATTGTTTCAGTCTTGTTCATTGTTGAATTAGCTAGCTATGGGCCTGGCCACTTGATGGAAAGCTGAAAAAACTAATACATTCTAGAGATCGTGGGTTCCTCATTCCGAGGGTGTTTGAGGACAGTGTAGATGTAGGGATATTATAGAGGATGTTCTTGTATCAGACAGGTGGTCAGAGGAGACACATTGTACAGCTCTCTCCCACCTTGGAATGCTGTAATTCTCGCGATAGGATGCTGCAGAGAGAGGGTGGGTCTGTGCAGTACTTGGCACAGTGTCTGGCATGTTTGTATTGATAAATCCTTTAGAGCCTTTTGACTTCTTCAGTGAGCGTGAGGTAGGTGGGGTTCCAGTGACTGTTACAGGTTCTGGACACCACCTAGTTCCAGGACAAATTGTGAGGTGTTAGAAATACCCATGGGGAAGCATTTTATCATTCAGAGGTACCTTTCAGCTGTCACATTTGTAAATGTAGAGAATTACTTTGACTTTAATATTGAAATGTTGATTGCCAGAAACAAGATAAAAACTCGAAGACTAAGACCCTCACTGGGAAAAAGGGAACTTCAAACACAAGTGCAGAGGTGCCTGGCTGGTGTTATATGCGCCTGGGGTTGAGGACCCTTCTCGAAGGGACTTCAGAGAGATTTTGGTTTACATTCAAAGAAACTGAGGCCTACGGAGATAGAAAACTTCTCAGCGCCACACAGCTGGTCAAGTAGACAATATATTGGGGAAGTGAAAAAGGTTCAGGCCATTTCTTTAAGTGCTAAAACGATAGCTTGGCAATAAGGTAAGATTTGAGACTCTTGTTCATCATCATAAGCCTTTTGTATCAAATGCTGTTGGTGTCTTTCCCATGTGTCCTCAGCACTCACCTCACAAGGTGGGGTTGCTGGGGCTGCTGAGAAGCAAGCAGGGAACTCACAGGGTCAGTCTGCTGCCTACAGCCCAGGAGCGCTGTGTCAGACTCCTGCCCTACAAGAGTAGTAATGCTTCCCAGATTCCAACTCTGACAAATCTTCTTTTCAATACAAGTAAAATAAAAAAGAATGTGGGAGCATAAAGAATGGGAAGTAAGGCCAAAAGGAACAACAACAATAAGTTGTAATGTTCCGGAGCAGAATTAAGGCACCAAAAATCTGGACCCCCGAGTCTCCTCACTTCTTTTGTTTTCTGGTATTGTTTATCCCATTAGCTAAATTATTTAAACTTAAATTAAAGGTAAAAAAAAAGTAGTAATAGTGGATGCTGTTATTGGATGATGTTAGATGCTTACCACACACCAGATACTGATCTAAGGGCTGTATATTTTCTAACACTTTCCATCCTCACAGTGCCCTGTATGATAGAGACAAGCAACATCACCCTCATTTTACAGATGAGAAAACTGGGACACAGAAAGGTTAAGAATCTCGTCCAAGGTCACACAGGTAAAGATAGGCAGAGTAGGATTCCAGCCAGACATCACAATGACTCTTCTGTCAATTTCTTCTTAATATACATGATCATGTTTAGTTTTGGGAGTCAGGAGACTTCATCTTTCTGGGACCCAGGACTTGGCTTCTCTAGGATTCCCTGCTTCCCAGAGGCTGATGTGCCAGTGGATCATGGTTTGAGGCAGAGCCATGGTTTACTTGTCCACAAAAGCGAGTAGCTGGGAGGCAGAATGGCAGGTGAGGATCCCAGATTCCATCCAGTGCTGTCTGTTCTGCTGTGAACAGAAGGTGGGAACACCTTCACCTGCTACCGGTTAGTGGGAGGAGGGGGTTCCTGTCTTGATTTTCTCACCTGGAACCCAGGTGGAGCTGTGTCCAAGTCATTCTTCAGGGGCCATGTCATCATCTGGGCTGCCTTGGAGTGGCTGGGGAGGCTTGCAGAGATCTTTGTTTCCTAGCTTTAGCCTTCTCAAGCTGCAAGGGGTGAGTCAGCCTCAGGCTTCTGGTTCATTCTTTGGAACACGACTTGCTGGCACTGAGGCCCTGGAAGAATAGCAGCCATGGCTCTTCCCAGCAATAGGCCATGTGACCAGAAAGCCATATGTGCGGGGCTACGTAAACATTAGGTTGATAACAGTGATGAATGGGGAGAGCGTAGACAGCCCTCCCGCATGCCTCCAGCGTGAGTCATGGGCGCATACGGCCTTTCCTCTTCC
Source organism: Lontra canadensis (assembly GCF_010015895.1). Classification (NCBI taxonomy): domain Eukaryota; kingdom Metazoa; phylum Chordata; class Mammalia; order Carnivora; family Mustelidae; genus Lontra; species Lontra canadensis. Next base: position 5,500,887 of record NW_022631025.1, read on the forward strand.
TACTTTCCTTTTGCCCAGAATCCTTCTGAAAGCCCAGGCTCATCACATGATTTCACTGGAATTTAACTTGAACAGCTGAACAGGAAACACTGGAATCCATCGGGCTTTTGACATGTTGGTCATTGATGACAGCCTTCAGGTACACTAGGAGGAAAATGATCAATAGGGGGAAATGAGGCCCAGATCAGGGAGCAGCATCTTGTCTGTGGGTCACAGGTCTCATGGGGTAGCTGCTTGGGCACAAGTCCAGGAAATACTGCTGACATTGACTTCAAAGTAGATGGGCCCCCCTGGAGTTGTATAGTGTGGTGACACTGATCAGGCCTTTAGTTAGTGAGTTCGAAGGCCCCATCCATCCAGCTCCAAAAAACACAAAGCTTAGCTTTATTTGTGACCCTTCCTTCTCTTTCATCCCTCATATCTCCTGATTCAGCATCCAATTCCAGTGTGGGTTTCCCCCCAATAATAAGCAGTTCTCAGGGACCAGCTGGGTGTCCTTCAGTTCAGCTCGATTCTGATACTGCCTACCTGGAGATAGAGTCTGAACACACAGGCTAAGGGCTCAGTCCTGCAACACTGTCCCCTACACACATTTCATATGCCAAAGTCCAGGTTTTCACGTGTGCTTATCAACTGGCTATAGGTCAGAGTTTCCAGTGACCTGCTTCCTTGGGTTCAATTAGATAGCTGGAGAGGCTCACAGAACTCAGAGAAGCATTTTACTTACTAGGTTCTAGATTTCTTGTTAAAAGATAAAACCCAGGAACAGTCAGATGGAGGAGATGAAGAGGGCATGGTATGGGGAAGGGGAGAGGATCCTCCCTGTTCTCTCTGAGCAGGCTACTCTCCCCAGATCTCCACATATGTGTCAACCCAGAAGCTCTCTGATCCCCATCCTTTGAGGTTTTTATGGAGAATTCATTACGTAGGCATGAATGATTAAATCATTGGCATTTGCCAATTGATTAAAATTCCAGCCCCTCTGGACGCAGAGATCCGGGAGGGGACTGAAAGTTCCAACCCTCTAATCACAAGGTTGAACCAACTGGCATCCTTAGGTGTGGTTCTAAAGTCACTTCATTAACACAACAAAAGATACGTTTATCCACCTCATCACTTAGGAAATTGCAAGGGCTTGAGGGGCTCTGTGCCGGGAATGAAGAGCGAATATGTATTTTGTTAAAAGATAAATTGAAGCATATTAAAAATTTTGAGTTTATTTGAGCAAAAATTGATTCGCATTGGGTAGTGCCAAACCAAAAGTGGTTAGGAGTGTTCTCCCAGTGGGAACTTGGGGAACATAAGAAAAAAAATTAAGAAAAAAGAAAAGTAAGAGAATTATTGATTGGCTATCACTTAAAGTTTAGTTAGCTGTTCATGATTGGTTGTTTTTAGTGTTGGGATTTGTGATTTTGTAACTCTGAGGCATTTATAGGCTTAGATTTTGGTTTACTTATATAGGTTGCCATGACATTAGAATATTATTGGCCTTATGTCCCTCCTGTTTAATTAATTTAACAGTTTGCCCCTTTTAGTCATCCTCTCATGCATGAGAAATTGACCAAAAAATTGGTATTAGTGCCACTCTCAGTCACTGTGAGATTTAAGTCACATTTGTCTCATTGTAAAACTCCTCTAAATAATGAGGTCAGAACTGTGGAAGAATTGTTTTTCTGTTCATCTTGTTGCTCATCTTGTTTCTCTTTCTCAAAGCGCAGTAAAACCATGTGATGTTCTGCTGACGGCTGTGAACATGACTATAAGATCTTGGAGAGAAACTAGTGCACCAGGGAGACCACAGTGATGACTCTTAGGTGGGTAATACCAAGAGACTGAAGTGTACTCCCTAGCCAGGGCCTCCGTGAACCAACTGGCTGGTATCAAGTAAATTGAAGAAGTACATGAGGGGCATTGGCCAGTTTTAACCCAGTGGCTTGTTTGTTAATTTCTTGTATTTGGTACAATACCAGAGGTAATGGTCTAGGTATAGCACGTGGTATTTCTGTGGCACAGACTCGTCCTTGTTCAGTCGTCCTTGTTCAGCCAGTAAGTAATATAAAGCAATTCTGTTATCTAAAACCATCTTAGCAAGAAGGTCTGGGGACTTTTGTTGTGTAGCTGTGGACTTAAGCAGTAGATTCAGTGACAACTGCCACAGTTAAGGATCATTGCCTTCCTGTGCATTAACAGGGGGAGAGAGAGATAGAGATAGAGATAGAGAGAGAGAGAGAGAGAGAGAGAAGTAGCAAGAAGGCAAAAGGAATAAAAGTTTCATACTGGAGTTGAAAATCTCTTATTTGTAACCTGGGAAGAGCTGTCTACCTCAAGATGCTGTCGACTTCTGGGGAGGAATACCCCTAGTCAATTTTAATTTAAGATCTCCAGCTGATATTCAGTTCCAAAAGTCTGAAAGAGTCTTTTTTATCTGGGGGATGGAGATCCAAGGTTTAAGTCCCTGAAGTATGGCTGCCCTCTGGGTAGTGGGGAGAGCCTGGTGTAGTTCTCTTGAAGGAGCTTCGAGGGTAGATTCTGTTCTTAGTGATTCCAAATCAGAAGGGTGGGAGCAAATAGGCGAGGTTAGTTTGGAGAGGTGTAGCCAGGTATTTGGTGAAACTAGAAGAATTCGGGATCCAGTATATATATATATATATACATATATATATATATATATATATATGTATATATATATATATATACACACACATACATGTATACACACACACACACACATACACACATAACAAAACCTCAAAAATAATGAATAGGAGTAGAATCTGATATCTACAGGTTGTGTTATAATTTTCTACTGAAACATAATTTTTCTTCTATATCACCCTCCTCTCTATTAAATATAATTACAGTAAGACTAATTCATTTACAGAATACATCTAATCTTATTAAAGTTGGCCTGATTATTTACATAAGCGCAGCAAAAATAGTGATTGACCATTTTGGCTTTTTAGAAATCTGCTTTGCTGGAACATTTCACAAGGATTCTTGGATTGGATTTTTATAGCCTCTCCAGGCTAAGAAGCCATCAGACTTCAGCTGTGATACCTGTAGATTTGCGTGAATTCCTCTCTACTTGAGGTCCCCAGGATATCTTGAGGTTCCTGGGCCTGCCAGGAAGTGACCTGCCTTACTCACCTGCGAGGCTGCCAGGAACCCTGTAGGCACAGTACCAGGCTGAGTTTTCCAGGGGACTTTCATTGACTCCATAAAGTCAACTTTGGTTCCTTAAAACTACCTGGTCACATCTGATTTTATGCATATTTCCAAATATGACATTTCAGCAAAGTCTTGATATATAACCAATGTTTCCAGTTGTGTCCTGTTGCAAGGAGAATAGATTCTTATTAAACTTATGCAAATAAATATATTGTCATAAAAGTAAGAAGAGAGTTTCCCAATTTTGGAGGGATAAGAGAGAGAGAAAAGATAAATGTTTCATCTTTGTTTACAAAGGGATATTTTACCAAATTGCTGATAGTTTAAGAGAAAAGAGAAGAAGATTTTCTTGGCTCTAGAAAAACAAAACATTAAGGTACCATCGTATTTTAAACAAAAGTCGTAAAAATAATAAAGTTTTTATCAGTTCATTCAGTCCCATATAATTAAATCTTAATGATCTTGATCTTTTGTTAGTTTTATGAAGCCAAACCTCTTACCCAGTTTAGGGGTGTGATCTGAAAGTTACCAGAAACCTGTACTAGTTAGAGTCTTTACTGTGAGTTGTCTTGAAGATGAAACACCTTTGCAGGAGCAATTGCAAAAGCATCTGAGTAAAACAGTAACTGTCGGGGCGCCTGGGAGGCTCAGTCCATTAAGCATCTGCGTTTGGCTCAGGGCATGATCTCAGGGTCCTGGGATCCTGCCCAGCACCAGGCAGCTCCCTGCTCAGCAGGAAGTCTGCTTCTCTCTTTCTGCCCCTCCCCGCTGCTTATGCTCTCTCTCAAATAAATAAAACCTTAAAAAAACCCCACAAAAAAACCCAGTAACTAACTGTAAGGGACCAAAGATTTAAAAATGGCCATGGTTAAAGAGCAGATGAGAGCTCATTATAATGCTATTGGCAAGAAAATGTGGTTATTACTGTGAATACAGCCTTTCAGGATAATAACTAAAATTATAAGTGATCACATTATGCCAGGACATATATCAGATTTCTAGGACTTTTACACAATTTCTGGAACACTTATATTAATAACATATATCCATACAAATATAATGTAATTATTAGTTCTTCCTTGATGATGCTTCTCATGTAATTTAACATAGCAAATTAGGCTAATTTGTTATCTAATTAATGTTGGTCTTTTTATGAAGAGAGAGAATAAATCTTTTGAAATGTTCCAGGGACCCTCTAGAAAATCCTAAACTTTCTTCCAGGTCAAAAAGGCTTCATTTAGAATTTGATTTTGGGAAGTTTGTCAAAAATATCAAAAGGCTTTAGGTGCTTGACTAAGCAGGATCACAGGCCATTATGAGAGAATACACTTAATTATCTGTTTAACCAAAGTGACAGAAGATTTCAAAGACAAATGCAGAAGGTTACATAGCCGTGAGCAAAGCTTAGCTCTTTTAATATTGAGAAGACTCTGTTTTCTTAAGTAATCAAAAACCTGATGAAGATAATTTGGAGTACAGGATGTAATTTTAGGAAAATGGGAAATAGTTGTTTTCTAGGCATATTATTTAGAAGGGAAAGACCTTTCACAGTCTCTCATTGTCAAGAGCAGACCAAGAGTTTAGGAAAACCTTGTCTTTTAAGTAGATGAAAGGAAATTTTTAGTTTTATATAAGTACGTTATTGGTATCAAAGCTTATTTTTTAAAACTCTTGGAATAACAGTTCAGTTTTAGCCAGCTTGAGTATGTAAGTTAAAATTTCCTCCGTCTCTCTCTCCCCAGCTTTCTGTAACCGATTTAGTTTGTCTTTTGTTCTCCTCTTTCCTATTCTGAAGGAATCGGCTTTACTTTAGGGCAAAATTACTTTCATTTGCCTTAACAAAACTCCATCTTTGTACCTCCTTAGTACCTTCTTACCCCAAAATTCATCTTACTTTCCTTGCATATAAAGTTGTTTCCCTTATTATTTCTGGTAGTTTAAATTACATATTAATTAGAGTTCTTAACCTTAGAAACCTTAACTTCTAGTGAAAAGTTCAAAGTAAGCAATTGTGAACTGTCTGTTACACTGGCATTCTTTAGAATGACAAAGTCATGACTATATTCCATAATTTCTAGAAGCATATGCTTCCTCAGTAGTACAGTATTTCAGTGAGGCACGGGACATGTTTACTAACAGACTTAAATACCTTTAGTTCCTCTGTAATAGAGGCCAAAAGTAGATAAAAACTATGTTCAGTAATTAATGTTTCGTTGTTTTATCTTAGTTGGAAGTGATCTAGATACTCAGTGAATATGCATTATATAACTTATGTCAGTATAACTTTTATTTACTGAAGATTGTCCTAGATCATGTGACCTTGAAAAACATTTGGGTTAATGTTTGTATTTCTGAGAATATATTAAATTTATGTAGTGCTTTTTTGTCTTTAAGCTTGTTTCTCTTTAAGCCAGTTAAATAAAGCTCTAAATAAAGATCAATTTTGGCAATGCCATATGGATGTGAAAAAATATCACACATCTATAACATACACATGTAGATACACATAAACATATAGATATATACAAATGGAAACCTTATAGCTTTTATTTTAAATTCTAGCCATGAAACAGGTATTATAATGTAAAACTCACTGGTTTATATAATTGGATCTAAAATAGTGTTTCTTGAAGATGGTATTAAGTTTTTTTTTTTTTAAGGTTTTATTTATTTGACACACAGAGAGAGAGATCACAAGTAGGCAGAGAGGCAGGCAGAGAGAGAGAGGGGAGGAAGCAGGCTCCCTGTGGAGCAGAAAGCCCGACGCGGGGCTCCATCCCAGGACTCTGGGATCATGACCTGAGCTGAAGGCAGAGGCTTTAACCTGCTGAGCCACCCAGGTGCCCCGAAGATGGCATTAAGTTTATCTGCTCCGATGGCTTTAATGTTTTTACTAATATGTGTGGAGAAGATCTTTAAGATTTTTAATTAACCTGTTTTCCAAATAGCATCCTCTCTTTTTTCTTTTTCTTTCTCTTCTGCTAAGAATCACCTTTCTGAAATTTGCATTTCAGAGATAGCCCTCAGTTCCTAGGGAAGGCAGGTAGAACATTTGCTTCTCAAAGGCGGAGGGAAGAATGCCGGTTCCTCTAAGAAGGACTTTTGTTCCAAAATCAAGAATCTTAGAACACTTGCAAGACTTTGGAAGTGGATAACAAGGTTTTAGAATTGGTAAAATGATAGGAAGGCTTTGAATTCTTTCTAGAGCAGCATTTCTGCTTTTGTAAAGACTTGATTTATAAGACAAGTACATTTGTTTTTTACTTCCTCAAAGCATTGGGTTGCAACCCAAATGATGTCAGGGCTGACCTACCCATCCAACTACATTATCTTTAATTTGCTTCTTTATATCAGGAAGAAGATCTTCAACCAAGATGGAAATCAAAGGATTCCTGTGTCCTAGATTTAAGCTGTTTATCTTTGGAATATTTTTCTTTCCTTTGGTTAGGTACTTGCATTTAAGTTGGGGGAGAAGGCCTTAAAACCCTTCCTATTAGGCTCTGAATCTCAGATTCCAATTTGGCCACCTTCTGACTGTTGAGTTACTTTAAATTATTTTTAATCTCTTGTCAGGCTTCCTGACAGTATTGAACAGCCCCATGGATGTGAAAGGTATCCCCAAAGAAGGATAGAAGGTACAGTTCTCCTATGTTCCAGAGCCACTTCCAAAGATAGCCAAAGGGGGGGCGGATTTAGACGATTCCCCTGAGAGCTGGCAGCGATGAGTAAGACCCTACCCACAAATGGAGTGCAGCCCACATTTTTGTTCATCCATAGTTTTGGGGCTCCCAATCTGACAGTTGCCAAGCCAAGTCCTCAGGACACAAACAGGATGAACAAGAAGGCAATAGCTATCTCTGGGAGAGAAAGGATCTACAACTAATGTATTCCCAAAGGCAAAGTCACGAGTCACAGTTCAACCACCTTATTCTTACAAAATTTTTTTTGGCCTGCCAATCTGAATTCAGGTAGAAAGGGATGATGTGAAATTTTACTTTCCCCTCTCAACCAGGCACCACAGATAGAGTTCTGGGAGAGCTGACTTTGGTGAGAATTCTCACCCTTTGCTGGTTTTTTTACCAGTTTTCCCAGGACCCATGTGCAAGCTCTGAAGCATGTGGGGTGTCCCAGTGGGTCTCATCCTGGTCACCAGAAACTCTAAAGAAACAGTAGAGGAGGAAAAATAAATTTTCCTCTACTTTTTGTGAAGTGTCCTTGGCTAAGACCCCCTTTTTTTAAAGATACCTCCTAAATGGATAAGCTTATCTAGGTTAACATTTCTCCACTATGGTCACTGTAATTCAAAATTATCTTTGGTTAGGGTAACCTTTTTGTTTAGTCTTAAAACACCTGAGTCTTTATACTGGACCCAGTCTGGTTTGCAGATTGGACCAGTCTGACCCTGGCTCCAGTCCAGGTTCTAAGTCAGACCTGGTCTGAACTCAGACTCAGTCAATATCCAAGTCAGATCCAGTCTGACCCTGGACCCAGTTTGACTCCAGCAGGTTTCCAGAAATAGTCTAAGAAAGGAAATGCTCAAATAAAGTCTGAAAGCTCATAGTGCCAAGACTGTGGAGCTAGGATCTAGGAAGGACTTACCCATCACCTCCAGAGGCAGTGAGAAAGCCAAGAGCCCCCGGGGCTCAGCAGGTACCTTTTCTTGGTTGCTTGTTGCTCCTGGAGGCCATGTGAGTTCTCCTTTGGTTCCCTCTTCTGATGTCAGAACCATCAAAAGATAAACTGAGGCATATTAACAACACCATGCCAGAAGTGGTTGGGAGTACTCCACCAATAGGAGCTTGGGGATGGGCTTTAATAGAGAAAAGATGGAAGAAAACTAAGGAAATTGTTGATTGGCTATAGCTTAAAGACTAGTTGGCTGTTTGTGGTTGATTGTCTTGAGCAGTTTTAATTTTGTGACCCTAGGCATTTTTTTTTTAAAGATTTTATTTATTTATTTGACAGAGAGATCACAAGTAGGCAGAGAGGCAGGTGGTGGGGGGTCCGGGAAGCAGGGTCCCCGCTGAGCAAGAGAGCCCGATGTGGGGCTCGGTCCCAGGACCCTGAGATCATGACCTGAGCCAAAGGCAGAGGCCTAACCCACTGAGCCACCCAGGCGCCCCGCAGTATTATCATCTTAATGTTAATCTTCCAGTCCAAGAACATAAGACATCTTTTCACTTATTTGTGTCTTTAATTTTAATTCAGCAGTGATTTGTAGTTTTCATAATGCAAGTCTTTCAGTCTCTTTTGTGAAATTTATTTCTATGTATTTTATTCATTTTGATGTTATTGTAAATTGAATTGTTTTCTTAATTTCGTTTTTGGGTTATTCAGGTTAGTGTGTAGAAATGCAACTTATTTTTCATGTTGATTTTGTGTTCTGAAACTTTGCTGAAGTTTTCCACTATAATGTGACCGTAGGTATTTTATAAGCTTAGATTTTGGTTTTCTTATGCAGGCAACCATGGCATTAGAGCTATAATAGTCTAATGACCTCTTTGTTTAATTAATGCAACAATATCTTATTATAAGTTACAATATCATAATATCTGCTTCATTTCAAATTCTGAGTCTCACTTGGATCTGCCTACTGTCTTCATCTCCTGCAGCACTTCTCTAGGCCCTCCGCTTCTGTGGCCCCTCACTTAGACTACTGAAGTAGCCTCCTCATGGCCTCTCCACATCTCTCTTGTGCCTTCTTTCCAGAATGCACATCCGATCATGACATCCCAGCCTCCTCCTACCCTCATTTCCACCCTTAGTACTACTCTAATGATTCCTTTTTGCTCTGAGGACAGAGACCACAGGTTTGAACATGGCCCCTGGCACTGACCTCTGTCCCTTGCCCACCTTCCCAGAAGCATCCTGCTTCCTCTGCTCCCTCAGCCTCACTGCTCTGTTCAGGTCCCGGAAACCTGCTGTTCCCGCCTACACTCCCTTCACCTACCCCTTGCCCCTTGCACCCTAAACCTCACTCATTCCTCAGGCTTAGCTTATCTACCGCTTTCTCGTCTGACCTCCTTGACATGAATCACACTGTGACCTCCATTTATAGAAGTGGTTGTGTGTTTTCTGTCTGTCTCCCCCGTGGGACTCTAAGCTATACATCTTGTTTAGTGCAATGCCCCCAGTGTCAGCACGGAGATCTCATTACATATTTGTTGTCACTTAAGGAATTTCTTTGCCCTCTGGTAGGGAGGAGGGAAAACTTGGTCAGTGTATGAGCATAGGTCAACGCACAGACACGGATCTCCCATACCCATGCCAGCCCCTACGTCTTTCCAGATCAAGCCCACACTCTTATGCAGGTGCTTCCAGCCTAAGCATATTTCCACATCTCTCTCATTCTTTGCTCCACTGCAGTTCTAGACTCCATTTTTTCAAAATCATGTTAAGATGTATGTAACACAAAAATTACCATTTTAACCATTTTTAAGTGTACAGTTAAGTGGCATCAGGTACATTCACACTGCTGTGTAGCCATCACCACCATGTATCTTTAGAACTTTCTCATCATCCCAAATTGAAACTCTGTACTCATTAAACAAGGACTCCCCACTTCTTGCTCCTGCCTGATAACCACTGTTCTCCCTTCCATCTCTATGAGTTTGACGATTCTGGGGACCTCACATAAGCGAACTCATATAGTATGTGCCCTTTTGTGACTGGTTTATTTCACTTAGAATCAGGTCTTCAAGATCCATCCCTCTTGTAGCAAGTGTCAGAATTTCCTTCCTTTTCAAGGCTAAATAATACTCCATTTGGGGTGTGCAATGAACAATGGTATAAAAAAAATCTGTTCAACAGGCTCCACTTTTAATGATATGCTATAATTGTGAGATCAAAGGATGGTCTCTCCTTCATCTTGGTGTAATGGAGTCTTGAGCTGCGTGTTTATGTCCTCCAAACAAGTATCTGGTAACTGTTTCACAAGCCGTCTCCAAGTTCCACATCCATCTTCTGAGAAATTAAACAAGCATAGGGGATATCTATGCCCCAAGTAGCTTCCACTTGGATGGGGAAACAGGTTCTGGGGGTTGTTGGATGCTTTGTTGTGTATTCAAACTTCATCAGAATTCAGAGAGTTGGGGGCCGATCAGTGTGGACCAGAGTGGCACAGAATGTGTATTAGTTTCCTGTTCCTGCTGTAACAAATTACCAAACCCTTACAAATTTAAAACAACACAGTCTTATAGTTCTGAAGGCAACAGGTCTAATATGAGTCTTGCAGGGCTAACGTCTCCATGCAAGCAGAGCTGGTTCCTTCTGGAGGATCTGACGGCAGAATCCTTGCCTTGCCTTTTCAGCTTCTGGTGGTTGTCTCTATTTCTTGGCTTCTGGCCCCTTGCTCTGTCTCCAGAGCACATCAGTCTAGTCTCTGCTTCCATCATTGTATTGCCTTCTGCTCTGAATCTAACTCCCCCTGCACCCCTCTTCTAAGAACTGTTAAGACTACATCGGCTCCACCTGGGTGATCTGAGATCATTTCCCCACCTGAGGATCCCTAACTTAATCACACACGCAGATGCTCTTGTGCTGTGTGGAGTCACATAGTCACAGGTTCCAGGGATGAGGACACAGACATATTTGGGAGGGGGACATTATTCAGTCCACCACAGAAGACTTTCTATGGGAGCATAGGGGCTGGCCTTACCAGTAGGCTTTGCTGAATCGTTCTGTGTATGACTCAACAAACATGTACCCAGGGCCCACTGTGCAGCTGGACTCTCCTCATTTATCTGTTTCGGTATTGTGTATTCTCTAAGTGCCCACTAAGTGTTTCTGACTGGTGAGCAATGCCCTGAGTGCTGTATGCGTAACAGCTGTAGAGATTATTGGCAATGAATGTTCATGAGTCTTTAAAAAAATTTACTCATCACCTATATTTATCGAGTACCTCCAGATGCTCAGCACTGTGTCATATAACTATGTTTTTTTGTGTTATTTGTGGATAATAATTTGTGAACATATAACTGACATAGAGCACTCATACCCAGCACATATTTTTCTTTCTTTATGTCTCAGGCTTCATACCAGGAACAGGATTATTTTTATAGTTGAAAAAAAAAAAAAAAACCTAAAACATGGTACTTATGGCCCTCGCAAAATGCAAGAGTTGTTTCTGGTGCCAGCAGTAGGTGAATGTGAGTCTACAGTGTGCTTTGTCTGGCTCCAGCTCAGAAAAAGATTAGAAAAGGCAGAAGAGGCATCTTCGCTCTGGAGGTGGTTGCAGAAACACATGTTTTCCAGGAAAGGGATCAATATCAGGGAATGGAGAGCAACCAGAAGGCTAAGTGGGGATGGCCTTTGAGGGACTTGGGTTTAGTAAAAATTGCTAGTAGGCTCTGAATTGGACATTCACGAATGCTGATTTGAAGATGACCTGTAAACCTTTCTTTCTTTCATGTGTGCGCAGATGCTGTACCCTCGCACATTTCTCAGAGTTCAGGTCACCACATTAGGGGGTCCTCAACTCTTTAAAGTGGTTTCAAGGGGAACTTGTCACTCATCAAGAACACACAGCCCTAGAATAGGTCCCATTCTGGCCTCAAAAGTAAAACAGAAAGGAGAAAAAAATGTGATTGGGTTTGCAATTTGGAAGCCCCAGACTTCTGCATTCAGAAGGGAGAGTTCGCTGAGTAAGACAGGCTTTGCCGTCACACCAGCGCAGCGGAGCCACTTACCTGCTGGCCCGCTCTGTCTACTTTCTCACTGATGCCACCGTCTCCTCTGTGAAATGGCTACAAAAATGGGACGTATCGCCTCAGGCTGCTTTTAAGGATTAAAGTACTTAACCTGCTACCTGGCACACAACAAGTTCTCAAGAAACGTAAATTGCTGTTCAGTGCGGGAAAGGACCGTTTAAGCTTGTAGGGTATATCTTTTTAGTCTTTAAAGCAAGATAAGAGAAAATGGCCAAAGTTAATCCTTTTTTATTTTTTAAAAGAAACTTATAATAAATCACCCAAAGCTAAAACAAATCAAGTGACTTACAGAAAATGGGGCAAAACAAATCAAGTGATTTACAAAAAATGGAGCTTACTGAGTCATTGGCAGCCTTCCTGGTTCCTTGCATTTTCCTTAGCAATTTCTGTGAATCCTGGAATATGTGTTCATATTGACCTCAGTCTCTTTATGAGATGATCTTTCAGAATCCAGATCTGCTGCCAAACTTATGTGAAAGGAGGGGGAAAAAGTCTGAAACTGTCAAGGAAGAATATTAATCATTATAATAATTACCATGATACAACTACCATTTGTTTTGCCCCTACAGTCAACAAAGAGCTTTGTCACCTGTTCTGGCTCATACAGTTCTCAAAATAATCCTGTGAGGTGTCTATGGTGGGTGTTATTATTAATCCTGTTTTACTAATGAAAATATGAGGTTGAAAGAAGTTAAATAAGTTGTCTCAGACAACACAGAAAACGAGTGAGGGTCATGACTCCACATTGTTTAGAAAAAGTCATCATCTGATGTTGTTAACATCATTATGAAGTGATAGAAATACTATAAATACTAAATACTGTAAAAATACAGCCCTTCTGATGTAGCTGGATGAGTGTTGTTTCTCACAGTGGTCACTTTTGGGTGCTGGGTTCTATTTTGGAAATGTGAGCTGGGGTAAGCATTTTTAGGACACTTCCAATTATGAGACATACTTGCCTCTCATTTTTAAATTCCTTTCCATTGTTGGTCCTAAATGCCCACTTGTTCACTAGTCTTGGTTCCAAATGACTTTTTGCTATTTTCAAAGTTCCAATCTACCCTTTTCAGTTGTGACTTGTGATCAGTGAAGACAGTTATATAAAATCCACAGGCTCCAATGAGACATTTAAGAGAAGTTAAACTAAAGTTGCCTTATTGGAATATATTGGAATATATGTGTCACTTCCTCTGGGGACTATTTTGAAAGGCATCTCTTATTTGAGTGTGTAAGTTCTGGTGTGTTTGTTTAAACACAAGGGTCATATTACTTCATGTCTGTGGCTGTAGGAAGTCAATAAATAACTCCTTTTCTTCCCCACCCAAGTTCAGTACCAGTTGAGAAATGAGACAGGAAGAGCAGGCAGATGGAGGTGAAAGTATGAGCTTTATTTCTGATAAGCTGATGAAGAGAACTGGCTTGAGAAGTGTGGCGAAAATTGTTGGCAATAATCCAGTTCCAAGTTAGAGCTTTATCCCCGAGCCCCAGCCCCCAGTCCCACCCCTAGGGTGGAGCCTGTCTCTCTAGGCACCAAGGGACAGAACAGAATGGGAATCCTGCAGACACGCAGATGATAGCTGGTGAAGGGTGGACAGTCCAGAGGAGGGTGGGGTGGGGAGATGGAGAGAGAAAGTGGAGGAGGAAGGAGGGGTAGAGGGAAAGGGAGTTAAGCTAGGGTGTTCACTTTTTTTTCTCCTAAATTCTCTAATCTGTTAAATCACTCTTCCCCTTTCCCAAGGGAGAAGTGAGTAAGAGGTGGGGGCTAAAGCCAAAAGAGTTACACCAGGAGAACACAGGGCAAGTGGGAAGGGGCTTCCTATCTAGCATTTTCCAGGTATTTATCTACTTTAACGTGACCAACATATCCAAGAGTTGGATATGATTGCTCCTTTACAGATAATTTCAGAAGGTCCTGCCATAGAAAGGATTTGAAATCCGGTTTGAATACAAAGCCCATGTTTGTTCAGTACACCAAGAAGAACTCCTAACTGGGTACAGACAAGCACTGTGTCAGGTAGTGGGTGATTATGGCTAGAGATTGAAGAGATCATTGCATCTGGGAAATCAGAGAAGTATTTTGGGGGGATATAGCATTTGCAGTGGGCATTGGGTAGAAAGGAAATACCCAGACCTGAAGGACTCTCTAGGAACAGGGAACAGCATAAGCAAAGATAAAGCGATGAGAAATTATCTGGTACAGTTTAGGGAACTGAAAATAAGACATGTGGAAGGCATATCAGGTTGGAATAATATATTGGAATAAGTACCCTTTTCAAAGCAGAAGGAGCCGAAATGAGAAACAATCGAATGTAAGGGATTAGGGAAAGCCCAGAATCAGATCTAATGTCAAAATTTTTAAGCTGGATAAATGGAAGATTGGTAATGGCATTAAAAACATGTGAAAATTAGGAAGAGAGACTTGTTTTACATTTATTTATCTCTGAACATGTTTAGTTGGGTGTACTCTTTAGTAGAGATGAATACTTATGTTCATGATTCATACATTCATTCAGGCAATAGCTTTTACTGAGTCCTTATCATGTCCTAGGAGCTGGGGATTTGATAGCAATCAAACATAGGCATGGTACCTGTTCTTGAGGAGCTTACAGCCAAGTGGGTGGGAGGACAGATGAACTCAAACAGTCCCAGTGTGGCATCACTACTGCGGTATTGGCGACAAAGGAGACATACAGGGTGCTTTGAAGGCCTTTAATAAATAAGGGGTCTAACCTGGTTGTGAAGGTCAGGAAACATTTGACGAAGTGATGCCTGAGCCGAGGGCTGAAGGATAGATAAGACTTAGCTAGTCCAGGAAGACGAAGAACAACGCAGGCAGGGGACATTCACATAACGAATATTGTACAGCAATACCAAACAGCAAGTCTCTCTGCTACCCACAACTACATGGGTGAATACTGGTAACATAATGTTGGGTGAAAACAAGCAGGCTTTAGAGACTGTATCCTGCATGATACCTTTCTATAAAGTTTAAAAGCAAAACCCCTAAACAATGGATTGCTCAGATATACAAATATATGTGATAAAACCAATGAAAAATAAACCCAAAATTTAGAAAGAGTGAAAATTCAGAGGAGGACTGGCAGTGGGGTATGGGGAGGTTCATAAAGGGACATGCAAGTTATTGGTAATGTTCTAGATACTGAGCTCTGAAGAGCTCATTATAATATTTTAAATACAGAAATACAGAGGGCTATGCATCAGCCAATTTAAATAGTGTGATAAACCAAGAATTAAGATTAATCCAATTTAGGGGTATTCTATATTTATATTTATATTTATATTTATATTTATATTTAGTTTTTTTTAAAAGATTTTATTTATTTATTTGCCCTGATGTGGGGCTTGATCCCAGGACCTGAGATCATAACCTGAGCTGAAGGCAGACGCTTAATGATTGAGACACCTAGGTGCCCCTGGGGGGATTTTTTAAAAAGAGATTATGCTGAGTATTAGGGTCTTAAAGAATATCAGGATGGCTGAAATAGAAAAGCACAGGGAGAAGGGGAAAGATAAGAAATGAGGCTCTAGAGGTGGCTGAGCTCCAGACCATGTTAGAGCCTTGCAGGTCCTTTTACGCGGCTTTCTCTTTTTCCATGAGCTGTGGGAGCCTTTGAAGGATTTTTAAGCAGGAGGTAGGCTTCAAAATTCTCATTTTGAAAAAGGTCACTTTGCCTTCAGTGTAGTGACCAGATTGAAGAGAGGCCAGAATGAATGTGGATGAACCACTTAGGAGGCTTTGTTTAGATGTAAGATAGTGGGAGCTTAGAATAGGGTGGAGGTTGTAGTGGCAGTGGTGGTGATGATTTTGTCAGTCATGGTGATGATGGTGGTGGTGGTAGTGAATGGTGATAATGATGATGATAGCGGTGATGATGGTGGTGAAAGTGATGGTGATGGTAGTGATGGTGGTGGTGATAGTGATGGTAATAATGGTGATAGTGTTGGTGATGGCAGTGGTGATTATGGTGGTGATCGTGATGGTGATGGTGGTGGTGATGGTGGTGATAGTGATGGTGATGGTTCTGGTGGTGGTGGTAGTACGGTGATGATGATGGCTTTGGTATTGGAAATAGAGCTAAATGGCCAGATTTGAGAGTGTTTAGGAAGTAAAATCCATAGAATTTAGGAATAGATTTGATAGACGTATTAATGGGGAGGAAGACAACAAGGTTAAGTCCTAGGTTTTGCCTTGTTTGTAAAGTGGGGATGGAGCAGGAAGGAAAATCAATAATTCAGTTCTGGGCATGCTAAGTTCTAAATGCTTTTTCAGATTCCACTTCTTCCTCAACTCCTTTCCACAGGTGGCGCTCTTACTTTCCTTTTCCTTGCCTAAATGAAAGCTCACAAACTGGAATTCTTTCTGGGGTCAGGCAGTAACTGGAGTGAGTGGAGCTGACTGGGTCAGGGAGATATTTAGAATGGTGAGAACTTCAGTGACCTGTCGAGAGCATGACCCATGGGGTGGCTGTGACTTGGCTCAGTGCACTGGGAGGCTGAGTGTTTTTCAAGAGAACCCCCCCCCCCAATAAATAAGTCATGATTTTTATGTATGTTAGTAAGTAACTACTTCAGTGTTTGGGGAAGAAGAAATACCTGTAAGGCACAGTCCTGTGGTATGGATCAAGCACAAGCAATCTGGAACCCATGGGTAGCCAGATTAAAATTTTGGTTCTAAATCATTCATTAACACTAATTTACTCATTATATTATTGGTTAATGTAATGAGTAATTGGTTAAGTACTTTTATTTGGTTAAGTACATTTATTGGTTAAGTACATTTCAGGACAATTATTGGGATCAAAATTTTCTGGTAACATAGCATTATTAAGAGCTACTTGTATTTGAATTTTACCAAAATGTACTCTATACTCAATTTTAGAACATCATTTTTTAATTTTTAAAATTTCCATCTTGACAATTTTTACATCCTCATGAAGGATATACAGATAGAATAATGAATATACCTTCACTCAGATTTACCATTTGTAACGCATTTCTCCACATTGGAGTTCTCTTCCCCCTACCAGCTGAGCTCCTGTTCCCCTGTTTCTGAACCATTCCAGGGTAAATTGCAGAAATCATGACCCCTAATACTTCAACTTGTATCCCCGAAGTTCAGTGACATTCTTTTACATAACCGCAATGCAGGGATCCGATGGAGGGTTGATACAATGGTAAATATCTAATACACGGTTCATATTCAGTTTTGCAGTTCTTTTTTGATCCGGAATCCAGTGGGATCACTCATCGTATTTGGTCACCATGTAAATTTAGTTTCCTTTAATCTGGAGCAGTTCCTCATGTCTTTGATGACACTGACATTTTTGAAGAGTACAGGCCAGCTGTTTTAGAGAATGCCCTTCAATTTGAGTTTGCTTGATTGGTTCCTCATGGTTAGACTCAGGTTATGCATTTTTGGCAACAGTACTGTTAAGTACTGTGTCCTCAGTGCCTCACGTTGGGAGCCGCATGATGTCACTTTGATTCTTTAGGGAAGGATGTGTCTGCCAGATTTCCCCACTTACAGGAACTTACCCCCTTTGTAATCAGCGCATACTCTATGGAGAGACAGTTTGAGACTCTGAACAGTCTCTTCAACAGATTCTCACCCAGTGGTTTAGAATCCACTGAAAATTGCCATCTAAATCTGTCATGACTACGTAGGTTGCACATCTGTGATTTTTAAAACTTATTTATTTTTTTATTTTTAAAGAGAAAGAGAGAGCGCATGTGCACATGCAGATACATGAGTGGGGGGAGGAGCAGAGAAAAAGAAACCTAAGTAGGATCCAAGTTCAGCCCAGAACCTGACCTGGGGCTCGATCTCACAGCCCTGAGATCATAACATGAGCTGAAGCCAAGAGTTGGATGATGAACAACTGAGCCATCCAGGTGCCACACAGATCTATGATTTTTTTTAAAAACATACATTTCTTCCATGTTTATTAGTATTCTGCTGTATGGAAGAGCTTTCTCTTCCCCATCTACTTACTTACTATTTATATCTTTCTGTATTCCAGTGCACACCTGGACTCTTCGTGGGTCCAACGTCTTCTAACCTGTTATTGTTGTGATGCCACAGTTGCCCACATTGGCTTGTGGGCGCCCTTCAAGCCTCTCCTGTGTTCCTTGTCAGGTCCTCATTAGTTTCTGAGGATTTACTTTCTGCCACAGGATGCTTATGGCTTACTTAGTCCTTTCCCTGCCCCAGCCCTGGAATCAGCCATTTATCTAAGGGCCCCACTTCCTTTTAGTGGGGAATGAACATATTTAGATACTAAAATATTTTAGAAACTAAAACTAGGTGTGCTCACCATTATTAAAATGTCATTGATTCTAGGTCCTTCCAGGGAACAGAGTCAGAGGCATATATTTTTAAACATTTAGAGGTTCATCCTAATGCTTGAAATCCAGTCAAATACTAGAGGACCTTCCTTACTTGCCCTCACTGCATCCATTGGTCTGTCTTCCTTCTCCCACTCTGAGTACCTGGCCCCTAACAAAGTCAACATATTTGCTCATTTAAAGCACGAATTTTAAAGCAGTAGCGTGTTCTTCTTTGCCTCCTTTCTTTTCTAGCTGCTGAGATAATTTATTTTGGCATTCTTCAGTTTCAAGAGTTTTTTCTTATGAGTTTTCTCACTTGCAAGCATGTCCAGGTTTCTCTAAGCATATCTTTGCAGAGGTTTCACTGTATAGAAGTACTGTATTAATATTACTTATCATAAATCAAACAAAGAACAAGCTCTTTGCTTTGCGCGAGGCTGGATCGGGGGATGTGGCTAATAACTTCCATCTGCTTGGCAGTTTATGGTTTACCAAGTACTTCTTTACATGTGCTACTTTATTCATCATGCTTCAAATTCCTTAGGTCCCAGATAAAATGGACAGTAGATAAATAAACCTAGAGCTTCATGAATGTTTCATGTAGTAGGACTCGAGTAATACTTCCTGATTTCTAAAAAGACGTACTGAGAAATGATGGCTGATGAACACAGGTATCATATAAAAGCATGGATAATCCTCAGTGGTAGGCAATCTAAAATTTTTTATATTCATGTAGGCATTGTTTGTTATTATTAATTTTTGTAGGAATTTTCATATCTTCCTCAGATTGATTTTTTTTTTTCTTTTGAGAGGGAGAGACAGAGCTTGTGCATGAGTGCATGGGGAGGGGCAGAGGGAAAGAGAGAATCTTAAAAGAGACTCTGTATCTAGTATGGAGGCCTACACGAGGCTTGATCTCATGACCCTGAGATCATGACCTGAATCTAAATTAACAGTCGGATGCTCAACCGACTGACCCACCTGGGCACTCCAGATTGATATTTTTAAAAGATATCTGCTTCCTAAATATACACTGATTTACAAATCCTTTCAAAGGGGTGATTCTGGAACATGACTTTGTGGAATCTCTCGGAGAGATATGAGTAGGGCTGCACCTCTTACTGATTAAATCAGAATCTTTAGAGTAGACATCAGTTGTTTCTAAAGCTGTCCAGATTTCAGTAAGCAGCCACTATATGGCCGAGGAAAATCTGTGCTGTTTTGGAGAGATTGGCTTCAGTCACAGCTAAATACAAGGGAGCTTGATTTGGGCCTGATTTCTGATTCAAATACTGTTGCTTAAAAGTATGCAAGGGTATATTTTGAGCTTCACCTAGCAGTTAAAAGCACTGAATGTATTCTTTTATTTTTTTATTAGCCAACCATATTCTCTTTATTCTAAGAATTACATGATTTTCACATTATAATGTTTCTGAAATTATGACCTAAAATTAAGGTGTGGGGGTGCCTGGGTGGCTCAGTGGGTTAAAGGCTCTGCCTTCTGCCCAGGTCATGATCCCAGGGTCCTGGGATCAAGCCCCGCATTCGGCTCTCTGCTCAGCAGGGAGCCTGCTTCCTCCTCTCTCTCTGCCTGCCTCTCTGCCTACTTGTGATCTCTGTCTGTCAAATAAATAAATCTTTAAGAAAAAATAAAATATATATATATATATATATACCTTTAAAATTAAGGTGTGTGTGTGTGTGTGTGTGTGTGCACGTGCACATGTGTGCATATACACGTACATTGTCACATTCTAAAGCTGTACCTAGAGCAGGGCTTTTAAAACTCAACTTTCGTTGGGAATTGTGGCTACAAGTGTGGAATTGTAGGCCAGTTTTGGACCTTCTGGAAGCACCTGTACAGTCAGCTCCTCAAGTGCTTCCAATCCACCAGGCCCTTGGACTTTGTTCTGAGCAGCCATTTTCAATGAGCCACCCTCTGCTCCCTCCACAGCACTGTCAGCGCCACCTAGGAACTTCTTAGAAGCACTTG
Source organism: Lontra canadensis (assembly GCF_010015895.1). Classification (NCBI taxonomy): domain Eukaryota; kingdom Metazoa; phylum Chordata; class Mammalia; order Carnivora; family Mustelidae; genus Lontra; species Lontra canadensis. The sequence continues at coordinate 5,521,104 of NW_022631025.1, forward strand.
TTCTCAAGCTCTCCCCCAGACCTACTGAATGAGAAACTCTGGAAATAGGAACCAGCAATCTGTATTTCCACTGGCATCCAGAAATTCTGATGCAGAACGAAGGTTAAGAACCACTGTTCTCAGAAATGCTGCCAGTGTTCCCATACTTCCTTGATGATAAGAATCACCCTGCATACTTTCAAACACAGAAACTGGGCTCTACCCCAACTCTGCCGAATTTTGGTTTCAAGGGGGAAAATAATTCCAAGGGCACAGGTGGATAATCTGTGTTATTAACAGGCATCTGAGATGATTCCTATCTCTAGACAAATTTGGAAATACTAAGAGGACGAAGCCAGCTATGTGCCGGTTCACAGTCTTACATGTCCTACTTAGGGGTGTCGTTGGGTTTGGTGTTCATTACCAGATTTAAATTTTGTAACAGCCTTATGAAGTGGTTACTATTTTTAAACCCATTTTACCAATGAAAAAACTGATAGTTTGGAGAACTTAAAAAAACACATCTAGGGACATAGTGATAGTGAACCAGAGAGCTGGGACTCAAGCCAGGAGCTTTCTGACACCAGTGCCTTTGTTTTTAAACTGTCCTAAGGTAAGGTAGCTGCCTGCAAATCTCATCACTTTTGTTACAGCAGAGTGCAACCTTGGAGACAGACGCTTGTCCAGAGCCCTTCCTTGGCTCCGTAGTTCAGAACTGCCAGCTGTAATCCCAGCCTGCTTTGCAGACTTTCTTCCCCACTGCTTCTCACATGAACAAGGCCATTGTACTCCTCACCCTTGACCCGCCTTTGCTCCCTCCTGCCTCTGCTGTTGCACTCATTGCACTTTCACTGATGGGATCTCTCCATCATCTTCTCCTCTGGGCCTCTTACTTACTCTTCCCTTCCTTCTTCCCCCAGAAGGACTCTCTTCCTCTTTGTAACAGTCCAAAGCTCAGCCATGCCTCAAGATTCTTAGCCTAGCATCCTCCGAGGAGCCTCCCTGCCCCACAGGCCTTGGTAAGCCCTCCGCTCTGGGACCTACCATGGTGGTCTTGGCACGCACCCCCATTTGTCCCCAACATGGAGTGCCCTGCACATGTGTCTCAAGTGTCTTCGTATTTCTTTCTTTCTTTCTTTCTTTCTTTCTTTCTTTCTTTCTTTCTTTCTTTCTTTCTTTCTTTCCTCGTGTGTGTCTTTGTCTTTCATCTACATTAAGCAACTTGAAGGTGCTCCTCTGTTTCTGGCTAAATTGTAGGAACTGCTAAACTATCTTGTTGACCTGTAATAAAACCAATCCAGCTAAATGTCCACAGAAAGTGAAGATGGATTTTAAAAGCAAGAGAGATAGGTTGTGGGACTTTCTGGGAGAACCTGTGACACACTTACATTGACTACCGTGTGAACAATCCCGGCTTGGCAAGGGTAGATGAATTTAATGATTATCCCTTAGAACTTAGTTTATGGGGCTCCTCCCCTCTCTTCCAAACCCAGAAAAAGCCAGGGAAATCGTTTTTGGTGGGGATGGAATGCGGGTGGCATTGGGGGAGCGGGTGGAAGTGTAGTGTATGCTTCGTAAAGGGGAATAGGTTTTGTAAAAATGATCGTCATTCCGGATGATAATGTATTTTCCTTTAAAACGTAATAGGTAGTGCCTGTCTGGCTCCCTTCGAGATGTAGGGCGGCGTAGCGTTTTGGGACAACAGCATCCTGTGTTCCGGAGCCTAGACCTGGGGAACACCGCCAGGTACCGCCGAGCTAGGGTCAGGACTAACGCTGAGGAAAGGGCGCCACCTACTGACCTTCCGTAGGTACACTTTTTCCTACAAGGAACGTCCGTTGTTTTGGCTCAGAGGAGGTGTCCTAAGAGGCTGGACCTGAGGCCAGCACCCACCACGTTTCATGGGGAAGTTCATGAGGACATAGCTGCGCAAAGCATGGTATTCCAAGTTCATGCTTTCTGCAAGAGTCTCTCTCATGAGAAAAGTTCTCCCTTGAGGAAACATATCAACAGCCTTGGGTGGAAAATGATAGAACTAGTATTTGGTTGAATGCTGTTATGTAAGTTATGGTTCCACCACATAGCTTTCAAAGATGGCTCTGCTGTTAAGCGGCTCAGGGGGGAAGCTAGAACTTAATTCTGTTTTAGAAGGGTTAGAATCTGTTTAAAGATTTTAAAAATAGAAATTCATTTCATTTAAAAATAAAGCTTTGTTCTGCGACACATTAGTGAATGGGAATTTACATCAGAAAATGTTATTACATAGATGGTAGAGTTCTGGAGTGTTGACTGAAGTGAGAGACACTGACAGGACGGGCACTGGTTTATTTTTTTGTTTTTTAAATTTATTTATTTATTTTAAAAATTCCTTTCCAGTGTTCCAGAATTCATTGTTTATGCACCACACCCAGTACTCCATGTAATACGTGCCCTCCTAATACTCACCACCAGACTCATCCAACCTCCTACCCCCCTCCCCTCCAAAACCCTCCGTTTCTCAGAGTCCACAGTCTCTCATGGTTCGTCTTCCCCTCCAATTTCCCCCAACACCCTTCTCCTCTCCAGCTCCCCATGTCCTCCATGTTACTTCTTATGCTCCACAAATAAGCGAAACCATATGATAATTGGCTCTCTCTGCTTGACTTATTTCACTCAGCATAATCTCTTCTAGTCCCGTCCATGTTGATTCAAAAGTTGGGTATTCATCCTTTCTGAAGGAGGCATAACACTCCATAGTGTATATGGACCACATCTTCCTCATCCATTCGTCCGTCGAAGGGCATCTTGGTTCTTTCCACAGTTTGGTGACTGTGGCCATTGCTGCTATGAGCATTGGGGTGCAGGTGGCCTTTCTTTTCACTATGTCTGTATCTTTGGGTTAAATACCCAGTAGTGCAACTGCAGGGTCATAGGGAAGCTCTGTTTTTAATTTCTTAAGGAACCTCCACACTGTTTTCCAAAGTGGCTGCACCAACTTGCGTTCCCACCAGCAGTGTAAGAGGGTTCCCCTTTCTCCACATCCTCTCCAACACATGTTGTTTACTGTCTTGTTAATTTTGGCCATTCTAACTGGTATAAGATGGTATCTCGATGTGGTTTTGATTTGAATCTCCCTGATGGCTAGTGATGATGAACATTTTTTTCACGTGTCTGTTAGCCATTTGTATGTCTTCATTAGAGAAGTGTCTGTTCATGTCTTCTGCCCATTTTTTGACATGATTATCTGTTTTGTATATGTTGAGTTTGGGGAGATCTTTATAGATCTTGGATATCTTTGTCTGTACTGTTATTTGCAAATATCTTCTTCCATTCCGTGGGTTGCCTCTTTGTTTTGTTGACTGTTTTCTTTGCTGTGCAGAATCTTTTGATCTTGATGAAGTCCTGAAAGTTCATTTTTGCTTTTGTTTCCTTTGCCTTTGGAGACATATCTTGAAAGAAGTTGCTGTGGTCGATGTCGAAGAGGTTACTGCCTATGTTCTCCTCTAGGATTCTGATGGATTCCTACCTCACATTGAGGTCTTTTATCCATTTTGAGTTTATCTTTGTGTGTGGTGTAAGATAATGGTCGAGTTTCATTCTTCTACACATAGCTGTCCAGTTTTCCCCAGCACCATTTATTGAAGAGACTGTCTTTTTCCCACTGTATATTTTTTCCTGCTTCCTCAAAGATTAGTTGACCATAAAGTTGAGCATTCATATCTGGGCTCTCTACTGATTAAAACTCTTCAAAGTATGGGTATAGAGGGAACATTCCTCAACTTCATAAAATCTATCTATGAAAAACCCACAGTGAATATCATCCTCAATGGGAAAAAGCTGACAGCTTTCCCTTTGAGATCAGGAACACGACAAGGATGCCCACTCTCACCACTCTTGCTCAACATAATATTAGAAGTCCTAGCAACAGCAATCAAACAACAAAGAGAAATAAAATGTATTCAGATTGGCAATGAAGAAGTCAAACTCTTTCTCTTCACAGATGACATGATACTTTATATGGAAAACCCAAAATACTCCACCCCCAAACTACTAGAACTCATACAGCAATTCAGTAATGTAGCAGGATACAAAATCAGTGCACAGAAATCAGTTGCTTTCTTATACACTAACAATGAAAATACAGAAAGGGAAATTAGAGAATTGATCCCATTTACTATAGCACCAAAAACCATAAGATACCTGGGAATAAACCTAACCAAAGAGGTAAAGGATCTATCTGTACTCAAGGAACTACAGAACACTCATGAAAGAAATTGAAGAAGACACAAAAAGTTGGAAGACCATTCCATGCTCACGGATCGGAAGAATAAACGCTGTTTAAATGTCTATACTGCCTAGAGCAATCTACACTTTCAATGCCATTCCAATCAAAATTCCACTGGTATTTTTCAAAGAGCTGGAGCAAACAATCCTAAAATTTGTATGGAACCAGAAGAGCCCCCAGATTGCTAAGGAAATGTTGAAAGAGAAAAACAAAACTGGGGGCATCACGTTGCCTGATTTCAAGCTTTACTACAAAGCTGTGATCACCAAGACAGCATGGTATTGGTGTTGTATGATAAACAATTCAGCTTCCAGCTCCTCATCGAGGAGATGGTCCTGATGGCTTATCCTCTCAATACTTTGCCAGTCAGTTCGAAGAGTGCACGAGATGTGATAACAAGGATACATAGGATTTGTTTCCTCTTTGGGGAAGATGCATCTGGGACACATGATGGGAGGCATGAGAAAGGCCACTTCCTAAATCAAGTGACATCCAAAATTAGAGCCTTGGACTTCTTTGGTTGAAGTGGTATCAGAGAGAAAAGACACTTGCACTGAGTGAGTGTACCAAGGAATGGGGAAGAATGGAAGGACCGTGAAGGAGGAGAAGGCAGTCAGGGAAGGACTTGACAAGTTGTGTGTTGGTAGATTGGCTTTTCAGGGCTTCCCACTTTTATCCTAGCAGCACTCAATCCCTGGGGAATTCCAGCCCTCTGGATCCTGATAAACAAAGTCACATGAAACTTAGCTTCCCATTAAGGTGCACTGTCAGGAGGGTTTCGCCTAACTTGGAATGAGAGGAAGGGAGTGCTCCTTAGCCCAAAGGACTGGTACTCACAGCCAGCACTGGGTGCCAGGCACTGGGCTGATTGCCTTCCACAGATCGGTTCGTGGATGCTCCCGAGAGCCCAATGGAGGGAGAACAGCACGGGCTCAGGGATGGAGGGTTAGGAGTTTGCCTGCTGTCCCAGAGCTAGCAGTGGAAGGATGAGATCTGAATCCAGTGCTGCCTGGACCCACAGACAATGATCTTCTCCGTGTGACATTCTAAATCTGAAACGATGCCATTTCGGGTATTGCTAGTGGTATTATCTTGGAGCTGGAGAAGCTAAAAGGACCCGATGGCTCATGTCTTTCTTAGATACAAGAGGCTGTCCTGCACTGTGATGGACAGAGGATTCCCTTCTTTCCTCCTTCCCTCCCGCCCTCCTTCACTTCCTTCCTTTTCTTTCTGACTAAAGATATTGCAGCTTCATCAAAGTTCTAGACTACCTTAAATGGAAAAACAGTATTTACCCACCTGTTGACTTGAATGTGTGTGTGTGTGTGTGTGTGTGTGTGTACATATGCAGGTGCATGTGTCTCTTCTATATGGAGCAGGGACATTGAACCAAGAGTTGGGGCGTGGTGCCAAAAGATGGAGCCAGTGTGAGGAGCACTGGACTGGGAGTCAGGGGTCCTCAGCTCTAGTTCTGGCTCTGCCGTTTACAACAACAGCAGTAGCCACTAACAGTTGAGGGCTCACAATGTGCCGGGGACCATTCCTAACATTTTCTGTGTATTAATTCACTTAATCCTCGTGACCATTCTATGGATGAGTACTATTATTCCCATTTTACTGATAAGAAAATTGAGGCACATAGTGGTTAAGTGACTTTCCCCAGTTCACACCAGCTAATAAATGATAGAAAGTTGGCTGAAACTCAGGCAGTCTAGCTTACTATGTTAACTCCTATGTAATACTGTCGTTCAGCTAACTGATCTGTGAGTTGTATCAGTTAATCTTTCCAGGCTTTACTTTTCCCCATTTATAAATTCATGTTTTTAACAAATACTGAGTTCCAGGCTTGTGTAAGACATTATAGGTCAGGTAGAATTGGGAAGGACTGTGTGCACAGACACCTTCCTCACCTCCTCCAAATCCCCCCCAACACACACACACACACACACACACACACACACACACAGTGCAAAATGCAAAGGAGTGAGGGTCCACATAAGACTGCAGGAGAAGCTGGTTTTGGAACTTGATCATAAGGCTGGATCCTGGTCCAGAGAAGACATCACAGGCAGAAGTAGAACTGAAGGCGAGTTTGGGGATGCTTATAGTAACTAGCCCATTAGGGTGAAGAATGGGCTGTTGGGCAGGGGCACTGCCAGAGGGAGGGTGCAAGGCCCAAGTTTAAGGAGTCAGGTCCAGGGTCATTCATATTTGAAGTAGTGTGAACATCACATTTGTGGAGGGCCAGAGTGGAAGCAGGGAGACCAGTGAGAACTGAGGGCCTTAAGTTGTCACAGGGACTGAACAATGGCCAGATGCCAGCAACTTGGGGCAAGCAGGATGGTGAAGGTGAAATGGGTAGAGGATGGGTACAGTGAGCAGAAAGATTAAGTGAGAGGGTGACAGTGGCTTGCAAGGGAAGACAGTTGAATTGCTGACTTCTTCCAGCTGAGGGTCCTGTGGATTCTAGGCAGACGAGTTTGGCCAGAGTTGTGGATTTTTATGGTTGAAGGTCAGAGTAATGATCTTTAGAGGAAGACGATAATGATAGCGATGTGCCAGGCATTTCCCCCCACCCCTGTTATCGCTAATCAGCAGAAGAGTACTGCTCTACAGGTGTGTGACTTTCATTTTAGAGGTTCTTTTTCCTTCCCCTAAGAGGCAACATAGCAGAGTGCTGACAGGGCCAACTCTGAAGCCAGAAGACTAGGATACATAGAGGAGCTGCTTATTGGGCAAGAAATGTAATCTTTCTGTACCTCAGTGTGTGCATGTGTTAAATGGGGATAACATGGCTCCTGTCATAGGGCTGTTGTGGGGATTAAACGAGTTAATACAGATAAAGTTGGTGGCCTGAGTTAGTGCCTAGAACTGTGGGCTCTTCCTATTGACGAGTAAACTGAGTAGCAGTGAGGTGGAGGGATCGCCAAGGGCTGAGGACGCACAGCTGGGAAAGCCGGCTTCAAAGCTTCTGGACGTTCCGCAGCGTGGTGTTGGAATGAGAGCTGGGCCCTCAGAGAGGTGAGCATGGAGTGAAAGGCGTTGTGGGACAGCACATCCAGGTGGCAGAAAGAGGAAGAGAAATATGAGAAGCAACCAGGAGAAATATAGAGGAAGAACAGCAATAGAGAACTTGAAAAAAAAAATCTTATCTGTTTTTCTTATTGTTAAATCAAAACAGCCTCACTCTGAAAAATAAAACATCCTAGAACTAAATTCCTGTGATCGGTGGTCTAGCCATTTCCCTGCTCCCTGTCAGCCAGCCATTGCTAGCAGACTTTGGAAAAGCAAAAGCAAACAGGAAATTATGGTATTATAGGAAGTGGGGGAGAGGACCCCAAAGAGCAGAAGTGGTTGATAAGGCCGGAGGCAGGAGGGTCAGGTCCCTGAGGCCTGGTGCCTGGGAGGGCAGGGCTGGATCCGGGTGGGAGTGCACTAGTTAGGTTTGGAGTGAGTCTAGTATGGGAGGGAGGAGGAGCGGACACAGACAGCTCCAGAATGAGGGGGCTGCAGCGGAGCATTGTGGTTGTTGTGTGTGGACCTCTTTGGGAATCTGATGATCTTAGGGACCACTTCTCAGAACAAGGGACCTAAAATAAAAGATGCGGATTATAGCAGGTAGACACTCCTATCCACAGACCCTTTGGGATTCAGAACTCCTGTAAAGACACCTCCAGCTTTCAGATGTGGCCCTTCTATGAAGACTCCATCCTTCGGGGCCATCTAAATCCTCCCAGCCTTGTGTGTATAGAAAGCCATAGATATACCCAGAATTCTGAATGAGTCTGATCTCTAGCTTCAGACTGTGATTTTAGATAAGGGCCTGCCTTCAGGTAATTTGGAACCCTAGAACCTAGAGAAGTGATGCAAAACATCAATATCACCCCAGGTTACTTATTTCAGAAAGGTGTTGGCAGAGTGAGGAATACTTTGGAGATTTAAGCACTGATCAAGTCCTCCTAGTGCCCCCCCTCCAAATCCACTGAGATCCCGGGGCTGGTTATTGACTCATTGCAGCAGGGTCTTGGTATGCTCCACATGTTTGCAAGATGGCTGCTGCACTTTCCTTTGGGGCTGGATCCATTCCCCTCACAGCCCCCGCTGCATCTGAGCATGTTTAAGTTTATAAATTTTATATTTGTTAATATATATATGCTTGTTAAAAATAAGTTTATATTTGTTTAAGTTTACAAATAAAATTCAGAATATCACCAGTGACTCTTCTTGGACGAGGTGGAAAGCAAGAAGAAGGCTGACAGCAGGCATGGCCCAGGGCAGATTTGTTGGGACAGATACACTAGAAAAATGAGTTTTGGAGATTTTCATTATCAACCATTTACTCAGCAACTGGCTGAGCCTTCCTCTGAACTCATCATTAATATAGCAGAGGAGGATTTTTACACCCAATAATCCCATTTACTCTTCACTTATGATTCTGTATTTTATTCTCAGGACACAGGAGTGTGTCTATAGGAAAAGAGGTTTTCTACTCCCTGCTACTAGGAGCTTTTGTGCCCCTAGATATGAAATCATCATCCCAACTACATCCATTGTTGGAAGTACTATTTTGGGTTGGCCCTGTGTAATGTGAAATGAAGAGAAAAAGTGTGTAGTTGAATCCCGATATGGAAATCCAGACTTAAAAACATTCTCTGATGGTTTGGCATCCGTGGGATAAATTGGTCATAGTTTTCAACAACTCAGATCAAAGCCAAATGCTGTTTGCATTCAGACAGTGATTCAGGGACCATGTCTTATTTGGTTTCTTTGAAAATAGAGCACAGACATTTTTTCATACCTTTGAGAAAAATCTTTTGGCCGCCAAATTTGTGCCTTGTAAATGTTATTGTACCCTGATACAAAGTTCTACATCTCGTCTCAAATGTCTTTCTCGGAGTTACTCCGCCATCCCCAAGCTGAGTGACTGGTTGCAAGGAAGGTCTCCTGATGTAATGTGAAGAAGAAAAAAATAGGCCAACTGGTAAAGATAAAAAAGAAATGAGAGTAAATAAAACACATATGGAAGGTCTACTTTCAGAGTTAAAATGTATATGCGTGTGTATGCAAATCAGCCGTCCAGATAGAAATCTAGGCTGGGCAGCCATAGGCACAATCACAAGGAACAAAGTTTGCTTTCTGCGGCCTTTTGTGCCCTTCACCTGGGTATTTCTCCAGCACTTCTGCCCTTGTTCTTTCTTAGTCTTCCTTTCTGTCCTTCTGAATCTGCTAGAGAATCGGGAGCGCTCAGGACTTTGGGACTCCTTCCGCCTCACGTTTCCTTTTGCTTCTGCTCTCCCTGCGGACTCATGTGTCCTGCGCTGCTTTCCTCCTGAGGGCATTGCTCATCAGGGAGGAGCTCTGGTGGTAACACACACACACACACACACACGCACACACACACACAGGAGTGGGGTGGGGAGGGGCAGAGGGAGAAAGAGTGAGAATCTTGAGTAGACTCCCTGCTGAGCATGGAGCCTGATGTGGGGCTCGATCTCACAACCCTGAGATGACCTGAGCCGAAATCAGAGTTGGACGCTCAATGGACTGAGCCACCCATGCGCCCTTAAATGATTGTTCTTTCAAAGCTAGTTCTTGATTTTAATGAACAGATTACGTTTTAAAAATTATTTTCTGTCTTGTTGTTGTTGTTGTTGTTTTGTTGTTCACGTAACTGACTTTATTGAGTGTCTTTTATGCAGAGTGCAGTGGCTTTGGATATAGCATAGGGAGCCCAGTTCTCTGAGGGGGCAGGGGCCATTTACATAAAAGGTTAGAGAGCATGGCAAAACACAGCAGCAAGCAGAGACGAAGTGGGCTGATTTGGCGTGATCTAACGAGTGCTCATTCCATACGCTCGGTGTGGCGGGCACCATTCTAAGGGCCTCTCAAATATTAACTCCTTGAGTCTCTGTGACAGTGCTCGTTCCTGTTCTGCAGCCAGAGAGACAGGCCCAGAGAGTGCCCCCCCCAGGGTTCCTTGGCCAGTAAGTGTGAGGCCGGAACTGAATCCCAGCAGTCAGAGCCAGCTCGATGCCGCGTCTCTGGCTTTAGGATGAGTGCCAAGTGCAGGACACAGACGAGGGCTCTGATGGGAGTGCATGGTCCATTCCAGTGAGCTGAAGAGGGCAGAGAGGCCTGTCGGACCGTGGTTCTTCACCCTGGCTACCCATTACAGTCCCTGGGAAGTTTGAGAAAGTCCTGATGACCAGATCTCATCCGGGCCACTCAATCAGAATCTCAGGGGGAGGCCCAGTCAGGTGTTCTGAAGGGCAGCTGGCCTGAGAAGCTGCTGGGGGCACCAGTCACCGGAACTGGAGCCTGAGAGGGCAGGAGCTCAGGAAGGTGGGAGGAGGGGGAGGTCAGTTGCCTGGGGTGTGGGGGCAGAGAGCAAGGCCCCCGCTTCGTCTTCTGTCTTTCCCTCTTCTCTCCCACCACCAGGCTCTGGGTCTTCCTCCTCTTATCTGACCGCGTGGTCCTCCTTTATCTTTTCTTCCCTTTTCCTCCTCTCCCGTCAGCCTCTTTATCTTCTTCTTTCCTCCTGCTGTTCTCTTATTTTCCCCTTCTCCTGCCCACCGCTTCCTTCCAGTTCATGGCCTCGTGGTCATTTCACTTGACCTCATCCCTCGTCTCAGCAGAAGGTGGGCAGAGGCAGAGCTGCGGCGTTGGATGGATCTTGAAGCTCATTCACGGTGCTCCTGAGGGAATCTGGAATCAAGGGAAGGCCTGGGATGTGTCGGTCCGGTTCTCCAATACTGTAATTCATGTTTCATGCTAGCGAGGGCCATTTCCCTGGGGACATAGCACTGTGGCACCTGGCTCTGGACCAGAGTGGAGAGAGGAGAGCTCGGAAGGTGTGTCTTGTTTTCTGTCGCTGCTGTGGCAGACTGCCCTCCACTTAGTGACTTAAAGAACTCAATTCACATCTCACAGTTCTGTAAGAGAGAAGTCTGACGTGGGTGTCACTAAGCTAAGGTCCAGTGTTGGAAGGGCTGCTTCCTTTCTGGGGGTGTTGGGGAAGACTGCTTCATTGTGTTTTCCAGCTTCTAGTGGCTGCCTGCGTCCCTTGGCTCACGGCTCCTTCCTCCATCTGCATGGCCAGGAGTAACGTGGCGCTTCTCTGGCCCTTCTGTGGTTGCCGGATCACTGTCTCTGAAGCTCCTCTTCTGCCTCCCTCTTCCACTTTTAAGGGCTCCTGTGATTACATGGGACCCACTTGGATAATCCAGAATCGTCTTTCCATTTTAAGGTCATTTTGTTAGCAACTTTAATTCCATCTGCACCTTAATTCCGTTTAGCCATTTAACCTAACATAACCTAACATAAAAACATATTTTAACCTAATGGATTCCAGGGATGAGGATATAGGCATTTTTGGGGGGACATTATTCTCCCTATAATAAGCAGCCTTATAGAGCAGGAGAAGCAGACATTCAGTATAATAGGAGAACAGATGCAAAGTTTTGGGGAATCTGAAGAGTGTTCAAGGTAGGTTTTGAGGAACATGGTAGTGTAGTGTCACTTGGTAGAGTCCTGTAACTGGTCACGACACATACCATCTATATGGTGTATTTTATTTATGAAGTTTACATGTAATTGTTGTTAGTACATATCTCATCAGAATGTCTTCTAGTAAGCAGTACTGTGTGGGGGCACAGGGTGGTGTGGCTGAGGGCCTGTGCCCTAGCCATAGCTGGGGTCTCATCCTGCCTCCCCCTCATAGTAGACTGAGCTCTGTGAGAACTGAATGAGATCAAGAATCTCAAGTACTTTGCCTCAGCCCCAGCACACAATAAACCCCTAATAAATGCAAGCTTTTATTATTGCCATAACTAAGCTGTGTCTTAAGCTTAAGGCTTATAACCTGCCACTCACACTTTCTCCCTAGTGTCCCCTTCTTGCTGGAAGGAAAATGAAAGCAGTGGCAGGGAGACTGTTTCTGACCTATACAACCAGGTGAGATAACATCATTATTATTAGGCTCAGACGTTCTAACTGCTGGCCCCTAAGTTCGATCTAGAATCTGAGGACTCTGCTCCTGCTGCTTATGCCAGTAGCCCCAAATGGTATCTATAGCTGAGTTTTAAATAACATTCGGTTGCAAAACACAAGACAGAAGAGCCTGGGGATGGGGACAGCGATATTCCAGGCTGAACTGAAACTTTCTCAGGTGGGATGAATGACAGCAACAACAGAAATGAGTAGGACTCAGAGATGCCTGGGCAGATCTTTTCTACTTTTTCACTTCCAAATATCATTCCAGGAAAATCTTGACTCTGTTTTATCTGGGAGTGAGATAAAGTCCAATTTCAATAGGAATTTGGGAATGCACACACTTCCTATTAGGTGTTGAGTTCTGGGGCTATATTTGTTAACCAGTAACTGAGAACACATAGAAATGGCCTACCTTTTCGAGGCACTTGTCTGACAACCAAATGGATAAGCTACTCTATCTGACTCCCAAAGGTTGACCAGCTGGTCTGAAAGGGGGCATTGTGTAATTACTGGGGAAATAGAATGTCTCTTGTTTAATATATGACCAAATGGTAGGAGGATCTCAAAAAGAACATGAGCAACAATTTATTTTTTTTAAATAAACAGGCTAAAATGATAACATAAAAATTAAGTATTTATTATTGGGTGTGAACTCCTGTAAGTTATTAAGTATTGCTTTTCTTTATACCCTCCATGATATACTGAACACCTTAGGTACTTCTATAAGAAGGATCTTTTAGCTCCCAAAGATGAAACAGTCCAGAAATTGGATGGAGATCAGGTATGGTTCCATCAGGGCTCTGGGTCTGTTTTTTGCTACTTTCTCCACCTTGCTCTTCACAAAGTGTCACCTTCCTTGGCAGCCTGAAAAGAAGGCAGCTTCATTTTTGTCTCTTCACAACGTACAGAAGAGGAAAAGCCACCTTTCTAATGGCTCCCTAGAGAGAAGAGACACTATATTCAGAAGCTATCAAAGAGCTTTCCTCTCATGAGAACATCTCACTGGCCCAAATTGGGTCATATTCCCATCATTGAACCAATCCCTGTAGCCAGAGCTTTCTCTTCACATCATATTGACCGAGATTAGGTCACATGCCCATCAATGAACTAATCTCTCTGGCCTGGGGAAGGCCTGATTGATTTGTGAGCCATTCACTTTGATCAGGGGAGAGAGATTGCATTCAGAGACATCACACCCATTCCTGGAGCTGGGGCAGGGGTTAGTTCCCCCTGTCATTCTTATGCTGTGTCCTTCATCAGTGGGCAAAGCCCCTGGGTGTACGTGTGCTGGCCAGTTTTGTACTTTCCACTTAATCTTTGCAATAACTCAGGTAGCAGAACTGAGGTCCTGAGTGGTTCAGGAACCAGCCCAACGTATCTCAGAAGTGGTAGAGTTAGGATTTCTAGCTTTTCTGATTCCAGAGTCCAACCTCCTTCTAACACACCATCCTGCCTGAGTGAATGGACAAACAAATGTATGAGGGAGGCAGGGCTCCCTGCATGGAAAGACTAGTAGAGGAATGGTTAATGTGGGAGAACATTTCTTCTGGAAGCCTGGCTCCCCCCCCCCCCACACGCTGGGTAACGCTGCAAATATAACCTACTCCTCTCTGCCTCTGTTTCTCCATTTGTAAAATAGAACTTGTGCTAAATCTCACCCCGTTGGGATGTCATGAAAATTAAGGGAACTAATGCAGGCAGTGAACTTGCAACAGTGTTCCTGCCTGAAAGGCATCATTGCTTTGCTCAGGACGTGTCTCCTATGGGGGCAGTTGGTCATTCATCTGATGGACAATAAAACTGTCCTCCCCCATCCTCTACATGGTCAAAAGGGGGATAGGAGTGTTTATGGAAACCTCCCGAGTATTTCAGCAACAAGGGGCCTTAGAATTTGTAGACAATTTCCAGATGCATTCAAACGCCTTGCAGACAGGTGTATTTAGAACTTGAGGTGACTGGGGAAGAGTCCAAAAAGCCACTGGGTCACTTTTTTTTTTCAGAGCCTAATTCTATTCACAACTTACTCATTGTTCTCACTTATCCTGATGCTGTCCTAATGTTGTCTTCCCTTCCTTGCTTCCTGTTTTTATTTTTTACTCATTTTTTTAACAGTGTTTTTATTTATTTATTTGAGAGAGAGAAAGAAGAAAGCATGCACATGCAGGGAGGGGCAGAGGAGGAGAGAGAGTGACAAGCAGATGCCACACTGAGCACGGAGCCTGATGTGGGGCTCGATCCCACGACCCTGAGATCATGACCTGAGCCAAAATCAAGAGTCTGACACACAGCCAACTGAGCCGGCCAGGCACCCCAGCTTCCTCTTATTTTTTAAAAAATCACCTTCCTCCTTGCACCCTCATTCTATATTTTCCTTCTTTTTTCTTCCCATAATGTAGTACATATTTTTTCCTGTTGGTAGAATTCAGGATGTGATGCAAATGACCTAGAATGGTATGGCAGGAGAGGAGTGGGGTGTCAGTTGGGGGAAGATCGTTGGGGCAGTGGAGGAGGAAGAGAAGGAGGAGGCTTCCCCTCCTGATGATAAACATTGCTTAGACAGTTTTCTTCCCCAAGAAGGAGGAACCTTCTGTTTACAGTGATGAGCCTTGGGGCCCAGAAAGAGAATATCAGGTGTTTGGACTCTTTTGGAGTACTGGAATGATCACATCCACGGGTAAAGACAATCCTTTGTGCTCTTCATCACCTCTCAAAGCAGAAAAAAAAGGTCCTTTCCTCATTCATTCATTCATTCACTCACTTAGCATTAATTACTTACTAGTGCCCAGCTGTATTGCTAGTCCACAAAAGACTTGTGAAGAAGTGTCAATTCTCCCTATGAGAAGGGACTTCGAGAAGGCAAGTTAGGGACAGATAGTGTTATGAAGGGGTAAATTAATTTTATGTTATGTACCATATAGAAGTGACCAGTATGGATGCTGAGTGGTAAATAGTAGGAGACTGGCTGCCTGTGGAATGTTGTGTATGTCCATGAACTTATTTTTTTTTTATTTTGGTAAACTCTTTATAGATATACATTAGTAGTATGTCAAGAAATACCTTGCCAACCTTTGCAGAACACAAGATGCATGTCAATCGGGTTTATATAAAATAGGAAGAAAAATTTTATCCCCCACCTCCGCAAAAAAAGATGAAGAGGCATTGTATTGAGTAAAATATTTCAGATTTTGGTCAGTTGCAGAAGGAATGATACATTTTAGACTTTGATTTATAGTTTCAGCCTCAGAAAGGAAAAGAGGTATGATGCTATGAATGTAATGGGTATAAATAATAATTTTTAAAAATTGCATCAGTGCTGTGGAAGCAGGAGAGTCTGAGCTGACCACACTTGTGGCAAAATTAGTTGAAAGATCAACTTAAATGTTTTATTAGGGTATCAGTCACTGATAACATTCCACTATCTGTACTATTCACTTAGGAAGGTAAAATGGAAATTTTCCATCTGACACATTTATTTCCCCTCTTTAAGTTGGCAAACACTGACTTTTTCCACTGCATTTCTACATAACTGGACTCTTGCCAACCCCCACGCGTGCGTGTGTGTGCGCGCGCGCGCACGTGTGTATGTGTGTGTGTGAGAGAGATTGCTAGGCAGGCTATCACTGGTGCTGTTAGTTCAACTTCTCTGCATTTGGGGGTTAAAACTTGTTTTTCTCTATAGACATTTTACAGGAGTAGGAATCTGATTGTGGTTCTTTTTTGGCAAGTTTGTAAAGGTTTACTGTCAGATCACTCAGGCGGACACAAACAATAGTTAGGATGTTCCATCCCAGAGTCCACTGTGTTCCGTGGCTGTTGCTGTGGGAGTACTGTTTTGTGCTCTTGCTTGGTGTGAGCAGGTACACGGGATCTCTGCCTTTGGTGCCTTTCTGTGGCTGGTCCTTCCACCAGCAGTGGTCTTCTTCTCTTATCAGTTCTCTACCCCTTCTTTAAAGTCCAGCTGAAACAGCCAAGCCACTGCATGTGGTGCGTAGTAGAAAATGATGCCCACCTCCTCCACACTCCGCTGTGCTTATCTGACACTGATCACAAGATGCCTTCATACACTTGCAGTGTACTTTGCGAACATTCAGAGAACACGCGGTATTACTTTGTAGAAGAGCAACGTTGCAAGGACTTGGGGCTTCAAGACTGGCAAACCTAGCCCTGCCTGTCCCTCTCTTTGACTCTTCACTGAGCGTCAGCTTCCTTGCTTCCATGTAGGAGACCCTCCACGCTATTCATATGCTTGCTGGGATAAGGTGCTATACGCAGAGCCATCATTCTTGAGGGTTTGCTACATCCCTGGCCCTGGGCAGAATGCTTTCTGTGACCTCTTCCCTTGTGCAGTGCCTACAAGTGCTAATTCCTTTACCCCCCCCCCCCCCCCCCGTCCTGGGACAGAGTCGGTCCTCACTGAATATTTCTCCAGTAAATGCGAACTGGACTTGAGCTGGCAGGAGGGCTCTGTCTGCTGAGTCAGCTGCCCTGAGTCAGCGGTTGAGATGCACACAGCGACAGCTCCAGAGAGGGAAGATAGCAAGGAGACTGCACTTCCCAGCTCTGGCTACAGGCTGCCAGGGCATGAGTCCCAAGTATGATGGAGAGCTTATGGAGAAGGGAGAATGTCATTTCTGAACTACACTGTTTCCTTTCCCGCCATTTCTTAGTCTCCCTTCCCCCAGCCCCGAAGACCAATTTAGTCTAGAAGAGGTGCAGATCTCATTCTGAGTCACTCCAGGGTTTTATTGGGAATGTTGCATTTTTACTATAGCCCATGGAATGTAAGGACATTGCAGATCTACATTCCTGGACACACACACAAAAAGTCAAGTGAAGTACTGTACCTGGTTAGTGGTAAAGGTCTTAGGAATGTTAGAGGCTCATGCAAATCCCACCTAAATAAAGAATGACATTCCCACCCTAGGGCTGCTCTAAGTGAAGAGAATTTTGGGGATCTCCAGGTTGATGACTCATAGTTTTCCCAGTGTTTTATTTCCAGGAGCCATTGATTAAAGTAGGGTGTAGCATAATATTTTTCTCTTCCAGCTAAGCTATTCCTATCAAGTGGGAAGCTCTGGAAGCTTCTTCAAGCCCGTAGGATATCATTTCATGCATGAAAACCATCGTATTTAAAATGATATTTGAGAGATGGTAGATCGGTTTTTTGCAGCTTCCACTCAGGCTTGTCTTGTTCCTGGGGATTCTTGGGTACAGCACAAGAGTCTGGATGAAAAGAATTTCCTGAGACACATTAAAGAGTCAGTGTTCCCAACTTGCTCTGTTCCTGAAGGCTGGAGTTAATGAGGAAGAGTTTTTCTGTGAATGTCAGGCGTGTTGCAATAACTAGCCACAACGGAATAGTCATAGCAACTTCCACCACTTGGTTTCTTTGTTTTTGTGATGTTGCTGCATGCTTCATTTTATGAGTCTTTTCTGGTGTGTGGTTGAACCCATCTATTGCCATCTTGGGCTTGGATACTTGTATTTAAAAGGAGATGAAGAACAGAGAAAGAAACTGGAAAATTGACAGAATGACATATCCTAAGCACTTATAAATTTATTTCCCTCCCTCCACTTCTGCTGACAGATATTCTGATGATTAATATTCTGATGAGTTTGTGTCTTTGAGGGAGGGAAAATATGTCTTCCCCAAAGGCAGTCTTGAAAAGAAGACCAGAACAAGACATAAGAAGTATTGTGAAAATGGACTTTTGTCTGTGATGTCAATATTTTGGATATGGACCCACTCTAGTAATATTCTTTTTGAAGTAAGATAAATGAAAATTATTAGCAACACTTTTTTTGGGAGGGGTCATTTGTGTACTTGAGGCCTTCTCTTTTGCTCACAGGAATGCTAATTTATATTTGAGTGAAAGCTCTTAGAATAGAATATAAGGACTGGTAGAATTCTTCTTCTTCTTCTTCTTCTTCTTTTTTTTTTTAAAGAGATGGGAAGAGAGAGTGAGTGAAAGAGAGTGAGAGAATCTTAAGTAGACTCTAGGTCCAGTGTGGAGAGGTGGTTGGCTTGATCTCACTGGCCTGAGATCATGACCTGAGCAGAAATCAAGAGTTGGATGCTTAACTGACTGAGCCACCAGGACAGGTGAAATCTACTGTCCCTATAGAAAGGCCTAACTGGAGGGTATTTGTGCTTCCTGTGCATCGATTCCCAGGATGGAAGTCTGTGCCTCTGCAGGGGTGCGTGTGGGGAACCACTAAGAGCTGGCCTTCCCGGAAGGCGGCGGGAAGGCTCTGACCAACCCAAGCAGAAGGGCTGGGATCACAGTGAAGTGGGGTACGAAGGTGAGGATATTGACTTCTTAAGGAGCAAGCGCCACTGTGTCACTGTATGGACCCCGCCCCTGCAGGGAGTTTGCCTCCGTCCCTAACAGTCTGTTTTTAGAGTTTCTATTCAGGTAACATTTTCATTTCGTCTCTGCTTGTACTTAGAAGAGATGCCAAAGGCAACTTCTGGGCTTCACCTAGCCATTTTCGGAAGTTACGTTCCTGTAACCCTGTAGATCAGAAAGACTTTTGTCATTTCCCACTTCTAAAAAGTTTTTCTTTCTGAATTTTACGATTGGGTATTTTTTCCCCACTTGTTCTTTACTATTTGACATCAGATCCTGTCGAAATGTGGATACTTTTTCAAGTGAAAAAAAAAAAAAAAGCCAGTTCTACAAATAGGGCCCGAGAAAGAAGGCAGAGTGTCTCCCTGCCGTTACCCTGTGCTGGAGTTCCTAACCTCCCTGGCACACAGGAACGAGTGTGTGTGTGTGAATGTGTGGACGGGAGGCATGAACGCAGCCATCGAATTGGCCAGGCCGGTGACCGGCGAGCCCGCCCCCACCCTCTTCCCCCTCCCCCTCCAGCGCTCACAGTCAGGAAGCAGCTGGCTGCAGGCCGGCCCTCGCGGCCGATCTCACATCCACACTCCTCTCGGGGCCGCCTCCCTCCCTCCCTCCTTTCTCTCCCTCACCCCTCCCTCTCTTCTCCCCCTCCCTCTTCCCTCCCCCTGCAGCCGCGTCCACACTGCGCCGCCCATGCAGCCCAGAGCGCGGCGCGCAAGGGCACCCAGCGCCAGGGCCGATACAGTTGCCCCTCCCCGCACCGCCCCCCACCTCCACGCCCGCCGCGGCCGTCCAGGCTCGCACCAGCGCTCCCCCAACGGAACCCGCGGAAAGCAATTAGCCAGCATCCCGCACCGGCCCCCAGACGCATCCCGGCCCAGGGCGAGGATGAGCAGGACAGGCGAGGCACAAAGTCGAAACTCAACTTTTTAAAAACATTTGCGTGTGTATGTGTATGTGTGGGGGGAGAATGAGCTGATGCCGAGGGTCCAGCCACCCCCCGTTCTGCCTCCTCCTCCCCCTGCCGCCGCTGCCCTCGCACACGCGCGCGCACACACACGGCACTTGGGCCGGGTTTCCGCGCTCCGTCCCCCGGCTTGGATGGGAGTTTTCATTTCCGAAGGAGGCAGAATCCGCGGAGCGCTCTGAAGGGCTGGAGCCCCAAGTTACTCCTCGCCAGCGCTGGCCGCCGCTGTCACTCGCAGGCGGGCCGGGGAAGGGACCCGCACGCCTGGCTTTGTTGTGGAAATCCGGGTTACCTGGTAAGTGGATACCATAGGAACTTTGCTCGCAGGCGAGAGACGGGAGAAACCGGTGCTCGAAAGAGTGGGGGAGTTAACGCTCCGAGACACAAACTAGGGATTAGAAATAGTTTTCCACGCTGAGCCAGTGGCGTTTGCGCGGGTTTAAGGCTAAGCATACCCCCAGCCCCAGATTTTCTAAAAGCTCTGTTTGTTGAGATAGCAACCCTGGGTTAGGAATCAAGCCCTGTTGTTGTCAGTTGCCTAAGAGCACCGAGTGTAGAAGACGGAAAGGAAATCAACAAGGTATTAAAGTTTCTTTAATTAGGAAGAGTTTTTGTTTTTGGTTTTTCTTTTAAACAACAGAGGCTAGAGGGCCACACAATCAAGGCAAGTTGCAGGATGCAGGGGGCATGTCCTGCACGCCACCCAGGAGTCCCAACTGAAGGGAAACTTGGGAGAAGTGGGAATCGATGGGGTGACGTGAGGTCCCGCGCGCACACGGGGCTGTAGTTGCGTTTTCCAATTCCACGTGTTTGTGGAGCTCCGCTAAGGGTGTTTTTCATGCCTACCATCTCGCCAAAGACCATGTCCCCGTTGCTCAGGAAGGTCCTTGGGTTGGGGGTACGTTGGCTAGTCGCTGGGAGAGGTTCTGTGACCCGCAGCCTCCAGGTCCATAACTATAACCTCCCACGCCGCGGAATGCTCAGACATACCCAGACGCTCACACTCCCCACTGGGTTCGTCACTTTGCGTTTACATTTTTATGGGGCCCGACAAAATGTCAGCACTGTTTGGAAAATGTCTCAGTCTCGGGTGCTCTGTCCTGGTCGCGGCTGCAGTCCCTGTAAATGACCCCGTGTGTATTTTGAAGTCAGTCCGGGCCGCTCTCCCTGGAAAGCGTGAGTGAGCAGCCGGCTCTCGCCTAGACACACACCTTGCCCCAAGCGACACTTCCAAGTTACTCACTGGAGCTGACAAGTCATCTCGGGGACGAGGAAGTTACCCAAGTGTCTGGAAAACTTGGCCCTGATGGATTTGTCATCCTATGTATGATTCAATTAGGTACCTGGAGGGAGAAGCTTTGGGAAAGGTGGTTTCTGGCTTCCTGGGTCGCGCCCTCGACTTGGGGGGGTGTTTGGGAGGCAAGAAGCGAAAGGAGACCCGAGGGTTCAGACACGAGCTTGATGGGAGCTCCGAGCCGCGGCTACCCCGGAACCCCAGCTCGGGCCAGGAAGGGCAGTGCGCTGGTCCCCGCCGCTTGGGTTTTCCAGCCGTGGGCTAGCGGCGGCGCCCTTTCGGCCCGACTTACTCAGGACTGGGTTGCACAACAGGAAACCGGCACGAGTTTGTTTTGTTTTGCTGCGCTAGCTCGCGGACCAGGCGGAGGGTTAGGGTCAGAGGCGGCCGGCGAGTGACAGGGTCGCAGCAGAGCGCCCCAGCCAGGGCCTTTCGCCTCCACCCTCAGACCCGCCCTCGCTCCCTGCGGTGGAGCTTAATGCCCCCGACCGGGACCTCTGCGGGCCCAACGGGGGGGTGGGGGGAGTGGGGGGTGGGGGGTCGGGAACTGATAAGGCTGCCCTTCTTCTGCCCTTCCCCAGGCGTGTCTCTCCACCCGGCGAGTCCCCAGCACCTCTCCGGATCTCTCAAGCCCTCCCCCGGCCTGGAGAGCCCCCCCCGCCCTTCTGCTCTGTATTCTGCTAGGCTTCGCGGGGTTCTAGAGGCCCTCATCTCTGGAGCATCTAAACCCGGGCCAGGGGCTGCGCGTGGAGGGTACTTCCGGAATGGCAGGGAGCAGCGTCTGTTGGGACTGGACTCTTGCAACTGCCACCCCCTTTGAAGGGAGAAATGGGCTTTGCACCCTCTCCCCACCTACTTCCAGAACATCAGTATCTCCCCAGAGTTTGGGCCGGGATGGGGGTGGAGTGCTGGAGTTTGTGAGGAGAGGGACGCATTGCAGCTCCCCCCAGCGGACCAGTTCCCTTTAGGATATGGGAGCTGGGAATGCCAAGTTTAGGCTGTTAAAGCTAGCAGGGACCTTGGAAATCACCTATGGACAAGGAAACCCAGAACCCAGAGACTTTTAGGGCTCCGTCCAAGCCTTCATAGCCAGTTGTCACAGATGCCGGGCACACACTCAAGTTTCCCAATTTCCAGTGCAGAGAGCATTTCTTGGCGTGAAGGTGAACTCAAGACAAATGTGAAGTCTCCTTATGTCCCCACTGAAAGCTTCGATGAGTCATGATTTCTGCCTTGGGAGTTAGCCAGACATCCGTTTTCCCCTGTGTCCCGTTCTCCATTAGACTACCCTTTTACACTAAACTGGGAAGCCTATTTTTTTTTTTTAAATATAGAATTGATTTGTTTGGTTTTAATCCTCTCATTCCTCTTCTCCCTCCTCTAATTTTGCTTCCTTGGTGAAATGTTAAGTGAGCGCAACCTGCGAAGTTTTGCAGAAAAAGGATCTGCCCACGTGAGGGCTGGGGGACAGCTTGCCTCCTTGTAGAGACAGGAGTGTGTGGTATTACATGTTATTGTTGCAACTGGGAACATGCCGAAGGTTACGGATCACATGTACGTGCGCTCCAGTTTTCAGATGTTTTCACTAGTTGTCTATGGCAGTCCCACTAGACCAGCCACTGCCTTTGAAAGGAAGAGTAGGGGACATTTCTTTTCCAGTTCCTTTCAAAACACTTTTCCTTATTTGTAGTTGGATTCTTTTCTTTTGTTGCTCAGAGGACGCAACAGTTCTTGAGTTCAGTCTAAGTGCTGCTGTAACTTCCTCTCTTCCTGGTTCACCTTAGGCCAGCTGTGAGAGGACATCTTTTCTCGGAACCCTGATTCTACCCAAGTTCCTTAATAGTAGTTAGTTTGTCAGAGGTGGAATACCGGGGGTCTGTTGGTTTGCTTGGAAGTGATCATCATTCCAAATAGGAAAAGCGAATTTTGGGGGGGTGGGGTGGACCCTGAGGTTCAGCGAGTGGGTGAAATTCCTCTTGGCCCCAAATAGGCAGGATGGGGGAGGTGAAAAACAGCAAACTAGTATTTGGTACCAATCCTGTCTTCATTCATATGGCAGAAAGTGGTCTTCCATTGTTTCAAAAGAGAGCTGAGTGTTCTCAGTCTTTTTTTCTCTGCGTGTTCTTTCTTGCTACTAAATTAAGCCCGAGGACATTCTTTTTACTTTTGTCCCTCTCATATTGTAGGTATTGATCTCTGGATTTGAAATGTTAATTTGTAATTCTTCTCGAATAGAGATGAAGTACTTCTTGAAGGAGATAATTCAGGAAGTGGCATCCTGTGCACATTCTCTTCCCTGGAGAAGTCATTTTCTATGTTTTTATAATTATTTTCTGTAAAGGATATTATAAAGAAGGTGGAAATACAGGACTTTCCACTAAGTTTGGTTGCTTCATAGACTTAATTAGGATTGAAAATAAAATTAAAAAATAAATAAATGGAGCATAGGAAATTGTACTGCCTTACTCATTCCTAGAGGATGAGACATGCAAGAAAATCTTGAAATGACTCTAACATGTAGTTTGATAAGAAGATGCCCATGTTCCAAGTTTTCCAAGTTTTCCATTTACTTCAGGCGACTTAACACAAAACCCAATTTTTTTATTGAGCTGAAATAAAATATCCATACAGAAAAGTACACATATCTTAAGTTTGATGAATTTTCACAAGCTAAATGCAACTGATTAGCTGGCATCCAGATCAAGAAATAGAACATTACCAACACTCCTCATACCTCTCACATACAGCCTTCCACTCACTTTGTTCCCCCCACCCCCACAATAAACACTGCCTTGACTTCTAACAGATGTATTAGTTTTGCCTGTTTTAAAAAATACCTAATGTGAGTGGAAAAATTCAATATATATTCTTGGGTCTGGCTTCTTTCGCTGACATAACAGTCTTCTAATAGGCCAAATAATTTGGATTTCCCTTAAAACATGGTGGGAATAGTTTAGCTTGGTTCATCAGGCATTGCTTAATATGATAGAATTAAAGAGAACACTGACAAAACAAGCTATACTTTCTCTGCTAATGATGGTCTGATGGGGGATAGCAGACAAGAGTAAAACGTCCAGCATGAAGCCAGTGTGGGATGAGCAAGGAGAATACCAAGGGGCTCCTTCCTCCATGACTGTTCCAAGTGCATTTGACAGCCCCTCTGTTAGGGCCACCAATCCCCAACCAAAAGAAGTGCCTGGTCTCCATACTGAAGTGACTGTGTTTGTTTTCCAGCTTTGACCTACGATTTTTCATTGTTCATGGGTATATCACGATAAAGGCCAGAAGGCTTAGAAGAATGCTGTAGTGTCTGTGCTACTTTCTCCTGTCAGAGAAAGGAATGAACTGGGGAACATGCACCTGTGATTTAACTGGCTCCGCAGGACACAGAGTGGGGGATTTGTGATCATACAGTTACACCTTATTGTACTGGATTTATTTGGGCAATAAATGATAAATATAGGATATATATACATAATTATATATTTCATTGATCCCACATTTTTTCAATATAAATGAGTAGTACAGTATGAGTATAATAAATGCACATAATATACAAATGTAATATAAAAATCCATACATGTATAATACATGTAGTATGAAAATGTAAGTATATAGTTATAATATAAAACCATCTATGTACATATAAGGACCAGTGACAGTTCAAAGGTAAATTAGGGCCCCTAATCATGTTGTCATTACAATTTAGGCAGGGAGATCGAACACAGACAGAACCATAAGGCAATGTAGAAAGTTATGAATGCTATAAGAGAGGGATTTCGAATAAAATAGTTAACATTTATTGGGTCCTTCTATGTGCCAGGTGCTATGTTAAGCAAGTAACATACTTGATCTCATTTAATATTTTATAATCCCATGAACTTTGTATAATAGTGTAATTCTAACCATTTTGCAAATAGATACAGATATTAAGAGAGGATCAGGGAAGGCCTAAAGTGGGTATCTGGGGTGGACCTGGAGGGTAAGTAGGATTTGGATTTGGGGAAAAGGGGGACAAAACAAGGAAGAAGGGGAAAGACCACCCATGTAGACTCTAAGACAATATTATAGGATGAGCAGAAACAAGGATCCAATTAAGTTCCACTGTGGGAACAAAATCAGGGGATTTGTCTCTAAAACTGGAATCATGGGAGCTGTAAGTGGTTGAGAGCAGGCTTGAAATGAAGAAAGCTGATGGGGCCATTCTCGTCTGATGTGATCTCCTCAAGGCCAAGCATGGGAACAACTGCACATTCCTTCAGGTGCAGCAGGCCTTGCTGAACTGCAGATGGGGAGATAGGGTTACAGCGCCAGACCGGACCCTGTCCCGGGGGCCTTGGTAAAGAGATCAGACTTTCTTCCTTTCTTTTTCTTCTTCAAGATCAGATTTTCTAAATATCAGTTATTCCCGAAGTTTCATTTCTAGGCCTGCTGAAAACTGTACGCAGAAAACTAATCAGATGCCAGGGCTATGTATGAATTCTTGTTATTCTTGGGTGTGAAGAAATGGATTAATGTTTTCCCAACCTTTCCAGCATGACCAGTGGATTCCACTTCTTTCTGTAACTTGAGTCATTCATGTTGATGTGTTCCTTTTTTCCCCTTTCCTCCTTTCTTTCCTATCTTTCCCTTCCTTTCCTCCTCCCTTTCTTTCTCTCTCTCTTTCTTATTTTCTTTTCTTTCTTTCTTTTTCTTTCTTTTCTTTTCTTTCCTTCCTATAAATATGTTGTCATGTTGCTTAAAGCCTAGTCATTGTTGTGAATGTTCATACTTCTGCAGTGACGTCAGTGAACATAATTTAACTTGTGTAAAACTTTTGTCTATTAACACTAAAAATAGTTTTATCGGTCACTTTTAAGTAATAACTACACTGAAGGGAAGAAATCACTCAGTTATACATGTGATGCGGGACACTTTAATATGCTTGAATATTTGGTTTAATGAGTGTTGAATTCAATTTTATTTCTAGAATCTCCTGTAAGTAGTTATTTATTACCTGTTTGAGAGGATTGTGATCTTTACCTTTGTAAATAGTTATTCATATGGACCAAGTAGTCATCTGTAAATGAAAAATGACAAAGAATGCACTTGGCATTTGCCGTATTTTGCTACATATGTATCTCCTCATATGAGGCTGGAGGTTATCTTGTTTTTGAAAGAAAAGCCAGTTACTCTTTTATATTTCTGAAGAGGCCTTTGTGTCTCAAACCATGGCCGCGTGGAGTTCCCTCTTTGCAATTCAGGTAATTAATTCAGTGGTGACATCATAAGGAATGTGTTCATTTTTCCATTTCAAATTCCTCTTCATTGGATCTGATGGTTAACTCATATTAAGAACACATTTTGAAAAACTCAGTTCTCAAAGGCAGTTATGTGTTAATTGAAACTTGTCCCCCCTTAGCATTATAAGAAGGAGATTCTCTTTCAGGGAAGGTCCTCTCCCTTCTGCAATGAGGAATCACTACAATTGTGGGTCGTTTTGATCTTAATTCTGTTAGTTGCTTGATTTTTGACGTTTATAGAGCACAAGTGATTAGTGATATTCATTGAGTCGAATGCACAGTGAAAAGAAAGCAGTGGTAGAATAATAGCTTTGTATTGGTGAATCCTTATGTTTTATAAAGATAAAAATGAGCTTTTAGATCCTTTGCTCATTACAGCTGTATTTTGATATTTGTTTTACTTTGGTTCAACTCTGTCTATACCTGCACCTTTTCTTTTTGTTAGGTGCCTGGGCATGCTTTTGTAACAGTGGTTTTTATACCTTTTTGACTGTAACTCACCATAAGACCTATTTTTCATCTTACCCAATATACACTATATGCATTGAAGATATACAGACATGTACACTCACAAGTAACTGAAACAAAATAGTACTTAACCATTAATACAGTTGATGTACTCTGGCAGCTTCTACTTTGTTCTAGTCAATTCTATTTCATTAAAAAACATGTTTTCCATTGAATAATTGATTTCAGTGCCTACCAACAGATTGCAACCAGTGTGAGAAACACTGCTTTAAAAAGAGCCCTTTGTTAAACGTAGATCTAGGAACTTAGGGCCATGCATGGTTACCTTTCTGAACATATCTATGTTTGTCTTAAAAATCTTTTTGGTTCCAAGTACATTCTCATTTTGTGTGATTTCTTACAGTCCTAATTATTCCCCTCACCCTGCCATTTGTGATAGGGTCACAGATTTCTAGAACTTTCTGTACTCATTGATGAGTTAATGATTGAGGCAAAGTAAATGAAACATTTGTAGGTAATTACTACTAAAATTAGTGACATTCCGTAAGCGGGGGCGGGGGGGGGTTGGTCTGAGAGTTGTATAGATGGATTAAAGTATGGTGAAAAGATTCTAAGAGAGGTTACTGAATTTTTAATATTGCCCTCCGGTAGTATTTTCCTGAAGATACGGGATTTCTTTTAGCAGTCTGTAATCACAGCCTTTGCGTGGCAGGTTGTCGATTCTGCTTTGATTTTTGAGTTAGGATTGGCTGACTTAGAGACTAGATTCCTGAATTGGACTTGATCTTTTTCTCCTACTTCTGTCCCTCTTCCCCTTTCCTCTAGCCTTTCTTTCCTTTGTCCATATTTACTACCTGCAGCATTTGGCATATCATAGCCATTAACTTAAATTTAAAAGGGCACTGCCAGGTGTTCCCTACTTAGGGAAGTTATTTTCATTGAGAAAATTTTATAAAATATAAAAATAAAAAAATTAAAATGTGTATATCTCTAGATAGCTAAGGGTTGAAATCCACAGCTAAGACAATCAGGAACTCTATTTGATGGGATCCATAATGTGCATTATATTATCTTTTCTGAATGGTCTTTGAAAGAATGGCCTTGAATCCCTGCAGGGAATAGTGATTTGTCTTCATATTTGTAATTGATATAACTCAGCCCTAAACCTCTTTGATTTGTAAGATTGTATTTTATTGGTGATTATGTTGCTTGAATAATGTGTGTACATCTTAGTGTTCAGAATAAGTATGTTAACATTCTTAGCATTTCTGACATCAGACCGGGGTAGTACCTACATGACTGTTTAATCCATACGTGGTAACTACCAGGTGTAGCCTCTGTAGTTTGTGCTCGATGTCCCACTACTGTGGAAGTATCCCACCCAGCCCTGTTTCCGTGTAACTTCTGTGTAACGTCTGTGAATCTGTCAGCCTCACCGAATAAAGTTATGAAACCACAGAAATGATCAGCTCCACTTTGTTGTGGATTACTTTATCATAACATAGCACACTCCCTTTCAACTTAGAGACATGGTACTGTACACGTCCAGTGCATTTCCTCTATAATACCCTCCTGTTTCACAGGCGCATGTTTGCACTTTCCTCTTGTTAAAATTGCAGACGAATAATTTTGATTTATTGGTTACATCTAATATAGCTGTGTTTATATTGTTGCCAATAAAATGACTTACACGATTGGTTTTTGTTTATACAATCTTTTCTGAGGAGTCAGTCACCTGTGTTAGGACAAGGTACATTCTGCTGATTAAAATGAACTCCTGGGATCTAAGAACATTCAGCTCTATCTGTCCTTGATTGAATTGCAAAATGTGCTTCACACTGCAGCCGTGCATGAGAATAACTTATATTATCTGTCAATAGGCTTTTCATTTCTATATTCTTCTGGCTACAAAAGCCGTAACTGAGAGAAGCGCAGGGGAATAGCTTGGGCCTATTAATGATGAAGGCAGTGATGTTGAAAAGGCAGTTAATGAAATTATAGAATCATTAACCCGAAGGGAAAAAAATAAAAAGAATCAATAAAAACCCGACTTTAGATGGCTTAGATGTATATAGAAGCAGCAGTTCAGGAGCATTTTTGTTTGCTGACCAGTATTTTGTGTCTCATTATCAGATTTTCTAAGCAGGGTAAGAAACGCTTGTGGCATAAGGAATGGAAAATGTAACAAAGGCTAAATGTAGCCTAAGGAAATGAAATGATGTATGAAAATTAATAATTAACTGGCTCATCAGATGAATTATGACTCTAGATGAGTTTATTAATGATATTTACTAAGAAAGGGCTTTTGGCTGTAAATAGGCATTATGGAACTTGTGTTTTTGGAATTTTCTTGAATGGCTGAGTTAACATTGCTTTTCACTTGTTGGATCTTTTTAAATCTGAGACATAGCACCTGGAGCCTTGGGTAGAAGGTAGAGTCATGATTTTGTATTTTGATCAAAGTCGTAGCTTTTTCAAAACAGTGAAATTATTAAATGGTTTTGTGCCTTAGTTTCCTTAAGAGTTAAGTAATTTCCTTTCTGACCTGACTTACAGGAGCATGTTTTAGGAGTTTGAAAGTGGTCAACAGGAAAGATTTATTAACTTATGCTGACTCATTTAACAGAATGAGCATTTTCATTGTTTGAACAGACAGAGCGTTGAAACTCTAAATGTATCACCATGTCGGATCCAAAGTACCCTAAATTTGTACTTTCAGATGTTCCTTGCATTTTCTTTTTCTTTTTTTTTTTTTTTTTCTTCTTATTTCTTTCTTTCTTTTTTTTTGTTCCTGTTGACAGCTTTGGGTAGGCAGTGGGTGGAGGGTGGAGGAGAAAGTAATTCTGGAGAACTAGAACAATTTTTTTTTTTTAAAGAAAGATAGTGTGCTGGCGGAGGAGGGAGGGGCAGAGGGAGAGGGAGAATCTCAAGTAGACTCCCCATGGAGTGTGGAGCCAGATGTGGGGCTTGATCTCATGACCCTGAGATCATGACCTGAGCCAAAATCAAGGGTTGGGCGCTCAACCGATTACACCACCCAGGCGCCCCTTGAATAGGTTTTTAAATAGAAAAATGATCTGCCAGTGGAATCCTACCAGTTAGGTTTTGATATTGATTAGTTGTGATTTTGTTTTTTGGCAAAGTGTAGGCAAATTTTATCCCAAGGTCCATTTATTAAGGTAAGTGTTGTCTTACAACACACTGCTGAGGTGAGAACCTCCTATCAGCTCTTGCTTTGGTGGAGTGGATGAAGATTACTATTTCTGCTTCCATGTCTGCTCTGTCCTCTTGATCTAAGTGCCATAGATATAAAATCTACAGATTTATCTTTGATCATCTTAAGTGGGTATTTTTGATAATCTTCCTTATCTTGATTATTGGGGGATCAGAATTTTAAGAGACTGTATTGCTTATTGTCAACTTCCTCGTTTTATGGATGAAATCTGTAAGCCCAGGGAAGTTATAAAGGATTTGCTAGAAGTAGAACTCAGGTGTCCTGGCACTCTGACTCAGTAAGGATGAGTCTTCCTGAAAAGTTGGCAGTTTATTCCTTTTTTGTTACACGTGGATTTAGGATTATAAATGATCACAGAGCCTTGCTAAAAAGTATAAAAGTACGATAATACTGACAGATAAAATTGATTTTTAAATTCTAGTTTCTAATGCTTGAAATATCTGTTGGCATAATTAATGTAAAAACTGGGTTATTAGTCATATTTTCGCATAGAGTTTATTTTATTTTTGTCTTGAGGCTGGTGTTCTTAGCTTGTATGCCATTACCTTACTGGTGTTTCTTTATGGCATTAATCACTTTACTTTCTGGTTTCGCCTTTTTAGTGATAAAATTTAAATGCATTTTTGTTATTGTTGTTACGTTCAACCTAAAGCTATTTAAAGCAGGAGTGCAGTTTATAAATAAAATAAAATAAAATAAAAGTCCAGTTTGACAGGCTGGTATGAGTGTCTGATACTTAATTAACTTCTCTGCATGTTAATTATTTTTCTTGCAGACTCACCCTCTTAATGATCTAACCTAATGCTAAGTACCTACTTACGTCTTTTTATCCAGATTTTTGCTTGTATGTGATCTTGCTGACAAAAAGGACTCCTTTGTTTTAAAAAACCTGTAAGTGGGCATACTCTGTGAATCTACAGACACTTGTCTCCGGACTCAGGGTGACTCATAGCGCCAGTCATGTTGGATGAATCCTCATTTTCAGCAAATTGCCAATCCAGCACATATACTTAATTATTTATTTTGGTTGGTGCTGAATAAGTGGTCTCTTCTGCAAGGCTCAGAGTATGCGGAAAACACAGTTTTATGAATGTGTGGAGAAGAGATGGGAAACATCCTCTGGCAAAGCACGGAGACATGTAATGATTGTTGTTCATAGTCAACCCACAACTCAGCAGACCTGCTGATAATACACTGGAGTTCCTTTTTCTTTCTTTTTCTGTTTTACACTGGAGTTCTTAAATGGACATAGCAGCGAAGGCATTGGGATTTTTGATACTAGGGTTCACTTCTTAATGTTCCATGAAACAACTTAAGCTTAAAACATAGGGCACCTGGGTGGCTCAATTGGTTAGGCAACTGCCTTTGGCTCAGGTCATGATCCTAGAATCCCAGGATCGGGTCCCACATCCGGCTCTTTGCTTAGTGGGGAGTTTGCCTTCTCCTGACCCTCTCCCTCTCGTGCTCTCTCTCTCAAATAAATAAATAAATAAAATCTTTAAAAAAAGCTTAAAACATGAAAAAAGCTTCAAGCATAAAACAAACCTTATCAGGTTTGGCTGAGCTGGGTTTCCTTGTCCATTCTTGGTGACGGTAGTGGAGAGAAGGGCAGGAGCCGGACCTCAGAGCATTTCTAAGGACTGGATGGCATGGCAGTATGAAATGTGACAGACTGGTAGAATTCTTAATAAAGTAGAGAATTGGCAAAGATGAGGAAAACATTCCAAATGTTATATTGTTAGTAATTTTTGAAGTTTCTCAACATTTGGGCACACAGAGTAAACTTTGCGGAGGGCAGAGTGAGTGCTTGATTTTTGATTTTCTAAAAGGATAAAGAAGAAAAAAAAAACCCTCTTCACAGAGAGTTTTCCCTCTGTGCTGTTCTGTCCCTAATGTCTAATGGAGCCATTTGCTTGGGAGCTGGCTGGGAATAATTGTCTAAGACACGGAGTGGATCATACAGACAAAGTAGGAATCATCCAGCTGAGAATATCTGACCACTTGCTGCTTGGGCACTCAGTCATCTCTCCTGTATTTGTTCAGCTTTGGCTTCTTTTCATGACGATCATATCTGTGTGCAAAAGAATACAAAGTGTGACTTTGTTTGTCAATCATTTGGAATAGTGATGCTTAGTCACCTCGAGTCTGTGTATGTTTTGGGGAGCTGTTGGTTAAGGGAGGGAAGAACTTTCCTGAAGATTTGTAACCAGGGAGTACTGACATTATGTCCTGTGGTCGTATCAGTGCTGTCGGTTCTCTCTTTGCCAGTTGAGGAACCGGGTGCTGGGATGGCAGACGGAGCTACGTTTGTGGAACCATGGTTGATTTACTGTGTGTGGTGTATGGTGAACACACTTACCTTTAGAAGGGCTCTTCTTGCAGGATGCTTTCCATAAAGTGTTTTGCACAGACTGTTCCTTCTCTAGGATCTTGGTAGAAGGTGAGAGTATTGTCATGTTGATTCTGTTTCCATCCCCATAACTCAGAATCGTTAGGGAACCAAGACTCCGATGCTGCTGTAGTGTTTGGATATGTGGGTCCATGATGTCTTTGCAAGAGTCCCAGACTCTTGTTTTTATCTTTTGTAAGCCTAGGGACTGAAAACTTTGCTCTTATGGTAAAAATCAGACGTGGTTTAATATCCTCATAATCTCACGTAGAGGCCTTATCAGACTTTTGCTTGTTTACTGAAAATTTTGGAGCATTGGTCTCAGAGATCACAGAGGTAATGCTTTGGGTTTCCCAAGACTCACTGTAGCAAAAGTGAACTAGTATGGACAGATCCTCTACGGAGCAAAGTAAGTTTCATTTTGCAAGCTGGCACCAGTTGATTGGTCGTGGTTGCCAAGAGCACTGTATTGAGAAGGGCTCAGTGGCAAACAAAACAATACAGTGATCCATAATCCACGTCTACCATGAATGCAGAAGGGGAGAGGGGCTGCCAGTGACCCATGTGTTTGATGACCCTGCTTTACGTAAAAGGCCGTTTTGCTAAGAGTGCTTCTTTTCTTCCTATGAATGCTACACAGGTTGAAAACTCACTGTGACCTATTTTCATTTTTACTTTTAAAAATGCCTGCATTTATTTTTTTAAACAGGCTAATATCCCACACCATGGATAACTTATTGGACTTTGCCTGAAAGGAGTCATTAGTGCCATTGGATATTTGACCATCCTGGCCACAGGTTTTTTCAGAATGAATGGAAGGTCATGCAGCATGAGTCTCCACCGGACATCAGGAACCCCACAGGGGCCTGGGATGGTCAGTGGCCAACACATTCCTCCCATCCGAGCCCACTCTGGGACTCCTGGCCCCTCGTCCTGTGGCAGCACAGCGAGCCCTGCCCTCGGAAGCCTTGCTAACAGCCTCCATCTCAAGATGCCCTCAGGAGGAGGGACGGCTCCTCAGAGCAACATGGCCGAGAGCCCCCTCCATCTGCCTGCCTTGAGCCCCAGGAGACAAGTGCTCACCAATGGGAAGCCACGATTCCAGGTCACCCAGGCTGGAGGCATGTCAGGGCCACACACTTTAAAGCCAAAGCAGCAGGAGTTTGGAAGTCCTTTTCCTCCAAATCCTGGGAAAGGTAGGATTGTCTTTCTGGGATCTTTTAAAAGTGGAAACGATTTTTTTTTCTCCTTTCCAGATTTTTCTCTGCCAGCAAATATTATGGAAAACTACAGGATTGAATGTCAGGGACAAAGCTGATGGTGTCACGATGATCTGTAGCTTCCCTGCTGAGGGGTGGATGTGTAGGTGCATGGGAAGGTGGGGAGGCCACAGCGATAAACGTGATACCTTGTGGAACTGTGAAGAAGGGTAAAAGGCGAGACAGGGAGCTCAGAAACGGGGAGTGAGGGTGCATGGTGGTAGAGGCAGGGAAGAGCTGCTGTAGCAAGTCTCCACCCTCGAGATGCACAGAGGGAATGGATTCCCTGGGCCACGGTGGACAGGGGTGGCCAGAGCTGTCAGCATGCATGTTGGTGCCAGAAGAAAGGTTTGGAAGGAAAAGGATAAAAAGGGAGAAAGCTTAACAGCCAATGAAGTGAGGACTTAGTACATAGAAATGATAAAAAATTATTCTAAGAGCAGAACCCTTAAGTGTTGTAATACAGCTGGTGACAAGAGGGAAGGAAGCTAGAAGAGAATAATGAAAGGATGTATTTTGGGGTTTGTAGAGAACTAGACACTTGGTTAATTTGAAATGCAGAGAGAGAGAGAGTGTGCTTTTAATTCAGTAGTGTTTGAATAATGTAAATTTTAAATCATGGAATAATTGTTAGAGAATAGCAAATTATTTGAACGGCACACTCTGTAGAAACTGATGTTGACTTAATGGGTGATATTGCACATGCAATGTATGTTTGGGCTAGAAAAAGGGAGAAATAATGTGAAATAATAGCTTTGTTATGTAAAATAGAACAATTCTATATGCCCTTAGGTATTTTTAGCATCTGGTTTTAAATGTTTATATTAAACGTGTACACTACTAAATAAGATTATTAGCAGCTTGAATAGCCATTCACCCAGTTAACTCATAACTCACCCACCCAGTTCAGGTGAATAATTATTTGTGTCCTTAAAGTTGTTGTAGTGTCTTTGTATTCCTCTGCATGGTGTAAATGGGCAGATTAAGAAAAAACCCTAAACTATACAACCTTGAAGTATAAGAAACTATATATGTAGCTTTTTTCTTTTCTTATTTATTTATTTTGGTTTAGGTTTGGTTTTAGATTGCTTTTCCTACACCTACTGATACTTAGTGTATGTATAAGAAAAACTTTCCTTGGAGGCACATCCAAGATGGCTGTGTCATTGTCAGGTTGCTGCGTCCATGGTAAGGCAAACTGTGATGTCAAGCTCGTGTGTTTGGATTTTCAGGGGCGGAGGCCCAGTAAAGTCTTGCAGCTCTTGCTTGTCTAGTAAACTGTATGTAGCTTGCTTTCATTACATATACTTGCGTTGAATCCTGGCTGGCATTATTAATGCTGATAATATAATAACTTCTTATTATTATGTCATAACTGGGCATGCGTCAGCTACTATATTGAGTGCTTCCGATGTAAAATCTCAGTTATCCCTCACGGCAACCCCGAGTTGTTTGCTAGTGTTGATTAACTGATAAAGGAGCTAAGGTCTAGAAAGAATAAACAACTTCAGCATTGTCATCGGTAAGGAGGTTGGGGATATTACTTTGATGGTGACCAGAAGTGGTTATAATTATATTCATAGCTAAAAAAAAATTGTTTCCAGTAATTCAGGGATAGTGAACTGTCAGGGTTAATACATCTTGGAACTCTTGTAAAAATTAGTGCTGTCCCCTGGTTCTTCTTTTTTCAACTTTCTGGCTCCTTGCTCAGCTCTCAAGCTTACAGTGCCTGTTGTGGATCTGCAGGGCTGGGGTATGCTTGAGCATGGATTAGGGGTCGAGGATAACTGTATTGTTATCCTCTCTAGCCTTGGAGCTTGGCTACCGCTCTGGATGGTGCCAGAAGTAGCTGAATGTGCCCCTTTCAGGTCTTGGTTGACAGTCCCTAAGCTAAGCCAATAACTGGTTAAGAATGGTGACCTAGGACTGTTTGAACTTCATCTAATCATTTACTCAACAGATAATTATTGAGGATGTATTAAAGGTGAGCCCCTGTTCTGGGGATACAGTAGCTAATAAAACATAGTCCTGGCCCTCAAGGAGTTCGGAGAATTCAGACAAATAAACAGACAGTTAAAATAAAGCACAGTTAAATCTCTGGTAGGGATACACTGACAGCAGTAGGGCAACATTTGGAGGGTTTCCAGCCCATGCTTGATAAATGGATCCAGGAGGAGAGTAGGATATCTGGGCAGACACCTGAAGGATAAGGAGCTAGCCTTGCAATCATGCAAATTGTATGTCTGTGTGTGTTGGAGGGGAGAGAGGAGGCTGTCTCAAACTTGTTCTGGATAGACAGAAAATCACCCTCAAAACCTGAAGGGGAAAGATCATGGTGTGTTTCATTAATTTCTGCCTGATTCCACACTGGGGGTGTAGAGACTGTGGTTAGAGACAAGACTAGGGAAGAATAAATAGAGGCCAGATAAAGGTTATGGAGGAGGTGACAAGGAGTTTGGACCTATCTTGAGCACATTGGTACATTGGTGAGCTGTGTAAGGGTTTGATCTTGGGGATCATGTGATGTGATGATATGATAAACTTGAAGGTGACCTCTCTCTGAGGCTTTTGTCATGAATTACTGATAGAGCCCTGAGCCCGGGATAGGTACCAAACGACCTGTGACTGTGGGTGTTATTAGTTAGGGCTCTCTGGAGAAACAGAACCAACAGGCAATGTATCTGTGCCTGAATGTGACCCATCCCTTGTTCATAACCTGTGTCTGAATAGATTACAGAGGCTGACAGTTCCCAAGACATCGGAGACGAGTTAGCAAGCTGAAGACCCAGGCTTGCTTATGGGGTAGGTCTAGTCTGAGTCTGGAGGCCTGGAACCAGGAGAGGCAGTGGTTTGTAGTTCCCTTATGAAGGACAGCAGCTTTGAGACCCAGGACGAAACGATGCTTCACTTTGAGTCCAGAGGCAGGAAAAAAGCTGATATCCCAGTTTGTAAGCAGTCATTTAGGGAGGGATTCTTTCTTGCTTGCTGGAAGGTCAGCCTTTCGTTCCCTTCAGCTGTTGGGGTGAGGCCTATCCACATTAGGAAGAGTAATCTGTTTTACTCAGTCTACTGATTGAATGTAAATCTCATCTGAAAACCCTCACAGAAACACCCGGAAAGGTATTGAGTCAAATATCTGGGCACCTCATGAGCCACTCAAGTTGATGTATAAAACCAACCATCACAGTGTGTGGGGGGGTACCATTGCTTTGGGGCCAAGCACAGTTTACATGGTGGTGAAGAAAATACATTTTCTAAGCCTTGAGGGTCATTATACCATCTCTCAGGAATCCAGAGGAACTGTGTACAGGAAATACATCATTTAAGGACTGCCACACAGTCAGATATCTGACTTAAAGACTGGAGAACTGGACAAATCTCCAGTGGGAGCCTCATGAGAAATATAAATTTAATTGTAGTGTTTATGTTAATTAAGGATTGAGTTCTACTCAACTAAAAGCTAAAAAAACAGTGATTTTGACATTGTGGAGCATGGTTGTCAAATAGTATGCCAAGGACACTGGAGTACCATAGAAAACTCAGGGGGAACCATGGGATAATTTTAATTTTGAAGCCACAGAAGTATTTGTGGCATTCTTTGGGCAAACTATTAGCTTGAGGAGGTTCACAGTTTCAACATGAAATTGTACTATATCCTTTTAGTGATGTCATATTTGCTTTTAGTAGCTGTGATAAAAAAGCTAGTACTCTGTAGGCCAAAAGGTGGAAGCAACCCAAGTAGGCAGATGAGTGGATAAAGAATATGTATGTCTTATACCTATCGTGGAATAGGATGCAGCCTTGAAAAGGAAGGCAATTCTGACATATGCTACAATATGGATGAACCTGGAAGACATTATGCTGAGTCAATTATGCCTGGCACAAAAGGATAGATATTGTATGATTCCTCTTATACAAGGTTCCTAGAACAGTGAAATCATAAAGACAAAAAGTAGAACGGTGTTTGCTGTGGACGGAAGGGGAGGGGAGCATGGTAAGTTAGAGTTGAGTGGGGACAGAGTGTCCGTTTGGGAAGATGAAAGAGTTCTGGAGATGCATGGTGGTGATGGTTGCCCAGCAGTGTGAATGTACTTAATATACACTTAAAAATAGTTAAGATTGGGGGTGCCTGGCTGGCTCAGTTGGCGGAGTGTGTGACTCTTGATCTCGGGGTCCTGAGTTCAAGCCCCACATGGGGTATAGAAATTACTTCAATAAATAAATAAACTAAGATAAAAAAAATTGGATAAGATGCTAAATTTTATGTTATGTGTATTTTATCACAATAATAGAGACAAGCAAGTTCTAAGTGAAAATCAGCATGGAGTAGGAGCTGAGGTGGCGGTATTCAATCTGATTCCAAGAACTGAAGTAGTAGAGGGCACAGTCAGAATGCATATCACACCAGGAAGACTGGTTATTTAAGAATGAAATTAAAATACTTTTATTCTTAATTTATGTATATTATTTTTTTCAAGCAGCTAATAGGTTGTTGGTACATAAATACTATTAACTTGTCGGCACCGAAGTACTTAATAAAGGGTAGTGTTAGTTGTTTCTTTTGGCCTAGAGGCACCATGAAAAAATTACTGAGACGCTAAGAATGCCATGAACTGAGAATGTCACAGGAGTTAATTTTTCTTACACAAAGAGCAGCCCAGGGTCGGTGATGCTGCTAATGGTTAGAAGCTCCGGGATGTCAGGTCCATGGGCATGGAGCTTCCCTTTGCATTTCCACAGCTCCTGATCCTGCTGTGGTGTCTGTCTTCTGAGAAGACTGAAGGAGGAAGGACAAAAGGCAGAAGGATGAAAGGGACAACTCCCTCCAAATCAACCCTCTTTAATTGGCTTTCCCAGGAGCCCCACCCAACTATCCCTACTTAGTCAGTCGTACATAACTTACTTATAAATAAAACTCATTCTTTGTTCCTGAATTTATCTTTATAAAAAAACTAGATTTTATCTTATTTTGTATTATGTTCTATTATATTTTATTTCACTTTTTAGCATTTGCTACCTTTTTCTCTCTCAAGGAAGTCAAACCACGTGTGAGTAATTTGCAGACATTTTGACCCTTCACCCCTAAATTGCTAAGCAGGTGTCTTTCATGTTGTACAACTGGGATACATGAATCATAACCAAGGAATTTACCTGTGATACCGTATTGCTTATATAGAGTTATATCTTAAAATATAATACATATTTAAATTCATAATCAAATTATTTTTTATATTATTATTTTATATATTTTTTCTTTTTTTTAAAAAAGATTTTATTTATTTATTTGACAGACAGAGATCACAAGTAGACAGAGAGGCAGGCAAAGGGAGAGGGGGAGGCAGGCTCCCTGCTGAGCAGAGAGCCTAATATGGAGCTCCATCCCAGGACCCCGGGATCATGACCTCAGCCAAAGGCAGAGGCTTTGACCCACTGAGCCACTCTGGCATCCTGATATTATTATTTTATATTTTATTTTACTTATCATACTGTTTTCCTCCCACTTATAGCCCACATGTCCTCTGTAGCTATTCTTTTCTTTTGATTCAGGATCCATTCAAGAACCCTGCATTACAGGGCACCGGGGTGGCTCAGTGGGTTAAGTGCCCAATTCTTGATCTCGGCTCAGGTCTTGATCTCACGGTTGTGGGTTTGAGCACCATGTTGGGCTCCACATTGTGCATGGAGCCTACTTAAAAAAAAGGAAAAAAAAGAACTAAAGAACCCTACCTTATGTTTGGTTGTCATGTCTCCTTAGTCTCCTTTTTTCTAGAGTGGCCCTCTACCCCTGTAGTTTCTTTGTGTTTCTTGACAAAATATGTTGATATTTTGGAGTTCGGGTTAGTTGTCTTGTCTCACAACTGGGTTCATCTGATCATTTCCTCCTGATTCGGTTTGGGTTAAATGTTTTTGACAGGAGTACCGCGTAGGTTATTTGTGGATTATATATACTGGGAGCACTGAATGCTCATTTGTCGCGGTGTTTGTGGTGCTGCTTTTGATCATCTGGCGAAGGTGGTGTCCCCAGGATCTCTGCACTGTGGACTCGTTCCCTTTCAAAATTCATACATAATCTTATGCAGATATATTGTTCTCCATCAGTGATGCCTGTGTGAATCAGTTACTACATTATTAACTGCATAACGGTGGTTTTCTCATTCCAGTATTCCTTCTGTGTTTATTAGTTGGTATTCTTCTGGAAAGAGGAACTTTTTCTCCTTTTTTTTGGAGAATAACTACAGACCTCAGATATTCTTTTAAAAAAGTCCCTGTGCCAAAATTCATTACCATCACTGATCTTTTCGATGCTGACATTGTCCCAGATTTGGCAGGTGGGAGCCCCTTCAAGCCAGCCCAGATGCCCTTCGCTATGTTCCCGTGAAGCACTTCCTTGCTTTCACACAGAACAAGATACTCCAGGCCCACGAGTACTTCCCTGCCCCAGACCTGGAATCAGCCATTTTTCAAAAACACTTGGTTCCCTTCTGGTGGGAAATATTTGGAAAACCGGATGAAAGCATGTTTGTATTGACTCTGGGGTGTCTTTACCTCTAGGCCCTGTGTGTGGACAGAGTTAGGAAATCTATCAGAAGGTGATGTGTTCCTGTTGAAACATGGCATTACAGAGATCTTCCTCACACTTCCTCATTGCACACGTGGTAGTGGGATGCTTGGTTCTCAGCAACGTCAGTGTATTTGTTTATGGGCTCTGTCCTACAATGAGGAGTTACTTATAGCTTTACATTTCTAAGATAGCAGAAATTAGTTTTAGAAATGATTTTTTAACATGTAAATTTTTCATGTACCGAGCTGAGAATGTTTGTGTTTATCTGAGTCACCAAGTGAGCTTGGACCGTGTTCCACCGCGGGCAACTTCCAGGCCCTGCGAGGCCCTCAGTTATATTGTACCAAGAATGGCATTTCTTTCTACTTCCTGTTCAGCAGTTATGAATTGTAATTAGACTGGCAGAAATGCATTTTTCAAAGCATCTGGGAAATCAGTTTTATGATCCCCACTTTAAGCACATTTGACACAGCTATTTAAATATTTAAGACAATTCCACATTTGCAGTACCCGTAGGACTGTCTAATTGGGAAGATTTTCATTGTAAAGGTTTTTTATTTTACTTTAGGGCCTCTGACATTTTTTGTTGGGCTCCGCTGTCCTTGGAGACAAAGGGAGTTAGTTATTCATTAGTGCTTGTGGGTTATTCATTATTGTTGGTCAGAAAAAGCAGAATAATATCAACAAAGGACACTAACTAATTGGGATTAAAAAACTCTTTTGTATAACTTAAGGCTGGTGTCTCTTGTAAAGACCTGGTTTTAAAAAAACAATGTGTTGTGTGAACCTGGGAGGTCTAGAAACTAAGTGTACTTTAAATAATACATCAAGTTTTGTTTTGATTTTTTACTGTTTGTGGTTTGCTAATTCAGTGGGCTATAACCTGGAGCTTAGACTAGAGCTTGATTCCCTAGTGGGTCAGCTAGCTTCAAATGCCACCCTCCCCCCCCGCACTGCCACATTCTAAATTTTAAAACACTGTCACTGATTTAGAATGTTACTTTCCTATAATCATTTCTTTACTTATGCTTATTTCTGGACAAACAGACAATGAAAAAAAAATTGGCTAACACCAGTCAGTAAACTGTGTTGAATGTTGTCATGTTAGCACCGGGGCAGGAATAGCGACTGGGATCTCACGTTTTTGAAGAGATGCAGTTACTGTATTAGCTAATGAAAGTTGTGGCAAAATACTTGGTTACCTTTTTTTATTCACTTCAGCTTCTTAATCATTTTTATTTCCTTGCACTTCCAATGTGGCTTCCTGCAGAATTAGAGCAAATAAAGTTAATATTCCATAAAGGGTTCCAAAAATAACCAGTTAGATACCGAAGGCATTATTCCAGTTGAGGTAGCCGGAGTTCTCATTTGGTTTCGCCAACAAAGCAGGTGAAACACGGTGTTTGCTTTTGTTTACTCTTTGGGCTCCACGGGCTACCCTTCGTGTGATGCACGGATGCAGCATGTAGGTGACTGTCCACCTGTAAAAGAACATATTCCTTTAGCTCTCTCTGCCCCCTAGACACGCCTCACGTACTGTAGAACACCAGGCTGGAAGGTACCATCCACTCGTCACCTGTAGCATTTTCTTAGACTGTTAAAGAGCAGCAGCTTCAGACTCGCACAGAGCTCTGTAGTTCACAAACTTGCATATTGTCTTCTGTGACTGGATCAAAGGTTCCATCTGAGGAGGCTAGGCAAGTGTGATTGGCCCTATTTTAGGGACTGAGAGACTGAGGCTCAGTTTGCTGGAGATCTCATTCTCCGTATGCCACGTGGGTTGACTCAGAGTGGGACTCCAGTCTGAGAGCTCCTGCTGTGGGGGTTCTGAGAAGCCTTGTCCCCTTTTTTCCTTAGAGGTCACAGTTGCTGCCATTCTGGAATGAGGATGCGTACTGTTCAGCTGCTGCGTCCATCCATGAACTGAGGAAATGGGCCCTTGCTCCTGTTTTGGAAAATTGGACTTGACAATTTCCAGTAACAGGCCCTTCTGAGCAGAGAGATCAGTGTCTGCCTGGGCAGGAATGAGGGGCCCCCCATGTGACA
The DNA here is from genome assembly GCF_010015895.1 of Lontra canadensis. Classification (NCBI taxonomy): domain Eukaryota; kingdom Metazoa; phylum Chordata; class Mammalia; order Carnivora; family Mustelidae; genus Lontra; species Lontra canadensis. Next base: position 5,563,191 of record NW_022631025.1, read on the forward strand.
CGAGTGTGTGCAGAAGTAGCTTTGCACACCTCTGTTTATGACGTCTTTAGACCTGGGCAGGAGGGTATCATGAATATGAATAGATTTGGTACTTCTGACCCATCAAATTTTAAGGAAACAATGGATGGTGACTTGTATTTAATACCTATTTTAATGGCAGCCTTATTTGAATAATGAAATAGAAGGCTTGTAATTGGCTCTGACATAATAAACAAGTTAAAAAATGAGACCTGTGTAGGAGCTTGTTAGTCAGGAATAGGCTGAGGCCAGCAGCTGTGGCGTCCTTGAGGAGCTGGTTAGAGATGCACGGCCTCAGGGCCATTCCAGACCGACTTATTCAGATTTTGTCTTTTAACAAGATCCCCGGCACAAGGCCAGCTTCTTGGCTGTGTGAGCAGTGACTGTATGGGGTCTTGTGCTCAGAAGCAGTGCTCTGTGCTTGGGGTGTCATGCTCTGGAATTGCTGTCTTGACATTCTTACTGATTTTGTCTTCGGACCTGTGTATTGTAAAGGAAATCTGATGGGCCCCTGGAGCATGTGCGGGGTGCTTGGAGTCTCCGTTCGTGTCCCCCATCCTGCTACGATAGCTACTGGCTCTTCTGTCCCTGCCCAGTATCTCCTGCTGCCTTCTGCCTCCTCCACTGGGGACTTGGGCATGAATGTGGGGAGGTCAGGGTAGGGTGCGTGTGCTCTGTGTGTCCAGTCCCATGTGAGGTTCACAGCACCTTTGAGAGTCTGCGCTTACCCTGTAAGTATCCCCATGTGGAAGGAGCCCAGTGGTAAATAGCCAATTACAAAAAACACCGCAGTCCATCATGAGGAAGACCAGAGAAGAATGAAAAATGTTTTTCTTCTGCATTTTGAACAAGGGACCCAACATTTTCATTTTCATTGGTCCTTGCAAATTATGTAGCTGACCTTGTAAGTACCTGCTGAAATCTGAGAAACACTGGTATGGGAGGAAGAAGGTGGCCACTGGATTCTGAAGACTCACACCCAGTTCAAGCACTCAGGGTGTGTGTCCTTCCCTGCCTTGGTTTCTTCATGTGTAAAATGGGGAGGGGGTAATGTTTTATCCCTCTTTACAATTGGGCAGGGTCTAGGTGAAGGGCAGACCTGGCCACATATCCTTGAGTAGCAGTCATCTTTGGCTTTAGCTTCATGATGCTGACGAATAAAGCTAGACATTCTAGGCAGGGCCCCAAGTGGGAAAGAAGACCCAGAACTGGTCTTCACATCCATGTTAGTGGGTGGAAAGTAAGGGCCAAGCCACCGAGGCAGGCAAGTTCTGGGGCTTGGGTGGCTACAAGGTGAGCTTCAGAGAACTGGGCGGGGAGCTAATGTGTTGGCTTTCCAGGTGGCCACCGGTTGTGTGACAGCAGCAGGAGCACAGGACATGGTGAAGCAGAAAATGGTGTCTGCTTTGGAGAGTTAAATTCGATGGCAAATGGGGGAGTGCGTTTCATACTGTCCGGCGCCAGAGGCATGTTGAGTCGTGTTGTTCCTTCATTGTAAGTCCATGCTGGGCGGTGTGTGTCTCCGTAAACCACAGCAGCCGCTGCTGGGCAGGACGGCCTGTCCTGCATCTCTGCTCGCCCTGCCACGCGTCCTGTGAAACACAGTCATAGCTCCCAAGGCTGGCGGGTATGAAAAGCTACTTGCCGTGTAGACACGGAGACCTGAGTGCGCTCTAGTTTCAGTTTGCTTCAGAGGCAAGACAGATAACACTTAAATCCTAACAAACTGCTGTAAACAGACATTGATATGAAACAACACATTTTAAAAGTGTATCTTTCACCTAAAGATTTTATTTTAAGGTGATCCTAGAATTTATTATCCAGACCAGGACACTTTCAAGAGTGAAATGGGGCCCTATTAATAATGATGCCCAGAGCTATCCCAGATGAGCTGGAGTGCAGGACCCCCCTACATTTAGGGCAAAGTTTAATTACATTTGGATTCAGAATCTTACCCAGCTTCTTTAAGGTGAAGTAGTCCAACCTCCTTGACAAGATTAGACCCAGAGAAGTTAATAGCAAAATTATTTCTTGGAGCCATTGAGTGATTATTAGTATATTATTAAGTAGAATGCATTCATTCCTGGTTATTCTAGGGTTGGAAATAAAGAGGCTAATAATTATTTAGCACTTTTCTTTTATTACTGTTCTTAGCTTTACATAAGTTATTTAATCCTTCCCAATCTTATGAAATATCCCCTTGAAAACATGAGAAAAAAAAGGCTTAGAAAAAATAAGAAACGTGACCAAGAATACGTGGGGATTTTAACCCGTGTCTCGCTGACTTCAGAGCCCTATACTTCTGTAGGTTGTTGTTTTGTGATTTGGTTCAGGGTTTGCAGCAAAAGCAAGGTCTTGGCGATTGAGAATGATTTCCTGAAAGACAGTATGTCTACCATAATTTTTACTATGCGTGGTGGTGTAGTGTCCGGTATATATTTATTTTGGAAAAATATAGTGAGCTGAAGCAGAAAAACCACTGACACATTGTTGCAGATGTTTGTGTCAATTTGTGTTAAAAGTGCCCCTCCTTGGGCACCTGGGTGGCTCAGTCGGTTAAGCCTCTGCCTTTGGCTCAGGTCATGATCTCAGGGTCCTGGGATTGAGCCCTGCATTGGGCTCTCTGCTCAGCGGGGATCCTGCTTCCCCCTCTCTCTCCGCCTACCTCTCTGCCTACTTATGATCTCTCTCTCTCTGTCAAATAAATAAATCTTTAAAAAAAAAAAAAGTGCCCCTCCTCACATGCATAAGACAGTGGCTTTGGTGGCAGTCAGGTAGGGAATGTGACGTAAAAAAGATAAAGTAATGGCTAACTTTTGAGCCCTTCCTCTGGGCCAGCTGCTGCATTAAACACAGCTACCTGGGCCACACAACTGGAGTGCTATCCAGAAGGCCTTCCACGATGGCCTGGAGCTCAGAATTCCCTTAATTCTCATAACAACCCCATGTGTCTTCCAATCATGAAACCAAGGCTTGGAAGGGTGAGGTCGCTTAGCAGCAGTCGCATGGCTAGTATGTGGCAGAGCTGGGATTGAATGCTGGCTGTTCCCTGTGTTCTGTCAGGATGAGGCAGGGAGCCAGGCTAGAGATGGGGACTTTGTCCTGCAAGAGCGCTGGTTCACCAAGTACCTTGTTCAAGACTCTGGGTTGCGGGTGCCTGTGACCCACTGTGCTAGTTTATGTGAAAGGGTATTTGTTATAAAGAATCATGGTTACCCAAGGACAGGGTGGACAACCAGATCTTTTGAAGGACTATAAGAACAGGATACTTCCCCGTACTTTTTCTCCATAGGCAACGTGATCTCCTATTTCTGCTTTTCTGTACACATCCCTTCATTTTTTTCTCCCTACAGATTGCTCTAGGAAGTTTTTTTCTTTTTTTTTTTTTTAATTTCTTCTTCTTCTTGTAAGATGAACCACTGGACCACTGACCTGTATAGATTGTGGTGCTTTGCGTCAGATTTCAGTGGAGACCACCACATTTTATAAGGAAATTCATTTTTAAAGGTAATGTAGATTTTCATTTTGGGATGTGGGAATTAAGAAAGAGCATGTAATGGATGATCCATTAAGCCTTTAGGTTTATTTTTATTTAGAGTTCAGTGAAGGGGAGGATTGCCAGGGTTCAGGTACACAGAACCATGATTTCTGTTTGAAACCACATTGAACAACATAGCAATTAGAAGAGGTTTGGCTGTCAGATTAGAAAGTTTTTAGCATATTTTGTTTTTCTGGTTGGGTTATATAATCAAAGAACATTGTTATTTGTTTTTGTTTTTGTTTTTTTGTTAGAGAAAGAGAGTATGAAAGTGGGGTGTGGGCAAAGGGAGAGGGACAGGGAGAATCCCAAGCAGGCTACATGCTCAGCACAGAGCCTGACGTGGGACTTGATCTTGTGACCCTGAGATCATGACATGAACTGAAATAAAAAGTCAGATGCTCAACCAGCCGAGCCGCCCAGGCGCTCTAAAGAACACTGTGATTTGAATATTCCTGGCTTTTATGCCAGATTTTAATAGGAATCTGCCAGACACAAAACACTTTTAAAATTAATAAGTTAAATTTTTAAAAGTTAGGGTATATGGATTGGGTGTTGAAAACTTTTTTTTTTTTTAACATATTTGACTCAGCTAATTTCCCCACTTACCTACAAGGAAATTCTGTACAATTATCTATTTTGTTTTGTAGCAGGTAGATTCCAAGATACCTCCCGGTCTACCACCATTCTTGCCTCCCTGGATTCATACTTTCTGTAACAGCCACCCCTTGAGTGTGGGCTGAATAAAGTGACTTGCTCATAAGTGTGACAAAGATGACGAGATGTCACTTCCGTTGTTAGATTACAAAGGATGTGACTTCGGTCTTGCTGTGAGACTCGCTGTCTCTTTGGTTTTATGCTTTAATAAAGCATCCTGCCGTGTTGGGAAGGCCCACAGAGCAAGTGACTCAGGGAGGCAGCTGACCAACAGACAGCGAGGAACCAAAGGCCTCAGTACAACAACCTTCCAGAAACTGAATTCTGCCGACAACCCCATGAGTGTTAAAGCAGATCTTCCCCAGTTGAGCCTTCACCTGTAGCTGTAGCTGACACCTTGATGGCAGCCCTGAGGGACTCTGATCAGAGGACCCACTCAGCCATGTCCAGATTCCTGACCCACAGAGACTGACATAATACAGTTGGCCTTCGAATAACACGGGTTTGAGCTGTGCAGGTCTGCTTAAACAAAGGTTTTTACATTACAGTATTATAGATGTATTTTCTCTTCCTTATGAGTTTCCTAATAGCATATTCTTTCCTCTAGTTTATTTTAAGGACACAGTATACAATATATATAACATAAAAATATGTGTTCATCAACTTTTGTTATTGGTAAGGCTTTTTCAGGTCCACAGTAGGCTGATTAGTGGTTACGTTTTGGGGGAGTCAGTAGTTAAATATGCAGATTTTTGACTGTGCAAGGTGTCAGGACCCCTAACCTCTGCATTGTTCAGTAGTCAACTGTACATATGTTGTCTTAAGCCACTAATTTGGTGGTAGTTTGTTATGTAGCAGTAGGTATCTAATGCAGTTATCATCTTGGCTTTTCTCTCTTTCTAGGTGTACTAGGAAATGAGGCAAAATCTAAGAACAGCTTATGTCAAAGGCCTATGGTATGCCAGACATGGTGATAGACTTTAAGATTCAGGAAAGCCAACTTGTAAAGCCCTTTTTATTACTTCCATTTTGCAAATGTGAGCATCAACACTCAAAGAAGTGAAGTTACTTGTCCAAGTTGACATGACTCATAAGAGAGGCAGAATCAGGGTTTGGATGCTGGTCTACCTTCCTGTGGTGCTCCTGTTCCTTCCATGCATCTGATCAACTCCTGTAAGCCATTACAAACACGGATGTGGCAGTTTTGCTGAGAAAAAGGTTTACATAAAGCCCATTCATCTTCAGGCATTCATCAAACACCTTCTGTGGGCTTCCTGCCAGGCCTCACTCTCTCTTCCTTCTCAGTGGTGTGTTCCCTTTTGCTGTTCTCATCCTTCTCTCCATCTAAACGAGTGTTTTACAGCCCTGTTTTTTGTTTGTTTGTTTGTTTTTTAAAGATGTATTTATTTATTTTACCCTGGGGATAAAAATATATGTTTATAAAAAATAAAAAATAATTAAAAAAAAGATGTATTTATTTATTTTAGAGAGACAGAGAGGGAGTGCACGAGCACTTGTAGGGAGGGAGCAGAGGGAGAGAATCTCAGGCACACCCCCCTTTGAGCGCAGAGCCTGACACAGGGCTTGATCTCACGACCCTGAGATCATGACCTGAGCCAAAATCGTGAGTCGGACGCTTAACCAACTGAGCCACACAGGTGCCCCAACAGTCCTGTTTCTTTATTGCTCTCTCTATTATTCTCAAACAAAATTTGTAGATAATATTATCTACCTATGCATGTAATTTTAAAAAGTCAATATAATTTCATAACTGAGATACAAGGAAAAAAAAAAGAACATGATTCATAATAAATATGGATTTAAATATGACAGAGTTTCAGGATAACTGTGCCAGAAGACATAAGGAAGGAGTCCGTTAAGTTTGCACCTAAATGTGGATTTAGCTCCAACTCTGATGATTCAGAATTGTATTTGTGGTGGCTCAGGTATCTAGTTGCTTTGCTTTCAGTGATATGAGTTTACGAAATGGTGGGCAATACTTTACAATGTGTCTATCCAAACAATGATCTGTCTTCCTTTGATTTGTACTGTTAAGATCATTTTAGATAATTTAACATCAGTAGGCATCATGAAAATAAAATAGACTTCTGATGTAAACACTGATAATTACAAGCAGGTTTTTACAGACATGAATGTCTGGTGAGATCCTTGAAAATCATGTGGAATGTGGGTCATTCATTGTGTGCAGGGTGATGCAGGGTCCCTGCCTTTACCACTGAATGCCTATAATGGTGATAACCCAGAATGCCCTGGAATTTGCAGTTGTTTCCCTGGGGCAGTACCCTTTGAACCCACCGATCTAAATCTAGATCTGCTTTCAGTAAAAGAGCTGGTCAACTGACTAAAGTATGATCATTTCCAGAGGTGTTTGTCTTTTAACTGGCCTAAAACCTTAAGACAAAGAATGGCAGTGTTCGTGGTAGAGTTAGTAGGGGGTAGGAAGGTGGCAGGTTGAGGGGCGAGGAGGATCCCTTTTGCAATCCTTAAACTACATGGCCTAATGTCCTCATTCTGTTTCTGATTCTAGCCTTTCTTCCTATATCCTTTTTCTTTAGGCTCCACGTACATTTTGCATGACAAATTAGATGTCTTTCTAAGTCAAATTCTTTTCTTTCTTTCTTTTTTTTTTTTTTCCAAATCTGGTTGTGTTTTAAGAGCTTCTCTGTCAATCACTTGATATTTTCTGAATGTTGACTTTAACCAAGATGTTGTTGTACTTAGCTGCAGGGATCAAAGGCCATTGAGATGTAGCCTGAAATCTCCGTAGGTTTGGGATTGTAACTCAATCCAGCACATATTTACAGAGCAAGGCACTGTGCCAGGCATGTGTACACATAAACACGTGCACACACATGCATATGCTTTCAGGAGCTCATGATCAAATGAGAGAAAAGAAGAAATCTTTAAAAAGCAACATGTTGTAGGGGGTGGCTCTGTCGGTTAAGTGTCTGCCTTCAGCTCAGGTCAAGATCTCAGGGTCCTGAGATGGAGCCCTGTGTTGTGCTCCCTGCTCAGCAGGGAGTCTGCTTCTCCCTCTCCCTCTGCCCCTCCCCCCTCCCTCAGTCTCTCTCTCTCAAATTAAAATAAAACCCCAATAAGTTGTATAAATAGTGGTCCATTAAAATAATAAATGAATTTCATAGACTTTATGTACTTATATATAATCTGTAACTAGTAACATAAATACATTAAGCCCATAAAATAATACAAATTGTATATGCTATTTGATGTACTATGCCTATGTATATATCATGCACAATTATATATTATTATCTATAATATACTGAGGTTTATATGTAAAAGGTTTTATTAAATTGATAAACAAAAGTGCCCAGAGGTGAGTTTTCCTCCACTCTTACACATTAGAAATATGGCTTCGTATATGCTCTTCCATGGTGTCTTTTAGAGTTGGAAGCTCATTTTCCATACCCAAAGAAAAGAGAGAAGTTTGGAAAAGTTGTAGGTATTCTAAGAAAGTTCATATCCAGATTGGTGGGGCAGGTCTTGTCACACAGTGGATGACAGAGTATGTCTGGGCAGTGCGGAGTATGTCTTTTTAAAAATCATTTATTTATTTAAATTCTAGTTAGTTGCCATACAGTTCACTATTGGTTTCATTGACAACACACTAATTGGAGATGATTCCGTAATCTCAAGTGTATAAGTTGAAATTAGACGTTAAGAAGAGGCCGCTGTAAGGGGTTCAAGGGCATTTTAACATACTCCACGTGAAGGACTGGAGTTGCCTTCTCTGTTGATTTTAATGGTAAGGGGTGATTTTGTGTGGTGTGAGAAAGCTGGGACTGACTCCCCATCCAGGGGGTTGCACACCAGCCAGGGTCCAGTCAGGAAAAGAGAAGCCACTTTCGTGACTGTCACAGAGAGATTCCAGTAGCAGAAAGTTGTTAAGCAGGTGTTGAAAGACTAAAAAGGTAAGGCGAGCTTTGATGTCATAAAGATAGTAATTGCCAGAAGCAGCGACAGCCCTGGGGCTGGAGGGTCAAAAGGAAGAAGCTACCAGAACCGGAAGCTGGACGGAGGAGCTCGTGGAGCTGGGACCTAGAGCTCTGAGGAGGTGTCGCCGGCTGGTGCTTGTACGCGGAGTGCTAGGACCCACTGCCCTCCCAGTGGTTCTTCCAGAATCAAACCAACAAGTACGGGCCCTTACTCTCTGGGAAGCGTCACCGAGGATCCTGGAGTACAGTATACGGGTGTCAAATCAATAGCAATTCTCAAAACAGAAGTCATGGATTAGATCTAAATACTAGTAGGGTCACCCCCCTCCCTTTTATTCTTGTTCTTAAATTGCCTAGAATTATTGCACTAGAGCTAGGCAGAACACGAAACCATCCTCTTGAATTCCTTGCAAAATGCTTGTATCAAATGAAGCTTGTGTATTTGAAAAGTATTTAGAACAGGCCTGGAGAAATAAAGCAAATGAGACCATAACCTCCTTCTCATATTTCTTTAAAGTCTTACTCAAATTTGAACGAGTAATGATAACTGGTATTCACATAGCACTTATGATGTGATAGATACTATTTTAGGTGCTTGAGTTCCCATTTTAAAAAAACATATTAACTCATTTGAGTTGCCCCAAAAACCTAAGGAGGTCTCAGATACCATCAAGCTAGTTGTTACTGTTCTTCCTCTTCTTTTTTTTTTTAATCATTTTTTTAAAATTTATTTTCAGCATAACGGTATTCATTGTTTTTGTACCACACCCAGTGCTCCATGCAGTCCGTGCCCTCTCTAATACCCACCACCTGGTTCCCACAACCTCCCACCCCCTCACCTCTTCAAACCCTTCAGATTGTTTTTCAGAGTCCATAGTCTCTCATTGTTCACCTCCCCTTCCAATTTCCCCCAACTCCCTTCTCCTAACACCCCATGTCCTCCATGCTATTTGTTATGCTCCACAAATAAGTGAAACCATATGATAATGGACTCTCTCTGCTTGACTTTTTTCACTCAGCATAATCTCCTCCAGTCCCGTCCATGTTGCTACAAAAGTTGGGTATTCATCCTTTCTGATGGAGGCATAATACTCCATAGTGTATATGGACCACATCTTCCTTATCCATTCGTCCGTTGAAAGGCATCTTTGTTCTTTCCACAGTTTGGCGACCGTGGCCATTGCTGCTATAAACATTGGAGTACAGATGGCCCTTCTTTTCACTACATCTGTATCTTTGAGGTAAATACCCAGTAGTGCAATTGCAGGGTCATAGGGAAGTTCTATTTTGTTCTTCCTCTTCTTATTCTTTGGATGAGGAAACTGAGGTATGGTTGAATAACTTCCCCAAGATCACGTAGCTAATAAGTGGCGGAGGCAGGATGTAAGCCAGCCAGTTTGGCTCCAGAGTACATGGTCTTAACCACTAAGGCATATTGGCTGTATGTCTGTTCTTTAAACCTATGTCCTTATTTATTTATGGATGGACAGATGGATGCATGGATGCATGGATAACAAATCCATTTGTTTCTTGTAGTGTAGGAGATTGGGAATTAGGAGAAGGAGGCTCGAAGCCTAGGTCTTTCACAACTTTCTTAGAGATTTAAAAGAGGTCACCTTAGCGGTCTGGACTCTTAGTAAAATGAAGAAGTTGAGTGAAAATTTTTGGAGACTCCTTTCTAACTCTCATTGTTTTCTGGTTTGTAAGGAGCCTGATCACTTTCCAGGAACTGGGAGCTAGAGCTGATGCCTGACCTTCAGGGTGAGGTAGCCGTCAGTTTCCTACCAAGTGTCAGACACAGACTTGGAAGTGGAAGTACTGTCGATGCTAACTAGCCTGGGAGTATCAAGGACGAAGAGATTAAGGACGTATTTTCTTCAGACATTTGAGCCCTGTGGTGTTGGCTGTTGTTTGAGTACCCCCTTTCCCCCCCTTAATTTTCATTTTCCTGCATCTAGAAATCAATCTTGCCAGGAATTTGCGAAGCACTACTTAGGAGTCATTTCATCTCTGGGGATTTAGCCAAGAGAGGAGGCCCCTTCTTCAAGCTTTTCATGCTCTTAAGGGCTGTCTGCTTTCTCAGTTTATAGAGAGCCCATCTGTAGTCTCATCTTTGATCTGAAGACTGGAGACCTGTAGTCCAGGGATGGAGAAAATGCCCAGGAGCTAGAAAAGTCTAGCAAAAATACTCTAAGCTTAGAAGAGGGGTGATGAGTTGTGTTGGCTTAAAAAACTTTCTCCTGAGGTTAAGGAGGGAACATGGGTATGTGAGGGGTGGGTGTCACTTGGGGGTACAGCTTTTCTCTTACTCTCTAAGCAGTGATACTCTCTTTTATGCTCAGACACTCTCCTGTTTTCCTTCCTGTCCCTCTTCTCCCACCCACATTTCCCAAGTCTTGATTTTTACCAAAGGATTAAGTCCTCGAAGCCATTACATAAATGGGCCATCTTATAGCATGAAGCACTTATTAGCAGTTCTACAAAATTTATGGGTTTAGAGGCAAAAGTGATTTTAAATTAGGTACTAGGTGTTGCCAAATGTCACAGTCGATGTTATAGTTGGTAAATCTAGGACAGAAGAGTAATTTTGGCTCATGTTCAGGAGTAAAGTTGAATACAGATACTTTGTTTTCAGAATAATTCCTTATAATCTTTTGAAATGAGTCTGGGTATTTTTTAGCATTTGTAATATTTGCTGTGAAATAACTATGCATCGTTGTCATACTTTGTGATGTTTATCCCATATGCAATCAAGAACCACAGGGTTGAATAATGAGGGTGTGTGTGAGTGTGTGCACAGGTTTGTGTCTGTGTGTATAAAATGTGGGCCTCCCGGTGTGTGTGCTAGCTAACATGAGCGTGAGAACCAGTGGTATCTTAACACACAGATGGCCTGTTCCTAATTTTATGACAGTAGAAGAAAGAAGCAAAGTCACCTTAATTTATCTTTGAGCTTGTGGTGCCTGTTCTCAGGTCTCATGCTGTTCCAGAATTGAGCTGGAGGGCATCCCAGACTGGAGCTTAGAGTTGTATTAAGCCGTAAGATGGTCACATCGGAGGCGCTCTGTCTTGCACAGCCAGTTACGGAAAGATTAAGGCGAGGGGTTGGTTTGGATCTTTCTGCACAAGCCAGGCAGCTAATTCTCCTGGTGACAGATAAAGAACCAGGGTGAATGTGTTTTGCTGAAGTCTTCTGCTTCGGTTGAATCCAGCCAAACTTGTGAGCTTGTCACCTCTGACAGCTCTTGTTTAATGTGTGATCTGTAGAAGGGGGGAATTCTTAGTGTGGGGAATACAGGTCATGAAGTAGGAGGACGAATGTCTCTCCTGATGCCTCACCACCCCCACCCCCATCACCCTGCTCTCTGGATGCACTTATTCGGGCGTGGTCGGTGGTTGGTTGTCATCCCGGAACTGTCCTTGGGTCAAAGAGTTCTTGTGATTTAATCTAGAAATTAAATTTCAAGCAGCACAAGGGACAACATTTTTTTCTTTGATAGGAGGTAGAATGGAGGCATAGGAGGTCATTGTGGCGCAGCCCGTCCCTTCCCAGAGGGCGATATCCAGGGGCTGTGCATAGCATGGCGTCGTGGGTGAGCGTGTGCAGCCCAGGAGTGCGATGGGTCAGAGGCGAATGCAAACTCTCCCTCTGATCACCTCTGGGATCTTGAGCAAGTGCCTTGCCCTCTCTGAGGGTTGGTGTTTTTACCCACCTGACAGAAGTATAAAACAAATGGGATAACATATATCCGGAATTAGGAGAATGATGTTTGGTACACACGGAACGCTCACATATTAGGTAACATATCAGGAGGTGAAGCAAGTAAACAACAGACTTTAAACTGGGCACCCAGGTCTTCTCCCTGTCACCTTCCACCGTGTGTCAACTCTGCGAAGGCAGGAGATTGTTATTTCACTATTTGGGAGCTCACCGAGTGCCTGTGTGAACAAGACGGCCTAACCGCACTCGGCTTATGCTCCAGTGGGAGGAGCAGTCCCTAGTTCACACCTGAGATGTATTTACATGGGCTACTTAGTGCTATCGAGAGAAATCAAACAGATAATGGGGTTCGAAGGAGAGGAAGAGTATTTTAGAAAGGGTGTCCAGAGAAGGCTTCTCTGATTGAGTGAGGAGTGAGTCATCTGAAGATCTAAGGAGAAGCATTCCTGGAGGAGGGAGAAGCAATGTTAGTCCTCCTGTGATTCCAGTGCAGTTAGGTCCTTCCAGCCTGAAGGAGGGCGTCCAGAGATTGCAAGTGTGATAGGACTTCTTGAAGGGTTTTAGGTAAAGGATTGATGTTATCTAGCTTACAGTTTAAGAAGGAAGTTCTGGTTACTGTGTTGAGAATAGACCAAGTGGGAGGGCCAGAGTGGAAACAGGAAAACCATTAGTGTGTTGCAGCGAGCGAGATAGATGGTCTGGAGCATTTAGATTCAGGATAGGATCTGAAGGTTAGAGCCGACAGCACTTGCTAAAGAATTAGGTGCAGTGATAAGGAAGAGAAGTATCAAGAGGTCTAGGTGTGGAACAGGTACTGAATGGCAGTACATTTCCTGGGGTGGAGAAGTCAGGGTTTAGGGGTAGGAGATCAGGATTTTGTTTTGCACATATGGTATGTGGAATGCCTATTTGTCCTCAGAGTGAGGTGTCAAGTCCATCATTGGATATACAGCTTGGAGCTCTGGGCTAAAGTGGGGGCTAGAGTTAGAAATGTGCCAGATCGCCATACAGAGATGCTATCAATGTCATGGGACTGCAAGGAAACACCCAGGGAGGGAGTGAGGATAGAGACACTGACCCAGAGCTGAGCCATAGGGCAGTCAGCATTGGAGGCCGAGAAAAGGGAGAAACAGAAGATGTAGCCGGGGAGGCAGGGGGAGGCCAGGGCAGAAGAGGTCTGGGAACCCAGGTGCACCAGGTGTTCCAGCAAAGAGGAAGTGGTCCCCTCAGCCACATGATGCAAGGAGGTCAGTGGAGACGATGCCTGAAAATTCTCTATTGATTTGGGGAAGGCAGAGGCCACTGTTGCCCCTGACAAGAGGACAGAGGTCACGCCGTACCTGGCTTGTTCACTGCTGTGCTCCCGGTGACATACAGACCATGCCTGGAGCATGACAAAAACTTGAAAAACATCTATAGGACGCTAGATGGATGGATGAATGAATTTGCTTTCCTCCTTTAGTTTAATCTCAGTATGAGATTTAATCTCAGTATGATCTATAAAATAAACTTTATTTACTTTAAAGATTTATTTATCTGAGAGAAAAAATGCGAGCAAGCAGGGGGAAGGGACAGAGAGAGGGAGAAGCAGACAACACGTGGGGCTCGATCCCACAACCCTGAGATCATGACCTGAGCAGAAATCAAGAATTGGACTCTTAACTGACTGAGCCACCCAGGTGTCCCAATCTTTGCATATTTTAGAGTTTAGATTTTAGTCTTAGCAGGAACGAAACCACGTGATTGTTACAACACGTACACAAGGCACCGGCCTTCTGTCAGCAGTCCGTAATATTGACCCAGCATTCATCTCTCGTGTTAATTAACAAAAAACATGTGGACTACCACTTTTCTAGACAATGTCCCCCATTTACCAGCGGGGTGAAGTAGTTAAAGAAAAGTGATTGATTGCTCCATTAACACGGCACCCCCTGCCCTCCCTGCGTCGTGTCTGCAGAACCTACGTGAGTCACCTGGGGGGTTATCTGTTACCCAATGGCTGCTGGGGCTCGAATGTAGGCCTTTCAGTAGAACAGATCAGAGGTTACCCCAGGCCATTTCGATCTGGGCCGCATAGATCTTTTCTTGTTTGTTTTAGATGAAAACCAGCAAGGACGCTCTTGACTGGTTGCAGGGGAATGAGTCTCAGCTCGAGGTTTCCCAAACTGTTCTCTGAGGTACCCTGGGACGCCACAGTGATTCACAGAGAGGCTGTGGGATATTTTAATTTTTTGGAGGAAAACAAATACTCAGCATTTGTCAGCTACCCTGTGAACTCCTGGCTCCAGGTGGTTCCTAGTTTCAGTATTAACTCACTGCATGACTTTCAAATGATGTCATATCTTTGCAAAGCTGGGCTTTTGGGGTTTACTATCCTTAAAAAGCCAGTCCTGTGTAAAAATTAAGTGGAGCAGGAAATAGGATGGCAGAGTTCAAATGGATTCCGAAGTTTGAGCTGCTGTCCGGCGCCAGCCGCAGTCACATCCCAGGAGCAGCTGTGGTTAGTTACAAGTGAAATAATAAAAACATCGCTTTCCTATCAATTTATGTCTGTTATTTTTTCGAGTGGCTACTAAGTTGTTAGGACAGACACTTAAGTTGTCTGAACCTACCCGTTTCACAGACAGAAGGGTTGGTATTTACTTCTCTGGGCCTCGGGGCACCGTGAGAATCGTAGTCAACAACAAGGTGTCAGGACCTGAGAAAGTCCGGTGGTCTAGGCTCTGGGGCATCTAGGGAGCAGAAGGCAGGAGGGGAGGGAGCAGTCCTGAGGCCGGCTCCAGCTGGGCCTCCCGCCCACCACACCATCACACACCACGGGCCGCCTCGCACTCTTCCACGCCCAAGTAACGGGTGCCCATGGGCACCCGCCTGTGACGCTGAGCCTTTGGCCCCTACTTACGAAGGGCCCCCGTTGCTTCCCACCCGTGAAAGAGTGAAAACGCATCCGTCCCCTTTTCCTCTTTCTTCCCCTTGGGCACTGCACGGCGGCCCCTAAAGCCGGGACTCTTCTGTCATGTAGTTTCTCTAGCCATTCGCCTTTTAAAATTTTCCTTTCCATGACAGTGTGTTCTGAGCACAAGACAGCTAGTGAACTTTCAGAGCACAGCCCTTTGTAACTTGGGAACCAGCTGGATGGATCTGTGGACAGCCATCTCTGGAGGCGTTATTAGAGGACAGTCTAGTTCTGATGCACTATATTTGGCCCTTAAAGACTCAGAGAAATCTGTATTTTCTTATAGGAATATGCTTTTTTGTTTTTATTTACTTATTTATTTTAAGACTTAAGAGAAGAAAGTGAAAGAGATCCCACTTCATGGAGTCACGAGGCAGTGCCGTGTGCTTTAAGATTCTGGAAAGGGAATTACACTTAGCAAAACCGCACGTTTGTGACCACTGAGAGATGAAAGGCAGTGAGTGAGCGACGTGATGTGGCTTTGTCCATTTTGCTTAGGGGTGTTTGAGGGCTTCGGTGTGCCCAGAGGGGTTTCCTTTCTCTCTAGTTTTATAAAGTCTTTCTTTGCTGGGTGGGGTGAGCCTCTTGACTCACCTCCCTGGGCGTTGTCACTTCCTTCTTGATCCTGGCCTTCTCAGTCTTTGCCTTTACAACCCCCGGAGCAGTGGGAAGGGAGGCTGCTTTGGTCCACCACCGAGAGATTCTTCCCTACCTCTGTCTGTTGCTTCCTCATCTCCATTTTCCCATCCATATGTTCACTGTCCCCTTTGCTCTCTATCTCAATCTGTCCCTTCCGCCTCTCTTCCTCCCCTCACCTCTCCCCTCTTCCTCCACCTGCAATCCCCCTTCATTGCTTCCATCACAGCAGACTCCTCAAGCTACGTCTCACTCTAAGTAACCTCAAGGGAAAGAGGTGTTCATGTTGGACTGTGAGCATCCCCCCAGATCTGGTTGGCGCACCAGACCTTTGTGACACTTTCTGTGTTGAACTCGTGGGTGGGACACAGATGATCTCTGTGAATGAGTTTTTACCTTGGGATCCGTTACTGAGGTCTCAGTTCCCCCACTGGTTTTCCAGAATTCCAAAAAATTCAGAAAGCTTAGCCTGTACTTGCTGCTTGGTTAGACATCTCTAGTTGTGGGACCACATTATCTCCCGAGCAGTGCAGACCTGGAGAAATATTATGGTAGCCACAAATGTGAGCCAAAGACTTCATTTTAATTTTTTTGTAGACATATTAAAAAAATAAAACATCAAATAGTTAGTTTTAATAACATATTCAACTAAACCAAAAATCCTCAAACTGTTATCCCAACATGTAATCAACATAAAAATATTATTAATGAGATAATTTCCCTGCTGAGTCTTTGAAATCCAGTGTGTATTTTGTGCTTAAAGCACATCTTAATTTGGATAAGCCACATTTCCATTGCTCAAGAGCCACTTGTGTTACTGGCTACCATATTAGTGAGGCTCCAGGTAGTAAGGCATGGAGAGAAAGAGAGGCTTCAGACAATTAATGAACCAAAAGTATTTCTTTAGCTTTATGCTTCCAGAATGCTGAGTGAGTGGAACTGGTGCTTGACTGATAAGATGGTCTTGGGAAGGACCTTCAAGTTCAATGTCAGTCTTTTAATTACTTTAATCAGATAGTTTGTGTGCTGGGGGCACAGGGACTCGACCTGAAGTGATAGAAATCCAAGAGTCACCAGCAGTCTTTTATACAACCACCCAGTTACACTTTTGCTCCCTGTTTCCACCTGCCATACTTAAATTTCCCTAATTCTTGGAAGTCCAGAACTTAAACAGAGACATACTAGTCTTATTGGTGAGATTAGTAGTTAAGAGCTTGGGTAGGTCCTTTAAATTGCAAAACATAGTCTCTTCCTTTTTATACCTTGGGTTACATGGAGAAGGAGGAGATCTATCTGTTGTCTTGAAATTACCCAGTGACACTATTCTAGGAAGACTGAAATACCAGCAAGTCTAAGTAATGTATTTTCATGGTTTGCAAGTCACAGTGACAGAAATGAGCTACCCACCCCCGGCCCCTATCTGTGAATAGAGAGACAAGTTTGAACAGGCCCCGCTTCTTTCTCCTTGGTTAAGCATTATCTTGTGTTCTTTGGGTTGCTCTTGCATAACACCAACACAAGCATAAACTGAAAGCGCCCCCATTTAACTTTGGTCTGAGTCTGCCCTGAGGACGAAGGGCTGGGGCTGTGGGGGTAGGGAGTTGGTAAGTTGTCAATAACCGGGTAAATAAAATGGAAATACGGTCAGTTTTAATTACCCCCACCTAATCCCCCTACTCCTAATTTCCATCTGTTTTCTTTCCTGTGAAATGGGCAGTTTGATTAGATGAGGAATCTCCAGTGTTTTTCCGAAAGAAGGTCTATTTTCCATTCTCTGTGTGCAGTGGGGAAGGTGGAGGGGTGTTGACGGTGCTAGTGGTGAATTGGGGACTGTTGGTTCTGCAATTGATTATCTGGCTTCTCTTAGAAATGTGCATCCAGAGACCCTTGGATCTTATGAAGTCTAAGGTCCTATAGTAGTTCCTGTTACTAGGTTTCTGAGTTTTGGACCTTACTTGAGAGGTGTTGCTCCTCTGTGCTCTTGTAACAAAGAGGTGGTAGTGTGTCCACTGATGATAGGGGAAGAAGTACTAGAACGTGTGGGGAGAGGGTATGAGACGAAGCAGGGGAAAAGTAGGAGATGGCAAGCTTACAAAAGTCCATTGCTTTTTGCCAGAGTAAGTTTGCTTGCCGGATGACATCTGGGGCTTTGTGATGGTAAGCTGAAGAACTACATTTAGTGATAGGATTGGGGAAGTACAGAGGTTGAATTATTACTGCATGTTGGGAATGTGGAAGATTGCTCGGATAACAGAGAAAAGAAAGAAAAGAATCCAAGAAATGTTATACTAGGGTAGCCCAGTATTTTGTCTTCAAGTGGCTTCACATTTTTTAGTATATTTACATTTAGCATTGTAGCGATTTTAAAAAATGAACAAATGAAAACATAAAATCACCCCCAATCCTGCCACTTAAAATCAACTGGTCTGATTTTATATAGTTTCTGAGAGTTCTAAGAGGTGATTTATGAATGAACATGGTCTCTTGGTGATGAGGTCCTTAGAAGCAAAATCATCTTCCAAAGAAAGAAATTCTTGAAGCACCATGAATCTTCCTTTCTTTTTTTTTTTTTTTAAGTAAACCTTTTATTTTGGAATAATTTTAGATTTACAGAAAAGTTGCAAAGAGAGTCAGAGACAAAGCCCCAAAGACAGGCCTTCCTCACCCACCAGCAGGCCAGCTGGCTGACCAAGGTTATTCACGGACTCATAATGAACATTAAGGTATTTCCTGGTTGCTTTGTACTGGCCAATATTTACCTAAATTACCTTATATTACATTTGTCAAAACCAAGAAATCGGTACTGGTGTATTACTATAAACTAAACTCTAGACTTTATTCAGATTTCACAAGTTTGTTGTGGATCATTTTCTATGAATTTATTGAAGTTATTTTTTAAAGTTTGATACTGTCTATAATACTACTTTATTTATTTAAATAGTGCTTTTTCCCCTTCTGAAAACAAAAAATACATTTTTTCATTGTAAAAATTGAGAATACTGAAAAACGTAAAGAATAAAATAAAATTAATTGTAGCCCCATCCCTGACCCAATTTTGTGTTGTGTGTTCATGTATGCATTAACAAATGAAGTTTATTATGTCTGAAGTATGGTTTTAAATTGCTTATTTTTTATGACATTACCTTAGGAGAAATTTATTTAATTAAAAATCTTGACATCAAATGTATTCATTCATCTCTTGGTAATCAGCCCTTAGCTCTTTCTAATTTTGGCTATAAATTACATTTGATGTGAAGTGTGTAACATAGATCTTTTACTGCTTCTCTGATGATGTTCTCAGGATAATTTCTAGAGTTGGAATTGCTGAATCAGTGGGCCTCCATTGATGTATGCCAAGTTACCATCCAGAAACATGGTTCCCATTTATATTCCCAAAATATTCTTTGAGATACTTACCTTATTTCATTTTTATTAGCATTGAGCATCATATTTTTAATCTTCCACAATTTGATAGATGAAAATTTGGATATCTTAATAATTTTAATTTGCATTTCTCTGTTATAAAAGTTTACCTGATAAATATTCACCTATATTTTCTCTGCTTATATAAATTAACACTTTATACTTAAAAATTTGAGGTATCACTAATTAAATTTACATTTACTGAATAGTAGGGTATAATGATCTAGAAAGACTTTTTTTACATAGTCCGTGTTCTCCAAGACTGTAATTGAATATGGCCTATCTTGTTTTCACTGAACTGTGATGTTCTTTTTTTATAGGAGTGTCTCTATCTGGGGTCACTCATCTGTCCAGTGACTTCTCTGTATCTTTGGCCAGTGCCATTATTATTTAACCTTTAGAACTCTTATTAAGAGCTTGGGAAAATTCCTTATCTTTTTATTCCAAAAATGTTTTAGCTTTTCCAGCCATTGCAGATGAACTTTGGAACCTTTATTTCCGGTTTCCAGAGAGGAATATATACTGTCCAGTTTCATTGTGATTGCTTTATAATTGCTAGTCTTCTCAATCAGTAACATGTCATGTTTCTTTATTCAGTCTTTTAAAAAAATTTCTGTATTTTTCAAGGTGATTTATAATTTTTTTCAGATAGATCCAACACATTTCTTGTTAAAGTTACTTTATGCTTTGTTGTTGTTGATGTTGTTGCTACTATGAATGGAATCTTCATTTCTACATGTCTTTTGATTGTGTTTTTGGTGGAGGTTCTTACATAGTGCTTGAACTTTATCTTTCTTTGTGCCCTTTGCATCTAGCATATTACCTGACACGTAGTAAATGTTAAATAAATGTTTCGTGAAATGAATAATTGATTTTCATCAGTTTCCTCTGTTATCCAGCCACTGTTGAATTCTTATGCTTTTTGGTTAGCCTTTTAGTTCGTAATCTTGGACTTTCTCAGTATACTGTCATGTTCTATAAGTAATGACTGCTCTGCTACTTCTTTTGATACTGAAATTTTTTTTTTCTGTATCTTATTGAGATGTCTGTATTCCCCCAAATAATGCTGTTAACCCTTAGAATAGGTAGGCAGATTTGATTTGATATGAGAGATTTTGTGTATGGAAGTATTTATATGTATATATTTATTCTTATATAACATATATTTTAATAAATTTTATATTGAGATGTATAATTTTAATCATGTAAATAATATGTCCCTTTGTTCTTCTCTTTTTATCATGAGATTATTATCCTTTTTTTGAGTTCATCTTTTCTTGCATTTGTTTTGAAAAAGCTGCCCTTTAAGCTTGAAGGATGTGTCCCTTGAAATAGCTGGTTGGACTGACGATACTGTGTTCTGCGGGGAAACCAGCCAATGGGAGAACCCAGGGAGTGGTGCGATTTAAACTTTGCTCGATTGAGGCTGGAGATACTTAGAAAATGGCGGAGGGAAGCTATTTGAATGGCATTTTGGTACATGTTGAACTCATGAGGACGAAGGCAGGGAGTACTGACAAAGTGACACATGAAAGATTCTGAATGGAGATTGTCACCACTTCTCACAAATGTATTGTTTCATGCTTAAGCCAATCTGTGAGCTGGTTTATTTAGGGTAAAGCTGCCTTTTTCTTTTCTTTTCTTTTCTTTTCTTTTCTTTTTTTCTTTTCTTTTCTTTTTGGTGTCAGTGTGTAAGTAAAGGATGTAAAGAGAAAACCTGAGGGAAATGACAGAGACTGTTTCATTGGACAGTATTCATGGAAACAAATGAAATGGAATTCACTGTCAGGAGTTACAGGGATGGCACTCGACGAGCCTGCTTACAAACTCCAGATAGGTTTTACAGTGGACCGTGTGCACTTTTGTTTCAGGAAATGACAGGAGAAAAGGGTGACACCAGTTCTTACCTTTAACCTTAGCACAGTTCTCATCGGGTAGCTGCATTGAGCCCGCAGCTCTTAGTGGGGATCCCTAAGTCCAGTCTCAGTTTGGAAAAGACTATGATTACGATGGTGGCTGTGGCTTCCTCAGCAAATACTTAGAACTGTTTTGGCGGGAGCCATTAGAAATCCCACAACAACCAAAAGGGGCACTTAGAGAAAAATGCATGTAAATTGTAGCCACACAGGATCCCCTATAGAGTCGTGGAATCATTTTAACTTGAACAAGATCTTGAGAGGCGCTCTTCCTATCTGCATACATGGGAACACTTTGCGGCCTATTTCTTGCTGTAGGTGGAGACTGACTTTACATAAGCTCTTTAAGGGCGCCTGGGTGGCTCAGTGGTTAAGCCTCTGCCTTCGGCTCAGGTCATGATCTCAGGGTGCTGGGATCAAGCCCCGCATTGGGCTCTCTGCTCAGCGGGGAGCCTGCTTCCCCCTCTCTCTCTACTTGCTGCTCTGCCTACTTGTGATCTCTCTCTCTCTCTGTGTCAAATAAATAAATCTTTTAAAAAAAAAAAAGCTCTTCAAAGGCTGATCAGCAAAAGCATTATTAACCACTTAAAATGGAAAAAAATATCTCAAGAGGGGTCATTACTCATTGGCCTCCTATGTTAACTGGTCCCCTACTTGCAGTGGGGTGTTTCCTTTTCCTAACAGATAAGGGAGGAAGAAACACAGCCAAGAATTACTTGTCCCTGATTATTCTTTATGTAGTTTGCTAATCAAACTGGAAAAGGAAAAATAAATGCCAGAGTAAGGAATAGAAGATAGGAGAATAAACAGAACCTGTGAACTTTAACTACTTGGATAGTCGGAATTCTGCAGTCAGGCCCACTCTGCCCAGGGTAGGGTACTTGAGTGGATACTCTTGGGTGACGTAGAGATGAAACGGGAGGTATCCACCCCAGAGACAGTTAACAAGCAGGGTCTGCTTAACTCCAGCCTAAGGCAGAATTCAGTTTATGATGAAAATATGAAGTACTGTGGGAGTCCAGAGGACCTGGATGAATGGAAGAGGTGGAGGGTTTTTGCGCTTTTCAATCCAGAGATGGATTTTTGGACGAAGTCCCTGACAGGACAGGGTAAAATCAGGGGCATAGCCTGGGGGTGTGGAAGCGTTGGGGCTGGAGGCTTGAAAGTCCTTCCGAGCAGTCTTGACTGTCTTGGCAGATAGAAGTCAGTGAAGGATGTCGGGTAAAGAAATGCCGTGATTTGAACTGTTTAAAGACCACTTTGGCAGCAAATGACCATGCGTTTGGGGAACGACCAACAATGCATTTGGGTTGCATTTAGACATTACATCAATTTCCGAAACACGCCTTTCTCCATGTCGTTAGGGTCTCAGAGAGTCCCTCTTTTACTTCCATCCTTCTTCCCCTATGTATTCTCCTCTTTGTTCATTCACTTATGAAAAAATGCCCAGCATCCTCCCTCATATCCTTGCATGTATAAAGCTCTGTGTACTTTTCAAAATGCCTTTACAAAATTGTCTTATTTCCTGTAAATATACTATGAAGTTAGTAGGACTGATTTTATGGTTCTTCTTTTATAGATAGAGAATCTGAAAATTGCTCCCAGTCGAAAGCTGGAAAGTGGTGAATTCAGACCAGAATTTTGGTCTTTTAATTTCTTAAGCAAATTTCTTGCTTTTGTATAACACTTAATACTGTGTGGAATGCTAAGGTTGCAGGCCACAATTATCTATTCTTGGAGAGAGGTGATGACAGTCTCTGTGGGGTCTGAGGTCACATACCTTCCAAATAGCAGAATTCCCCTCAACCAGCATGGTATGGACTGGTAATTGTTCAGATAATTAAAAAAAAATTGGTTCAAGTGGGAAATCCTGAAGTTGCTTTATATACATACCTTCCACAAATTATAGCAACTGAGAGGATTTAAATGCGTATTTATTTGCCAGTCTTTTGATGTAGGACCAAGGTCTTTTCTGTGGTTAAGGGGTCTTCTTCTTAGGAGTCCACTTCAATCATTTTTCCTGCATAGTTCTTCTATAATTTAAAATTATTGATTTCTTTAATGTGCAGTGAGAACTTAAAAACATTTGTGAAGCAATCTTGAGTGTAGAACCATTTTAGATCTTCAAGCCCCCACCTAAGCTCTTTTACAGATACTCACCCCATGCCTAATTCAGTTTTTAAAAGCAGTCACCTTTTTTTTTTTTTACTCTTTCCAGTGTAGTTTCATAGAAAAACAAGCTGCTTTCTCTTTCTACTCGTTTTATGTAATCTTTAAGCAAATGATGTAAATATAATAGCATGTAAGTCATAAACATGTCTGTCATACATGGGCTTGAGAATAAACATAATGACTCTTGGTAAATATCCAGCTCAGCTGGTGGGAATGGAAGTAGACCGGCATATTAGAAGGTAGCCTCCTAGCCAGAGCACTCCCTGTCCTGCGGGGAACAGTCTGTGTACTTCACAGAGGGAGTGGGGGACACCAGTCGTGCCAGCAAGTTGGTTAAGAGAGATTTAGCTGCTCTGTAACCTAGAACAGTTTGTACCATTACAGAAGTTCAGAGAGCAGGTGTGTTGAGGTGGTCCCAAAAAACTGATGTGTGGCTTGGAGTGCTAACTGGGGCTAGAGAGATGGGTGGGATTTAGGAGAGGAGTTCTTGTGTGTGTGTGCATATGCGTGTGTGAGAGAGAGAGACAGAGACAGAGAGTAAGTGGGGAATGACCAGGTGTTCTCAGCAAAGGAAAGAAGCTCACATCTAGGATAGAACAACTTCGTCTAAACAAAATCCTTTTCTGAATTTTGCCTCATGTAGGAAATCTCCTCTTATCAGGTAGGTTTGATGAAGATTTGGATTCACTTTGTAATGCAGGTAAAATCATCGTGGTAGTTAGAAACTTAGATGGTTATTCAGTCTCCCACATTCGGTGTGGACCACATTTAACTCCTCCAGGCAGATCCATCCCTATTTTAAGAAACCCAGCAGGGACGCATTTATGATTTCCCTTAGTGATCCCCTCTGATGTTCCAGCCTTCTGTCATAGCTCTGCACATGTTTAAAAATGATGACCAAATCCATCTTCCAGTGTCTGGGTTGGATTATCCCAAAGTGCTAGGATCATCATGTCATACTTTCGTATTCTAAATTTATAAAGTGGAAAGAAAAAAATACAGAGCACGCATGTCCCATGTGCAGGTTCAAATCAGCCATGAAGGGTGTGAGTACTATATAGGTTAGTGCTGTGTGTGTGAATGCATGTATGACATAAACATAGGTCTAAAACATAGTGTGTAAGTATATACACATAAATGCACTCACAGTCATCCACAGACAGAATAGCTTTCGAGAGATATTTGATTGGATGAAATGCCAAGGGCAGGCTCTCATCTATAACTTGAAAGTCAGAATGTCAAGGTTCTGTCTGTTGAGATCACCTGACAAAAAGGAAGGTTGATTACTTGACACCCTTCTCCCTCACGAACTCCTGGGCTGATCCTTTCTGGCCACTTCCTGCTCCTTCCTGTGCTCTGTACCGCTTCACAGATTAAACAACATCGCAGCCTTTTATCAGTTTGCTGAGCTCCTTCTGATTCTTAAATGGGTTTGTTGCTACACATGGATTCAGGTGTTGGTCTCTTTGGGCTATGTGTTTTTAAGAGAGGATTCCTAGAGATGGAAGGCCTTGAAGACAGAAGGTCTTAGAGACCGAAGGCCTAGAATTTCTAATGTGGGCCCAAGTGGCTGCGGGGCTAGTCGTGCTAGTTTGTCTGCGATACTGAAATCTTGTTGGTGTCCATGCAAAGTGGGTTTTCCTGTAAGTGTGGCTTATCTGTGCTCTCTAGTAGTAATAGAACATAAGCCACACATAGGAGCAGCATATGTAATTGAAATGTTTTTGTAGGCATATTAAAAAAAAAGGAAAAAGAAAGAAGTGAGATTAATTTTAATCATATATTTTATTTGACACATCATATCTAAAATGCTATTTGAACAAATAATGTACAAAAATTATGGAGCTACTTTGCTTTTTTTTGTGTGCTCTGTCTTCAGTATTGGTGTATATTTTATTCAGTGCACCTGTAGTCAGGGCTCCGTAGCTGCACGGGTCTGGTGGCTACTCTTTTAGACGGTACAGGTCTGGGGAGTGCCCCATTGTGAGAACAGGGAGCGTGTCCTCTCTAAGTGCTAGATCCCATGGGATACAGGGAGCCTCTTAGATGACTGCCATCAGCCAAGCAATTCCAAGGTATGCGTTGGTCATGCCCAGTATGTAGCTGGTAAATCAGAACATTTTGTCGAGCCTGGGGCTTTGGAAAGCCACTGTGTGTTTGATTTCACCTCAAAGGGAGCAGATGGATTCCTATAGAGCTCTAAATAAAAAGAATTGTTCTTTAGAAAGAGACGTGTTGAGCAACAGGTATAGGATTTCCTGGATAATGGCCAAGCCTGAGCAGGTTTTCTGTAGATTGGCTGGCACACATTTTTTTTACTTCCTGGAGATGCCCTAGAATGAGATGGTAAAGAAACAGCATGTGTTTCAGCGGAGGACTGGAAGCGACACCGTGTTCCTGAAATTGACCGGGTTAGAAGTTGTCTGCAGAGGTCCAGGGAGGATCTAAATGTGTCCAGAGCAGCAAAGCAGCTTTCCTCTACTGCTCAGACCCCTGGGGTAGCCCTGCAGTTCCTTTGCTTTGCTGAGGGCCCAAAGCCACAGATAAATATGGTATGCTTTTGCTCTAAGACTTTGGAAAAGAGCAGAATATTTTTACATTAAAACAAAGGTGGATGTATTAGGAGTAAAATGCAAAATTGCCTTGCATTTTAAAACATAAAACGTAAGTCCTGTTTAAAAAAAAAAATGACAGCGAATTGCTTCAGGACACACCAGCTTTTTCCTTAGAAAAAGCTGATTTCCCTTCACCGTTAGGAATACTTTTTATCAGCACTGCCTTTCCTCCTGATCCCAGCGCACCTCCTCCAGTGTGGAGTTTAGTGCACCTGCAGGTTCTGGGGTGAGCACGAAAGGCAAGGAAATGCTCGTGAAGCCACAGTTATAAAGGGGGATTTTCCAGTGGTGGAGAGGTTCATTTGAAATCAGTAATTTGAAAGAAAAGGACAACAAATTCCTGTTAAGATTAATTTCAGTAAAATTCAGTTTAAAAAAAAATACACATACACATAAACATTCACACACATACACATTCTTTACTTGAGAGTAGCCAAAGTTCTTGTTCCCCCATGTCATTATTTTTATTCAAATATTTCCTGTTGTGAAATTTGATGAGCCAGGACTATATTATTTAGATGATTATTTTATTCCCTTTAGGATTCCAGCTTATGTTTTAGATTTTTTCAAACGTTTTTGCTTTACTCTGATTACAAGACTAATGTATCCTGGTTGTGTGAAGAGGATACAGTTATCTGTTAGTGTTGTGATATTAGTGCCATCTTAGAATCTTGTTTATGATTATTGCTAATTTTTTTAAAGATTTCAGTTTAAAATGATCTCTCACCCAACATGAGGTTCTAACTCACAACCCCAAGATCAAAAGCTGTGCACTCTACCAACTGAACTAACTGGGTGCCCCTGATTATTGTTATTAAAAAAATTTTTTTTTTCTGGAGGGAAAACCTTAGGAATAGAGGGTCAGTGCGATGCTTCAGATGATGAAATAACCATAAAAAGTTTAAATATATGCCCACCACTTACATATTATCGTTTTGTCTGTCATTTGCAAAAAAGGTCAAGTTAACAGAAATAATTCAGCATGAGAAAAACTAAAGTTAAAAAAAGGAACCTAGAGAATGATCTAATGTAGGTGGGTGAGACGGGCTATCACACTTTATTCTGGTAAAGTTCTAATGATTTGGAGTTAGGATGTGCATGACACCCTTTGCAGGCCCTCGTGAAATCTAGTGATCATGGTGGCGAGCACTCATTGGCCATGGTCGTCTTTTTCAGTGCACCTAGGCATAGTGTCACAATACTTTTTAATCAGCTATTGCTAAGTCAAGTGGAAACCTATTTAACATTCTAGACATAATGTAATAAGAGGAGGGAAATACGTAATAGAAAACCATAAAAAACCTTTAGATTATTTTTTTGGTAATGCTCTCTGAAAAGGAGAGGATAGAACCCAATGATGATCAGATCCCCACAGCTCCCAAAGTCCAGGCCTTCTGTTCTATTGAATTTAAGGACAGATAGCACAAGTGGAATGCCCTTCAACTTTGATGCCGGGGTCTCCGTGATTGTCATTTGTTGGGATGGTTGTCCTAGATGTTTTCTCCTTAATGACTAAAGTACTAGAGTTGACTCCCAGGTTGCTAGGAATGGCACAGAGCCCATAAGCTAGGTCTGCTCATGGGAATGCAGAAGTACAAGAACTTCATCTTCCCTAGTCACAGAGGAAAAGAAGCTGCAACTCCATGGTCAGAGAAAACAACTGTCTAATAATTTGTTTTGAACCGTCTTCCTCATGGCGGAGAATTCATGGCCACACCAGCCGCAGTCATTACAAAGTGCATCTCTCTGCTGGGCATTTCAAACCTCTGAACCCCAGGAAAGCCTGACTCACAGAATGCTCTGGGGCATCAGTGCTGAAGGGTTTGATTAAAGAAAGCCACCTCTGGAAGAAGGCCGTCAAGTGGGCACACGATGCGGTGGGCAGGAGACGCTGACTCACGAGGAATGGCACGCGGGGCGAACGCTCATTGAGAAACTTGTTTGTCCTGTTATCAGGGACTGAGAACGCTGGTGGCTCTTTAATCACACTGTCCCCAAATGGTTAAGGTTTCTTTGGCTGCCTCATCCAGACCTTCTGAGCTGAGGTAGCCACAGTGGTTTTAGCACTGTGGGGTGGGGGGAGATTTGGTGCTTTTAAAATTTAAAAAAAAAAAAAAAATTTTTATCATAAACTGGTAGATGTAGGTGTATTTCAGGAAGGAAGTGAGAATGTTGGGGGATGATTAACACCTTCTTTCATGTGAGTAGGCGCTCTCATTCTCAATGCAAAAGCAGTATATTCACATGCTTACTCTTTTTCCTAGCAAAGCAACACTTCCCTCTCCTCCTGTGTCAGTTCCATTCTGGGCAGAGTCTGGGAACGGGGGAGGAATAAACACGGAGTGTCTGTGAAGAGGTCCCGTCCTGCCCTGTGGTCTTCTCATGGCCACGCTGTTTCAGACTGCCTCTCACGAAGTTCAGCTTCACACCAAGCCGACTGAGAAGTCCTGGTTCCTTTCACAGAGAGTGTAACCCTTAAGGCCTACCCTGACAGTGTGCTTGTTGCTACGGAAGTAAGACAGGGTGGCAGCCGGACATTTCTGGGGAAAATTTTTCTAGAGCATTCTTAGGTAGAAATTCTGAGAAAGGAGATCTGGACAGTCAGTGGTCAGATGTAGAATAAAAGGAGCACATGGGAAACTCAGCCTGCCCAGTGAAACTCATAGGGCTAGGCCATTAACTAAGGAAGGGAGAGTTATTCAAAACCATACCATGCTCCATGAAGCGCTGGAAAGCAGAGGACTGGAAAAGAGAAAATATGCTTCCAGTGTTTCCAAAAACAGGAAGAGAGAAATGAACCTGTCAGTTGTAATTATCTGAATTTAATCTCAAGGGAAGCAGTGGAAAAAAATGTTGAAAAACAAAAGACATGTCTTATAAGAGGGTTAATCAAGTTCTGAGAATCAAGAGCTTGTTAAACCACGTTTGAAAACTTAGCCTTATGATACTGGGGGTAAGAAAGGTAATAGAATTTGATAATGAAAGTGCCATATTAAAATAGCTGTACTTGTGGTCTAAAAAAAAATCATTAATCTGGGCCGATAAAGATCCCACTTACAGGTTTTCAGCCATGCCTCAAGGCTCACTAATGGCCTGATGTAGAGATATCTTCTGGCTCTAACTTGAAACTACTTTTGTTTTGTTTTGTTTTGAATATTTGCTTTTAAAATATCCACAGTCATGGTATAGACTTAATGCTACGTTCTGATTTTTTGTCAGTTAATACGAAGTTGCCGTGAGCAGTTTGTCATTTTTCCTGTTGGCGTAATTTTTATGGCTGCGTAATATTCTGCCCAGAGGCTCTTTGCCTCCCCATGCCTAGTGGCAGGTTACTTCAAAAGAGCATGCTCACTACTACAGATAGTCCGCTGCAAACATCTTTGCATAATATACCTTTTTCCCATTAGTTTGGACTACTTCCTTAAGATTGTTGTTAAATGAGTAAAAGAAATGAACGTCTTGCTGACTCTTTATCCTTATTGTCAAACTGCTTTCTAAAACATTACCATGATTTTCACAAGGCGTAGTAGGCGTGCATGTGGCCACTTGTGCCTAAATAGGGTTATACTGTATGAAGGATCCCCCAGATTTAATGTAACTGGAAATGATTCTCACCAGAGGTGATGCTGAGTCATCTCCCAAGGGAGTCCTGGTCTCGAGAAATATATTTAATGAATTGCTATGAAAAAAGAAGGAAATGTAACCACCAGTCAGAACTTTAGATAGCCTCTGATGGAAGGATTTATTTTTTTAGGTTTACACTGTCTTATGTAAGACCTTGAACTGGGGCCCCTAAACTAGGAGTGAATAAAATTTTAATAAATTGAATTTTGTTTTCTAAGAGCACCTAAAAATGCCTTCCCCATAGTGGGGCTCAATATTATTTGTGAGTAAATGAAATGCCGTGGGAAACTTGTCATTGGAAGTAACCCTAAAGGGAATTTTTTTTTTCTTTTTGATCATGTGGTGGAAATTAGACTGTTCTGCTTGAAATTTTAGATGTTTTTCCACCCAGGTTTTCTTAAAATGAGGTATGCTTCTACAGTTCAATGCTACAGCCAATATTTGCAAATACTGTAACAAAAAACTGTTTAAACACAAAAACAAATATTCACTCTGTCACATCCCAACCCATGTGGAAAGGGAAATACTTTTTAAAAGTGGGAATTCTTAATATTATAAATTGTTTGGTTGGAGCAGGAACTATTTAAAAACTCACAGCTTTAATAAGTGAAGGAGACACGCCGATGTAAACCACAAACATGTTTAGCACATGAGATCATTCAGCCTCCTTCTCACCTTCAAAACAAAAGGTTTTCCTCTCTCTAGATTTTTGCTCCCCCCCCCCTTCTCTTCCCTCTCTCTCTCTTTTATTTTTTTTGACAACCACGTCAAGTTTTCCTGGCCGCGGCCAGGGAGCAGCACTCCAACTATTAAGCTGTGTGAGAACAGTGAACTTGGTCAGCAAGGATCATTTGTCTCCAGTTGTCGACAAAGGTTTGTTTTACTAGGAACAATGACGGCGCAGGTTGGTGCCGAGTGTTGTGTGCGAAAGCGTTCATCAGTAAGCAGCTTGGGCCACACTCAGAATCTCTTTTACATAGTTATTTTGCTCTTCGGCGGTGATTGTGGTCTCTGTCAATTGGCACCATCTGAAAAAGAAGTTCATCAGTATGCCGGGATGCTCTCTGCCGAGAAGGCTTCACTCAGTCCTCTGTTCCTTTCTTTGGTTCTCTTTCATCAGTTTCCGTCAGCGCTCAGCCCTGCCACTATTGATGTTTAAGTACAGCGAAGTGATTAAGCGATAATGATCTTGGTTTGCTTCTGAGATGACAGATTTCTCCAGCTTTGGGGATACTTGAGTGCCCCGGGATGGAGTGTGTTTTTCACACACTCACACATGCATTCACACACGCTGCACACTCACAGAGGACCTTGATTCCAAGAAGTACAGAAAGGATGACTGTGGGCCATTAGGAAGGGTGCTCGCCTAGAGCCAGTAGGAGTGACCGGGGTGAATGAATTCTTCTGCTCTGTTTGGCACTTACCAAAAGGACCGAATCACTACAAGAAACTTTCTGAGCTTACTCCCAGCATGGCTGAATCACTGAGATCAAGTTGTTAGACACAGAGCTCGATGAAAGTTTCGATTTGAGTCCTCAGTAGGGCACACACATGAGCCTCCTCCCCGCATGCACATTTTAGGAGCCCCTCCTCAGCTCTGCCCACCCACTGGCCTCCCCATCACATTTTTATTAAGTGGGGTGCAGTTTCCCGTACCTGACTGAGGCAGACCAGACTGACACCAGGGAGGGTACGGAGTGGCATGGTTTCTAGTCCTTCCAACTCGAGGCAGTGCTGTGAGGAGCTAAGAGGGTAACGCCTAAGAGCTTGGACCAGGAGGTGTAAAGTCAGAGAGACTGGTGTTCTCACTTTGACACCATCTCTTTTATAGCTGTATGACCTTGAGCAAGTCATTAACCTCTCAGTGTTAAGAATGAGGATAGAGATAATGAGCTAACATAATATAGCTTAACACTGATTGAACCCTCATTGTATACTGAGTACTATGCTTAGGCATGTTACATATGCTGTTTCGTGTAATCCTCCTAGGAGTGCATTGGAGTACATCCAATTATATCTTGATTTTACAAATGAGGAAACCAAGACCCGGAGAGGTTAAAGAGCTTGTTGTCGGTGACATAGTGGCATGCAGCAAACAACTGTATATCTAGAGCCTTGATTATCCCACTACACCTTGCTGCTTCGCCTGAAACTCCCTGGTGTGACTTCTCATATACCAGGGTTTCTGCTTCTGAAAGACTGAATAGATGAGATTGAAAAGGTTGACCAAGGAGCTCCCCAGATTTTAAACTTGTGCTTGCTTTTAACCTCTATTGGGTGGGGAGTAGGGGGCGCGGAGGATAGAGCTATGAGAATTGGCATTCTAACTCATCACTGGTCAAAGTGGTTTCTGGCAAGAGGTTTAGAGGTAGTGAGAAATAAAGGGTTACAAAGGCTGAGGCATTCCACAGACAGACTTCTCTCCAGAAGGGTCTGTGAAGTAATAATAGCAGTGATAATGCAGGAAAACCCAGGTGAGGGTCTAGGGAATCACTTTAGTCAGAGGTCTTTGAGCTCAGAGATAGAGGGAATCACACGCTTTGTGCAGCGGGACTATGGCAGTCACACCAAGTCTTGAAGTGGGAGTCTTTGGAAATGTCTGTTGGAGCATACCCTAAGCCCTGTGGGCTTCATTGTCCTTGAGCAAAACCTCCCTTAGTCAAAGCTGGAGGGAGTTGGAGGTTCTGGATCCTTCAATATTGGC
This sequence comes from Lontra canadensis, assembly GCF_010015895.1. Classification (NCBI taxonomy): domain Eukaryota; kingdom Metazoa; phylum Chordata; class Mammalia; order Carnivora; family Mustelidae; genus Lontra; species Lontra canadensis. The sequence continues at coordinate 5,595,148 of NW_022631025.1, forward strand.
AAGGTTAGGACCCCTCCTGTTAACTGAGCAGGAGGGATCAGTCCTGCTATAAAGACAAGCCTTTTTGAAGGAGACCTGGAGAGTGCCTGATCAGGGGTTTCTGTCGTAATGGAGGCCAGCTGTACCTTCTGGGTGTTGGGCTGGAGATGTCACAAAAGAAGCAGTAGTTAACCAGGAAGATCAAGGACTCCCTCTTGTCTGCCAGTCGAACAGACTGAAGATAATTTGGGAACACTCTCGTTGAAAACGGGTGTCACCAGTATATTTATATCATTGATATCAAAATGATGTAACTGGTTGTTCGGGCTCATCCTCTTTGTTATTATAGGCATTACTGCCATGTGGTGACCTTGAGAGCAGAGTTTTGATTATTAGAGTAGAAAAGAAATTGTCCCAAACACAAAAACATTTTGTCTGCGCATTGATTCCACTGAGGTATATTAGGATTAACAGTCTTCTCTTTGATATGGTTACAGTGCCCTGCGTAATTTTAACTTGTCACTTACTTACATCTCAGTGCCAGATGTTTAAACATGACTTAGTATATGGAAATTGTAGGAGGAAAAGAAGAGAATAGGAATAGCAGGTGGTTTCCTAATTTTAGATGACTTTTCTAACTCTTCTAACTTCTGCAACTTTATTATTGCTGCTTCCAGAAACCTCTATTGATGATGATGATGATGGTAGTTATTGTTTTATAGTGTTCTCCCTGTTCATGTTTATGTCATGTTTAGAAATTTTCTTGTATTTTAACTTCTGAACGAAGCAAATAAGTTAGAGATTATTATCTATATTTTAGTTAACACATTGAGATCCAGAGAAGTTATCTGATTGCTTAAAGTCATACAGCTAGTGGCAGAGTGAGGATAGGAACCTCAGAAAATGTAGTGCTGAAGTTAGACTCCTTTGTTTAATTTTTTAAACAATTTTTTTTGAAACATAAAACTGAATTAAAAAACTGATATAGGGGCACCTGGGTGGCTCAGTGGGTTAAAGCCTCTGCCTTCAGCTCAGGTCATGATCCCAGAGTCCTGGGATCAAACCCTGCATTGGGCTCTCTGCTCTGCTGGGAGCCTGCTTCCCCCTCTCTCTCTGTCTGCCTCTCTGCCTACTTGTGATCTCTGTCTGTCAATTAAATAAATAAATTCTTTAAAAAAAAACTGATATAAATATTACTTTTTAAAAAGCTGAAGATTTAAAGAAATTGTTTATCTTGATTTCTGGTAACTAAAAAAAAAGAAAAAAAGTATCGTTTGGGCAAATTAACTTTTGTAGACCAGAATGAAGGGCTTTAACAGGAGCATAAGAACAACCATAAGGCCTTCATCAGCTTTGTAGACCTCAGTGTTTTAAATCCCATGCCTTCCCTTAGGTTCATTTGCAGTATGTACTTTAATAGTATTTCCCGTGATGGTCTGTGAGTAGGAATATCATTTAATAGTATTTCCTGTGAGTGTCTCTGAGTGGTCAAATCTTGACCTTTGAATGTCTGAAAATGTCTTATTTTGCCTGATTGATTGAATAATAGTTTATTTGGGCATAAAATTCTAGATTGTCAGCAATTTTACTCAGTATTTTGAAGATTTTTAGCATTGTTGTTGGCCTCAATTTTGCTTTTTAAGCTTGCTAACCATCTAACTAGTTCCTTTAGGAGTTTTGTTTTATTCTGATTTAAAAAAAAATTTTATAACAGGGTACAAAGGTGTGAATTTATCTTTCTTTGTCCTGCTCATGCATTCATTCTAAGGACTTGTTGCCTAAATTGTGGGAGAGATCTCTCCAAATATTCCATCTTTGTAATTCCCTCCATTCTTTTTTTCTAGAATTGTTACTAGGCATGTAACAGAGCTCTTCATCTATCTTCTGAATCCCCTAATTGAATCTTAACATTTTAAAGAAAAATATTTTTTTCTCCTGTTCTACCTTCTAGGTAAAATAAAATTATACCTTGTAGTATTGTCTTCTAATTCACTGTACTTTATGGATATGTCAGGTATAGATTTTACCTCATCTGTTGGATTTTTCTAGCTCAGTGAGGATGCTTTCACTATCTAAGACTTTTGATTGTTTTTTAAAAATATCTATCTGTTCTGGGGTACGTGGGTGGCTCAGTTGGTTAAGTGTCTGACTCTTGGTTTTGGCTCAGGTCATGATCTCCCAGGTCATGGGAGTGTTGAGTCTGCTTCAGATTCTTTCCCCCTTTACCTCCCCTGCTGTTCCTCCCTGCTCATGCTCTTTCTGTCTCTCTCTCTCAAATAAATAAATAAAATTAAAAAAATCTGTTCTTATTTTTTCCCCATAAATTCTTGTGTATTTTTGATGGATATTGCGTCTTTATTTATCTTTGAAATCATCCTAAACCTATTCGTTTTCAACTTTGTCGGACTGTTCTATGAGATTACTTTCATTTGGGTTGAATTCATAACTGGATGGTTGATTCGACTTTCTCAGAACTAGATCTTTTTATATGTTTGGAATTCTAGTTTGTGGATTCCTTTCAAATGTGAAGGATTTTTGCTTTTTTGCATTGTTTCTGTCTCTCATTCTCCTTCCTTGACTAATGGCTTTGTGGTTTTGCAGTTGCCTCACTTGGTGCTTTAGGCCCCATCCATAACTGAGTATTATATGGTGTTTATGCTTGCTCTGTGATGGTTAGAGGAGTATACATACGCATACAGCAAGCAGGCACTATAACTCCCTTTCTCTCCTAAGGCTTCCTTCCTTGCCTGTGCCCATGCCTGCCAATAAAACTGGAGCCGCAGGTACTAGGAGCTCTGTTGTTTGGTTTAGCTAGCTTTCACAAATCTGTGGGTTCTTGAATACTTGCCGAAGAGGGCTTCAGACAGTGAGCTGGGCTGCATCTCCAGCTAGCATGTGGCAGCGGGGTCTCCCTACCGCTCAGAAGTCCAGTTCTGTCTGTGCTGTCTGCTTCTGATTTGGGAGTCCGGCATTTCTTTGATCCCAGCCTGCCTGCTTTCCTCCCTCCTGCCCTCCTTCCCTTTTTCTTTCCTTCCTCTCCCCTTCCTCTTTCTTTCTGTTTCTATTCCAGTTGGTAGAGTTATCTGATAATATCTTACTGATTTTCTTCTTTAAAAATTAAATTTCAAAATGTAAAATATGTATTTGGATCAGAGACACTGCTTCAGAGCTGGGACCTGCAGGGCTGAGCTAAGCTGACCAGTATCATGTTCACTTTGCGCAGCTGGCCCGTCTTACGGTAGTTTTCCCAGGAATGCCCAGGTGCTATTGTATTGTGCTTTGCCTGTCCCTTCTTCCCGCTCTTGCAGAACTGCTTCAGAAACTAAGGGGTTTTCTTTATTCCTGGTATTACTTTGATTGGGCAATGTTCAGAATATATTTCAAGACTCCACCTTCAGTGTAAATGTCAGTATTATCCCAAGTTAAGGAGAATAGTATTAAGAAATAAGTCAGTTTACAGAAATTATTCTCCAGAACCAATTTTCAGGAGATGTGACATTTGATATGATGTGTACCCAAGTATAAACTTCCCTTAGCTCTTGTGTGTTGAAATAGCTGACAAAGCTTCCGCAGTTGTTAGGGTTTCCCTTATCATTGAAATCAGAAATAATATGGTAGAATAGACTTTGCTTCTACAAAAGCAAATGTTAATAAACCTGCAAAATAATTTGTTGTTTTCACATGTTAATAAATTCAGAGAACCAGAAACTACCCCCACTTCCGGGCACTTCTTCAGGGTATGAAGGTGCTGCTGGGCACCCGAGACGACTTCTCAGCCCCCGGAAAGGCTTCTGAAGCCTGCGGTAACTGGGCTGTCCCGCGAGCAGCTCATGCTCTTCCACTCAGATCCTTGAGTCTGGGGACTGGTCTCTGTAACCTCCCTGGGTTAGATCTCTCGAAATGCCTTCTTGACATCCAGTAGCTTAGTATCAGCTGTTGTTTTCACGATTAGCATTTACCTCTTCTTGGTTGTTTTTTATAAAAAAAATCCCTTGAAAAGTTAATATGTATACGAGGTCAAATTTCCACACAAGGCTTGTTCACTGAAAGCACACCTCTTTCCCCAGCCCGGCCTCCCTCCCGCAGGCCCCCTCCAAGAGCACCGCTGCCCTCCTGCGCGGCCGTGCTCCCGTGACCCAGGCGTGCACATGCGTGTTCTCTTTCTGCAAGAATGAACGGTCGCAGGGCACACACACCGTGCTGAACCTTGGCGTTGCACCTGACAGGCTTCACACCTGGAGCTCATCCTCTGTCAGTATACAGAGAGCCTTTGGAGGATTTTTTTTTTTTTTTTTTTTTTACTTTAAAGCTGTTAATTATCGCTTAGATCATCTTGTCCTGAACAAGGCATTACGTAGGAGCTGTTAATGTCCACCGCGGGTTTGTTTTAGTTTCAAGTAGCATGGACTTACTTTATTTGGCTCTCCGGGCAGCTGGATTTTGAACTTCATACTGGAGTCGATAACAGAGCTGAGCTTCTGTCTGTGTGGCAGTTTTCAAGGAGCCTTTCAGTTCTGTGTTTTCAACAATAGGTGGCACCAGCAATTTCTGTATTTGGGCTGTATGTAGATGGGAAGCATCATTATTTTGACCATTTTTCATTTCATATCGTTGTGTTCACAGATTATTAAGAACAAAGATGTGTTTACCTGAAGGCTGAGAGGCCTGTGCAAGTAGGCATAGGTATGCGGGGAATTCAGCGGCACTTTGCAGAAAGGTACCTGGGCTGTCATGGGTCTCCCTGCTCCTTGCCCCTGTCTGTGTCAGTCATCTAGTGAGAGCACGCGTTTTCGTTAACTCGTTGGATTTCACTAATTATGAATGTGAGCTTCTATATGCAAAATCCACCTTTGTAGGTGGATTTTTTTCAGGTTTACTTTGATGGAAATTTGGCCACACACCCAAGAGTTCATCATCGTGCCGAGGAGTCCTGTGTGCTCACCACTAACCGTGGCCCATCTCTTTTCCTGACTGTCTCAGCCCCTCCTATTACCCTGTGTGCCCTGTCAGCCATGCCTAGAATGTCCCATCAGCATTTAAAATACAGCACTTAAAAATTAAATTTCTATCATAATTCCCCAGGGAGCAGTCCCCCCCCCCTTTTTTTTTTTCCCTTTTCATTGTCCCCTTAAACGTCTCTCCACCAATTTCTAATTCAGCCTTTTGTCTTTCCAAAATGTTCTTTAGTTCTATTCCCTGGGGATACAGGCCTTCGGTCACTTTGGAACTGTGTGATCCTCCTGTCCACTCCCCTTCTGTTCTGGTTAAGAATAGGAAGGATAATCCTCCTGGCTTGAGGATGGAAGAGGGGTCGTGGAAAGTTTTGCAAATTAAACATGTACTCTTCGCAACAAGCTCTGTGATCTAACCCACACCCGTCTGGCATCACCGTCCCCTTGCATATATCCTTGGGGTCCATGGGCAGCCCTTGCAGAAATGAAGGGAGGCTCTGGGATCCCTAACCACATGGCCTTTGGTTGGATTAGCATGGTCTCTCCTTTTTTTTCCCTTCCTGAAGGAAATTCAGAACCACTTAGCCTTCACTTGGGATCAGGCTTTGGTTTTATCCCATGGTGACAACTGTGGGTTTCTGTCTTCTTAGAACCTTTCGATATTGTAAAAGCCTTAGATAGGCTTGCTGGGTGACGTTATGCTCAGACTTTAGAAATCCCAGAGTTCCCGAAACTCCCTTTGTCTTCTGCGAATCAGTATGGACTCCTAGAGATACTGGCTCTTTCAGATAGTGTTCCGGTTTCTCAGCGCCTTGTTCACGTTGGCTTTCAGCCCGTAGTGTGGTATTCTCATGGAGACGGCAGAGCACACATTCAGAATCATGAATGTTGTCCATGCCCAGAGCTTTGGGCGGAGCTGCTGCGTGTTTTGTCATGGTGTTGGGACAAGGATCCATCCCAAGGAGGCCAGTTCAATCCTGGAGGGGCGCCTCCTCCCCAAGTCCTGTTGGAAAACCTTTGGTAGTTCCCGTGGTCTTTCCATTTAAGACTCTCATTATGTGGGCCTAACTTACTGCTTTTTTTCTTTGTAACACATACCATGACCCAGAACCATCCTTGGGAGTCTGGCAAACTCAGCTCTATCTTTTGGGGAGCAGGAAGGATCACCTGTCTGAAGAGGAATACCCAAGATAAGGGAGGAGGAGAAAAGCCAAAGTGCTTGGTGAGCTTGCGGGCAGTTGCCCGGCTCATGGCTTCCTTCTGCACCTCTCCCCATCAGCAGAGCAGGGGGACGGACTGCTGTGTTGTCCCCTGCAGACTGCTCCTGGCACCAGGCTTTTTACTTCTGTAGTAGGACTTTTGTATTTCTTCTAATACTTATTCTCACTAGATGCGTATGTGAGTGTGTGTGTGTCCCCCAAGATCAGCTGCGCTCCTCTTAGAGATGAATAATTCTGATTCCCTTTAAAACTGGGTGGGTTAATATTCTAGGAATTTACTTCAAACTAGTAATAATAGCCACCACTTACTGAGGTCTTACAGTAAGCGAGACACTCTATACCCATTATCTTTTTAGTCCTTACCAACAACTCTATGAGGTCAATACTATTGCTCCTGCCCCATTTTGTGGTGGAGGAAATCGAAGTTCAGGAAACTTAAGTAACTTGCCTAAGGTTATACAGATAAGGAATAGCCTGAATTTGACTTGGCTTTCTCCTTCACACCTTGCTAACTGCACACTTTGAAGTCCTGCTATGAAGTTCTGTTTCAGAAGGAAGCAGGAAGCCAGGGAGTTCTCCAAGGGCAAGTGCCTAGCTCTGGCTCACCAGGCACTTGCCCTTGGCCACAGGCTGGTTCCAATAGTGTTTGAACCTAGGCACGCTACCCTTTAACCTGCTCTAGGAGGAGCTGCAATCGCTGTTCGAGTTTCCTAAGTTGTCTCCATTGGTAATTTTTAAATGTATTCAACAAATGCTTATTCTAATGACCCCATGCGGAGCACTGAGCATGCAGTTGTTAAAAACACATACAGGGTCCTGTCTCTGTAGAATTGTGTAGATTAGCTGGGGACAGTTCATGCTTTATGTAAATAAAAAACAAGTAAGAGACCAACTTACTTTTGTTCCTTCTCACTGTCGAGATGGAAAGCAGAATTAACTTGAGCGCCTAATGCATGATCTGTTGAGAAAAGACACGTACATGGATACACTGTCTCATAGGCAGGAATTAGTAATTCAAACCAGTATATGTTTGAAGTTGATTAAAGGAAAATAGTCAGATTCCTGAATAATGATTTAAATGTGCTGGAACATTACCCATTACCCACACATTATATAAGTATTTTTTAAAATCCTGGCCGATTGTTAAAATGATAGGATTTCAGGTAGGTGGCGCTAAGAGGTATTCATGCAGTCATAGAATGTTGAATTTAAAAATGTGTGACCTTCTCCTTCATTTCCCCTGCAGAAATTAAAACTCAGAGAAATTGCATATGCAGTGTTCCCATACTTCCCAAATTGATGACTCGCAGGATGAATAGACTGGTTTATTCAAGGTCCCCGGAGTTCAAGTTGTCAACATTTCACCCTCTCATACATTAGCAATGTCAATGACTTGGAAATTAATATGATTTGAACTCCATGATTCTTTCCCTTAGATGTGGTTGAAGGAGTGTGAGCTCATCACCAAGAAGCAGGCAGTTAGCTCTTCTCTCCAGCCGGCCTCGTCTGAATCTCATCTTCTACTACTGAACGGCTCTACTCGCTCTAGTGATACAAGAGGCGGTTTTACTCGGTGTGACCGCCTTAGCAGACCACATTAAAGCATTCATGTTCCCTGCTAGGTTGCAGGAATGAGTTTTCTTAATGCCATCACTGAATTCCAATGGAGGAAATAAATTACTCATGCATTTTCTAATGGTTAAGAAATTTTCCAGAGTCTTGGCTGCCTCGTTTTCATCATGCCCAGGTTCCATTACCAAAGAGTAATTGATGTGATTTTGACTAGCAGGCTGATACTGCTTAGAAAACCAACTAAGTAAAACATCTGACTCATATATCCCAGGACAAAATTTCACAGTCAACTATATAAGAGACAGAATTTTGTAGTTACAGGGGAAAATGCTAGACGTGGAGGAAAAAACCCTTGTGGTCTTGCTTTATTAACTGATTAACTTTGTCCGTGTGGGCATGCTGCTTTAACCTCTCTGAGTCTGTCTTCCTCATCTGTAAACACGAAGATAGTCCCGGTCGTGTCCGCTGTTAACTACCTCGTGTGGTTATTCAGAAAATCTTATGAGCTGACTATGAATGCTCACTAGCAAAATGCTGTGCAGATCTATGTAAATGTGAGGGTTTAAAAATGTTGTAGTAATGATAATGAAACTCAGAGTGACAATTGTGATCTAAATCTTGGCATACCATTATGTGTAAGAGAACATTAAATGGGTGCTTGGATGCCTTCATGTGTTGGTATAGTGACAGTGTTCAGTGCTGAAAAATGCAAGTCACCGAAGGAACGATTTTGCCATTCAACATCGACATCAGTAAATGAAAATAGCTTGAAGTACCTCCTTTGTTTCAAAAATGGTTAAAGGCAGCTTTCAAAGATACGAACAATGGAAAAGGAAGAAAAAAAAAGTTAAGTGAGGAAATGGGATGTGGGATGAAGCAAAGGGTTAAGTTAGGACCCAAAATGAGTCTTGTGAGGCTCTGTACGATTTGTGAGAGGTGAGTCAGAGACTTGGTTCGGAGTTTTCCTGCAGCCAGTGCGATGAGGGAGCCATAACCAGCTGTGTGAATCATGGTGTCCGTGAGGCTAAATAGTGAAGCAGGGCTATTTCTAATAATGAGACATGAGACAGTGATTTTCCCAGGGCCCTCCTAAAGAGACAGTACGTGATGACCAACATCCCACAAAACACGCTGATCATTAAGCATCTCCGTACCTTTTTTGAAATTCTTATCAGTGTGACTGTCAGATGAGAAATTGACAAGTTCATTGCTAGCAAGCTTTTAGTTACTTAGTTTTAATCATGATGGATTGTGTGTCAGGCCTAGAAATAACCTCTGAGAACACCTTGCTGCCCCTCCAGTCTTAGAGGCTGGGGAACCGTGACCTGCTGGGGCTGAGTGTCGGCTTGGTTACCTGTGCTTTGTGTCAGCACAAGGAGCTGTCAGTGAAAATACTTTGCTCCGAGCCCAATCTGTGTGGCTGTGGGAGCTTTCCTTGTCTCAATATAAATACCATTTGGCACTTTCAACATGTTTCTAATTGTGAGTTTAGCAGCTTACTGTGGTGGGTTTTTTCTGGCTGTTGGTTGTAAAAGTGTAGAAGCTATTGGATTTGATGGCTTCTCCCTATGTTTCTTGTTTTGTTTCCACCGTGGAAGTTACTGAAAAGCCTGACAAACTGATCAGAAATTTATGGAGAACAGGTCTCGATATGTAAAATTTCAGAAATTTGGAAATTTATTGCCTGGAATGACCATCCTCATAAAGCACCCTTAGCACTGTTGTCAGAGACATAATCGGAAAATGCAGAAAGACACTGATATTTTAAGAAAGTTAAAATAAGACCCCAGATCTTAATTTCGAACATAGATGGTGCTTAAAAATATTGGCTAAAAGCCTAAGGGAATTTTAGGTTGGCTTCTCCAGTGAACTTATTTGCTTGTATTCATGGAAAGTTCTGATGTAAGTAGCAATTGTTCAAGAGGTTCCTGTGGGTGTTTTAGAGGCCGATTAAAACAAACTTCTATCAAGGAACCGTGAGATCAACCATGGGAATACAGGGGACCCAGGCTCTAGAGAAAATAAAGGTGGGTCTCCAAGAGGATCAGTTAGTGGGCTTGAGGATTTTAGAGAAATTTGACTGTTTATGGTCAGTTTGTGAGGCAATTTGCTTGTGTTACTGAGAGAGACGCACTTATAACCTTTTGACCTGGGGGTAGTGAATCATGGGCGGTAAACACCGGAAGCAGTGATATGAAGAAGCCATCTGTTGTTTTTGTCTCTCAGATAAGGTTGAATGACTTTACCAAAGTCACAAACTAGGAGCCTAAGACTTGAGTTTTCTCCAGCTTGAAGATGTGTGGGGATATGCAGGGGTGGAGAGGAAGAAGAGGCAGTGCAGATGTTAAATCTCTTCTCCATCTGTCTTTTTGCTTCCTCATTTGTAGAATTAAAAATTGGGGCCAGATTATCTCAAAGCAACTTCATGAATCTGAAAAGAATTCCTCTTACAAAGTGTAGGTGTGGGAGATGTAAGTACTTTAAAAGTAATCTTTCTCTGTCTTTAAAAAAGAAACCCAGCCTACCTAAAAAGTGTTTTTCCTCTAATTTTCTAAGGAACGGCAGTTAAAGCAGTAAAAACCTGAAGGCTACTGAGATAAACAGAGCGGAGGCACAGTCTATTATCCCCCTTCTGCTCGGTGTACCCTTGTGAATGAACATGTTGGCCCAAGAAATGGAACGCTGCCTCTTTTCCATCTTACTGACAGCAAAATAAATTTGATGTCTTTTATCTCAAACATATGCACTTGCTAAGCCAATGTGTTAAGATACAAAAACATATACTTCATTTTTTTTCTTTTTTTACTCAAATTGCTAGCACGTAGTTAAAGTTTAACACATTCCCCTGGACTTGGTGCTGCCCAGACGTGGTTTGAATGATGCCTTTTATCCCCCACCCCCCCCACCCCCCCCCACCCCCGCCTTCTCAAGTACTGCTGTTCTTTGACCCTCACATCTTAGAACTTGCCAACTGAATTCCTGGTCTGTGCAAGCACTTGACATTAGAGTGACACTGTGACTTGAGACATTGGGCAAAGCTGCAGTACCACGAGGTTAAGCAAAATCTTGGCTGGGGCTCTTTCTGTTTGCTGTAGGGGGTGAGTGTGAGGTGGTTCACAAAAGAAAAGGTTGAGCACAAGGGGAAAGACAGCTCATCTTAGCAGCTCATCTCTGTGTGTCCATTTGCTAGGTCCCAAGGTGAGTCAGTATATGGCTTTCCAGAAGGAGTGAGTCAGTCATGAGGAGTCTGAGGCAGAGAGGTCATCTTTTAGATCCATGGGTGGTGGGAGAAGCTGGGTAGATGGAACAGTATTAAGTGTGGGAGTGGCAACAGGAGAAGAGAGAGAAGGCAGATCCACTTTGGCTACAGGGTCTAGAGAAGTTTGGTCCATCACAGGTTATGTGGGCGGAAAGCTTAGAGCTTGTAAAGTGGTTATTGTACATATTGTCTCACTGACTCCGGGTGGAGAATGGGGGCAGTGATAGGGGAGTCCCAAAGGCATCCCTGGCAGCACGAGCCAAAGACACCTAGAGGGTCCTTGGGGCCTGTGGCAAACCCCGATTCCATCCTCCCAAGAGCCGAAATAGCTTCTTCCTCATTCCCTTCCCGATTCTGTCCATGTGCAGCTGCTCTGGTCCTAATGTTTCCCACAGAGCCATATGCAGGATAGAGCCTGGACTCCTGCATATACGGCAGAAAGTCCTCTTGGGCTCGCCATGCAGATGGCTCCCGTTTGTCTCAAAAGAACTTTTTTGCATAGAAGAGGGGGATGTGGTGACCTCAGAGGCTCTGGGTTTTTGTCTGGTTTTGTCAGACGGAAGACAAGCCACGGCCCAGCTCTAGTTGTCAATTTCCTTTTCCTTACAGCGGGAAGTTTGCCTGGATGACCTCGGGTCCCTTTCAAGAGCTCTTAGAGATGGTTCTCAGCCCTGGGACTACTTCTTGCTTACGGACAGATGATGCTGCCTTTTCACATTGTCAGATTCCTGTCATCATGTTTGCCTTGGCCTCTTTTTCTCCTTCATCCTCAGTTCATGCCGTGCTTTTCTCAACTGCTTCTGCCCCTTGGTATTTCCATATGTTATCTTTGCCCCTTCCTCTCACGTTATGGTCACATGTTAGCCAAAGGCAAAATTAGATTTTCCATTCTGTGCATTGGTAGTTCTTTGTCTTCAGACATTTTTTGATATCAAAGGAGAGTTGTGAGAAAAAAAATCAGGTCAGGGACCTGAATTAAATCTAGAGAAATTTCAAAGCCTCTTTCGTACTCATTAATTGATCTTTATATTTCCATTCATCTGAGCAGAACAGGAGAACATTTTTTTTCCAGCTAATTCATGGGCCCTGTATATAACATGTATTTTGCATGTATTTTAGGGTTCCAAGAAAATGCCAAATAAAAATGAATATATTTTATTTTTCATTGGTTACCTATACATTTTTGGTTAACTTTTAAGATTTTAAACACTTTGGATCTTCCAGGAAAGTTATAGGATTAATGCAAAGAATTCCCATAAGGCCTTCACTTGGATGCCCCAAATGTTAACATTTTATCTCCTTTTTACTTTACCATCGCCCCTCTGCTCTTTAAAAATGTTGAGTTTTGATATATATCTTTCAATATAGGTATATGTTTTGTTTTGTTTTTTTTCCAAATCATTTGAAAGTAGTTACAGGCGTGTTCCAATACCCTGAACTATTTCAGAATATATTCCTTGGAAAAGAAAAACAAGAGAAAAATCCTTCTTTTCCATTTCCCCCTTTTTGCTCTAGGATCCAACCTAGAGTCACATATTCTTTTTGTTGTGTCTTTTTCATTTTCTTCACTGAGGTCTGGTCTCTTAGTCTCTCTTTTTACCTTGATGAGTTGACATTTTCGAAGAGCACCTGCCTCTTAGGCTGTCCGCGTTGCTTGCAGTGAAGTGGTGTGTTTCGGGCTGGAGGACCTCAGCTGTGATGCTGTATTCTCAGGGCGTCAGATGAGGAACATTAGTGTGCCCGGTGCTGGCGATGTTAACTTCTGTCACCCTGGTGAGGTAGTGTGTGCCAGGTTCTCTGCTGTAAAGCTAAGTAGTAAATATTTTATATCCAGGGATTTCAAAGTAACTGATAAGCTTTTGATAAGGAGATACTTGGAGATTATTTAAATATTCTATTCCTCATCAGATTTTTACCCTCTGCTTTTAGTTATACCAATTATTTTCTAGCCCCGTCGTTCCTTCTAAATTTATTAATGTAACTCAACAGTTTAAAAAAAAAAGGATATGTTTATACATATAGTATATCATGGATTTTTATTTCTTCCAATATGTTTTAATCCCTTGCTCTCAACATTTATTTTGATGTTCAAAATGTTCCAGATTTGGCCTGTGGGAGCCCTTCAAACTGCCTCCTGAGTCCTTCTGAAATGTCCCTACCATTCTTTAAGCGATTTTTTAGCTTTCTGCTATAATTAGATATTCTGGGCTCATCTAGTACTTTCTTGTCCCAGCCCAGGAATCGGTCATTTCTCCAAAGAGCCCTCGTTCCTTTCAGTGGAGAGCGGTATTTGGAAACAGGGTCTGGGTGGTGGGTGTGCTTACTGCTACTGAAGTATCATTGTCTCTAGGCTCTTTTAGCAGAGAGAACTAGGAAACACACACACACACACACACACACACACACACACACACATTTGTATGTCTTTCGATCTCTACCTATAGATGTTAAAAACCTTGAGTCCATATCACAACCTTCAGTTCTAGTCGAACAGCACAGGGCTTATTCTAGTTTTATCCTTTAACGTGTCTGTATCTCCCGGCTCCAACAGTGAGAACCTGCTTCTAGTGTCTTTAGTATATTCACTTTTTTCCCTCAATCTCCTGGCCTTGTGGGCTGCCTCCTGGGGCCTAACCTCTTTAAATAGCAGTCATGCAGGGCAGGCCCCCATCCCTACCCTGCCTCCCACGGGCCTAACGCACATGCTGACTCTATTGACCAATGACTCTTCCTCCCCTTGGCTCAGCAGTGTGACTTGCGAGCTTTTAAAAAATTTGTGGATGTCCTGGGTGGCTCAGTCAGTTAAGCATCCCATTATTGATTTCAGCTCAGGTCATGATCTGAGGGTCGTGGGATTGAGCCCCACTTCCGGCTCTGCACTGGGTCTAGAGTCTGCTAAAGATTCTCTGTCTCCCTCCCTCTGCCCTTCTCAGGCTCACGTTCTCTCTCTCTAAAAGAAAAAAAAGAAAGAAAAAAAAAGAAAAATCTTAACATTATTTCATTGAAAGATGCTTATAATAAGGATTGCTTTAACTAAGGTAAAATTCATAAGTTGTATTTTTTTTAACTTTCTGTTAAATATGGGGAGGAGAGAAGTAACTGATTTCTAGATATTTGAATGATATTTTGAGTGTTTTGGATTTGATCTCATTTATTGAGGGGTGGGCTTAGTGGGTTAACAGTACTTCAGAATTCTTTTTGTATCTTGAGACACATAGAAAATGGTGATATTTGTACAGCACACAAAGTTAAATGTTTAAGATTCATAGGGCATGCATTTAGCAGGCCTGGGGGCTGTGGGTGCTCAGGTGACCCGTGTCTCTGTATACCCATCATCCCGCAGCGACACAGCTTTGAAAGCCCTGGCTTAGAGCATGGCACTCCTAAGCTGCTGAGATTCCTTGAGGACCTAAGGCTGCTGTCTGTAGCCTGTGGACCTGGTGGTTGGCTAGTTTGTCGGATTTGCACCAGAGGTGCCAAGGGACCACGCAAGAGAAAGTGGGCATCTCATAACAAGCTGTGTCATGGTAGATGCAGAAGCTCGGAGCACTTTGGCCCCATCATAGGAGGATTCACTAATCACCTCCAATAGGGGAGGGCTTTTGGAAAGAAAAAGAAAAAAAAGGAATATATAATTAAATTAAAACTATGTCTATCCCAAATTAATTTATTTATTATTCAGCAATTATTTGCTGAGCTCTACTTATGTGCCAAGCAGTGTTTGATGATAACCAATTTTGGCTCTTGTTGTGCACCTATTTTAGAGGAAGAAGCAGGTAATAAAGAAATAAATAATAAGGAAGAATTACTTCAGATAGTTCTGAAGAAAATAAAGTTATAGGAGTGTTTAAAGTTGGTGGTCAGGGGGCATAGGCTGTTTGGGTATGTTGTGATTTTTTTTTTTTTTTTTTAAAGATCAGTTTGGCTGATAATGCAGGGCATGGATTTTAAAGGGCAGGAGTGGGTGTGGGACCACAGGAGAAAAATGATGATGATTTAGACTTGGTTCTCCAGTATGGTAGCCATTAGCCATGTGTGGCAGCTTAAACTTAATTCCAAATAAATGAACATATCTGACAAATGCTACAACATAGATGAACCTAGGAATATTATATTAGGAATGAGCCACAGAAAGATAAATACTATTTGATTCCATTTCCATGAGGGCCCTAGAGTAGTCAGATTTATAGAGACAGAAAGTAGAATGGTGATCGCCAGGGGCTAGATGGGAAGGGAATGTGGTTTCCTGGGTAGAGTTTTAGTTTTATTAGATGAACAGAGTTCTGGAGTTTGATGTACAAGGATGTGAGTATGTTTAACCATTCTCAACTGTACACTTAAAAATGATTAGAATGATAAATTTTATAAGTATATTTTACCACAATTTTTAAAAAAGCAAAAAAAAAAGGGGGGGAGCTAGCCAATATTTTCTATGTGACAACATGAGGGATAAGAAATTTGTGGAGTAAGAGAAGGATAAGAGGAGTAAAAGGGATGAAGAGAGGAGCCAGAGGGTATGAGGCCAGGGTTGAAAGAGGGGGAGAGAGACCTAACCCAGCCTGTGCCAAGAAATAGCATATGAGAAGGGAATTAAAAACATCTATTTCTACGCCCCCCAATAAATTAACATAAAACTCATTGTTTTCCTCAGTTGCATTGGGTGCACTTCAAGTGCCCAGTAGAAGTCTATGGCTGGTGTCTACCGTGTTGGAACAATTCTGGCACCACAAAAATTTCTGTTGGACAGCTCTGGTGTAGACCACGTGACTGCTATGGCGGTGGGGAGAAGTGGATGGATCGGGGATGGATTCGGGGAACATCACCAATAGGACTTGTTGACTGATAGGGTATGATGGCGGAAGGGAAGCAACCAAATTCAGGGTCGTGTCCAGCTTTTCTGCCTGAGCAGCTGGGGTAGACTAGATCAGCCTGGAGAGAGCAGAGTTGAGCATACCAATCAAGAGAGTTCTGCTGTAGGCACATTACGTGGTCTCTTGTAGTGCAGAATCTAAATAAATCTTAATGGAGGTAAAGGGAGAAGGAAAAGTCCATTTTGATGAGCTTTTCAATCTCATAAAAGATGCTAAATAAGTCCCATATGTTTGTAAGTCCTCATCTTGCTTTAATTTTAAAGAGGCCATTATTGTCTGTTGGTTGTTTTATTAAATACTATTTCATGCTGCTGCAAAATTTAATTCCACAAAAATCCCTTTGTTTATTTTAATTTTGTTTGAATTGTGATTTGAGATGCCAACTGAAAGTGACCAGAAAATGGGGAGTTTGTTCCTGCTTATTTGCTGTAGTTACTTATTAAGGGACCAGAGGTATAGGACCCCGGCACAGGGTTATGACAGGTAAATTAAACTATACTAGTCTTACCTTTTTTGGGAGCTTAACACTTTAAAATATATAAGCAAGGCATGTCTTCTAAAAGAGGAATCACTGGGGGATTAGGGTACTGCCAGTGACCTTCTTTACAACCAAATGACACATCTCAGTCCTTTCCAGAAGGTGATACAATTCAGATCCTGGGACTTTCCGAGCTGTGCTCTGGGTGTGGACACGTACACCTGCAGTTTTTCATGCTCAGAGATCTCTGCCGGTGTTACCCCTCTTTGGAGAGGGAGTCCCTTGCCTGCCCACGTTTAGGGAGGGGACCCTATACTGATGGTTGTCAAAGGTGGGGAAGGCTGTTTTTTTAAATGTTGCAGCGCTCTCTTGGCTGGTGGCCTGCACACAGGTATGGCCTCTGGGCCAAGTGCACGAGTCACAGCCACGCTCTGTGCGTGTCCCTGCACACATTCTTCTTTGGCGGCGGGGTTTTGGGCTGACCACTTCTGTGCTCATAAGCCGGTCCCCCTGGTGCCCTGCTTCATGTTTCCAGACCCTGTTCAATTGTGCCGTGGCAGTGGGGGCTATCGCAGAGGGGCTGACACAAGCAAACTGGAGTTGACTTTGGAAATGTTCCGTTTCCTTTGCTTCCCTCACGCATTTTCCAGCACCATGGCTCCTGGCAGCAGCCGTCCCCGTCCCCATAGCGTGGCTCTGTTCCCCTTTGAGTGCTTGCTCTTTCAAGGACTGAGGTCTCCATTCTTATGCTGTTGGGCAAATCAGATTGATTCCAATTTGCTATTCAGGAGAGGAGGAGTTTTGATTTTTAATATAATGCATGTGACATTCCTTGTCTGCTTCATCTCTTTCTGTTGTGACAGCCCCCTCCCCCACATCCCGCTCATCAGATAGAGAATGAATATTTACAGATCCATAGCTGTCGAAGGAGTAAACTTACAGGCAAGCGTGAGGCGTTCTGAAACCTGAGTCCTAGGCCACATTGGCCTTTGGGAGGGCTGGAAACCAGAGACACTGAGAGAGGACTAAAACTGGAGAGTCAGGTGCGCGTCGTGGTGAACTTCCATGTGGCCGCTGGACACTGGCTCTCCCTTGCCTTCTTTCAGAACCCTGGTGGGTTCTCCGAGTCCAACGGGATTGCCAATTCAATCCACATTTTCTCCCTACGTGGAATTAATTTGGAACCGAAAAAGGAAAAGTGCCCTGGCATCTGTCTATTCAAATAGAAAGGAAAGTCAAAGACTTAAAAAAACAAAACAACAAAAAAACCCCCAAGCTTCTTTAAGCATATGTGATAAATTTATATGGATATGATTTTACTCAAACATTGGGGAGTCCACAGGGAGACCATCGCACCAAAGAACATGGGAGTCCAGCATCTAGATGAGAGTTCTCTTTGGATTTAGAATTGCCTTGGAACCAGGTTTTTTATTTTCATACGATCTATCCCAATACTGCAGAACCATTTTAAGAACAGGATTTTGAAAACGACAGAGTTTGCCTTTCTTTTAAAGGCAAGCAAATATCAACCAAGTATTGTGGGTGCTGTTGAAGAAAACAAACACTGAAAGCTGGAACCTGACTCCGTGGTAACACAGTGTCATGAAGGAACTTTGAAGTGGTTCAATTACACAGACATGTTTTCAGAGTCTAGAGCTTTCGGTAGGTATTGGAGAGGGAAGCTGAAAACGGGAGTATTCACTGCATGGAAACTGAATCATAGAAAAATGATTCCATGGCATCAACCCAGGCGATGGCATTACAGTGAAGCTTCAGGGTTTTCTGATGCTTGGAAGATGAAAGTGGAGCCTGGGAAAACCCAGGAATCTTTTTTTCAGTAGAGTGGCCATAAGGCCAAACAGATTGTTTTGTCACCATCAGTGATAAGCCTCGTGTCATCCTCCACAAAAGCTGACCATTGTAATTAACAAGCGAGGCAAACTCCTTTCCCACCTGAAGGTGAGGGTGTCTGTGCCATCTGCACAGGTAGTCACAGTGCACACACGTGAATGCGTGTGCATATGCCTATCTCTCACCTGCCCCTCACAGGCAAACATGTGATCATTGACTTAGGGGTGCAGTTCAGACGGGTTCTACTTGGAGACTTTCAAAGGTGAGGTGGGACACTTTGCACATTGATGATTTGCTTGTGTATTCATCGTCTCCTCCAAGGAGTAGGCGGGGGGCTCAGCTCAGCGAAGTTTTGCTTCTTTGTTCACGAGGCTAAGTTTTCAAACTCTCTTCTCTGTTCCTGAATATCGGCTCATCTGTGCACCAGTCAGCTCGTGCTCTGAGGGCAGAG
The DNA here is from genome assembly GCF_010015895.1 of Lontra canadensis. Taxonomy (NCBI): domain Eukaryota; kingdom Metazoa; phylum Chordata; class Mammalia; order Carnivora; family Mustelidae; genus Lontra; species Lontra canadensis. The sequence continues at coordinate 5,613,781 of NW_022631025.1, forward strand.
TTCCCATTTTTATCCTAATGACCATTTATACAAGGCTTTTTTAAACTCCAGAGTGCTGTCCTGTCCAGTTTCCCTTAACTTTTACAACCCGGAGAGGTGGGCGAGTATTTTTAAAGCCCAGATAATCTTACAGGAGACTCTCCTCTTGGATAACTGACTAATATGTGTTACATGCCGTCGTCCAGCCTTCCTAAATGCACTTTATATTCTGACATGTTTCCCGGCAATGTGATTTGTAATCTCAGCGGTGCGAGGTGCTGCGGTAGTGAAGGGAGATTTCATTTTGTGCACAATGTGGAATTATGAAATAACCTTGGCCTTGGGAGAGAAAACAGCATCCTTGGAGACTTTATGGCCAGGGATAAAGAGCTTTCAGAAAGGAGCTTTCTTTCTTTCATCAAAAAGAAAGCAAATGGTGTGTGACATGCCCTGCCCATATTGTCTTTTTATTTTATTTTAAATTAATTAATTAGTTTTAATGTGTGATCTCTCTTGTTCTTCCCAGTTTGGGGGCTTTTGGAGGGGAGGCACCCATGGCTTTCTATCCTGAAGCTTTGCACGGCCCCCTCCTCGCTTAGGGAGGTGTTCAGAAGATGTGGGGTAGATTGAATTGCAAAACAGAAGGTACATGCCACAGATGGAGATTTTGATTGGCCGCTGGTTCTGACACATATTGTGACACTAAGTAATTCAGAAGATGTTTTTCTCCCCAAGTTTGCAGAAATTCTCTGCCTGCTGGGGCTAACCATTTGACACATTAATAGCTTTGAAACAGAATATGGGTCAATTTTGCCACTGCCTCCTTTCCACAAAAATGCATACTTGAAAGCTTTTATGACAAGATGATCAGAGAGCAGAATTTATTTCTAAGCAATTATCTTACTTTCTGTTAAAGTTTGTTCCATTAACTTTCATCGTGAGTTTTGTTTGATATGTGCTGGGGCAGCAGAGGCTCTGCAGATTGTCTCAGTGAGATGGTGTCATTAAAACCCATACTCCCACCGTCACCCTCCACCTTTTTTTTTTTTTTTTTCAAATAGAATCTGTCTCACTGAAATTGTTCGTTTTGCTTACATGTTTATTTTTTGCCTTCCCCACGATAGTATAAATGTCACAAAAGCAGAGGATATGATGTGTGACCCTCATGTCTAGAGCAGTACCGAGCACCTTGTTGATGTTTGCTAAGTGTGCTGTTGAATGAGCAAATGGAATGAATGCATAGAATTATTGGTGCCCAGAGCCTGTGAATACTATCCATTCATTTACAAATGTTCATCAATTCCTGTTGTGTTCCCAGTGCTTCCGTGGATGCCGATTTCGGGAGGGAACAGTGCGGTGCCTGTGTTTGCGGATGACAGCTCTTAGTGCTCTGCTGACCAATATGGCAACTACACGTGGTTTTGTAAATCTAAATAAAATAAGATAAAACAAACCCCTCAGTTTCTTAGTCCCACTAACCACGTTTCATGTGCTTACACATAGTGAGCGGCTTCCGTATGGGACAGCACAAATAGAGAATATCTCCATTATCATAGAAAGTTCTGTTGGCTAGCATGCATTTCTGTTCAGACAGGTCAGTCTATGGGCACTTGCACTCCAGAAATACACAATAAATGTTGTGTAGGGAGTAAACAAATCATGTAGAAGAAGGCTCTAGCCTAGGGTATGGCTGGGTTGTTGGAGATGGCTTTCTGGAGGAAGGGTTTCTACACTGAGACATTGAGAACACATAGGAATGAGGCAGGCTAAGGGGGGCACAGCACAGCCAGTGTCAGAGTCAACAGAAGCAGCTGGAGGAAGAGGCCTAGAGTAAATGGCTTAACCTGATTAGTTCCAAGAGGACTTGGGATCTTATTCTGAGGTCTACACAGGAATGAGGGGAAGGTGCGTGAGGATAAGTCACTTCCTGGCAGGCAGATAACATTTGTCATGGCAGCTTCTGTCTCTCCTTGGGCCCAGCCTACCATCAGTCTGTAACTCCTTCCTCTTGAACCTTCCTGCTTCTGGTTTTGACTCCGCTGCATGTTGTGTCCACCAGACTCTGAATTTGATCCTCTTATTCCCTTGCTAAAGGCACTTTATCATGCCCCTCTACCACTAAGGATAAAGGCCGCATTTTGAATATGCTTGTGAGGCTCTTTATGGTCTGACCCATTTGCTTTTCTAGAATTTCTCTTCCTTCTCTTCACCTGTCACACGATGACGGAGAGTGCCCCTTCTCCAAGTGTTCCATCTCTCCTGCCTTTGGGCCTTTGCACCTGCTGTTCCTTCTGCACAGAAAACTGTTCCCTTCACCTGCCTCCCCTTTGTTTCCATACTTGCTTTTCAGACCTCAGCTGAGAGTAAGTTTCTTCAGGACTCCCTGATACTGACCTCAAGCTAAGGTGCCCCACCGGCGTGTCCGGTCCCACTTGCACATCCCTGAGTCGTAGACCACATCACACTGTTCTGTTTTGCCTGCTCGTATGTCTGTAACTCTTAGTCCTGGGACTGCAAGGCATCACATCTGCCTCGTTTCGGGTTTTGCTCAAGTACCCAGCATTGTGCCTCGGTAAATATTTGCTTTCTGAATGAATGAATGGATCCGATGATCCATCTGTTTCCAAGGTGTAGTCAGCCCCACGTATGGTTTTGAAGCAAAGCTGTGGCCCATTAGAGGAAACTCCTAAAACTCAAACATGGCGGGGAAAGGAGATGGATGTCAGTCCATGAAGAAAGCACATCAGTGACCCTTGTTGTTTGTTTTTATACTTAATTTTTTTATTGAGGTGTAATTTCATATATAGTTCGCTCACTTGCAGTGACTTCTGGTAAGTTTAAAGAATTGTGCAACCATAATCCAGTTTGAGACATGTCTGTCTCCCCAGTGAGAGTCCTCGTGTGCCTTTATAGCTGCTTCCTAGTCCCACTCCCAGTTCCACGCAGTCATGAGTCTACTTCTATCTCTGGATTTGCCTCTTGTGGCTGTTTCATACAAATGAATAAGACCACATAAATGTGGTCTTTTGTGTCTGACTTCTTTCATAGAGCAATTAAAAAAAATTTTTTTTAATTATTTTTTAATTTTTTATAAACACATAATGTATTTTTAGCCCAGGGGTGCAGGTCTGTGAATTGCCAGGTTTACACACTTCACAGCACTCACCATAGCACGTACCCTCCCCAATGTCCATAACCCAACCACCCTCTCCCGACCCCCCTCCTCCAGCAACCCTCAGTTTGTTTTGTGAGATTAAGAGTCCACAGAGCAATTTTTTTAAAAAGATTTATTTATTTATTTTAGAGAGAGAGCATGGGGTTGGGAGGGACAGAAGGAGAGGGAAAGAACCCCAAGCAGACTCCCTGCTGAGGGCAGAGCCCCATGTGGGGCTCAAACCCATGAACCTGAGATTATGACCTGAGCCTAACTCAAGAGTCAGATGCTTAACCGACTGAGCCACCCAGGTGCCCTTCACTTAGCAAATGTCATCCATGTTGTAGCAAGTACCAGTATTAAATTCTCGTTATATTTGATGGTATTGCGTTGTGTGGATGTACAACATTTTATTTATCTCTTGTAGAGATAGGTTGTAGACATTTGAGTTGTTTCTACTTTTTGGCTCTTATGAATAATACTGCTGTGGACATTTGTGCTCAGATCTTTCTGTGGCTGTATGCTTTCATTTCTCTTGAGAAGATATGTTGGAGTGGGATTGTTGAATCAAATTTAAAAAAAAATATTAATTGTGTTAAAATTCACAGGACATTAAATTTATCATCTTTATTATTATTTCTATTTATTTTTTATTTTTAACTAGGCTCCACACCTGCAGTGGAGCCCAGTGTGGGGCTTGAATTCAGAGCCCTGAGATCAAGATCTAAACTGAAGTTAAGAGTCAGGTGCTCAACTGACTAAACCACCCTTCATCTTAATTATTTTTAAGTGGAAAGTTCAGTAGTATTAGATACCTTCATATTTGTTATGCAGCCAATATCCAGAACTCTTCTTCACCTTACAAAACGAAAACTCTATACCTGTTAAGTAACTCCCATTCTTCTTTCCTCCCAGCCTTGGGAAACCATCATTCTGTTTTCTGGCTCAGTGAGTTTGACTAATCTCGGTACCCATATAAGTGGACTCCTACAGTGTTGTCATAAATATACAACATATATGTCATATATATGACACACATATATACATGATATATATATGACCCATGTTTTGTATCTGTTCATCTGCAAATAGTTAGGGGTTACCTCCACATTTTGTCTATTGTGAATAATGGTGTTATGAATGTGGGTGGGCACGTTAACTCTTTGAGATCTTGCCTTGAGCTGTTCTGTGTATATACTCAGAAATGGAGTTGCTGGATCATAGGGTAGTTCTGTGTTTAGTTTTTTGAGGAACCTCCACACTGTTTTCCAGAGTGGGTACACCAGGGTCCAGTTTTTCCATAGCCTTGCCAACACTTACTATTTTCTGTTAAAATTCTTTTAAAAAAATAGAACCATCCTAATGAGTGTGATGTTTAATGTTTTAAGAAATTGTCAAACTGTTTTCCAAAGTTGCTACACCATTTTATATTCCTACCCTGAGTGACCTTTGTTCCTAAGAGCTAACTTTAACCGAGGCTGCATACTCCTTTATCCTACCACCTGGTGTTGTGAGCAGACAGTAACATAGTGTCTCTCTCCATAGAGATCAAGGGATGAGTGGGGATGGTGGCAGAGGGTGGTGGGTTTCTTTTTGCATTGAGTGTGAACGAAACCTCCTTAGGGATACTCTGTCTTAGGAGCCTGCTGGTAAACCCACTGCCCACAGCCATCACATCTCATCCCAATGAGAATCTGTTTTGTGGGTTTTGTTAAGAGTAGGGCTAAAGTGGACCTTGCATTTATATAAATCACAAGGAGTACAAAAGAAATGTCCAGAAAGAACAGGCACAGATTCATATATTTAGGACAATTTAAAATAGCACGGTGAACACGTTTTCTTTGAGCACTGGCCACAGGACCAGAATTGAGCTAGATGCTGGTGGGGCGTGGATGGCATGGATGCTCAGGGAATTGAGTCTTGACTGGGGGGACCAGTTTGGCCTATAGGAAGCCATAGCCAAACCTAGAAGACAAGGTTTGGCTAAGTGGGGAAGGGTGTGGTAGCAACTTAGAAGAGAGGACAGTCTTTCTAGGAGAGCTGGAGGTATCAGAGAAGGCTTCCCGAGTGAAGGAATGTAACTGCTAGGATTCATCTTGGAAGAGAGAACTGGGGTACCGTTCAATGTGAGAGAATGTCCAAAGGCGAGATGGCCTGTAGCTTGTTGGTGACACCTTGAGGAGGCTGCCTTGGTCAGAGCCAAGGGCACTGGGCTGGGAAATGAGGCTACATCAGGATGAGAGTGCTCGGGGCCTGCAGGTATCCTCCCTCCTGGGACTAGCAGGATAAGGGGTGCATTTCTTTCTGTGTTTGGAGGTTCTTTTATTTTCCAGGGAGGCTTGCTTATTTTTAAACTAAAGACTTAGGTTTTCTGGATTATAGAATCCCAACATAAGAAAAAAAAATCCCCAGGGCAGCTCACTGAAGTTTGCTTTAAAAAAAAAAAAATCACTGCTTAGCAGTCATAAATAGCTTGCTGGATATGAATTTAAGCAGGCCAAATTTGAAATTCTATTCTAATTCAAAGCATGTTGCACAGCCCTGTTTTCAGATTGGCAATTCAAATGGTTTCCCAGATAATACAGAAGGACGTTAAGATAAACTAAGGCCACTGCAAAATAGGGAAGGCAATTGGATGCCGAACCTCACTGATAACAAGAGGCATGATAATCTGATGGTTACTTTCTGGTTGGGTTGTTCAAAGATGGAATGATTAACCACACCACAAATCCTTTATATATTACAAAGCTGTCATAATGGGTACTTTCTGATGTTTTCTCAAGAAGGTCTTTGGGGCTTGTGTTACTGGAATTAGGCTCATTTATTAAGGCTTGAGTTAACTAAGGTATGTATTGCTCTAAGGAAGGCTCTTTTCAGTCAGTAAATACTTAAGGTGTGCCTGCTATGTGCCAGGCATTGTTACTGGATTGGAGATACCAAGTCGAACAGATCCTCTTCCCTATGTTGTGTGAACTATGTCTTCTGTCTTCACGCCATGCTATAGACTGACAGTGATAGAAAAATTAAAGGTGTGGTGATGGGATGTCTCATGTCTGTTATGCTTTTTTGTTATGTGATTTCTTATTGGCAGCCTTAGCCTTAGAGCAGTGGTTCTCAGTCATGGGTGGTTTTGGCAGTGGCAGACACATTGTGATTGTCATGGAGGGATGCTAGGGGATTCTGGTGGATAGAGATCAGGGACGCGCTCAAACATCTGTGCCACATAGGTCTGCTCCCCCCGCCCCAGCAAAGAATTATTTTGCACCAAACGTCAGCCATACTAAGGTTAAGAATCTCCAGAAAAGCAGAACATAAAATGATAGGAATTGTACAAAGGCTCTAGCCATGAGTCTCTCTTTGACAAATGTTGTGATTAATATATTGTGGAGAAAAGTGAAATGGAATCAGGGATCCAAGACTTGGACTTAAGAATCCGAGAGCACGGCTGATGCAGTGAGCATAACACAGACTTGTTACTGATGATGTGTCTGCTGTGAAAAGGATGCCCTTCTTGAGCGGGTTGCTCCCCAAAGGGACTCTATTGATACTTAGAGTAGGGGAGTCCTTGTGTGGGTAACTCTTCGATAGATTGTGGGATATTTGGTATCCTCGGCCCACACCTAATGCCAGGAATATTCCCAGCCATTATGAAAAACCCAGACACATCATGTGCTTACAGATGCCCCGAAGGAGGTCACACAAACTAATGGTGACAACCTTCAAGAGGGACACCAATCTAGGGTCAGGGTATGTGGGTTCTCAGTGAACTTAGTGACTCCTGTTGGAATTAATTTTACCTCTTTGAGTTGAGTGTCATCATCTATAAAATGAGGAGATCAAGTTAGATCAGGGTCTCCAGCGTGGAGCATGGGCATCCATTTTAGTTCAGAAAAAACTCTTAGAACTTCTATAATTTTACCTATTTTTCAAGTCCTCTTTTAGAAGTGGCACTTTTGTGTATGTTTTATAATGTAACTAGCAGGGACCAGTAACATGGGTACATACCTTAAATAAAAATGAAGGTACATTTATGAAGGGCATGCCCAGTAATATTTTACCTGAAGGGGGTACCGTCAGAGAAGCTGGGGAACCAGACCTCTCCCTATTCTGACAGCCTAAGTTACGAGAAGGAACATCATAGAAGTTGGAGGCTTTCTAGCCCTGGATTCACGTGGACATTCGTGTCACCAAGAAGCAGCCACCCACAGGTCCGTCTCTCAGCATGTGGAGACTGACAGAGGGCTTTGGGCAAAAAAAATGACACGTTCTCTTGTCACAGAGAATCAGAATTTTTAAAAAACTGGCAAGCAACCAGGGTTTTTCAAATGATTCTCTACATGATTGTGGAAAATACTATTCCCTGACAGAAAATTTGATTCACACTTTATAAGGAGCATGGGGACATGGTTGGATTGCATAATCGCCACTCACAAAAGGGCCATGAGTAGAAACGGCCTCTTCCCATCCCGCCCACTCCAGCGCAAGCAGAAGAGTGTACTCGTTCTCAGACACTCAGGCTACACCATGTTGAGCAACTTAGTAGACTTTATAATCTTAAGACCACTCTTGGAAGCTGCTCAGAGACATGGCTCTCACGCACTCTTCTTTCCATTGACGTCAGGTTGAGGAGCAGGGAGCCAGGCGTCCCGAAGACCAGAAGTTGTCCACGGTCATTGCAGTCTCGAGATTTAAAACAGAAATGCTCGCCATCCCCCCTATCTCCAGCCCCATCATGAGCCATATCTCCTTTTGTCATTCACTAGGGGGAACACACGCTGCTAGTCTTATAAAGAAGCCATATTTTAGAAATCAGCTAGATTCTTAGATTCCTTTTGTGGGCCAAGAATCTGCTTTCACAAATGAAAGCTTTTTTCCCCGAGGACTGGGCTGAAATGAAGACTGTAGGCCTGGTTGGGCCTGCACTTGGCAGGCAAAAAGGGTAACGTGACGTTGGTGGAATAGAAGTCACTTTGCTATTGGCGAGTGGGATGGCTGTTGAGTCCCACACTCTAAACTCTGTTTTGAGTGCCCTGTCATTGCCGCCGGCTTTGCTCAAGGTACATATCGTATTTCTGTGGCAGTAAAGGTGAAAGTACTTCACCCTAGCCAGATAAATCAAAGTTAGAGTCCTAGAATCACTGACCTAAAAGTGATCTTAAATGATCATTCTGTGCTTCCTTGTCTCCTACCCTGCTCAGAGACAGTGGAGCGCGGCGGTGAAGGGCACAGCCGTGGGCCGCAGAAGGCCGCCTCTGCCCCTTGGGACCCTGTAGTCTTGGGCAACCTGTGTATCCCTTCCGTGCTGCCATTTCCTCACCTACAATGCAGGCGTGATGAGAAAAAGAATGCTTCTATCATGGCATTTGCTGCAATGATTGAATGGAACGATATTCGTAAGGACTTTGCTCTGTGTAAGGCACATTGTAATATGTTAGCTATTACTATTAACTTTAAACAGGAAAAAAAAAATCATGGATCCTCCCAGATTTGTCACCTGTCTTCTAAATCACTTGAAAGCACTGTTTTGAAGTAAGGGCATATTGGGGAAAAAATGTACATTTTCATTCTTGCAAATATATCCTTTGCATTCTGAGAGTTTAGGCAAGGCTGGCAGAGGCCTCTCCCCCTCCCCATGGTGAGGGGGAGGTGGAGAGACGGAGGGATGGCTGGAGCATGCGGGGCTCTGCATGAGTAGTAGATTTGGGGTTAGATCACAGAATTGAACTGGGTTCTATCATTATGAATTAGGAAGTGTGACCAGGAGGTAGGGAAGGAATGCGATGACATTTAGATGCCCTCTGGTCTACAGATCTTTAATTTTCAAAGGGCAAGTTGTCTTCGTCAGCTTCCAGCTCCTCTGGATCCACAAAAAATGCATTTTGTTTCCATGGACGTGAATGTCCAAATGGGGGTGTCAAATAGTTGTCGTTTGTCAGTAGCAAGGATTTAGCCCCTCCCACTCTCCTCCCAGCACAACATGCCAAGTATCTACACTGAAATGTGAAAACTGGGTTAATCTCTCAATTGTACTCAGATTTGACAGGTCACATTTCGATAGACAGTTAAACTGTTCAGCTTTGGTGTAAATTGACCCAGAGTTCATATCTATCAAAGATCTTTATTCAAGCAGTTACCACAGTTCTACATTTTTCACAGAAACATCATTTCGTTTATGGATGGTACGAACTCCTCATTAGACCTGAGAATTTGAGGTGTGAGGCCCATGGTCTGGTAGCCCAGCGACGTGCTGTGAGAGAGATGATCAGGTACTTTTTTATTTCATAGACCTCAAAGGTCTGGAAATATGGTGGTTTCTTTAAACGTCCACTATGTGATCATAACTTTCTATTAGAGACAGTCATTTTTATTCATAGGAAGTAAATCTCTTTTAACATTAGCGGATGCCAACTGGTCTTTGTATAGTAAAATTTGGTGAATGAGATCTTGTTTTTGGCCAGTCTTATAAATTTTGGGGAGACCCTCATTTATAGCCTCCTTAAGCTTTCTTCTTTCCAGAATGAAGACCTTGATCATTTCAAAAATGTCTTCAGTAACAGTATAGGAAGTAAAACTAAGTTGCAGATTTTCCTGAACACATTTAAGATCCCCTTTCCAGATGGTTCTGTTATAGATTGCCTTAGGTGTAATGACCAGAAAGCATCAAACCTTTCCACCCCCAGCTCTAGACTTTCCCCTCTCACGGCAGTGTCTGCAAGCCGTTCCAGACTTCATATCCTCACGTTAAACCATTAAACCTTCCAGGGAAGATGGAGTGAATGCGTTTTTCTCAGAAGCCCCAGCAAATACCTCTCTGCTTCCTATTGTCTCTGCTGTGTTCCTGCTCATCCCCGAACCAGTCAGTCACTCTGGCCAAGATGACAATTGACTGAAGCCGGTCATGGCCCATCTTTGGAGCAATGGGTGGGATCAGTACATTCAGATGACATGATGAGGAGTGGGAAAAGAGGCTTCCAAGGCAGAGGTGGGGTAGAGTAGAGGAAGGAAGAGTAGAGTGTCTTAGGCAGAGACAGTGGTGGCTGGTGTCTTTGCAGTAGTCATAACTTATTCCTTCTCAAAACTTGACTCCCTTCTGTTGTGGTATCTCTAATCTCCCTGGTTCTCTGCACATCTCCCATGGCGTCTTACTTCAGTTTCTGTTGGGGGCTCTCCTTAACCTGGCCTAACCAGTAAGTACTGATTTCCTTGGAATGCAACCCTTTCTTCTTTTTCCTTTTATTCTCTTTGGTTACTTTTATCATCTGTATCTTCTCAGCTTCTGCTCCCAGATGAATGCAGGGAGTCTCCTACTCTTAGAAAAACGAGTTTCTGAAAATGTGTTGGATGGTTACACATACAAAAGTCAGATATACTCTAGAAGCATTGGGATATGTGTTTGAGAAAATGGTTATAGAAGCCCTAATGACACCTCTCTTTTTAGATATTATCTTCGACCAGAAGGTATTTCCTCAAATGTATACCTGTTTTCCTTAATTTGCTGCTTTTCCTTCCTAATGGATCGTGTATTCATCAACTTAAATCCAGTGACTATCTGGACGTGCTTACTCATTTCTGACTTTAATGATACTTGTATTTCTTATCGTTAGTGTCAACACCTTAATTTTCTTTTTCTTTTTGCCTTTTTTCTTTTGGTTAATAAAATAGTCAACCCAAAGTGTAATGTACCCCAGTCATCAAACAATCGTGTACGCATTGTGAGAACATGCCGCTGTCGTCGCCAGGACCGAGCACCTGGCTGATAAGCACTGTCACCACATGATTACCGAGAGTACTCGCTCGTCTGCCGAGGAAACAAAGTCAATATTTGGCATGTGGAAAGTGATGTGTGGATTTTAGTGCACGGAGGTGAAATGGGTGAGGGTTTATGCAGCCTACATTGCCGGCTCCAACTGCATCCGGTTACTTCCAGGACATCTCCACAGAAATATCTTCAAGGGCACCTCATCCATCCATCTGTCCTGCGTCTTCTCACTCACTCAGATGGAGATACCCCCCACCCCCCAGTTCTTCAAAACTGAAACCTGAAATTATTCCTGACACGACCTTTGATTTTATCCATGCACCTTGCTGATTTGACACCCTGTGTCCTGAAACTGCGCTACTCACTCCGTCCCGCTTACCACGTGCCCTAGTTCAGCCCTGGGTCATTTTTCAGCTGGTCTGTTCAGTCCCAGAAGCCCTGGCATAGGTTTTTCTTCTTTCATCAGAGGTCAGCAAGCTGTAAAGGGGCAGGTAGTAAACACAGTTTCCATCCTTACTCTGCCTTTGCAATAACAGTTACTGATGCTGTGTAGACGGATGGATGTGACTATGTTCCCTTAAAACCTTATGGACAACAACATTTGAATTTCATAGAATTTTCATGTGCTACAGAATACTACTCTTGTTTGATTTTTAAAAAGCCATTAAAAAGGGTGCCTGGGTGGCTCAGCGGGTTAGGCCTCTGCCTTCGGCTCAGGTCATGGTCTCAAGGTCCTGGGATCGAGCCCGGCATTGGGCTCTCTGCTTAGCGGGGAGCTTGCCTCCCCCTCTCTCTGCCTGCCTCTCTGCCTACTTGTGATCTCTCTCTCTCTCTCTGTCAAATAAATAAATAAATAAATATATAAATAAATCTTTTTTTAAAAAAGCCATTAAAAAAATCTAAGAGCTATTCTTAGCTTGAAGGCCACAAAATTCTACAGGCTGTAGTTTGCTGACCCAAGTTCTGCAGGGTTACCAGAATGAGCTAACCAAAATATAAACCTAAACATCTCATTTGTATGCTGAAACCCATCATCAGAGGTTGGCCGACAGGGGCCAAAAAATACGGGTTTTCTTCCTTGAAATGGTCTTTTAATTCCTTCGTGATCACAGGTCCAGCCTCATTCTCCACCAGTGCAGGTTTTGCTCTGCACTCTTCAGAATACTGGTTTCTGTGTTCTCTGCCCACACCGAGCTGCTTCTTTCCGGGGCACTGACCTCTCTTGGAACGTCTTCCATATTTCTTTTTCTTTTTTCACAGTGCATTCGAGTTGAGTTTTTAGTTTGCTTGCTCTGCTAAGAAGTTTGTTTCCTGCTGGCAGGACCCTGTGTTATTCTACTCTGTGTCCCTATCATCTCACTTCTAGCCCAGTGCCCTGCTAAAGTAGGCAACCAATAAATATTTGCTGAACGCATGCACGCGTGAATGAATGGACAAATGAGTAAGTGGAATGGAATAGTTAAATGAGCCAACTGAGCTGTTTTGCTAACAACCCTGACCAAAGTGTTGGTAATAAGTTCACAGGTTGAAACCAGTACAGGCAGTTTTTAACATCGGAATGGGTCAGGTTCCAAAAGTTTGTTTGTACATTGGTTATTCAGAACTTGGAATGCATTTTCCCATATAAATGATGTTATAAATTATGCTAACTCTTCACCCTTGTTCACAAAAGATTTATTTGATGCATCCTGTCCCTAAAATACTGTGGAATTGATATATTTTTTTTGAATTAGAATTTTTATAAATTAGAAAATTAAAACTGAGGTATCACCTTTTACATGTTATTAAAATATTATCAACCCATGGCTCATCTCAATAAACTTTGAAAGGTGTTTCTTGGCATTTTATAATATTCTAAATAAAACATACTGAATGCTGGGGAGCTGGGTGGCTCAGTTGGTTGATCTTGTGATTTCAGCTCGGGTCATGATTTCAGGGTTGTGAGATCAAGCCCGAGTGTCTGGGCTCTGGTCTCTCTGCTGTGGGGAGTCTGTTTGAAGATTCTCTCCCTATGCCCCTCCCCCCATGGTCTCTCTAAAATAAGTAAATAAACCTCAAAAAAAATAGCACTGAACGATGGTGAAGGTTTAGTGTGGATAGAGAAAGCAGACAGATTCTGGACATTCTATGGGAAACTGATTTCAAGAGCATCATTTCTGGACTCTTTTCATTATCACTTCAAAACTTAGTTTCCTTTGTCATTATAAATGTTTATTATTAGAACTTCTTTTTGGCTCCTCAGAAAAGATTATGTCAGGGCGCCTGGGTGGCTCAGTTGGTTAAGCATCTGCCTCTGGCTCGGGTCATCCTAGGTCCTGGGATTGAGCCCTGCGTTGGGCTCCCTGCTCAGTGGGAGTCTGCTTCTGCATCTCCTCAGGGCTGGTTTGTGTTCACTTATGCTCTCTGTTGCTATCTCTGTTTCTTTCTCTCAAATAAATAAAATCTCTAAAAAAAAAAAAAAGAAGATTGTGTCCATTTTTGACTTGGATGTAAATAATACATATTTTAGAGGCAAAAAAAAATCTTAACCATTTACTTCTACCTCCTTTAGAAAAATTGCATTTTATCTCATCTTAACCTTTTCTTTTGCTTTAGAATTATTATTCTCCTTATTTCTTCCCTTTTCCTCCTCATTTTTCTCTCTGAATCATCAGGATTTTCTCTCGTCGTATTTAATTTCCTTGTAACTTGGCTATGAGATCACCAGTGTGATCAGTGATTACACAACTAGCTTCAAGTCACTTTCATTTATTAATTGAATTGTTTATTAAGTCTTTCCTCTGTATGACATGTGTTTATTAAAACACATTCTAAATCTAAGAAGTCCATATTCTGGATCAGTTAGAGAAAACACTGTGGGCGAAGGGGAGTTAGTAGGAAGGAAAGGAAGTTTGAAGAATAAAAACGAGGCTCAGTGTTCAGAAACCAGGAAGATCCAAGTCTTGGTAAACGGATATACTCACTATAAAAAATCCTAACATTATAGAAAATTTTAACATTGATCAGAAGGTTTCCTTTTAAACTCCCCCATTAACATGATATATACATCCAGATTTTTTTCATGTGTATATGAGCTTTATTATTAATAATGATTCCTACCAAATTGGGATCATATCTTCCTCAAATCAAATATTCACAAATGAAGATACACCATTATCTTATGTATGACTAAAGAAAGAAGAAAACTTTGCCAATTTAACTTTGACACACTGCACCACGTATGTACACTGTTTATTCTTCCTTGTGCGTTCTCCTCCCTTCTCTACCTGCTCTCTGCCCAGGAAGGCTGGTCTGTATGGACCATGTCAATGGCCTCTCGGTCTCTGTCTTCCAGCTGGACGTGGCCAGTGGAGAAGCCCTGTGGGAGATCAGAGGGAAGGAGAGGACTGAGGAAGGAGGATTTATTCACGTAGCTCTGTCCCACAGTACCTTGTTCTGAATGTTGTCCTTTATGGAAGGGCGCTCTCTTCTCAAGATGGCAAGCTCTTTTTAAATTTTTTTTAAAGTTCAAATGTAATTGGCACACAGTGTTATATCAGTTACATCATTTTACAATATAGTGATTCAACAATCCTACACATTACTTAGTACTCACCACCGTCCGTACTCTTAATCCTATTCACCTACTTCACTCCTTCCCCCCACCCACCTCCCTTCTGGTAATAACCAGTTTCTTCTCCATAGTTAAGAGTCTTTTTTGTGTTTGTCTCTACATTTTACTCCCTGGATCCATCCATGCTGTTGCAAGTGGCAAGATTTCATTCTTTTTTGTGGCTGTATAACACTGTATTATATGTATGTGTGCATGTGTGTGTGCATATGTGTGTCCACATATGCATATGCATATGTGTGTCCACATATGTGCACACACATACACAACACATCTTCTTTGTCCATTTGTCTATTGATGGACACTTGGGATGCTTCCGTATTTTGGTTATTGTAAATAATGCAATAAAAATAATATAATAATATAATACGAAAATAAAAACTATTGTAAATAATGCAATAAAAATAAGGGTACAAATATCTTTTTGAATTGCAGTTTTCATATTTTTTTGGGTAAATACCCAGGAGTGGAATTACTGGATCATATGGTAATTCTATTTTTAATTTTCTTGAGGAATATCCATGCTGTTTTCTACAGGGGCCGCACCAGTGTGCATTCAAGGTGGCAGACTCTTATCTCTTGACTCTTTCCTTATTTGGTTCCATTGTTACCTTTATATTTAATTCCCTTATTAAAACTTCTTCAAATTATCCCAATTTGAATATGTCATCTGTTTCCCTTTGGGACTTTGACTGATGCATAAATGATTGATAGTATGATGCATCCTAATTTCCAAGATGAAGCTCTTGGAATTGATGCCAGTCTACAGCCTTTTCCCCTCATCTTAACATCCATGTTGGTATGTTAGCATAAAGAATTGCATACGAGTGTTCATGGTGGCATTATTCATAATAGCTGGAAAGTAGAAACAGCCCAGATGTTCATCAGCTGGAGAATAAACAGGAAGTGTGGTATATCCATGTAATGGAATACTATTCAACAGTAAAAAGGAATGGATTCTGAAACATGCTTTCTCGTAGTTAAACCTCAAAAATTAATTATAATAAGTGTAAGAATCCAGGCACAGAAGATCACACAGTGTGATTCCAATTGTGTGAAATGTGAAAAAAGTCAAATCAGTGGAGGAGAAAGTTGATTAGTATTTGCCCAGGGTTGATGTTGGGAACAGGGATTAGCTATATGGCACCATGGGTACTACTGGGGTAATGGCAATGTTCTAATACTAGATAATGGTGAGTGTTACACAACTTGGTAAATTTACTAAAATTTATTGAGTTGTATACTTAAAATGGGTGAATTTTATAGTATGTAAATTATACTTCTATAAAGTTGTTTTTGTAAAAATACATGTTGGAAATCTTTTTGTGTCAGTTACTATAACTGTAACCCATACGTTTAATGTTTTTGAATATAATTTTGTTTTTCTACCATGCAGTACAGTGCTCAACCTCAGTCCCTTTCCACATTCCCTGCCTCACCTCCAAATAATCTATTTGCATAAAAGCACTCAGAGTGCTATAAACCCTATCAAAGATTCTGCAGGGAAGAGTTAGTATCCATAGGAGAGAGGTCTGTGGTCCCAAGTCTCTCTAGGCCTTACCTCCAACTCGGGGCTCCCACATCCATGGATATTTTGCTCTCTGTGCTCTGTGGGGTGCTCTGTCCTTTCTTTTCTCTCTCCCTTCCCCTCCTGCTCTGCTCCATCTCCCTCCCTCCTCTGCCCTTTGCTTCCCTCACTCTCTCAGGCAAATGCATTATAGATCTTGATCACCGCAGAGCAGTTCTCTCTTTGGTCTCAGGGTATTCTAATGTAGTTGCTAAGAAAAATAGGATCATCTTTATATTATTACATTTTTTCTTCTGTGTAATTGCTGCATGGTATTTCATTTTATGGATGAAATAAGCTTTTTATTAAGTTTTCTTCCGAGCAAGTTCCTCGTGCAGTCCTGGATCTTCACATAAGAATGTAAGGGGTCCCTATTGTTGAATTTAGATTAGATGTAAATTGGATACTATTTATCTACAAGTGCGCTTACCCCATGCCCTCCCACATTGCCAAGGATAATCAAGAGTTGGCTGAAGTAACTTATACTTTGATTTGAAATGTGTGATTAATTATGTATAAATTATATAATTTATATATAATTAATTGGTGTTTTCAGTATAAATAACCTGAGTTAAATTTTTTTCCAGGGCTTACTTTATAACCAGAAGGTAAATTTTCATTTTCTCCATTGATTTCCTATGGCAATAAAAAATAAAAGGTATTGAAATTTGTCATACAAATCTGAACTACAGTTGCTTTTAATGTAATTGTAGTTTAATTAAAGTGCCTACTCTGATGGGCAGCAGCAGTGTATTAGAAGAATCCTTCAGAGTTCTCTGCCCTCAAGGACTAACAGAAAGTCAGACATGTAAAAAACTAACCTATAAATGATCCAAAGTAAATGTCAGGAGCCTGACAAGGCAGGAAGAAATAGAAGGAACTCCCTAATCAGTTGGCATATAAAGCTGGTCTAGTTGAAAGTGATTTAGGAAGTATTATTTAAAATATTTTTTAAGATAAATTAACATAGGGGCCCCTGGGTGGCTCAGTGGGTTAAAGCCTCTGCCTTCAGCTCAGGTCATGATCTCAGGGTCCTGGGATGGAGCCCCTATCGGGCTCCCTGCTCACTGGGGAGCCTGCTTCCCCCCTCTCTCTGCCTGCCTCTCTGCCTGCTTGTGACCTCTGTCAAATAAATAAATAAAATCTTTAAAAAAAAAAAGATAAATTAACATAATAAGAAAAGTTGGATCCAAAAGAGACCTTAGAAATAAATCTAATCAGGCCATTATTTTATAAATGGAGAAACTGAGGTGTAAACTGATAGAGGAACTTTATGAGGTCACACAGATTGGCATAAAGGAGCCAGGACTCAGATGAAAATTCATAGATTGATTTGAGACTGCTGCTTCCTCCGGTAGTGTGCTAGACCATGTAAATGAAGCTAAATTAAGTTAATGTAAATGAGGCTAATTAAGTTAATGAAAAAGACATGGAGTCTTTGCTTGGGGAATCTATCAAACCAACAGTGAGTGGCATGGAAACATCTGGGTGTAGAAATGGGGGTTCCTGGCAGAAGTTCTGAGCTATATGGTTCGTGTTGCTTTCATGGAAACCTGGACTGTCATGGTTGTAGTAACCCCAACACTCACTGAATTTCTCTTTAAAGCTCTGTGTTGAATTTAAACTTTTAAAATTGTGGCACCAATTCGACAACTCTGATCAAAATCAACAACCATACTAACATGCCCCAGTCCTTACTTGAACCTTTTTATTCCTCCCTCTCTTCCTATTGGCACATAAGAGCTCACCATACATACACTTAAAAGTGGATACATTTGCATCTTCACAAAGCTAAACTTGCTTTATCAGTTGCTGTCCCCACATAACAAACAGTTTCCAAAACTTGGTCACTTAAAACAATGCCTGTTCATTATTTCTCAGAGTTCTCTTGTTTGGCTGAGAGATTCTTCTCATCTGGATTGGCTCAGCTGGAGCTGGATGGCCTAGGGTGTCCTTCCGAGTCCTTCCCTGGGATAATTGGGACAGAACCCCGCTCCCTGTGGCCTCTTGATCTCCAGGATGCTAGCCCAGACTTCTTCATGTGGGAATCACAGGGTTCCCAGTGGCAATAAGCCCCAGTGCCTAACCACTTTTCTAGCCCCTGTTCGGTCACTTTTGCGAATGTCTCATTGGCCAAAGGGCGTTGTGTGGCCAAGCACAGATTCAAGGAGTACATGGATTCCACGTCTCGTGGGAAGAATGGCAAGATCATCGCACATGCCTGGCATGCTATATGATGCTTTCCGTTTACAGAGGGAGAGAGGACTCTGCTTGGTGGGAAATTTTCTCCATACAGGAAGGAGATTCAGGTGGTGGCCAGGCAAAAAGGACGGATGTTCATTATAGTGTTTCCTGGCATAGCATGGCAGGATCAGCCTAGATGTCGTGGAGCACCATTAGACTGGAACCCCTGCTGTTACCAGAGCTCAGAGGGACTGGGAGGAACAAGCAGAGTATCCAGACGGCTGCAGGGAGCCTCAGATAGTGACTGCGGGCCTCATGGACCAAGGAGGACCAGAGGAAAAACGGGTGTCTTCACGGCACGAGGACTGTCCATGGTCTGCCCCCGTGTCTGGGAGACAGATGGGGCCGGAACAGTCCCCATCAATCCTTAAGGGAGCATGTTTGAATGATGCCTGGGAGAGGAGCCATGCCCGAAGCCCTTGCTCATTCCTGTCAGGCAAAGGCATCTGTAGGATGGCTCATGGCCCGGCGTGTACTCGTCCTGCAACAGACTGCCACCACCCTGTAGCTGCAGACTTCATCTGCTCATCTTCTCTACAGGACGTGGACATCCTGTTGCAACATCCAAGGACACTCTAAGTCCCCTTATTCCCTCCCTCAAGAATAGAGAGTGACATTCTGGACAGCCGGGGTGATGGTGGCAGTCTTGGGGTGGAAGAGATGCCACCCACTCGGCATCTGTCCTCAGATAAATCTGAACATGTCACTTCCGAGATTTTATTCACTGGCTCTTGGCCTCCTGCTACCCTACCACAGTAAGGCCTTGCGTATAAGGTAGGAGGAGGGTATGGCTGTTGTTTTTAAGGCTACTAATGTGCCTCAGGGCAGGGAGAGTAGGAAAAATTACATGAGAAGGGTCTGTTCCCTAAAAATTTATGTAAGGGTTTCCTTGTCATGGTGAGGAAACTGAGGCCCAGAGCAGCTAAACATCCCACGCATATCCACTGACCTAGGGTGAAGACGGGCCTGGCTTTCCATAGTGACTCTCAGGGCAGGAGGGGAGGAGGCGTCTGGGTGGGCTGGGGTTTTTGCTGACCAAGGACTGAAGTAGCTTTGGGGATGATGCTCATAGGGCACTATACCCCGTAACTGTTTGCCCTTCATTCTTCTCCATCCGACCCTCTCCTTATGCGTGGCCCTCCAGGCTGTTCTTGTTCCTTGTCCCTGGATTTCTGTCTCTGTTCCGCATTGACCCCTGCAGCTCGGCTTGAACAGGTAACCATTGGTAACTTGGAGCCAAAGGAATCTCTAAATAAGGTATCTGTCAAGTGGCAAAAAGAATGCTGTTACAGGTCCGAGAAAATGACGTGGGCTCATGGAGAAATGTCAAGTTTAAATTTCAAGCCTACTTTCTCATAGAAATGCTGTGACATGAGTAGTTCATTTCTGTTGCTAGAAATTAATTTTAAATGATGGTTTTTAAAAAGGCTTATATTTCTTCTCTCTCTATGGGAGGTTGTATACTAGGTTAAAAACCAGAGAGATGTAATAAATAGGGTTTCCAAATAATTTATCATCCAAACTGAGTGCTTTTGAGAGTGGAAGAGGGTGTATTAATAATACTCCAGGACTATCCCGGATAAACAGGGGTGTATAGCCACCCTACATAAGGGAATTTTAGGACAGAACACCTTTGAAAGCTGGGGACTACTTGCGTGTATTTTATAATTTGATGACAAATTGTTTTAGGTAGTATCTTAATAATTTTAAAGACAATCCATGCATGTCTCCTGGGCAAACTTCTAAACAGTGAAAGGAAAAGTAACTTTTTGGCTTGCTCGTTATTAATAGCCTCCGTGCTTTCAGATTGCCAGTAAGTTTCTCTTGTCTGGTTCGCACATTTGGATTCTGTCTTTCATACTAAACATTTGCAAACTATCCAAATATAAACATCTTTAATGAAGCAGTAAGATACTGAGGCGAAACAATGTCCAAGGTGTGAATTATTGCACCATCCATAACTCAGACTGAAGTGTGACTTTTTGTGATTGCAAGAATGGCTATTTGCCAAGTTGTAGAACAAAAAGCCCTGGTAATTACAGCCCTAAAGAATTCATATTGTCTTTAAATGTCTATTTTTAAGTTGGTAGAAACTGTAAAATAAAAACCCCAATAGTAAGACCTCATCTTCAGATTCTTAAGTTTATTTTAATAACTAGTGTTTTTGCTAGATAGGCTGAAAGATGTTTGTTTCTTTTCTTAGTGATTTTTAAGAAATGTTATTAATGGATAATAGAGGGGGGTTATATAACTGAAAAATGTCTTTGGTGAAAGACTTCTTATAAATCAGTATATGTCAAGAAGAACTCTATACCCCAGAAAATGATGTGTCAGATCTTCTGGATTTCTTTAGAAAGTTTGGGTTTATATTTTCCTGTTTTTGATTGTAGTTACACTGGGATACCTTTGACATGAACTGCTTGCACTTACCATTTTGGAATACCTAAGGTATATGTAGCACAGGCTCTAGGCAAAACCCTGAGACACGTAAAATTCAACAACACTCGACAGTTATCTGTTTTCAGCAATTTCAGCGCTGGATGCTCCTAGCTCCAGATTTTTCTATACCTCTCCATCTACTCCCCAGCTTTCTTTATCTCATCTCTTTGCCTTAGGATTCTGATCTCTACTCAACCTAGAGGTTGTTAATAAGTGACACTCGTTCACATTATCTCTGCTATGCCACTTTTTTTTTTTTAACTTTGTAAGATATCTTTTAGAGAAGTGACTTAAAATGACTAGTTATCTCTGCACTGTGGCAAAATCAGTTATGAGACAAGAATTTGGGGGGCCAGGGATGTCTTTCGCAGCCACCCCTCAGATCCCCTTGCGTGAATGTCTAGGCCACCCTACTCATCTTCATGATGCAACTGACCAGAGTCATTCTAGTTCACTTGGCCATAGGAATGATAAGAATAAGAAACAGTCCCATGAAAAGATTTACTGAAATGTGGGGCTTTTGGGGAAGAACATACTGATTGCTGGCTTCACTCCATAAATCACTATATTTCCCTGAAGGTAGTGATCATCAATGTGCTTTGACTCTGCTTGAGCGGGAAGAATGGAGGAGGAAATATTTCACATTGATTTGTCTCATCCAGGACCCAAGCTGTGATGGGAGTTTGTGAATTCTGAAGAATGGCTGATACATCTGCTGGAAACATTCAGTATTTGGAAAAGACCTGTCTTTCTGTCACATAGTTTATTCAGTATTGCCTTTTTTTTTTTTTTTTTAAATCTCTGTACCAACTGCACTTCGAGCAAGAGAAAGAGAGAGAGAGAGCGAGAGAGAGGAAAAAAACCCAAAACCTTCACACTGACCGGGAATATTTTCCATGTGAAGGCTTCTTACTATGTCTCTGAGATTGCTGGCTTCCTGAACTCACCAAGTCTTGGTGGTGTTTTCCTTTTGCAACCTGGAAAGGCTGGTTTCATAGAAGCTGAAAGAGAGCTTGAACAAGCATGCTCAGTGATGTTTTATTTTATTCTTTAGGACACTAGGGTTCTCCAGGGTGTTCAGGAAGCTAAGGGCGGGGGTGGGTGGGTTGGGTGCATTAAGAAGGAACTGCCCCTCACTTTGGCCCCAGCCCCGTTGCTTTGATCTGTTTTCTACACTTGGCTGTGTAAAATTTCTCTCGACGATGTCAACCAAAAATGGAGAGTTTTTAGTCTATGAGAAGTGATGAGCCCCAAATATTCCAACTAGTAAATGGCAGGGACTAGGTCTGGAATGTGCCTGGATCCTCTGGCTCTCCTATGTTATTTTATTGTTACAACCTATGAAAAGGAAATGAAGGCATCACCTGTCAACAAACAGATAAATAGAATCATGAAGCGAATATTCACAGTGAAGAAATAAACCTTTAAATTTTTTTTGATTGAAGTGTGGTTGACATATATTATCTTTAGGTGTACAGCATAGTGATTCGACAATTTATATATACATTATGCGTTATGAAATGCTCACCATGAGAAGTGTAGTTACTATCTGGCACCATACAAGGTTATTACAGTTTTGTTGACTCTGTTCCCTGTGCTGTATACTTTTCATCGCCATAACTTATTTGATAACTGGAAGTTTGTATTTCTTCATCTCCTTCACCTATTTTGCCTATCCCCTCACCCCTCTCCTGGGGCAACCACCTGGAAAAAGAAAAACAAACAAAAAACCACTAATTTAAAACGATAACGTGCATCCCTATGTTTATTGCAGAATTATTTACAATAGCCAAGATATGGAAACAATCCAAGGGTTCATCCATAGTTGAATGGATGAAGAAGATGTGGTGTATATATATACACACAATGGAATGCTACACTGCCCTAAAAAAGAATGAGATCTTGCCATTTGTAGCAGTGTGGATGGACCTAGGGGGTTTATGCTAAGTGAGGTAAGTCAGACAGGGAAAGACAAATGCCACCTGGTTTCACTTATATGTGGAATCTAAAAAACAAATGAACAAATGAAAGAAAAACAGAGTCAAATACAAAGAATAAACTGAAAATAAGCCTTTTTATTTTTTATTTTTTTAAACCTTTTTTTTTTTTTTAAAGATTTTATTTTTTTATTTGACAGAAAGAGAGATCACAAGTAGGCAGAGAGGCAGGAAGAGAGAGAGGGGGGCGGAAGCAAGCTCCCTGCAGAACAGAGCGCCTGATGCGGGGCTCGATCGCAGGACCCTGAGATCATGACCCTAAGGCAGCGGCTTAGCTCACTGAGCCACCCAGGTGCCCCGAAATAAGTCTTTTTAGAGAATACTTGACTTCATTGAATTTGGAAATATAAATGAAAACACTGGTGATTTATTTTTTTTTTTTTTGCATAAGCCTATCAAATCGGCAAAGAAAATAACACTCAGTGGATAAGCAGAATACATTGAGGTTGGAGTTCTTGTGTGCTTCGGAGACCATATTTATGTAGAAGGCTGGCAAAATACTTAAGATACATTTACGCTATCAACTAGTAAAGTCTGGTACAGCCACATCTTTTCTGACCAGTCCCTGTGTGCTTGCCGACTAGGGGGTGTTCATGCTGTCCAGGATTCAGTGTGTTGCCTCTCATTCCTCCATATAGCCCAACAACGTCTCTTCCAGAAATCGATGCTAAGAAAATAATTTGAAATACAGTAAACTAAATGTGAATATAATATTTTTTGCTGTATATATATATTTTTTAGTGAAAAATCATCTCTACCTTAAATGCACGACAGTAAAGGAAAAGTTAAGCAAACTGGTGATGTCTCTGTGGTGGAATATTAAAATTAAGTGTGCAAGTAGTTCTTTCAGAAGTGTTAAAATAATTTTAATATACATTAAGTGAACAGAACTTCATATAAGGTGTAGGCTGGAATGCTTTCAAAATATGAAAGATACATGGGGCACCTGGGTGGTGCAGTCAGTTGACTCTTGGTTTCAGCTCTGGTCATGATCTCAGGGTCGTGGGATTGAGCCCTGCTTCAGGCTCCATGCTCAGCATGGAGTCTTTTTTTTTTTTTTTAATTCCTTTTTTTTAAAAATTTAATTTTATTTTTTCAATGTTCCAAGATTCATTGTTTATGCACCATACCCAGTGCTCCATGCAATCCGTGCCCTCCTTAATACCACCACCAGGCTCACCCAGCCCCCCACCCCTCCAAAACCCTCAGTTTGTTTCTGAGTCCACAGTCTCTCATGGTTCGTCTCCCCCTCTGATTTCCCCCAATTCACTTTTCCTTTCCTTTTCCTAATGTCCTCCATCTTACTCCTTTCAGCGTGAAATCTGCTTAAGACTCTCTCTCCCTCTCCCTTTACCCCTCTGCCCCATACTCGTGTTCTCTCTCTCTCAAATAAAGAAATAAATCTTTATAAAATATGAATAAATACCAAGAAGTCTAGAGAGAGAATAACCTAAAATGCTATGATTGTCTCTGGGCAGTGAGATTATGAGTAATTATTAATTTCTTCTTTGACTTTTAAAGTATTTCCACAGTTTTCCACATTGTGTATGTGTTACTTTCTTAAGAGGGAGAATGAATTTTTTCTCTTTTTGACAAGTCCACTGAAGGTACCACCCAAATCCAGGTCCTGGGTCATTTTCTGATATAACCCAGGCACGAAGAAAGGGCCAGAGTCTGCTCTCCACTGCACTGTTTTGGTTCTGTGAGCAGAGATTTCTACAGGTCATTTGTTGTTCAGTACACGTGTACTTGTCTGCTGGCAACGACAGCTCCCTGAGTCTTTCAAGTTAGCACCAAGGAACTCTGGCTTTATGTTAGGGAGAGTATATTGGCAGTGTTAGACCTCGAGAGGATAACTCAATGTAAAGACTCTTTCTTCTAGCTCACAAAAAGGAGAAGCCCTGAGTTTCAGCCCTGCTACCTCATTTCCTATCTGCAACTGTGACCAAATTTTGAAACTCTCCGTGGCTCAGGTTTTTTCATCCCCCAAATGAGAACAATGATACATCCTTTATGGTGTTATTAATGCAAGAAAAGACAGGTAATGTGGATAACATAATGCATGGTTTTGATGTAAAAGACGCCTTCAGTCTGTGTTTGCTACATTCCTTCACTTCCTACAGGCCTTCTACCCATATTGTGGGAGTTGTTTAAGGGGAAAGGTGCTTGGGCTTCGACAATGTACAGTGCACACTTGAGTAGATAGAACCCCAAGAGTCAGAAGCGCAGTCCTAGATGACTAGATCTTTCTGGCAATTCCAGAGAACAACAAATGGCCGTTGCTGTTTTTCAGGGGCTGGAGACTGTCATGGTTAAGAACTTCATGTATGTTCATGTGTGTGTCTCCGGTGATACATAAAAATCACAGCCATTTGTCTTCAGTAGCTGGAGGTTCAACTTTCTACTATGTTATTTGTGACTTGGAAATGGTGTCTAGTGAGTTTCAGAGCTGCCAAGAAGCCGTTTCTCCTGCATCTCCTCACTCCCCTGCCCATGCCCTAAATCTGTCTCCCTCTTTGCCCTTCTAGAAAGCTGCTGTCAAAGCCTCATCCTCTGTGTTGGAAAGAGTGACACCCTTAGCAGATTTTGATATTCTCTTTCTTAGGTGCATTTTCCTTTAGTTCGAAGGCTTATAGCTAAGAATATGGATTCTGATGGAAGAATTCTGAGGTCCATTTAGCAGGAGAAGATTTTGAACAGAGGGAGACTTTGAAATAACTTCTGAGGAAGCTTCCTGTTTGGACTATTGGCTTTTTTGAAAGGGGGAAGGAATGCTGGTCTCACAAGTCCCAGGTGCTTAGGGAGAGCCATCGGTGTTTGTGGGATCTTCTCTGGCTCTCATTCCTTTGTCCCCTCGGCCTGAGTTATCTCACCTCTTCAAACATCACTGGCCACATTTGCTGCGAAGACCGTCAGGTAGAGATCCTTGCAGGCCTGAGGGCTCATGCTGGAAGAACCCAGTATGAGGTCAGGTCAGATGCCAGTGTATAAATAGGATGCAAATGACTCCTTAAATAATCAGAAATGGAATCAATGTTTACTGCCTCCTGGAACCTAGCCAGAGAACCTGGACAAGAGATTGGCACACGCATCTCGGACGAAGGAACCACAGCACAAGATTTAAATGCTATTAATTCCAAAGGAACAATTAATTTAAAAGGGAGCTTAATTCACAGTTTACAGACTTAGCATCTGCTTGTTTAGCAAATGCATTAAAAGAAAAATAGTGGCAGATTTATAAAAATGTCAGTTAGATAATTTATGATATAGGTACTAATCTTTTTTTTTTTTTTATACTTCAGTTCTTTTTTTCTCTCTCTCTTGATCCTTACTGAGGTATCATTTCAGAACAGAATGTGTACTTTCACCCTATGTCTTTTAGGAATTAAATATTCTAAGCTGAAAGAATTTATATATATTTTTTGCATGCCGTTTTGTCATCAGAATTTCTGGACCTCATTTTTTTTTTAAATTTAAATCAGTGAATTGAAAATTGTCTATTTGTGTATTCTCCTGGGGCTGTCCAAGCAGTACATTTGTGCTGAAGTTTCCGGGTTGTGTTTTCTAAGTAGATGCAATAT
Organism: Lontra canadensis; assembly: GCF_010015895.1. Classification (NCBI taxonomy): domain Eukaryota; kingdom Metazoa; phylum Chordata; class Mammalia; order Carnivora; family Mustelidae; genus Lontra; species Lontra canadensis. The sequence continues at coordinate 5,640,111 of NW_022631025.1, forward strand.
GGGAGGGCTGTTTCATTTCCTGATAATAAGAACTCAAATGCTTCTTATTGTAATATGAAGAAATTCACACGTTATTCCTTTATATTTTGCACATTTGTATTTATCTTTATTTTACCAGGACCAACTATTATTTAATTGATTTTTCTTCTGGAGAGATGTCCTTGCTCCAAAAGTTTTTATGGTCTCACCTGCAGAGGTCCAAATATATAAAAATATGAGGGTTATAACTAAGATATAGATGTGGAAATCTAAATGTTCATTTTTTTTTTAAATTTATAGGAGTGTTTAGGTTATTTTTCTATATGAAAATGTGTGTGTATGTATGTGTTTTAACTAGGGGCTCAGACTAAGATTTCTGTCTCATGCTAAAGGCTTAAGAATATAAATCATTGAAATAAGGATCTTTCAGTATTTTCTGATGATGAATTTTAAGTTTAGAATTTTTCAGTAACATTTTGGGCACCTGGGTGGCTCAGTGGGTTAAGCCGCTGCCTTCGGCTCAGGTCATGATCTCAGGGTCCTGGGATCGAGCCCCGCATCGGGCTCTCTGCCCAGCAGGGAGCCTGCTTCCCTTCCTCTCTCTCTGCCTGCCTCTCTGCCTGCTTGTGATCTCTGTCTGTCAAATAAATAAATAAAATCTTTAAAAAAAAAAGAATTTTTCAGTAACATTTATTGAAAATCTCACCCTTCAGGAATCACTCCTTGTGTTAAAAATCTATAGGTCCTAAATAGAGTAATACACTTGTCTGTAATTATAATATCATGAACGTATGAAAGACTTTATTTATCTATTTGAAACTTACCACCTCTTTTCAAAAAGAACTTGAAACTATTTACAAAAAGAAAAGAAGACCTATCTGGCATGATTAATAAATGAGAACAGTTAGGGGCTCATTGGTGGGGGCTTGAGATTTCGGGCGATAAAATAGGAGGCAGCAGTGCAGAGTGAGGTGGCAGCACACTTGCTCAGGGCGTTCAGGACTTGTATTCCATGAGCCCTTTCTGGAATTTCGGCCCTTGAAAGCCGTGCTCGGTTTGCCCCTTCTGTCGTGGGTGATTTCTTCAGTGACACTGATTTGCTGTTCCCTCCCGCCGTCCTTTGCCAGACTTGAAGCTAAGGCGAAAACTGGACAGTGAGCTCTTATGGATCCGTAGACAGGTTTAGGTTGGAGGTTAGGAAGGGAGAATCCGTGGCAGAATGTGGAGTGCAGCAGCTGTGTCTTGTCAACTCTACATAATGTTAAGAAAACAATAACAGAGCTAACATTTAGAAGGAAAGGATCGCATAGCAGAATTCAGACTTTCGACTTCTTGCGGGAAGCTGAAAGGGCAACGAGCCGTCCAGCCCTCCCCGTCCTGCACTACGGCCCTCAGCCCTTGCGCTCCAGATGGGTTTGCGCTCCTCCCCTCTGCCTGGTCTGGGTGGGCATGGGGGAGTAAGACGCCTGACTCCAACAGCCCTGCTTGCAGAGAGCTCACAGTCCTTCTAACAGAGAGTGGGGGTCAGTATTGCATAGCCTGAGCCTGCTGTCCGGAGAAGTACCGCGTTTGCCTCGCAGAGCCTCCCCCACCCCTCCCTGTGCAGAGCACACACGATGCCCTTTGTGACATAATCCATCTCAGACGACACATCCTCCTTCACTGTTCAGTCACTCACTCACTCCTTCTTGCGTTGTTTATTACACAAACTTTTCTATTGTGTACCCTACCGAAACTCGGGTCCAGAGAGAGCTGTCTGTTGTTGAAGTTTTAGAAAGTGCTTTAGAAGTACTGTACAGCAGGATTTGGGATGATCTAAGATGCATAGAGTTCGCTCTGAATTCTCAGTGGGAGAAACTGCTTGTGTCGGCTTCTTGATATGGGCACCTGCTGGCCTCAGTGGGCTAGAAGGTCCTGTTAGCTCCCAACTCATTACTGTTAGGCACGGAAGAGCAGAGAGTCTGTAGATACTGAGGGTTGGAGCTGAGCCATACTCCAGAGAAGAAAGCTCATCGATATAGTAAAAAAGACAGATGCAAATACAAGACTTTTTAAGTAAATAAGAGAATTATGTGGATTTATTCCAAGATTGAATGTGATTCATTTGGGGACATGGTTTTTTTTTTTTTTTTTCTTTTTCTTTTTCTTAGATCCTAGCATTTGGAAGCAGAGCTAAACTTCACTTTTCACAAACCCTTAAATACAACATACTTAGTATAAAGGAGACGTTTTACAAAAAAGAGATGTTCAGCAAATCTATTAATTGTTGAAGTTAACAACGTTCACAAAAATTCTTTTGGTCATTCTGACCTCAAATACAAGTAACATACACAGATTTCTCAACGTTTGGTTGTAGTTTCTTTTCAAATGACTTTTAAATTTTTATTCCTTAGGAGCCAGCCCTCCTCAGCCAGCTAACACTGCGGCATTTGTGGTGTGTGTGGTACTATTGTTCTGTTTCCACCCATCAAAAACCTGCAAAGTCCACACCCTCGAGACCCAATTTTAAACTTAATCTATGTTAAAAAACGAGGATTTTAAACCATCTTGAGCAGATTTCTTCCATATGACTGCTTTTGTCATAAAGCTCTATATCACGATAACTTACCAATCCATTACAGGTCGCACTGGATGATGTCAGGAGTTCCCCTTTCAGCTAAAGATGAATTCTTTAAATAATTCAGCAAACAAGAATCTTGCTTTATTCCGGATTTTGAAGTCTGCATCTGATTTTCAAAATAAGTGAATGAAGTTTATTCCATCTATTTGCCTGCCTTCCTTCTTTCCTTCCTTCCCCATAAAAATGGAAGCCCAAAGAGAGAGCTTATCGTTTCTTTTAAGGTGAAGAACAGGCCGGGATAGGTTAAATTGTAATCTAGTCTTTCTCTAAGCACCTTCTATGGGATCATTATGATGTGGCTTGGGTATAACACATTTCATTTTTGAAGGCTTAACTTAAGCTGTTCCCCAGACTCTCTTCTAGTGAATAAAACCAACCAACCAACCAAAACCCAAAAACAAAAAAACAAAACCAAACAGAACCAAACAGCCTTTTATCTCCATACGGTTGGGTGAATATTATACTTATATGTATATTGTCATGTCCATCCCTGCAGAATTGAATTTAATAAATATCCCTTCCATGATAGAAAGTCATAGCTTTTGAGGAGTGAGTGCCTGATAGTCTAGGTATGACTTACAGGTGATTCCAATAAAAGCGCATTCACCGTGTGCTTGGGGGGTGTTAAATCTCATCCTTAGAAACTCGATCTCTCTCCTATGACTCCCTTTGTGTGATCTGTATGTGCTAAGTATCATGAATACAGTTCTAGGTACTTGATTTCTTAATTAAATAATTGTTAATTAATCAATTAATTTTTCTATCTCCTTGTGTTCCCTGCCTGACTCTGTGTGTGACCCTCAGTTAGGAGTCATGGAAGTTTCTTGCTTAGTGTTGATAGTGGAAGCTTTGGAATGTGAATTTAGGTAGCTGCTGCTAAAACACACACCCGAACATAGGCATGTTGGACAGAACACGGATACCTTTCTGAAGACTCTGCAGAGTCGGGAAAGGACTTCCACTCTATATTTCAGTCCTGAAGGAGACTTGCCTGTTTGGGTTGAGAGCAGCGTGTTGGCTGTACCCAATGCTTGATCTCTGGGATGTTGTGTTGGGCATGTGCCCAGAGAGCAAGATTGGTGCCTGCTCCTGGATAACTGTCTCAGAGACTTTGATTCCCTGTTCATGGCAGAGTGGGCTAGAGGCTTCCTATCAGGACAGCCCAGTACTCTGACACCAGCTCACATGACCATGTTGGATCCAAAGGGTAGTTAAAGTGGCATTCTGTGAATATTTATTGAGTGCCAATTATATAGCCAGCATTTACTTTAAGTTTTATTTTTAATATTATTTTTAAAGATTTTATTTATTTGAGAGAGAGAGAGTGTGTACATAAACAAGGAGGAGCAGAGAGAGAGGGGAAAGCAGAGCAGACTCCCTGTTGAGCATGGAGCCTGACACTGAGCTCAGGATCCCAGGACCCTGAGATCATGACTTGAGCCAAAGTCAGATGCTTAGCTGACTGAGCCACCCAGGTGCCCCCAATTTATATTTATTTATTTATTTTAGAGAGAGAGAGAGCAAGTGCAGGCACTTGGGGGTGGGGGTAGCAGGAGAGGGAGAGGAAGAGTCTCAAAGCAGACTCACATCCAGCATGGAGCCCAATGCAGGGCTGAGCCTCACGACCATGAGATCTCGACTCGAGCTGAGATTAAGAGTCAGACACTTAACTAACTGAGCCACCCGGGTACCCTATTTTAAGTTTTATTTTGATATAATTTCTGACAGAACAAAGATTTCAAGGACAGTATAAAGAATTCCTTTGTACTCTTTACTCAGATTTCTCAGATGTTAACTTCTCTCCATTATTCCCTCTCTCTTTTTTTTTTTCTGAACCATTTAGAGTAAGTAACATGGCACTTTTTTATTCTAAAATCTTTAGTGTATAGTTCCTAAAAACAAGAAAGTTCTCTATGTAACCATAGAACAGTATCAAAATCAGAAAATTAATATTGATATATACTATTATCTAATATATAGATTTAGTGATTTTACCAGTTGTCCCAGGGTCCGCTGGAGTCAAGGAAAATCTGGGATCACATGCAAATGGGAGCTATGAGACTAGCAGCCAGATCTTTCAGTGTTTTCTGCCTCTCTTCACTAAGCAATGTCTTGATACCTCCCTTCTGACAACGTCTTGGAGTTATCTCAAAGCCTTGGTAAACTCAGGACTTTCAAAGTGGTTTTAATAACTTCCAGAATCTGGGACTAGTAATGCTATTATTTTTTTTTTAAAGATCAGTGAATGCAAAGTAGAACTCTTAATGTCATTCTTCCTGCTTTCCTTCTGTAGGCCAAGGAGTAGAGGTCTCACTTATGAGGTTAAAGTCCAAAGAACAGAAAGTAGACAATGTCAACAGCAGCAGAACCTTGGCCAAGAATTAACTAAGGGTTAGAGATGCCTGGAATGTGGAGGCGGACCAGTCCACTCTCTCCATCTTCCTCATCAAAGATGGTGGTGATGATCTTTGACTCCAGGGGAAAAAATATCTGAGTGCCGAGGTTTAGTTTAAATAGATCATCACTTATAAATTAAATATTTTCCTTCCTGGCTACCATGATTTTCATTAACCAGATTTTCTGCTTACATGCCAGTTAGGGAATCTGTATTAAGTATAGCACTGTTTTAGTGATTAGGCCTAGCCAGGGACAATGAAAGACTTATGTCGATTTCCATGGAGTTCCTTGTTTAATTTTCTGTTAGACATCCCAACAGGGCCTCCAGCATTAAAGAGAACATAGTAGAGCAGAATTTCAGCTGGAAAAGAATTTGACACTATTCAGAGGTTTGGAGGACAATCACAATACCCATAAAACCAGAAAATGATACATTAATCTTTCTTAGAGTAAAAATATTGGCTTATTTCTCAAAATGTTTCTATTACTTAATACCAGGAGTATCAGAGCCTTTGTTCAGCACATAATGTTCAGGGTAATTTGGTAGACATGAACTAAAGATCCTTTAAACAACTTGCTTTTATCACAATTTAATTTTATTCCTCTATTCAAGCATAGTGACATTCATTTAGTGACTTTGTTGTGGGAACGTTTCTTTGCATGTAATATACAGAACTGCTCCAGTGGAGTCTGGTTTGGATCATTCATTGTTCATTGCTTTGGGCTTCCCTGGGTGGAAAAACAGAGTCCAATGAATAGCTTCAAGTAAAAAGTGTCTGAAAGACCTGATATGTATGTATGTATGTGTGTACATATAAAATTAGGGAAAAAAACCTTCATTTTTGGATACACTTTAGAGAATCATTTACAACAGAGAGCTAGTTTGAAGCTTTGGCAAATGAGAGGAGGCAGAGAGACGGGGAGAGAAGAGAAAGACAAGAGTTGGTCTGACTTGCTTGTTGCAAGTTGAAACCTTTGCTATTAAGAAGGGAAGGAAAAAATGTACTGACCAGGCCAGTTACGATATTTTTACTGGGTAGGAACAGCTCTCGGGAGCCCAGTGAGCTCCTCCCATGGTTCTGTGCCTCCTCGCTGCGGGCCCCTGAGATCATGTGTTCTCCTCAGGGCCTTCGGAGATCCTGACCACGCTCGGTCACTGGAGAGGAGCCCCACACCAAGGATCGTATCTCGAAAGAACCACTTTGAAAGCAAGCTAGGATGTAAGGAAGAGGATGCGGTAGCCCCAGGTGTGATCTACATCAGCCAGTCTATTTGTTAGAAAAGAAGTGTCTTTGTTGGGGTTGGAGAGAAGCATCTGGAGGTCAGGCCATGTAAGAAGAGCGACATGAATGTGCCACGGGGGCCAGATAACCCCAAGTCCAAGTTCCAGGGCTGCCACTTTTACCAGCGAGGTAACCCTCTTGGATACACTTCTTAATCTCTCTGATCCTCACTTTGTGCACCAGCAAAATCTTACACTCTGTTCTGCAGGCATACATTGGGAGCCTACTGTGTACTAGCACTCTGTTGAGCACTGAGGACTTATGGATGAGTACGATGCTGTCCTCCTTGAAGAGCTCAGAACCTCTAAGGCCCAGAGTGGTGCGGCTTATGTGGGAACATACATGACATCACATGGCAGGATTTCCAGCATATAGAGAGCTCATTTGTTTTGTTTTCTTTTCCTGGTTGTGTTCTCAGCTTTCCTTGAAAATGGGGAAATCCAAGCTTTCCCAAGAATTTAGCAACTGTAGTCAGTCATTCCTATTACATCCCACACAAAATCTCTTGTGAGAAAATGTCAGGATTTGGATTTTGACCAGTTAGTCACATACTTCTATGGAATCGTTGCTAAACTGAGTCAGCAAACAGGAGCTCCGGGTGCAGCCTCGCGTCCTCTGCGAGTCGATGCACCTTGGGAGTCGTTCCTTTCCCTGGGAGAAGGAGGCCTGTGGGCTCGGCAGGCCTGCTCTTTCCCGTGGGGGCGGCGCGAGTTGAGCTCACTGCCCGTCGTGCAGTCGGATCGGTGCGAGCTGCGTGGCGTCTTCTCATGGGCACCTTCCCCGCCGCATCCTCGGAGCTCTGTTGGCGTTACTCACGCACAGAAACACTGCTTTGGTTCAACTTTGACTCAGTTGGTTTTCTCCTTTTCCTTCCTCTCAGCTCTGCATGTGGGGGAAGTGAAGAGCAGGGCCATCTGCCCAGCGCGCCGTCCCCGTGGCCGAGCTGCAGGTGACTCCTGCTTCCGTTTCTTGTAGGGACCCCAAACGTCTTCACCAGGGTCACTGCGCTGAGCGCGGCTGTGGACTCAGGGAACCGTGGTGAGGACACAGAGTGCCCCAAGGGGCCCTTTTGCGTGTGTAAAACTGAAGCTATGGGAGGGGAAGGAACCTCCCCAAGGGGGAGCAGCAGGCGAGGGCCGTCCGGAGCTGGAACTCTGTCCCCCGCACGGCAGTCTTTCACTCTGCCGCTGCCAGTCTCTGTCCACATCCCCGCTCAGCCACCAAACGCCGCTCGCCTCCTTTCTGGTAAAGATCGTCTGGGGGCCCCCATCTTCCGCAGCCCGCGGCCTCCCCCGTCCCCTGATGTTTCCTGGGCCGAGACTTTCCTTTCTGTCCTTCAGCGTATTCTGAGCGGTTCCAGGGAAGGATCTGACGTGCCCTGAGCCGCCCATGACTTTGTGTATCTATTCCTGGTAGCCATGACTAATGTTTAGTGAGAAGCAAACAGTGTTTGAATACTTTAGGTGAGCAAGACCCTTGTTGGGGACTTTTGCATGAGGACAACTATGGGATGTACTGTTTTCACCGGTTTCCGGCAGAGACAAGTTCTGTGCTTTGGGGCTCCAGGTCCTGTAAGCGGTGCTTCCGTGATTTGAGGCCAAGTGGTCTCATCTGAGAATCTGGGCCTTTAAATACTGTGGCATATTCCCGCCCCAACCTGCTCCCTCCTGCTCACCCCACCCCACACCAAACCCACTTTCTCTTCTTCTTTTGCAAATTCCTTTTTGCCTGCACTGCTGAACAGGAGACTGTCAGAGCTCTGTCTCTGTTCTTATCCTGTGTCCCCTGGATATGTGACCCTTGAGCAATCCCATCTGCTTTGAAAACTCTGTGCTTACTGACCCCCCAGAGCCTGTCTCTAGCCCTATTTCCATACCTTCCTTCCACTGCCTGGATGCCTGCATGGGCACCTCACCCGTAACTTGTTCCAAACCACGGGGACCCTTGTGTGACTGGAGTGATCGCCCTTCAGGCGTCAGCCTGGAGGGGGAGACGTTCTGAAGGCTTTCCAGGTTCTGCTGCACAAAACTCCAGGGGTAGCTCCATGTCACAATGTATGGGTACAGTGTTACAAGATGCTTTTGATAAGCATTTACCAATGAACAAGTAAATTAGGAAAACTTTTTCTCTTATGGAAAATAAATATGGCTTTAAGAAGCATAAGAAGAGATATATATATGTATATTATATATATTTATTACATATAAATATATATTTTATATATATATGTGTGTGTATATATATATATTGCTTTGGGTATTCAAGTAGGTGTTTATATCAAAAGGAACTTGGCTTATGGACAACGGGGAGGGTATGTGCTGTGGTGAGCACTGGGAAGTGCATAAACCTGGCGATTCACAGACCTGTACCCCTGGGGCTAATAATACATTATATGTTTATAAAAAGATTAATAATAAGAAAAAAGGAACTTGGCAGGGGCGATGTTGGAAATGGCTTTGTCACCATGTTCGTGGGCCCCTCCAGCTTCCCTTACCCTTCGTCCATAGAACTTCTCACAGCCCACAGGGGAACCGCGAGTTCCAGTAACCCAGTGTATCAAGCCATAACGTGACACTTTGAAAGGGAAACCAGGAACAAAATTCAGAATTAATCTCTCTTCACTCCCTTTCTCTACTCCTAGCCTCCAGCTGCTCTGCTATCTTTGGTTTAAGCAGTGCTATTTTTGCCAAGATTAAGCATCTTTTTATTTCCTTTAGGTCTGGTCTGTGCCTCCCTTGGGAGTGTTCATTTAGGTTTTACTCCCTTCCTTCCTGATCCATGAATTTTTGTTCTCAAATAGCTCTCTCAACTAATACAGTATCTTTTGCTTCCCAATATTGTTTGTTGCATGCTTATAGGATGTTCTTTGCCATCTAATTTTAGATCCAACATAATGCCCTCCAAGCAGCCTCTCCTTTAGAAGGATGAAAGCCATGGTTAAGATGTCACTTCCCATAAATCAGGTTTGGTGAGGATGAAGGCAGCTGTGGGGGAGGGGGGCAGGAACCCACAAAGTCTAACCCTTTCAAAGTCGACTTAATCCTCCCTCTCAACCCTCCCTCTTCATGCTACACTTCGAAGGGTGGATAGACCTCTTTAACAAGAAGGAATGAGCTTTCACATTGTTCGCCTTTGTCACAGCAACAAAAGCCCTGGAAAATTCCAATTAATTAGCAAGCCTCGGGCTAATGAAAGAATAAAACTGAAAGAGAAACGCTCTAAGCTTTCGGAGAGGCATGCGCATGTGAAGACAATGCTGATTTCAAATATTTGGGGCTGTTTGTATAATTTTCCCAGGCTTTGCCTTCCTAAGACTCAAGGAGAGAAGACCAGAGAGAGACAAGAGCAAGGATTTGTCGGAATCAGGATGTAATAACATTGTTGGCTTGTCAGGACTCTAAGTGACCCACCGTCATTTGAAGAAGGCAGTTAAATGTGGACTCGCACAATCAGGGAAATTAAAACCAGGAAATAGACCTCTCGCACATTTTGTGTTTAGAGGAAAACAGGGCAGTTGGATCAGCGTACAGTAGATTATGAAATACAGTTGAAGTTAATTATTAGGAGGGACCAGAAATCCCTGTACCACTGTGTCCTTGAATGAGGACTTGGAATCGTTGTGGCCGCTAGAATCGTACGGTGATGAAAACACTGCAGTCACTCATTTGTAGCTTTTTATTGGATGATGATGACCGCAGTAACACAGCAAGGAGAATTGTGTAGCGATAGACCCACAACAGGGCTGCTACCAACAGCTATCCTCACTGAGCATTTACTGCACGCTCGGCACCATTCTAAGCCCATTTCATCCTCTCAGCAGTCCCATTAGATACTGGATCCCGTGCGACTTGTGTCTTCATTACCTCCATTTTGCAGTTCAGAATATTGAGGCCCAGAAGGGAAGCGGCTGGCCCACATATCTACGTGACGAGCCAAGATCTGAGTCTGTGCAGTCTCATTCCCGCAACCATACTCCAGACCACCACGCTGACCTGTCTGTGAGATATGGCCTTACTGCATAGACCCCTGCCTGCTGCCGGAGAGGCTCAATGTGGCCAGGCTAGCCGATGGCCGGGAGTCGGAGGCTCTGGTCCCAGTGTGGTCCCTAGTTATTCCCATGATCTTGGATAAGTTGTCCAGTTATCATTTCTGATCTGCAGTGTGTTCCTTTGTAAAATGAAATTATGGTATTAGGTGATGTCTAAGGTGTCTTCTGGTTCTAATATTTTATGGATTAAGAAAATGATGTGTTTCAGATACAGGGTAAATGAAATGGTGGTTTCTGAGAGGCGTGTGTATGCATGCATATGTGCACCGCCGCTCAGATGTCAAAGGTGAGGCGGGTCTCTGTTCAGATCCCAACTCTCCTGTGTGACTTGGCTGATTGCGTCATCTCTGTGAATTTTAGTTTCTTCCTACTCTGATGGAGGCGATGATACCCTGTGCCTAGAGTGCCAAGTGTGGTGTCTGAATATCACTGGCATTTCTCCTGTCTGTCTCCATGTAGCTGGTGTGCAGGGTGGGTAGAAGAAGCCCTCCCTTAGGTAGCAGGGTCCAGAGGAGAGGCCAGTTGCACCGGAAGGGATAATTTCCTGAAGAGTCGCTTGGTACGTATTTGTGCATGACGGATCTGCTGGTAATTGGCTCAGAGGTGAGAACGCCTCATTCCTGAAACCACCAAGCTGCTGGCATTTTTCCTATAAGACTTCATTGAACTGTGTCACCTCCTGTCACTGTCCCTCTACGAATAATTATTTTATCTGTAATGTTCTTCAAATACCAATGTCCTTCATTCTCTGTGGAACAAGTGGTGGTAATTGAGAGGATGCTGGCTTAGCAATTATGCAGGGTTGAATAGTGTCCCCCCTAAATTCATGCTTACCTAGAATCCCAGAATGTCACCTGATTTGGAAATAGGGTTTCGTAGAGGTAATCAACTTAAAAGGTGTGGCCACATTGAATTAGGGCGGGACCTAATCTGGACATGGACATGGAAATGAGAATGCGTTGAACACAGAAGACACACGGGGAAAGCACCAAGTGATGACAGATGTAGAGATCCTAGTGATGTGTCTACAAGCCAAGGAATGCAAGGGAATGCTGGAAATCACCAGAAGCTGGAAAGAGGCAGGGGGAGATCCACCCTGGGAGCCTTCAGAGAGCACAGGCTCTGCCAGCACCTTGGCTAGGACTTTTAGCCAGAACTGCGAAAGAGTCCATTTCCATTGTTGAAAGCCACCGAGTCTGTGGTACTTCTCTTGTGGCAGCCCTAGGAAACCAATGCAGCATGAACGGCACCTGTTTCTAAACCATAATAATCAGGGCTAGACGAGAGGGAGATGGACAGATACTAAGGGAGAAAAGAAAATACAGAGAATCCATAAAGGGGTGTTGGGAAGCCATGTATTGCCATCAAGGTTCCTCTGCCCGGAGTAAGTAAAGCTCCTTACTCTTATGCTCCGGGTCAGAGCAGGTGTCATGGAAGTGACAAAGCAAAAAATATGACCGAAAAAGGAGATTTTTAGGCCGACATTTTTAAAAACATGGCTTTCAAAAAATCAGCATTCTGTAGACTCCGATGATTACCCATGGTGTAGCCCACACTGTGAGTATGAGGAGGGGTGCCACTGTTGCTTTACCAGCCGACTTGAGTGTTTTTTGAAGTCACATACATGCTTCCAGAAGTTGAAAAGGGTCGGTATGTCTAAAACACTAACTTGGTTATAGAATAGATTGGAAGGTACAGAGTTCCTTAGAATGAGATTATCATTTACGAATTGGTAATTTGGGGATAAGTCTTGAAATTGTCATAAGAAAAGTAAGTCTTCATTACCTAAAAGGCAAGAACTTTGCAGAAAACAGCATGATCATAAGACAAAGCCATCAAACAGGCCTAGGCTATGTGGACTCAGTTTGTTCCAGAAAAGCTCAGAGTGAAGACAGCTCGTGAATTCTGTCATCAGGCGGTGAGGCCCGTATCACATGTCACTTTGCTTTGTTTTTAACATGTGGCTCCAGCTACGCCAGACCTGCTGCTGTGTGGGAGATGTACTTTCTGACAAAATAAGGCATTTTCCTGGCATCAGGCCCCTTTGGAATTTTTACTGGTGTGCATAACTCCAGCAAGTTTTGCATTTCCCACACATATCCAATGTGGTCACACTTGGCTTTCTGGATCTGTGGTGGTCTTGAAGCCTGTCACTGCCAACGTGGTCCATTCCTTATCACCACTGGGAGTTGTTGGGAAGAAATGAAACCAAGAATTCATTCATCCACTTTTCAGAAATTGTCTCCCATCGACCATGCCTATTATGAGGAAGAAACAGAGGAGGCAACAGAAACCAATTTTGGAAGGACTGAAAATGTTTTGTAGGGTGGAAATGGAAGTATTTCTAGCAGCCTGTCTCCTTCTTCTCTTTTTTTTCATCCATCATGATAATAAAGCCCACTGCAAAAGTTCATTTATATTATTCTGTGCTCAAAGAGATGATGATGATGATGGCAGTGGCGACATTAATATTAATGTTCACTCTTGATTGGCTGTTACTGGCTGAATCAAAGCCCCATATAAACACACTGATCCTAGGGCTTGCATCTGAACCCTTCAGAGCTGCTTTTTGAAACCCTGTTGGGCTGCCTTTTTAAAATTACTGCTTCTTCCCTCCTGAATGTATTTCACTCTTGGTTACAAGAGCCATCAGGGAAACCACATGGACATCTAGATACACATTTATCATCTCTGATGGAAAAATAACTAAAAGAAGCTTCCCCAGCCATAAGAGTACATGATATCTTTGCATAGAAAAGGTAGAACGTGATCGTCTGTATTGAAAGAGAGGGCTGAGAGAAGGCAGAAGGTGCAAAGCAATAGAAAAATATCTTCAGTGATTTTTGCCTGTGACCTTGGGCAGTGGCTCACCCAGTTCATTCATTCAACACATTGCTTATTGGCCGTGAGTCAGACATGAGAGTAAGGACTGGAGGTGCAGGCTCAGGAAAGACACAGGCCCTGTTTTGCGGGAGCTCATAGTCTCAAGTCAAAAGATTGGCACGTCATCCCCAAATTTATCCAGTACCATGCACCCCTTTGCTGGGCACACTGCAGCTAGCCTGGTTTTCTTTCCCTTTGTCCAACACCCTGAGCTGGATCAGCCTCCTGGTGGCTGCTTTCTTCATGCCCCCAGGTCTCAGGTTATGAGCTGTGTCTTCCACGGGCCTTCCTGCCACTCAGTCCAAAGTCCCCGCCAGCCCTCCATGATTCGGAATCCCCTCTACCTGCTTTCTTTCGAGGCACTTCTTGTTTGAAATGAGCTCGTTCATGTATTCATTCCCTCGTTTCCTCGTGCATCTCCTTACCACTAGAACGTGCATTTTATGGAAAAGCGGATCTTACTTTTCTTGTTTACCACTGTATCTGTAGAAGTACGTTTTTGTTGAATGAATGGATAGATCACTATACTACATGATAATCCGTTCTATAATGGGCACGTTAACAAAGTGCTCTGGGAAAAGGAGGCAGTGAGCGACCACTTCCCTGACTGAGCAGGTTGGGGCTACATCCATGCGAGCTGAACCTGGCAGGCGGGGGAGGCCTGTCGGCGGGTGCTGTTTCTGCCTGGGCACATGAAGCTGTTCCTTCGCCATCCTGACCCTCCCCAGCTGGACACACTCGTTCCTGGCTTGCAGTGAACAGCCCGGATGGTTCCCTGGGAGAGCCGACTCTAACACCTGGCAGGGATATGGCCTTCATTGTGACTCCTGCCCTCTTCGGATGCATGCTTCAGGGAAGTGAGGAACACCTGTTTCCTAAAAACTTCTCTTTCATGTGGCGAAAAGTTGCTAAAAGCTGTCTTTCCAATAAAGAGAACTTGGAATTGATGTAATGGATAAAAGGAGCTTATGAAACAGAAGTAGGCATTCTTGACAAAATAAAAATAGAAGCTTAAAAGACGCATCGTTTTGGGCAAGTTAAAAAAGACTTTTTTCCCCTACTGTAAGAAAATATGTGTGGATGAGGCATGTGTTCTAAACTATGGAAGAGGATTTGCATTTTACTTCAGGGTCCTGCAACCATGGCAATGCAGAGCTTTGTCGCTGCTGACAGACATGCTAGCAATATATACTTCCATTAACAAGATTATCACTGGAAGAGACAATCGTATTTTTACTGAAAAGGTTTTTTGAGGATAAAATTTATTGATATTTAATGAAGCCTGAAGCTTCCAAATGAACCACGAAAGCAATAGCTGAACTAATTAAGTGCACATAAAGGCTCCCAGAACACATACGTGATGTGGGCTGTGTGCTTACCCATCGTGCCTGGTTCCGCCGACGTCCTGGGCAGCACGCTCCTCACACACCCTTTGTGGAAGGCACAGTACATCCTCCTGGAATGTGCGCAGTAAAGGAGGAAATAACCATTTAGATTTCCTGGGATGTTTAAGTCAAGCGTTGCAGGGTTTATAGGATATAATTTAGCAGAGTTAAGACTAGTAATAACAACATATTATTTCCACACACTTGATTTAAGCCTCTGTCTATGCTGTTTCATTGAATGATAAATCGTTCCCTGGTTCTAAAAATATGCATCTCCCTCCCTCCCTTCTCCCCTCCACAGAGAGACCAAGGATGCTAAATAACTCGAGTTGAGCATTTCATTGTGCAACGGGGAATCTTGTGGGCCTTTTCAACTGTGTGTGAAGACATGCTCCGTTGAGGGCTCCAAGAATGTACAAAAGAAGGCAAAACTGCCCCTGCTTTGGAGGCCATTATAGGTCCTACTGGCTGGGAAGGCCGACAACCTACCTGAACAAGGCTCTTAGCATTGACTTTTATCAATGACCATCTTCCTCCGTAGCCACTGGCTCTCTCCTCAGGCATAGGCGCCTCCTCTCTGCCCCATTATCACAGAACTTAGCTCTTAATGAGTAGTTTATAATTGCATTTGTGAAAATGACATTCTTACGCTAACAAAGGAGCCTGGCTAACCATTAAGACCCACAGGAACAGTACGTACTAATGGTGGAGAGGCAGGCACCGTGCTGGGTGTGAGGGCGGTAGTTCTCCAACTCCAGGCCAGGTCAGCAGTCCCAGAAGGACCTGTGAAAGTGCCAGTGGGTGGCCCCACCCCCAGTGTTTCTGATCCCGTGGGTCTGGGGTGTGGCCTGAGGACTTGCATTTCTAACAGGTGATGCTGACACTGTTGGTTCAGGCAGCACAGCTGGAGAACCACTGCGGACAAGATGCCAACCGGGGTGGGGAGAGGCCTATCAGGGACACCCTTCTGAGAGGTCACAACCAGGGAGGGATGTGGTTTGCCTCAGGTATCGTTTAGACTCCCATGCTGTACCCCTTTCTTCCTTAAAACATACATACCCATGCCCATGCGCGCGCGCGCGCACACACACACACACACACACACACATTTCTGTTCTTTCTCTAAGATATCCAGGGCTCTTCTTACCTGATAAGGACTCGAAACTTTACTCCTATGTAGGCGTGACCCTTGGCAACTTAAAGAACTACCCTTACCAAGGACGTGTACATTTTAAGGGGGCAAAATCAAAGGACTTAAGCTCTGGGGAAGGTATATTTGGTACCTGCCAGTGGGTTTTAAGGGATAAAATTCAGGTTTGACTCACATCTTTCAGGCCAACCACTCCATGTGTCCACAGAACATCGTCCTGCCCCTGTGCCCTCTTGAATGAGCCCCCTTTTGCTTGCACATTCTCTATCCCTATCACAGGGCCTGTTAAACCTTGGACACATGGCCCATGTACACCAAACGGATGGAGGGATGGATGTGCAACAGGGACAAAAATAATCAACTGCCTGTGTGATTGAGTGCTTCTCTCTCCTCTCTTCTCCTCTGTAAGGAAAACATAGTGTTGCTTGAAAATAAAGAAATCCTATGGTTTCCGAGGGTATATCCCCACCCAGCTCTACCTGTTTTGGGATTTTCATCAGCAAATAGCAAGGGGAAATGAAAAGGAGTGGGCATGGGTTAATTTGGTTGGGAGAGAACAGCGGAAGAAGGGAAAGAAGGGAGGGAAGACCCTATTTTTTATTTTTTTAAGATTTATTTATTTGACAGAGAGCGTGAGAGAGCATACAGAAGAAGGGGCGGAGGGAGAGGGATAGAGGCCCTTAAGGAGACTCCCTGCTGAGCGTAGAGCCCCATGCAGGGCTGGATCTCATGACTCTGAAATCGTGACCTGAGCTGAAACCAAGAGTCGGACCCTTAACTGACTGCACCAGCCAGGTTCCCCATGAAGAACATTATTTTTGTGGAAACCCTGGGGAGAGTGTGTTCTCTTCTGTGGGAGAGTACAAGAGTGAAGGAAGGCTTTGGGCTGCCAAAGGGCGTAAGGATTATCAGTGAAGGGGGATGACAGAGAGCCATGGCAGCAAAAGCGATGTTTACATGCATTGCCAAGGTTTGTGTCTTTGAAGAGATTACTCCATCTGAAACTGGAGTGAGGGGTCCTGGGATTTACTTGGGTTGTGAATCATTCAATGTATCAGCAAACACCAAATATTATATGTTAATGGGAATAATAGGGATAAACGAACAGCTGTAGCTCATGGTGGGGAGATGTTTGGTTGGTCCTTTGATCTTCACCTGTGGTTCTCAAAGTGGGGGTCCCCAGACCAGCAGCAGCAGCATCACCTGGGAAGTTGCTAGAAATGCAGCTTGTCAGGCTCCACCCCATGCCTGCGGACCTAGAAACTCTGGGGTGGGGCCAGTATCCTGTGCTTGCACAGGCCCTCTGGGGGGTTCTGATCACACACTCAAGTTGGCAAACCAGGGGACTAGGGAGTTACTACCCTAATGGCCCCTGGAGTTGCAGGAACAGTAGAGGCTGTAGCTGACTAGGACCCTCTGAAATTCAGGAGGATTTGGCTAAAAAGTGGCAGGGGCTATTGTTGGCCATTGTTTTCCTATGTGTGACAATAAATTGTTCCTAAATATGTCATCATTTGAAAGGCTTCTGAAGACAGAAACAGAAACATTTTGAGCTTAGCAAAGAAAACAAATGGGCTGAATATTAAAAGGGGAAAGAGAAAAATTTCTACAGCAGTCATACTGAACCAGACATGAGAATCTATACCATGGCCCGGTCACAAGTCTGGGAAAGTGACTTGGTTGTGGATGAAATGGACTGTGTGGCCGGTCGGTGGCTCCAGGTGTAATCACCACTGATGTCACAGTCATTATTCTTCTACTATGGCTTTCTAGTCTCTCAGCAATAACTTTGTAATGTGACCTTTTCAATTTTTTACCCATCAGTACGGATTTTTTTTAAGTAGTGTTTTTCCATTGTTGTTGTTTTTTGTTTTTTTCTCTGAGTATAAAAATAACATGTTTATCTAGAAAATTTTTAAATACTGAGGGAAAAAAAAACCCCAAAGAATACAATAAAATTACCTTTCAGTATTCCCCAGACACAGAATTGTCCATTGTTAATATTTTAGGAGATAAACATGTGTGACTGTTTTGTAATAGATAATAGCGATGATTAATATCTAAGTAAAGTGTTGCATGCTCTTACCCCACATTGTTAGGAACATTCCCTCATGTGCTTCAGGATTCTTTGAAGATACAATTTTTAAGTACAACAGACATTTTTTATATATGTGGGAAGTGTACTCTATTTAATCAAGTTTGCTTTCTTTTTATAATCACAAATATCATTACAATGTTGGTAGATGATTGGGTCAGATGAACATTTAAATACTTTTGATTGTATTACCAAGTTACTTCCCAAATGGGTCAGATCACACTTCATACCCCTCTCAATCTAGGAGTAGAGTTGAGAGGGTCCACTTTATGTCTTGTCTACTGGGTTTTCTTTTGTGAACTGTTTATGACCTTTGCCTTTTCCCCCCATAGGAATGTTTGTCTTTATTATTGATTCCTAAGGCCTCTTTATATGTTAAGCCCTTAACGCTTTGTTACATGGAACACTGGCAGATTATTAGTCTTTTGTTTGCATTTTCTTTTTGCTTTTGGTGTGTTTTGAGCTAAACTATCTTTGCAGTTCCGTCTTTGCCTTCTGGATCCTAATATTTAAGAAGAACTCATGTATTTTCCTTTAGTTGTTTTATGTTTTATTTTTAATATTCAGCTCTGAGTTTTCCTAGCAACTTATTTTGGTACTGTGTTACAACTGCTTAGATTTTTCCACCAATGTCTAGAACTGTCTCTCCCATTCCGTGTGTTCTTTTGTGGTGTGAGTTTGCCCAGCAGCCTTCATTCCTCTTCCACCTTTGAATTTGGGTGAATCCCAGATTACTTTGGCCAATCATATATGGCCGAAGTCATACTGTGCCTGTTGCAGGAGTGGTCCTTAGTGGCCAGAGAGCGGCCTCTTCGAAGTCAGCTGCCATGCTGTTAGGAGCCCACGTGCTCTGCAGCGGCCATGTGGAGGTTCTGCCGCTGACAGCCAGCACGTGAGAAGTCTATGCAGTGCCCCCCTTCAGCTCTAGCTGACAACCGGCCACAGTGCGTGAGACCCAGAGTGAGAAGCACACTGCTGAGCCCAGTCAACCAACCCTGGCCAAATAATACAAGGTCCTAATAAATTGTTGCTTTAAAGGCCGTAGAATTTGGGGGTGGGTTGTTATGTAGCAATACATAATCAGAACATAGTGTGATAAGGACTCAGCTTTTATCCCCCCAAACAACAGAGAGTTGCTCTACTGTGGTAAACTGAACAGCCTCCTTCCCTTTGCTCATTTGTAATGCGCCATTGTGTGCTGATTATTATTAGGTATCTGAGGTCATGACCTTTTGCTTCTCTTGTGTTTCTCTCCAGTTCTGTAGCCTTCTTTCAGTGTTCACAATTTTTACTTTTGTAGCTCTATATTTATTCTTCAAAGCCTCTTGGACGGTTAGCAGAGTTCATTCTTTCAGAAGAATTTTAGAATCCGTTGTCAAGGTAGTGAATAAGGAAGGGCACATTAGCACTTCGCAATCAATCATGGTTCCTGACCTGAATGATGTTGTCTGTGGGAGTTGTTCGGCAATGTCTGGACAGACTTTAGTTTTGGATGTCACAACTGGGGGAGTGCTAGTGGCATCTAGTGGGTAGAGGCTAGAGATGCCGCTCAACACCCTACAATGTCCAGGGCACCCTCTCCCCAACACACACACACACACACACACACACACACACACACACTCAGACGCACACACATGCGAATTATCTGGCATAAAATGTCAGTAGCAAGAGGCTGAGAAACCATGCGTTAAGGTTATGAAACAGCTTAGAAAAGTCAACACACTCTATTAGTTTTTGCACCTCGGAACACGTATATGTCTATATTTATTCATGTCTTCAGAAAAAAAAGGAGTTTTCTTCATATTACCTGCTATTGCTAGGTATTTTTACCCTAAAATAATTTCCCTTTATACTTTAAAACTCATAATTGAGAATATATAAGAAATCTACTGCTTTTGCCCTATTTACTTTGTGACTTGTCACCTGATCGAATTTCCTTTTTATATATGGTGATTTTTAGTACATTCTGTTGCATTTTATAGGTAGATGGAATTCCTAAAATTTAATTTGGTAGAAGGTGTGGAGAGTGAACTCAGTATTTACTCAGGAAATGTTAGAGCTAGAAGGGACTTGGGAGGTTCCTTAATCCCTTGCCTTCTTGTAAATAATGATAGATCTGAGACCTAGAAAAGTTAGTTTACCTGCCTCATGTCACATAGCGTAACTGACTAGAGAAGAAAGAAGCACACATAAAAATAGCCTTTGGATGAGAGTATTGAAAATTCTCCTGGTTTACGTAAAAATTGAGAACCCCACACTGGGTTTTAAAGCCTTTGGGGATGTCGCAGAGCATTGGCAATGAGTTTAGGAACCTTGCCTCCTAGCCTCTTCCCGGCCTCATCTGCAGTGTCCTGGCAACCTGTCTGTGCGTTCTTCCCGGGGCAAGAACTCTGCCTCACAAAGCGTCCCCAAGTAACTTCTGCTTGCTAGAAAGTTTTTCCTTTGGGTGAGCCGTGCTCTGCCTCCTTGAGGCCAACACACTCTTTATGGGTGAATGGTGTTGGAGGAAGCAGCGTTTTCACAGCTGCTGAGGTGGCACCGACAAAGGTTTGAAGGGCAGTGGGAAAACCGTACTGGTTGGCTGACCAGTTGAGATACAGGGTTGGGAGGGTTCGAAATTCCAGTTTCCAGGTGGACAAGACCCGTGTGAACTGGGCGTCCCATAAATACTTGTCAGATTGAGTTTTATATGAAGTTTTTTGATCTTTTTCTTCTTTTTTTGGGAGGCCTTAGGTAAGAGTTCAGTCCAAGAAGGACTGAGCATCCTAACCCCAAATGCCCCTGGTCCTGCCACCTTCCAGAGGTTCTCCCTTCCTTGGGGACTTCAGCTGAGGCTCTCTCCAGCTGGGGAGGCCATGAGCAGGTCTAACTAGGAACAGAAGATTCTTGTGATTCATGACGGCAGGGTTGTGTGCCGTGGGGACTCCATCCAAACTCATGGACATAATGAAGAGCCCTTTCGTTATTTCGGACTCCTGAAGGCAGAATTTTGCCTCAGAACAAAGACAAAGACAGTAACGCCACAATGTAAAGGAACCCCCTCAGTGCATGATTGCTAACTGGACAATTGTTTTGCAATTATTATTATTCCAGAACATAATCATTGCCCTATAGCCTCGCTCATTGCTTATAAACTTTCTTTGAGATGGGAATCTTTTTAAAACTTATGCTGTCAAGTTTGATATGTTGAAATTAGATTTTCCCCCCATTCCTTAACTAGATGCTTGCTATCCCGGAGCAGCCTGAGTATTGGTCCCAGGGCACGTTTACCTGGGACAGATAGAGAGTCAGGCGCTGGTCCCACTAGAACCTGGGGCTCATCTGTGGTTCAGCTAAAACCCAAGGTTTAAGAGATTGAAGCGAACTCAAACTGGACCTCCTTTTTTTTTTTTTTAAAACTATTGAAGATAAACAATCTCATTTCTCTTTGCTCCTGAAAATTCATAGATTTTATCTGATCTGGGAGAGTGGTGTCTTTTGTATCCTCTAGGCTTGTAGACAAAGGGAAGGAGAAATCTGGGGGCGTTTGAAGACTCCGTTTTTGGACGGAAATGGGATTTCTCTTTAGGCACAGTTGTAAGGTAGGGGGTCTCTGTGTCCCTCTTCACTCCTGATCCCCTCTTCTGGGCTTACTCCTTTTCTCCTCCTACTGTTCATCTCTTCATGATTGCTCCTGTCCCAAATTCAATTCTCATTGTGTAGGAGGAGCCCTGCCATCTGCCATCGTCATTCTATTTTGAAGGCGAAAGACATTTTAAACTGCCTCAGAGGTATTTGCACCATTAAGCGTCATATATAACTGACAGTCCCATGAAAATACTAGGATACAGTAGAAAAGGAGATTAGTTAGGCACCTGACTACTGGAATTTTTGTCCTGACTCTGCCGCTAACTAGCTGTGTGTCCTGGGGATAATCACTTTCTCTCTCTGGACTTGAATTTTACTACCTGTATAATAAGGAGGTTGGAAACTATTCCTTCTTGGCATGTAAATCTATGAATTCAAAGCATGGTGGGAGCAAGGATGCATCTTTTCTCATGAAGGAAGTCCTTGAAATGATTTCATTATTTATTCTGGTTTACAGTTAGTCTTTTAGATTATGAGAGATAAAAGGTTCTCATTGTGATCTGCAAGTAGGAAAGGAAATTAACCCTTGCTAAGCATCTGGTTTTTGCCCACTAGGGGCTAGATTATTTATTATATGATCTCACCATGCTAGGCTTGACAGGGAGGTTTAGTCTAAGTGGTTTGGTCAAGTTCACACAGTTGCATAGCCACAGACCAAACTTGGCTTCCTGGCCTTGTGACTTGCCTCTGGCCTATCCCCGCTTGTCTCCATACCACTGAGCACACCCACCTATACCTCCACAGCTCTCTCCTCCTTCCGCTACTGTTTTTACTGTGGAGTGTAAGCCGAGAGCAGTAGCATGCCTACGGACAGGTGATAGCTGCTGAGACTCTGTTTTCATGTCAGTGCAGTTTTGAAAGATAAAATCTTGTGTTACTGAGGCAGAATTTTAAAGATTTTATTTATTTATTTGATATAGAATGAAAGAGAGAGAGAGCATGCACATGAGTGGGGGGGAGGGGCAGAGGGAGAGGAAGAAGCAGACTCCCCTCTGAGCAGGGAGCCCAATGTGGGGCTCGATGTGGGACTCGAGCCCAGGACCTTGGGACCATGACCTGAGCTAAAGGCAGACACTTAATTGGCTGAGCATCCCAGGCACCCCGCTGAGGCAGGATTTTTTTTTTTTTTTTTTTAGAAAAGACCCTCTTTAAAGTTATTTGTATTCCTAAGGATAGGCTGGTTTCTAGTAGAAAGGGTCCCTATGAAATGGTGGGCTGGGTAGGAGGTTGCCCCTTCGGCGTACCTCATATTTATTTCTTGTTGCACCTGACGCATTGTGTAATTGTGCTTGTCTCTGTGTGTGTGTGTGTATGTTTGCGTGTGTGCGCACACGCCTCTCATGTTCTTATTTGGTATATATCTGGTATATATCTCGATGAATGTGTGCACTCAAAACTGTTAAATGAAGAGAACATTAGTCAGTCCCTTCTGTAGTGAGATGTATGCAGGTAAGTATATTCGTATCGTGTTCCTGAAGATCACGGTCATTGTCACCATCACATCCTCCTCAGTGTCCCAACAGCCTTGTGGTCTCACCTTATTTCACCAGACACGGAGTGTGTGCTGTCATTGTCTTGCTCTGTGTTTTAGCTGCTCTTACCATACTGTTTAGCCACGGGATGAATGAGTGAACAAATGAAGTTGATGTTATCTACCCCAAATTCCTGAAAGTGAGAAGGGTCATAATAAGGACATTTAACCACTACTGTGGAGGTTAGAAGAGTGTCCCCTGTTTCTGCACACACTCATGACCCCATTTGTGGCACCCAAACAGTGCAGATTAAGGTATCATTCCTAACTGTTGCTTACATGTGGAAACCAGAGTGTGAGAGGCTGTGGGTGCTGAGTGTTCATGAGTTGGGGAAGACTCAGCATCCAGTTGTCCTGTCTCCTCCCCAGTTTAGTAGTATTTGTCCCATTGTGTAGAGGTTGATGGCTAAGAAGGGATGCACTCTTAGGCATCCTTATGTGATTTTGGAGTGGGACTAGCTGGGTTTGACTCCTCACTCCTCATTTTTCTCAAGTTACTGTGTTTTTTTGAACCTCAGATTGCCTTCTCTGTGAGATGGGGTGGTAATGATCAGAATTGTGCTCTAAGGTGAGTGGTTCTTTCAGGCAGAGTGCCACATATCCTCCGTGGTGCCAAGTAAGCCTTCCATTACTGTTAGCTCTCCTGTGTTTTTGGTGTATAGATGTATTATCATTAATAGTAGTAATAATAGCAGCAGCAAGTAAGAGTGCAAGTTCTTGGCGTGGAAATATGATCACCATGTCGATATCTAAGTAACCCCGCACCTCCGTCCTGGTGCTTCTGCGTGGCTAAGGAGAAGGGGGAGGAGAGAGGAGTGTGTTAGACTCTGTTTCCATAGAGGGCGTCACAGAAAAGGTGACCAGGCCAACAGTTCACTGCATCCATAGGGCGGAACTGTGTGTGCTGGGAGGTGTAGTCTGTCTGGTGGGGAGTGGGAGCAGGGGTGGGCCCGGATTCTGGACTGCCAAGGACCTGGGGCCTCCTGTGAGTGCTGCGAGCAAAATGATATAGTCAGATCCCATCCAGGATCTGCGATAATTAGTAAGAGTTTTCCTGAACCTCTTTTCACTATAATAAGCAAGAGGGGGGAGGGAGTGAAAGCTAAAGCGCTCTCAGTGTTCAAGTTAAATGTTAACTCCTTTGTGTAGTTAACAACTAACTTACCTTTTTCTTTTGCAAAAAGTGAAAAGAGAAGGAGAAAACACAATGCAGCAGGAATCACCTAACTTAAAAAAAAAAAAAATCCCATTTGCTTTTGTGGTTGCTTGTTTTCGAGGTAATACATACGCAGCAATTAGGAAGATGTCTGCAGACTTGAACCTCGGGCTGCAGACTCACCTTCGTGCGCTCCCCGTGTGGCTTCGGCAGGGTTCTCAGAGCCTTAGCTATTTTCGAACACATTCCTAGTTTAGCCATTAGAAAATTATGGGTTTTATTTGTATAAACTCGGCGGCTAAAACAGCACTTCCAGAAAGGTGGGTGAGCTCATCGCCGCCGTCTGAACCAGGCAAGTTAATGACCTGCCCAGTATTGTTTGTGCGGCCAGCGGCCAGCGCTGGCTGGCTGACTTCACCCGCGTTTCCACTTGAAGGGAGACATTGTTTCCTTGGCTGCATTTGTCAGATGCTTTCCTCTTCGGCACACCAGCCTTTGCTAAATGTCCTAGCTGTTCCTGAATGTGCCCGCCGGGACATTGTGAAGCCGAAGAGCCAGGTAGCTCTGCAGATCTAAGCAAAGTACTCTGCACAGCTGCCCGAGGCCCCCAGCCAGGAGAAAGGTGGCGACACCTCTCCCCCCACACCTTTACACAAGCAGACACTGGCTCTGGTGCGGAAGCTCCCCCGGGGGAGGGCGTCCGACTTCCAGCCCGTCTAAATGTCCGTGGCCAGACAGCCTGGGAACATGAACACCTTAAGCACTTGGTGATTTGCTGAGGCTTCTGATCAGTTTTCAGGAGGAACAATGGTAACGTACCATGTGGACAGAGGAGGTCGGAGGTACGTGGAGGAAGGGATCAGGGATGGTGGATCTCGTGTCTGCTGTAAGGAGTCACGGGACAGCATGACGCTGAACGTCAGGAGCTTAGGGTCCGACCTGCATCGTGTTCAGTTTGGCAGTTTGGTGAAGGAATGAGCGGCCAGAAGAGGGGACTTGCAGCGGATTTACAAACGTGAACACCGAGTGCTAGGGCAGGTGGCCAGAGAAGCGTAAGAGACAGCCGGTGGAGCACCGTTGGTGTAAGGGTGTGTTTGACGCTGAAGATGCTGTTCCGCAGACAGTCAGCGTGTAGAAAGGAAAACAATGTCGCTTCTAAAAGTCAAACTGACTGCTCTTCACAGCCACTGCCAAATAAAATCCCGGAGCACTGGCTCCGGCCTCTCTTTAAATGAGCAGTTTTTGCATTATCCTCCCCTTCCGCTGTGTTTATCTAGAGGGCTGTTTAATTTTTATTACGAGGCTAATCCCTGGATTAAAGACATAAGACATTCCATCTGTAAGTAGGAGCGTAGGTGTTTGGGGTGAATTTCTGTACTGGAGCAAAATCTAATTCACTGTGGAGGGGATTGTAACCGCAGATGCTAATTTAGAAATCTGTTTGCCAGACTCAGGTGACTTTGTAAGACTTTTATTCTTTTCCGTCTTATGCATTTGTGCACACATTCTTGGGAAGATTGCTGCGGGGTAGTGTTGCATGTCAGAGAGGAGGGAAGTTTAGTTATTAACCCCATATAGAGGGTAAAGGGGGGCAACAGGCAGGCTGTGGAATGAGGAAAAGGTCGGGTTGAAACATTTCCAAGAGGTATTTTTGTTGTTTATACTTGTTAATTATTAATATTAATTATTGATGGAAAGCGGTTTTAAGTTACATGCCACACATTGTTTAGAAATAAATTATCACATTTCTTATCTGGAACTACAGTAGATATTAAACTATTTCAAATAATCAATATATATTAATTTAGCAAGATCCTTCTTCTTCAGCGTTACAAACAAGAAGCCATGAATTTCTGGCTCATAAAGAATTTGTTTTGTGAAAATGTACTTTTCCCTCAGCTTTGGGTGGATTTTAAAGCTAAGTGAGTATGTTAAGAACTTTATTTGACCAAATCAGGTCAATAATTAGAAAGTATCTTTAGAACAAATATATATGTCATGCAATGGTACCCATACACATGGGTAATACACAAAGCTTTGTAAGTTAACACTGCCAAATTAATTGTGAGTATTGTGCTTTGTCTCAAATATTGGTGCCTTTTTAAAGATGTAGTCTATGATCATCCTAGTTTCTTGGAAATGAACTTCTAGGGAGTTTCCGTGCTTTGCGGTTTATCATATAGCTTTAAATGAAGTATTGTGTTCAAATTTCAGTGGGCAGGTATGTATGTACAGGACTGATGATAACTCTGGGAGTCAGAGCTAGTTGATGTTCATATTGTGCGTGTGAGGTGTGGGGGCAGGAGAGGGTAAGGGAGGAGAGGAGAGGGCTGAGGGCGTGGATGGTAGAGATGGAAGGTCTCTCTGACCGATTAGGAACTGATAGGGCTTGGAAACATTGCTCTCAGAGGCTGAAAAAGTCAATATTTGTACTTCTTAGGAATTGTGGGCTTTTTGACTGTTAGTAGATTCATTTCCCCCTGAGTCTTAAGTCCTGTCTGTTGGGTTTCCATTGGGCTTTACCCATTCTGATCAGTAGGCTCTACTGAATATCACAGTAGTCATGTGCGAAGGTACCGTCCTTGGCAACCCAAGGAGTTGTTCGGTTGTAGAATATAGGACACACAGTCACACGGTCTCTGGGGTTTGTTTAGTGTTTGCTAGGGTGGCCTCTGGGGGTGACCCAGATTGGTGTATATTTGCAGTAGGGGGAAGTTGTAGTAGTGGCTCGAAGACCTTACCTAAGGTGGAATAAGTAGGCTGATCCTGGATCAGTTCATTCTCTTTCCGATCTGAAAGACTTGCCCACTGACCTCATCCAGAGCTCAGTGTTTGATCTCTGTGAGCAGTTGATTCACTACTTTTGAAAGCCCCAAGCTCTGATCTCAGATTCTCTGAGAGATCTGGGAAGGTCTCTTTTACCCATAGGAAGTTTATGGCCCGTTAAACCTTGCTTTCGATGGGCTCACTTCATTTGGGAAAGAAAAATTCTGCATTTGTAGAAAATGAAGGACACTTGCCTTTTTCAAGGAAGCTGCCAGCTCTTGGTTTCTCCAGAGAGGATTACTGGTGAAGACAGTTATGAAGAGAACAAGTAACTCTTTTGAATGCAGAACATGTTCTTGCTTAAATATTTCCCAGAACAATTCTAGGGAAATATAATACAGGTAAGTTTTGTTATGTTCTCATTGTGAGTTATGTTTACGAGAAGCAAAAATAGGATTAGAATCATAGAGGAGGAAGAAAAGCTTTTTTGTACCAGTGGTTTATGTTTTGTATCACATGAATTCTAACCATTTATAAAATTATCTGGTTTCTTGCCCCTACTCATGGTTGACTTTTTTTCTTTCTTTTTCCATCTAGAGACCTTTGAATTATTTTTATTCATAAGTGAAAAATGTATTACAGCTTTATTTCCTTTTATTAATAGTTCCTTCTTGCCCTTAACCACATCTCTGACTTTTTGGCGTGTAAAGTCCAATGAGCTCATGCTTAATCATGTATAAACAACCGTCTAATTATATGGTTTTGAATTTTCATTTGACCGACTAAACAAAAATGACACAGAAAAGAGAGACCTGACAGCCTCCCTGTCTTTGGATACCTGGCCTTTCTCTCCCTCACTCTCTCTTCACGCATTTAGTAAAATGCATGTTAAAACTTATCAGAAAATCACTTTGCATTTGCCAAGACTCTGTGGCAAAGTTGTTCTTTTCAAGGCTACATGTCAAAAAAACAAATGAGTCGAGCTGAATTATATGTCTTCTTTACAAATTTCTTTCGGACTCTATTCTTTTCTCCTCTGGACGGAGGTGTTACCTCAGTTCCTTGTGCTGCTGGTGTCGGATAACATAGCAGCCAGTCTTCATGGAGCAGGATTTCTCAACCTTCATCCCTCCGCCGGCTCACCTGAGGTACAATAACAACCATCTCAGCTGCCATATTTTCCCACCCTCCCCCAAGCCGTTCTGACACATTTTTGAAAGAAGGTAGTGGGAAAATCTTTCCAAACAAAGGTGCTCACTGTGTTTAAACAGTGAAGGAAAAAGCTGTCCATTCCCTTGGTCCTAGAGTTCTGAACAAGGAGCAAAATCTCTTTTGAACCTTGAGAAGGTTTCCCCACAGGTAAGCGTGGTGTGCTTGATAGAAGACGACCAAAGAAAAGATATACCCCCCTTTTATTACTATTTTTTCCTAGATATTTCACAAGATGAGTACCTAAAAGAGTAGGTTTGTCTAACTAGTATTTAACAGCTATGAGAGAGAAGAAAGGGAATGGGATACCTGTGAAATTCTGCAAAAGTGATCTATTTTCTCACTAATTCCTGAGCCTTAAAATGTAATTTGATTTCTCAAAGTCTGTGACTCTGAAACATGCACATCTCTAAGCACTGACTGATTTTATATACTAGATGGGGTAGGTTTATTTGGATGCAGATTATATGGACTATATTTTGAGAATTTAGAGTAATCTTGCTAAGATTTATGTCTAAACAGTCATCCTCATGAAAATATTTTATTTTATTTTTAATTTTTTTTTTAGAGAGACAGCGAGAGAGCATGTGCACGCATGCTCATTTGGGGGTAGAGGGGGAAAGAGAGAGGGATAGAGAGAATCTCAAGCAGATTCCATGCTGAGTGTAGAGCCCTATATGGGGCTCGATCTCACGACCCTGAGAGCATGACCTGAGCTGCAACCAAGAGTCGGATGCTTACCTGATTGAGCCACCTAGGCTCCCCCTCAGTGAAAATATTTTAGAGATACCTTTGTAATTTACTTCACCAATACATGTACAAGAAATGTGTTTTTTTGAATTATTTCTTTTAAATCAAAATATATGAGCTTCCAAGACCCCATCTTGTTGATGAGCAAGAAATCTAATCTCAGTCATTTTTGCCTGGGGTGCCTAATGCCTTGCCAGGGTGAGACAAGATCCCAGCATCCTTGTACAGAGCAGAACATGCCAAGAGCTTTCCTGATTCATGGTCCACGGGTTCTTGCTGAGGTACCCACTGGCCAAGGCCGGAAGTTGCTGCTCTGTACATTGCTTGGGCACAGGGACCTGCTGCAGCTGGAGCGCAGACCTGGAGTCTGCCCTTTGTACATTTGTCATGCAGCCATGAGCCCCCTCTCCCCCAACACGCACACACTGCCTTCCTTGACTTTGGGCGCCCTCCCCTTCTCCTGGCTTCCTCCTCAGGGGCAATCCTCTCTGTCCCCATAGCTTTCTTAGCACCTGGATAATCTCAATGGATTTAGGGTTCTGCACAGGACTAGGAAAGAGGATACCATCAAACAGTATCTACTTTTTGGGTCTCTGAGAATAACTTCTCTCAGACAAAGGAGCACCAATTACAAATCCTAGCTCAACAAATTTTCTTGCCATATTCCTGGACTGCCAATGGGCTTCAGAGCATAGAGTCCAGAATCCACAGCCTAGAGGCACAATGAGCAGCCCTGGGGGACTTCTGGGTGTAGGAAGCTGGGTACTGTCTGGTTCTAGAAGATGGGTGACTGAATTTTTATTGTAAGAAAGTGTAATCTCCATAATCATCTGCCTTTTCTCTGGGTCTCATGCTTCTGGGCATCCCATCTGGACTTGCAGGCCCATGTAGCATATGTAACAGAAAATATTTGTCATAGAGTATGTGTCCTTTTGGACAGTTTTGAGGAATTATTGCTTGAAGGAAAACAAAGGTTAGCCTAGCAGCTTTTAATGATAACTAAGAAGTCATCTCTAATATGAAGGAGTGAATGGGATTTGCCTCTGAACCAGCTCTTAGATGCTGGAAAAAAAAGTTCATTGGTTTATATTGAGTAGTTTAGACTACACTCCCCTATGTTGAGTGTGCGTGCGTGTGTGTAGAGAAAGGAAGGCAAATTAATATTCCCACCTGTTCAGTAATGCAAGGACTAAGACTTACCAACAAGTGTAGTCACCACTGGTCCATACAGTGAGGGGTCTCACCGTTGGGAAGCTTTGCCTTTTCTCATCCCATCTTTTGGTTAACTTGGAGGGGGGAAGAGTTTAGGTAAGACATGATCTTGATTTCTGGAGAAGGGTTTGGAATCTAGTACAGGCCCTGGAATTGGAGTTTGGAATTCTGACAGGCCCTTTAACAACCTTCTTTTTTTTCCTTTATAAGGTCATTTGGGGTTGCTCTGCCTCTGCTTCTGCCCGAGTCCCAGGGCCTCAGCCCTGCACCTGAGATCATAGCAATATTTCCCTAGCTTGGTTTCCTGCCTCTAGTCTTTGCTCTGTTTCCATATGTGCGGGAAGTAGTTGGATTATCCCCCTCATAGTTCCTCACCACACCCATGCCTAAACACCTCCTATAGCATTTTTTTGTGGGGGGTGAGAAGGCTAGCCTTGGAGGTCCTATATAATCTGGTAATCCTTCAGTAAGAATGAGAATACCCAGGGCTCACAGAGTACAGCCTGTGTGCTGGGCATTATTCTCCGTGTTTTACACACATTGAGTTGTTAATTTTCCAGAAAGCATTAGGGAGATAGGTGCAAGTCCCATCTCCATTTTCCAGATTAGGAAACAGAGGCACAGAGAGTTTAAGGAACTTGCCCAAGGTCACGTGGCTGGTGACCTTGGCTGCTGGCCCTAGCATTTCCCTTCTCGCCGCTCACCCGTGCTGCTTGCACGCCACTTGCCCTCCTCCACTCTGGCCAGCCCACCCTTTGGCCGCCCTCTCCCGTGCAGCGTCAAGGGGCTCAGATGGGGTCTACTCCTCCACTGCGCCCCCTCTGGTGTGTTGTTCTTGTTCTTGTCTGGACTCCGTGCGTGCTCAGCATCATGGCGACCAAGTTTAAGATCAGGTGTTTCTTAATTGTTCCACGTGTTGCTTAAAATTCTCTCCAGCTGGTGAGAAGCTCTTTGTGGGGAAACCCAATGGCCTGAGGCTCCACTGGCAGCACGGCACCAAGCCCACAGAGCGTGCTCGATCAATGCATCCTGACCAAGGGGGACAGAGGCAGTGTCCTCCCATTAAAGTGTGCACCCCCCCTCCTCTGCTCCCAGCCTTTCTTACTGTTTATGGAAATCCTATCTTTATAGAGCCCATGTAAGAATTGCATCTGGAACCCCTTCACGTTTGCAGATCACTCCCCTGCTTTAAACCTGGGAACTCAGATGGTAAGCAAGCATCATCTGGCCGGTCGGTGGGTCCGCACGCCTCGGAGCACACACTCTGGCTCGGATCAGAGCCGCGGTACACAACCCGCCAGCGAGCAGCCCCTCCCGGCCTGCTCGAGCCTCTGCTGCTGCTTCCTCCTTTCCGAGCCCTGATTTGCTTATTGAAACAATAGATCTACTCTCTTCCCATGGGACTTTTCGAAAATTTGTCCAGGGAAAAGCAGTAAAATGTGCTTACATTTCCTCTTCGGTTTTCTAGGCTAATTGTTGGTGAACTTTGTTTAACACTCTTGCTAAACTGAGAGTCTCTGTGGAGCGGAGCAGCTTTCAGTTAACTTGGCAAATCATTACAAGGGAGAACAGAAGGGTCAGCATAAGCACTCTGTACTAATTAGTTGATAATTGATGTACAATAGCTGACTGATGGGACTTGGGCATATAAACTTGGGGAATGTTGTTTAATATATCTTTACATCTTTATGAGGTGGTTTGGAGCGGTGTATTAATAACATCTTATCAGGAGTGCCCGGCGGTGGGGAGATGGATTGAGGCTTCATGTCCAGGAATCCAGGGCACTAAGTGGTACAGAAGGGAATATGATATTTTTTAATCTCTCGGGGTATAAATACGATTCCATTTAATTCAGGGATCAAATGAAATGAGTAATGCTAACAATTCCATACTTGGGGGCCAACATTCCTGAATGCTGACTAAGGTTAGCAGAGCGTTGGTGTGAAAGTTACATCCTTTGTGGGGTAAGTAAGCTCGATAGGTGCCAGCTGCACTCCAAAGGGCAGAGTGGTAGGAGAAATGCACAACTCGTGGGAATCTTCATTAATCTGGATTCAGCTTTGGCCTGTTCATTGGCTGGGACGGGGTAACTCACTTTAGAACAGAGTCATGAAAGTAGGCTTTAGGGAATCCCCCCTCCTTTTAAAATGTGATCGCCTGAATCCTTACCTCCCAGTTATGAAATCTCCAGCCTTACTCTAGCTTGCTCCCATAACTGCCACCTTCTGCATTCTGTCGTTTGCCAGCACGTGGCTCGCTTCTGGTTCATGTGCTCCTGCAGCTTTTGTCTCTGAGTCCTCCAGATGAGTCTTGGGACAGCGAGGCTTCTGGCAGGCCACAGCACTACCCCGGCCCAGGGTCCAGGTGCGTGGCAGCGGGTCGGGGGCACCAACGTCATCGGGCTTCGTTGGTTTGAGATGGAGCCTGCGAATTTGCAGTTTTGAAAAGCTTCCCTGGTAGCAATGATAGGCAACGAGGTGTGGAGCTGTTGGGGAACACATACCATCCAGGTGGCCCACCGTCCGTCTGCTTCTTTCTCATGGCAAGACAGAGCTGCCTCCTGCAGGCAGCCCGGACTTCTCTTCCTTTCGCCCCGATACATGCCATGCCTGAGCCCTTCTGTTTCCATGACTACCATCTCCTTCTTGTTCATGTGCTCATTCTTCCTTCATTTCTAGCTCGTTGTTTTCCAAAGACTGTTTTTGAATATCAGTCTTGGGTGAGCTCACAGGGAAAGAAAAAAAAATATTGCATATTATTTGCTCCTCTGGGAGTTATATGCGTTTGCATGTTTAAAGGCTCTGAAAGTGAAGGCTCTGTAATATAAAGATGTAGTTTACCTTCAATGTGTTAGGGTTTCCCAAAGCTGTTTGACTGTGGATCTCTCCATGACCTTGCCTTATGTTTCCGTTGAATACCCTTGGACTTCCTGAAGAACTTTGGGAAATGCCTTTGTGGTTAAAATTATTATTCTTCACGGAACTGTCTGGTACTTGGATTTTTATCCCGTCTCTGAATGCCTGTTTCTAGGATTCAGTTTCGTGCTTAATCCTACACCGGCCCTTGTCATTATCTGATTGTTCCTAGGTGTGCGTGCTTTGTCTCTACAGATTGTAAGTTCCTTGGGGGCAGGATGCTCTATCAGTGTTCCTTACCTCCCACAGGTCTTGTGCAGTTTTGAGCATTTGTAACATTTGCTGAATTGAAATGCTTTACGCCTGAATAGAAAACCAGTCATGTCATTCTGATTCTCACCATTTGGTGTTCTTAGCCATTTACCCATGCCTTGATGTATTTCAGAGTAACACTCTACACACTCACATATAGTCATTAAGTTGTCACTACTGTATCTCAGCAGTGAAACGTTACCAATTTGACAAAACACGGCATAGCAAGCTGAGTATGTTTAGTATGCAAGAATTTCTTATTTCTAGTTTTAGGGAGGCATATGAATGAAGGCTGGAGAGAATCTAAGAATAAGGTAGAATGGCAATGAGGAAAAAGGGAGGCCTGAAGCCTGGGGCCTATCTAGAGAAGGACAAGTCTATTGTGTGTTGAGGAGAAGGTCTTAGAAAGGGAAGTGTCAGCCTTTGGTCCCTGGTCACTCTGGAGAAAAAAAGGTGCTATAGACAATATCAGAAAGTACCAGAAATAAGTGCTTTAAAATAAAATATAATTAAAACTTACAGTGTATTTATTAAGTGCCAAACCACTAAACATATGGCTTACGTTAGATCTTTTAACCCTCAAAACAACTCATGAGGTGTGCACTAGTATTAATCCCATTTAAAGATCAGGACAATGAGGCACAGAGAGGTTAAGTAACTTGTCTAAGGTCACATGGCCAGTCCATGGTGGAGCTGGGGAGCTCACCCATGCTCATAACTGTTGTGCCTATTTGCACTTGTTTTTTTTTTTTTCCTTTTCTGTTTTTCTACTTTTCTATTTGCATTCAGTGTCCTGATATGCGGTGACTTACTAATCTACCTCAGCATGAGTCTTAAAACCTTTCCTTGAAATGCATGATCCTGGACTTGCTCCACAGGCTGTTCTTGGGATAATTGGTAATATTTGAATATTTGAATAACAATGGTATATTACATGCCATTATTATGTCCTTGCTAAATGTCTTGAATTTGACAATTTTGCCATGGTTTTATGTATTTAGGAGTGAAGGACAGACATCTATGACTTATTCTTAAATGGTTCAACAAATTAGTAATAATACAGTAAGCTTATATAGAAGGGATATGGACAGATAAAGAGGTAAATACAATTTATTAATAGACAAAACAGTTTATTGTCCTGTTCTTGCAACTTTTCTATAGTTTTGAAATTTTTTTAAAGATTTTATATATTTATTAGAGAGAGAGAGAGAGGTAGTGAGAGAGAATACAAGCAGCAGGGAGGGGCAGAGGGAGACGTAGACTTCCCATTGAGCAAGGAGCCCAACTCGGGACTCAATCCCAGGAACCAGAGATCATGACCTGAGCCGAAGGCAGACGCTTAACTGACTGAGCCATCCACGTCCCCCTATAGTTTTGCAATGTTTTAAAGTGAAAGGCTGGGAAGGAAACCCAGATCCTTAGAGGTGGTAAGACATTATACAGTTGGTATATGGTGTATTGGTAGTGTATGGTGGTGCATGTCATATTGGTAGTGTATGGTGGTGAGGCGCGTACTAATATATACTTACTCTTCTAATCCTCCTTAACAACCCTATGAGTTAGGCACTACTACTGTCCCCATTTTAGGGATAGGACACTGAGGCACAGAGACTTTAAAGACACAGCCAGTGAGTTGGGGAGGCAGGACTCAGATCCTGATGTGTATTATTATTTCTGTCTCCATAATACCCTGGATTTGTGTTAGGTTGAACCATAGAGAAATAGCTTTTATTTGGTCATGTTTGAACTACAAGGAAAGCCACCTCCCGTGATCCGCTCTAGCAGCAGGGATCACCTCTTCTTTAAGGAACAGTTGGTTTGGTGTCCATCTTTGTAGCCAGAATAAGGGCTCCATGGGGCCCGAAACTCTGTCCATCTGTCTCCAGGAACTCCTTGGCTTATGGTTGGCCTTTGGTAAGTATCAGTTGAATGAATAGTAACAGCCAAAGAAACTGTGATTAGTTCTCCCAAACTCCCTCCCATGTATATGCCATTTCTGTCCCCTCCTCCCCATATCCGTGTCATTTTTAGAGGAACCAGTGGATAACCACAAACCCTTCTGAGGGATGTAGCCTCAGCAGGGGTAACTGCGACACAAACAACTGTTTGACTTCAAGAGAACACTTTTAACTAATGAAGATGTTAATTAAAAGCATGCCCCTGCTAGGATGACCTCTCAGTTCAGAAACTCAGAAAGGCACTGCATTTGTACTCCCCACCAGCACGCAGTGATCTTGGCTGGAATGTACGTAGTACTCAGAAGGCCATCTACTCGGATCCTGGTTTTAGCAGTAAACACATTTTTAAAAAACATCATGCAGCCTCTAAAAATAAGCTGTATTTCAAAACGAAAACCGGCACATAAGTAGTTGGCACATCTGGTAGACAGAAAAGCTGTATGGTTTGTTTTCAGGGAATGACAAGCCAAGGAACATTCAAACTTGGCCAGTTGAAAACTTTTCTTCTATCTGTGGTGACACCTGGTTTTAAAAAAAGTTGGCTTGAGCCTTGAAGCAGAGAGAATATTGGAAGCGTGTAGAGAATTAAATAGTATCATTTACTATCTTGTTTTGTGCAAAGAATTATAAGGAACTGTTTTCTTCTTCAGGAAAGAGAGTGGAACAAAAAAGCAGCGAGGGCATGAGCAGTGATAGTAAGAGTCCCGACAATAACATCTGACATCTGTTGAGTACCTAGTACATGGTGGAAGGTGTGCTCTAGAGTCCTTCATGTGTCCAATGAATACGAGATGCACAGTAATTTTAAGTGGCAATGTTATTTTTACTCCCACTTTACAGGTGGGAAGGCATACAGATGCTTCAGTAATTGCTGGAGTCACAGGACCAGCACGAGTGCAGGGGGGCGGCCCCAAGACAGGCCATCTCCAGGGCCCAGAGCCCAGAGCCCAGACCCCAGAGCACAGCGTGGTTCTGAGCAGTCTGGTGGTGGCCATTGCATTTGACACTATAAAAACAACATTGGCGTTTGATGGTTGCATTCGGCACCACTGGGTCTTGGTCAAGCTATTCTTTGCCTCCACTTGTGAGACAGATGATGCCATTTTCCAGAACATTCTCACAGCTGGGCCACAAACATTACTTGTTTCCCATAAACTTATAGTTCACCCTCGTGCTTCAAGGGTGCCATTTATGATATCTTTCAGAAGCTGTCATTCCTCTGTGGTTACAGGAGGTTCATGGTGGCTAGTGGATTTGGGATAGGAGGTGGAGGAGCCAAAGCGACAGGGATACTGGGAAAGGGAGGATCAGGGTCTCCGTATTCCAGAGTGGGAAGATCGTCAGAATGTGTGAATCTGGCTAGAGAGTTACACAGGCAGCCTTGGCCAGCATACAGTTCTCGCCCAGGAAGATGGGTTTGTACGGATGTTCCCCATGGGGCTTCATCTTCAGTTCTGATCGAGTTCCAGGTACTGTGGGGGAGCATCAAGGGACTGGCTTAGTTGGAGTTTGTTTTTGAAAACCAGCGCCATTTTAGAAAAACAAACCAGGAGGGTTTCAGTGGAAATAACGTGTGAGTATTTAATATTCATGTACAACTGTCTTTTATTTTCATTCATTCATTAAAATTTTTGTTCATTGATGTATAATTGACATGTAACATTCTAATAGTTTCAGGTGTGCAACATAGTGATTCACTTTTTATAGGCACTGTGAAATGATCAGTACAGTAAGGCCACTGGCCACTGGTCTCCACACACAGTCACACACATTGTTTTCTTTCTCTTTCTCGTGATGAGGACTTTTCAGATTTACTTCCTTAATAACTTGCAGTATGCAATACTGTATTACTAACTACAGTCACTGTGCTGTCCATTACATGCCCAGGACTTAATGTATTTTATAACTGGGAACTGTAGGTCCCCTTGAATGGCCCTCTCCCTGGAGCCACTAATCTGTTCTCTGTATCCACATTCACTCATTCTGAACTTCATCGGCAGACTTGTGTGTGTACGTGGTACAGGCCCTGGGCTAGGTGCCGAGGAAGCAGAGCTGCCTCAGACAAGGTCTTTGTCTTCAAATGTGATAAAACATAAGAGGAGAACGTGGCAGACATGTAAACGTGAGAGTTCCCTAACGGTGCTGAGGCAGATGTGTTATGAGAGATGGGGGCTTGGGGCGCGGACAAAAGGAGGACATGGTCACATCTGCCCAGCTGGCAGTGGGGGAGGGGCAGCCGAAGAGGAGGTGACCTTTGAGTCAAGAGTGTGAAGATGAAGAGGAGCTCAGTAGTTGGACAAGTTAGGGGAAGGGTGTTCCAGGCAGAGAGGAGAGCATGAACAAGATGAGGGTTAAGTGAAAAGTTTCAACAATCATACTTGTATTTAATGATTCTAAGGTGTGCATATTTCCATGTCAAAATATCTCTAAAATCTTGATACCATGCACTAGGTTCATCAGCCGTGCATGTTCTTACCGGCACATAAAAGAATACCAGGCCTTACGATATATGGCAGGCACCTCAGCTTCGAGGAAAGAAAGTATCAGTGTGCTTTGTCATCAGGTGGCATTTCTTAGTTGTGCTGTTCCAGCTGTTAGCATGTATTTGTTTTAAAGGCAGATATAAGTACCTTTTTATTGGGAAGGAATCAGGCATTAAATGACAGACAAGTAGATGATATTGAGTTTGACAAACTACCTGACATCTGATGTTGCTTTTCATAGTGTGGCTGGTAGTGATGGAACGTGGGGAGGCGATTCAAGTGTCTCACATACTGGACTAGACTCCAAGCCATCACATTACCTCTTTCCAAGGTAGAAAAGGGAGTTTGAAAGGCAAATGGCAGGTAGCTTGTTGGAACTTACAAAGATACTAAATTTATGATCATTGCGTAAAAACGTGCCCACTACTTTTGGTGTCAAGATGGAGAACTGAAGGCACAGTGTTCTGTGAGTTATGAAAGCAGAGAGACTATCTATGATTGGTTTCTCAAGGCACAAGAAGATGCATCAGATTGAAGGGGCAGAGAGAGGGGTTGAAGGGCAGGTTCTGAAAAAAAAAAATGTCTGAAAAAAAAAATCGGAGAGAAATTTCTGTTGGAACTAATGATTTTGGCAAGAACCCAAGGAAGAAACTAAGCATCCAGTACCTAAACTTAAACACGCAGGCACCATGAAAATACACCCTACTAGAATCCATTTCTGCGCTGTCATTGAATCCCTGTGTGGCCTTGGGCAAGTGAATTACCACTGGGATTTCCCAGAGGGCTGGACTAAAAAAGCAGGTTCCTGCCAGCTAAAAACTGCAACTCTCTCAGCATTTTTGAGATGTGGTTTCATTGATGAGAGGATGGTGATTGCTCTAAGGTCTTGTTTATCCTTTAGTTCTGTGGGCTCTTGGAAGAGAGTGTTACAAAAGATGACAAAGTCATTTTTTTGGCTATTGATTTAATTTCTGGAAAAACAAAATAGGAACTTATGTCCCCTAGGGCTAAGGAAAGTTACGGTGATGATTTTCCACTTACTTTGATCCCAAATATATCAATGAGAAATATGGGGAATTTGATGAGAAAATTTTAGAGTCTAATTTGTTAAAATCTGACATCATATTTATTTTTGTTTGGAATGGGAACACAGTGTACAGTCACTGAGACTTGACCAGGTAGTTTGCAAAAAATGTTTGAGAAAGGACATCCATATGAAAAGAATGTCTAGAATGATTCAACCAGTATTATTATTATTTTTTTTTTATAAATGAGTCATGGCCGTGTTTGACTTTCTCCTCTATGCTTTTCACTTCTCCGTAATGACACAGATTTTTGTGGGTTTCTTTTTTTTCTTTCTTCTTTGGGTATATACCACATTTTACTACATTTGAAGATTGTTACTAATGAAATGATAAATCTATGTTGAATTTGGTTACCATGCAGCTTTTAGAATAAGTGTTTTATTTATGGCTCTTTCATCCTGTTTTTTTTTTGTTGTTGTTTTTTTTTTTAATGACATCCCAATGACAGTGTATTGGGATGAAGAGGAGATATCAAGATTGAAGATTGAAAAATCTCAGCCAGACTTTATCCCTTTAAAGAGACTTTTTGGAAGGCCAGAATTGGAAGGAAGTAAACCAGTTAAATAAGTGTTATTTGGCCATGTCAACTTTCCTTGGTGGGCAATTCAAGATATTAGCTATTCTAGAAGAAACTTCTAGATATAAGTAATCCCATCTACTTACTACCTTGACTCTTTAGGTAGGGAGATGATAAAATATGATTCTTCATAACTGGTACTTCTACATAGAAGGAGCAAAATGTAAGCACATTTTGTATGAATGGTGATTATCGAAGGGTTTTTATTATAGCAATGGCTTTTTCATTGGAAATACAGAAAGCTTTGGGTATCACTAACACTAAAAATGAAGAAAAAGGTGATCCAAGGACTGTCTTGAAAGAGGAGTCCTGATAGAATTGGGCTCATGTGTGTATTTACTGATTTCTGATGTAAGGGACATGAAAGCTAACCTGATTCATTTGTTTTTAGGGGCTCTTGGCTTTGGGCCTCAGTGCAAGTCCATTGGAAAAGTCAGCTGCAACAATCTAGTGGTCACCAGCAGTCCCATGATGGTTCAGCGACTGGGACCCAATTCACCTCCAGCAAGCCAGGTCTCTACAGCATGCAACCAGATCAGTCCTAGCTTACAGAGGGCAATGAATGCTGCCAGCCTGCATATACCTCCTTCAGATACCAGGTCTCATGTTACTTTTTTTTTCTCCCTTCCTGTGGTATAATCACACCCCACGTGTGTTTTCCCTTCCCTTCCTTAACACATGCATACACAACACACAACACACACACGTACACACACACACACATACCTGCTCCAGCAACTCTTTCAATTTGAGATTTGTAGGGTAACGTGTATAAAAATAAAGTATGTGTCATTATATCCTCTTAATTGGGAAGAATGGCTTCCTCCCAGCTGTCTTGTAGTGTGAGTGTAGTCAATGCCCAGTTTGAGACTTTTGGGACTTTGTGACAAAAGCCCAGTGTGTAAACGTGGCACTTTGGTGAGGCTAGAGAATTGTGATGGGCCATGTACATCTCTTACCTGCTCATTTTCTAGGGTAGGGGTTGCAGTGTCCCCAGGCTGCTTTACCATCTGTTTTGTCTGTCCATCTATCCACCCGGATATCTATTAAGTACCTACTGTCTGCACAATATAATAGTTGAAGTTTAGGGAGATGGTAGAAAAAGTAAAGAGAGAACTCATGAATTTTGAGACTTCATGATGTGTCTGGGAAGACACACTTTCATGCATGAGTTACATAGCATTTCAACATAATGTCTGATTAGGTGCCAGAATAAGGGGGTCCAATAAATGCGGTGTGTCATTCCGTATGGGAGAGAATTGAATGGGAAAGGGAAATCACCCTTTCAGACACATTTTTATATCTCTCAAGGTTGATATTATAGGGGACATAAAACCAAAACACTGTGCAATGTATAAGGTCCATTTCCATGTTTGAAATGAATTATTTCATCTTATAAGTAGCCTTCTTGGGGAAAGAGTTTTTACCTCTTAGTCCTGCCTCTGCTCTAGCTATGCATTTGCAAAGGAATCGGACTCTATGGGCTTCTGCTTCCTCTTCTTGGAGGCTGGCATCTGCTGAGGTGTCTCACAGTTGTGGGGTCCCATGTCTTCTCCTGACCTTTCTCCTCTTCCTCCTGTATCCTTTTCCTTCTTGTATCTCTGCCCTGTCCTCCCAACCACTACTTGAGACTCAGAAATCAGAAAGCATCCTGGATCCTTTTTTTTTTTTTCAATGCCAGTTTTTTCATGAGATGGAAACTTGTTTTTCACCTAAGAATTTTTGTGATGGAAGCTGCTGCTGTCATTTTCCCATTGATGATTATGCCTTGAGGGACTCCTCAGACTTGCTGAGTGTTGCATGTAAAATTAACTGTACTCGGGTGGTAGGTGTCATTGGAAAGCCTTCAGCTTCCTGTCTGTGGCAAGTCCAGCCCATGCCTTGAAGGCAGAGAGTCATAATTAACGGAGAAAGTGGCGGTAGGTAGGGCGTGCGCTCCCCCAGCCACGTGCCTTATGCAATTCCTTTCATGTGTCGGCCAGAGAAGGGTCATTATCTCAATGTTTTCTGGCATATTTGATTCCTTAGCATAATTTTATATCCTTAAAGGACAGCATCTTAAAGATGCACTGACGTGTGTTTTTGTCTGTGTATTCTTTGAGTACTCCTATGGAAATAATTCTTTGGCAGGATGAGCAAAGAAACAGGAGTTGGGAGGTCGGGTGGCTTGGTGAAGTATGGAAATTACTTTTAGCAATCTGGGAAGGTTGCATTTATTTGTGATCCTTAAATTGGTTTGTGTGTTCCATCAGGAGAAAGAAGCGTAGGAGGCAACAGTTCAGCTTAAGGGCATTTTGCTGTCTAAAGATAAAGAGAAGACAGAGAGAGGAATCATCTCTGTGTGTTTTCCACTGGAGACATGCCAGAGGAAGTGGCTTGGGAGGGGGCATGAGCTGTACGCTGTGAGTGATGGCTGTCCTCTAGAAAGCTGT
The DNA here is from genome assembly GCF_010015895.1 of Lontra canadensis. Classification (NCBI taxonomy): domain Eukaryota; kingdom Metazoa; phylum Chordata; class Mammalia; order Carnivora; family Mustelidae; genus Lontra; species Lontra canadensis. The sequence goes on from NW_022631025.1 coordinate 5,681,907, forward strand.
AAGATTTATTGTTTTTTCCTGGTTATCTATGTACTTGTTATTCATTGTAGAAAATATGGAAAGTATGGAAGAGCACGCGGTAGTGGATGGTTGTCACCCTGAACGTTACCACCCATAGGCAACCAGGTGACCGATTTGGATACATTCCCTTCCCGTTACACACAAATGCATTCACAATAAGCACAGGTTTTCCTTTTCACCAAATTGACCTATAATTACTGACATCGTGTTATAATTACCACTTTTTTTAATTTAATAAAAACACCTTCTTCTGTAGTGAAAACCTTCTTCAGTATAGTATAATGGCTTCTTCCTGCCCCAGATTCCATTTTATTAAAAAAAAACCCCTAATTTTTATTTTAAAAATTTAATTTTAAAAATTGCATTTGGAGTTGTCTAGTTGTGTGGCTTTTGCTCTGTATTCCAAATTGCACTGTAGCAAAGATCTACCCACTGATACACTCACCAGTCGTCTGACAGTTCCTGTTTCCTTATTACATACTAGGAACTAGTATGATACCTTTTGGCAATTTGATGTACAAATTGTTACTTTATCTTAATTTGAGTTTTCTTAATTATTGATAATATTGAGTAGTCTCCATAGATTTACTGTTTGTATTTCTTCTTTTGACATCCTTTGACTGTCTCCTAAAGTGCTCACTTTGGAAGAAGCACTCTTCTGTAGCTTCACTGGGTCCTGTTTAATGCGGTGATGCACTGATGCTGTAGGTTTGCCCTTATTAGCTTCCCAGCCATTTCTGACTAGCCCCATTTGATGACACATGCAGACTATACCTTACCTTCTTGAAGATCCAGAAGCCATTCTTGATTTAGGCATTGCCAAAACTCTGTAATACAGAGGCCATGGTATGTATGTACCCTCAAGTGACAAGTACTGATATGATAACATCACACAGTGGTTTCACATACCATACAGTAGAAGTTGGGCAACAGAAGAGATTGGATGCCACTGGCACGGGTTTTGTAGGTTTGGCCATCCTGGTGCTTTCACATATGTTGTGATTCAACCTCTTAGGATCTAATATTCATAAACCAGCTGCAGATATTACCTCTGTTTTATAGATGATGGACCAAGGCAAATGCTTTGCCTAGTGTCACTTAGCTTGTCATTTACAAAGTGCAGGCATCAATCTAATAATGTCATTCTGGATCTCAAAAAACACCACATTTTTCTCTCCTAAACCAGACATTCTTAGAGGTGATTTCTGGTGGTAGACTTTCTTAGGGTTTCCTTTTGGGTTGGAGTAGGCCTGCAAAGCTCAGAGGAGGCCAACGGGGCTGAGAATGGCCTCTGGGACCTCTGGAAGTTCTAATGCTTTACAAAGTCATACTGTCTTCAGATGCAGTGCTACCTCTGGGGGATTTGCCCCCACACAGAGATGAGAACTTGCAGATAGCCTAGGACTAGTCTTTCCTGTGAAAGATAATAGTAGATAATACATATTCTCTTGAGGATCAGTTTGAGGAATTCCATGTGATCCATAAGTGAGTATTTCTTTTGAACGTGGCATTGAACCAAGCAATCAGTCTTGGTCATCATGTCCCTCATGGCGCCATGAGAGTCACTGAGATCTTGCCTCACTAGTCACCTTATCCTGTTTCCCGGACAGTGTAGGAGTTTTTCATATTGGTTGTGCTTGGTTTGAGCTATATCTCTTTCCTTTGCTATAGATCCAAATTAACCAGTCACTAGAAATAACATCCTTGGGAGCAGATGAACATACGGAAATGGAGATAGTCTTGTCTGTTTGTCCGTCTCTTTCCCAGAGGCCTGGCATGTGCAGCAGCAGGGGCTGTAGGAGAGAGTCCCTGGGAACTTTTAAGTCATTCAGCACATTGTCACAGAGAGAGAGTAGAAAACATGGGTTCTAAGCACAGCTTGTGTGACTTCAGTCTGTTAAACAGGCAGAGCATTATGGATCACATTTGGGGTGTGATGTGGGGAGAACAACACAGGACCTATGGGATCTAGTGAGGTGACAGCCTGTCCAGGGTGTGTGTGTGTGGGAGGGTGTCAGTGGGGGGAAGTCACAGAACCTCAGTTCTATTCTCTGTAGAGGTTATTTTAAAAATTGATTTTCCTTACCTCACTGTGTGTATCGCTGTGTCAAATGCGATCACGTGTATGGAAAATGCCTTATAAGCTACAAATGATGGCTGTTTGTCATTATATTGATTATTCACCTTCACTTAATAAACAATTTTTGGAAACTTATTATATTTCTCATACTCTGGTGGGTACCATGGAGATAAAAACAATCCCTTCTGTTGAAGGGCTTTGAATTTCTCTCAGGAAGATCACACAGATGCCAGCAGTGTGCTGCATTTGAGGCACAGTACTGACAGTACACACCTGCTTTGGAAAGAGGATGCTTCTGAGACCTGGTGTATGTGGGGAAGGTTTTAGTGATTAGAACTTCGAAAGATGGAAAGTTGGGGGTCATAGCACACAAGGGAGATCGTGGCTGGGCAAAGGCCATTTGTTGGAAGTTATGGTCGTGTTAGATGTTTGAGAGTTCTCTCTTCATATTATTGCTGTCATGAAGAGAAGATAGGATTTACTTTCTGAAAGTGTATGGTAACTGTCTTAGAAGACACATGTCTGAGGAGTTACGGGAACGTGTCAGTGTGGGGTTATGATCAGATTTAAATCAAGCCATAGTTAGATGTAATTGGGGAAAAATAAGAAATATCTCTCAACAATAGAACAGATGAACATGTTGCACTCTAGGCTGCCCTCAAACTAAATAATATAATTTCACATGCAGAGTATATGCAGGCGGATAGAATACTTTCTGCCTGAAATTCACCACTCAAAAATCTGAAATGCTCCAGTATGACAGTGGCCGGACAAATGTACCGTTTGGGAACGTTCTATAAACCTTCTCAACCTCAGGGTGTAAAGCAAAGTCAGTTGTCTCTGCCTCATATATGACACGACTACTGATTTGGCTTGGGTCAGAAAGCAATTCCTAAATCTCCCTGGGGAAGGGACCAAAAGGCCCTTGACATCCAATCACCAGGAGCCTTCAGCTGAGCTCTGCAGGGACGGCTGCCTGCTGTGGGTGTGCTGGGAAAATAATTGGAAATATCCACAGGGAATTAAAAAACAGATGGTTCAGGAACCACTTTGGGGCTTGCAAAACGACCTCAGCCCTAATATAAGAATGGGGACAGTGACAAATCTGTGTCAAGGGCAACTGGACGTAAATTCTTGCTGTGTTTGTCATTGGTAAACATTACTTCACTCGGTGGAAACATCAGATTGGTAATGGTGTTATCTATCCCCTTATACTGTGCATTTGAGAGTTGAGATGTTTTCTGAAATCTTGTGCTTATAGGAAACAGTGTTCCCGACTTCCATTTTGTGAGAGGGAGTAAGAGGAACAGATGGGACAAGAATGGTTCTCTTTTCCCCCATTCCCTTGCAACAGGTTTCTGAATAACAGCTGGAGGGAGTGAATGAGTTCATTCCTGGGAAGATAGACATTCTGTTTAGTATTTTGTTTTGGTTAATTAATTAATTTATTTTTTGGTTGGAAAAAAAGATCTCTGTAGAAAGCCAGTGCAGGTACATATGGGTAAACTGGGTTTTTCTGATCCACACCATGTCTGAGTTGGGAAATGGAGCGAATGATAGCTAGCCTTTTTGTGACAGATTTACATCCAAGGGATGTAGCTTTTCCTTTCAGTGATTTTTAAGGCAATGACGTCATAGTAAAGCAAGGTGAGTTTTAAAGTGTTCAGACTACATCACAGGCCATTTTGATGTGCAAGTAAATCTTGGGTATGCAGGTAAATGTGGGACATGCTTTGTACAGGGTATGGAGAACAGGAGACAAATCACTGCAAAAGTGAACTCCTGAAAGGGAAAGATCTCTTCTTGGTCCAGAGCTGTTCTGATTCAGTGCAAGAACACGAGGAAAACCCCAGACTAGCAAGTGTAATTAAACCCTGCAATGCCCAAACATATTATGCCCCATATGCCTTGATCTCAGGCTGTCATTCTCTTCTGTATCATAGCTCTCTTTCGTATGTATTTTTTCATTTCCTGGGGTGATTTGATGCTATGACTGAGTGCTGACTGAGTTACTATCTTTCAAAGAAATCTTTAGAATTCCTTATCATCAGTGAAATGAAGTTGTGAATTTATTACTGGATCCCCTAGATGACCCTTTGACTTGGAGGATGTACTTTTTTTCAAATTAAGCATTGGTTTATGTTTTACTTAACTGAATAGATTTTGCTCAAAGGCTGAAGCTCTGTTTAGACTTGTAGCCCCTGCAATGCCTATTCGTGATACGCTGTATACCATAAGCACTTACTAAATACTTGCTTATTCACTTTGCCATGACGGGCGTTGATAATTACTCCCCGGTCTCTAATTCTTCCCCCTCAACGTTAAAAAAAGATATTTAAAAATAAAGCAAGGACTATTTATTATCATTAAAGTATTAAGATTATTTATAACAATAGATCTTTTGTTTTATTATTCCAGTGAGCATTAGCCCTATTGTCCCTCTTGGTAAAATGTTATTTACCTGGAACTAAAAGCCTTGGGTTTTATCTTAGCCAAAGAATGTGTGTTTAGCCGAGAATGTAATTAGGGGAAATACTTAAGGGATTGTCAATGCAGTGTTCTTTTAGCTCTTAAGCAATCCATATCCTGCTAAAATGTTTGTCTTTTTTTCTTTCTCCCCCTCCCTCTGGCTGCTGTTCCAGGTCCCTTATTTCTCGTGAGTCTTTAGCGTCCACGACTTTGAGTCTGACAGAAAGTCAGTCAGCCTTGAGTGTGAAGCAAGAGTGGTCTCATGGCTACAGGGCTCTCCCGTCGCTGTCCTCCAACTACAGCTCCCAGAACGGCATTGATCTAGGGGACCTCATTAGCCTTCCTCCTGGGACAGCCATGTCCAGCAATAGCATCTCTAACTCGTTGCCGTCCTACCTTTTCAGCATGGAAACCAGCCATTCTCCTTACCCTAGTCCCCGGCACTCATCGGCCAGGTCCCACTCAGCCCGCTCCAAGAAGAGAGCGCTGTCTTTGTCCCCACTGTCCGATGGCATTGGGATAGACTTCAATACCATCATCCGCACGTCGCCCACGTCATTGGTTGCCTACATCAATGGGTCGAGGGCCTCTCCGGCCAACATGTCCCCCCAGCCCGAGGTCTATGGACACTTCCTGGGGGTGCGTGGTAGCTGCATCCCCCAGCCGTGCTCGGTGCCAAGCAGCCAGAAGGGCGTGCGGGTGGCCAGCGGTGGCCTGGCTCTCCCGGCCTACGATGAGGACAGTGTGCTGGAGTATGAGCGCATGCAGCAGCTGGAGCACGGAGGCCTCCAGCCAGGGCTGGTCAACAACATGGTGGTGCAGCACGGCCTGCCCAACCCCGACAGCCAGCCAGGGGGCCTGCTGAAGACGGAGCGCCTGGATGATTTCCCGGGCGGCGCCCTGGATCTGCCCCATGAACCCCCTCTGCCTCCTCTGCCCCCACCTCCCCAGGGCCCACCGCCCCCCTACCACTCTCACCCCCATCTGCACCACCAGGAGCTGGTAGCCCGTGGCCAGCCTCTGGCCCTTCCCCAGGCTGCCTTGGAGGAAGACGGGGAGATGGAGGACATTGGGGGCAAACACTGCTGTCGCTGGATCGATTGCAGCGCCTTGTACGACCAGCAGGAGGAACTGGTGCGGCACATCGAGAAGGTTCACATAGACCAGCGCAAAGGTGAAGACTTCACTTGCTTCTGGGCCGGCTGTCCTCGAAGGTACAAGCCGTTCAACGCCCGGTATAAACTGCTCATCCACATGCGAGTCCACTCCGGGGAGAAGCCCAACAAGTGCACGGTGAGTCTCCCGCTAACGTTCACAGGCTTCGGCGAGGTGCATGGCATCTTCCAGACTTGGCCACGAATCAGGGGACATTTTCTTCTTTTATGAGATTTGGATACTAGGGGTTCTAGGTATCCCTGAAATTTGGCTTCTTTTTAGCCCCAGGGCAGGAGAGATTTCTTTAATTTTTGGTGGCAGGGTCCCGCTCCACTTCTAGATTCCCTTCTGCAAATGTACACGAGCCATGCCATCAGGGGAGGCTGATCTGCCACACTGTCCAGAATCTTGGAGAATCCACGTGTGCCAGGCGCCAACTTGAAGTTGCTGAAAGGTGCAGGGCCGAGGGACACACTGCACTCGCAGCAAGTCTAAGCTTTTTTCCAAAGCAAATATTCAGGGATTTTTCCTTCCCTCCAATAATTGGGCGAGTATTGGGTTTGGAGGAGGGACAGTTCTGATATTTGGGAAGGAACTCACACTTAGCAACTTGGCTGGTAAAAATGTTGCTGCATACACCCACACGCTTGTACACCACACACTCTGGGGTTGTAAGACTAGTTAATGATTTATAGGCAGCATAAAAACACCCAGGGGATCCCACAGCGGCAGGATCTCACAGGATCTCACCAAATTTTAAGGAGAGAAAATTTGGTGGGAAAGTTTAAGGAGAATGAACCGAGAAGGGACTGTGCCTTGGGTGTTGAAGGAAGTGGGCAAGGTGTCCCTTTCTCCCCTGCCTCCCCTTTTCACAACATGGATCCTGGAACTTGCCTCTGTTTCTTGGCAAAATTTGCTATTTCTGAATAATAGGGCTGCTAAATGATTTTGCAATCATTTCACACCTAACAGAAACCCTCAGGGTTTACAAGCAGGACATCACCCTTGGGATCACAGGGCAGCTTTGCACAATCTCTGACAGTTCGCTTAGCTCTGGGAAGAAGATGAGCATGTGTTTTATATTACTTTAGATGGACAGGAACATTGCTTTCAGAGTTAAAATCTGAGAATTGTAAGTACTCCCTGGATATTGAATATGCTACAGATCACTGAATGTGTGAAACATATAAATCATTTTGCAAAGGGACTTAGGTGGTGGTCCCCCAGCCAGAGTCCCTTCTTACTCTAGTATGTCTTGACAAAGAATCTGGGCCATGTTTATGTTTGACTATAGATCGGCCAAGTTGTCTGATTTATGTAAAAGCAGAACAAACAGGTTGATAGCTGTAATGTGGGTATTGGAAACACTTTTTCACTATCCAGTAGGTATTTCTGAAAGACTTTTCAGAATTTCTGGTGGAACGAAATTGCATTTCTTGCCGTTACCTTGTACCCCATATTGTGATTTTTCTTAAGGAAAAGCAGAAGCTGGTATATTGTGAGGATGCCAGGTTATATCACTGAAGAGAATAATTACATTTCAGACGGCAAAACCTTTCTCTGTCAGTAAGGTTCTGCATTAAAAATGCCAGAAAGAGACAAGCAATAGAAGGCAATTCCATTTTGGAACACACCGGTCCATTGCAGGCAGGAAAGACGTTCAGTCTCTGAGGGAAAACAGTCCAACCTTTTAGTTCTGACTAATCCTGGCTGAAAATAGTTTGCTGGATTTGGCTTTACTGAAATAAACATAAAGGCCTGAATTATCCAAAACATATTTTTTGCATTGCAAAATTAATTTTCGTGCAATAGGATTTCCCCATTTTCCCACTGTTCCCAGACTTTGCAATGGCATATAACTTTATAAAGTTGACTTTTGCTAAAGTGCAGGAGGACTATTAAAAATAGAAATATTTTAGTGAAAGAATAAGCCAAGAGGTGATTATTTGCAGGGCTCTGCTTGGCTTTGCATTGCATTATCTAGAATGGGTATGGGAGGTGATTTCTTTCTTTCCTAGTCTGCCTCCTTCCCACTTCTGGATGGAACCTGTAAAATTCAGATTGCTGGATATAACAGCATATCAAATCTAGACCTGCAAGGCGTTAAGTGATACATGTTATAGTGCAAATGTATTTATACAAAACAGGGTTTCTTAGGAGCTGACTAATGCTGCAGTTCTAGTCTTGGGACTGTATGTTTTTCGCAGGAAGACATCCATTTTCATAAAAAGCCCACATAGTGAGAGCATTATGTCTTCTAAAACTGTTGCGTTGCCACATGGTGTCTGCTTGGTTTGTGGGGTTAGAGCTAAGAGGCGACGTGCAATTGTGCTGTGAGGGGTTAGCAGCCCCCACGTTGTAGTCCCCGGGAAGAAGACACTGTACTTGACGTAGATGCCTATCTGAAAAGACGCACTTTCTGCCTTTTGCAAAACCGATCTTTACACTCTTGGAATCCAGACACAAAGCATTGCTAAAACGGAAATATTTCATCTCCCGCTGCTTTAAAATCTGATGGTAGTTGATGCAAAGCTCAGGATCACTGCCGAGTGAAATTCCCACATTCATCTCTTGGAGACACGAAGTGATCTTTGGTTTCTGTGGCTGTGTCACATGCAGCAGAGGCTCAGGGCACTCAGATTATAGGACCCCATACGCTTTTGTTTCACGTGTATTTCACTGCTATTAATTTTCTGTGAGCCATTGTTAGAGTTAGCCTCCACTTTCACTCACTTAGCTTATTGGCCCAAGAAAGATGTGATGACCCAGTTGTGTTTGGTGACCATGACTACAGGCAGCACAATGTGCTTCTGGAAGCCCTGGTGGAGGAAGGGTGTGTGAGAGGCCCGCTCAGCGACAGCCTGCTTACGGTACAAGACTAGCGCTGTCCCATCTCAGACCAGCGTCTGCTCCCTCAACGCGCTGTTGGGTCCCCTGCAGGGAGAGCGCCTTCTCATCATCTGTGCTGGTGACGCTTCGGCCTCACCCAGGATGCTGGGATCCGGATCGCTCAGGATTCTGGGTGTCAGAACTGGGGGAGGATTGCTAATTTATTATTTGGGTCACTTACTGGAAGAAGAGCATGGTTTCTTTTCTCTTTCCCACCCAACAACCCCGCCCTTCTGTACATCTCATTCTTACTCTTCTGCAGAGAGCCAGACCAGCTGCTCTCTTTCCAGGCCTGGCCCCGCTGACAGAGATATTCCCAGCCAGTGGCAGGGGCCTGGAGAAGTAAAGGCCTCGGCAGGCAGACAGACAGACCTCAGTTAAGTCAGAAACTGGGATACGGCAGTATTCTGTTCGAAATACCTGTGCGCACTCGCGGCCGTCTACGAACTAAAGCAATTTCGAGCTGCCGAATCATTTTGTTTAGTCCTTCCCGAGCTTAGACCAACCCCAACACTGAGGAGTCTCAGAAGTAACCAACTTCTGAGTACGGCTGTGCTAAATTCTATTACGTTTTTCTGAGATGATAAGGGTTCAAATACTCAAGTCAGAACGAGTCGTGGAACCTCAGATTTTGATTCTCAAACTCTGGTTTCGTGGTCCTAAAAGGGTAGCATAAAGTATAACCCCAAATTATTGCTACATACTAACCATCCCGAGCAGTATCCGTAGTAATGGTCCCAGTAGAGCGCACAAGGAGAATGTTTTTACCGTAGGTCTCTGTAGCCATCAAGTTGAAGAGTGTGTAACGCCTGGGTAGCATTCCCAGAAGGTGTGTTCTGCATGAGATCAGGCCCACTGTGTCTGCCAGTACTTCTCCTGAGAGAGCCTATCTGATGGGAGCAGAGTGAGCAGAGGGACAGGGTTCTGTTGCCAGCATCAGAAACACGGATGGCTTGCCTTCGCGCACAATAGAAAGCAGTTGTGTTGGGAGGTTAGGGAGTGTTAATAAGGGAATTAGGGGGAATGCGGGTCACCACTTAAATTTTGCTTATTTTTCCTGGATGAATTTTATCCAATAGCAAAAAGGAATTTTGCAAGACTTTTACCCACCCACAGATTTTCACGAAAATGTCACTGACCAAAGACAGCTTTGAATTTTGTATGAATTGACTCATTTCTCCACAGGCATTTTGCCTGGCAAAATCCAGAGTATTTGCTTTGGCTAGAAGATTGGGCAGTTTGCTTTTTAAGTAACATTGGATTATGGAATACAAGAAAATAAATACAGAGCTGGGGCCATGTCCCCATTCCTCTTTTATGGCCTGATTTATGGGATTATGGGCCAGTGTTAACCATGGAAGACATTTCTTAAGGAAAAGTAAATTCATTGTAAACTGTGGAAGAAGTTTTTAAAATCACATCCTTCATTTTGTTATTTTGATAAGACTTGGCATTGATGTGGTGACCACAGTTATATGACCAGAAGAGACCTTAGGAAAATAATATCTAAGTATAACTATTAGTTACCACTCTACAACCTTCAAATTGGCAACAATTAATAAATTCTCATAATGTCAAGTATTGGTGAGGATACAGAGAGTGAGGAATGGTTTAACATTGCTGAGAGTAAACTGGTGTAACCACTTTGGAAAACAATTTGGGAACATCTAGTAAAGATGAAAATGAGCATATCTAACAAAACCCTGTCCATGTGTCTACAGTAGGGAAATTCTTGTATATAGTAGTGGGGCCACATGTAAAAAGATGCTTATTGTATCTCTGTTTCTAAAAATAAATAAATAAATAAAAGTAAATAACTGCCCATAGATGAGGTAAATTGATAAACCATGGTTTATCCATAATGAAATATTATAAAGGACATTAAAATTAATGAACTATAAATCTCTATCTCTATAGATGGACAGATGGGTAGATAAAATATCAACGTGACTACAACTCAGAAAACAACTGAAAAAACGAATGAAAAAATTAAATTCAAAAAGGATATATACAGTATAATACAATTTATATATATTCATACACACACACACTAAGCAATATTATATAGTTGTTACAGATACATAATTACTTGGTTAGACAGTAAACCGTGGGCAGGATAATTAGTAACCTTTGAAGAGTAGATACTTATTAGAGAGGACAGAAGTAAGAAGAAATGGGAAGGTTATTTTGCCTAATCTTTTTTCCAAGAGTGAGAAAACTGAAACAAATATGGCAAAATATTAATTTCTTTTTAGCTTGATGGTGGTAATAGAGGTGTCATGGGAATCTTAAAATATTTTCTGTGTGGTGCTGCCGGTTTGAAATATTTTATAACTGTAAGTATAGATTTTTACCTAAAAGTAAAAGAAAATCAATGAGTATAACACTCCCCCTCCCTCTTATACATAACTTTTTTTTTTTTTTTTAAGAGAACAAAGCCTGGAGAAATTAAGTGATTTTTCTTAGACTAGTCAGTTGTTGGGCTGTTGCCTACTGAGCATGTGCAAGGCAGTGCTTCTCAACCTTGGCTGACATTGGAATTGCCTGAAAACTCTATAAAGGACCCATACCTGCATCTCACCCCGAGTCTGTGATGTAATAGGTCTGGGGTGCAGCTTCCTGGGTGATTTTAATGCGAAGCCAAGGGTTAGAACTGGCACTTTAAAAGCTTCCGTGTTCTGACCTTGAACCCTAAGTAAGTGAAAGTCTCCTCTGTCCTTTCAGTTAAGGTGTGGGGAGTCAGTGTTTTGTAGTGAGTACGTCTTCATTATCTCCAATGTCCTGACAATGATTAGGGTAATTTCGTGTTCCCTTGGAATAAAATTCAAAGACAAGAAAGAAGATAACTGAGCAACTTTGGTGACGGCAGAAGGCTTTCAACCAAGGGTCCTCTTTCTCTACAGTCAATAGTCAAAGGTTGGGATGGGGCTGTGCTGAGCAACGTATGTCGTCGCCACCTCCTCACCACCCGGAGTTAAAAGTGGAACTGACAAATCTGTCACGTTGTTCCCATTTTTCAAAGTAACGTAGAGTGTTCTGTCTTCCAAATACAACGCAGCCTTTCTGCTTTTAATATAAAATGATCTTCAAAACATTTTTGCTACCAGGGATATTTCTGAAGAGTTGGTAAATTACCAAAATATTGAATTTTCCCTTTTATCAAATCTGCCTGATGTGATTAAATAAATAAAATTAACATTAATATCCTCTTTGTCTCTTGAGGCTGAAACACCACCAGCGAAACATCTGGTAAGGATCAGAGAGAGTGTAGCTTCCAAGTGTGATCCCATGAGGCATCATTCTGTCAAATAGTTAATGCAAGCTCAATAATTTAAAAATAAAAATACAACTAAATTGCAAGTTTTTTTTTCCCCCAATGATTTTACATAAGGAAGAGATACTGGCATATTTATCTGTGTATATACATGTTCAACATACTGTAGACGTATATATGTCACCATAAATTACAAAGCCTTTAGTACAGGTAAATGCAAACTACAGAAATTCTCATCAGATGGGGCATTGACCGCAGTCTGTAAGGCGTCTGTCAAATCGAATTTCACATCCCAAAACACAGGTTAGAAGCCTTCCATTTGGTAGTGGTTTAATTTTATTTCCCTTTAGAAGGCATTTAATCCATTTTACCTGGAGAGCTGGCCTTTCACGAACTTTGTCCTGAAAATAAATTTGTAGCAGATTTGGGCAGACGTTTCGAAGCAAATCGTGGTTTCTATTTCTTTGCCCTGCGATTCCAGGATTAATGAAAAACAACAGATAATGAGACGAATCCTAAGAGATTAAGCATTTGGAGGCTTTATCCTCGTTCAGCAAAATCATTAACTACATGACGGTTAATGTTCCTTTTAGTTCATATTTGTTTTGTGGTTTTTCTCTAATTCCATACCCTGAAATAATGTTTTTAAAATTAGAAAGAGTCATGTAAATCTTTGCATGAACGAGCTGATTAGGGGAATGTGTTTCCAACCTTTTGAGATTTGCTCACATGTAGATTTTAAAGTGCGTTTTTCTTCGTTTATTCAGATCGCATCAGTATAAAATTACTTTGGCAATTTATTAGAAACGTCTTTTGTGACCTTTGGAATATTTCTTGATTACCTTTGGTTGTGTTGACATCTTTGAGTCCAGACAGAATCTGAGTGTGTGGAGTGAAAGACCAAACACATTTATTTTTCCAAAAAAGAGGTAGTCTGAGTCTCTTTGATCTTTCAGAAGTGTTTTCTTCAAGCTCTGGGGAGAATGATGTGGAAAAGAGATGTTTATTTTTCTTTCCATGCAGATTTATTAGTTTTTACTATAATTACGGAGTTGGGGCTTCTAGACTATCAATAAGACAATGAATGTTCCCACCCCAGGCATCGGATGTGTGGCTGGCGAGCACAGGGTCTGGGTGGGGAGGCTAGGCTTCCCATCTGCTCAGACTGTGGGCAGCCTTATCCAGAGGAGAGTTGGGCTGGGTTAATAGGTGTCATCACTCATCGGGGAGGTTGATGTGCATAGGAATTTGGTGAGAAAACGAATGAGACCCTGCGTGTTCTTGCTTTACAGTATTTCCTTTTATTTTCTTGGGCCACAGATACTGGACTTGAGTAGGGAGAATGACTAATCCTTGTGAGGGATAATTTTAAAGAAAAAATAAAAAAAAAAAACAGTTAAGGGGAGCCTGGGTGGGTCAGTCGGTTAAGCCACTGCCTTCAGTTCAGGCCATGATCCCGGCGTCCTGGGATCGAGCCCCACATCAGCTCCCTGCTCAGTGGGGCATCTGCTTCTCCATCTCCAGCTTCTCTCCACCCCCCCACCACCATGCTCTCTTTCTCTTTCTCAAATAAAATCTTTAAAAAATAAAAATTAAAAAAAAGTTAATTTGCTACATTGTTGAAAAATCAGAAAATAAGATGACTGGCTGTGGGCAGACAGGGGTAGTGGGTATGAGCCATTACACCATGCTCCAAACTTGAGGTGTTGGTGTAATTAATTTATTATTTAAGTAGGGACACTTTTGAGACTTTTGAAAGGGGTTCTGTGTCACCGGGCTATCCGTGTTTACCAGGCTGGTCCTGGGAAGGCCAAGGGGTATAGCTTGTCCTCCCCAAAGAGTGTACGCACTGATGTGTCCACCCAGTCAACGCATGTTCATTCATTCATTTGGTCCCTTAGTATGAGCCATGTGCCATGCCCTGTCCTGGGAGCTGGGGCTTATAGAAATAAATGAGACATTTTCTTGAGGAGCTTACAGTCTTCTGGAGTTGATATATAAATAGTTAATTTACACAAGAGTGAAACAAGGGCTTTGTAAGAGGTCTGTGCAAATTGTTTTCATGTGGAAACAGGGGAAGAAGCTTCCAACTGTGTTGAGTCTGGGCAGGCTTCTTGGAGAGGTGACTGCGTCTTGAAAGAAGACAGCAGTTCTCACAGAGAAAGGGAAGGAGGCCGTTCAAGTGGAGGACCACAGTATGTGCTGACACATGAAAAGAGCCGAGGGGGAGAAACAGTTCCCAAGTAGGTACATGGTCCAACACTAGGCAGGAGAGGGAAGGGAGGCTGGCAATCCACCTTGGACCAACAGCAAAGGACCTTTACTATCAAATAAGAATAGTGTTTTGAAAATTAGAATCCCAAACTTAGCTAATTCCAAGGCAAATCAAGTTAATACAAAGACAGAATCTCAGGAGGCAGCGTCACTGAGGTAGCAAGCGCTGTGCTTTCGTGCTTGGGAAATGTAATGGTGCCTTCCCCCGAACCACCTCACTGTCTCTTCAGGTTGAGTATTTAATACCTCGTCAGACTGTATCTCTCGGCCTCTACCACATGAAACACAGAGTCTTCTGAGGCCAGGTAATCAGCCAGGGAAACACATAAGTGAAGACAAGCATGAAAGCATTTTCTGTGGAGAACTTTAAAGGAAAAAAATTCTAAATCTGGGAGACCCTGCATCTAGACCAAAGCTATTGGATCAGTTGTGTTGAATGATTAAGATGTGGACAGAGGCCACATACATTATCCTGTGTATGAGTAGCCTTCCATTAGTTAAATATTTCCTTTTTATAATCTGTAAAGAGAGTGGAGTACTGTTAAACAGAACTCTGGATGGGTGTTCATTATGCTGAGCCTGTCAGCCCTTTCAAGACGTTGCCCCCACGCTAAGATTTACTTTGGAATTGTTTTCTGTTCAGACTGAATTAATGCAGAGCAGAGCTAAATGTTTGGGATGGTTAGAGGAGTACAAATTAAATCAGTTGTCACCAAAATGGCATCCATTCCCAGAGGTGGTAGCTGGAACGCTGTGGAGCCAAGAGCCTCTACAGGGTGGGGAAGACAGTGCAAGGAGAGACTCATCTTTTGTTTACTTGAGCTTCCTACTCTAGCAGCAATCACCTACTTTGGGGATTGAGCCTTCCAAGGTTGGGCATTTGCTTGTGTGACCAGAGAGCACAACCTAGAGCCAACCACTAGCAGCATAAGGTGTCTAGAGGGTTCCCGATGGGGCATCTGATTGTTCTTGCTCTCAAAACTTACCAGGCAGGGTCTCAGGAGTCTCTCTCCAGAATAATTTCTTTTCTGTGTTACTTGAAAGCACTTTAATGTTTAAGTTGGGGTGTGGCTATTGGGCCTGGCAATCTCTGCCCTTTAATGAGAAATGCGGCTACTTCTGAACTCTTTCTCTTCTACTATTCCTTTCTCCCATGCCCAGTCACAGCTTCTAGAATGAAAAGATCAAATGGCACTTTGTTAGCCAAGAGAATAGACTTGGGAGTGGGGGATGAGTTTCAGTGAAGGAAAAACAGGGATCCTCACCTTAAGCAAACATGGAAATTTGTCTTACATCTCAAGACTCTACTGTTTTCTCTTCTTCCCTCATAATTTCCATGTTGCCTCAAGGCCCCTTGCTTTGCTCCTTATTCTTCTCTCCATCTTTTCAAGTCTTGCTTTGGGGAAAGAACTTCACTTAAGATAAAATTCATACATATAAATGGCAAGTGGTGGAGAAAAGCCTCAGTGCGCTGGCCCTCCCAGGGGTAGCTACATTTTTACTGGGAAGGAAGCAGTAAACCTCTCTCTTAAAGGAAAACTCCTTCAGGGAAATGGGAGGGGCAAAAAAATAAGTATGTTACCAACTCAGAACTACTGGATTACTTTAATCCACATTGTAGCCCTCAGAGCAATGTGACTTATGGAGTTTGAGGTTCATATTCTGTCCTTTCTACTACATACTCAAAGGGCATTATTCCCCTTTGAGTCTTGCCCGCAGTGCCCAGCTCAGTGATTAGATGAACAGATAGTAGACCTCAAATGTGTATGCATACATACTTGTCTATTATCTCTATATGTGTGTGTGTGTGTGTGTGTGTGTGTGTGTGTGTGTGTGTTTGTGTGTGTAGATATGTGTATGTGGGTATATAGATAGATACCTGTATATCCGTATACTTGAAGTTAGGTAATGAATACATGGAGATTCATTATCCTGTTGTTACTACTTATGTGATGATTTGAAATTCCTCAAAATAAAAAGCTAAAAATAAATAAACTATTTTTTGAGTTATAAGAAACAGAGAAGGGTAGGTTTTTCCCCCTCTAACATCTCAGGGAATGGTGCCAACCATTTTTTGCCCTATGGGTAACCCATGTTCCACTGACCTAAAAACAAATTCACTTTTTTTTCCATTGCTCTTGAGGGTTCTGAAATCACTCTGCTTGAAAATAAGATGGAGAGAGAACTCCTAGGCAATAACATGATACTTAAAAAGGCAAATGCTACCTGCCTCCTTAGTGCAGTAGGCAGCGCGTCAGTCTCAAAAAAGTCTAACAAGGAAGCGTGATTATAATATGCGAAGATAACCTAACTTCTGTAACAGACAGTCTCAAATCTCAGTATCTTGGTATGATAAAAGTTTCTTTCTTAGTCATGTTCTAATACAGCTTGTGATCACGCAGTGACTCAGGATCTGTCAACCTAATGGCTCTGCCGTTGGAGGCCAGGGTGAAAGACAGGATGTTGAGGATGGTGCAGAAAGTTTTAGGAGCCGGGTCTGAAAGTGACACATTTTACTCTTGCCTGCATCATGTTGGCCAGCACTCAGTCACATGACAACAGCTAAGTACAAGGAAGCCTGGGAATTGTGGTCTTTCTGTGTGGCGCAGGAGGAAGTTAGACACAGATTATGTACCTGCTGGGGGTGACCAGGAGTGCCCCTCCTGCTCACTGCTGACTCGTTCTGGTTCTCTATGTCCCCTTGAAAAGAAGACATATTTCAGTTTTGATCTTTGAGCTATCCGTGAGGGGCGATCCTGTGTCATCAAAGTGGTTTTCTTAAAGACCATTTCTTTTTTCTTATCAGCGCTGGCTCCTGTAACTTGCTTTTCAGCTCTGTAAGTCTTTCTCAGCCCAACCATTTTTTTATTTACTCTCCAAGGATTCCATCGCCGTACAGTCACCACTGCTGGGAAAACTCTTGTTATCTCGAGTGAATTACTCAGTTTTTCCCACCTTGTCCAAATTACATGTTCTTGGTGCATAATTCCCTACTTCTCCTCATCTTTCTAAGTCATGAGGATGTGATGTCTTCATGTCCCACAGGCACTCACCCTTGAGGGAGATCTGCTCATTATCAAGGGCAAGGTCATAAATGAATCACCATGAGACCCACCATTGCAAACAGAAATTTGGTGTGAAGGGCTATTTTACTAAGACCCTGAAACACAATATTCCCCATCTGTTCATAAAGTAGCTTATGTGGTACACACAGTGTGGTCATAAATGCTCTTCTCTTCTCTGAATGCTTGCTTTTGGTCATGAACTGGCCCACAGTCAAGGAAAAAATGACAGTGTGCCTCTGTGGATGCCTTTAGTCCATTTCCATAAAGATATTCAAGCAAAATGAAATTGCCTGGCTCTTTGTAACATGTCCTTTAGTGTGTTTAAGCTTGCAGAATTACCCCCAAGGATGACAAATTGTAAACATCATGCAATACCACAGCCCAGGTTCAAGGCCTGTCTCCGTGTTCTGCCACGTTCACCCTTCCTAGAAACGTTTAAAGTGTCTTAGGAAAATGAAGCTAGGTAAACAAGCTTATCGGGAGCGACCATAAAAAAAATCATTGATTCTAATTAGGAGGCGTCACCTATACAGAAACAAAGCTGCTTTTGTGTGGTGGAAAGCCTACCTGTTCTCTGAAACACATGGAGTGCTTTCCAGTGGCTTTAGATAATCAGGCTGGCAACGTTTCAGGGCCCTGACCTTTTGACCCATCTCAAGTGATTCAGCTGCACTTGTCGAAACTTGTCGAAGGTGTTGGTGGGAGGTGTACCGGGATGGAAGTTGTTACAAAGCTGTGACAGGGAGACAGACGCTGTTTTTCTCCGAAAACCCCAAACTGCGGCATAAGCGGAGGTGAGGAGTGGTCAGGTTCTTGGGGCAAAGAGTGTTTTTGTCATCATCCTTAGCCGTCCACCAGCCCTGCACGTCCAGCCCCCGCTGGTGAAGACAGCGCGCTCTCGAAGGTCACCCCGGTGTGAAGCCTGGTCCGGGGAATGGCGCCTCTGATGGCATTGGTCCGGGAGGGAGCTGTATAATTTGAACAAATCATGGAGAAATCACTCTAATTGCCTACTCCATTGAGGTAGTAAATCAAAATCAACAGCTGTGTCACTGTCACTTTCCCCGAACTCAAAATTTCAGGAAAAAAATGAATTTCACTAGACCACAGGGTCAGGAACATAGATCTTGGTAAATCAATGGGCATTTAGTTTAAAATTAAGAGTCCATATTGACCATGTGCAGTGTCAGTGATTTATTTCCAGGGAGGAGTTTCATAAAAGGCATTTTTAGTTGCCTGATTGCACTTTTCCTTCAAAGATTGGCTTGCTAATTACCATCAGCGAGTAATATGGGATGACAAAAAAAAAAAAAAAAAAAAAAAAGGCAAAAAAAAAAAAAAGCCCATTGTGTTCTGCAGGAATGATGCTGCCAATTGTCTTGACAGGCTCCTGCTGCACTTGTCAAACAGCTGTGCCTGGGAATGAAATTTTGAATCTGGATTCTCACTTAGCCAAGATTAGAACAGGCTTAATTGAAGGTGTCTACAATGAGGGGACAGTAAAAAATTCTTTAGATACAGAATTCATGCATTTCTAAAAACCTTATACTGACCATCTCTAAGACACTTTACTTTTGTTCTGTCCCTCATTTTTTTTTTTCAGAGAGTTATTATATAAAATCCAACATTTGAATCTCGATTCTGTGCCATTGGCTTGATAAAGGAAAACTGTGTTCATATGGAAAAAATAATGTTATTCTTATAATTGTTTCACTTAAAGATCTGTTAGATCTTTAAGTGTTTAGTTTATATTTACATTTTAATATAGGGTTGTTCCTCTGCCTATAGGTGTGCATGTTCTCTATGGTCTCTAAAAGTAATCCTCAGGTCTCAAAGAGAAAGATCGCTGATGACTTTCTCTCTTTCCCTCATCAACTATTTACTGAGCAACTGTTTCATGCCAGTCACTCTTTTAGGCCCTGGGGACATAGCCGTGAACAGATTAGACCCCAGACTCTCTGTCCTCTTGAGGCTTCTGCTCTAGAGGGGGAGATAATAAGTAATGCAGATATCTGGGAGAAGAACATTTCAAGCAGAGAGGACAGCAAGTGCAAAGGCCCTGAGGCAGGAGGGTTAGCCTGACACATTCTAGAAACATCAAGGAATCAAGGGTGACTGGAGTGGAGTAAGCAATTTGGAGGCAGAAGAGAAGGTGAGAGGAGAAAATGGAGACTGAATTGTTTAGGGCCTTGTGAGCAGGGAGCTTGAGGTGGGACTCGATCCTAGGATCCTGGGACCATGACTTGAGCCGAAGGCAGACACTTCGCTGACTGAGCATACAGGTGTCCTGACATGTTTAATATGGTTACTGGGTGCTGTGTGGGGAGCATAGTGAAGTGGAACAAGAAGTAGAAGCAAGTAGACCAGACTTGTGTGAGGAGGGTCACTGCATTAGCGCTTTCTCTGGTCTTCCTGCTTGTGTCCAATGGTGGGGGCCGGCATTCTGGCTACCGGGCAACAGCTGGACCTGATAGGCTTTCCCAAGAGGCTGGAAATGGAGCATGGGAGACAGAAGGGTCGGGGCGACTCCAAGGCTTGGCTTGCATATCTGGAAGGATGGGAATT
Organism: Lontra canadensis; assembly: GCF_010015895.1. Classification (NCBI taxonomy): domain Eukaryota; kingdom Metazoa; phylum Chordata; class Mammalia; order Carnivora; family Mustelidae; genus Lontra; species Lontra canadensis. The sequence continues at coordinate 5,701,699 of NW_022631025.1, forward strand.
GCCTTTAACTGAGATTGAGGTGATTTGGGGAGGTTTGGGGAGGAAGCAGAAAGTTTCGTTTCCAAGTTGTTCATTTTAAAGAACCTGTGATGAGTCCCAAATGGCAAGTCTGGAGATAGGAAAAGTCTAGACTGGTACAACTTTGGGGTCACCTATGTACTGATAGCACTTAAGGTTATGAGATGGGGTGACCAGATTTAAAGTGAAATGAGAAGTAGAGTCATAGAAAAATTGATGTTTGCGTTTCTGGGTTCCATGAGGAGTAGGTAAAAAGAGTGGTGAACTCTTCTCTACCAAATACCTTGTATCTCCTTTCCTCTCCTTTGTTATGTTGCCCTATCCACCTCCCATATACCTACAAGAATTTTAAGGAGCTGCTGAAAAAGACAGGGTTGAAGAGTTAGTTCCAGGTGGGCCTGCCATTGGCACAGCTGCATCTGTGTCTCCAGACCAGAAGAGGGGCAGACAGAAAAATTGGAGGTTATGTTTCAAGACAATAAGCAGATTTCTGCCGTCATGGTTTTATGCTTTTGAATTGGCGTTCGTGACAGGATGTGTGTATTTTAGTTCATATAGAACGTAAGCGCCTGTGAGCAGAGACACCCTGAGTTGTAGTATTAAGTCAGTTCTGCCACTGGGGTGCCGTTGAGGTGACCAGGAGTCCGGGAACAGCCCAGATGACTTCTTGGTCAGTGTGTGCTGAAGCAATGGGTTGTGTGTTTTCTACCTTTCCAACAGTGAGATGCCGATGCTCTGTCCTTTACTAAATTAACTTCTCCGTGAATTGATGGTATCTTGTGCTCCTGGATGCATCTCCTCGGTTGCTTGGCTATCCTCCACTTCGGGAGCCTGCTCCTTGAATGTCTCTGTCAGTGTCGAGGAGGAGGAGTAGGAAATGACTCCCAGCTGGAGGCTCAGGGGTTTGACTCAAGTTCACATCCTACATGTATAAGTTGTGTGAAAGGCTCAGGGACTCTGCTCTTGGCCCCTGAAGCCCAGTGAGCCAGTGAAAATAATTTTCATTTTAAGATGACACAATTACATTTCTTCTTACTATAGAAGCAGCTTCATGAGAAAACTTTTGTGTACCATGTATTGGGCTTGTTTACTGTGAATTATGATAGCTAGGGAACAAAACCTTATACTTTAGCTTCTGGAAAATTTTATGACATCCATGTTGATGGCAGTAAAACTTCACTGGCTCCAGCGGGATGCCTCTTTTGTTTACTGAACTGTTAGGTCACGTCTACATCCAGAGAAGGGATAGGGACTTTTACCCTCTCTTTACATTTAATTTGGCCTCTTGTTACCTCCCATCTCCCCTCCATCTTTCTGGCACACACTCATTTCCTTCATTTTTCTTTCTTTGCAGAGCTGTCGAGGGTAACTGCAAAGAGCAAATGGAGCTCGTAGCAGTGCTTGAAAGCTCTATGTGTGTGTGTGTGTGTGTGTGTATGTGTGTGTGTGTGTCTGTGTGTGTTTCCATCCAGTGACTGTGGAAGAAAGCATGTTCAGTGCTTGAATATTGGAGTCTGTGCCTTATGGAGCTTCTGTCTGCTAGACGGGCTGTAGCCAACTATCCCGTCCTGCTAGTCAGCATAGGGCCTCACATCTTTGCACTATGGACACTTGGGAGTGGGAGATTCTTTGGGGCTGAGGGGCTTTCTGGGGCTTCTACCCACCAGATGCCAGTAGCATTCTCTCTCCACTCCTAATGGTGACAGAATGTCTCCAGGCATTTGCTCTGTGTCTCTTGGGAGGGCAAAGAGAACCACTGGGTTTAGGGGAAACTGGATTCCTCAGCCTTATCTGTGCAGAGACAGGAGAGTCATTTTGAGATTACAGCCAGTGCCTGAAACATAATTACTTGGTTTAAAACACACACACACACACACACACACACACACACCCTGAAACAAGACAAAAACAAAAGCATGTCACTTGGCATTGCCAAGTGAGAGCTTGTATGAGCCTCTTCCTCTTCCCTGGCCTCATCAAGGACTCTGGCCATGACCTGGGCAACTCCAGGCGACTTGTTGATGAAGAAGCAATCCTTTATGTGTCCAAAATTATAGTAGGAAGGGCTGTAAATGTCTCCAGGTCCCCAGCTGATACTGGGATTTCCTTTTCTTATAGAAACTGTGATATAAATGGATGAGGGTTGGTTCCTGGTCCTAGAAGAATGGTTGTATCTAGAATTTATCCTCTTCTGATGGGGAAGCATCTAAAGTAGATAGGGTGTGATCTTCTAAGCCATAGATCTTCTAAGCCTTAGGTGAAAATAATCCCTTCAATGTTTAACTTCTTAACAACTTCAGTACTCCTAGTGAAACCACACTGTGCTGAAATCCATGGAAATTTAGAGGTTCACATTTGCAGGTCACTATGTCTGCCCTTGGATGCTCTACCTCTTGATTTTAGGAAGGAAATCATTTCACTCTTCTATTTAGGATAAATCATAGAATGGGTGCACCTTTGGTACCCAAGATGGCACTAGCTACAATGACTCATCAACAGGAAAGGGAGTTCTCTTCCCATCACGATGGAGCTTTGATAAGAAAAGCCAAAAGAAGCTTGGGATTTGTAGATCTGTGTCAAGCCAACAGTGCTTATATGATTAAACTTTTTTTGAAATCAGCTAATTAAAAACAGTTTAAAAGCAAACAGCTTTCTGGATCTTCATCAGGAAGACAGTAGGTATAATTATCAGTAGTTCCAGTATTACCCTGGAAGAATGTGAACACAAGACACCAGTTGCTTAACCAACTCGTTTCACTCAGGAGACAATTTTCGAGTCAACACTTGGTTTGGTGATATTTAACACAGAAGGACTAGTGGCAGTGATAATAGGATGATGACAAATGAAAGCAGCCTTATGTGGTTTGTGCAGAATAAGAAAAAGCCCACTATGTTCATGACAGAATAAAATTAAGTAGGAACAGCTGTATTTGAATATTTTACTTTTGGACCCTAAGAGAAAAAGAGTTTTTGTTGTTTGAGACAGATGGTAGGGAAGCTGAACTCTATCCCAGAAGATCGTGTCTTCTGTTTGCTAAGTCAGGGCTATTTACAAAGCCCTGTCCCATGCATAATCTCACTGGATTCTTATTGTGATCCTTGGAGGTAGAAAAGGTGATTGTGGTTTTCATTTCCATTTAAAAATGAGGGAACGGCTCACCTGACTTTATCTAAGGTTACACGGCCAGTAAGTACTAGATGGCGAGGACCCAAGTCTGTTGGCCCCCAGGCCAGAGCTTTTTTCCATTCCACCATAGCCTTCCATGATGTTGCCGTGAGTTACGTCTGCTCCATCCCATACTCTGCTATTTCTTAGGGCCCCAAATCCTAGTTCTGTCTCATAGGGCTGACACATTGCACAAGTCCGGGGGCACCATTCATTCTGCCTGCCCTGGGTCTTGTATAGCTCGAGGTCCCTGGAGGGCAGCAGGCACATGGGCCATAGAGAATGCCATCCAGTGGGCAATTTCTGTTTGTATGAGCAAAAGCTGTGCAGTGATACCCTGGGTAAGTGAAGTGGGAGCTTTTCAGGAATCAGAGGAATCCCCGCCCCCACAGTATTACACCATTCAAGCACCATAAAACTCTGTAATTCTGCTTGTGAAAATGGCCACGCGAATCCTGCAAAATTAGAAGAAAGACACACCGTTGATTTTATTCCTTTGGTTAAAATCAGCTAATTAGACACAGGATCATTTCATCTTCTAGTTAAGATGATCTAATTTTGTCTTTTGAATTTGGTTATTCTGGAAAAAGCATGTTTTCACTTAATACGGAGCTACGTATCTCTGGTCCATATTATCAAGAGGTATCGGAAGTGAGCTTTTAAAAAAAACTTGTTGTTCCTAATTAGTCAGGTGCCTTTATCCTATTTCATTGTAGACATCCTTTAAAATATACATACTGATACAGTCTCCCATTTTCTGGAAGCTTTTTGTCCCCATTTCATGAATAATCAGTATTGAGGGACCATAATGCAGGCAAGAGGATAAGTGTGTGAGTAGGAGAATGTGTGGTCTCGCAGGTCGGTCCTGGCAGGGAGCGAGGCCAGTTAAGATGGGGGGAAATGGCTTACCAGGGTAAACCTCATACGTTTACCCTACCTCACTTGTTATGGTTTCTCTTGTAAGGGTGCTGGTGTCTGTTACTAATGTATAACAGAGGGATGACTAAGTAAGAGTAAGAATGCCACAATCTTCCCTTTCTATACCATTTTACACCTTTCTAAAACATTCCTCTGTGGTATGTGTTACAAAATTCAGTATGGGAGGCAGAATGGGCAGGTCTGTTGTTTCTACTTTACAGGCTAGGAAACTGAGGCTCAGAGCAATTAGAGGAGAGAATTGCCCAAGTTAATCAATTACACAACAGAGTCTTCTTTCTATGATGCTGTAAATCTTACCATTTTTAACCCAGAATGGTATTAGGGCATAGAGGGTGAGGACACATTTTAAGCAATTTAAATTCTTTGTGGGATGAGGTGAGATGAAATGCAAACAACGTTTTTTAAAACACAAAGTCACATATTTCTGATTATACTGAATAGGTAACTTACGTGTCCTGTAAAACAGAAACCAATAGAAATTAGGTCTGGAAGGGGCACAGAGAGACAGGCCTCCTCTCAGAGTAGGGCTTTGTTACGGCTTGAATCGTGTCCCCCCCAAAATGATAGGCCTCTGTCATCATCCCCACTGCTCAGAACATCGCCTTGTTTGGAAATGGGGTCTTCCTAGGGGTCCTCAGGTTAAAATGAGGTCATCATGGTGGGCCCTAACGCAGTGTGACTGGGATCCTTGTGAAAAGGGAAAAGTTAGACACAAAGGCAGACGTGCACGAAGAAGAAGAGGTGAAGAGACAGGGAGAAGGCTGTGTGGAGTCCGAGGCAGAGAGTGGAGTGCCAGTGAACCGCCAGGAGCCCAGACAGAGCACAAAACTGATCCCCCTTGCAGGTCCTGGAAGGAACCAAGCCTGCCCACATCCTGATTTCGGAATTTCAGCCTCCAGAACTGTAGGATACTTAATTTCTGTCATTTTAAGCCACACAGTTTGTAGGACTTTGTTCCAGCAGCCACAGGAACAAATACAGACCACCCTCCAACCCCACCCCTACTGCCCCGTGCTGCCTCCAGCAGCGGGGATAGGAGCGCTACCGCTGCTGCTTTGCCTTCTTGGCATTCTGATGACAGTGAGCCCTGCTGCGGGATTCTGCACTTGATCTCAAAGCACTGGGGAGCCTTGGGATTCTGTTAAATGGAGAAGGAGCTGACCACACCTGTGTTTGAAATGCTCACTTTTGTTGCTGTGTGGAGAATGGATTTAGGAAGCATGGTGGGAGCAAGACCATGGACCAGTAAGGAGGGTTTTATACTGGCCCAGTTTTATACTAGAGAGACAGTGAGGTCACAGTCTAGATGAGAAGGTGCTGAGTTCAGTCCTCATTCCTAAGGTTTCTGGAATGTTCATCAGTCTGGCCTCAGCTCTACATGTCTCTCTCAGGCTGTGGGCCGCAGCAGGGTAGAGCAGATGTCTCCCAGGGACACATCCTGGTCTGTCATGCGTCAGGGATCCGACAACTTGGACTGTGTATCTGAGCCCATCTCACGGGAGCTTGGGGATTATCACACTCTGCCCTGGACAGAGACATCGCTCGCTTTGTGCTCAGCACGCGCGTTCGTGTCCCGTCTCTCGGCAGTACGTGAGCGCGAACTTGGAAAGACGAATGAGTAAGCTTCGAAGGGAAATTGAATCACTCTCTGTACTTGAATTAAGATCCCTGTAATTTTATGTCTCAACTCTTATCATTGTCTCTTACTATAAAGAAAAAGTAAAAAGGTGAAGAAGTATGATGTTACACTACAGCAAGGGGTAGGACGGAATATTTCAGTAAGTTACAAATTAGATTAAGTTTAGAGCCATCCTGATAGTTTTAAGGCAAAGTTATACTATATACATTTGGACAAAAGAAATGCTGCAGAGACCTTAGTTCACATCCAATTAATCTCTCGGGGTAATTTGTTTACTGGCTTCTGCTGCCAAACCTATGAGTTGCTTTCTTCAGGGGTGAGGGTTAGTTGATGAAGCGATTTATTATGTTTCTGTTACACGGAATATCGATCTTGCTCACGGAAAATGTTAACGGTGTCCCTGGTATATCATTCATCTTCTGCTGCCCCCATTCATTATTCCCATCCCCCATTAGTAATTCTTGTATCACAGAGGGACATCTCATTAGGAGTATTCCAAGGTCAGTGAATGGCATGGCTCTGTGTGGTGCTGCAGGCTTTTTAAAAGGCAGTCATTACTCAAAATTGCAAGAAGGAATTAGCATTTAAGTAAGAAAGTGTTACAAAGTCTTGGAAATGGATCCTGCTTCCTTAGCTTCAGTGAGAAATCAAATTCTGAGAGACTGAAATTTGTTTTTGTTTTCATATCTCTCCACCACACGGGCTCTTCCTTCTTTAATCATTCTGTGCCCTGCTGTGTAGTAGAACGTGTGGGCTTCTCAGTATGATACTGAGACCCTGTTTTGAAAAGTTACAAACTTTTTCTTATATGCATGCAATTGTAAGAATAATATAGCAAACATCCAGGTAGATCAGTGGAACAGAATAGAGCCCAGAAATGACTCACAAATAGATGGAAATTTAATTTTCCAGAATTTTATTTGTGTGTGTGTATGTGTGCGCTCGCACCTTAACTGAGTGATCGGCCTTCTTGCTACTTCGGGGGCTGATGCCAACCCATCACCGCTGGGTTCTTAGGACATGATCCCAATAAACTATCCATGTTGATCACGGTCAGGATAGAATGAAGAGAGTATCATAAAACTGAGCAAAATGCTTCACGTGGTACAACAGGATATCACACATCCATGGTTGTTTCTCTTCTAAAATATTTTATCCTGGAAAAATATTTGCTCAGTGTGTGATGCTGGTAGAGTCTGTTAATCTTGCTTTGGGTTATGCACTAATTTCTGAAGTTTTCCATCATAAGTACAAGAAGAAGGAGGTGGAGGTGGTCCTGGGAGAAGCCACCTTCCTCCACCTACCTGCCTTCTCACTGAAGGGCGCCCAGGTGAACTCCAAGAGCAAGTAAAGGAAGCATCATGTGAGCCCATGCTTCTGCCATCAGCTGAGCCCTGAAGCCCAGAATTTCATGTAGGCCCGTGTTTCTGTCTCATTCTTCTTACAAAGTTGACGTCCTGTTGGTGTTACAAGTCTTGACACAAGCAGAGGCTCACTCATACTTTTTCACTCTTAACCCGAGAAGACTCTTTTCTTTCTTTCTCTCTCTTTTTAAGAAGGCTTGACACCTAGTATGTAGCCCTGCACTGCTTGAACTCACGACCCTGAGACCAAGACATGAGCTGAAATCAAAAGTTGGACGCTTAACTGACTGAGCCACCGAGGCGCCCCCCTTTTGTCTCTTAATTTATAGTAGGGGGAACCCTGGTCCCTAGTGGCTCTCAATGGCAGGAAATTGTAAGAGCGATGCTGCTGCCCCAGCACATTGGAGATGAGCTCTTCTGCAGACCTGTGGGTCCCTCTGGGAAGAAAGATTTCTGCAAACAAAACTGCCTCCATGGAGCGATGAGTGACTTCTTTCTAGCTGACGCCACCCTTTGTCTCCTCTCCTCGGTCAGTTTATAACCCGCCTTGTCATCGCTGCATCTCTGCCTTCCCCTGCACCCCCAGCCTTGTGGAGAGGGCCGATCGTGGCTCTGCTGACTCCTAAACCGGGGAGGGGGTAGCCACTGCTCCCAGCAGCCGCGGAGTACAGACCCGACTCTGTGATTTTGATCATTTATTTATTTTTGTTTTTTACAAAAGTGCTAGAAATTCTCTGACATTTAATCAGGTTTTTTTCTGGTTTAGTGTTTTTCTTTTCTTAAGAGCCCCTTCTCACCTTCCTCCCACCCCAACTGTTTAAGCTTCAGGCCCCGCAAAACCTGGACGTGACCCTGGCTGAGTTATAGAGTGAACTGGGAGTGCCCTTTTCTAAGCAAATTTCGTTTTCTGTCGAGTTCATAATTACCGTAAAAAACAGATTTTATTTTTTAGAGCAATTTTAGGTCCACAGAAAAATGGAATGCGAAGTACAAAGAGTTCTTACAATACCCCAGCTCTCCACACACACGATCTGCCGCCTTATCAACACCCAGCACCGGGCATAGTGCGTTTGTTAGAAGAGGTGAGCCTGTGCAGACGCATTGTACTCCCCTAAATTCATAGTGTGCATTAGGGTACCCTCCTGGTGCTGGGCACGCTGTGGATTTGGACACATGTATAATGACGTTTCCACCCGTATAGTGTCATCCAATGTAGTTTCACTGCTCTAAGCAGCCTGTGCTCTCTTCATCCATCCCTCCTCCAAACCCCTGGCAAGTACTCATGCTCTCGTCTCCATAGTTTTGCCTTTTCGAGAGGGCCGTAGAGGCGGGCTCACACAGAGCACAGCCCCTTCAGACTGGCTTCTTTCATTTAGCAATACACATTTAAGGGCCCTCTACGATAGCTTCCTCCTTGCTCCCTTCTTACCCTCCTTCCTTGCTTCCCTCTTTCCTTCCTTCCTCTCCTCCTTTTCCTTTTCTTTGAAGATCTTATTTTGTTAGTTTTTTCCTTTGAAGATTTTAAAAGCAATACTGTTCTTAAACCAATGGAAGCATGAGAGAGAGGACTGGGATGGAGAGAGGTCAGAATTCATACTTGGGTAATTCAGTACAAAACAAAACATAGTTATGCTAGGTTGGACATTGTGTCTCAGTATCTACCCTTCTGCTTTTTCTCGTGGCTACAGTTTAAGCTCTGTGTCATTCCTACAGGGACAAGTGGCCTTTGTATCTACATACACTTGGGTATAAATCTCAGTTACGCCACATGCTGGCAGGATGACTCATTATATTCATGTATAAAATGAAGATGGTCCTGTGAGATCTAAGAGAGATAATATGTGTAAAACCCTAGCACTTAATACAGACTCTATGAACAATGAATTTCTCCCACCTGAGTAATGCTTAAAATTTCTACAGCTCACAGCAGGCATTTCCCCCCTCAACTTTGGCCAATTTATAATATCTAGGCAATGTTTTCCTTTTTTTTTTTTTTTTAACTTTTTGAGCCCCTTCACCCTTTTTTCCACCCCACCTCTAGCCACTGGCCGTGACAAGTCTATTCTCTGTATCCAGGAGCCCAAGAACTTGTTTCGTTGTTGTTCTTTCTGTTTTTAAAGATTGTACACATGAGAGAGATCATATAGGATTTGTCTTTCTCTGTCTGACTTATTTCACTCAGTGTAATGCCCTCAAGGTCCGTCCATGTTGTTGTAAATGGGAGTTTTTCATACTTCTTTTATGGCTAATAGTCCAGCGCATGCGTGTGTGCGCGTGTGTGTGCGTGTGTGTGTTTCTTATCCTTTTAGCCACTGATGGGCATTTAGGTTGTTTCCATGTCTTGGTTATTATAAATAATGTTGCAATGAACATGGCGGCTCATGTTTTTTTTTTTTTTTTTTTTTTTGAGTTAGGGTTTTCATTTTCTTCAGGTAAATACCCAGAAGCAGAATTACTGGATTATCTGGTAATTCTGTTTTTAATTTTTTGTGAAACTTCTATACTGTTCTCCACAGTGGATGCATACTTTACACTCTTGCCAACAGTGCACAAGGATTCCCTTTTCTCCACATCTTCACCAAGATTTGGTATTTCTTGTCTTTTTGATTCTAGCCATTCTGACAGGTGTGAGGTCTCATGTCACTCTGGATTTGACTGCATTTCCCTGATGATGAGTGATGTTGAGCATCTTGTTATGTGCCTTTTGGCCATTCGTGTTTCTTCTTTGGAGAAACATCTATTCAGATCTTCTGCCGATTGTTTAATTGGATTGTTCTGGAGCTTTTTCTACTGTTGAGTTGTGTGCATTCCTTGTATATTTTGGATATTAACTCCTTATTGGATGGATCATTTTCAGATGTCTTCTTCCATTCAGTAGGTTGCTTTTTTATCTTGTTGATGGTTTCCTTTGTTGTGTAAAAGCTTCTTCTCACTCTCCCTCTCTCTCTCTAGTTTGGTACAGTCTGCTTGTTTATTTTTGGTTCTGTTCCTTTTGCTTTTGATGTCAGATTGAAAAAAAAATCACCTGCAAGACCTGTGTCAGGAAGCTTATGTAAGTTATCTTCCAGGGGAATTATAGTTTCAGGTTTTATGTTCATCTTTAGTTTTTGATTTAGTCCTTCAGCCACTAGATGGATTTAAGTACGTTAAGTAAGGGCTGTCGCCCCACCCCATGCCCCCGAACCCTGCTTTTTTTTTTTTTAAGATTTTTTTTTTTTTTTTTTAATTTGACAGACAGAGATCACAAGTAGGCAGAGAGGCAGGCAGAGAGAGATGGGGAAGCAGGCTCCCTGCCGAGCAGAGAGCCCGATGCGGGGCTCGATCCCAGGACCCTGGGATCATGACCCAAGCTGAAGGCAGAGGCTTTAACCCACTGAGCCACCCAGGCGCCCCTGGAACCCTGCTTTTTAAAAATTATAAATGGTGACCAAATTAAAGAAAAGGCCATTAAGGACTTAGAGTTCTGGAGTTATTCATAGGAGGAATGTGCGATTTTTGTTTTTGGTATGAGTTAACAATACAAATGACCTTTGAGTTGGAACTATTCCTGGACTAGGTGTAGGAGTGATTCAGTCTATGTCTTTGTAACACAACCGGTGGGCAAAAAAGAACCAAACACTCATATTTACCTAGTCTAAATAGAGTCAATTAACGACAAGTCATCTGGTTATTTTAGCACTAGGTAGAAACATAGATTTTAAGTCATTTATGGTGATTCAGAGAAGTTTTTAATTGTCTATTTAATACTTTGGTGAACAAACTTATCTTTACTCTTTTTCCTTATTTTCCCTTAAAAATATATTTCTCTTTTTGGTTTGCATTCAGATGCTGCGTTGGTTTGACAAAAATCAGCAAAGAGGACTTTTTTTTTTTTTTCTTTAAGTTTGGGTTATCAGGTGTATAGAAAATACAGCAAAGGGCAAAGAATCCAGATTTGGGGTAAAATCCAGGTGGTTTTGATCCCTTGCCCTATCTCTTGCTGGCTCTGGAATCCGGAAAATGACTTAACTCTTCGGAGCTTCAGTTTCCTAACCTATGAAAAGTAAGATAATAATATGTACCTTATGAGGTTGTTGGCAGGGTCAAGAGAAGTCCACTTGGCCCTTGAACAATGTGGGTTTGAACTGGACGGCGCCACCGATGTGCCCAGTGGAGAGTCCAGCACTGCGAATGTGTTTTCTCTTATGATTTTCTCAACACCATTTCCTTTCCCGAGCTCACCTTATTGTAAGAATACATAATAAACACAATATTAACATAAGTACAATATTGATACCATCTGTATTATGTTATTGCAATGGCTTCGGAATAACAGTAGGCTATTGGTAAAGTTGTAGGGGAGTCAGAAATGATAAATGGATATTCAACCATGGGGGGCTGGCGCCTCTAGCTCCCAGGTTGCTCAAGGGTCAATGGTAATGGCCAGTCCATAGAAACCCGTATCTTAAGCATGAGTTCCTCTTCTCTTCTGTGTGGGCGGATGAAGATTCAGCTCTGTTTAGCTGCAGTATAAATGGATCATTAAAAGTGAAGCAAATTTACAGCTAGTTCATGTTTGTCACTCACAGATGAAGAAATCAGAGGAGGGAAGGGTCTTACTCAAGAAAGGATAGATTGCGAGGCAGAAGAGAGATTAGGCCGGAACCCCTTCCTCAAACCCAGACCTTTCCTCTTACAGTGTGGCTTGTCCTGTGATCCAGTAAGACTTACTCTTGGATTCTGTAAAACACGGAAGCCACCTCAGCAATGCCCCCAGTCTAGTCACCAAAGGGATAGCAGCAAGTATGATCTCTATGTACTTGGACATCATCTTTGTTATACCATAACTGGTTAATTAAGTAAGGTTACACTGTGTGTAATTTGTATGTCCTGTGGTTATCATAAAACCCTCTTCTGAATATCTCTCCTTTTGGGTTATGCACTAATTTCTGAAGTTTTCCATCATAAGTACAAGAAGAAGGAGGTGGAGGTGGTCCTGGGAGAAGCCTGGACCTGAAAGTTAGAAGTACTCACAGTTTGGGTGTCTTTTTGGTGTCATGAGATGGCACTGGTTATAAGGTTTGTGTCCAGGGAATAGCTTGTCTAGAGGGTATGTGCATTTCAACTTGGACAAATACTGGCAGGGTTCACCTCCATGGGCACTTGTCTGCACTCTCACTGACATCTGTGGCAGTGCCAGTTGCTTCCATACCTCAGGAACACAGTATTTGCTAATCTGGTAGATGAAAAATGTTCATCTTTTTAGGAACCCAGTGACTCATTTTGATTTTCTCCCTTGTTTCTCAGCTTCTCTGTGTTTCTTCCCCATCTCTTTTTGTCCATTGTCTGGTGTTTTGGGTTGAGATTTTAGATTGCTTAAAGTCTTTTATTAGGGAGCATCCCCTGAAAAGGTGATCTAGAAGGACCAAAAGTTGAGACATTGACAGGAAATTCAACTCAAACAGGATGAGAAAAGCAATGAATCACTCCCAAGAATTAGTCAATAGCAAAACACTGATTCAACACACAGTTGACCTAAAATTGCTAGGTTTTTGGAATGGGATTTTTATGAGGTAAGGCCTTAGGAATATTGATGAATTGATAAGGCCTCTGGTCAACTCCTCCTGTTGTGACCAATGAATATGTCTTTGACCTCAAATGGCCTAAAGTTCAGCTGCAGGCTGTTGAGCATTACCAAGGCCACTATACCCGCTGCAGTCCAGAGAAGTTGTAGGTGAGGTCAGCCTCACCACTGGTCAGAGGGAAGTAGAAGTTACCTTGGCCTCCTGTAAGCTTCCTCAAGACCAATATCCTGATTATTTACATCCCTCTTGGTACCACAGAAGGGCAAGCTCACGATAAGCATTTGTTCTTTGTTCATTTAAAACTTGCTGTAAACTAAGTGACTTTGGATTTAGGGCCAAAACCCTGAGTTCTTTTTTGTATCCTTAGGCCGCTCTTGTGTTCTGACTGGGCCTGGAAAACCCCTGCCTGGCCTGCAGAGGGACACTGAGTCGGCCCTCCCCTGCCCTCCACATGCCTTTGTCCTCCCTTTGTGCGCACTTTGTAAGAACTGTCCCTGCTCATTGAAAACAGGAGGGTCAAGGTCATTGACTCTTTTCTGTATTTTTCCAGCAGGAACATTTATTCATTGTTTTAACACTTTCTTCGGCAGCACAGCCTAGTGATTAAGTGCATGGGCTCTGGAACCACACTGCCTGGGTTTAAATCGTGATTCTGCCACTCAGCACATTGCTCACATACTCCGTGGCTCAGTTTTGTCACCTATAAATGAGGATAATTAAATATACATACGTATATACGTACATATGTGGGAGTGGGTGTGTGTAGCTTAACCAATGCCTATCTTTTAGGAAGTTGCCTGTATGCCTATTACCGTTAATAATACATTTTTAAAAATTTCAGACACTCTAAGTAGAAAAAATGCTTACTGTGTGCAATTCTTGCAAACAATTCACACATATTCCCTTCACGCCCTGTAACTCCATAGATACTATCATCCCCTTTTCATGACTAGGAGCTGAGGCACAGAGAGGTTAAATACACTGTTCAAGGAACTTAGCTGCGTCAGAAAATGGCCAGTTTGGGGTATGAAGTCAGCCTCCGGAGCCAGCAGTTAGACCTACTGTGCTGTGCGTGAACCTTCTCTTGGCAGAAAGTACAGCCCAGTGGCTCTCACTTGCCGCAGGAGTAGCAATGGCGGTCCCAGCCCCAGCAGTTCCGGCTGGAACCCCAGCTGAGCGGTGTGAGGGCAGGTATCATGCCCACCGCTTCCGGTGCCTTGCCAGGGAGGTGCTCCCCCGATCCTGCAGAGGAGGAAGCTGAGGGACACAGCGGCTACAGCGGCCGTCACGTGACTGAGCCATAGTCTGAGCCTGAACGTGCCTGACTCCAGCGTTCTTGGCCTTAAAACCATTCCGAATGCCTCCTGCCTGAGGTCCATGTCTTAGGCCAGGTGACCAGGGGTGTCAGGACGGGAGTGTGGCTTCAGTGGACTTGGAAGCTGTCTCCTTTTCTTCTGCTCTTAGGTCTCCTCACTCGAGGGTACCGAATTTTTTTTTTTTAAGTCCCAAAGAAGGCTGAAATACAAATTCTCTGGGACACACCATAGGAGCTGTAATAAAGTCTTGTTTTCTTTGTTTCCATTGAGTGTGAGTCCTTGTAATCCTCAGTATGAATGAATGTGAGGGTTTTTCTTAAACTCAGATATTGAGTAAGCCAGGACCACAGTTTTGGGTCTGGTAGGGGTTGTAGGCAAGAAACCAGCAATAAGAAGTGTAGTGTTTTCTAGAAGAGGGTGAGGGTGCTGGGCCTCTGTAGTGTAGGGAAAAGGCAGTGCAGATCATCTGTACCACAGCTTTGCCCCATAGGTGTTTCTGGAAGAAGCACACTGACCATGATGGGGTGGGAATGGGAAGGATGTATCCTTTGGCCCCTGGGGGCCCAGACAGGACAGCTCTCACTGACACAGGACACACGAGACCAAACAAAGAACAGTGTTCTTGGACCTAACACCCCTTAAGCCAAGAACATGGTGCATAAGGGGACGTGTCACTTTTTGTCTAAGAAGAAGTGCTCTTCTTTTTGATCACAAGGAGGTGTGAATTTTTCCCTTTTCACTACCTTATTAGTGAAGACACCTGACATTTAATTTTGCATTTTTAACATTTTTTTATTTCGGCAATGTTCCTCTTCAGTAATTCCCCAGCAATTTTGAAATAGTGATCTGTTTTCCTTTTCCCTTTAGTCATGTGTTGCTTGAATTCTTAAAGCTATGTATGTGAATACATAGTTTTGTATTATCTTGCATATACAAACAGACACCGGCACACAGGTGTATATATGTTTGTTCCCTCTTAAAATTTTGTGAGGGGAAAAATATACGCTATTCAAGATTAGACTTTTCAGGCATTTTCATTTTTAGTTTTGAGATAAATACATTAAACTGAGCTGTTTCATAGGTGATATCTTTCCCCTTTATATAATAGAGTGACGTATCCCCCAGAACCAAGTTTTAACTATCACACTGCAGTTGTGAGAGACATGAATATTCAGGTTATTAAGAGACATGAAAAACTAACCCAGACCAAAATCTTTGGGAGCAGTCCATAAAAATGAAAGTAAAGCAAACATTTACATTTTGTTTAAAGGAAGTTGTGGGGGATAAGCCTTCCCACCAGCATTTTTTTTAAACATGGACATACGGAGATAGATGTTTTTGTCACAGTCAAGGCATGGGTAACTCTGAAGACTTGCCTATTTCATTTTCTTTCTGAGGACTGAAGATAGGCCTTTTGGGGTGAGACTCTTTGGATCGGCAGGCTGCTGTCTGGGATTTGGCGGTGGAATACTCATACTTTTTGAAAAGGAATGCTAGTGTATTTCTTTTGGCCGTGGCTTAAAAAACATACGACTTTATAAATATTGTGAAATTTCATTGTGGATTTTTTTTTTTTGAGGGTTTTTGTTTTTGTTTTTGCATCATAGTAAAAGGCACTGCAATTTTCAAGGAACGTGATGCTAGATTGTAAGATACTTGAGGGAAAGAACAGCTCTTGTCTATCTCTTTCCTCTCTGCATCAGAAACACACCCTATATATAGTCGGTCTCAGTAAATATTTATAGAGTCAAATTCAATTCACATTCAAAATGCATTCACCATCCGCTACCACCACTCCCCTCCCCTCTGGTGACCACCAGGTGGTTCTCTGTAGTTAAGTCCATGTTTTGTTTGTCTCTGTTTTTCTTTGTTCATTTGTTTTGTTTCTTAAATTCCACATAAGAGTGAAATCATATGGTATTTGTCTTTCACTGATTTATTTCCCTTAGCATTATACACTGTAGCTCCAACCATATCACTTCAAATGGCAGGATTTCATTCTTTTTGATGGCTGAGTAATATTCTGTTAAACATGCACACACACCATAATTCATAATTGATGATATTAAGCATCTTTTTGTGTGTCTGTTGGCCATCTGGATGTCTCCTTTGCAGAGCCATCACAAACATGTCTGTTCATGTCCTCTGCCTATTTTTTAATTGGATTTTTTGGGGGGGGTTTTGGGGTAATTGAGTTGTATAAGTTCTTTATGTAGTTTTGATATTAACCCCTTATTGGATATGTCATTTGCAAATATCTTCTCCCATTCAGTAGGTTGTCTTTTTGTTTTGTTGATTGTTTCCTTTGCTGTGAACTTTTAATACCCTTTCAAATTTGGGGTAAGGGACAGGCACCTTATTAAATCACTTAGGACACACTTAGGATGGGCAAAGTAAGGGAGAATTGTACTTTTCGTCTGCTGACTCACTTATTTCTCATTTCAGTAAGCACTAATTGAGAACATTTCTTTTTCTTACCTCTCTCTCCCCTCTAGTTAACTAACTGAATCACCAACTATTTATTAATCTTATGTTTTGTGTGAATAATTGGGCTAAGCAATGTGACTACAAAAGAAAATAAAACCCAATATTTGCTTCCAAAAGGAGGCGAGTCAGTTAATTATTGCAAGTGGCCTGAGAGGAAGGACTTATCTATATGCCCCTAATTTCGCTTTTATTATTTTTTCTGTCCCATATTCGTTCTTCTTACTCCCTTTAAGAAACAGAATTCTCATAGGGCCTGTGGGGAGAGAGGACAAATCCAGATCTGCCAGGCTGTGAGCAGACATTGTCTTGCCAGTGAGCTGCGTTCCATGGGTCATGAGCTAGTAGAGTTCACTGGTGAGCGACTGAGCTGTGGAGTCTCTGTGCAAGCGATCTAAAGTTCGCCGGGCTGACTACACGCCCACTAACCATGATGAAAAGTGGACGTGGTAACATGGGACAAGCAGGGCTGAATGAATCTCGGGAGTGTTCAGAAGCCAGAGAGTGTGTGTGTGTGTGTCAGTGTGTGTGTGTGTGTGTGTGTGAGAGAGAGAGAGAGAGAGAGAGAGAGAAAGGGAGGAGGAGAGGGGAGGACTTCCTGGAGGAAATGGTGAGGCTTGGACCGTATGACAAGACTGGGTGGATACTGCGTATTTTCCGTACTTGGTGCTCAGTGAATATTCATCTCATATGTACGAATCCTGTGTTGTTGTGGGTTTTTTTTTTTAATTTCCTATTGTTTTCTAACTTTTATGTGTCATCCTTGCATGAAGGCCACACTAATCTTCTCTGTACGGTTCCAGTTTCAGTGTGCGTGCTGCCGAAGCGAGCACTGTTTTCTAACTGTGAGTGGGATTGTCAGGAGAGCTGTCTGCTCGGGGGTTGTGAGGCCGGAGTCCACATCCTGCGTTCTGTTCTCTGCCACGGCAGGGGGCTCGCAAACTGCTTCCCGCACCAAAGGATCTGGCTGGAGTGTTTCTACCAGGGGAGTGAGGTTTTAGATCTACCTGGAAAGTGCTGATGCTTGTCGTCTTTTGTCTATAAGGATATCATCTCAGAATCCATTTTTCCTTTTCCTCCTTTGATCTCAGAACTTTTTCTCATCTTCTGCCGACAGTGGTTCCATAGAGTGGGGGCTCTGCGTGTGTATTCAGGGCTCTCACGTGAAAGCACAGTGCTCCTTTTGCCAAGATAACTACAGAAAGAATAATATATGTGAATCTACCACCTAAATTAGGAATGGCAAGATATCAAAGTACGTTATGTTTTTTACGGCTATTCTAGCTCTGTACTCAGTCTGACCATAATAAACCTCATATTTTCACTGTTCTCTCTTAGCAATATTTTAGGTTTCCTCTTCCTTACCTCCACTTAACATGGATTATTAGCAGCAAACTAGTATAATTATTACTTTTTTTAAAAATTTGAAACTTTGCCACATTTTCATGGTCAGTCCAATTCTATTAAACAATTACAAGTGACGGCCACGTGTGTGCACAGCACTACACTAGAAGCTTGTAGAGGCCATGAAGGTGAGGAGTGGAGAGTCGCTGCCTTCTCGGGGCTCACGACCCAGCAGGGAGGACATGTCCATAAATCATTCTGTTCGCAGGCTGTACAGCATGTAACAATGGAAGAACGGCACGGCTCTGTGGGAGCTGAGGGGAAAATAGGATAATCTACACAGAAGTTATCCCAGGTTCATGGATTTCTTTGGTTAGTGAAGTTGTTTCCACGATGCCTAAAATTCCCACTGTGCACAGTGCCAGGCACCTCCTCGGACTGTGTTAAAAAATAGTGCTCATAGGTGGTAAAACACCTCAAGCTCATTAAAAGGAATAGCGGTGGAAAGTAGGTCTGTCTCTTGACAAATTCCACCACTTTTTCTTTCCAGAGACACCCACTTTTCACAATTTCCCTTGTGTGATTAATTGTGAAAGATTTGTTGCTGATCGGTTCTTTTGAAATTTCATTGCCTTCAACTCAGTGCAGTGAACATTGCACGAACGTGCCGGGTGCTGTGTTAAGTCCTGGAAATACCAAGACCAGCACTCTGGTCTCTGAGCGTTCACAGTGTGGAATGCCTACAGGTAGGACTTGGGCTGTAACATGTTTAGTGATAGGATGGAGAAACGGACTAAGTGTTCTGATAACTCGGGGAGGGAGTCATGACTCACGCCCTAGAGAGGTGCTGGGGCTGCTTCACGGAGACCCAGATCTTCCAGTTGGCACTTGGGGGTGTGGGTTTCACTGGGCTGAAGGAGAGGCAAGTGAATCCTTGGCCCGCAGAACCACATACTCAGAGAAAGGGAAGCTTGAAAATGTATGTTGGTCAGCAGAGCTAGGGTGTCGGATATGGGCAGTGGTAGATATGTCTGGAGGTTGAGGCCAAATTATCAGGGGCACCGAATTTCTCATCCTGCACAATTTGGACACCACGCCACTAAGGGCGAAGGGAAGCAGTTCAAAGAGTATGGTCATGGTAGGGAGATGAGGCATAACTGTCTTCCAGAAGGATAATTTTGGCGGTCCTCTGAGGCGTGGAGCGGATGGGAAGGAGGTAGAAGTGTGGGGTTAGTTAGGTTATAACTTGGGCTGAACCTGGGCCAGGATGAAATGAGAAGGCAGCAGTGGGAATGATGAGAAAACAGGTCTGAGAGATCTCACAGAAGAACAAGCGACAGGCTCTGAGGGTAACAGAAACGGATCAGGCACATGCCCAGCTCGGGATCTGGGATCTCCTGCTAAGGGGCACGCGAAGATGAGTTAGACGTAGCCTTTGTCCGTAGTCTTTGCCCGCAGTCTAGTGAGAAACCGAGCGTTCTCAGGATGCAGAGTAAGAAACAAGGAGAAAAAGCAACCCTGGGACAACATCAGCTCTCCAATAGTGGGCCTTTAAAAAGCCCTCAGTGATAGAGGAAAAGTGATGGATTGTGTGGTCTAGAGCCGTACAACAGGGGGAGTCTGAGTAAGGAGGAAGTGCCCCTTAGTGTCTGACCACCCTGACTGGGAAGTCAAGGGGAGTGGAGGCTGCGAGAGAGCTCGGCCAGTGAGAGTGTCCGTGTTGGCTCCAGAGGGCAGAGATGAATGATGTGGTGAGGAGGAAAGGTCAGAGGGGAAGGCCTCGGAGGGGGCAGAGGTGACCTGATGGGCTCCACTGGCTGTCACGTGGCATCATGGGAAGAAGTAGGGCTGGGCGTACTGTCTCTCCTCCCACCAGAATGTTCCTTAGCGCACCCTGCCCCCCCGCGGTTGGTAGATGAGAGGCCACATGAGGGAGGGAAGGGTGGCAGTTAGGAGAGATGGTGATCAGGGCAGGGGCGGGAGAAGGTTCCCAGAGCCATCACGGGGCATCCATTCCTAGCGCTGAAGCCTGGGCTATGTCTGTCCACTGTCTTCCCAGGCAAGCTGTTTTCTTGTTGCTGTTGAGTGTCTAATTTTATGTATAGACCCAAATGAGATCATTTTCTCTGGGCTTTTTTAATTCCCTCAGAAAAGTTTTGCATCCCTTTGCTTGTAGACCTCGGCAGTCCCTTTTCCTCACAGATGGGACCAGCCCTGTCTGCATCCTTCTGACCCGCATCCGTGTGAATGCAAAAGGCGTCTCTGCAACGAGCACGATGCCAGATAGTAGAGAAGATGCCCGTGGGTCGGTGGAGATGCCGAGATTAATGGCCACAGCCCCAACCTGGGGTCCTGGGAACAGCATCCGTCTACACAAGGGGGAAGCCAGGGAGTTTGTGAGGTCACCGGAGCCCGGAGCCTGAAAAGCAGCTTTAGTGTACGGCATGCTTCTGTTGTTTATAACTTTCTGTAATGTGTGGTAACAAAGAGCAGTGTGTGGTAACAAAGAACACTCTGTTACCACGAGTTATTTTAACCACCAGCTTTCGGCTGCTCAGCCTTTTTTCCCCGTCTTCCTCACAGCTCTGTTCTGGCTTCATGTCTTTGTCACCCACTTCCACCTCCTCCCCAGCTGCTCCTCCTCGTCTCCTTGTGTGAAGTCCTTCCCCGTGGCTGCTTCTCCTCCACCACGGAGAACCTGCTGGAGGCTTTGGCTTCGCAGCGCGAGCAGTTTGCCACTCTTTTCCCTCTTCTCGCACATACGTTGCTCCCAAGAGTTCTTCATGCTTAGGGAACCCCAAGATGGAGGGTGTTCCAGGGGCTCCTCTCAGTGTGAGGATGGAGGGGCTCCTCTCGGAATGGGGGGAGTGTGTGAGCACGTGTGTGTGTGTGCACGTGTGTCAGAGAGAGAGGGAGAAGGAAGATGATAGCTCAGAGGTTTGAAGGGCTTCATAGTCATTTTCTCCCTCCCAGAGGACTCCTTCCTGGGTGTTTAATGCTACTAAGCCAAAAACACAGAATAATCATTATTAAACTGGGACTGGAAAAGTTTTGTTTTGTTCTGAAAAACCTGACCTCAGACTTTGAATAGCTTCTGAGCCCCGAGTGGCTCCATCTCGACACCCTGAAGGGGAGTGGGCCGTCAGATGGGACTGGGCCGTAAGTGGTGTGAGCCCAGAACAGTCCAGCAGAGGCAGTTTCTTTCTCTAGAGGTAATTTCTACATGGATCGTCTTTTATTTCTGGCCTGAAGTAGTAAGTGATACCAGACAGTGTTGATGTAGGCAAATGATTCAGGAGACAGGGTCTATAGGAAGCTTGGCCGATTGCCTTGCACGCATTTCAAGGTTGAGAATGATTTTCCAGCTCTCCTTACACTTCCTGCTGTGGATTTTTGTTTGCTTGTTTGTCTTGGTTTGTAGAATAGACCTGACAGCTTGCTGA
Source organism: Lontra canadensis (assembly GCF_010015895.1). Taxonomy (NCBI): domain Eukaryota; kingdom Metazoa; phylum Chordata; class Mammalia; order Carnivora; family Mustelidae; genus Lontra; species Lontra canadensis. The sequence goes on from NW_022631025.1 coordinate 5,722,976, forward strand.
AATCCCTTTATTCTTGAACCTTGTTGTACATGCCTTCAATGGCATAAATCATACCAAGAAAGAGTAATTTAAAAATCTGAAGATTTCAATTAAAAAATCCCTGTGGATTGGCTGTTTTGCTTTTGAAAAGTCAGTTAACATCTCCTTTGCTCATCTTCTTTACCTGTAAACAGGGGAGTTGAGCAACTCTGATATCTTTTCCGTTTCAAACATTCATTGGTAATCGGACAGACTCAGAGCTGGAAGCTGGATTTCACTTTAGCATCCCAATTCCATGTGCCAGGTAGCCGGTGTGGAGAGGGCTGTGGTAAGGATCACAGACTGTGGGGCTCAGTGGGAGAGAGTGGGGTATTGATTAGTGATATCTGCCTTGCATGCAGGCATTTGGGGTGGTGGCATGTAGTATCTGGTTTGTTTCATTTTGGTTTTGCCTTTCCTTCTCTAACCCTACTAAGAGGGACCAGAGGGCAGCTGTGTTTTCATTTTGCACACACACGTGCATGCACACACACACACACACACCTCTCATTTGAACCAAACTGATGATACCATCAGCATGGGTTCCATTCCTTCTCCAGATGATTTAGCTTCAGTTAAATCACATTTCTCTTCCCTGCTTCATGTGTCTTAAAACCAAAGGGAAGAGAGAAAAGGGTGTGAGGGTGGCCATTTTATTTTTTTATTTTATTTTTTTTTAAAGATTTTTTTATTTATTTGACAGAGATCACAAGTAGGCAGAGAGGCAGGCAGAGAGAGGGAAAGGCAGACTTCCCACTGAGCAGATAGCCCGATGAAGGGCTTGATCACAGGACCCTGAGATCATGACCCAAGCCGAAGGCAGAGGCTTTAACCCACTGAGCCACCCAGACGCCCCAGGATGGCCGATTTAAACACATCACCACTTCATGGGCATCTGAGTGGCTCAGTTGGTTTGGAGTTTGGGCTCTTGAGCTCAGCTCAGGTCTTGATCTTGGGGTCGTGGGTTTGGGCCCTGCACACTCCACACTCACTGTGGATTCTGCTTAAAAAAATAAATAAAAATAAACACATCACCACTTCAAGCCCAGGTCTTCTAAAATCTTGCTCGCTTGCAGAAGACAAGATAAAAAATGATAACCAGTTTCCATCTAATATAGTATATAGCATTGAGCCCTACAGTGTAACTTTTTCATGATCATGGCCTTAGGATCAAAAAGGTATGGAGAATTGTACATGGGAAATTATATAAACTTTATCTTAAGTCTGTTCCAGAAGTGACTTTTGATAATTTTTTTTTATAATTGCTCTAGGATGTTTGACAAAATTGTTTTCAAAATATCCAGGTGAAGAATGGAGAGCTTGAAAACTGTTTTTAGAATGCTAGATGGGAATGGGTGATGCTAATCAGATTTCAAGGCTTATCTTGACCCGCTGTCTCTCGGGACACTGATCAAAGTTTTGTGAATCCTTCTGGTGCAGAGCTACTCATTAGAGTTCTCAGCACGTAATTATGGACTGTCAGAAGATTTCGGTTTTGTGTAATAAATGAGTAGCATGCCTGCGGCTTGCTGAGGTGTTAGCTTCATAACCTCATAAGATAGGTTGTTTTTCTTCTCCCTCAAGACCTAAGCAGTCTGGCTTATGCCTTGTCCACTCATCTCAAATGGAGGTGAGCAGACTAGTACTCAGATTTTTTTTAAAGTTTATTTCTAAGAAGAAGAAACTCCAATTGTTATGTTATTCTCTTTTCCTTTGTTCTTTCTTCTTTTGAATTGGAAGCATAAGATTTTGTTTTTATGCCTAACCCTTGGTGAGGATATCTACGTTTTCCTCCTGCCACGCACGGCTGTATACAGTAAGATGTTAGTAAATCGGTGCTGATGAGCAGTGCCACATTGAAATTGCTGCTTGCATGATCCTCTTACTCGGGGATGCAATTATTTCCCCTGGTTTTGACAAGATGTCAACTGTGATATGCACAGAGCAGAAACATATCCTAAGACGCTATGGCGTGTTAGAAATCTTTCCAGAGGAAAACTCAAGGATGTGTCTGGGGCTCCCATTCTGACTCCATCCTTTGCCTTTGTGTGTTTGTTTATGTTTAGATTATTAGCTGATTATAAAGTGGCATTTAAGAAGCAGAAATCACTCTATTTCGTGATCACAATTAACAGGGGTTTCTAGGAATATTTTGCCTTCATTTTCAGTATAAAAATAAGATGGAGAGCGATTCATGATAAGTCATTCTACTGGTAATGGTGGTGGACGTACTTTTTTATGGTAGCTTCAAGAGGGAAATGGAGGTGCCTAATTACCGCAGGATTATATTGCACACCTACTCTGTGCTCTCCCTCTGTTGAGAAGACGAGGACGCATCAGATACAGAGCCATCCAGCGAGGAGTTTGTAGTCTAGTTGGGGAAGATATTAGTCAGGATAGGCTAGTTGCTGTAACAGACCCCCAGATGTCAGTGAGCTTATTTTCAAGTTTCTAGTCAAAGTTTATTTCCATCTAGTTGGGGGCTCTCCTTGCTTTCATTCAGGGACCCATGCTCTGTCCACCTTGGCTCCATTATTCTGGAAGTCTATGGTTTTCTCTCTCCATTTAGCCAGATGGGGAGCAAAGGAAGAGAGGATTACACATGGAAAGTCTGAAAATGGGCAAGTCCCTACTGTTCACCTTCATTGGGTACAAAGGAGGCACATGGCCCAATGTAGGTGCAAGGGGGGCTGGGGAATGTAGTCTGATGAATTAACAGCTGATAGCCTCTGCCATCAAGGGCTCACTTACTTGCTTACAGCAGTAACATGCGGCAGAGTAGAAAGGGTCGACGGGGCAGAGCCCTGCCTCGGTAAGCCTGGGAGATAGGAACCGGATGCTTTAGAGTATTTTGAGAAGAAATCAAGTGGGTCATGTTTATGCCAGTTGTGTCTGGCACTCATGTCCCCACACAGCCACTGGTAGTCTATGTCTATGTTGGGATTTGAGTGTTTGGACCACAGTGAGTATGAAGCCCATTGAGTAACCCTGGGCACAGCTCAGGGAACCGCTGTGCTCCCACGGTCCTGGAGCAGACTCAACCATCACAACCAAGAGCCAGCCGGGGCAAGACTGGGACAACACGCCGCAGAGTGGAACACCTGCCTGCGGAAACCTGGTTGGTTCGTGGGACTGTGTGTGGCCAAGGGCTGTGAATGGTAAACAGAACCACCTCCCACTGTCAAGGGGTGAAAGAGGTGTGAAGGTTGCGTGGCTGAGGCGTGAAGAAGAGCCCGAAGCAGGCCCGGTTTGGGGCATCACTCCTGACTAGCCTTGTGTTGTCTGCTCCTCCCTTGATCTTTCTCAGCCATGATAGATCTCTCATGCCTCTGGATTGCTTCCCATGGTGACGCTGGGGACATTTCAGGTTTCAGCTGACTATTAGACCTGTCCCATTTAGGGCCAAGATTAGAGCCAGCAATCTGAGGGGCTGCCAAAGCTTATTAGGGGCGCCTGGGTGGCTCAGTTAGTTAAGCCTCTGCCTTCAGCTCAGGTCATGATCCTGGGATCCTGGGATCGAATCCCACATCGGGCTCCCTGCTCTGCGGGAAAACTGCTTCTCCCTCTTCCAGCCGCTCCCCCTGCTTGTGCTCACTCTATCTGTCAAATAAATGAAATCTTTAAAAAAAGTTCATTAATCCAGATTAATAGTATTTTAGTGTAATATTTGAAGTGATCAATCTTAATACCCCTCCAAAAAACACCCCATGATGGATAACATATAAAAATTTAAAATGGGACCAGGTCAGTATTACTGGTTTTCCCTTTTGCTTCAGCTCTAGTATGGCTCAACACAGCCCTGTTCATGATCTTGTCTTTATTTAAAGTTTCGATATTTTTTTATGTTGATGTTGATTAATGAAAGTACTGCATCAAAATGTTATTTATTCTGATTACTGAGTTGGAGGCCCCTTAGACTGTGTATTTGAGGTGAATCCCCACAGCTTACCCTGGACCGAGCCCTAGTTTACTTTCTTCTGTATCTCCAGTGCCTAGCACGATGCTGAGATGCAGTGGACATCCAAGAGATGCTCAAGAACACAAGGTTGTTGGAAAGATAAATGGGTAAACTGACAGGTGACACATATTGGAATGGGAAGAAAGGACAGGGTGGTCCAGCAATCACAGCCCACAGTCACTGGCTGAACCATAAATCCGGGTTGCGCGGTGGCCGGCATATCCAGAGTCGTCAGGTCTTATAAGCCAGCAGATTCCTGCACACTTTTCCAACGGTATTTCCCACACAGTCCTTGTTTGTAGTCTTAAGTGACCCTGCATATTTCTCATCTTTTAGGGAGGAGCATCTTCCTATCTGTTGAATACCTACCTTTTTCTTTTTTCTTCTCTTTTCTTTCCTTTTTAAGTTTTTGTTTTGTTTTGTTTTTGGGTGGCAGTGTTTATGTTTGCTCATCACAGCTATAGTTGTTGAATTTCTCTTGTGTGTTGGGTGTTTTTATTTAATTAATTAATTGATTAATTTAGAGAGAGCAAGCAAATGAGTGGAGGCAGGGGGACAAAAGGAGCAGAAGAGAGAGCATCTCAGGTAGGCTCCACACTCAGCACAGAGCCCGACGTGAGGCTCCATCTCATGACCCTGGGATGATGACCTGAGCCCAAATCAAGGATCTGGACCCTGACCGACTGAGCTGTGCAGGCACCCCAGTGTGCTGGGTGTCTTTACTGATCACAGAAACCTTTTGAGGTACTGGGCTGGTTTTTTGTTTTTTTTGCTTTTTGTTTTTGTTTTGTTTTGTTTCTTGTTTTTGTTTCATCTGTCAGAGGTGGAACTGGTGGCTGCCCCTGGCTGTGGGTGGTAAAGTTAGGATTTCAGTCCGGATTTCTCTGGATTTCTTCAGAGCACAGGCCCTTCCTAGCACTGAGGACAAGTGTGGGGATAGAGGTGTTTTCCTGGTCATGATCCAAACTGTGTCTGCAAAGCAGGAGAGCAGAGGGAGGACTCTGGAACTGCCTGAGCCCGCCCTGGCTGGAGGAACTTCCTTGGAGAGGGAAACCCCATCAGGACAAGTTGCTCCAGTTTGCAGACGTTCCTGGACTGGTGGCCTCCACTTTTCTCTGTCTTCGCTCTGGTTTGCTTGTGCAGCAGGCGTTAGGAAGGCAGCGTCCCTTTCTGAGCAAGCACAGGGCAGGCATCGGGGCGGTCTGCTTCCTAGTCTGGCCTTGACCAGGATTTTAAGCAAGTTCTCTAGCTTCAATCTTTTCTTCTACGAAGAGGGACTAATTCTGATACTTACCACTCACCACCTCTCTTGAGAGTAGTAGAGAAGATGTAAAGGAAAAGTATCTGCAGGTTATAAATATCACCTATGCAAAATGTACAGTTTGGGATGTGTTTCAAAAGCCATGTGACCCTCTTTTCGGGGGGAATCAAGAAGGTAAAGATGTAAGCTAAAACCAAACTATAATGGAAGATGGATGTGGGAAGACACCTTTAATATGAAATATCTTGTTTGCATCAAACTCTTTTATCTTTAAATAGTTGGAGTATCACAAAGGCCTGGTTCAATTTAATAACGGAAAGCGAAAGCCTACATTTTGAGCAAATCACCTGGATTTTTTTTTTTTTTAAGGAAATGGAAGCTTAATAGATTTTGAGGGGGAAAGGGGGCATTTCAAACCTCAGATTTCTCTTATTCAGGACTTTTCAGTGCTCTCTCTGAGCTCTAAAGTAGCTAAACACACTTTTGGTAGCTTCACTGAAAGAAAGTACAGCCTGGGGCCAAGAACTTTCATGCCAAACTTTAAGCTAGAGCAGGTTTTTAAAATCATGTTAGAAACCTCTGAAAGAAGGAGGCTCATAATGAAAAACGCTGACCTATTGTTAACAGCAGGTATGGAAGTGACTCAGTAATAATTGTTCCTGCACCGTGTTACCCCAGCCTGGCTAGAAGGGATCTCTTGGTTGTGGTCGAAAGAGGGGGCTGTAGATGGGGCAGCCAGGTAGTTACTAGGCACCCCAGATGGGGTGGCCCAGATCTTCTGTTTTGCTTGAACTCTTATTGAGGCCATGTAGATGTCCAGAGAGCCCTGGACCAAGCAAGAAGAATTGCATAGTTCCGGAATCATGAGATTTGGAAAGGGACTCAAGTTGTGTGGATTCGTGGTTGTCAGACTGGGGTCTACCAAACCGAGTTCCATGGAATGATGGGGCCAGGCAGGAGGAAACAGGGCTCTGCAAATCTGCTGGTGGAGTGGGGCCAGGCAAGTAAGGGGCAGAATCCTCCGTACTCCCATTTCAGCCAAAGCACCTCTGCTGTTACATAGTACACATTGAGTTGGGCATGAGATTATATTTGTGAAAAAGATTGCACTGACAAAAGTGCTTTTAAGACTACTGATCTGGCTTAGCTTTCTCTCAGTTCAGGAATTGCCTTTATAATACCCTGGACATGAGGTTATTCCTTCTCAACTTACCAGCTCCAGTGATAGGGAACCATATCAGTCAGGGTCCACTAAAGACACTAGAATCCTACCGGTCATTTTAATAGAGAGAATCCAGTATAAAGAACTATTAACTAGATATTAGAAAAATGGAAAGGTAAAGAAGGGGAGGGAGCAGCTGTCAGCCCTTGAGATGGGAACAAGAGGAAGAGGTCAGAATTATGAAAACTTAGGAGCTCAGAAAAGGGTTGCAGGAGCTAGGAACCAGATCTCTGAGGAGGGAGCTGTGCGGACGAGGCTGGGTCTGAGAGTGATGGAAGAACAATGAAGTAAGACGACTTGCTGCTGTCAAGATGGAGAACCGCCCCTGGGGTGATGCTGAAAGGAACAGAAGATCGTGGAAGGAGCCAGCCTTGCCCCTCCTGTGGCTTTCCTCTCGTGCTCCCTGTAGGCAGAAGCTGACAGGGAGCCCCCTGGTGCGGTCTGGCAAGGAAGAGTGTGACTGCACAGCCCAGCCCCAGCACACGAAGCACAGCACAGAAGCGGGGATGCAGCCACCTATACACAACACAGGGACCCTCATTCCCCCATGGTGTCCCCTGACATTGTTACCTCAGCTTTAAATGAGAAACAAGGAAGCAGATAGGAAAACAAAAGTCCTTTCCCTTTGGAGGGAATTTATCTTCCTGCCTGAGTTCGCCAGGCACACCCAGACCTTTCAGCCTGCCTCGAGGACATGTTGAATAGACATTTGGGTTTTCATCCTCTAGACACCTTCCAGTTTGTCAGTGTCTCCTTTAAATATAGTTCTCAATTTGTCGGCACCTACCGAAAGCCTCACTACTGTGCATACTTTAGTCTCAGCAGTTCCAACTTTAGGAATTCATCCTTATGAGTTTTGCATGGTCTGCATAGAAATTTAGCTAGAAAGGTATTAATTTCAAAGTTGCTGATAATTTTTAAAAATTTGGGAGAAACCAGAAATGTTCAAGAAAAGGAGATTGGTTGTACTGTGGAGGACTTGGCAGGTGGTACAGATGACGAAGAAGAAGGAAGTTTGACAGTATGAGAAGAAAGGCACGTTATATTTTTAGGCAAAAGAGGCAGGTCATAAAATGGCATGTGTGGCATCATTTCATTGTTGTACACACATCCACGTTAGAAAAACAACATTGGGACGGTATATACTAAATGTCCAGGGTATGATTGGCTATTTTTAGGTGGAGATACAGCAGACTGTTAACATTTTTTTCTTTCTGTTTATTTGTATTTTAAACATATTTTACAATTAAAGTATATTTCCTTTTTTTACTAAGGCAAAAATTAATGTAGTGCTGAGAATGGACCCTCCTGAGAATGGTTCTGATGTATCATCTGTCATCCTCCTGGCGTGTCAAATATATTTTTTCATGAGTATGTCTTCTTTATATTCACTGGGAAATCAGTGTTGGTGGAAAGATTGCTGGAGCAACCAGAAAACTGGAAGCTGCCTCCCAGCTGTGTGACTTTGAGCAAGTCTCTTAAACAAGAACCTATGTTTCTCTCTGTGGAAAATCCAGAAGGTTGTAGTAGATGATCCTCTTAGGCTGGCTTTAGCTGTAGATTCTGTGGTTTGCTGAAAATGCCATGGCCAGATGGAGGCAAAATCCCATTTACTGAGGTCATTGTTGCTTTGTAGGTGACACAGGGGGCTGAGACCAGGTGCCTGAAACACAACACTGGGTCCTATGTTGATGATTTAAAGAAATGCCATCTAGGAAGAGGTCTTGGTACAGGGGTAGAGCCCCAAACATGGCTCTTCGTGGTGATGGCATTTCCAAATTAATGGAATAGGGAAAACAACAATTCTACGCTGTGTTCAGGGATCACTTTCTAAAATACAGAGCCACGAGAGAATATAGTCCAGTTGGATAGAACCTTCAAATCTGACAAAGGAGGGAAAGAGTTCAGGGAGGGACAACTGAAGAATGATGGAGAGCAGGGATGTGACTGAGTCTCTCAAGTGTGCAGGGTTTGGCAACATCAGCCTTCTGGAAAGCCCTATCTGAAGGAGAGCATGAGTGTGTTCAGATGTATTTGAGCCGCAAAAGGCTAAGAAAATAAGTGTTCAGAAAAGATAACCAAATTCCTAGAATTTCTGAGACAAAGCCCCAATGAGGGTACTAAGTCATGGCTTCTGAAAGCAAGCAGAGTTTGGGGACCCACTTTGAAATGACCCTGCTCCTCTGGAGTCTTCCTGGCTCACACCATTGCCCATCACCTGCCTGGGTGTAGCCTGACAGGTAAACTAGCAAGAAGATTCTAATCCCCGGGGTTGAGGAGGGAGGAAGAACCAGCTGGCTAGAGGGGAGGTGGAAATAGAAATGCCAGAGAGCAGGGGGAAGTGACTGCAGCACACTCCATGTGCAGATTTAAGTAAATAAAACTGGAAACCTGTACCTTGGCTCTCAATTTGTATCATGGGATTCTACGCGTTATTTTTTCAGTGACTGTTTTGAGCAGGGGTTTCCATCCCTAACTATACCCCAACCACTAAGCACCCCTGCATGTCAGGTGCTGCTCTCTGTCTTCTGCTTGTTTTCATTTCTTGACACTCCCCGTCAATTCTGTAAGGCCAATGCTTGACATTTTTCCCATATCAGAGAATAGGAAACAGAAGCAGAGAGAAGTTAAGTCCTTGGTGAAGCAAGGACTTGAACCCAGGCAGTCTGGCTCCATGATTTACAGTCTCAACCAGGACCATGTTATGTTACCCTGTAGCTGGTCTGCCTTGGTCATGGTTGGGGAAGAGTGCTGTGTTACGACCACCCCGAGTTTCCCCTTAGTGGCTGTGTATTGTATTTGCCAGTGAGTTTGCCCTTGTGGTCATACCGTGAGAGTCTATCAGCTCTTTAAGCCGGGGAGTGGACATGCAGACTCCTTTACCCAGTGAACCCCGAAGTATGGCCGCCCATGAATGTTTTAGAATGACAGTTGGGGTGCTTACTCAAAAATTCTGGGCCCCCTCCAAGATCTTCTGACTCTGAAACTCATGAGCTAAGACCTGACAGTCAGAAGGTATAACAAATCCCCAGGTGATCTGAAAGTATGCTGAAGCTTGAGAACCACCGATTTAAGCATCCTGTATTTAGATGAAGGTTCCCCATCACTGCTCTCATGCAAGGCCAACTCTAGTGATCCTTCTTGTAAATCTTTGCAGACAGATGTATCTCTGTCTCTGCTGTGCTATAGACATCAGGTGGTGGGTATTAGAGGAACAGGTGTGCAGCACAAACGTAGTGGTTGCAAGCTTATAAAGCTGGTTCCCAAATTGGAGATTGGCAGCCATATAAAAGAGAGAGAGAGAGGTACTTCCTTAAGGGGCCGATATTTGACAAAACAAAGCAATAAACCCAAGCGAAAAAGGATCGTAACCGCACACATCATGCTCTATGGCTAAAGCATATGCTTTTATTTAAGTTATTTTACTACTAATTTGGGCTCTCAGTTCTATTTGGGGCTCTGCGTGAACTGTGAGACAACGAGTGTGGCTTCGTTAGGCTGCTAGCGTACATCACAAGGTCCTCTCTTTGAATTCACTTTTCTAGAAGAAAGAAACTAAACAATCACAACAACATCACAGTGATGTGACAACAAGAGGGCACCGTCCTGTCTAGAAAGCCAGTTCTCTGTAATGTGTAGAAATCTCTGTAATAAGCAGGATGTCATTAAAAAAAAAAAAAGTTCATGCTTGGCTAGACTTCTCAGTAAATTGTAAAGAGAAAAAAATGTCATGTATTATTTACAGTGAATGTATTTCATACGTAGGAACTAAATCTTGATAGCTCAGTAATGGCTATTTAAAATATCCCTCTAAGTTTTATAGAAAACTCTTTCTGCTGCCTGAAAGTTAACCCATTATTGCCCAAACTTTACTGGTGGATTGAAGACACTGGCTGCACTGTCGTGGAAGAACGGACCTGCCATGGAACCCTACCCGCCCTCCACATGGGAGCATTGTATGTTGGTCCTTGTGTGATTACCAACTAAAGGCTTCATCGCCTGGCTCTTTTCATAACCGCCCAAACCTTGCAGTGGTCGTGAATAGAAGAGGGTCCGTCTTTGAGGGCTCTGAGTTGTGTGTGAGCCCATGTTCAGAAAATAGTCAAGCTTGGATATTATGATCAAGGTGAACTCTAATAGAGAAGATGAGTAGCTTGACAGCAGTCCATGCAGTAAAGAACTCAGAACAGGAAGAGAGGCTCAGAACAGGAAGTAAAGGATGAGGGGACTATTTCCACGATCAGAGAAGGCAACCCAGCCCAGCCCTGCCTGGCCTTCTCTGGTGTCTGGGACGATCGGTTGACATAGCAGGTGGGTATGTACTGAGCTCCATCCTTTATGTTGCAAGAGCTCTTGGCTTCATTCGCTGGCTGCAGGGATGTTACCAAGGCAGGTGAATGCTGTCTGTACTTTTCCTCTTCAGGTGTGTTTCTTGATCTTGTATTATCTCTTTGTCTGTGATGGATGAGTTCATGTGGCTTTTATGAAACTCTCAGGATGACTTTTAAAAAGATATGTTTAAGAGAGAACTTTAGGAATTATAAAGCCACCTTAGTAATTTTGCCAAGGAGTAAAAATGCCAGGTTAGAAATTCTGGGTTCCAAGGAGTATGACAAAGGGAAAAGTGAATTTTATCGGCTCCAGCTGTCCCCGGAGCAGACATGTAGTAAGAGCTTCTAGAAGGTAACCGTATTGGCAGCTTTCTCTTAGGCTTTTTGCACAGTCCTCTGTTCCTTCACACTTTACAGATACCCGTGTATTCCTCTTAAAAGTGACAATGTAAGGTCCAAGATAGGAAGCAAACTCTGATAGAGACTTCAGGGTCATGGATAAATGAAGAATAGCTCATTTCAAACCATTATTCTAATCCAACCCCAGCACTTGGTGTTGGCAAAGCCAGTATGGTTTGATTTGAGGACGGTTTACTGATACTGCTGTTTCCCTCAGACCATTTCTAGACTGTACCTTGAAGAAAGAAAAACTGCAAGATTTTGATTAAAGGTGAGTACTTATGACTTTATTTCCTTATTCACATTGGCCCAGGGGTTGCATAGAGATCTGCCACGAATATTTCCCATCACGTTGTACCTTTGAAATGTACCCATAGGCATTTGAAGCCCTTGCCTCCCTGTAATGCATTGTCTCCTGATTGAAATTCAAGGGAATGCTTTGTGACAATTGTTAATTCCTGAGTGGGAGCTTTTGGTCTATTAGCATGCTTTGAAATTGAAAGGCCTCACAGATCTCTTTGCATAATATTGGTCAAAGCATCACAAGCCAGTTTTAAGGGAAGAAGAAAGATCCCAGTGGTGAAAAGAAAAAAAAACAATGGCAAAGATCCCAGTTTTCTGTGAGTGTACATGTACATATCTCTGAGTGCTGAAGTCCACATCCATGAAGCTGGGGGGAGGGGTAACCTTGCCGCCATGTTGTGAGGCTCATTCCTGTCTTAGCAGGGCTTCCCTGGCTGGCCCAGGACGAACTGTAAAAAGCTTCCTAGTAAATAATTGGAGACTCACTGGCACCAGATTAATTAGTTGATTACTTCATTGTTTAAATATGTGAGTGCTGATTCCTTGCTTTGGGTTATGAGAATTTGAGTATTTGTGGCAGAGTTAAAACTCCACCCAAACTCTCACCTGAGTGGGTGAGTACGTGTACACACACACACACACACACACACACACACACACACAGTTACCACCACCTCCTCTGGGTCTTTTTGGTCCCAGAGGGTTTAGAGAGACAGCCTTGTGTCTGGGGATATAGTCCTTGGTATCTGAGAGATCTTATTTAACAAACAGAATTTCCCAAGAAATAGTCCTTATTTTTCAGTTTGGTCATTATTCTTCCCTGGAGCAAATCTGAACTTATCCTGAGTCATTATCCATTAAATTGTTATACTCAAGAGAGAGGAATTCAGCACAGAATGGATCTATATAGAATCTTCCTATAATGAGGGGGTTAGCTAACTGAAGAATCTGAAACACTTTTCTCTAAAGCTGTCTCAGCGGTGAAATCTCAACTTGGCAGAGATAGTAAGGACAGGATTCAGGCCCAATATGTAAACTGTATGTACATATGCAGTACTGTGGTGTGGATTGGTGTGTGTGTATATATATATAACATTTTGAGTCGTGATTTCAGATAAATTCAGCCTGGACCAGTGGGATGGTGGCTGAAATGGCTGCTGGGAGCCTTGGTTCCATGTTCCCTGGGTCCCTGCCTGGATTCGACAGTGATGTTGTCACACATGGCTGGAGCATGTCCTGTCATCCACAGGCTTCCCCTCCCAGATGGAAACATTCAGAGTTCCACTGCTCACTGGAAAAGGCATAGTGTCCTTGGAGTTGGCTTGTCTTTTAAAATCCACTGTGGTATTTTAGAACGATTCCCAAATCTTTCATAAAAGACCTTTGGCAAAATAGCAAAACAGCTATAAAAGGCTCTCGAGTAAATTTAATGGCTTAATTTCCCTCTAAGTATGCACCATAGACCAAAAAGCACCCCTCACACGTGATTTTATTGCAAGGTACTTTCTGTCTCAATATCAAGTAGGCATTCAGTTAAAAACAAACAAAAAAAAGTTTTGATCTTCGGGGGAAAAAATAACTTAGTATTGACAGATAGGTGAGCAAGAAACTGGGTTTTTCAGACAGTAAGTATCTGTGAACGCCATCATGGACTGTTATGCGCTCAGGGACTAGGACTTCATTGTGCTTGTAGATCCATGTGCATTTCAATCTATTAGTGATTTTTATATGGAGATATCTTATCTGCAACCCTGCTCTCCCCTGGGGATCAGAGCTGGAAGGTTTATGAGCCTGGGATTTTGAATGGCCGAGGAGCTGATCCAAAAGCTTAGCTACCAGCCGAGGAGCCTCTCTAGTGGTTTTAGGTCCAGAGGCTGAAAGGGGACCCCAAGGAGCAACCTGCAAGTCTCAAAATCTGGAAGACAAAGTAGGCAATTAATTCCTCCATCATAAAGTTTTAGAGCTGGCTGGTATCTTAGAGATCTCCTCTGCTCAGCAAGTTCCTACATATTCAACAAGACATTTTTATTGAGCCTTATCCGAGGCCCTCAAGGCTTCATAAAACTATGAGTTTTATAGTATTTCTGCTAATCCCATACATTTATTGGAACTAACTCATTGGCTGGACCTGAACAAGCCATTTATTTTTCTGGGCCTTAGTTCTCTCTCAGTGAGATGGAGGGGGTCGGATTATAGATGATTTCTAAAATCCCTTATTCTGATATTCTTTAATCAATGGTCAAACCTGATTTAATTGGTCAAATCTGCATGGAGGAGAGAAGTGGAACAGACATATTTCTCACACACACACACTCACACACACACAGCAGAAAAACCCCGAAACCCTATAGTCAAGAAAGAAAACGCTCCTTTGACAGCACTCTCTTTCAAGACTCCTCCATATGACTGTTCTGTCTCCTTTTGGGTGTCATGGCAGCAACTATAGAGCACGTAGCTTGACTGTGCAATTAATGACAGATAGGAATGTCTCTTTTGAAATTTTTGCTCTTTGAGGCCCAGGATTTTTTCTAATATTTATTATTTTGTTTCTGATTATGCAGATTAGACTTGGTCATCGTAAACAAATTGGAAGTTCAGAAAAATATGAAGGAGGAAAAAAATTGTAAATCCACCACTCAAACACATAACATTTTTGGGGTATCATATTAGTCTTTTTTATTTTACACACACACACACACACACACACACACACGTTTCTTTGCCTTTCTTTCTTTTGTGATTTGGAAGTTATAAATCCTATTTTTAGGTTAAGATTAATTTATAATTAAACACTGTACAGATTTTTCTCCAGTTATCAAAATCATGAGTGAAATACTCTGTTGATTTTGTCCACTTGCATAAGGTAAGAAATATAGCATCTTTTGAACTACTTCCCTGCAACTGGAAATTTAGAATGAGACCTTTATGATAATTTGGAAATTACTGTTTTTGTTATAGTTTGCATTTTTAATTCAAAAGCAATTTTAAGAATTGGCTTTACATTTATATAATCTTATAAATGACATTTAATTCTAATTATGAAACATTTAGTTTCTGAGCTTTTGCTCACAACCAGCCCTTTTATGCTAATAAGGCTTCTCCATTTTTGAGCTTTTCATTTCCAATCCTTTCTTTACCAGCTGGTGGTATTTTGAGAACTGTTTTCAGGAAGAATATGTAGCATAATGCTTTCTGACTTCAAACACTCTGAGGATTTTTACTGTTACCCTTACTCAGGAGTGATGACTTTATAGGATATTGAATGATACATCATAATCTTTTCCTTTCAAAGCTCAGTGGTTGTTGCTTCATTTTATTTCTAGTTATTAGTATTGTGGAGGAGAAGTCTGGGATCAAACTATCTTTGCAAGTACTTTTTATTTTTTCTTGCTGCGATGCTTATGTTGTTGGTGTTGTTTTTCCTTCAAAACAAGGCATTATTAGTATGTGTTCTCTCCTGGAATCCAGTCTGCTTTTCTTTGTCTTAATTGTCTGTTTAAGTTTGGCAAGTCTGTTTTCCATCTCTGTACTAGTCTCTCCTTTTTTAAAAAGATTGTATTTATTTATCTGAGAGAGAGTGAGCATGAGCAGGGGGAGGGGCAGAGGGAGAGGGGGAGGGGCAAGACTCTTCACTGAGTGGGGCGCCCAATGCAGGGCTCGATCTCAGAACCCTGAGATCATGACCTGAGCCAAAGTCAGACATTCAGCTGACTGAGCCACCCAGGCGCCCCTCCATCCCTGTACTGCTCTTAGCTGTTCTCTTCATGAGCCTTTGCTCTGCAGTTTCATATGTGAAGTCCCTACTTAAGTCTTGCTGAAAAGACACATTGCAAATTCTCAAAAATATTCTCCTGGCTCTTGAAGTAAAACTATTTCATAGGCATGCTTTGACTCTGATCCTTCACGGCTACTTCCTTCTTTTGACAACATCTTCTTAAAAGCCTTTTTTAAAAAACCATCTTCTCCTGTGTTCTCTGGTCTTTCCCTCATTGTCCAGTCCTAGAAAGGCGCTGCTGTGTTTATGCAAAATAAAGTGTTGGGACAGTGCATCAGACAGGGTTCACCAGGAGACAGACCTCCGTGGGAATTTGAATGGAGACAATTTAATGTAAAGTATCATTAACTGGTTCAAAGTGTTAAGTACTAAAAAGGGTAAAGCAGGATTCTCAGGAACAGGTGAATGGCAAATGCAGGGAGTGGTGTTCTCTAGGCCTGAGGGCCTGGTACGGAGCTAAAATTCAGAAGATGGATCCCCTCTTGCCCCACGGAGGTTGAGAATCAGATGTCATGGGGACGGCTGGGCTTGCTGCTGCCTGCAGTGGAGAGCTCCCTGGGTTGCTGGCCAACCAGGCCTGTTCCACATGAAGCCCCTGCTGGAAAGTCTGCGGGTCCCAGCTGTTAAACAGGAAGTCCCCCACCACCGTGCCAGAGGGCGGGGAGCTGGTCCATAGGGATGATGTGCACTGGAGTCCTGGAGAAACCCCCTGGAAAATCTGTACCACTGGGTCTCGCACACCTGGCGGCGGTGCCTTAGAAGCTAGAACAGCACACTGGAACTAGGAAGGGAAGCCCTTCTTTCCACTATGCTTCCCCTAGCTTTTTCTATTGGCAAAGCCTAATATTATACCAGATGGCAAAGGAGATATTTACAGGGTCCAGCTCTGGTATCACAGAGCAGAACGGAGAGAGGTAGGTTTGGAGTTGACAGTAAATTGATAACTGACACAGATGAGGATCTCGGAGGATCAGGTAAAAGAAGGAAGGTATCATTTTTGTCTCGTCTTCTACCACCTGCTCCGAAGTCCCGCAGCCTGGAGTAGCAGGAGAGAGTGAGAGCCACAGCGTTGGTTGCAAGGAGGCTCAGCTTTGTGCTGATGAGTTTCCTTTTCATTCTTGCCTCACTACCCCGGGGTGCCTGGGACAGGGGCCCGTGCTCGGCAAGTGGCACAGACGGTCAGGATCAAGGGCACACTGGGAGTGCACACTAGAGGGTTTCCTGGCCAGGGGGCCTCCCTGCTTGGATGCTTCTAGAAACCGTGCTGGGGGCTGCCCCACAGTTCTGGGTGTTAATGAGCTCCTGCTGGAGCCCTTTGCTCTCCTGTACCTGGCATCTTCCTGTATGGTCAGCTTTCCCCACAGACAGGTACTGTTTGCTCTTTTATTAAATAGAAAGCCTTGAGAGTTTGGGTATATGAATATGACCCCTTCTAACTTCCTTAAAAGATTTAACTTTTCCTGTTTTTTATATTCTTTGGGTTACTTCAATGAGATTATAGAAGGAGGCAGAGTGAGACATGCGTACTTAATACACCAGCAAGTCTCCTTTCTAAATGTACCACAATTCTCTTTTCCTATACTTGTTTTAACTTTATATTAAAAAGTCCAGTCTTCTTAGTCTGTATTTTCCGTGCCCTTTCCAAATGAATTTAGAACTGTTTGATGCCATCTCCGGGCTAAAAATAAACTGCATCTTTAATTGTTTAATTTTTATGAGTACCATCTATACAGATAGTGTAGCCAATCTAGCATCTTAAATAGAACTCTTCACCTGGAATATTCTGTGCTTGTCAGTTTAGTTAATTAGCATCACACTGACTTGTGGATTTAGAAACATTTGGATTCTACTACTTCATCTTTTTCTGGCCTGCAGGAAATGTATAAGGTTAATACAGAGAGTTTTCTATTTTAGTAAGCCTGTTTGCTAATTGGTAGAACATGACATTTGTGTTACTTAATACATTAAAGCAGAGGAGTTGGGAATTTGTATAAAACAAACAAATTTGATATTAAATTTTGAAAAATGACAGAAAATTTCTCACTTTGGCTGTTGTACAGTATTGGTATGAAAAGATTCAAAAGCAGTAAGTAAGAAGTGAAGGGCTTTATATAGCATTTGGAAATAAAATAAACATTATGGTACTTTACAAAAATAAGCCATTCCACTTGCCCTTGACCCATCATTTGTCCTGTGTCTCCCGAAGTTTCATTTTCTGTCTGGGCTGTGTTGCTGGTCTGGCTGGACCCTGTGCAGGGATGGCTGTGGGTCAGGAAAAAACCTTTGTCTCCGGGAAGGGCTGGTTTGCAAACTCCAAAGCTGGGGACCTCTGGGAGAAAACAGAAATCCAGACCTACAGAAGGAAGAAGAGCCAGCCCTACGTTTTGTTGAGATTAAATCCATTGCCTTTTTGTAATTCCCAGAATCAAACTTTTTCCTTTACTAAAAAAATTGGGCACCATACCAGTGTTAATCCTCAGGTTAATCCTCTCTGCTCCCAGACAATGGTTAGGGGTGCACCACCAGCCACTTGCACAAATACAGCTCCCAGGGGCATTAGGACCCATCCGCACCGGAATACTGGGACCCCATTAACAGGACTGAATGCTCTCTTGCTACTTTTTTTTTTCTTGTTCTAAATTAGTCTTAATTAGTTTGAAGCCCATCTCTCTCTATGATAAAATGGGAATGAAATGGGAATTAAGTAGTTGCATTTCTGACTTTAGTTAATTCTTATATATCTCTGAGCGGAGGGTCTGGAACTGAGGACTGATGGGAATGGGGTGAGCTATATGGATGTGTATCTTGCATCACCCACATTATAAATCCAATAGATATATTTTCTGAAATAAAAATTAGTAGTGCAGAAAATGTGACAATCAAGGAAAACCTTGAACTAATGTATAAATTTTATATAGGTAATATCTATGCTTTGTTGAATAAAAGCTTTAAATGTTTGATAGTCATATCCTTCAATCACTTACACTATTTGTGGATTTTTATCTTATTTAAGAAGGCCTTCCTTATCCTAATATTAAAAGAATTCTCTGGTGTGTTCTTCTAATACTTGTATAATTTTTCTCCTCAGTTCTATCTCTTTATTTTCTGTAGAATTTATTTCTATGTATCATGCAAGGTACAGATCTATTTTTTTCTTCAATAAATGTCAGTTGACTTGGCATCTTTAAATAAAGTCTGTTCTTTTCCTACTGAGATAATATGCTACCTTTAGCATAAACTGTATTCTGATTTTTGCTTTATTCTATTATTTGGTTTTCTCTTCTGTTTCAGTGGCTTTTTTGTCAATTATCGAGTCTCTGCATTTCAGAGTTTTTAAGAAATGTCTTATAGCTTTCAAATATGTTTTGACATCTGGACTAGATGCTTTTTCTCCTTATTAGTTTTTTTCTAAATTTTGTTGATCTTACACATTTTTTTTTTTTAGTTTTAATGGGCTGCAGACTCAGTTTGATAAGTTCTGTAAAAAATCTTGTGATTTTGATAGGAAACACATTCATTTCACAGAATAATATTGAGTCTCGCCATCCAGTTTCTGATATTTTACCTGTTTATGACTTCCTTCATGTCCTACATTAAATTTTTATGACATTTTTTTACATATCAGCTTCACTTCTATCAGTAGGTTTATTACTAGAAATTGGACACGCACACCACACATTCTGAATACTTTCACCTTCTAACTGGTTGGTTGTGAGTAGAAAAGTTTTTCTGTGATCACCTGGTGTCTGACCAACCTATTGCCTTAATTGCCTTAATATTTCTTTTCAGTTGATTTTCCTAGGTATTCCTTTTTCATGTTTGCACCTCCTTTATTTTCTTGTTTAGTTGCCTGATTCAAGATCTTTGATACATGGTTGAGTTCTTAGTGGTGAAGTAATAGCAAATATGCTTGTCTTGCTTCTGATTTCATTGAATATGCTTTTGATACAGTGCCATTTTTAGAATTTTTTTTTTAAACTCATGAACTGGGGTTGAATCTTAGTAAGAGTTTTTTTTTTTTAAGATTTTATTTATTTATTTGACAAACAAAGGTCACAAGTAGGCAGAGAGGCAGACAGAGAGAGAGAGGAGGAAGCAGGCTCCCTGTGGAGCAGAGAGCCCGATGCAGGGCTCGATCCCAGGACCCTGGGATCATGACCTGAGCTGAAGGCAGAGGCTTTAACCCACTGAGCCACCCAGGCGCCCCATTAAGAGCTTTTTTAACCTCTATTGAGACAATCATCTGGTTGGATTTCTGACTCTGTTAATGTACTGAATTACATGACTAGATTTCCAGATGTTTAATCATCATTCATTCCTGGAGTAAACCACTTGTGGTGGTAGGATTTGGTTTTCAATAATATTATGCTTTCCTGCATGAACAGGTCAAATATATCCCCCCCCCTTTCTACTATAATCTGCTACATACTTCTAAAAGTCTCTTCCACGCTCTCTGAATTATCCATTGTATTACATGTTTTATAAGCGTTTAGAATTTCACTAAGTAGGGAATAAAAAAGAAGTATAAGTTAGAATAAGAAATGACCAGGCTCATATATTTTGCTCCTGGGAATGCTGTAAAACACACATATCACATTCCTAAACAGACCCAAGATGGTGTAGGCTCAGAAATAATTTTTTCCTTTGTGCGTTGTTTTTGCAGAAATGCAGCTCAGTTTATTAATCATCAGTTTATTAATCTGGTGAGATAAGGATTCAAGTGACGTAAATGAGTTTATTCCAAGTGCTTAGTCAGCATAACAACAATAAGAATTTGTGTCACTTGTACACTGTAGCATTCTTAACATACGCCAGCTAAATTAATCTTCCCAGCAGGGATGGGGGCAGGAAGAGGAGTTGTTATTACCTTATTTTACAGGAGTGTAACCGGTTCGGATTAGATAAATGGCACAACCAAGGTCACACGGCAAATAAGTGAACCAGTTAAGACTAGACCCCAAGTCTTCTTAACCTTAAGTCAGGATTCATTCCATCTCTGCCTTGGAATTTTTAAGGGTGAGAAGTAAGCCCTCTCTGTGGCAGGAATGGACGCAGAAGCAAAACAAGTTGGGAACACATCCTTGTCCTCTCACGGCTCTCCCACTCCGGTGGGGGCTCCAGTATGAGGAAGCCTGCAAGGCCCCCTCAAGGCTGCCTGCCTCCAGCATCATGAATATTTTCGTTTTGAACTGCCTTTTCTTTGTCTCCTGAGTTAAGGTGTTCTCTAAGCCATGGGGCCACTGTCCTTTTCCTGGGACTGCATTTGTTGAGCTCATTTGGCTCAAAGAGCACACAGTCTTGCGTAGATAGCACCTTTCCGAGCCTGGCTACTTAGTGTGCGAAGGCAGGGAGGGAACTCAGCCTGCGTGTTGTGGCCATGCAGTCCTGTCAGGGGCAGAGGCTGGGGCAGCCTCGGAGCCCATCATGCAAGGACTGGGAGGATCCGGCGCCTTCTCCACTTTGTATGTCCTATGCATTCCCGTCTGCATGCAAGCAGCTCAGCTCTGCCCAGCAGAGGCGTCTGTCTTGGGGCACCCCCATCTCCGATAAGCCCAAGTGGAATGTGCGGTGGCAGATTTCTAGCATAATTAGCTCTTGCTTGTGGCTTTCTAGTATAATTCTTCTTAGAATTGCACATAATTCTTCATAGAATTGAACAGAGAAGTTTATAGAAAGAATAGCATGTTGCTTTCTTCCTCTAGAAAACTGTTCAAGGATATC
This sequence comes from Lontra canadensis, assembly GCF_010015895.1. Taxonomy (NCBI): domain Eukaryota; kingdom Metazoa; phylum Chordata; class Mammalia; order Carnivora; family Mustelidae; genus Lontra; species Lontra canadensis. The sequence goes on from NW_022631025.1 coordinate 5,743,964, forward strand.
ACGATGTTGGCTTTTGGTAATTCAGTTATTTTGCCTACCGTCAGGCATAGGTGAGGCTCCTAAAAGCATTGCTGGTGTCTCAGTTTGACACTAAACTATGCAGCTGTATATGCTGTGTAGTTCAGTCTTTACTACAATTAAACATAAGACATTAAAGGGTCCGATGAAGCCGTTCTGCGGTAATTTATATGAGTTTCCAAGTCTAGAATGAAGAGTTGTCCTTATTTTCCAAACTCTTCTGACATTGCAATGTGAAGCTCACAGCTGAGCGACCCCCGTGATATAAAGCAGGCAATGGAGGGGAGGTCGAACTTCTAACTGAACCAGAAGACAGACACCTGCACGGGATAGGCCAGAGAGCGGGGACTGTCAGGCAGGGTCTGAGTGGAGAAAGGCCGTAGGCAGGGATGGGATAGGGTGTACGAGTGGTATTTGTTGGCAGGTTGAGGCTTGATTTCAGGGCAGAGGCTGGCTGACTTACGGAGGAGAAAGGGAATGCTGTCTGAATGCCACCTATCAGTGAGCTGCGGGGAGCACCCCCAGGTAGAAGGGCCAACCAAGCATTAGATCCCACTGAGAGGGACCATTACCCAAGGTGGTAAGAAGGAGGTTGGCTGGGAAGAGAATCAGGAACCAGGTTCCCAGTTGAAAAGACAAGGCTCGTTAAGCTGGTAAGTTGAAGTAAAGACAGAAGTGAGAGACCGAGTATAGTCATTTAGTCCTGGAGAGCTGAGAACAGAATGAGTGACGTGTGGAAGTTGCATTAACAGAGGGGTTCGGGTAGGCTGGAATTTCCACACTGGGAACTTGGCTGGGATATCTTCAGCAAAATGTCTGGTGTGTGCTTTTGGAGGATGAGGGAGGCTGGCAAATGGACCCAGAGGAGCTGGCCATGTTGGCCAGGTGCCTAAGTGCCCAGGAGGAAGGATGCATCTAAAATTCAACATGACCTTAAAAGTAAGAGGAAGGTTCTGGTTCATGTGTAGGAAATTGCAAGAGGCCTTCACACCTCCTCTAACAATGAGAACAAGCAACACAATCACAGATGTTTTTAAACCAGTGAGAGAGCCAAGGACACAAAGAAATATACATAAATTAAATTTCAGAAAATGGCAGGCCCTTCCTGGGAGATAAGAACTCAGGGCTGCCTTCATTCCTGGCAGATTGGTAGGAAGAGGAGGAATCCATCAGAGGCAGAGTGAGAAGAAATGAGCCCAACTTTTAACTATCTTTGGGTGGCTGCATTTGGCTGTGTTTCGAAAGCCAAGGATCCCCAGCCACGACGCAAGCCTGCACCACTATCTGGGTCTTGCCTGTGGGCCTTTTCACCAAACAAAGGGAGATGTAGGCAGAAGGTTGAGAGGAAGGCAGAGAAGCTCATAGAGTTTCCTTTTAAGTTTCCTTCCCCTTTTTAAGTTTCCTTTTAAGTTTTCCTTTCCAAGTGTGGCCTTTCCCATGGTAAAGTAATGCCTGGTGAAGGTTCACTGGGAACTGGGTGGGAGAGTGGACAGAAATCCAGTCATGACATTCCAGAATCACCATCCAAAGGTTGAGGGTGTCCAGAGCGGGGCAGGAAGATTTACAGGGGTGCAACAAGCCAGGAGCTATCATGGAGTAAGAAGAGAATTTATTTCTTTCTTTCTTCCTTCCTTCCTTCCTTCCTTCCTTCCTTCCCTTTTCTTTTTTTTAATATTTCATTTATTTATTTGTCAGAGAGAGGCAGCAAGAGCAGGGTAAGTGGGAGAGGGAGAAGCAGGCTTCCTGACAAGCAGGAAGCCCAGTGGGGGGCTCGATCCCAGGACACTGGGATAGTACCTGAGCCAAAGGCAGACGCTTAATGACTGTGCCACCCAAGTGCCCCAAGAAGAGAATTTCTTAATGACCCAGAAGGATACTTGGCGGGCTTTAAAGTGCAGATAGACATACCCCAGTTTCGAAAACCAATGGTTTAGATGTAAAGCAGAGAGATCTCTGGAATCTCATCAGTGCTCAGATCTCAAGTCCTGCTAGAGGAGAGGCCCAATCCCACCCTCAAACTGTAGAAGTCAGGGATGAATTTGAATCTAATTAAAGCTGCAGTAAATCCATGCCCAGATCAGCTGTGGGGAGCTGACTCCCTGACCCCCTCCTGAACAGTGACCTTACCAAAGAAGGAGCAACGCCTTTTCTGTGCCTAAATATTATTAACTCAGTCTCTGTTCTTTGATCCAAAATGTCCACCACAAAAGAAGTTGTAAGTTGTATAAAGAAACAAGAGAGTGCGATTCTTGCCCATGACAGGAAATGGTTGATGACAGAAGTAGACACAGACAGGGTCCAATTTTGGAATTTATCAGGCAGGATTTAAATGATTATGCTAAGCATATTCAAGGATCAGTGGATGACATGGGGGAACAGATATGGAATTTCAGCAGAGATGGGAATTTTTTTTTCATGTCAGGGCAGAAGAGTCTAGAAAGTCAAAGGTCAACAGGAAAAGAAAGACACTATTTGTAGGGGTGTGATTTCTTAACCTGAGAGCAGAGTCTACTTACTCTGTGCCATGATTTTATTCCCCCAGTTATAATGTGGGATTCCTCCTTATCAATTATGAAAACACAGAAATAAAAAACAACAAAGGAAAAGAAAGCAAAACAGTTTCTGGGCTGGAGAAATCAGTGGTCCAAGAAGCTAGGTTCACAACAAAATCCTGGATTCACTTCCTCTGCCCCGGGAGTAGGTATGTCTGTGATTCTGGGTGATCCACACATCAGGTGATAGTCTATGTTTTTTTTTTTCCCCCCTCAGCTTTAGAGAAGCCACTCATTCAAAAGGGCAGATGCACCACAAGAAAATGTCTGAGTTCCAAAGCCCAGAATAGAGATAAACATCTATAGATATTTTGAGAATATTTTTTCTTTACATTTTTTTTTTCCCCAAACATGTAACAGAGATTAAGGTTCATAGCCAGGGGCATGTGCTTTTTGTATAAGCCCATCATCGGGGCCTCTTTTCTGAAGTTTTCTCAATGAAGAACCCCCTCTTTTTTTTTTTTTTTTTTTTTTTTTTTATAGCATTAGAAGTACTGTCATGTCTTTGCCAAGCAGTGTCAAAGTGTCCTTTTGGTATCATTGAAAAAGTTGAGTAAACTATTTTTTTCCCAAGCTGCATTCTTCTCTTCCCTAGGAAGTCAGTTTGACCTTTCTTTCTTTTTTATTTCTTTTTCAATTTCCTTTCATTTGAAGAGGAGTGAACTGGTTCACACAAGATGTGACTTTACGTTGTGCCTTTCAGTGAAGGACAAATAATGAGTCTGAAACAGACCCCAAATGCCTGCTGAACTTGAGCCTTTTGGGATCATCCAGTTTAAAATTGGTCTTTGTGCTTTAGAATAAAAGCATTATATCTTTAGATGTTTTTCTTGGGGGTAGACCCAACCCGAGAAAATTCAGTTTGAAATTAGGGCCAGCTCTGTAGTTTACAGGGCCCAGTGCGGAATGAAAGTATGGGGTCACTTGTTTAAAAATGGTTTAAGAATATTAAGATGGTAATAGCAGAAGGTGAAACCAAGTGTGGAACTTTCTAAGGTGGGCCCTGGGTGACCACACAGTTTGCATATGCCCATGACACCAGCCCTGCAATTAGGATGATCTCAGCTTTCATTCCTTAGGACATCGTTGATCTTTCCTAAAACTGCTCATCTGGTATTCATCCGAAATCAAGGAGCCTAGTTGTTAATGAACCATGTATGGCCAGGATGTGAGGCTGTGCAGGTTGTACACTGCACAATTCAAGGAGAAACATTCACATTCTGAGTCATCATAGATATAGAGGATTATTGTGGCCTTTTCTTTTTTTTTCCTGGCATGTGGCAAAAAAGCAACTCAAGGAAGAAGAATGGCTTTCTTCTGCTCAAGATGCTATTTGGGCAAGCAGTAGCTGCTTTCACCAACTTCCCTTTCCAAACTATCCATTAAGATTTTCTCATTCCTACATAGATCTAATTTGTTTTTGTGTAAGTGCCCACTTGACCTCATAGACCTGTATCCCTCTGTCTTTTCTCCTTTGTCTCTTCTCTTCCCTCTGTTTTATCCACCCTCCCTTCTCTCTCCAGCCTTTATTTTTGCTCCCAGAAACCCGGATCTATAGAAAGTCTCCTGAGACACTACATTTGAATTTTGGGTTGAATTTTATTCAGTTTGTCCTTTCTTAAATCCTCAATTTTAAATGGGAAGGGGGGGGGGATCTTTCACCATTTAAACGAAATCCTCTGAGCAGATGGTACCCATCTCAGCCGCCCTTAGAGCTAGTAGCTGAAAAAGGACTGATGTATTTGAAGCTGCTTCTCTGGGGAGTTTAGTCTATGACAACGAAATAGGAATAAAGTCCCCAGGAGGACGGTCTGATTCCCAGGCCTTCAAGGTTAGACCTCCAGCACAGGTTTTCTGAGCTGGACGGGGTCTTAGAGACAAAGATTTGACTTTGCAGGGCCCGTGCTGTTCGCGCTGCTGCTGTCAGCCTCACTGGCAGCCCATCCAGTGCTCCAGGTCTCCCTCTGAACCAGTCTGGGGTCCATATAATCAGGGCCGGCCCAGGGGCTGGATGGGGACTGTGACAGAGGCAGACATAGCTGCTGCACCCGGTCATCGGTGGTCCCGTTCTCCCTGCATCAGGGGAAGGAGGGTTTCCTTTGCCTACTTGCTCTCTCCAGATTGCAGACTTCTTCTCTTCCTTGGCACTGCCCTTGATGTTTATTTTTGCCCAATTTTACCTGCAAAAGAAATGTTCTCAAGAAGGAAGAGGAGTCCGGTTGTGAAACCCAGACCATCTGTGGGGTCCCTTTTACTTCCCCCCAACCAAGCTGCAGGCTGGCTGCTGTTTGAAATCATTCTGTGCTTGAACATGAGCTGGCTTACTGTTGTGGCTCCAGGGAAAACGAAAACTTCCCTGCATTCTGCTTCCCACCCGATCACTAGGGCCTGTGCATGGAAATGACAGCACTGCCCTTCCCAGCATCTTCAGCAGGCCTCCAGACATCCCCACAGCAACCTGCCTGCTTGCAATTCCGTGGCAAACTTCGTGGGAGGGTTCCGCAAGGCTCCGTGTAAGGCTTAGCAATGCATATTCCTGGTCTTGTAATGACATATTTTAAACATTTGTGTAACTCAAGATTGTAAGCCCAGAGAGGCAGCTCCTCTGTCTTGATTGTGTTGAAACCCTCACGGTTTGCCCCCGGAATTTGGTAGGTGGAAGGTGCCCAGGACAGAAGCTTATTGGTGATGCTTAGACATTCAGCTCTCAGATCAGGAACAGGGGTGCACAGAGGCGCCTGGGTTAAGTTTTACCTGGAACTTAGAATAACGGGAGGCCAAATTCTGCTTAGTCAAATGCGACATCTGTAGCTACATTTCTCAGAATAGCCCAGCAAAGAGAACACGGAGACTCCTGCCAAGTCTGTTGATGTCAAGGCTGACAACTCCATATGCTAAGAAGTAGAAAGCCCCGGTTGTACTCTTCGTTCTTGGTTCGGGACACAGAAGTAATGGAGGGAGAAAGCTGAAGCCTATTTGATATCACCTTCTTTTCCCCCCTTCCCAGGGGGAGAGGAAAACAGAATTTTAAAAAATCAAGGTAGCATCATAATAATTTTCTAAAAGCCCGAGATATCAGGGGCGCCTGGGTAGGTCAGTTGGTTGAGCGTCTGTTGACTTCGGCTCAGGTCATGGTCTCGGGGTCCTGGAATCAGGCCCCAAGTCGGGCTCTGAGCTGGGTGTGGAGTCTGCTTGGGATTCTCTCTCTCCCTCTCACTCTGGCCCTCCCCCTGCTTGTGCATGTGTGCTCTCTCTCTATATATAGATGAATAAAATCTTAAGGAAAAAAAAAAGCCCTAGGTATCAATATTAGGATGATCCTTTATAAATCCTGGGAAGGTTAATTAGTAGCTACTATGGAAAAAGCCTTAGGAGCCCATCATTTGGACCAATATGTATCTTCATTTTAAAAATGGAATCTTCTAAGCCCTAAAAGCCTGTAGTGGTCAGGTGTGCCAGGAGCTAGGTGTCGAGAACTGCTGGTTTTTCAGGTGATTTGGTCAAGAAAACACACACACACGCACACAACATAATTTAAAAAAAAAAATTACTCTGGTTTCAGAATGTCCTAGTTTGGCTCTCTGTGGTGTGCTATTTATTTATTTACTCTTGCTGAGAAGCAGTACATGTCTGTAGAGGAAATGACTAAAGGAGCAGGTCCAGGAGCAGAGAAGATTCCATCTTCAGACCTTGAACTGCCGTAGACGCGGCTCTGTGGCCAGCATGCCGTGTGATCCAATTCACCTGAGCTCTTGGTGAGGCCTGTGCTTGCCTCCTTCCATGTGGCCATTTCTGCACCTGCGGAACCCATGGGCTCTGACCGTTGACTTCTCTCCGGAGCACATGCCCAGGTCACTCCAACCGAGGCGTTTATTGTCAACCCTAAACTCAGGTGGTTCCTCAGAGATTAGGAAAATAGTTTTATTTGTTCTGTGCATTTGAGAGCTCGGAAACGTGGCAGTGCTGTAGAGTCGGGGGGACACCTCCTGAGTCCCCTGCCACCACTGGTCTGTTCTGAAATCAAACAGTGACCACAGAAGGCGTGGGCTCTGCCCCCTGGAACTGATGCTCTGCTGGCCAGTGTAGACAGGCTCCTTACTCTGCCACCGGGGAGCTCTGGGACTGGGAATAAGCAGTTTAACCTCTCTGAGCCATGGTGTTTTCATCTCCTAGAGGCAAGACTCAGATCTTTGGACCACTGTGCTCAAAGCAAAGTTCCTCTTTCTCTCTCATTCAAGAGGCAAGAATCTGGTCATTGTAAAAAAGACCCAACGTGGCTAAGAGTGAACACATACAAGTTGAAGGATCCTGTAGATAACTTGACTTTTTGCTTTGACCTTAAAAGTGCTTGGAAGCTTCTATCCGATAAACAGAAAGAACAAAACAAAATGAAAGCCTGAAGCAAACTTACCTTAAGGACCTCTAGTAAACTCCTTTGGCTTTACTTCAGGAACAAAAACAACCAAGTGCAGTGTTGACTGGTCTGTGAAAGAAAGGCAGAGCCTTACACTTAGCACAATTAAAATCTAAGCAGACCACAGCTGGTCACCGTTGTTGTTAACTGGGTGCCCCTTGGGGCCATATTCCTTTCTCTTCTTTGGGCTTTAGAGCTTGTTGTCATCCAGACTTTTGTCTTCTTTGTGAAGAAAGAAAATTAATAGGCGCGGAATCTGGCTCTGTTGCAGGAATTCTTCTTTTTAGCTTTGAGTACTGTTCAGACATTCACCCTCTCAAGAAATGTGTGTTCTGTGCCCGGGGGACTGTTTTAGGCACTGGGCATGGAAGGGTGAACAAGAAGCCTCCTGCTCTCATAGAATTTATATTCTAGAAAAGAGAGGTAGGAGTTAACAAGCAAATGAAGAGATTAATCATTTCAGAGAATGTGAAAGTGCAGTGAAGGAGAGTGAAACAGGGGGATGGCCCAAAATTCTCGGGGTTGGGGCGGGAGGAGCTGTTTCAGTTTGGGCGGCCACACGGTTCTGTCTGAGGGGGTCCAGGGAGCCGAACCTGGATGGTACCAAGCAAGTGGCCATGACTGCTTGTTCCTGCACTGGCCACTCACGGTGTGTGATAATAGTTACAAAACAAACACGAGCGTAAGATGGAGTAGCCCTTGAGAAATACAGTTGGGCGGTTTCTCAATAAGTTAAAACACAGAACTATCCTATGACCCAGCAGTTCCACTCCTAGGTATATACCCCAAAGAGCTGGAAACAGATGTTCAAACAAAAGCTTTTATATGAATGTTCATTAGCAGCGCTACCCACGAGAGCCAAAGGGTGGAGAAAATCCAAATGTGGGGCGCCTGGGTGGCTCAGTCGGTTAAGCATCTGCCTTCGGCTCAGGTTGTGATCCCGGGCTTCTGGGATCGAGTCTCACGTCAGGCTCCCTGCTCAGAAGGGAGTCTGCTTCTTCCTCTCCCTCGGGCCCTCCCCACCTCTCACGCTCACGCTCTCTCTCTCTCTCTCTTAAACAAATAAAATCTTAAAAAGAAAGAAACCCAAATGTCTATCAGTGGATGAATAGGTAACCCAAATGTGGTAATAAGCCAAACTGGAATATTATTCTTAGGATTTTTAAATCTCTAAATCTTCTAAGTCATTGTCTGATTCAGCTTATCTGGTATGTCCAGAAAAGGCCAGCCCACCACGGCAGATAGCAGATTAGTGGTTGACTAGGGGCTGAGAAGAGTGGGGGATGGGAGTGCCTGCTAATGGCTGTGGGGTTTCTTTTCAGGCGAATGAAAATGTTCCAGAACTAGATAGTGGAAATGGTTGCACAACACAGTGAATGTACTTAATACCAGTGAATTGTACACTTTAAAATGGTTAAAATGTCATGAGCATTTTGCCACACTGAAAAAAAAAATTAAACCCAAGTGTGGTGTTTGACATCAGTCCAGACATTTATATACACTCGAAAAATGTCCTGAAAACTAATTGTATACTGTCTAGCTTAGCCCTTTACTTCAGGAAGGAAAGGTTTTATTTGGTATTTATTTAGGCCCGCGCCCTCTGAAATGGGGCTTTCAGGGACTTATCAAAATAGAACTGAATACAAATACAGGTGTGCAAATATGCAGGTGTGCACATCTCTCCAATGAATCCATTCTTTAAGGCTCTAAATTATTTAAAAGTGAACAGGATGTGTTTTATACATGGGCCTCCCCCCCAACCCAGACTCTCATCTCTGATTGTTTTTATATGAGGAAACTTCTGTCCTGTGAACTCATTGACTATTCCTGGGGTCTTAGTGAAAAGAGAAGACTCTGGGGATGAGTGGGTAGGGGGTGGGATTCCTTATCCAGAGCTTCCACCTTGGAGTTAAAACAGGTGGAGATGGCGTCCCTGGTAGCTCAGTCATTTAAGCCACCAACTCTTGATCTCAGCTCAGGTCTTGATCTCAGGGTGGTGAGTTCAAGACCCTTGTTGGACTCCATCCATGCTGGGTGTGGAGCCTACTTAAAAAACAAAATAGGCGGAGAGGTTTGGACGGGTCCAACAAGATGAAGTTGAAGATGTGCCAATAACTAGAAGTAGCACAGGGTCAGGATGAGAACACTAGGCTGGCATTCAGAAGGCCGGGTTTTAGTGCTAACCTGTGCCCCTAGCATGTGATTTCAACTCATATATATGTTATCTAAACAGTTAGCACCTTCATCAGGCCTGTTACCTAAAGTAAATACACATGGGGGAAAAGAAACCCCTTTGGTCAGACTTTAAAATATTAGCCACAGCAATAGTCCCATATTTCTTCATTGAGTCTGGTGTGTCATCCATCTGACATTTCTCAACATGGGAGAAATATTCTGTAGCCCAGAAAAATTACTGATGACGTCTGAAGGGTTTTTAAACCTCTGGTAAGAATGATTGCTGTGCTTTTTTTTTTTTTTTAAGTTATTTCTCAAGTAGTATTTATTTAGTGTCTCGAGTCAATATGACTCTATTCTTTCTTTGAGTGACATGAAAAAAAAAATGTTTGCCAGGCCTCTTTGTTTCTTCTGTGAATTCCTCTGATCTGCAGTTATTAGGAAGTGGATGTATTTCTAGTTATATCTTTGAAGAGGAGGGTTTTGATATATTTTGGCTTAGGTATAAAGTTCTCCACGAGATTGGGATAGAAAATGTTGGGACTCTCACAATCTCCAACAATCTAGAATGTTCCATATATGTTCTCGCTACCTAACTACTTGTGTCAGTCTCCCATGTTCACCTTTCCTGCAGACACTTTTCCTTCTTCTTTATCTGCTTTTCCTACCACACACAATGTTAGAAATGAGCAGTGCTGTGTCTTGCTTAAGTAATGTTTGATTTCCCTCATAAACACATGAGAGAAGAGGAGTGAGTCTGTTCTGTGTGTTTGAGGCCCATTGTCTGTTTCCTTTGTGACCCACTTTCTTTTGGGACTGGGAGGAGAGAGAGAATAGGGAGTAGGCCTCACCGGAGATTATCAGTGGATGCTTTCAGGCAGCTCTCCGAAACGTGTGCCGGAATAGTAATTCCTTGCCTCGGAACCTGCATTCACCAGAAGGAGTTTATTGTTCTCAAACAGGAGGAAAAATAAATCTTTGTAGTTTATTGTGAAACTTTCAGCTCCCCCCAGCTCCAAGGACCCCGATGGTAGGTTTAGGGTTTCATCTGCAGGTGTGAAGGCTTATTCTCTTTATCCCGTCTTATCAGGAGACTGGTCTCTGATTGGGTGTGGGGGGAAGAGCTCACCAGCCTAATAGAAGGGATGTTGGTGACTTTCTGTGGACAGCAGTATTTGAAGATTGAAAAGAGTCACCACTAGAGTCACCATTTGCATCTCTCAAGAAAGTTTGAAAATAAGAGAAGTGCCTGACCCAGCACAGCTTTTTCTAGATAGAAACATTCACTCTGTGACCTGAAGACTTTCCTCAGCGGGTCCCCTGTGCAGAGGGCCTCTTCCTAAGTGTGCATGTGTGTGTTTGAAGTGAGAGACTGTATGAAAATGAAGGAAAGAATCAGATTATGGAAACAGGCTCAGCACGGGACACTCCTTTGAGCGTCCCTGGGCCCTGAGCCCTGGTGGCAGTCACGGTCTTAGGAGCTAGCCTGAGCCCTGGCCGGTCGGAATGCCAGGTATGTTGCTGGAGCAGGGTCCTGGACAACCCATTTTGTGCCAGGCTTTCATTCTTCAGCAGTCGTCTTGTGGACCGAGTGGTGGCTGGGTCCCACAGGAGAGGCCGGGCTAGTACGGGGGACTTTGGTATCGGGACAGTGGCTGTTTACCAACCAGCGTGGGGGGCACAAGAAGATTGAGACCTCCGGTATGTGAGCTGCAGCTCTGGGAGTCTCTGCACCCCAGACTTCTGAAGCAGTTCCTATCTAGGCGGAACCTACTGGTACCTCGGGCGGCTGCTGGTGGTGGTGGTGGTTGGATGTTTTTTCCTGACTGGGTATGCCTGTGTGGGAATTTGCTCAGACATTCTTGGTGCTCATCTGAGCTGGTTAGCACCCGCCGTTTGTCCTCAGGAATAATCTCTCTGCCTGTGACCTTCAGTACAGCTAGAGGCTGGCTGACCGCACCGGGAACCCAAAACTATTTGAGTCCTCCCGTGCTCTAAACGCATCTTACCACGTGTTGGTGACTACTCCAGAGTGCAAGAACACAGTAAAGTCACTGGCATCCCAAAGCTTGTTTGTTGGGGGCGCTGGGTGGCTCAGTCAGTTAAGCATCTGCCTTCTGCTCGGGTCATGATCCCAGGGTCCTGGGATCGAGTCCTGCATCGGGCTCCCTGCTCCACGGGAAGCCTGCTTCTCCCTTTCCCACTCCCCTACTTGTGTTCCCTCACTCACGGTGTCTCTCTGTCAAATAAAATCTTTAAACAAACAAACAAACAAACCAATGTTGGTTTGTTAGGTTAGTTCTAGAAAAGGGCAAAGTGTTGGAAGTAGCAAAAAAAAGTTGTTGGTGAGATGTGTGTGCAGGGGTCGGGAGAGGGGTACAAGCCGAGTCTGGTGGTGTGATGGGTGGCTGGAAAGACAGCGCTGGAGTGGGGTGGCATGGCTGAGAAAGTCTGCAGCCGGGACGTCTGGTCTCCGTCTTCAGGTCAGGACCTCAGAGCTGGAGGAGATGCTGCCGCCTTTCCATTCTCATCTTAAAGGAAGCTTTTATGGGTTCCGTGGAGAGATGCTTCTCCTTCTATCAAGTCATTGCCTTCAGAGCGACTTAATAGAATTTAAAAATAAGCACACAGTTGAATAGCATAATGTGGTTAAGCAGGCTGTTTCTGACGGTGCAGGCTAACCTTTCTTCTGTTTGTGAGTGTGGCTCGCATTATCTCATGCACATACTGGGCCTCGGCATGACTACAGGACAGCCCTATGTCATATCAGCGTTTCAGGTGGACTGTTAAGTGGATCTACAGGGAAACAGGTTTTCAGCAGGATCCCTCACAGGGCAGGAGCCGTCTCACAGCTGGACTTGGATCTTGACATCTTCTTCTAAATACATTTCCTTCTCTTGATCCTCATGAATGTCATTCTGAGCTAAAAAATAGTGTTTGCTTTCTGTGGCTAGCTTAAATATTCCATTGGGTTTAACTCTGATGTGCCCTTCACGATAGAATTTGCTAGAGGGTCAGAGTAGGGTTGGAAGTTCCAGTGTCATCGCTCACCCTGCATTTTCACAGTTTGGCTGAATTCAGTGGGCACACAGACCTGTGGTAAATGGGACAAAGCATCATATTTCCTGAGGGTTCCATGGTCCTAGGTGAGACTAGAGAGCACCGTGGGGCCCCTTCCCTTACTGGCCGAATCTTGAGTCTTTGCCAGACCTCCCTCCTGGAGATGGATGGAAAAGCTGGGAGTAGGGAATAGAGACCTTCCTGGCTCTGCTTGTGGAGCGTGTGCTGCCTCCTGGCGCATCCAGCGTCAGTGGCCACCACTGGTCCCTAGTATCGGCCCCTCCTCTTCCCCAAGGAATGGCCAGGAGGCCCAGGAGGTTTCCACGGAAAAGCTCTGTCCTTCGGAGGGCCTTGGGAATCCCTTCTTGAATGTATGAGGGTGGGAAAGCGGGGTTCTGCTTGTACCCTTTCTGTCCCAGCAGAATTCACCTCAAAAAAGTCCACTGGCCTTGTCTCAAGTAAGTGGGGTTACTGGGGCCACGTAAGAGCAAGAACATACAGAGAGAACCAGGACGCAGCTGGAGCCAGAGTGCCAGGTTCGAGCTGTTCCCGAGGCCTTCCCAGGCTGAGCTGGGCCCCTGTCCTGTGCTCCTGCGGGGTAGACCACGGAGTCAGCTCCTCTACACTGACCACATTCTGTTCGAGTTCCTTCTCCCCTGGACTGTGAGCTCCTTGAAGCCAGGGACCACGTGTTCGTCATTCTTCTATCTCTGTCTCCCTCTGTCTCATGCTAAACATAGAGCTGGGCTTCAGTAAATATGTGTGAAACTAAAAAGAAGGGAAAGGAAGCCGGCTGCCAGAGGGCTTGACGTGGTAGGCCAGAGGGTGTGGAGTTGAGGCTGCTTGTGGCTGGGAGCAGCAGCAGGCTTTTGGAGAATGACATGACCAGAACTGGAATAGAAGACTAAAAAAAGTACTGTTTCAGAAAGGCACAGACTTCTGAGATTTAAAAGGACTTTAAATGATTACCTGACCCATCTACCCATTCTACGGCTGACCCTCTTCTGTAGCTTTCCTAGTAGGTGTTATTGGGCCTTTGAACACCTTCCCAGGCAACCTATTTTATTTTCACACTAAACTAAAATACCCTCTGTAGCTTAATCCCTAATTTTGTCCCTTGGAGATACCTAGACAGAGTATTGCTTCTCTTCCACATGACCACCTTTCATTAATTTCCAGACAAACGGCCACGTCTCTCCACTCGCACTTACCACGTGAACACACCTAGTTCATTCAGCCATTCTGTGTATTCACAATTTCGAGTTCCTGCCCAATCCCGGGAGCTAGCCTCTGAGTATGTTCAGGTGAGGGCACATTCCGCAAAAAATACATCCCTAGAATTGAAAGGGATGTTCCAGGAACAGCCTAGCGTAGAAAGGGTTTATTACCTCTCTAATTGCAGAATCCATATGCACACTAAATGCAACTTCCCTTATTAGCTCTGTTTGATGACCTTGACCCATCTCGGAATCATATTTATTAACTTCCTGTTGATGAAAACGAAGTATTTTCCTGTACTGCAGCTTAAGCCAGGGATCAACCAGCCTATACTGGTGTACTTGCTCCTTTGGACCCAAGTAGGGAACACCATATCCCACTAGACCAGACTCCTCTTCTCTGGCTCCATACCATGCCATTCTGTGTATTTGTTACCTTTCTCAGTGCTGTGATCTCTAAAGATTTGATAAGGATGCACCTTACTATTACTGTCTTTACCCAAGTTCATCGGAATATGTTGAGCTGGGCAGGCCAAGGACAGAATCCTTTGGCATGCTGCTGGTAACCTCCCTTGAGGTGGACAGCAACTTTGAGAATGGTTTATGACGAGTTTTACATCCCTACCCCGTAGTTTCTAAGACTATCGTAAGAGACCTTGTAGAATTCATTGTTGAAATCTGTACTTGGGTGTAATCAAAGGGGAAAATGAGCTTAGGTGGGTACGGCCAGTTCTGAGTCCAGCTTTGCTGACTCTCCCTGACTGCAGCTGGTTTTTCTGGCTTCCCATGAAAAATCCTTTTAATAAACCATTGATGATTTTTCCCAAGATCTCCCAAGGTGACCTCGGTACAAATTTTGAATCTACCTTCTTCATTTTGGAAACATGAATGACATTTGCCCGTCCCCCGGCCTTTGACATGTCTTCTGTTTTCCATGATTAATCAAAAGTGTCTGACGGCGCTGGGGCACTAGTGATCTCTGTGGCTAGGCTGTGAGTCTGGGTCTAGGTTTAAGTTCACCTTAAGCCTGCTGTCTGATTGTCTTCCAGCCCTTGCTTACTGGGACCAGAACTTACTTCTTTTTCCAAGAACTTACTTCTTTTACTTCTGCATGTGTAGAAGAAAAAAAAAATCAATTTTATAGCAAAAAGTGTGTTTCTTCAAGTAATAGAGCTTCTTATAAGAATGTGGGGGCAAGACTAGCAAAAATCATTCCTCAGAAACACAAAACTGAATCAAGAAATGGCCAGGACTTGGAATCGGAAAATCTATGGCAACTCTGGGCACTGGGCTTCTGGCTACTATGGTAGCTGCTCTATGCCAAGAACAAACCCCACTCCTTTCTTTTCCCTTGTTTTTTCCCCCTGCCCCTGGAGCCAACCTCAGGCTTAATGAATTAATTAATCAATTCTGCTCAGGTCCCTTCTTTGCGTTGACTCTTAGTGCTGTGATACCGAACAATGGAGTCAGTCTTCTCTCCTTCAGCATTCTCATTTACTCATCTTTCTGACTCAGCCAAAACTCCGCCTCACCTGTGGCATTTTGTGGTCTGTTTCTGACCCATTCTCTTGTCGGGGGGTGGAGGGGGTGGTTTTAAGATGGTGTCTGCAATAATTTAGGGAGGGATCTGCCCAAAGTCTTTGAGAAATTAAATCACCTGTATTTGTCCTAGAACTGAACATTTTTTTCGGGGTAATGCTCTTCTTTTCAAAGGGACAGGGGAAAACTTGTTAATGTGTCTAACTCTTTGACAGTGTTGTGAGCAATCACAGCATAAAAATCATGCCCACGGTTTCTTTCTGAGGATAACTGCTCTCCATCAGATTCAAAATTAGATTCTTTCTCACTGAAGGATTTTAACGGAAAATGGGACTAGGGCCAGGCAAACAGGAGCAGGAGATAAAAACTCAGAAGCTCTGAAAGACCAGGGAAAGACTAGGTGCTGTTTTCCTAAGGGAAAGGAGCAGGGTTTGTGGCATGTCTCTCACAGTCTCTGGACGGATCCATACGCATAAATACCGTATGCCTGTTTCATAGTACTTGGCACGAGGGGATGCCTCCTCAAGTGGGACATTTTGCAGGAACATTGGAAGCTACATGCGGTTTCAAAGACTTTGCTCTTTCTTCTACTATAGGAGCTCGGTTTCCCTCTAGAGAAGACCCCTCCCTCCCATCCTTGCTGCTGGGCATCCCTTGGCAGTGTCCCAGCTTCTCTGGGATCTGGAAGGGTGTTGCCGCTGTCTTCTGGGCCGGCCCCTGTTAGTGATGCTGGCCAGCTCCGCTTCTTGGCCCTTACCTGTGCTCTCAACCGTCCCCTGCAGGCCGCCCCCCAGTGTTGGGGACCCCAGCTGGCAGTGGGTGCTGGCCGGGGCTCCAGGTGCTAGGTTCCACGCTCCTGCAGCTGCTGCATCTGGGGGAGCACCAGAGCTGGATTCGAGTCAGTAACTACCGCAACTGAGGAAAAGAGATGCTGGCATAGAGATAGGCTCAATTCCATAGAAGGACATGTGGGGATTCATGGCCAAGGAGGAGCATGGGGGGGTCCATAGTTGGAAAATTACCAAGAGGAGGCATCGAGGATGGAGGGATTCTTGCTGTGGTGGACTAGAGAAGCCAAGGATGGAGCCCAGCAGGAGGCCTTGCTGGGAAGAGAGCTGGGAGGAGCCCGTGTGAAGTTTGCTTGATGAGAGAGTCTTTGTCAGCCCCTAGCCCACCAGTTTTGTATTGTGTTTCTGGAACCACAGATGAGTTGGAACTGCATCTTTTTCTTATCTTAAATGAGGTTCTTCTCTCCCTTTGCTGTGAGTCAGTTACATTCTCCTAAAGAGGCACTGTGTGGGTTCCCAGAAGCTCAAGCGTAGAGGGAAAGCATCTTTCTGATTATTCGTTTGGGTTTCATGCACAAGTCTGTAGCAGTGGCCGAGACATGGTGGGGGGGGGTGAGAAGGTTTTCCTGGGAGCAGTCTGAGTTACAAAACACAGTGCTCAAAACCACACCCTCCAGTGACTAAGACGTTGTTTCCGGGACCAACCTGTGGGCCTGCCAGTCTCTTTGCTTGAGTCGTGCTGTGCTAGCCCTCCCCAGCCCTTCCTGCAGACTGATCTGCCACTGGCCGTGGACCAGCCACACCTGGACGCCACCTGGGAGTCCACCCAAGGCGTGAGCCAGACCTGCTCCCCACCCTCCTCATACTTGGAAAAGAAGAAAAGACAGGGAAAACTCAGTGTGCCTCACTCTGACCCTTGCCTCAAAATGAAGAAATCTGCCTTTCTTTCCCAACTGTCTACAGTTCATACTTTAAAAAAATTAATTCTGACAGAACCACCTCAGGCCCCTTTCCAAAGAAGTGATGTTTTACTGAAAGTGATTGGAAAGAAAGGCACAAATGAGTGTTCACAAGAATTAAGATGCAAGAGTTAACCTAGGCCTGGCATGGGCCGGGGGTGGGGGTGGGGGGACTTGGTGGGCTGTAGGCGTGGAGAACCACAGCTGAGAGCGTCGTGGCGCCCCCCCCCCCCCAAACTGGGGGAGAAAAACGACTTTTGGTTGTTGGTAGAAGGAAGAAGGGCCATTTCATTTGAGAGTTCCAACATTGCCACTCTTGGGGTTTGCACTGCTTTTCCACGCACCATTTTTCTTTTCAGGAAGGTGCCAGTGATTTAGCATCCTGGCTCCTAGCTGCGTCCTCGTTATAAATGCGGACTTTCACGTCTTTACTGAAAGTCCAGAGAATGTTTTTTAGAGAAGCATTTTTCCACGAACACCACTTTAATTCAAGAAAGCTCTCGCAGCTTTTATTGTCACTAAAGTCATATATTGTTTTTCACAGAATACCACCATTTGTTTGTATTTTCCCTACAGCTTTTGTCTTTGGTAGTTTTGTTTTGTTGTAGTGGCAGCTGAAGTGATTCTGAGTGTTTGCGGCACAATGTTCATGAACCAAATGCTTCAACCTGGAGCTTTAAACACCTGGGCCGATGTAAGTGGCTCTGAATCAGTGCGGAAATCTTGGAACGGTGGATGCTGAAGATTTGGGGATAAAACGGGAGAGTAGATGGTAAGAGGTTTTACGCTCTACTCAGTTTTTCTGGCAAAATAAAAGCAGATGAGCGAGTGGCGGGCTCCTGCCCGAGTTCCTTGCCTGCAGCCCGCGTGTCACGGACTCAGAGGGGTAACCCGCTGTGGCTCCTCGTGTCTGTCTGCACGTAGCTAGCCGGGGTTTGGCCGCGTTTGGCCCTGCTTCCATCTCACGTCTCTATCCTGCGTGCCCTTGGGCTTGGTGCATTTTAAAGCTTGGGTAGTTGCAAATGAAGAGCCAAGGCTGGTCGTGGGAACTGCTAGGGTATAAGGTACGATTTCTGGACTCACATCCTCCCACTTGTCCTTTCTTCCCTCTAGGGACCCTGACCAACAGCGCATATACAAAAAGAACCGTATTCAAATAGAAAATGTAGAACAGTTTAATTAGCAATCGATAACCTCACACAAGTTCCCACACAGGAAAGGGGGCGTTGGTGGGGCCACAGTGAGTCAGCACGGATGTGCCTATGGAACGGACCCTTCCTTCCTTCCCCGCAGCCGAAGGTGCGTGAGGGGAAGCGGATTGAGAAGAACCGTTATTTGTCTACAGCGGGACTCTTCAAAAGCAGCACTAGTGACATTTTGGGCCAGGCGGTTCTCTGCTGTGGGGCTGTTCTGTCCAGTATACGATGTCAGGTGGTCCTCTGGCCTCTCTTCACTGGATTTCAGTAGGGAAATTCATCTACCCATCTTTTGACAACCAAAAATGGCCCCAGGCATTGCCAAACCTCCCCCCGGGGTGTGGGGGGTGGATTGCCTGCAGTTGAGAGTTACTGGCCTACGGGAAACAGACCCCAACTGGTCTGGGTTTCCCAGTGATAACCAGGGTTTTGAAGCAGAAGCTGAGTCGTGGACCCATGAGGAGAGAATCTAGAAGAAGTCTCTTAAATTGAGTGCAGAATGTGATTGAAGCGATTTCAGACATGGGTTTCCAAATGTTACATATTAGAATCATCTGGGGGCTTTTAAAAATCCTGATGCCCTGGCCACACCCCAATGTCAATTAAGTCAGAGTCTTGGGGAGGGGGGAACCCACACCATCAGGGTCTTTTAAAGCTTCCCAGGGATGCCAACGTGCACCCACATTTGAGAAGCCGTGCTTTAAAAAGCACAGTTTCTAGTAGCACGTGGCCCAACGGCCAGGCTGGCAGATACCCCTGGTCCCCAAACAGCTTCTTGCTGTTATTTGTGCCGCAGATCTGACCAGACCAGCAGTTTTCAGACCTCAGCAAGCAGCAGAGTCACCTGGAGGGCTAGACACTAAGATATCTTTCTGTTTCATGAGGGCTGGCTTGGGGCCTGATGTTGTCTCACAAGTTCCCACGTGGGGCTGATGCCCCTGGACCATGGAGCTCGTTTGAGAGCCCTTGCTAATGACCCTCCCCTCAGTGTCTTGCCTGGGGAGCAGTGGCTCCACAGCAGCCATGACAGACGTGAGGTACTCCCCCAGTATCTTTGTCCCTTTAAAGCAGGGCTTCCTGCCCTTGTCTTGCCTCTTGACATATAGGTCTTCCCAGTTTGAGGTGGACTGTCCCTGCATTTGCTGTTTGCCCACAGGCTTTGCAGAGTCAACTTCTCACAGACATTCCTATGACCCCAGCAGAAGCGGTTTGGACAGATTTTGGAAGAAAACAGATATGTCTTGGGAGAAATAGTGGGAGTGAACATCGGGCTGGGAAGCCAGAAGTGGGCTCTTGTCCAGGCTGCGGCATGACCTGGTGGTGGGACCTTGGACAGGTCACTACACTTACTCTGCCTTCATCTCTCTGGTTTGGGGGAGTTAAACCCCATAGTCTGTAATCCTCCCTCCAGTGTCGCTGTCCTGTGACTCTGAGAAGTGCTGTATTCTGTAGGTGACAGACCTGTGGGAGCCCAGCTGCTGCAGTGAAAGGAGCACGTAGTTAGTAAGTCAGGGTAATACATCGGTTGGAGGAGGGAAAGAGGTGTTCGGAGTGAGAGTAGACAGTGTCTGGACACCTCTCTGTTTTGCCCTTCAGCAACGAAATAATACTGCAGTGGGCAGCTAGGAAAAATCTTCCTCTTTCAGTCAAGCCCTCGAATGCTGTTCCTCACAGCCAGTTTTTATATGTGCAAATACAGCTTGCTGTGTGAGTGTGCTGGACAGTCCCACATGGAGAACTAGGTGGCCAGTCAAATTCCATATTAAGCAGGTAGTGTGTGGAAGCAACTGGGTGTTTTTCCTTAAAGTCTCCCCCAAAAAAGGCAGGATGAGAGTCAGGTCTGGTGCCCAGTCCAAGTGAAACTGCTTTTCCTTTTTCTGTTGTACCCAAATTTGTGGGAGAGTTATGGCCCCTGATGTGTGGTGGGCTGTCCGGCTTTACCCAGTGGCTCACAACAAGAGAAGACGGGGGGTTATCGGGCAGATTGTCAGCTGTGCAGGAGGCTGCCCTGGAGGTCATGGGCGGGGAAGCAGGTGAGCAGAGCTAGGAGGGAGCCCAGGGTGTCATCTTCCTGATGTTTCTACAGCTGGGACAAGAGTCTGCATCACGTTTAATGCAGGCAAAGGCTGGGCCTACGCCTTTAAGAAATAAGGATTAAGGAATCTGTGCAAATGTAGACTTTGAAGAAAAAGAATGAACAAAAGGGCCCTAGGTTGTTGAATACGTGTGGCTAAACTCTGGCACAAGCCAGAGAGGGCCGGTTATCTTGTAACATGCCCAGAGCAGTGCTTTACGGAGTGGATTCCAGTGCCCACTCCTAAGATAAAAATATTAAAGGAACATGCCCAGGAAATTCTTTTTCCTTTTAATCAGGATACAGCAGCCTATTGAGATCTGGACAAGTATATTGGATTTCACCTCTAATCTCCCACACATCAATCTCTTTTACAAGGGGTCATTCTCTGAAAGGTACCAGTCAGGAGCGCTTTGGTGTGGAGTTCCAGAATGGCCTTTATCATCTTGATGACAATTTTTCCAATTTAGTTAACAGTTTATTCGGTTGTAAAACTACAGTGACTCATGTAATTAGAGGTTTCCTTCTGTGTCAACAGAGAGGATTTTTGGAACTTGGTAACACGTTGGACAACTTTTCTGCCACACTTCAAAAGAAGTAGTCAATCATGGGATAATATTTTTAGAACGTCAGAACTGGAATATGGCTGGCTGCTAATCTTCCTCAAATAAAACCCTTGATTAATTACAGAATGAATTATCCAAGAGTGACAAAATTTACTTGGGCCTCATTGAAGTTCTACCAGCTCACCTCCTCAAGGCCAGGTGAGCAGGAAGAGCGAAACGATGTTCTCCTTCATTAATGTGCCACTTAAAACAAACACACAAACAAAACCAAAACGCTACAGAGCTCCGAACGATGGGTGGGATATCTTGTAAAAGTTTTATCCAGTGAAGTGACTTTTATTTTGCCCTTCCTGGGGTTTATGTCTTCCTTGAATGTGGGCAGCTGAAAGTTGTGTATAAGATATTCCCGAACACCAAAGCGAAATTTCTCTACAGCTGTCATAATAATAGTTCATTAAGTAAATGGTTTTTTTTTTTAACTGCTTGAATATTTCATGAGCATAAATGAATCACGGCAACTCTTAGAAAGATACTGCAGATTAATCAAGTGACCACAGGGCAGATGAAAATCTGAGATTAGAAATTCAAGAGAATTCCAGCTCTGATCCCCTTGGTCAGGGTGGTCCTCTCTTTTTCTGTTCCAGAGAAGTTTATTGTTTGTCTCCTATTGCTTGAGTCATAGGTAAAGGTAATGCCTGGGCCTGGAAAGCTCTACCAGGGTCCAGTGTTACTCTGTGTGAGTGTGTGGTTGCCTACAGCACTTGACCTGGTGCCTGGCTTATGAGGCATTCATGAAACACGTGTGTAACTACTTTTTTAGATAAAAAACGGACCACTTAATCCTCACGTAACCCTGTCGGATAGGCAGGTACTTTTGTCCCATTTTCCAAATAAGAAAATGGAGGGTTGGAGAGGTTCGTAACTTGTCCGAGGCCACAAAACTAGGAAGTGACAGACTGGAATTTAAACCCCAGGCCTTGTGATTTGGGAGTCTGTGATCTGCGCTCCTGTGTGGCTTCTCTCAATAAATCTTTGTTGAAATGAAAATAAGTCTTACCTATGAAGAATTTATAAAGCAAATTCCTGTGCCATTTCATGTGATTCCCCCTACCAATGTGGAAACCATAGCTCTTTCCATTTTAGGGTGGACAAAGTTGGGGCTCAGACAGGTGGATGATTTTCCCAAAGTCCCCTGGCTTGGGAGTTATGGAGACAAAAGGTGGGAACTTGGATGCCCCCTGGCTTGGGCCCTTGCTTTCCTTCTGCCTTCGCTGGGGTGGGGTGCAGAAATCTACTTCAGCCCGCTCCTTTTCCTGCCAGCCCGCCTCCTTCTGGCTTCCCCTTCTCCTGAGCTGGAGGTTAACTCACATATAAGGAGGCTGAAGGGATGTTTGCATCAAGGAGTTTCCTCCAAATATCAGCCTTTCTGTCATTCCTCCTGGTGCATCACCCTAGTTTTTCTCCAAGCCCTGCCCCACTAGCAACCGCTTAGTGTGGTGGGGGTGGACCTGGGAAGTCCCAGGGAAGGGTCACATTTCCGGGTGCTGCTCTCTTTACTGGGTACCTGTTTACTGTCTGGGCCTCAGTGTCTCAGGCTGCAGGGTCTGCAAAGCAGCAGCCACCCCTGTTTTCCACCTTAGCACCCTTCGCGTCTCAGGGAGCAAACCGCTTGCTTGTTTTGGGCCTCTACTGACTACTGACAGAAACTGTAATGAATTCAGGCTGATTTCTCTACTTCTTTCCCAAGGGTAATCTTACTTTCAGGTCAAGGTGTCAGTCATTTCTCAAAAACCTGATTTTTATGTCTATACCTATTTGTTTATATTTCATCTTGTCCCACAGAGGTTGAGGTAAATGAAGGGGACTATAGAACAGTAAACTCAGGTAGAAAATAAGGGTGAGAGAAGATAGAAATTAGAATAGGGCAAGGCCTGAGGATAAAGAGATTTGACTTCCAGCTTCCCAGCCAGAAACAAACAAAAAGAAATGCAAAATGCAGTTAATTCCGAATTCTTGTTGAGGAGGAGGAGGAGAAAAATATCCTTTAAAGGAAAATTCTCACTTGAGGTTCCTTTCAGTTGGTAATTCCCCATGAAAAGGATTACAGGCACTGTGGTTATAAACGTGACCCAGGTTCTTTCCATCTAGCAGGTGAGGCAAGCAAATAAAACCTACAGATAAAGAAGCTCAAGGGTAAGCCCCCCCCACAACCACCGTACTCCCCACCTTTGCATCTAGAGAAGAGAAACTCTGACAGAGGGGTTTGGGTAGGTGACAGGAAATCCCACCCAAGTGATCCTTGGAAGGGGCTGATTCTGATTGGAGAAGAATGAAGAGATGGGCATCCCAGCCCTGGGCAGTGTCAGGAGCTGTGGTCAAGGTTAGAGGGCTTGTGTATGGGTGGCCTGGGTGAGGGGAGTGAGGGGGGTAGAGTTAGTCATTAGGAGGAGACTGATGTGGAAGGCAAGACAGGAAGGGAGATCAGGAGGACGCTGTGCCTTTTGGGAAGTTGGGTGACTTCTGAAGAAGGACTGTGTCCTGACCTTGCTTGAGGAGGCTCATTCTGTCACCCGCTGGCAGCTGTGTGACAGAAGTGAGGGGCTGGTGGAAGGACGTCAGTTAGGGCACACTTGCAATAACAGAAGTGGCCACGCCCCCTGCTAGGCCAGGGGCACTGGAGATGAAAAGTAGAAAGTGGGGAGTCTATGGGAGATAAATGTAAAAGGATTTGGCCTGGTGTGGAGGTTTAACTAGATAGGAAGTGGAACAGGAGGCCATCAGGAGGTAGGTTTGGGATATCCTGAGGTTTTCCAATTCATGAGGATCTGACTGGACCTTCTAGAGTCTTTTCTGGTTTTGCTGCAGTCGAAGACTAGTCAAGAACTCTGACTAATGTTGCCTAAATTCCTGTGGACCCCTGACTCGCTAGCTATGTGGTCTCCCACAAGCAGTCCAAGCCTCACTTTCCATCTGTAAAGTGGGGATCACATCAACCATGAACGGTTGTGGTAAAGATCGAAGGAGAACGTGCACCTTTGGAAAGTGCTTTTGCACACTCTAAAGCCCTAGGAAGCATAAATAATCCCTGGGATTACTTCTGCTCCTGGTACTTTTAGGCTGGACTTGTTCCTTCTTCGCTTTGTGCTTCCGTTTTATTGTCTCATCTGCTGTTCTGTCAGAGACGCACTCTTGCCACACGTCTCCAGAGCCTCAGCGCCCTGGCTTGCCCACCAGTCCCTGTACCCACAGCCCCACGGGGAAGTCAGGCACCATCTTGCTGCTGCTGGAGTATCTGAAGTAACGAAGGGCTCCACCCCGCCCCCACATTTGTGTCTTGGCCCCAGTCACCACTAGGTGAAGAGGGATGCTCTTGCTCAAGCGACGTTTGTGTTCTGAAGACAAGATTCAGAACTCTGTGTGAGAGGAACTTGCACTGCTCGACTCCCCATCCAAGAAGGGTGTTGAACTCCCCAACGTGAACTTCTGGTTCAAGTTCACGTTTCCCTGAGGACAGAAGTGCAGACAATATTGAAAAAGGGAGTGCCAGAGAGTGCGGTGCTACTGGGCTCCCCAAACTAGTACTTGAAGACCTGGAAAGGTGACAGTCTGCAAAGATAGCAGCCAAAGTGACAAGGAGCTGAAATTGCTACTCAGCTTCAGTGAGTCCCCGAGGGCAGCTAACAGTAGGAAACGGTCTCTGAAAGGTCAGGGGATTGTTAGAATATTCCTAATTACCAGGCGTCATGGGCCCAGCTTCTTATTGGGAAATTCTCTCCCTAATTAACATATCCTTGCTCTGAACATGCTCACAGGTCTCTGCTAATTCAAGAAAGAGTGGAAAAACACACCGAGAGCTCAGCTTTAATTGAAAATACAATAATTAGATTGTGGAATCCTACTCTTAATTACAGAGCCAGATTTTTCTCGGGGTCTACTTACTTTCTGATGATATTATGCCCTGACAAAATTAATAAAGTTTCTGGGGATGTCTTATGATTTTTTTTTTTTTAAACTCCATGACTCATTCTGAACCCAGAAAGGCAGATAGGACCCACGGCATTCCAGTTTTCTTGGAATCTTTGCCTGTGTTGTTAGGGAATAAAACAGGCCCTTGTGTTGTCATGCACATAAAGGGCATGTCATTTTATCCGCATAGTTGGCTTTCATTTTTATAGTTGGTCAGGTAGCACATTCACGGAATTGACAGTCGCTAGGTACAGCGCCATGCTTCAGTTGGGACAAAGGGGTCCCCAGCCAGCACCCATGCTTGAACCTGAACGTGTATAGGAACGTGTATAGATTAAGGAGGTCCAGAGTGGGTCCTGGGATTCCTCATTTCTAGCAGGCTCCTAGGTGATGTCCACACTTTTGTTGATGGAACAGTTTGAGGAGCCCAGCTCCGGTGAGTCCCACTTGAGCCCTCCCCCATCTTCTTCCTTCCCTGTGGGGCAAAGAATCTATAGGACCAGGGTTATGTGCTGACCCACAGTCTGTGCTCCTCCTCCTAGACCCTGTTGTAGGTGGAGACTACAACAACTCCTAGAACTCTAGGACAAGAGTGCCCTACTCAAATGGCCTTGTGCCTTCTTCTGGGTCTTCTCTGGAGTCCTCCTCTGGTTCATTCACTTGAGGTGGGTATACCCCAGGTCTACAGGGTGGCTAAGGCACAGCTGTTGTGGGAGTGTGTTTGAAGCCCACGGTGGTGTAAGATAGAATTGAGATGGAGAAAAGGAGCCAACTCGAGGTATGGGCAGCTCTCCCAACGCTGCTTCATTCTGGTGTAGAACCCTGGGAAATTCGAGAATACAAGATTCAGCCTGGATTCCAGCTTCAGAGTCTTTGAGGAACTTAAAAGGTAGATGTCACTGTCAGTAGAGACGGGGCATCTCATGGGCAGAAGTTGCCTATCTGGACTTGAGTTGGGTGAGCAGGTACCTCATGGCCTGTGATCTATATGGATCTCCATTCATCCTCTTGCCTCTGTCCTATAAATGTTGGGGTACGTCTCATGAAAGATGCATCATGACCCCAAAAGGGTGAGATCATCTATCCCTTCATCATTTGATATTTTTCACATATTTATTTTCCTTGATGTGCATTAGAGTTACTTAGATTTGTTAAGCTGCTACATGGTGCACAGTTCTACACCTGAGGTTTGTTTTATGGGCCATTCTGCCATCTTTAAATGTATTTATCACTGAGAAGTTCTTTTGAGAATAAGAATTTAGGGCACTCGGGTGGCTCATTCAGTTAAGCGTCTGCCTTTGGCTCAGGTCTTGATCCTGGAGTCCTGAATCGAGGCCCACATCGGGCTCCCTGCTCAGTGGGAAGCTGCTCGCTCACCCCGCCCATGCTCTCTCTTGCTCTCTCTCTCTCTCTCTTTCACTCAAATAAATAAAATCTTAAAAAAAAAAAAAAAGATTTTTTTAAGAAACCTGTAAAGGTTAATGTAAAATTTTAAAAAGTGTTCTTGAGAAAGAAAAGATACTCTTTTACATTTTATAGTTTTGGTAGATTTCACTGCAAGCTGGTTCTTGGTGGTTAAGCTGGTGGGGACCGGATTTCCCAGCTGGGATGCAGGGCGCCAACTGGAGGGCTGACCCTCGGTGACAGGCCTGCATGGCCCTCATGAACCCAGCGCCTCTTGCTCCATCCTACACTCTCACCTGACCTGTTGAAACCCTCTTCTGAATGCAGGGCTTTGGGGCCCTCACACCCAAAAAACAGGCAGTGTCAGTGGGCTGGAAGGCCCTCGGGATGGGGCTCTCTCCCAGGCTGTTCTCGCTCTTAGAGCCGCTGTGCTGCCCCTGTCCCACCTGCTGGACACCTGCCCCTCCTGGGTCATTGGTGGTTCAGTGGTAGAATTCTCGCCTGCCACCTGCCCCTCCTGCCACGGCTCAGATGGCCTACAGCGTTCTTTGGATTTTTGGCTGAACCGAACCCTCTGGTTGTCTGGATTCTCACTGTTGGCCAGGACTTTCTTGGCCAGCCACAGTCTAGGTGCCTTGCCACCCATATACCGAAAGGAAAAATAGGGCTTAAAATGGATTTCAAGCCTTTACGGCATTGTCAAAGAGAAAGGGACCGGACCTGCTGGAGCGATTTCTGCCACATCTCCCAGTTGTTACCTCATCACCTTTATACCACTGGGACTATTTCTTTCTTCGGTGCCTATGAGCAGTTTCTCCCCCTCACACCCAACCCCATTTTCCCCCTTTTTTCCTTTATTTTTTTCTCTAATTTTTTTTTTCTCCACATTTAAAAAAAATTGATGTGAAATTCATATAATGCGACATTAATCATTCAGTGACATACAGTACATTTAGTTGTCCTGGGCATTTCCCATAAATGAAATCCTACAACATGGGGTCTGCTGTTCTCAGCGTCCTTCACCTAACATGTATTTGAGGTCTGCCCACACTTAGCGTGCCTCTGTACCACATTCCTTTTTATGACTGAGGAATATTCCATTTTGTACATATGCACTTTGTTTAGCCACTCATCTGTCGATGGGCATTTGGGTCTCTCCCGCCTTCCGGGCGTTCTGGCAGGGCTGCCGTGAGCTTGTGTCTATGAGTGTGTGTTGGAGTTCCTGTCTTCAGTTCTTTCAAGCATAAACCTAGGAGCCGCATTGCTGGGGCACTTGGTAATTCTTTGTTTAACTTTCTGAGGAACTGTCTTCCCTAGCAGTCACCCCACAATGATGCACAGGTGTCCCAGTGGCCCCACATCCTCTCCAGCGCCTGTGGGTTGTCACTGGTTTGTAGCCATCCTAGCGGGTCTGATGTGGTATCTCAGGGTTTTGATTTGCATTTCCTTTCGTGATGTCGCACCCCTTTGTGGCCAGTGTCTCGGCAAGTCAGCGCATGACGCTACGCCATCCAGGCCTAAGGCGCATTTTGTAGTGGGTACTGGAATGAAACAGGTGGCTTGGCTTGGTTTGCCTCGCCTCGTCGTAGCCTCCTGTAAGCACTGCTGACCTCGGGGTGAGTGTGAGCTTTGCGGACTCTCACTGTCGTGTCATCAAGAGTCGGGGGGGGGGGGCGGGGGGAGGCTGGGTGGCACAGTCTCTTCAGCATCTGACTCTTGGTTTTGGTTCAGGTCATGATCTCAGAGTGGTGAGATCGAGCCCCACGTCAGGCTCGATGCTCAGCACAGAGTCTGCTTGAGATTGTCTCTCACCGTCTCCCCCTCTGCTCCTACTCACTCTCTCAAATAAATAAAATCTTAAAAAAGAAAACAAAGAATGGTGGGGGCACCTGTTTTGGTCTAATAGGAAGAAAAGAGTTGTTGGTCATTACTAATTTCTAATCCCAAGGGGCAAAGAGTATTATAGTTGACTAGATGATAGTTTTTAAAATTTATTTTCCAAGGATCCCAAGGGTTTCAAAGATAGTTTCTAAAAAATTTTTTATTATTATTTTTCAAAGATTTTATTCATTTATTTGACAGAGAGAGAGAGAGAGAGACACAGCAAGAGAGGGAACACAAGCAGGGGGAGTAGGAGAGGTAGAAGCGGGCTTCCTGCCAAGCAGGGAGCCTGATGTGGGGCTTGATCCCAGGACCCTGGGATCATTACCTGAGCCAAAGGCAGACTCCCAACAACTGAACCACCCAGGCACCCTCGAAGGTAGTTTTTTAGTATTAAGGAGGAGATCAATGAGGTTTAAGTTTCAGATGTGTTTTGGGGAAATTACTGATTTATATTTTAAGTTTGGCTGATGGCAGTTACTGTCAGAATTAGATAATTCTTCTCTCCTCAAAATATATTTCCTTCCGCATTGCTTTGTAGTGTTATGCCTTCTCAAGCTACTACCATGCTAGATAGCAGGTAGAATGAGTCCTACCACTGGTAATGGATAAGATTTTCTTATTTTTGTTCTACAGTGTTTGGATAAAAATAAGAAACAGAGAGGAGAGCCCAGCACCTTAACAACATGTTACCTTTTTTTACGATAATTTCATTGCTGTCAATGTATTTCTTTCTTTTTATAACATCCTGTCCCTTTAGCGAGGCTCATTGGCTGCAAATCCATAAAACACCCTGAACTTCCATTTGCAATTTGTGTGTGTCAACATGATTAAGATGTTACTTAATTCAGAATCAGGCAAAAGTAGCCTGTGGGACTGGGACTCAGGAAAGAGGGTGTCGTTGGGGGAGAAGGGGCTGGAAGTGGGCATGAAGTGGCTCCTGGAGGCCTAGTTGTTCCTTGATCCGGGCGTAGTGCACGGGGGTGTCACCGAGAATATTCAGGGAGCCGGAACCTGATGACTTACACTCTTTGGTATGTTACACTTCAGTAAACATTTTACTGAAAAATAAAAAGAAGGGAAAAAAAAAACCCTGCTTTTTCTTCCAAGTCTTATATGTTCTTGATTTTAAGACAAAGGCTGCATGATTTGAGCTAATGGGGAAAATCTTCAGTTCCAGTGAAAGGTGGAGAAGGAACGGGATAGATTTTTTGGTTGAATATTTCCCCTGAAGTCAAGCATTGTATTACATTGTGTTACATTGTGCCTTACCTCATCTGGTCTTGTCCGCAGGGCTGTGAAATGATGTATTAACTTATCCCCATCTTATAAATGGAGAAACTGAGGCCCAGAAAGTGTTCAGAAATGTAGAGAAGCCTGTATTGCTGTGTGTGTGACAGACTCAGGGACTGACCCTGCGGAGCTCTGGTTTCAAGGGTCTCTGGGAACATGGCGTCTTTGTTACCTAGTTGATGTTGGATCACTATTTATTTAACGGGTGAATGAGTTACTTCAGGGAAGGAAAATGCTCTGCAGCCGCACCGGTGTTCTGGTTTGTGCCGGTTTGGTCTGGCATACCCCCTGGAAATGGAGCTGACAGGCCCCCTACCCGTGCCGTGTTCCCCCTTCCTCCCAGCACTGAGCTGGCCTTCAGCTGGAGAAGGCTGAGGAATCTTAAGAGCTACTGACAGATTGACGGCCTGTTAGCCGGAGCGCACCTCTCCTCCGAGGGTTCTGCCAGGGCTGCTCTCATGGAGAGCCTGGTTTCTGGATGCCTCGTCCGCCTGGAAACTGGCAGCAGTGACGGACTGGTTGGGAGTCTGGATTGAACAGGTTCCTAGTGAGCTGTCAAATGTGGTTGCTGAGATGGTTTCAATACGAGCTTATCAGACTGTTTAGGAACAGAGAACAAGCACAGTGCATGTTATTTATGGCATTCACACTCTTGCAGCTAGAAACAAAATATAGCATGTCCCAGGCTCAGATTTAAATTAGAATATTCTGGCGTGCACAGATTAACTGAACAATAGATTCGAAAGACAAGAAAGAGCCTCACATTTAGAGGAAGGAGCGCGCGAGAGAAATATGTTTGATTTTCCAGTGCAATTTGAAAAGGTTTCAATCCTAGAATGAACTGGTTGTTCTTTACCAACTGTGGGAATGGGCAAGGCATTCTAGTGTATCCATTTGTGAGCTATTTGAGCAAAGCTCCTGCTATGAATCACTGCTGAATTACCTTGTTTTCTTGTGGCTTAGAGACCTGTTTGGATAGATCTTTCAAAATCTTCTAAAATCATTTTAGCTACTCTGAAAGGACTAAGGCTTGTTCAGTTAAATAGATGTGTCCTTTTAATGGGGTTACTAAAAACTGTATTCTGGTGGATTGTTAACTACCCGAGCCACAGAACTAATTACAGTGTAGCGGATTCAGGCTGTGTTTGTGTCCAAAGGTTTAGCCGTGATTATTGTTGAAAGATGGGGCAGGCTGGAGACTGGAAGGAGCCTTTGGGCTGATCCCTCCTCCTGCCTTGCAGGTGCCAGGCAGGGTGTGGGGGGGGCAGGGCACGGCCTAGCAGGTGTCCTCAGAGCCTGGAAACCCGTGGAACTTGGAGTCAGACCTGGCTGTGAATCCAGCCCCACTCTTTAACCAGCTGTGTGACTTTCACCCCTTCTCTGCTTCTCTCTGCTCATCTCTTAGAGAGTGCTAAGACCTATCTAACTTCAGGGGACATTATGATAATTAAATAAGATACTACTGATAGTACCTGATCAATAAACGTTACTTCTGTCTCACCTGCTAATTTAAATGGATGAAATAATATTGGTAAAAGGGTCTTCAACATATATTTAAAATAAGGTCTAATAACAAGTATGCTTAAAGAAAATAGATGTTAATATATCTCCCGGTTGGGAGGGGGATGGCTCTTAGGTTTGGAAGCATATTATTCATTAAAAAGTGATTTGTAGGGGCGCCTGGGTGGCTCAGTGGGTTAAAGCCTCTGCCTTCAGCTCAGGTCATGATCCTAGGGTCCTGGGATCGAGCCCCGCATCGGGCTCTCCTCAGCAGGGAGCCTGCTTCCTCCTCTCTCCCTGCCTACTTGTGATCTCTGTCTGTCAAATAAATAAATAAAATCTTTAAAAAAAAAAGTGATTTGTATTATTGTATTATTTTAGTTGAACAACATTGGATAAATAGATGATTTTTTTCTCTCAGTGTGTGTATATGTGTGTGGACTTTTGGGGGGCCACCTTTCCAAACATTTTCTTTGGAAAATGGAAGGCAAGGAAGAAATTTAAAATACATCCATTTTGATACTTTTGTTGAGCTTTCAAACTTAAATGCATATTAATAAAACTGACCATATCATTGTTGCTTCATGTTAACAGGAAAACATTATTTTCATGTAGAAAACAATAACAGTAATTGTGTATTTGCCAGCAAAATAATAATAATGATAATAACACTTGACCCGTGTTTAGGGGGCTTGATAATTGAGTGGCTTACTGTTTCTCTTTTCGTAAATACTATCTGGGTAAACCCCACTCTCTCCCAGCTCTAGGGATGTTGAGGGCCCAACCCTGAGTGCTATTGCCTGTATAATGTTGATGTTGGATAAAGCCTTCGTAGGTCGTCTTAGGCAGTTGGGCTGCTATAGAAAAATGCCAGAGGCTGGGTAGTTTAGAAACAATAGAAATTTATTCCTCATACTTCTGGAGGCTGGGAAGTCTAAAGTCAAGATTTGGTGTCTGATGAGAGCCTGATTGTTGGCTCATAGACAGCAGTCATCTTGCTGTGTCCTCACCCAGCAGAAGGGACAAGGGAAATCTCTGGGGTCTCCTGGCAGGGCACTGATCCCATTCCTGAAGGCTTTGCTGGGATGACCTGATCACTTCCCAGGAGCCCCCACCTCCAAAGGCTGTCCTACTGGGGATTAGCTTTCATCTACGAACTTTGGGAGGACACATTCGGTCTACAGCACCGGTTAACCATGTTCTCTCAGCTTTTTACTAGTTGTAGTCGATAATGTTCTTGGGATCATGATTTGACCCAAAGCAGAAATAAAGGTACATTATAAAATTCATTCTTCTCTGCTATGACTTGTTTCCAGAAATTATTTGTAACATTTTATCCTAATTGAAATACAGAATAACCCAAGTCTTTTTCTCTATTGATTTTTTCCCAAAAAGAGCTCTTCCTTCTCTAAAAACCCCTGTGCACAAGAATCATGATTTATGTACTTCAGTGTATCTCTCACTCCTGAATTCTTAGGAATCTTTATTTCCTTTTGATTTGGTAATAAGGCTTCCATGCGCTACCCAGTCTTCTTAAAAATTGCAGTAATTATGTGAAACTCATGATTAATCTCATCTTTTTATCTAGAAACGCATTGTGTACAGATACTCATACCTACCATGTGGAGACATCATTTGTTCATCCCTGTCGTTATTTATTTATTCCTTCATCTCTTCTTCCAGCAGACAGTGGTTGAGTGTGTTCTCTTGCTCATCACTGTGCTAAATAAATTAAGTGCTGGGGACTAGTGCTTGACAGGACGGGACAGGCATGGCCATTGCCGTGTGGAACTCACGGAGCATGAG
Organism: Lontra canadensis; assembly: GCF_010015895.1. NCBI lineage: Eukaryota > Metazoa > Chordata > Mammalia > Carnivora > Mustelidae > Lontra > Lontra canadensis. Next base: position 5,776,372 of record NW_022631025.1, read on the forward strand.
AGGAGATGGGCAGCGGCCAGGGATTCACAGGACTGAATGTGTGGGCTGTGTAACAAGCGGGAGGAAGCAGTCTAATCGGGAAAGTGGGGACGGCTGTCTGGGAAACTGATCACTGAGCTGAGACAGGAAGGCAGAATAAACGTGAAGAAAATCTTGCCTCTATTCTTGCCCATTTCTTTCTGTACGGTTTCAGTGGCAGTTCCAAGGGGCACACCTCCTCTCAGACACTCTCCGTGTCGTGGGCGGCAGCCTGTCCATCAGACTCTCTGAGTTCCCCACCAACTAATCTTTATGAAAAACATTAGAAATGAGGAGCCAGAATTCTAGCCTAATTCAGAGTGAGCAGTGGCCACGAGGAGCGGCCCCATCTGCGTGAGCTACCTCCCTCTGCGGCTCCAAACACGGATGGGGCTGATTCAGAAGTAAGTGTGTTCCCCTAGGAAGGATGGAAGAGGAAGAAGAGACACAACGAGGGAGAATAAAAGAAAGGGGGAAAAGGAAAGAAAAAGAATTAATTCTATCCACACAGCCATTATTGTGACCTTCATTTTGATTCTTGACGTGATGACAACTATATTTGCAACTGGTACAGCCATGCTGCTAATTAGAATGAAAACCTAGCACTTTTGATAAACTTCCTTTCTGAGAAGGTTTATTTAATTTCCCTTTACAGTCTCAGTCCAAACACCTACAGACAGGCTGGGGTGACTTGGATTTGATCGGATGATAGAGTGGCCTTTTTTCTGGCTCCCATTGTCACTTGGGGAAAAATTAACCCTCACTGAGTAAGCCAGGCCATAAAACTCTGCTTCTCAAGCCATGTGTTGGGGAAGACCAAGTGTTTGATTTTCTTTTTACATTTTTAAGCCACTGTACATGAAACTGTCCATGACTGGTTTCACTCAAAGTTTTTGATAATATCAGACCCGGTGTAAACCCTGTTCAATAATGGACTCCACAGATCACAGCCAAGTCCAACTGCCATGTGAGCTTCTAAACAGTCTGAGTCTCTGTAATTTCTGTACCGTCTCCTCGACGGTCAGTAGCTCCCTGTTTGTGAACCGGCACGAGTAGTCTAATAGGCTTTAGTCTTCTTGAGACAGGAAGGGGTGGGAGCACATTTAGGGCTGAGGTACTGTGAGTCTCTAACCTCTTGGAGGCTATACCCTGTCTCATCACCTTCCTTCCCCTTATCTCTCGTCTTACAGAAAACCTGGAGTTCAAGCTCCGGATTGCACGTAGCCCTCAGAGGTGATGCTACCTGTATGGCTCATACAGGTAACCTGTATACCTAGGATACCTAACACGTGTCTGAACATAAAGAAGGTTTTGGAGAAGTTCTGAGTGTTACTTAAGGGCAATACTTCACCCCAAATCCTGAGTCGCTGGCGGCCTTTGTATGTTTAGTGACAGATGCAAACATTTTCTTGGTGACACACTTTCAGGATCTGATGACCAGGCTAGCAGGCTCACTAGAGATTCTGCTCCCAGGATCTCTTTGGAAAGCAAGGAAAAATAGAATGGAGATATGTTTAGATTCAATGTTCTGAACAGTTGCAATGCCTAATGCTGTGTTGGGAGCTGCATAGAACTCAAGCTAAAAATGATCACTGGTTCTTGACTACCGGGAGCTTTAGAATCTAAAATAAACAGGACTTTGGCACTTTCAAACACTTCTGAGTGTGTTTTTAAAAAAGATTTCATCAGCTGGAGTTCAATATATAAATGGTTCCTTTTATAAACCTATGTACCTTTATTCAGATTTATTGAGGTATATTCTATACATAATAATAAGATCTATCCTTTTAAAGAGAGAACTCAAGCTCTATACACTCATGTCATCGTTGGGCCAAACAAGATACAAAGAGCGTTCTCATCATGCCCAAAAGTTTCCCTGGGGCCCCTTGGTGATCCATTCTTTACTCAGTGGGGGATCCTAGGCAACCACTGATCTGGATTTTCTCACTGCAGATTAGTTTACATTTTCTAGAATTTTAAACAAATGGTATCTTGTAGCATATACTCTTTTGTGCCTGGCTTCTTTCACTGCTGTGATGACCTTACGATCCTTCCATGGTGTTGTGTGTATCGATAGAGCTCATTCCTTTACAGCGTCAAATAGTATTTCATTCTGTGGATACAACCCATTTTATTTATCTGCTCTCCTGCTGGACTGTTACCAGTTACTGACGATTGGGAATAAAACAGCCATAAACCTTTGTGCACAAGTGTCAGTATGGACATATGTTTGGGTTTCTCCTGGGCAAACTTTATTGGGAGTAAAGTGTATGGGTCATTTGGTAGGTAAAGTCTAATTTTTTAAGAAATTAGGACAGGGCATATTTGCTAAATTTAGCCACCAGGAAATGCATACATATTTGCATTTTGGAAAGTTTAATTTTTCTACATAAATCCATAGAACCAGGTTGGGGAAAAGGTAAAGATACCCTTTACAAATGCATGCTAAAATGTGCTTTCATAAAAGAGACTCTCAGGACAGGGAAAAATTTGAGAGATGAATGGAGTAAATTCTAGTCATATAGACATCAAGCCAAGTACAGGGGCTAGAGGACAACCGTTTCTTGACCCTGCGACTTGGGCCAGGCGCTCACCCTTTCAGAGGCCTCCACTTGCTTATCTTTGCAATGAGGGTGATAGCGGTGGGTGGCCTTTTATTTTATTTTATTTTAAAGATTTTATTTATTTATTTGACAGAGATCACAAGTAGCCAGAGAGGCAGACAGAGAGAGAGAGGAAGGAAAGCAGGCTCCGCGCTGAGCAGAGAGCCCGATGTGGGGCCTGATCCCAGGACCCTGGGTTCACAACCTGAGCTGAAGGCAGAGGCTTTACCACCCAGGCGCCCCTGGGTGGCCTTTTAGAGGGTTGCTGTCGGAGTTGAACGAGCAAGACCTTGTGATGGTCTGAGCATGGTGCCTTGCCACAGCAAGTCATCAGACGTACACTTGGCGCTTTCTGCCGTATTTAAGCAGGTCCCTTAAGCAAACCCTCTGAGAAGTGCCTAAACTGCGTGGGAGACAAAAAACTGAACCGCTGTTCAACATGTTTTGTTTGTGACTGGGTGTATCCAATGGCTGCTCTTTGGCCAAGCAGTGCACCAAAGCCAGCTTTTGGGAGCTTCAAACTGTAGAGACAGGTTGTTCCAGATGAACCGAAAAGAATTGAGTGACGCTTTATGAATTACCCAAGCGAAGGCCGGCTGGTCACATGCTTAGGTCAGGTAAATGCGCAGTTTGACAAGTGCTTCAGTGGTCCGTTTCTGACAGAAAACCGGAGGCAGCTTAGGGCCAACTCGGGGAAGGTCTCTAGGCCCTTGAGTAGTTGCTAGAAATGAGGAAACTGCCTCTCTGTGTTAAATGCAGTGTTACCTCATCTTAATTAAAGATGGGATTCCAGGGGCGCCTGGAATCCAGTGGCACAGTCAGTTGAGTGTCTGACTATGGATTTCAGCTCAGGTCACCATCTCAGGGTCATGAGATCGAGCCCTGTGTTGGGCTCCAAGCTCAGTGGGCAATCTGCCTGAGATTCTCTCTCCCCCTTTCTCTGCCCCTCCCACTCATGCTCTCTCTATCAAATAAATAAATACATGTCTAAAAAAACGAGATTCTAACTTAAATTGTTGGACACAAAGTCTGACTAGGGCACAGTGGATGCTTGCATTTGCAAAGCATAAGATGAACAATGGGAAGTTACCCAAGGCTGGAAGTTACCTCATCGCAGGCAGATTTGGGGCTAATGGATTGTGATAGCCACTGTAGTCGCCACAGTTTCATGTAGAGGACAGAATCTTGCGTCTATCTGTTCGTGATATTAACTTATTAAGCATTAGGCAGGTAAGTGTGGCTAGGAGAGCTTTTGCAGAGAACAGAAATTTCTTACCCAGTTGCATCAAAACTATATAAAATGTTATAATCACTTAAAAACAAACATGGAAGGGCGCCTGGATGGCTTAGTCGTTAAGTGTCTGCCTTCGGCTCAGGTCATGATCCTAGAGTCCTGGGATCGAGCCCCATGTTGGGCTCCTCTGCTGCTCCCCTGCTTCCCTCTCTCACTGTGTTTCCCTCTGTCAAATAAATGAATAAAATCTTTATAAAAACAAACAAACAAATGTGGGTTAGTAATTCTGGCTTGTTCCTTGATGGTCTCCACTTTCTGTTTTGAACCATCATTCCAACCTGATCCTGACGGCTAACACAGCAAAGGCTAGGGCATGCGTTCTAATGTAGCCGAGCGTGGCGTTCATATATTACGTAGAGGATAGCAATAATAGCGTATGCTTAGGTAATAGTCTCAGAAACTTCTGCATCCTCTCAGGGACTTGTCCAAGGGTTGCAGATGCCTTTTACTCTTGAACAAGCTCTCATCAGAGCTGTGTCTTTGTCAGTCCCCGAGACCGCTGCTTTCTCTGGTGCACCGAAATCTTTGAGCTGCTCTATTTTTGGCCCAGCAAGCAGGTGGAGGTTGATTTGTGGTACGTGTTACTGCGGCTGTGATCAAGGAGATGCATGACCACTATCATTTGCTTCCATCAGGGTGACAGCAAGAGAGAATTTGAAATGAATCCACCACGTGTGCTGCTGCTAATTACTCATTCTGTTCAGTGCGGCTCAGCACTAATTCTCAGGATATCAGACATTTGTAGGCTGACGCCATGTAAATGACTGGGGAGAAGGCTAAAACCTGTCTCATAGCAGGAAGCCCAGGCTTTCTGGAAAAGTTACTTAGTTTCAAGATTAAAGCCAAGGTAGGGGGAACCCGGTGGCTAAGTGGGTTAAGTGTCTGCCTTCGACTCACATCATACCCCAGGGTCCTGGGATCGAGTCCTGCTCAGGCTCTCCCTCACCTGCTTCTCCCTCTCCCTCTGTCTGCTGCTCCCCCTGCTTGTGCTCTCTCTCAATCTGTCAAATAAATAAAATCTTAAAAAAAAAAAAAAAGCCAAGGTGGTAGAATCCATGTTAGTAAGTACAGCTTTTTAAAATTCAGGCTTCTTTTCTAGGAGACCAAGGGTGGGTGACTTTTCCCTCGACCCAGTAATCTGGGTGCGGTGTCCACGTACACAGACAATGGCACCCTCGGATCGCGAGGCCCTTGCCGGTGCCAGGCCTTACAAGGAAGAACTACAGCGTCCTCCCGACATGCAATCCGTCTGAGCAGCAGGCAAACGTGCCTCCCCCTCCCAGCCCACTGTGGCCATGCCCCAACTCAGTGTCCTCACACTGGCCATTCCCTCCGTCTGGAACATTCTTGTCCCGCCATCTGCTGACTCTCACCTCCTCCAAGGCTTTGCTCAGTAGTCACCGTCTTTACAAAATCTCTTCCTATCGCCTTCTTTCCAGCGGCAGCCACACACCCTTCCCTGCCCTGACCCTGTCTGCCCGGTACCCTGCTCTGCTCCGTCTTTTGCGGCGTGCTGTAATGTGTGTTCCTTCCTTCTTTATTATTACGTCTCCTGCACACTGTTGGCCTTCCCTCCCCACGTCCCTCTCTGAGGACAGAGTTCTTTGCTGCGCTGGTCACTGATGGGGCTAAGTGGCATCTAACGGGCACTCAGTAAATGTTTGCTAAGTGAGCAAATTTGTGTTATGAGAAGAAGATATGCGGGGTGGTCAGGTTGCCAGACTCTGGCACTGTGTGATTTAATCCAAGAGATCTGCACACACGTCCTGTTCTGGTCTCGTTTTTTGCTAGATGTGTGATGTCAGGCAAATGACAGAACCTTCTGGGCCAGGGTTACCCCTGAGGGTGCTTCTGAGAGACAAAAAAAGTCACAAAGTTGAAAGCACTCTTTAAATATCCCATATAAACTTCAGTCCTTTGTTAATGAGTTTTAGCATCCTCCAGAGCCCAGATTATTTACATCTTCACCTGATTCTTTGACTCTGTCCTTTGTGCTGCATTACAGGAGCCGAACCAGCACGTACTAGCTGCCCGCTAACGGACACTGTGTGGGGGCCTTTACCCTCCAGTGCGGGAAGAAACTGCTCTTGCCTCACTCTGTACTTAGACCTTGAGACCCCGAGGGGCATACACAGGAAGTAGGACAGCCAGAACGTGAACCCCAGCCTGTGTCACTCAAGGGTTCTTTGAGCTCATTCCTCTAATCGAGAAGGCCTGATCTTTCCTTTCTCTTCAGGGAACACTGTCTCATTGGCTTGTCGCCACATGTAGTTTGTCCTTCTGTCACAGGGATCCCCCAGGGGCATGTTCAGTCTTGGCGGGGAGGGCGGCGAAGCGGGTGTGGGGGCTCTTTCTAAGTGTGCACACCAGCCTCCCCAGGGACCCGGACTCACTGCCACAGCTGCCACCAAGGGGACTGTCAGATCCCAGAGCTGAGGTCAGAGATGGTTTGAGAACCACTCTTTATGCCATCCTCATCTGCTTCTTCAAGCCCTGAGTCCCAGGCAGGATCCCAGTTTCAGCTCAGAGCCTGTGAAGCCCCTTTCCTTTTAGTCTGTTGTAATTTAATTCAAAGATGATCAACCGTAACTGAGAAAGAACAACGCAGGTGTTCTTTTAATTCATGGAAAACAACCCGTAGGCGGTGATTGACCTTATTTCTGCCCTCAGTGACTTCTCTTTCAGTTGTGAGCTCCGGGAACAGGGTTGTGTGCTCCTGGGACCGATGAAGAGCACAGCCCGGCCCGAGTCTCCACACCTCATCCCCAGCTGGCGCTCGCTCTGTTCCCCATCCCTCCCAGCAAGACCTGCCCAGAGGCCACTCGCGCAAGTAGCCACGCTCGTTTCAGTTCCAGGCCTCCCTTCATCCCTCCCTCCCCCTAAGAGCTTCTCTCTCAATCCAAACAGGCAGAAGTCACGTGTTTGTGAAGAAACCTGCAGCACTGCAGTGTCACCGTGTTTTATTATTGGAAGCAGGTTCCACGGGGCTGGGCTGTGACGAGGTCCGTCCCCACAGCTGGTGGGGAAGCAGCCGCATTAGAAAAGATCCTGCTTGCCATCAGTTTGGTCAGCACAGCTCAGTGTGACTGCTGAGGTCACTGTCACACATGGAACCAACTGACCTTCATAGCCACAGGTTCTGCCGAATTTTCTCCGTCGGGCTTAGCAGCCGCCGTTAAATATGAATGAAAGGACACCGCTCGGTGAGCACGTACTTTAAGGAGGGGCTACTCCTCCTGCTCCTTCCCAGCTTCTCCCCTGACTCAGTCAGGCTGTTCATTTAAGGGTTCTGTCTTTGCTTGTGACACTGCCCTCCTGGGAATCTCCACAAATTTCGGGGCCGGGGTTCTAAACCCTAGCCCGCTTTCACAGACTCTCTCTGGTCATCTGCACTCTGGGAAGACTTTGGGGACCACCTCTGCCCAAGGAGAGGTCTCTCTTCTCTGAATGCTTATCCTCACTCTGTTTCTATCCCTCTTATGACACTTATATTTCACCTTGTAGTGCTAGGGTGTGTGCGTGCGCATGCGGGCATGTGCTCGTGCTCACCAGCAGACTGCCGACTTCCGGAAGGCAGGGACGGTGCATCTTCTGTCTGTCTCACGGTGTCCGGCCCCCAGACCCCCATCATCGGTCGGTGGAGGAAGTGGGAAAACTGGTCAAGGCATAGTTAAACAACAGTTTGAAGGGTTTCCAGTCACTCCCTTAGAACCAAACTGGCATCTCTTTTCAGTCTCTCCGAGCAAACTTCCAGGCGCCGTACGGAGCCGAGCAGGAGGCCGGGCACCAAGAACTGGCCTTCGCAAACATCTGAGTGTTGGTGCGTTGGGAAGAAGGCTGGAACAACTTAGTGGTTTCTGAAAAGTTTTTAGAGAAGAATAAAGGCCATGCTGCCTGTTTCATAAGCACCCAGGACCAGATGACAGGCACATGAGGGCTGATTGAATGCTTGTTCCTTAACATTGAAAGCGTTTTGCAATGTGATTGTTCGGTCTGTGGATCAGGTGTCAGAAAATCTCCTGGGCTGCGTTGCCCAAGAGGGAGGCCTCTGCAGTTCCTTGTGCTGTTTAAGTATTTGTGTTCACTTTGGTTATCATCTGATCGCATGCCAGCTGGTAATGGGATTGTAGTGGCTTTGCACAACAATGGAGCCCTCTAAGGGCTGAGGAAACATGACAGAGATGGTGAGTGGCAGAATCCTTAGATGTCTCATTTAATGCTGGGTGACGGAGTGCGTCCATGTGGAGGAGGATTTCCAAGCCGGCATCAGAGCCGAGCGGTGCAGGAACACATAGAGCCTTCTCCGACTGAGATGGGATGGGTGGGCAAAGGCAATTACTGAGAACAAGCTTGGAAACCTCGAGGCGGGGGAGTTCCGTTGTTTTCCAGTGTCAGGAAGCCCCACTGTCACTTCGCATGAAGTCTCGTAAAACACCCGCACGGCGTTTCTGGCCTAGTGCATTATGCCAAAGCTCGTTCAGGCCCTTTGTTCTGTTGAGGAGGATATAATTCTTACTTGTTTAGTGTGAAGTGGAAATGGGAAAGCAAAGGAATCATAGAACTTAAGGTCCCGCTGTTGAAAGAAAAGGAGACAGTTTGGCCAGGAGCTCTTTCTTTTTCAGAAACAATGGGAATTCCAGTAGTTTCTGATTCTTCCTGACTTCATGGTTGACTCCATATAAACTAGCTTCAGATGCGCGAATCTTTTTGTTGGACAACGTTGCTCTGTGGCCGTTGACTTTTTGGGGGAGGGCTGGTTGGGGTCAGCCAGTCATTCACGGCACTCAGCTTACTTTGAATGTAATGAACTTCAAATGGAAAATATGACCGATCTCTCAATTAGCTTTTGGTGCCTTAACCAGGGGAGAAATGTTATGTGCAGGAAGATTGTAACTGAACCATGCATTTAATGGCCTGCCACAAAACCACCTTTGAATTTGATAGGCATGTATAATTGGGACAGAATTTATCAGCTGTGCAGTATTTACCAAATTCCTATTTATCAAGGCCAGATTGGTTATGCCAGTTCTTGTGGAGAGAAGTCTTTGTTACTGTAGTTGAACTTCTTTGTGGACAAGAAGGGAAAAAAAAAAATCCGACGACAACGTAACTTTATCTAGAGGGTGGGAGGAAATGGAGAGAGGGTGTTTTTGGCTTCAGAGAAGGTGCAATGTTTCAGATAGAACATTGTATTTCTAGGGTGGACACGTATAGTTCAGTGCATCCCAGGAAGGAGAGTTTCCTTTGTTTTTTTAACCACGGATTTTGTGGTTAACGTCTGTTTAACACAACTTGGTAGGACAATGACATTCTCCTGCTTTTGTATCAGTTTCTAGGAAAGGTAGTATGATGGACAGAAGATTGATGAAAAGGTCTCAATCTTTATCTGGAATATTCTCCTCTCACTCTACCTCCTCCTCCACCAAAAGCTCCTTTCATCACATGCCACACACACACGTTTCCATAGCCTGGTGAGCTGACATCTAACGTTTCTACAGCCGTGGTGAGCTAACTCTAATTTGTTCTTCAGGTTTCCTCTCCAGTGCACTTCCAGGGGACCTTTGTCTAATTTCCAGAATCCTCATCCCGTGATCTCATACTGGAGGCTGTTTCTCTCTGTGGCTGTTCCCTTATCTGTAATTAAATAATTGCTTGTGTAGACAGTTGTTTATTATCTGCCAGCTCTACTAAACGGAAAGCTCCATGAGGGAGAGGTCTGTCTTGGTGTCGTCCAGTAGGCAGTGACATCTTCCGAGCAAGAAAGCGCCTGGTGAATGTTTGTTGACAGAATGAATGAACAAGTGAGTGAAAGGCTTGGTGGTCCCAGGGACCTCGGAGTCCCAGGGACTCCGCCCTGTCCCTTTAGGTCAGTCTCCATGTCTCCCTGGGTCTCGGTGCATCCTAGGACTTTGAAGGCTCCAGAACGGCTGATTCTGTACTTGTTTTTTGTGGGCCATAATGGAGTGACCCAACTTTGTCTTAACCCATGCTTAGAACAACAGAGCACGACCCTCTCCCAGTTCTGGAGGCTGGAAGTCGAAAATCAAGGTGTTCACAGGGCTGTGATCTCTCTGACAGTTGTGCGGAAAATCCCTCCTTGTCTCTTCCAAACTGCCTAGTGGTCGCAGGCAGTTCTTGGCGTCCTTTGGCTTGTGGCTCCCTGACTCCCGTTTTCACATGGCCTTCCTCGTCTGTGTATGTGTGTCTGCGTCTCTCCTCTTCCTCTAAGGACACGAGGCAGATTGGATTTAGGTCCCATCCCACTCCAGTATGACCTCATCTTCACTAATTACATCTGTCAAGGTCCAATTTCCAGATAAGGTCACATCTTGAGGTTCTGGGTGGACTTGAATTCTGGGGACACTCTTCAGCCCAGTACAATTTCTGGAGCCCCCTCTCAGTTTCCTGCTTCTGAGATTTAGCCTCGTATGATCCCCTTCTCCTGTATTCACAGCCCAGTGTCCTCATGCAGGTCTGAGAAATGCAGTAGGTTCCATGGAGGCCAAATCCAGGAGTTCAAGTTGCCACTGGCTGAGTACATATCAAAGCTTGCTGGCTGGGAGAAAATGTTGAGTCTGAATGAGATTCTGAATGAAAGTCTGAATGAGAGAAGACTTTGTTGAGTCTTCTTGGTTCTTGGGCCCCATGTCAATTATTTCCTCAAATTTCCCTGCCTTTCATTGCCCTTGGCTCTCTGAGAATCACAGGGAGCCCATAAGGTACTTTTGCATGAAGAAGTAAAAGGTGTCCCCTATGTTTGGGATTTCAGCTCCCCTCATCCTTTACTGGGTGTCTGGGCTGAGAACACCTGCCCAACCATTTGCTGGGGCCCTGACCTCTCCCAGTTCCTGATCAGTGCCTACCTGGACTTCTGGTCATCCGTCTTGCCTGGTCCCCTGTCACAGTTGGGTCATCCAGGCTTGCAACTGTCTTCCTGTGACTGTACTGAACTTCGAGGTATTCTGGCTTGCAGACTCTTTGTCCTCCAGACTTCCCGTTTGTCATCAAGAGATCGTGCACCAATGAGAAAAGTGAAGGGAAAGATGACCTAATACTTTATATCCACAAAATAATAAGCTCAGACCTACCTGTGTTCCATGTTTGATAGGGAAGCCAAATAACATTTATCGAGGGCCTGGGATGTGCCGGACCCTGTATACAAATTATAAATGTGTAAATGGAGACACGGAATGGGTTTCTTATTCCTATTCACATATGTAAGTACAGGAATCATACAGAAAGTAACAGTGACTCTCCAACAGCAGGAAATGGATTATATCACGAGAAAGTGTACTTTGAATTTTAACATAATTGTTACTGCTTCCTGGGATATTGCGAATAAAAGTCGCAACACTCCTCAAAACAGAAAATACAGAAGGACAAAAGTAGTCTGCCGTAGAAGTGGTTTCTAAACTTGTAGGCTCTTAAAGTCTGTCACCTCAAGCCTCTACTGGCTCATCTCTGAAGGACAGGCGCTGGTATTTGGATGGTTGAGGACATGGGACGTCGTGGGCCACCAAAGGACCTGGAATAGTTGACAGGCCTCACCACACTGTGGGCCAAGCTGGCACAGAGAGCTGAAGGTTCCCAAAGCACAGCCACGTTTTCCCTCTGTTCCTAGATAGGAAACAAGGGACAAGATCCAACACCCGAACAAGCAGGGGAAGAAAACGGTTCAGGCTCGGACCCACCAGGTTCCCACATTTCCTGATGGCGCATACGGGAACACAGCCATTCTCTCTCTCTCTCTCTCTCTCACGTACACACACATACACACAAATATAAGGAGGAATATTTTTGCACGATAAACATGAATCTCAATGTCCTTAAGAAATTATATAGCTAAATAGAGTATCAAGAAAAGTTTGTATGTTCAGTTCCTTTAGAGAATTATTGCAGACTTAGGAATGAATGTGTTTTATTTTTGCCCATGACACAGGTGGAAGAAGAGATGCAGCATTACCGAGAGTTTGGTTTGCCTAGATTTCTAGTCCCTGCATTGGTGCCCGTGGTGTGGGTTGTCTTCTTCTCTCTCCTGTGTTCAAGTAACTGTTAGCCGAGGCTGTGTTCGCTCAGAGGCATCTCTGTCGGGGGTCCCACATGCCCGGCCCAGGCATTGCTGGGGCTGCTGGAGGGCCCGGAGCGGGGGGCCATGCCTGGCACTCCGCGGGGTTGCTGCCAGCTGCGGAGGTAGGAACAGGGGATCCGGGCACGGGGTAGTGGTTTAGCCCCTGTGCTTAGGAAATCACTTCCAGTAACACATATAAAGGTTAGGAGGGGTTTCATTGTGTTTTTCAGACATATATATTTTTTCATTCTCCCCATGATGTTTATTTTATAAGCAGGCTTTCTGCAAATGAAGAAAAGAAAAAAAAAACTCAGTGCCTCTAATACTTCCCTCTCTCCTGTCACCTTTCCGACTTGTGCTGCCAAAAGTAATCATCTTTAATGAGAATTCTCAACCATAAAAATCTGACTTTTGAAAGCGGTGCTGGAAAGAGAGACCAATCTCTTGGCGGGTGTGTCAAAACAATAAAAAAAGTGTTCAGAGCTGATATGCCCAGTTTCCCATGAGTACCTTGAGTCTTCTGAAAGTCCTAGCAGATGAAAAGTGAAATACAGGGAACAAGGTGTCTGGCCCACCCAAACAGAGCTCACCAGATGAAAGCGATTTGCTAAAAATCAATTAGAAAAAAATGACCATATGGCAACTCCCTTCTAATCGGTGGGACCGCCTGGACAGGAGACGCAGACCTGCAGCACAGCTCTGCACGTGATTCACCAGGGAGATGGGACACCAGGTTTTTGGCTTCCTCCCCTGCCTGGGAAGCTGCCTATTCTAGATGTGTTGTGAGTGGGCTTCCTGTCACACCTGGGAGTCAGGGAGCCCTTCGTGCTGCACAGCCCAGCCGCTGCTCCCCGAGGCCCTGTTCGGACGACAAGCACCTCATCAGCCACCAAATGCCACGGGCCTCTCACCAAGACAGGTCACCCATTTTTTCCTGGTCTTTGGACCTTGCTTCTATTTTCATCTGCCATTTGACTCTGAAATCCTTAAGAATAGGGAAACTGCTTCTTAATGCATCCCCTCTCTGCCAGGGCCAGGCACAGTGCATCTTACACAACGGATCAAGCCAGCGATCGCTTGCTCCCTTCTCTGGCCCGGGGGCAGCTTCATGCAGACTTCTGCTGGAGTACTTTCTGAACATGGGCCTGCTGTGTACTTCAGGCTTCTTCTCTTACCACAGAGGTTTGCGAACAAGGTCTTTCAGAGCCTTACGTTTTGCAGATGTGGGAAGGTATACCCCTTCTCCACACACCTGGCCATCTTGAAAAGCACTGCTGTTACCTGTTTTATATTTTGGAATTTTCTTGGAAATAAAGTTTCCATTGTAGATAGATACATACATACCCAATATTCCTGATGGTAGGATCTTAGTATCTTTATTTTTCTTTCTTAAGTAGGCTCCGTGCCCAGTGTGGGGCCCAAAGCAGGGCTTGAACTAACAACCCTGAGATCAAGACCCAAGCTGGTATCAAGAGTCAGACTTTTAAACCAACTGAGCCACCAGGTGCCCCAGGATTTTAGTTTCTTGATCAATTCAGTGGGTTCATAAGTTAGAATTTGGTCTGGAAAAAAGGACCGTCTCTGGATATTTTACACAAAAGGGATTTCATACAGGAAGTTATGTCTTACACACACATTGACAGGCTGGTGGAGGATGGCTCAGGAAATGCACCTGGCTTCCAAATATTAGGAGCTTCCAGAAATCAAAAGAAACAGCCAAAATGACCTCAGTCATCATGGCACCACAGCAGGGTATTTGCAGGTCTGGAAGCTGAGGCTAACCTCCTACCAATTCCCATACACGGCTCCATGGGCCTGTCCTAGTGGGGAAAGATGGCTTCTCCTTCTCCTCTGTTTTCCAAGTTGCACACAGAAGCCTCTCATGGGCAGACTCTAAGCTGGAGCCCTGCCATTAGGGATTCTGGAAGAATGGTGTTATACCCTGGGTTTCTCTGTAGGAGAGGAATGTCTCCTGTGGGCCAGACACTCCTCTGAGAGTTTTCCCTGTATGAACATTTGGGGCCACCTTGTAGAGGTGGGTTCTGTAATTACCCTCTTCTTTGACAGCTGAGGACACAAGTACAAAGATGGAGTGACATAGCCAAAATTACCTGTCTAGTAAGTGATGCATTTGGGACTCAGTTGACCCAGGCCATCTGGGGCCTGACTCTGTGCTCTTGACCTTGATAGCAGTGGTTTCTCCATTGGGAGTTATGCTGGGGTACAGGGGACATGTCTGGAGATAGTTTTGACTGCCACAGCTTGGGGGAAGGAGGAGTCGCTCCTGGAGTCCAGTAGGAAAAGTTCAAGGAGGCTGTGGAGCCTCCTGCAGGGCCCAGGACAGCCCCCTTGCAAGGAAGGGTTATCTGGCCCAATAGAGTGGCGGTTCAGGGGTAGACAGCAGTGCTCTAGCCAATGCAGAGCAGGCTGGTAGGGGAAGCTTGAGGGCAGAAGGGGTTTCTTGTGTTCCTTAAGGCCTGCCCCTTGAGAGCCTTCTTTGTGTCCTGTGCCCTTGTGTCCCGTGCCCTGTCCCAACACTAGCCCCTTCTCCTTCACCCCTCCCCCGGCTCTCCTGAGGAACCGCTTTTTCCTTTGCAGTGACTCCAGGTGGCTCTGGCCAAGGCTAGGGGAGAGGAGGCCTCTCCTGCTCTGGAGACTGCCCGATCCCTTAGTGGCCGGCCCATACTTCTGGCGGTGCCCGGCGTGCTTTTCCCACGCAACACTCTGCCTCTTCCTTGTCCTCCTTGCTCTGTACGGAGCTGCAAGTCCTTTGCCAAATATAACACAGCCCTGCGGGAGCATCTGAACAGACTTGGGCTCCACCCCTGGCTCCGACAACCTGGCTAGTGGAGTGCGCTGCCGCCCTTCCCACAAACGGCCGGCGTGGGGCCGGTCCCGCTTCCCCTGGGAAGCCTCCAGGAGGGCAGGGGCCCCAGGGCCTGGACCTTGGGCTGCACCTTGCCGACTGGCAAGGACACCACCCATCTTCTTGAGTGGCAGCTGGCACCTGTCACACGTGTCCTGGTGGCATCTCTGTTGGCAGTGAGGAGTGATCTGTGCCAGCTGGCTTGTCAGCTGTCACAATAAACAATGAGCACGAGCCACCTTGTGTCTGCGGCACAGCTGAGGGGCTGTCTTTGCGCACGGGCTGTGCGAGGGAGGTGGGCAGCCTCCTCCTGCTCCATATGAGCAATTTCCATTCTGTTGTTTTCTTTCACACATGGTGTTCGGAACGGCTCTGGAGGGAGTGGGGTGGAGGAGAGAGAGGGAGAGGCAGAGACGAACTGACTCAGGGTTTTAACTTAGATGCTGGGAGATTCTTCTTTAGATTCCTCCATTGTCTTGTGAGTAGCAGGAATGCCGCTTATGATCGCAGAACGCCGAGCCACGGAGACGGCCATGCCGTGGCGGTGATAGCACTGGGTGGTGGGTCCTGACTCTGTGGGATCAAGTGCATGATCATGGCAGCATCACCACCATTCTTACCAGCATTTCCCCATCTTCAAAATGTAGATACCATCATCTGGAAACCTTCTTCCGGCTCTAAATGTCAGTGGTTTTAGAGTCAGTTCATAGCATTGAGCTCGGGGCTGGAACCTTCCAGATCACCAGCCCGTGACCCTGTTGACTGTCCCAGAGTTTGCATAAGCAGACCTGTGGGGCACGTGCTCTGTGACCAGCTCATGGTCCAGATGGACACATGAACATGGAGTGCTCTGAGAGTTGCCCCGGCCACAGAAAGCAGTCTTTACCCCCATGACAAAAGACGTCAAGTTAAGGATGGGAGAGCTCATGAAGGTGGAGAGACCCACACAGACTTCTACAGGCCCTGTTCCTTTTATCGGGAGGGGTGGGGGCTGGGTTTTGAACATACACTGGGAGCATTCTGGACAGCTTCCATCCTTCTCTTCACCTAGGACTAGAATACTGCCCAGTGCGCTCAGGACCACTGCTCATGTCTAAGGCTGGTGGCAATTTCTAACCCTGCCTGAGTGCTGAGCTTGTCCTGGCCAGCAGTTCATAGACCCCAAACAAACGCATGTGTGGAGCCTACTGTGGGCCAAGCGCCATGCTTTGTGCTAGCCTCTGAAAACCCCAAGGGATCTACGGCATGCCCTTCTGAGCCACGGACAAACCGGGCCAGGCCACTCTCGGGCCTTTATTGTCAGTGCACTTCCTAGAGACCAGGAGAGTTTGTTAGAGTTAAGTTTAAGTAGAATTTAAGCAACTGTGAAGCTAGGGGCTTTCTTTGGGCAAATGGGAGCCTATATACAGAGAGAGCGTGGACATGCAGCCCTGGAGTATACAGGGAGAGGCACACCAGCGGAAGACCAGCCTCCAGTCCCGAGAGCAAACGCTGCCTCCCCGAGAGCTGGAGTGATTTATTTGCAATGGATATACTTTCCTTTTAATTACACATGTGTATGTTATCTTCCTGTCTTATGGGTGCCTGCGGGCCCCTGTGTGTAAGATTTGAATATATTACCAATTTTTCATAGGATCTGAAATTCTAGATATTTGCTTTTTAGGCTTTTTTTTTTTTTTTTCCCAATTGTCAGCGAATCCCCATCGAAATCCCAACCATCCCTGGGACTGTTAGCATCATACTTGTTTTTAACCGCTAACCAAGCAGGGATCAAAACATCTCTTAGCAGTGGCTGAGGACTGAAAGGATGGCAACCAGAGATGGTTGTAGCTGGCACCAGGGTGAAGGAAGGGCCTTGAACAGGAGGAGGAAAAGGGACACAGGGAGCATTGGACCTTATTTCCCACATTAGCCTGGGGGGTATGGGGGGCAGGGGTTGCACTATCCAAAGCTCAGATCTTGGCTGTTTTGCTGTCTAGTCTGGGCTTTTTGCTACTACCTAGTCCCAGATGTCCCCTCTCTTTTAGGGTCCCCTGAGGCAGGGCAGCACCCATCAGGCTCATGCAGCATTGAACCTAGCACCGCAAGACTGTTGGGTGCTCGGATGGACAGCTGGTTTCCTGAGCTTTTCTACCGGTAGTGGTTTCCTCCAGGAAGATGAATCAGGCTCTTAGTCACAAGGCCTGTTCTGCATAAACAAAACCTTCCACGTGAGTCCCAGGAATGCATCGGGTTACCAGGGTTCATCAGTTCACTTTGGCCAACAACAGGGTACCTACCTGATGGTGGGCCTCAGCTATAACCTTCTCCTCTTCGCCGGGCAGCTTAGATCCCGAAGGACTCTCTGAACCATCTGTCACCTCCCAGTGATTCCCTGGGTCAAGGAGCACCATTGGGAGTTTTTGATAGACGTTCTGTTTTTTCCAATACCCTTTCCTTTAGCCTTTACCATTACCAAAGTCAGACCGTGCCCAGAAACGTTGAGCTTTGGAGGAAACCGCAGGGGTTTTCCAACCAGCCCACCTGGGTTATAGACCCTAGTTCTCTCACTTTCCTGCTCAATAAACAAGGCTAACTAAGTCTTTGCCGCCCTCCATGGATTCACGGGCAGCACAGACTTAGTGACTTTTGGTTCGCAGGATTGGTCAGAGTCCCCAGTGACTACGGCGTGCAAGGGGCACGTGCTGATTCTCCCTCCTTTCCCCACCCCTCACCCACAGTCTGCCCTTGGTCATCACCTGTTCCTCGTCTCAGAAATATGCTCGGGGCATGACCTGAATTCAGAAACGACACTTTTTTTTATGTCCTGGACTACAGCTCAGTTATATTCTCATTGGCTGGTTTGGCCCTTTGCTCTCTCTCCAAAATTTCCATATGGATGGTTAAATGTGATTTAGAAATGCTCCCGTTTTCTTGAATCATGTAACTAATTTGAGTTACAAACCAGTGCTCAGAATAATCTGTACAAGGAGCTTTCATGCAGATCACCTGTCAGGCGAAGAGGGCGGGAGAGAGAAATCACAGCAAAACGCTGACGGTGTAGATCCGGGCCGGAGTAGACCCGTTCTCCCAAATTATTTTGGCAGCTTTTGCGGCAAGTCTTTAGGAAGCAGGGACAAGAGGAAGGTAGCTCACATGTTTCCTTCCTGTAGTAGCTGGGAATTGAGCAGTGAGGCAGCGGGCAGGAAGGACCCGTGTGGGTCTGTAAAGATGATACGCCCGTGCGCGCACACCGCCCACTTGAACCCTTGTCCCGTCTCCTGTATCCACTCATCCTGAATGTCCTCAGGCCATGGTAGTGCTGTACTCATTCAGCAGACGGCTAACAGACACCTGCACGGGAGAAAAACCCCGGACAGAAGCCCCGGACAGAACTGGTTGCCCGACACATGAGAAGCTCGTACAGATAAATTTCAGTATCTCGCGTGACGGTACCATTCCCTTTTATGTGGATGTACCGCCGTGAATTCGCCATTCTACCCCTGCCACGTGCTAAGCTTATTTTCAGGTTGTTGGACTGAAAGTCGTAATAAGAACAGCTAACATTTATCCGGTACTTAATACTTGCTGGCCCAAGGCCTTTGCAAGTGTAATTAATTCTCTCAGTAAGTCTGTGAGGCCAG
The DNA here is from genome assembly GCF_010015895.1 of Lontra canadensis. NCBI lineage: Eukaryota > Metazoa > Chordata > Mammalia > Carnivora > Mustelidae > Lontra > Lontra canadensis. Next base: position 5,794,844 of record NW_022631025.1, read on the forward strand.
TACTATGCTTTGCCCCACTTTTGGGATGAGCACACTGAGGAATAGAGATCCAAGAAGCCCAGGAGGGTCGAAGCAGGAAGAGGCAGAATTTGTACTCGGGCGGTTTTGCTCCTGAGGCCATGCTCTGATCCACTGGGCTGCTCTGTCTCTTATTAGCCTCTTGTGTGTGTGAGGTTGTGTTTGTGGATTTATCTATGTACGAAGGGCAAGACATACTTCCATTGTATAGCAGCAGCTTAAATTCCTAGCGGTGATATTGTTATGTAAAGTGTGGGTGCATTTATTTATTTATTTGACAGACAGATCACAAGTAGGCAGAGAGGCAGGCAGAGAGAGAGGGGGAAGCAGGCTCCCCACTGAGCAGAGAGCCTGATGCAGGGCTCAATCCCAGGACCCTGGAATCACGACCTGAGCTGAAGGCAGAGGCTTTAACCCACTGAGCCACCCAGGCACGCCAAGGGTGGGTGCATTTGAAATGTTGATCATTATTGCCAAATTGCCTGCCCCACTCCACCCCCCCCAAAATAGAATGCACCAATGTACTCTCTTATAACAGTTGTTTCAAGACATATTTTGCAGTGCTAGGTGCCACAGAGAATACTGAATGCAGAAGTGACACAAAATGTGTGAAGGTGGGAGCTGGAGTTTGAATGTTTCTGATGACAGTTTGGAGAAGATGGGAGGATTCACCATGGGGAGCGTGGCGATTTCAGGGGGCTAGTCCACAGCCTGTAAGTGGAGGGCCTGTGAATTTCAATTTTACTTTGACTTTGCTGTGATTCTTTGGGAGGGTAACTTTACCTCATTGATTGATTCAGTCTCATTTTAAATTTATGTCATCAGAGATACAATGCATTAGAGAGCCAGGACTCAAATCTAAGTGTATTTAAAAAATCCATATTCTAAGTGTAGTAGAATGGGTTTACTGATGGGTGTCTCATGGGGTCACGGCAAGGATGGAATCCTTGTAGGGATTCCACAGCCTCTGTAGGGATCACACAGCCTCTGCTCAGTACAGTAGTCTTTCAAGTGCTCTCTGGAACCCCAGATCCCATTAGCGGTATCTGTTTCTCCAGCGTCACCACCCCCCATCCCTGAACCAAGAGACCTGCACAACAGACTGCTGCCCCTGGGCGGGCTGTGGACTTGCTCAGGGACACAGAACTTCCCCAAGCTACAGTATTTGTCCAAGCTCTCCTTTAGTCCTTCGTCTACTGGGTGACTTTGTCACTAGCTATTAACTCATTCTCCAGCCTTGTCTCCAAAGACATTTTTGATGCTTGTGGAAGAATTTGAGTAATTCAGGTATTAAAGTCCTCCCACTACCTCGTCACTTCTATCTTGTCTGTTATTTCTCCACTTGAAACAGCCCTGCTCTGCCGACCTATCAAAATGTCAAGGACTCTTTTCTTATTTCACACCTTGGTCTGGTCTTCAACCCATCAATAAAAAGGAAGGTTTTTTGTTTTGTTTTTGTTTTTTTTTTTTAATTAAAGCTTATTCAGTATGCTAATAGCAGTGTTGTATTAGTTTTAAGTATACAACATAGTGATTCAACAATTCTGTATATCATACAATGCTCACCATGAGAAGTGTAGTCGCCATCTGTCACCATACAGAGTTATTACAATATTATTGAATTTGTTCCCTGTGCTGTAATTTTCATCCCCATGACTGACTTATCTTACACCAGGAAGTTTGTACCTCTTAATCCCCTTCACCTATTTTGCTCCTCCTCCAACGCCCTCACCTCTGGTGACCACCTGTTCTGTGTATCTGCAAGTCTGTTTTCTGTTTTATTGTTTGTTCGTTCATTTGTTTTATTTTTTAGATTCCATGTAAGTGAATCATATAGCTTTTGTCTTACTCTTACTGGCTTATTTCACTTAGCATTATATCCTCTAGGTCTATCCATGTTGTTGCAAATGGCAAGACATCGTTCTTTTTATGGGTGAGTAACACTCTCCTGTATATACACACCACATCTTCTTTAACCATTCATCTACCGGTGGAGACTGGGGTGGCTTCCATACCTTGGCTATTGTACATAATGCTGCAAGAAACACAAGCGAGAAGATACCTTTTCAAATGAGTTCTTTATTTCCTTTGGGTAAATACCCAGCAGTAGAATTACTGGGTTGGATGGTTTTGGTTTTTGTTTTGTTTTTTTTCAAAGATTTTTACTTATTTACTTGACAGACGGAGATCACAAGTAGACAGACAGGCAGGCAGAGAGAGAGGAGGAAGCAGGCTCCCCGCTGAGCAGAGAGCCCAATACAGGGCTCGATCCCAGGATCCCAGGATCATGACCTGAGCCGAAGGCAGAGGCTTTAACCCACTGAGCCACCTGGCCACCTGGGCACCCCTGGATGATATTTTTATTTTTAATTTTTTGAGGAGCCGCCATACCGTTTTCCATTGTGACTTCAGTTTACATTCTCACCAACAGTGTGGAAGGGTTCTCTTTTCTGCACATCCTCAGCAACACTTATTTCTTGTCTTTTTGATACTGGCCATTCTGACTGGTATGAGGTAGTATCTCGTGGTTTTGATATGCCTTTCCCTGATGATTAGTGATGTTGAACATCTTCTCACGTGACTGTTGGCCATCTGTGTATCCTTAGTAAAAATGTCTATTCAGGTCTTCTGCCCATTTTTAAGTGGATTATTTGTGAGGGTTTTGTTGTGTTGTTGTTATTGTTGTTGTTTTGGTGTTGTGTGAGTTCTTTATGTATTCTGGATATTAACCTTTTATTAGATATATTTTTAAAAATATTTTCTTCCATTCAGTAGGTTATCTCTTTGTTTTTTGTTGATGGTTCCCTTTGCTGTGCAGCAGTTAATTTTATGGAGTCCCAGCAGTTTATTTCTTTATTTATTTTTGTTTCCCTTGCCTGTCTGTGGAAACATATCCAGAAAAATGTTGCTAGAGCTGATGTCTGAGAGTTTACTGCCTGTTTTCTTTTAGTTTAATGGTGTTGGGTGGTCACCCATTGAGGTCTTTAATCCATCTTGAGTTCATTTTTGTGTGTGGTGTAAGAGAGTGATCTAATTTCATTCTTTTGCGGGTAGCTATCCAATTTTCCCAACACTATTTGTTGAAGAGACTCTATTTTCCTCTTTGTGTATTCTTGCTTCCTTTGTCATAGATGAATTGACCATATAATCATGGGTTTATTTCTGGTCATTTTTTCCATTCTGTTGATCTATGTGTCTGTTTTTGTGCTCGTACCCGCCTGTTTTGATGACTATAGCTTTGTAATATAGTTTGAAATCTGGGATTGTGATGCCTCCAGCTTTGTTCTTCTTTCTCAAGATTGCTTTGGTTATTTGGGGCCTTTTAGGATTCCATGTGAATTTTAGGATTAGTCTAGTTCTGTGAAAAATACTACTGGTATTTGGGGAGAAATTGCACTGAATCTATAGATTAATTTGGGTAATAGAGACATTTTCACAACAATAATTTTTCCAGTCTGTGAGCATGGAAAATGGAGGGGTGCTCTTGTTCATTTTCTTTTTTATCTATTCTCTCATTCCCCCCCCCCCCCAAAAAAACCTATAATTCCCCTTTTACATCCTGTAACATGTATTTGTTAATGTCTGTTACTCAGCAAGAATCTGAGCTTCACAAGGACAAGACCAGTATTTCTCCTTGTCTCTGTTCCTAGTCCTGGGCCTGTCTTTGGGTAGGCTGTCCATATATGCTGTGACTTCAGCCTCTAAATGTTCTGGTACACTCAAGCACCACCAAAGTAACAGTCATTATAAATGGAGTGTTCTAATGACCAGGTTCGCTTTAGATCTCTGCCCTAGCCACAAAAGATTTACCAAAGAACCTTAAAAGATCTCAAATTTTGAGAGATATTCTGTGATTTGAGCACTGGAGAGACAATTTCAGAAATTTGCTAAAGTAGTTTTATTCCCAGAATAAGTTTTGATCTCCTTTGACATCGATTTCCTCTAGATGGTTCATAGTGATCCAGATCATTGCTCTGGGAATTTCTTGTTATGTTATGTGTCATGTCCAGAACACTTTAGTTCTGGACATGACATTTTAGTTGTAATCTCCTTTGGAATGCTTTGGGTTGATTTGGTGTTCGGGTTTGCAGAATGGCAGTGGGGGGACTTGGAGATGTTACACTCATGTCAAAAGGAGTGACTGCATGCTTGAAAGACTCAACTTGATTATCACTGCAAGTTCCTTAATGTGTATTAAATAGCATGGGATTCTGTGAGACCCAGGTGATGAAGGTGGATGGTTCTTTTCTCCAGCATTTCTTTCTCACTGTGTACTTGTACAGCAGTGACTGAAATCTGGCTTTGAGTTGTTTCCTTCTCTCCTTCCCTCCTCTGTCTCCCTCCTTGCCTCCTTTCTCCTGTTTTCTCTTGCTCTCTCTTCCCTTCTCCCTCCCTCCCACTCCCTCTCTCTGTCTTCTTCTTTTCATACTTGGCAATGCATAAAACTGTGTGCTAAGGAGCGTTCTGTTATCTTTTCTGAAGCTCAGTGGTCTGGCTGCTTGTGCTTCCAGGGGCTACCAGAGAGAGAGTGTCGTGTGTTCGTGGGTGTGCTTTCAGCTGCAAGTAACACCAGACCACACTGCAGTGGCTTCAACAAACAAGAGCTGTGGTCCTCATGAAACTGGAAGCTTCCGGGGTAGGGAGTTATTGGCTTTGGCTCCATGACTCAGCAATATCAGAGCCTGTCTTCGTCATTCTCTTGGCCTTTTGCTCATGACAGTAAGATGGCGACTGCAAGTCTAACCACCACCACTCCTTTTCAGGGAAGGAAGAGGGAAATGGTCACAGTGGTCACACTGTCCCCCTTTGTAGGAAAGCAGATTTTCCTCATACTTTCTCTTTTACCCAGCAAACATCCATAGCTGGCTCATTTTCCAGAACTGGGTCATGTTGCCATCCTGAGGCGGCGAGGGAGTGAGTTGCAAAGGGCTTTAGGGTAACGAATCAGCAGTGTGTCACAGCCAGCAAAGACCACATTAATCCACATCACACCGGAGTACAAAGGGATGCCCAGTGAGGCATGAAGATCGTTTCAGAGATGAGAGCATTGAGTATTTGCAGGGCCCAGAACGATGCTGAAGCCAGATAATGCATACGGGAATAAAGTCTAAAATGAGGAGATTCATTTTCTGTTACTGCTGTAACATTTATCACAAATGTAGTCACTTCAAACAATACAGATTTATCATGTTACATTTCTGGAGCTCAGAAATCCCAAAGTTTTAGTGGGCCTACTGGGCGAAACTCAGCAGGGCCTGTTTCTTCTGGGGCCCCTGAAGAAAGAACCTATTTCCTTGCCCTTTTCAGCTTTATAGAGACCACCAGCGTTCCTCCACTTGTGGGGCATTCCTCTGCGGTCATAACATCTACTCCTGAGGCAGATCCTCCTGCCTTTCTGTTAGAAGAACGCTTGTGGTTACACTGGGCCTGCCTGGAGAATCCGAGATCATCTCTCCATCTCAAGACCCTCATTTAATCAACCTGCCAAGTTCCTTTGACCATGTAATGTCATGTGTCACAGGTTCTGGGGCTAGAATACGGACATGGTTAGAAGGGCCAGTATTCGGCCTACCACCGCAGGACTAGCAGGAACCACCCAGGAAGGCCACAAAGAGGTGTCTAGGGGAGAATAATAAATAGTCCATGTCCACTGGAGAGGGGAGGCCAGTGTAGGGAGAATGAAGTTGCATCTGGAAGGCATAGCTGTGTTACACAGATGATCTAAACTTGCTTTCCCACGTGGTTTGTTGAAAGCTAGTATCTGAGAAATGCATCATTTTAAGTATTTCTTGGCGTATAATATTCGTAAGTGGCAGATCTGAAGACTGCTTACTTGGATGCCTGAAGCTATTGAGAAATTTAAAAGAATGCTTGATTTGAACTCTTTCTTGGGAATTTTTTCATTTTAAAGAAAGTGAACAGCAAATAAACATGTTTACAAACAGAGCTTCGCATGGGAGAGATCAAAAAGAGATATTTTCACTAAAACTTTCTACTTCCCCAGACAGCTTGTACTATTGCTTGGTGTTGTGTTGTATAATGAATCTGGGCGTTAATTGGTTGGTTGAATTTAATCTTTTGTAAAAGTTTCATAAGAATAATTAAAATATCTCCATTTAGAAACCTATTTGGTAAGTTTTTTTTTTAGAAAAACCTTAGTTTTTGACAGCTTAAATTTACAGCCTTAAAAAGTCATAAATAAAAACCAGAAAGCCAAAAGGCTTTGTTTATTGGAAAAGAACAGTTCTTATTTTTCCCTTAGTTCTTATTTTTCCCTTAGTTTGTTCATTTCTTGAGTGGTTCCCTCATTGATTTTGTCAAACATCAGTTGAATATTCCACAGTACGCTGGGCACCCCAGTGAGCATAGAGTACAGACATGAGTATGACTAAATTGCAAGCTCTCAGATGGTAGGAAATAAGGACTGCTCCTGAGAAATTCAGTGTCTAGCACAATCATGACATGAAATTAATACTCAGGAAATGTTGGTTGAACTGTTTTGAAAATAGAGCCCCTAGCTACAAAGATCTCAAAGGTAAATGAGATGGGACATATAAACAGATTGATTAAAATACAGCTTTGTGAAAGCACAGAAAAAAATCATTCATCAGGATTTTCAGAGAAGGGGCACCTGGGCGGGCTCAGTCAGTTAAGCGTCTGCCTTTGGCTCAGGTCATGATCTCAGGGTCCCAGGATTGAGCCCCATGTCCTTGCTCAGTGGGGAACCTGCTTCTTCCTCTCCCTCTGCTTCTCCCCCCTGCTTGTGCTCTCTCCTCTCTCTGTCAAATAAGTAATATCTTTTAAAAAAGAATTTTCAGAGAAGACACTTCTAAGTATCTGGCATTTGCTGGATTTGAAAGCACAGGAGTTGGTGACGATGACACAGGAGGAGTACGTGGGCATGGCAGGTGCGTAGCTTAGGTGAGCTCTTGGGGCACTGATAACACAGGGTGTCACCTGACCATAGGCAAGTCGAGATGAGGGGCAGCGGCAGAGGTGGTGAGGGATGAGGCTGCAGGGGTGACTGGAGGCCTGGTGGGAAGAGCATCGAGTTTTCCTCACTAGGAAATTGGGTGTTATCCTATAGGCAACAGGAAGCCACTAGAAGTTTTTAGGTAAATGACTAAGAAAATCATCTTTTCTTTCTTTTTATTAAACGTTTTGGAATTGTGAAATATATCTTACTTATCAGAGAGTGAATATGACATATATGTATATTTTCAGTTAAAAGGATAACGAAATGACTGATAAATCTAACACGCAGCTTATGAGACAGATGATTATCTAAGTCTTAGAATCTTCCCGTGTCTCTTTCATTCTCTCTCCCCATCAGGGGAAATTACCACTTTAATATTATATTAATATTTATCTTGCTTTTCCTTAAAGTTTTATCACATGTATATGTATCCCTGAAATACACAGTTTGGTTTTGTCTGCCTTTGAAGTGTGTATAACAGAATCACACCCAAGGCCTTTCTTTTATGACTTTCTTTATGGTCCCATGCTGTTTTCAGTAGTTATCCATGTCGATCTGTGGACCGAAGGATCATTAATCTTCTATGCAGTACTTATTAAATAATTATACCAGCGTCAATTATCCTGCTTACCATCATGGTTATTTGAGTTATATCAAGTTTTTTATTATTTGGACGGCGCTGTTTTAATTATTCTTATACTTGTATACTGGAGGCATGTGCATGAGAGTTTCGCTGGGAGAGAAATCATGGAGTCATGGTGGATGTGTGTGTTCAGGTTTTTAATTACCTTTTTAATCTTTGCCCATTTGTTGGGTATAAAATATTCTCTCACTAGAGTTATAATTTGCATTTTTCTACATGCTAGTGAAGCTGAGCCCCTTTTCCTATGTTCATTGACTGTTTGTATTTCTTCTGCTGATTTTAAATAGGATTGTTTGTCCTTTACTCCCTGACTTATAGGAGTCCTCCATTTATTCTGAATACTATTCTTTGGTGATTATCTTCTGCCAGCTTGTGACTTGGACTTTTATTCACTTTAACATCTTTTAATGAGCATTCTTAATTTTAAGTGAAACATCAATTTTTTCATTATGGCTTATGTTTTTTATGTTTTCTGTAAGGCACGTTTCCTACTTTATGATCTTCAAAATAATGTCCTATATTTTGGCCTAAATGTGTCAACCTGTTGTTTTGCACTTTTAAATTCTTGATTTATTTGAAAAAAAATTTTTTTTAATGGTGGGGAATCTCCGCCCTCCTTCCCTCCGCCCTGCCAAGACAATCTGTTGTTCTGGTGGCATTTTTTAACAGTCTATGTTTTCCCTACTCTGTATTGTATCAGGTTTCCATATATGAATGTGCTTGTTTATGGGATTTGTATTCTTTTCCAGTGGTCTCTTTTTCTGTCCCCATGCATAAATACTCAATTACAACAACTAAGTCTTGTGATTTGATAGAACAAGTCCCCAGCCTAGTTTTCCTTTAAGCCTGTCTTGGCCTGTCTTTCTGGGCTGTTGGCTCTTCTGTATACATTTTAGAATAAGCTCATCAGCATCCTTGGAAAACCCTATTTAGATTTTGATTAAAATCTCACTGAATGCGTAACTCAATTAGAGAATCATTGAGATGTTTGCAGAGGTGAGTCTTCTTCTTCCTGGATACTCCGCCTTGTCTCTCCATTTCTTTGTATCTTCTTTAAGGTCTTTCTCTAAGTTTTATATTTTTTCTTTTAACCTAAAAATCTCAGGCAGCTGGTGTTAGTATGTTTCCCCCATGGCATAATATATATTTTTGTTGCTGCTTTTATAAATGATTACTTCAACAAATTTACATTTTAAATTCTTGGGTGCATAGAGAGGCATCCTTTCTTAAGAAAGCATTCTGCTGGATAGTCTAGAAGAACAAGGATTCTCACTCATTATTGGTGAGAATGCAGAGTGATCACAGCCTCCGTGATGGGGTACTTCATGGTGTTTAAGAGACCTACATATCTTGACCTAACAATCCCGCTGCTCAAAATTTACCTTCAGAAATACCTCCATAAATAGGCAGCGGCATAAATATAGTTATTTGTTGTAGTATTCTTTACAATGGCAAAATATCAGAAACTCAAAAGTTTAACTATAGAGAATGGTTGAATAACCATGGCTCATGCTCACAAATGAATCCCATAAAGCTCTAAAAGCATAAGGAATCTTCCTATAAACTGATAAGGTGTGATAGCCAAGATAGCTTGTAAGTGGAAAAAACAAGATACAAAAGAATATGTATTGTATGTCACCCTTTGTTTCACAAAGAAGGGGAAACAAGTTTACAACGACGTGTGTTGGTGTGGTGTGTGTATATACTTAATTTTATAAAATGAAATATAGGAAGGGTAAGATGAAAAACTAATGAGAGTGGTTGACTAGATGGGCTAGGGAATAATTGAGTTGCTGGTGATCAGGATTGGAGTACACCTATTTATATAGTTTTGGCTTTAGAACTATATGTCTGTTTTACCTAATAAGAGTAAAAAATTAAAACCATAAAGGATGAAAAAGTACCAAACCTTAAAATTGAATAGAAATGAAAACAAAACAATCCTAACTGCATATCAAATAGATAACATAACCAAATAATTAATTCATATTCTTTTAACAGTACTCATAATATATATGTATTCTTATGAAATATATACTAAGGACAAAAAGAACTGCAAAGAAATCTTAAACCCTACCTAGTAGGTTTATTGTTAGTGTTAATATTTGTATTGTAAGTATGAAAAATATAAACATTGTAGGATTAAGTAGATAAATAATAAGTGTAAGTAAATATATCTTAAAAATATAAATCAAATATAATATTTTATATTTATAGTAAACTAATATATTGATATGTATATTATATATAAGCAAAAGATATATTTTATATATAATTATAAACCACAATATTTTTCCTGTAAGAGAGATAAAATTACCTGATAAAAGAAGGTAAGAAAAAAAAATCTGCGATAGTAAATTTGAATGGGTTCTATCAAGTGAATTCATAATTTACAATAATATGTTGCCTAGCCCTGTGCATTGAAAGGACCTGTTAGCCCATTAGTAATAAACACATTCAGCAAACAGTTTCTAGTATCATTCTTCACTAAAAGGAAATAGGGCTCCTTATAGGAGTAGCTAATTCCAGATCTGGAGTACAGAAAGACCAAAGTGATCATCTTTTTTGGGCCGAAAAGTAAGGATCTGCTCAAAGAGTCATGGGATCATGTTACAAGAACACAGGCGCTGGCCTACAGGAATTTCCACAGGCATTTGGGCCAATTTAAGCACCGAAAGGAACAATGACAGCAATGGATTATTGAGTAATTATAAAAAGAGAATAAATGAAGCTTCTCAGTAATTTGTAGATTCTTTGGGAGTTTTCTATGTAAGATTACATAATCCATACATGGTGATTTTTACGTCGTCTTTTCTAGTCCTGATACGTTTCATTTCTTTCGTTGTCTGATTGTACAGACCAGAACCTTCCATGTGATGCTGAGTAGAAATGCCGATAGCACACGCACTCCTCCGTTTCCACTAAGCTCCTGTTTGGCAGTATTGCCCAACTGAGTATGATATTTTTTGAACAGGTTACCAAGTACTTTTACCTGCTCAGTTTGCAAAGAATTTTATCCTGAATGGTTACTGCATTTTATTCAACATTTTTTTTTCTGTAGAGCTAGTCATATGATTTTCTCCTTAATCTCTCAGTGACATGATCAACAACATTCCTAGAGAGAAATGTTGGGCTCGATCATGCTGTGTACTATCTTTTATATAGTGAATTGAGTTAGTTTGCCAATCAATATTTCATGTTTTGGGCATTTATATTAATGAGGATCACTTATAGCTTTTATTTCTTGTGCTAGTTCTGTCTCATTTCCATTCTCTGATAGATTTTATGGATATTGGAACTTTCCTGGTTCTTGAATGTTAGTAGAACTCAACTGTTAAGTCATCTAGACCAAGCAGGAAGATGTTAAATTTCTGATTCGATTATTTAATGGCTATAGTGTTGTTTAGGATTGCCATTTTTTCTTAAGTTTGTTTTGGTAATTTATGTTATTCTAGACACTTGTCTTTTTCATCTTTTATAAATTTATTGACATAAAGTATTAACCTTTTTAAGCTCTGCTGCTTCTATAATTATGTCCCCTTTTCATTCCTGTTATTATTAATTTATGTCATCTTTCTCCACCCCCCATTAATCTTGTCAGAGATTTGTCTATTTTATTATTCACCTAAAATAACTAATTTTTGAATCATTTATCCTCTATTTTGTGTTTTTTGTTTTCTATTTTATTAATTTATCTTCTTATCCATATTATTTTTTCCTTCTATTGCTTTGGGCTAATTCTGCAGGGTGGGCTGTTTTTTTTTTTTCCTAACTCTTAGTAATTTTTTACTTGCTAACATAAGCATAGCAGATTATTAATGTTCTTTGAAGATCTGCTTTAAGTATATCCCACAGATTTTGACATTATAATGTCAATATTTACCTCAACAGAAAGTAAAGCCATTCAATATCTGTACCTTTTCTCCAAACAGTATTTTCATTCCACTCACTCCCCACCAGGATTTTATGCCATCCTCCAGAATTTATTGATTTAAAAATTTTTTTAATCTCTAGGGGCTCCTGGGTGACTCAATGGGTTAAAGCCTCTGCCTTCGGCTCAGGTCACGATCCCATGGTCCTGGGATTGAGCCCCACATCAGGCTCTCTGCTCAGCAGGGAGGCTGCTTCCACTCCCCCCCGCCGCCGCCCCGCCTGCCTCTCTGCCTACTTGTGATCTCTGTCTGTCAAATAAATAAATAAAAAATCTTTAAAAAAAAAAGAAATTAAAAAAATTTAATCCCTAAATTAAATCTTAGTGTGACATTAGTGGTAAATACTTGTATTTACCCACATTTTTCCTATTTTCTTTGGTCCCCAGTCTTTCTTGTTTTCGGAACTTGATTTGAGATTAGAACACTGAGTGGCTTAGTTGGTTAAACATCTGACTCTTGGTATTGGTGGAGGTCATGGTCTCAGGGTCCTGAGATCAAACCCCATGTGGGGCTCTGCACTCAGTGCAGAGTCTCCCTGAGATTCTCTCTCTCTCTGTCCCTCTGCCCCTCCCCCTGCTTGGTGCTCTATACATAAATAAATACACAAATAAAATCTTTATTTAAAAAAAAGGAACTCAATCTGAGATGATTTTTTACTTTTTCTGAAGGACATTATTTAGAAATTCCTTTAGTGAGAATCTCTGTTTGTTGTCTTTCTGGGAACATTTTTTTTTTAAAGATTTTATTTATTTATTTGAAAAAGAAAGCGAGCACAAGCTGATGGGGGGACAGGGGCAGGCAGAAGGACACTAATGAGGGTCTTGATCCCAGAACCCTGAGATCATGACTTGAGCCGAAGGCAGATGCTTAAACAACTGAGTCACCCAACTGCCCCTTTCTGAAAACATTTTTATTTTGTCTTTGTTTTTGAAAAACCTTCACACCATGTGTGTGGTTTTAGATAGATAGTTACTTCTCACAGCAGCACTTTAGAGGTCCCGTTCTCTGCCTGGCTACCGCTGTCACTCTTGTGTCTAACTGCCGTTTCCCTGTATGTGATCTGCGTTGTCTTTCAGCTGCTTTTCAGGTCTCCTCCTTGTCTTTGGTGTTTTTGCTGTAATGTGCCTAGGGATGAATTTTCCATTTGTGCCACTTAGAAATCATCGCTGTTCCCAAGACTTAGCATTTTGTCTTTTTTTAATTCAGGACCATTCTTTTTTAAAATACTGCCTTCCCTCCATCACTGTGCTATCACTTCCTGGAACTCTGATTAGAAGTTGATTTATGTTTTCTGTTTATTTTCTATATCTTTTAAACTTGCATAATTTTTTTTTTTTTTTAAATCACATTGGCTCTCTGCCTATCCCACCTAATGTATGCACATCCACTTGCTGGGTTACTAAGTCTTTCTTCAGCCATGTCTTCTCTGCTGTTTAACTCATACACTAAATTTTTATTTTTATTCATTGCACATGCCATTTTCAAAAGTAGTTTTTATTTTTCAAAACTGCCTGTTCAATTTTTAAAATTGTTTGCTTACTTGACATATGCTATTTCTCTCTTTTATTTCTTAGGCTATTTAAATAATACTAATAGACATGATATTTCAATGCTTACAAAGCTGACAATCTTTTCAGGTCTTACTCTGTAGTGAGTAGAGTCTCCTGACGATCGCTCAGTGGTCACGTTTTACTGTGAGCCCACACTCTTGAGAAACATCATCTCTGGGAGTTCTCTCAGGCCTCGACTGAAAACGCATCCTTCCAGAGAGGGCTTGCCTTTGTTGCTTCTAAAATCTCAGGGACTCTCTCAGCTCTCTGTCAGTGTAACAGAAAATAGCAGTTTTGGGGTTTTTTGACCCCTACAAGTAATATGAATATAGGATCCAAATCCAGGGTTTGGGGTTAGCAATTCTTCGGGCAGCCTTTTTTTCTTCCCCTTCCCCTTCTCTTTATCAAGCGATAAGACATCTTTGTCCAATGTCCCACTCTGTACGGTAGATTTGTTTATACATATTTTTTTTCCTCATTCATTTGCTGACCTTGTTGCCATTATGAGTGAGTCTCTCTCTGAACTTAAACCCAAATCTGGATCCACGCTTTGTTGTTTTTCCCACCTGCCCCTTTATTTATTTATTTTTAAAGCTTTTATTTATTTATTTGACAGAGATCAAAAGTAGGCAGAGAGGCAGGCAGAGAGAGAGAAAGGAGGAAGCAGGCTCCCTGCTGAGCAGAGAGCCAGATGCGGGGCTCGATCCCAGGACCCCGAGATCATGACCTGAGCTGAAGGCAGAGGCGCTAACCCACTGAGCCACCCAGGCGCCCCATCCACCTGCCCCTTTAGGAGCCATGCTCTAAGGTGCCTGGAAGTAGTAGAATATCCCCAGTTCTTGCTTACCCTTGATTGCAGGCATTTTTTTCTTCGTGCATGTGTATGTTTTCTGGCCTTTAAAACATTCCCTTGCTCAGTTGCCAGGTCAGCCATGCATTTAAAAAGGTATTCTTTAAAAGCTTTTAACCAGCGTTTTTAGATGTGCTGCATCAGAAGTAATATTTCTGAACATCTCACTTGCCATATTGCTGGCAACAAATAATAAACAGTAAATAAGGAATGAATTTGAGGAGGACAGCGTAGGCAGCAGGGCTGAGCCTGGGCGACATCAGGGAGAGGCTAGGCACAGGGAGTCCATTCTCGTCCTGATGATTTAGTCACGCAGTAATGCACAGTTCCGGTTAAGTACGTAGATCTCTCTGTACAGGCAAAAGATGTAAAACAACTCAAAGCGAAGATGTTTAATTCTCATTAGTTGTGGAAATAGTTGATTACTTTTGGTGGTATTTTAAAGTAGGTTTGTGAGTCAGAGTATATTTTCACAGCCTAACCTTAAGGAAGAGATGCTCTTGCCAAATCTTGAGTGAGAAAAATGAATCCCAAATCGAGGTGTAGGTGTCAAAACTGCAGTCTGTCCTGCCAACATTACTTATTTGCCAAACATTTTCCAACATAAGGAGGGCACCTGAGCACATGCCAGGCCGCGGACTATGCTGTGAAGTATCAACTGAAGCAGCTTTTTATTTCTCGATGGGAGGGTGAAAAGGCGAGGAGCCCACAACGAGAAGCCTCTCTCTGCGTCCGTTTCCTCCATCCAGCAGGTGCTTCTCCAGAACAGCGTTTCTCAAGGCGCGGTCCAGACCACGGAACTTGTCAGAAATGCAAATTCCAAGACCTTCTCAGTCAGAAGTCCTGGGAGTGGGGCCCAGAAATTGGTGTTTTAACAAAACCTTCTGGACGATTCTGATGCATCCCAGAGTCTGAGAAGTGCTGTTCCTCAGAAGGCTGGTTGAAATAGAAAGGAAGTGATTATTCAGAAAACAGATCATTGTCCATTGGATTCTCTAGCATCAAAATGTGGCAAAGCAGATTATTTACACAGACAAAGAAAATTGAGAGCAAACTAAATATCCAGTGGTAGGAGACTAGGAAAATGAATTATGGTATAATCTCAATGAAAGTATGCAGCCATCAAAGTCATTTAAAAATATTTAATAATAAGGAAAGTGCTTGTAATACAATGTTTAAATGTATGTTTGCATGCATATGGCAAGTATAGACATTCATTGTGATCCCACGAATCGCTTAGTTATCCTTGGAAATAAATGAAAACGATGTTGGTTCTCCAAGGACAGTGAGATTATTGGAAGTTTTTACATGTACCCATGATAACACATATACATTTGTACCTTCGTGAATGTCTTGATTGTCTATGATAGACAAATATGAATATCATAAAATCGTAAAGGCAATAAACTGTTTTCGAGTCATAGTAGAATTGCACTGACTTGCAGGTTCCAGCAAATTAAAGATGACAACTTCCTCCCTGACTTTCTGCAGAGCAGTTGGGGGAAGAAGCAGTGAGAAGAGACCCTGATCTGACAGATGGTATGAGGCCGTGGCAGAGGCAGGTGCATTGTCAATGGGCTTTACTCCGGGGATATTTCCAGGCCAGTTCGTGACACTGTTGACTGGCCATAAATCCAGAAAGTTTGAGAGCTGGAATGAGAACACAGGAAATGCAAAAACCTTCTTCCCCACGATTCTATAGCTCAGAAAATCCCCAACATCTGGCTCACGTGTGAAGCCAGGAAAGCCACAATTTACCCTGGCAGCCAGCCTTACTGAAAGCCTTGGCCCGTTGGCTCCACATCGCACAGGGAAAACACTCTGCAAGGATTTGCTGAGGATTTTATTCCCAAGTGGAAAATCTTCACACACATCCAATTAAACTAAAGACAATTTTGTATGGCACCTCCTAGGGGATAAAAGTGTTTGACCTTATCAGAATTGGTCAAAGTAGAGATTATTGGATATCACACAGTCTGGTCTTTTGTTTTATACTGGCTAAATTAAAACTAGAATAATATTTAGAGAGCGGGAATACTTTTACAAAGACAGCAAATCCACTGTTAACTTTTTTTTTTTACTTTATTATGGAAAGTCACAAAAATTGTCAAAAGTAGAAGGAATTGTTATAATAAATGTGCCCATCAGCGAGGTTTAATACCACTTTCTTCTTAATAATGGAAAAGAAATATTGAGCTTCTTGGTTAAGAATCTTACCAACTCTGTCCCATAAATGAGCATGTCTTCCTTTACTTTGAGAGGGGTTTGGTTTAGAACCTCTTTGTATTCATTGTGTAATCCCACGGGTAAAGGGAGCAGGGCAGTTTCCATGTAGAACCTTTCAGAAGGATTTCCTTGTTTCCCCCTTTCTCAAAGAAGCACCTAACGTTAAGATACACAAACAACTAATTTTTCACTAATCCCTTTTCTTTGGTTCTGTGCTTTCACATCTTGAATAGTTGAAAAAAAAGTCACTTCCCCCCCTCCCCAAAACTACTTCTGGAAAATGCACACGCACGTGTGTGTGTGTGTGTGTGTGTGTGATTAACACTAAGCATTAGTCTAGGCACCAAATAAGAATAAAGTGAACACCACTATTCTTGTCCTCTGAGTGTCCACACTCTAACACCACTTAGTTGTGGCCATGATATGAACGGACTGCCTAGCTGCCCTAAAGTGATGTTTCCAGTGGGGAGTCCTATTGTCTCATTGACTTTGTACTATAAAATCTGACTTCAGTTCCTCTAAAAATAATTGGCCTTAAGGTACAATAAATTTCAATTAAAATTTCAAACCCACTTAAAGTCATTACAAATTGTATAATAAGAAAATATTGTCTACTCCTATGTTAAGCCACAGTTAAAATACAAAACTATAATTACATTAAAGCAAAAATGAAAGTACTGATAATTGCATCCATCACCATGTGAAGTATGACAAATGAAGATATAGCAAGCGGAGTGATGAGACGCCAGGCCTTGTGTGATTTTCCTGAGTGTTCCCAATGTACTAACCCTTCAGATGAAATTATAACTGCAGCTGGTACATCCAGGTTTTCTAATTACATGATTCTTTGTGTTTTACTTCTGGTATCCTTTGCGTTGATTGAGCTGCCTGAGGAATTGAGCCCTGTGACATCTGCTGAAACTCTTGTGTCTCCTGTAAGAGACTTTGGGGGCAGGGAGGGGAAGGTAAAAGTAAGAGTAAAATGGACACCCATTATAATGGTGGCTATTGACCTACGAGTTTGTACACTGGCCTCCAGGGCATCTCAGTAAAACGCTTTCCACGTTTTAAGAGCTGACACAACTTCCTGCTGCAAGATGTCTGACACACTGTTCCTCTCGCTTAACACCCTCTCCGTACAAGTGGTGGCAGGAGCTGGGCGCTTCTGCTCATGTGCAGGGAGCTACTTCTGCGTGAGAGCTAGCCAGGGCACAGATACTGTGAAACTCTTGTCAAGTTCCAGAGCCTTCACTTTCCACATCAGAAACAACAGTGTGGTTCCCTGCCTGATGAAACGGTTTTGCTTTGATATTCCATACTTCTAAGAACCCCTTTGTCAGTTAGGTCTTTTCTTTTTTCAAATTCTAGGGCATGCATACTATAAGGGATGAACTCTGGTGTGTGTATGTGTGTGTGTGAGTGAGGAAGGGATAGAGGTGTGCTCAGTTCTTATATTTGTATGAAATTTAGTTTGTATAAAATTTAATACATGTTTAAATATTAAACATGGACATGGTTGGGTATTTGAAAATTAATTTTGACTTTAGGACAGCTTTAGGTCATTACATCAAGTATTCCTTTACTCATAACACATATTGTTAAGATGTCTAAGCTACTCGAAGCAATCTACACTTTCAGTTTTATCCCTATCAAAATACCACCAGCATTTTTCACAGAGCTGGAACAAAGAGTTCTAAAATTTGTATAGAACCAGAAAAGACCCAAATAGCCAAAATAATGTTCTAAAAGAAAAACCAAAGCTGGAGGCATCACAATTCCAGACTTCAAGCCTTATTATAAACCTGTAGTCATCAAGACACTATGGTACTGACACAAAAACAGACACATAGATCAATGGAACAGAATAGAGAACTCAGAAATGGACCCTCAACTCTATGGTCAAGTAATCTTCGAAAATCAGGAAAGAATATCTAATGGAAGAAAGACCATCTCATCAACAAATGATTCTGGGGAAATTGGACAGCCACATGCCAAAGAATGAAACTGGACCATTTTCTTACACCATATGCAAAAATAGACTCAAAATGGATGAAAGACCTACATGTGAGACAGGAATCCATCAAAATCCTAGAGGAGAAAGCAGGCAGCAACCGCTGTGATCTCAGCCACAGAAACTTCTTACTAGACATGCCTCCAAAGGCAAGGGAAACAAAGGCAAAATATGAACTATTGGGACTTTATCAAGATAAAAAGCCTTTTTGCTCAGCAAAGGAAACAATCAACAAAACTAAAATGCAATCTACAGAATGGGAGAAGATATTCACAAATGACCTATCAGATAAAAGGCTGGTATCCAAACTCCACACCCAAAAAACAAAAAATCCAGTCAAGGAATAGGTGGAAGACATGAACAGACACTTCTCCAAAGTAGATACACAAATGGCCAACAGACACATGAAAAAATGTTCAATATCACTTGGCATAAGGGAAATACAAATCAAAACCATAATGAGATATCACCTCACACTGTCAAAATGGCTAAAATTAACAACTCAGGAAACAATAGTTTTGACAGGGATGCAGAGAAAGGGGAGCCCTCCTACGCTGTTGATCAGAATGCAAACTGAGGCAGCCACTCTGGAAAACAGTATGGAGGTGTCTCAAAAAGTTAGAAATAGAACTGTCCTATGACCCAGCAATTACACTACTAGGTATTTATCCAAAGGATAAAAAAAAAATAGTGATTCAAAGGGGCACATGGACCCCAATGTTTATAGCACTAATGTCCACAATGACCAAACTATGGGAAAGAGACCAGATGCCCATTGATGGATGAATGGATGAAGATGTAGTCTACACAGACACACACACACATACACACACAATGGAGGGTTACTGGCCATCAAAGAGAATGAAATCTTGCCATTTGCAATAACATGAATGGAACTAGAGGGCATTACACTAAGCGAAATAAGTCAGAGAAAGACAAATACCATATAGTTTCTCTCGTGGAATTTAAGTAACAAAAAAGACAAGCATAGAGGAAGGGAAGGAAAAATAAAATAAAAACAGAGAGGGAGGCAAACCATAAAAGACTCGTAACCATAGGAAACAAACTGAGGGCTGCTGGAGGGGAAGAGGGTAGGGGATGGGGTAACTGGTGAGGGGCATTAAGAAGGGCACGTGATGTAATGAGCACTGGGTGTTATATGCAATTGAGGAATCACTAAATTCTACTCCTGAAACTAATAATACACTGTATGTTAACTAAATTGAACTTAAATAAATTTTTTTAAAAAAGGTATTCTTCACTCTTCTGTGTAGAAGAAGGCACAAGCTTAGGGGATGGTTAACACATCAGCAAATCCCCATTTGACCTACAGAGCTAGAGCATGGTCAAGTCCTAGTTGGCAGGAATTTCTTTCTTTAGCCACACTTTGAGAGGTGTAAATTTGTTCTTTACCAATCAACTCTACTGAGTGTCTCTCATGAGTCAGAGACTGTGCCAGGTGCCGATCAGTCTTTGGTGAAGAAAACAGATGTGTCACTGGCCTTTGGAGCTAAAGACCTGTTGGTGTCAGTAATTGCTAATTGACAGATAAGGTGTTTACTAGCATCTGTCTTCATTTGGAAGGATTCTACTACTGTCTGAACATAACATCCCCTTCTCCTTTCTCTCATAAAGCAGTGGCTTTTCAGTGGTGATTAATTGAGTGATGAAAAACTCCCCACAAAAGCTGTTTGCCCAGGGCCCTCTCCGTGCTGTGCATCTGGCTGAGGGTGCCACGTGCCACGTTTGAGAATTAACTTCATAGTGGAAATATTACCTGGTTTCATTGTTCAAATTGTGACACTCTTTAGGTTTCTGACATTGAAATGTTTTTTGAGATAATTGTAGTTTATAGGCACTAGTAGGAAATGATACAGAAATGGACTCATGTGTACATGTGTAATTCTATACAATTTGGGTTCTCACATCCACCATCACAATTCAAGATACTGACCATTTGAAACCACACCACAAGGACCTCTTCTGTTTCCTTTTCATAATCATCCCTACTTGCCTCCCACCCTCCCATCCCCGATCCCTGACTTTTCTGACAACCATTAATCCGTCCCCTACTGCTTTTTTTTTTTCTTCAGTTCCAAAGTGTTACATAAGTGAAATCACACATATGTAACTTCTTTGGATTGGCCTTTTTCATTCAACCTAATTCACTGAAAATTCAATTTGTTAATTCAACTCAAAATTCATTCAGTTTGTGTATCAATATTTTATTCCTTTTTATTGCCGAGTAATATTGCAGGGTATGTTTATTTCACAGTGTTCCACACTTGGTTTAACCATTTACCTGGTGAAGGACGTCTAGGTTGAGTCCCATTTGAGGCGTTTTACAAATGAAACTGCTGTGAATATTTTGTGTGCAGGTTTTTGTGTGGATATAAGTTCTCGTTTCTCTGGATAAATGCCCACTGTTGCAGTTTCTGGGTCGTCTGATAATTTTTAAAGAAATTTTTTAAAGTAATCTCTACATACAATGTGGGGCTCAAACTCATAACCCTGAGATTCAAGAATCAGATACTTCTACTTACTGAGCCAGTCAGGTAGGTGCCCCTTATGCTTAGTTTCTTTCTTTTTTTTTTTTTTTTTTTTTTCTTTCTCAAAATTTTTTTTTAAATTTTATTTTTTATAAACATATATTTTTTCCCCCAGGGGTACAGGTCTGTGAGTCGCCAGGTTTACACACTTCACTGCACTCACCATAGCACATACCCTCCCCAATGTCCATAATAACCCCACCCCCCCAACCCCCCTCCCCCCAGCAACCCTCAGTTTGTTTTGTGAGATTAAGAGTCACTTATGGTTTATCTCCCTCCCAATCCCATCTTGCTTCATTTACTCTTCTCCTATCCCCTTAACCCCCATGTTGCATCTCCTCTCCCTCATATCAAGGAGATCATATGATAGTTGTCTTTATGCTTAGTTTTATAGGAAACTATTAAAGTCTTTGCTGTAGTGTCCATACCACTTGACATTCCTCCAAGCAGTGTGTGAATGAGCCGGTTTCCCCACATCCCTGTCAGCACTTGGTGTTGTCACTATTTTTTATTCTTAGCCATTCTAAGAGGCAAGTGGTGATATCTCCTTGTTTTAATTTGCATTCTCCTAGTGGCTAATGATGTTGAAATCTTCTCATGTATTCCCTTGTCATCTGTATATCCTCTTCTGTGAAATGTCTATACACATTTCTTCCCACTTTCTAGTTGCATTGTTTTATTACCTTGAATTTAGAGTTTTTAAAAATATCTATTTATCTGTATGAATAATCTGTATACTGGTCCTTTGTTGCATATGTATTTGCAAACATATTCTCCAAGCATAGCTTGTTTTTCCATCTTCCTATGGGCTTCCACAGAGCAAAAACTTCTAATTTTGATGAGGACAAATTTATCACTCTTTCTTCTTATGGATAGTGCTTTTGGTGTTAAGTCTAAGAACTCTTGGCCTGGTTGGCCTAATTCTAGACACCAAAGATTTTTACCTATTTTTTTCTAAAACTTGTATAGTTTTATGTTCACACCTGTAATCCATTTTTACTTCATTTCTGTATAAAGTATGAGGCTTAGGTCAAGACTCATTTTCATCTGTAGACATCCATTTATCTATGGTGTTCCAATACCATTTGTTGAAAAGGCTGTCCTTCTGTCATTTGCACCTTTGTCAAATATCCGTTGAACACGTTTGTGTGGGCCAGCTGCTGGGTTCTCTGTTCTCCACAGTTGATCAGTATGTCTGTGTTTCTATCACTAGGACACTGTCCTCAGTAAGCCTTCCAGCAAAGAGGGTGACTCTTATCCCTCAGTTCTTCTTTGTTAAGACCATGGTAGCTGTGGTAGGGCCTGTGCCTTCCCTACAGATTTTGTGTGAAGTATGGAAACCTCACTTCCATTTAAATCTTCTTATCTTCCCTACTTTTAAACATCATTGTCTTGAGGATCACGTGATGTTGTAATTTTGGTCTTAATCATCAAATGTTATTTATAAAATTCATGAACAAGTGATCATCTATTGTAAGTACCACTATTTCTATCTTTTCCCTTTTTATTTTTCTTCCTGATGTCCCAGGATTCTTTTTTCATCTCCTTTCAGTTTGAAGAACTATCTTTAGTTCATCTTTATGGGTAGTTTTGCTAACATCAAATTCTGTGTTTTTCTTCATCTGAGAATATTTTTGTTTTCCCTGCACTCCTGAAAGAAGGTTTCTCTGGATATAGAATTCTCAGTTGACAGTTCTTTCCCTTTAGCATGTGAAACCACTTTGTTCTGTCCTCCATGGTTACAGATGAAAATTCTACTGTCATTTGAATTAATGTTCATGCATAACTAGTGTATCCTTTCTCTCCGGCTACTTTTAAGATTTTTCTCCTTTATTTTTATTTTTTTAATTATTATTTTTAAAGATTTTATTTATTTATTTGACACAGACAAAGATGACAAGTAGGCAGAGAGACAGGTAGAGAGAGAGGAGGAAGCAGACTCCCTGCTGAGCAGAGAGCCTGATGCGGGGCTCAATCCCAGGACCATGAGACCCTGACCTGAGCCAAAGGCAGAGGCTTAACCCACTGAGCCACCTAGGTGCCCCTCTCCTTTATTTTTAAAATTGTAATCATGATTTGTCTTAGTGTGGATTTCTCTGGGTTTGTCTTATTTGGACCCACTAAGTTCTTTGGAGCTGTGGGTTTGTGTCTTTTGACAAATTTGGGAAGTTTTTGGCCATTATTTCTTTATACAATCTTCCAGACCTACTCTCTTTCTTGTCTTCTTCTGTGACTCTGATGATGGAATACTAGCCTTTGGTTATTGCCTCACAGGCCCCAAAGGCTCTGTGGACTATTTTTTCAGTATGTTTTCTCTTTTCGTTGAAATTGGGTGAATTCTTTTGTTCTGTCCTCAAGTTCACTGATTCTGTCCTCTCTTGTCCTACAATTGATTCTTTTCGGTTAGTTTTAAAATTTCTGTTATTTTGTGTTTCAGTTCTATGATTTCCACTTGAATCTAGCTTCTATTTCTTTCCTAAGATTTTTCTATTTTTTTCACTTATTTCAAGAAAATTTATAATTGACTCAAGCGTTTTTACAAAAGCTGCTTTAAAATCCTTTTCAGAGAATTCCAGCATCTGATTTATCTGATTAATTTTAGTATTGGCATTTGTTGATCATCTTTTTCATTCAGGTTGGGATTTTCTTGGTTTCATGGTTGATGGGTGACTTTTTATTTTATCCTTGACATGTTGTTTTTTATGTTTGGAAACTCCAGATTCTATTTCCGTTTTTCATTTTAGTAGGCAGTCGCCCTGTTTAGGTTTAGCATTGGCGTCTTTGACTACTGCAGTGGCTGTGGTTCCAGTGGCAGTTTAATCTTCAGAGCCTTTGTAGTGCTATTTTTTAAAAATAATTTTATATATATGTATTTTAAGATTTTATTTATTTATTTGATACAGAGAGAGATCACAAGTAGGCAAGAGGCAGGCAGAGAGGTCGGGGGAAGCAGACTCCCCACTGAGCAGAGAGCCCGATGCGGGGCTCTACCTCAGGACCCTGAGATCATGATCTGAGCCGAAGGCAGATGCTTTAACCCACTGAGCCACCCAGGCGCCACTGTAATGCTGTTTTGATTGGCTTGGTTTGTCTGGTGCCCCGGGGATCCCACTGGTCCCTGCTGGGGTCTCCTGAGGGGACAAAAGAGGTTTCACCACTGGATGTCTCTCAGTGGAGGAGGGTGTAGTTGGTCTCCCCTGTTAGTTTTCCCAGGTTCAGGAGAAGTCTGTCAGGCTCATGGGGAGAAAAAGGATTCCCAGAGTGTGTTACAGATTGTATCTGGATCCCTCTAACTGGTTCCACTTGCCCACAGGAGTATCTAGTTTAAACTATATAAACAGTCTCTTTCTTAAAGATTTTTTTTTGTTCCTTTTAATAAATGGGTAGTTTCAAATTCTATGCATTTCTGGGCCTCATGCTGTCCTCCCTTACGGGGGCAAAAGTTCCACTGAAGTCAGTGGTATGCTGAGTTCAATAAGTGGCATTAGGCCCGTTGGGTTTGTAACAATCTACTAACTCAGCCCCCTGTGATTTTGATTGTGCGCATGCTGTTGGACCCCCATGCCCTCTGTCTTCTCTGTTCTCCCTCTCTCCCAGGCCATAGTGCAGGTGGAGGGAGTTGCATGGTCTGTCCCCTTGGATGACCTCACACGAACAAGTGACCTGCCAATTTGAAGCTCCTTCCTGGTCTATGCAAGTGGTGTTATCTTGTTTGCCAGTTACCACATTCTACTAAATGTTGGGCCTGATCTCAAGACTTACTCAGTATTTTTTAGGGAGACCAGTCCTGTGTCTCAAACTATAGCTAGCTTTGAGGAATAGCTTCTGTTAATTGGGAACTCAGTAGTATATATGGCACTGGGGATGAAAAATCAGATGGTAGAATAATAGCAAGATATTCCTAATTATAAACAAGTTTGCAGTAAATCTGCCTGAGAGATCAGAATGGGGTTGGGGAAAAGAGGTGGTGGTGGAATTCTGTGAACAGTTTCTTATCATACAAGCAAGTTTCAGCCCCTATTTAAAGTTTGATTCGGGGGGTGCCTGGGTGGCTCAGTCAGTTGAGCATCTGCCTTTGGCTCAGGTCATGATCTCAGGGTCCTGGGATCAAGCCCCACATTGGGCTCCCTGCTCAGAGGGGAGTCCGAATCTCCTCCTATCTCTCCCCCCACTTGTGCTCTCTCTCTCTCAAATAAATAAATAAAATCTTACCAAAAAAAAAAAAAAAAGCTTGATTCGGGGCACCTGGGTGGCTAAATCAGTTAAGCATCTGCCTTTAGCTTAGATCATGATCTCAGGGTCTTGGGATTAAGCCCCACATCAGTCTTCCTGCTCAGTGGGGAGTCTGCTTCTCCCTCTGCCCCTCCTCCACCTTTCATGCTCAGGATCTCTGTGTCTCTTGCAAAAATAAATAAAATCTTAAAAAAAAAATTGAATTTGGATAACCACCAAAACCCCAGAGCAGATCATCTGCAGCAGATGCCCAAAACCTGATTTATTTCCCAGATTTCCCGGCTCCTAGGCTGCACAGCTGCAGATCCAGCACAGGTATCCCCATCTGCTCACAGGAGGTGCTGGTGAAGGGCAGGGTCTCCTGTCCGGTCAAGCCCAGCCTACACTGTCAAGGTGCAAAACGCCCCACTCCCTAGACCCCGTGGCTCTGAGGTATTGAGAATCTGTTTGATAGTTTTCATTTTCTATGAATTATTATTTAATTTGCATAAAGAAGACTTCATTTTCCTTCAGGGAAGTCATTCTTGACAGTCCCTCACTTAATTTATTTTAATTATCCTGACTGGTTTATTTCTCTTCTTTTTCTCTGCAAATGAATTTATAACTGATGTGGATAGAACAAGCTAGGCAGTTTATAGGTTAGTAACATTGTAAAGCTTTCATTTCCATTGGGAATGGCAAAAACCACCAGGAGACATTAAGAAATAATTTTTATGGGACTAGATTGCTGCGTCACACTGTAATTTGGGACTGTGCCTCCTATCCCTAACGCAGATGACCTCTGCTTCTGTGGGGCGTTGCATAGCAATAATCCCTCGCTTTTCCAGAGTAATTTTAGACTTCTTAGAAGAAAGCAAGCCTTGCTTTCTTCGCAAGCCTTGCTTTCTTCGCTAAAATGTTTTATTACTTGAAAAATCTCTCGCTATTGCTAGGTGACACATTTCATTAAAAAAATAATAATAATAATGGACCTAATAGTAGCTGCTGTATGTCCACACAATCTGTGGTAGAAGATGTTATTCTAGAGAGGAACATACGTCTCCCTTCTGGCCTCAAATACCCACCAGGAACCAGTGCTTTGCAATTAACAAATCTTAAAATTGTAGAATTTCCTGACAGAAAAATCATACCTTTTTTTCTTTTTTTAAGAGAGGTAGAGAGAGAGGGTGAGGCTAAGGGAGAGAGAGTGTTGAGCAGACTCTCCGTCCAGTGCAGAGCCCGATGTGCGGCTTGTTCTCATGACCCTGAGATCGTGACCTGAGCTGAAGTTGAGAGTCGGACACTTACCCGACTGAGCCACCCAGGAGCCCCAGAAAAATCATATCTAATTTTGACTGATATGGTCTAAAATTTTCTTTGTGAATTAGGGTCTGTGTACAGGGACAAGGACTGTACTGAGGATAGGAGAACATTGTTTACTGGGCAGGAGAGTCTCAGTCATGGCCCTTCACCTTGACTTTGACTCTCATTTCTTCCAATTCAGGCACATTTGGATTCTATGTCACTCCTGCTGTTATTTAAGGGCCAGTGACCCTGGGGCGCCTGGGTGGCTCAGTGGGTTAAAGCCTCTGCCTTCGGCTCAGGTCATGATCCTGGGATCCTGGGATCAGACCCTGTGTCGGGCTCTCTGCTCAGCAGGGAGCCTGCTTCCCTTCCTCTCTCTCTGCCTGTCTCTCTGCCTACTTGTGATCTCTGTATGTCAAGTGAATAAATAAAATCTTTAGGGAAAAAAAAAAAAAGAGCCAGTGACCCTGTGGTGACTTAGGCCTCGATTGCCCTACCTCCTTTCTGGCCAGCTGCCTGAAGGCTTCTACAAGTGACTGGGGAAATAAAGGAGGCTAAGATGTGAGCCAATTTTTTTTTTTCCTGTTTCCGAGAAAAGTCTTGGTAAAGAAAAGAGTTTGAAACTGTCCATTGGCTAAATATGCCCGTGGATATAGATTGTCATTGCCAGGCTTGGTTTTTCTGACCGACCAGAAACCCAAAGAGTCTTCTGTGTTTACTAGTTTGCACTTACTTAGACATTACATTTATGGATCATCTTTTTCTGTGTTCATAGAGGGCCCCAGGTTTTATCGAGAAGAAAAACAGAAAAAAGAAACTTCTTTGTTTTCTGTCATGGGCCACTTGTTAAAGAGGAATGCAGTCAGACGTATAAACATTGTAGTGTGGAGCAAAACATCTGATCTTTACAGCTGGGAATGGTTGGAGCTCTAACAAGCCGTTGGAGCCCGGCACAAGTAAGCGTGACTTTACTAGGGTAGGGGAACCTTGGGCCGGGGGGGGCGGGGGATTAGAGTCTCCATGCCAAGATCACCATGGACAGGGGCTGTATTTAATAGGAAAGAGGAAAAAAAAAGAGACAAAAAGAGGCACTGTAGTCAGATGATTTCTTTTTTAATTTATGCAGCTGTGTAGGGGAGAAAAATGAAGTAAAGGTACCCCATGCTGGTAGAGGAAGGGCAAATCATGGGAAAGAGTACATTTTGGAATGTCATGTTCTTTTCTGTTCTCTGCATTAGCAAGTAAATACAATAGCACTCCGTGGAAACAACAAAAGAATTAAAATGTGCCATTCTGAAAGGCATAATAAAATCAGACAGGCCAATCCAGGATTTTTTTTTTTTTTTAAGTGTAAGCAATTACTTTGCAGGTGGAATAAGATTAAAGCTATCCCACGATTCCTTCCCTCTATGGTAGACATGCAGAGCTCAGAGCCTGCCAGAGCCCTCTAGAAACTTCTGAGATCTCTCTCAGGGCGTCAGCTGTCCTTCTGTGAAAGAAACTAGCTGGCAAGTGGCCAGGCATCCACCCAGACATGTTGCCGTCTTCTGGACCTGCCTGGTAGGTGGTATGAGAGAAGATGGTACACGACAAGGGTTAACTTACGCGTGATGCCTTCCACGGCCCCAGAAAACCAGACGGGCCTGTCACAGCCGCACGCCAGTCAGTGTTCTTGGGTTGGACCTGAGCTTGCTGGAAACGGTAAAGAGCAAGATTCTCTGCAGAGTCTCTTAGAAAACCTTCAGGGAATGTGACGATGCTGGCAACAATGAGGGATGCACAGTGTCCATTCCTCTCTCCATCCACTCGACCGTCCATTCCACGAGTCTGGAACTCCTTCTTTCTTCCTAGTGTTGGGAAGATGCGCCACCTTTATTACGCCATCAAGTGGAGCCGCAGACATCCTTGAATATTAGTGCTGTGTCTCCCCTGTAGCAGCAAGTCAGGCCCTCCCCGCAAAAGTGCCCCACATAACTACTACAAGTGACTGCTGATAAGATGCGTTTGCAGAAGAGCCTGTGAAGTCACTTTCTACATCTTGATTTTCGGAGTACTAGACAGTCTCACAGACTGACCGTAGGTGGTGTGACACCAAAGCAGCACCTTTGCAAACAGCCCTTCCCACATCTCGGGAAACAGAGCTGTACATAGGCCCCAGGACTGACGTCCCCCGGCGTCCCTCTGTTCTGTCTCTGCCACTTGAAGGAGAGCCTGGGCAAACCATCAGGTCGCCGGAGTTTGACGTGTTGTTTCCTTGCCCCTCGCGTCACTGCAGTTTTAGCTCTGGGGTTGGACTCTGAGCCGGCCGCTGCCCCTTTCCCTCTGCAGTTAACTGGTGCCGTTCCTCTCATCTGCCCCTTTCCAGCTCCTTAACAAATGACTCTGACCCCGGCCACTGGCCTCCTTGACAGACATACATTTACTGTGCTTGGTTTTCCATGGGTTGTCTTCAACTGCTTGCTTTTTAATCTTCTTTTTTCCAGGGGGGATAAAAGTCAAGGCCTGGGGGACATAATAATTCCACAGAAATAACTCCACAGGAGGCCTCTTTCCGCTGTAGAGGATCCTGCAAGTTTCCAGTCGTCTAGGGATTCAACTTCCCGCAAGTTTCCTGTGGTTTAGGGATTCAACTTCCTGGTTGTACCCTTACCTCATGTACCCTTACCCTCTCCTACAGCTACGTCATACTTCTCACCCATGTCCTCACTCTCAGTGCCTGCCCAGCCCCCTGCCCTTTCCCAGGGGTCTCCTTCCCAGGGGAAGTGAACTCTCTCCTCTGTTCCCTGTCCTAACAGTCCTAACACGTTGTTCCAGGCCTCATCCATCCTCCTTCCTCTGTGACCCTCATGATTTCCTGTCATCTCCCTTCTCTCAGTGTCTTATTGACTTAAAATCCCCACATTCTTAACATTTCGTTATTCTCTCCATGTTTTACATGCTGGAATTCTATCTCCTTAACATCGTTAGACCCACTGTGCCTGCTACAGGCCCTCGCTGGTCCTGACTGACTGAGTGCTGGCTCCATGGCTGTGGGACCCAGTTCATGTCCCCCAAGGACCTCTTGTTGATGCGGAAGAGGAAGCAACATGCTAACGTGGCCCCTTCCCCCTCATCTCTCAGGGGGCCCTCAAGACAGTGAGGAGAGTTGCTTTTAGGCAATAATGAAGGAAGAAATTCTTGCACACGCTTGGAATTCAGGAGATTTAGCATCAGTAATGGGATCGCACCTGACTCACCAGAATCAATTTTGATCCCTTTAAAGCATGAAAATTCCTCATGTGAAATAGCCTTAAGCCAGGTAACTTTTAATAAGCTACACCGGGACCAGGAATTTCTCCCATCTCTTGGAGCTCCGTTTCCTAGAGCTATCCCTTGTGTCTGTACCGCTCAGACGCCTTCTCGTGTGGCCGCACGCACTCATTCTATGTGCTTCCGATTCATCTGCCCATAGACCGTCAGTTGCGTCAGGGCACTGACCATGCCTCCCATCAGACACTGTCCCTGATGCTAACCGCTGCTCTTCCTGTGGAGGCAGGGATGTTTAGAGGGTGGTGTCTGGTGTCACGAGCTCTGCCGACTTTCCATTCACCGTGCAGGGACTTCTCAGCCTGGGGCCGGCCGTGGGGGCCTTGCCCCGAGCTAATGACACTCCATCCGTGGGGCAGGACAGACACGAGAGGCGGACAGAGGTGGTAGCGGGAGGCCGAGGCAAGGAAAGCAAGGCTGTTTTGCAGAATTTCTCGTCCCTGAAGGCCCGCGGTGTGTCAGGGCCTCACAGTCCCCGAGCAGTGAGAGCCGGAGCCCACACACGCCGGATCTCTGTCCCCGCAGAGCTCGCGGCTCCGGGACAGGAGCGGACGCGGTGCCGTGATTTACCGAAATGGGTGAAGAACCACAAAAGAAAAGGAACCCGGGGCTTTGAGGCAATTTGAGAGGAGGGGGGCTTCTCCCCAAGAGTCTCTCTGAGAGATTCATCAAGATGCAGCTGGCCCGAAACTAATCAGAAGTGCTTTTCCTCGGCATCAGTGAGAAGCGCCATACGCACATCAGGAAGAACCTTCCAGCACCGGGAACCAATGGCATATTTATAGGCTTTTTTTACGTCAGCTTGTCAAGCAGCCTCCTTAGCACAGCCTGCTCCCTAGAAGCCTCCCGCTCCCGCAGGCCGGCACTGGCGCCAGACGTTGTGCGGGGCGCGGGCCCGAGTGTGCAGGGCGCGGCCCCACCGTGCCGCCGGCTTCCCGGGAGCCTCTTCTCTGGCCAACTGGCGCCATGGGTAAGCCTCTAGACCTTGGAGCTGCTGTTGGCGCCTGAGGGAGAGGCTCCCTTCCGCGGCCTCGCTTGTGGGTTTGATGGTGGCGATGACACGTGGCGTTCCAGGCTCGGTCCACCTGCCCCATCAGCTGTTGGAACTGTTTTCGGGCCGTGTGTCCGCGGTAACCCTCAGCACGCCGGAGGCTCGTGTGGTTGGGGTGCTGCGCGGGGCGGCCACGCGTGCACGGGAGGACACGAGGCGTGTTCCGCTGCGGAGGGACGGCACCGCTCACCAGCGGAACCTCAGATGTAATATTGACACGAAGCAGGCCCGGTGTGCGGCTGACTGGGCCGAGATGTCTGGTCAAAGGACGTTGCGCCAGCAGCTGATGGGAGTGAGCTCCCCGTGGCAAGCAAGGCCATGGGCTCTGGTGCCCGATTCCACGTGGGCAGCTCTGGGTGAGAAGCAAACCCCGGCTCCCTGCCAGCGAACGCAGATAGCCCCGAGCCCGTCCGCAGGCTGAGCCCGCCTCCCTCCGTGCAGACGGGACCTGGCTTCACGCGGCAGCGTCTTGGTGGCCTCAGACGTTCCATTCCAAAAAGCAGGGCTTTCTCTGGGCTTCTCTCAGGTTGCTTCTGAGACCGGATCAGCACAGTGGCTTCTCCGTGGCTTCTCAGTGGTGCCTCAGTGGCGCAGCCCTCCGAGCTGTAGGCCATCTGACGCCTGCAGTCAGGAAGCAGTGGCTGTCCCGGCGAAGAGAGCAGGAAAGGCTTCGCAGCGCGGGAGACCCTGGAGCCGGATCTTCCTGGGTGTCAGGTTGGGCGCAGCGTGCAGAGGTGGACATGGGGGTCTCCTCTCGGGGACGGGGGGTGGCGGCAGTGCTGTGGCCCAGAGATGCAGCGTGCGAGGCAAACTCCTCGTAGCTCGGGCCATCTGCCCGATGAGGTCTTGGCAAGGAGGGCAGGCGACCTGAACACTGGCCCCTGGAAGCCATGCGGATATCTGTGGGCTTTTTAAGTAGGAAAATGATAGAAGCACATTGGGTTTCGGAGAATTTTGGTGGCAGGTGAGAAGCCCAAGTCAGTAGGGGCTACAGTGAAGCTGGCGTGGGAGATGTTGGAAACCCCAGGCCTCCTGTGGCAGTGGGGACGGGAGGTAGGACCAGAGCAAAGAGGGGCTGGGGGAGGCCTTGGTCAGGAGCCTCATCAGCAAGGGAAGCAGACCCTCCGGGGAGATGCAGTGCGCCCGTTGCAGGAGGCCAGGTACCCAGAACCAGCGCGGGAGAGGTCGCTGGCTATGACCTGCACGCCCTTGGGGCCTGCAATCTGGAGACTTTCCTCCTGAGCTCCAGGGCTGACGAGGAGAGAATGTATTTCAGGTTTATTATGCGAGTGGCCCGATGCTCACCCTCCCGCTGGTTCTTTCCCAGCCCCTTGCTTTAGAGCCGCTGTGTTATGTATTCGCATCATCTCCATTTTGCTGACGAAGAAACTGTGGCCTAAGGAGCTAGGCCATGTGTCCGGGACTCTAGAGCCCACCCTCTTCACCCCTACACCCGCTGCCCCATGGACACAGTTCTTGGTTTTCTCGAAGGCATATAGAACAGAGAGAGTCCCGGGCAGGGCCACCTGTCTCCTGGTTGTGTCTCTCCCTTCCCCTTTGTTCCCTGACCTCATTCATAACAACATCCCTTTCTCAGTTACCAGAACAAGAGAATGTGAGAGTCCCTGAGTCGTCCTCCTTCTCTTTCTTCCTCTTGTGAATCACTAGTTAGTCATCAACTGAAATCTCCCACTACTGAGGTATTTCTCTGCTGAGAACCGGCCTGTCCCTCAGCCTGTCTGTCCCTCACAAGAGCACCGCACGGTGTCTGAGTTACTTGTCCCTCTTACCTTCTCTCCTGCATTGTAAACTCCTTCAAGGTAGGGGCTATGTTGTATGCATTTCTGTATGCTTTTATGGCCTCTACAGTCACTGTGTCTTAGCAACAGTAGAAACAAAATCACTTACTGATTGATTTAGTTCAGAGGTCCTGTAACTATTTCATGAGGCTTTAATCATATTTTACTTTTCATTTATTTTTTAGGTAGCCCAAACTGGGTGTGTAGTTGTGTGGTGTATGGGGTGGGGGTGGAGGTGCTCCGGAAAGGCCTGCAGGTTTTGTAGGAGTTCTTAGTAGGAAACAGTGGAGGAAATCGATGGGTTGGGTGTAGAGTCAAGGACTGGCTTCTAGACCTTCTCAAAAGAACTGATTTCCACAGGAAGGTCTGGGAAGAAACATTTGGACTTCGTATGTGGCTCGGGCCTTAGGCAGTTTCAAGGCCCGATGTGGAGTATATTATTGTGCAAACCTCCAAAGCCGGCCTTCCCCCATAGACAAGAGTGCGGAGGACCAGCTTGAGGGGATGTAAGTTGGGTTATCAGACATTCCTCAAAAGAGAATCTGTCCTCCTCCACCCACCAGCCGCTCCCTTTCTTCATCCCCTTTGCATTTTAAAATTACATGTGACATAGTCTGGGTTTTTAATTAAGAAGGGAAATGAATTTCAAGTTAAATCACTTGAAAATTTGCAGACATTATTCTCATAATGAAATAGGCTCGTTTTATTTACAAGTGAAATTGTAATTTTCTCAGCTTTTTCTCTCCTGTATTTAGTGATCATTTTAGATGTGGATTCGTCTGACCTGCATTTTTGCCTTCCCTGTCATATTTGAAAACTCCCCCTTTGGTGCCCTTTAGGGGGCGGGAGTCCAGCCTTCTCCATCATTAGAACAGTGGCTAGGGCACTGGCTTATGCTGAAGACTTTTCATGGGGTAAAAACTCATGAATTTGGATTCTTTTGCCTTAGAATTGTGACGGTTTAAGCCTGGCCAGTGCAACTGGCATTGAGAAAAACGTTCAGCCTTTTTATGTATAAAATTGCCCTTTTTTCCACTAACTTTCAAAGTGATAGAGCTGTAGGAACCACAAGAGCTTGTCACAGGTGCCTCACTTAACAAGTGAGGAAACCAAGGTACAGAAAAGGGAAGAACAGTTGAGAGCAGCAAAGCCTTGATCCTCTCCTTCAAATGACCACGGTACCATGTACCAGAGAGATCTCTTTTAAAACTTCCTGAATAACCTGCCCTATCGTGATGCAAGCCAGGCTTCCTGAGCCACCGCCTTCTCCTCCCCACCCCATCTCACATTATTCTAGCAGGGAAGTTGTCTTCATACCCTTATATGCCAGCGGGGCTTTAATCAATCCAGAAATAATTTTGGAGCCTTTACTGTACCAGAAATGCAACTCTCACACCCTGCTTTTCTCTGAAGACAACCCCAAAGTGGAGAAACCTGTGCGGTCCCCTCCCCTTCCCAGCTGATGCTGTGGCCTGGAACAGAGCTGGCTCCCTCCCTCTGCCAGCAGGCCCTTCATCGAGCCACCAGCCTTTAGGCTAGTGCCCAGGTGGAGGGCCTTGCAAGCTCTTGAAGAACTGGCTGTGGGCAGCTGCTGCTCTGGGGGCTATTAGCATGGTTAAACCAGCCCAGAAACTTGTAAGAGCACTGGGTGAGGTCAGGGGACCTTGCGTCTGTCTCCAGAAGCTCTAAGACAGTGGTGTGCATCCTTTAGGGGTATCGATGGCTTTGAGACTCATGAAGGTGACAGAGCACTCCTCCCAGCCCAGCTCAAAACACAGAGGTGCACGTGTGCACACACATACACACACTCACACACACACAACTCCGTGTGCTGATTCAGGGGATCTGTGGAAGCTCTGAATCCCATGAGTGGACGTTCAACGGTCTCATTAACCTAGAGAGTTCAGACTTACGATGAGTACATCATAAATTTGTATAGCACCAAATGGTTATATATGCTAGTATAGCTAGTACAAATGCTAGTATAACATTTGACCCCAAATAAACTCATGTGGTTGGTATACCTCTCCCATTCAACAGATATCAAATAATCGATAATAATAATAGTAAAGCATGACTTATTATTGCTGCATTTATTGTCCACTCTGTGTCAGCTACTGCTCTAAGCACTTTTGAGGTAGCAACTATTATTATCCCTAGTTTGAAGGTCAGCAGACACAGGCGGAAGGTGGGGTTCTCACAGGATCCACCGGAGGCTTGAGGACCACGCGTGGCATTCCGTGGCACCCGAGGCATCTTTCAGAGTCTGTGAATGAGTCCTAACTTTGGTCAGCACACTTTCTCCGTGACAGGTGCCAACCGATTCTTTAACAAGTGCATTGCTTACTCATAGTTCAGTGGCCCAGTATTGGCCCAGCTTGTAGTAGGTAACACGCGCAGACCCAGGCTGACCTGGTCCCCATGGCTGGGATGGAGAACGGCCTGATGTTGGATCTACTCTTGTCTTCCTTCAATATCTCATGCTCACGAAGACCTAACTCTCCCAAAGGACAGTGGGCGAATTAGGAAGGGAGCATAAATATTGGACAACTAAAACTGATAAATGCACTGATGATCTCTTACTAGCTCTTTCAACCTGGGGCTGTTGTGACTTGGTGATTCTGTGCCTTCTTTTGGTTGAATGATTAGAGGAGTTAATGGTGATTGAGTTCATGCCAAATGTCCGGTGCCAGCAGCTGGGATGGCCCAGATGCTAGGTCCACACCCTGGGCCCTGAGAGCCCACCTCGTGAGAGGAGACAGGAATCAACACCTGTTTTCCTTTAAAAAAAAAAAAAGAAAAGAAAAAAGTAGTTGAGCTAACCACCACATTACCGTAAGCTATTTTCATGGGAAAAGAATTTTATGAGTGAGGTAGTGGGCCATAGTAAAAACTTTATTTTATTTTTAATTAGATGCTGGTTTTTCAGATGCCTCTGGGCCATACTCATGTGTGAAGAGTAAATTCGGAACTTGTTGGGTTTTACAGGAATTTATTGTGTAAAAGCTGCTCTCTGCTCCAGTGTCGTCTTTCCTCGTGTGTGATCACGTTAGCCAGAAGCAGCGCGTGTAGGCCTGGGTGTGCTTTACCCCCATTCATGAACTTCTGTCCAGATCCAGATTTGTACGGGAAGCTCAGGCATACAGACTGCCCCCCACATACACACTCTCCCACACGCTTCCCCCGCTTTTAGGACTTCAAGGCGAACATCAGTCCACGTCACCACATCCACTAGGCAGATTGCAGTAGTGACGGTGTCACTGGTCACATGAAGCTGTAAGTGGTGTGACAGGGTGGCAGGAACATGGGTTCTGAAGCCAGACGTACTGTCATGCAATCAGAAGTTCTCTTCCTTTCGAAAAATTCTTCTTTCTCTCTGTGTTTCACTTTGGGTGTCCTCTCTGGCTCTGTGTTCAACCTCACTAATCTTTGCTTCTGTGATGTCAGATCCGTTATTAATCCCTTCCAGTGACTTTCTTACCAGACACTGCAGTTTTCATCTCCAGAAGTTTGATTTCTAAAATGCCTGCCATGTCCCTTCTTGCTCTATCAATATAAGGACTACAGTGAGAACAACTATTTTAATGGTTTTGCCTGCTCAGTCCAACATCCGTGTCGGTTATCAATCCATCATAACCATCATAACCAGATTGATTTTATTTTTTTTGCATGCCTGATAGTCATGGATGCCGGACAGTGTCAATCTTGCCTTGTTAGGTGGTTGATATTTTTGCATTCCTGTGAATATTCTTGAGCTTTGCTCTGGGATATAGTTAAGTTACCTGATATAGTTCGGCCCTCCAGGTCTCGCTTTGTTAGGCAGCTGGAGCAGTCCCTTGGTTGACTGTTCCCTACGACCACCCTGAGTGGCCTGCCCCCATGCCCCGTGAGCACTGAGGTTTCTGTTCTGATTTGTGGGAGTATCAGGGCCGCTCCCTGAGTGCCCAGCACTGTTCCCTCTAGTCCTTTGATGTTTTCCTCACACTCGGTGAATGACTTAAATGCATGGGCTTCCTTATTAGTTCTCTCCAGAATCCTTGGGGGGACCCTCTGCAGATGCTCTCTTTCTGGGTTGTTTTCTTCTCTGTAGGTTTCTATACTCTGTCCTATAAACTCTAGCTGCCTTGGTATCCCCTTTATTTTCTCAATTTAGGGAGACCACTGCCTTCTTCCTGGGTCCTTCTTCCCTGGGTCCTTCTTCCCTGGGCTGCCACCTGGAAATAGTCTCAAGGCAGTAAAGCTGGGCCACCAGTAGGCCTCACCTCACTGTTCTTCATCTTGGGGACCCCTGTCTTTTATTGCCTGATGTCCAATATCAGTGTTATTTTATATATTATGTCTGGTGTGTGTGTGTGTGTGTGTGTGTGTGTGTGTGTGTATGTGGTATGTGTTTTGGGTCAGAGGGGTAAATCTGGTCCCGTTCCTCCGTCTTGACTGTGCTGGGAATTGAGGCAGAGGCAGAGGGAGCACCACTCACGGATTTTATTGTCCCCTTGCATCTCAGGGACCGCATCCACCTAGTAACTTAATGCAGGAGTGGCCAGCATGTCTGGGCTGCTCATTTATTCACTTTCCCATGGATACTCATTGAGCATCTACTAGACGCCCTCTGCCCTGCAAGGCACCCACAGTATAAACAGCCTCGCGATGGTGCCCACCTCTGATGAAGCACCATGTGGTCATTGATTAGAAATTTCCCCTAGAGCTCTTGTGAGCCAGTTTCTTGGATGTAGCCCATGAGTTGCCTCCCTGAGCAGGAAAAACAAAAGCTCTTAGAGGAGGAAGTAAAAGAATATTTGAATAGCAAGTCTTTTGGACAATTCATGGAAAATAGTAGATGCTCAGTATGTACGTATTACCTTGAATAGATGAATGAATGAATAAAAATTATCTGTGAATTTAATAATCATGTTGATGATCTTAGGACAATATTTAGCTCAATGAGACTTGAAGGGATTTGAAAATACCTTTCCGTCTGACTTGCCAAGCAGTGTGATTGGAATCATGTATTTGGAACCTTCGATCTGCTCCAGGCCCTGTTCTTGGCATGGGGGCCATGGCGGTCAGTGAGACAATGTCCCTGTCCTTCGAGCTTGTGGTTGAGAGCTGTGTGAAGTATCGGCTGTGTCAGAGCACCGAGGAGGGCACTGACCCCAGACTCTCTGGGTCAGGGCTTCCAGGAGGAAGCGATGGCTAAGCTGCAGCCTGAGCACGTGACCGCTTCAGTGAAGCGGCAGATTTTGATGCGGTTCTTCCCAGACCGCAAACAACCCTGGAGGCTAGGGTCAGGCTCTCATGTCCGATGTCCACTTGTGTTCTCACTGGTAAGCCTCACATAAAATAGGGTGGGCCGTGGAGGTGACATCACCTAACAGGCACGTACCGTGCAATAACCCAGCAGTGCCCGATTCCCATGAAAAGACCTACAGCTCCGTTCTCTTTAATCCAGAGTCCACTTAACAAGTATCCCAGCAGAGGGTGAACACAGGGAGGGCTCCGGTCTTAACAAAGCTTGTTTAATTGCATCGAGGGCACAAACTCCGAGAGGTGACCAGGAGAGGAGGTCGGGAATGTGCCCCTCCCCCCCAGTTCTGGGGCTGGGTCCTAGGCTGCCGCCCGAGTTCCTCTTTCTTCAGCGGGTCCAGCTCTGCAACAGAGGAGCCTTCAGCTGGGCAGAGCGGCCGAGAGCTCGCACACACGCTGAGCAGCAGGGCTGTCGAGAGGGATTGCGGAGTAAATACAGAGCGCTCGTTGAAATGCCAAGTGTCACTGCTTTGGCATTTAATTATCTGACTTGCTGGCAGCTGGAAGCAGGGAAGCAAGCAGGAAAAAAAAGAAGAAAAGGCGAGTGAGGAGCAGAAGGCAGAACTGGACAGTGGTCTGATGCAGACAGTTGGGCCAGGAGCAACACTTCCTCGGCGCGTCCTTAGAAAACACTCACTTTGTATTGACTGTTAGAATTACCTAGTTCTTGAGAAGAAATCTCAATTGAAAGGCCTTCTCGTTTCTAAAAAAATCATCACTTGCACTGTACAGAGGCACAGCCAGTGAACTCTTAAAGTGAAGACCTCTCTAGGCTAGGTTCAGCCTGAGCTGCCCACAGCCTCTAAACGCCCCGGCACGGCCGGGGGGAGGACACTCGGACAGAGCAATGCCCGAGTCACAGGGGGATTCAGGTGGCTTGGCGGCCTGCTGCTCTGGCCAGTACCTTGGCCTGAGTGGAGGGGTGTGGGCTCTCAAGGGAGCAGACCAGGATTCTAATACCAGTTCTGCCACTGTGTATACTTGGGCTTCCATGTGCACCCACGTGTGTGTGTGTGTGTGTGTGTGTGTGTGTGTGTGTGTGTATATAAGTTCCCTCAACACTGAGAACTTAAAATGCTGGAGATTCCTCTCAGAAGCGTTTGTTCTTTGGGGACTTAATGCTGGTCAGAAAGTCACTTTATTTAGTGCCTAGCACAGAGCTGTTTGCAGGAGGAGAAATACCCAAAACTCTCTTTTAAATTTCATTTTTATTTTTTACTTATTACTAGTATTGTTTTGAGCAGCCGATCCCGTTTAGTAAACAAAATATTATTCAGAGCACTCATGTCTAAAACCAAAGGAAGGAGTTGGTTACTCCAGGGGTAAGAGTGACCTCTCCCAATTGTAGATACCGTCACATGTCACCTTCTCAGGGAGACCTCCTCTGACCCCACCCTACCTAAGCTCAAAGCCACCAACCTCTGGTATTCCCTTCCCCTTACTCTGTCCTGTTTTTTCTCCATAGGAGTTACCATATCTGCCATACTGTATATATTGACCTATTTGGCTACTGGTCTGCCCCTCCCCAGCCCGAGTACCGGTCACATGAGAGCTGTGTTCTCTCCTATATCTGGAGCAACAGGGTAGCCCTAGTATCCAGAACAAAGTAGGCCCGCAGTGATTACCTTTTACAAGGAATGGTGTGCGAGTAGTTGCCAGTATTGTCACATACGGTTCCTGCTTTGCCACTCTAGGTTTGGGGAAGGGCAGGAAACCAATGAAGTATGTGGTAAGTGTTGTGCTGAGTGAAGTGTGGAATGGTGTGAGAACCCAAAGGAAGGCCTCTGACTCAGACGTGCGCGGTCCAGGAAGGCTTCTTGGAGGAGGAAGCATGAGCACTTAAGAAACGGAGGCACAT
This sequence comes from Lontra canadensis, assembly GCF_010015895.1. NCBI lineage: Eukaryota > Metazoa > Chordata > Mammalia > Carnivora > Mustelidae > Lontra > Lontra canadensis. The sequence goes on from NW_022631025.1 coordinate 5,834,434, forward strand.
AAAGGATAGGTCACTGCCCCCAGGTCAGAGAGACTAAAAAGTGGCAGAGCTGATGCAGAGCAGTGAAACGGCGCTGCCACAGGGGCCTTGGTGTCCCTTCTAAACGGGCGATATTTCGGTACAGCAGAGTCAGTGTCAGGACTTCGGTCATGCTGGGAGTCCAGGACAGCTGTGCCTCCATCACTGAGGACTGAGCAGACAGAATGACGTTCAGGAAGTAGGTCCAGGGAATGCTCACATCATTCTGGAGAGCAATAGACAGCATTGTTGAGGAAGTGGAGACGGACTTAGGGATGTGTGTGATGCTCTGACAGTGATAGTAGCGGGGCTGGGGTTTTGTCAGGATCTGGTCCAGGAGAAGGTGCTCCTGAAACAAGCATTCCAGGTCCAGGCATGAAAACAGTATCTGTCTTATTTGCAACAACATGGATGGAGCTAGAGGGCATTATGCTAAGTGAAATCAGCCAGTCAGCGAAAGACAAATACCATATGATTGCACTCATATGAGGATTTTAAGAAACAAAGCAAAAGAGCAAAGGGAAAAAAAAGAGAGAGAGAGAGAAGCACACCAAGAAATAGTGTTAACTATTGAGGGTTATCAGAGGGGAGGGCGGGGAGATGGGGGAAACGTGACAGGGATGAAGGAGTACACCTGTCAGGAGCACCAGATGTTGTATGCAAGTGTTGAATCATTAAATTACACACCTGAAACTAACATTAACTGTATGTTAACTAACTGGACTGTAAATAAAAACTCAAAAAAGTTTAAAAAAAACTTAAAAAAGATACAGAACTGTTCATAGAAATAAATAAATAAATAAATAAATAAATAAAACAATGTCTATCTTAAATCCAAAAAAAAAAAAAATTAATGTAGATACTTTGACCTTGAAATTCCAGTTCTAAGAATTTATTGTAAAATAACTTGTTCTAACATAATACTTAAATTATATGTATGTGCATGGCACATGTTTATAATATAGACAGACAGAACATGTTCATGTATTCTATATTAGTATTAATATATATATACACACACACACATATTCTCATATCATTGCAAAATAATTGGAGACTACCTAAATGTCCAACAAGAGGGGACTGAATAAATAAGATGGGCAATCCATAATGGAATATTATGCACTTTTTAAAAATGATGATTTGGAGGTACACTTATTGACATGGAAAGATAATTACTGTAAGTTGTTAAGCAAAAAACCTTAGAGTGTATGTAGCCTCATTTTATTTTCTAAGGAAAAGTGGGTTTGTGTATATATATCTGTATCAACAACATTTGTGGATATATTTCCATGGGATAAAATACAGAAAGAGATATGTCACTCTATTAACAGTGTTTAATTTAATTTTTTTTTTCAGTGTTCCAAGATTCATTATTTATGCACCACACCCCGTGCTCCATGCAATACGGGCCCTCCTTAATACCCAGTGTTTCTTGATGGAATCGATAGTTATTCCTATAGTAAGAATCAGTGGAAAGAGATACAATGACAATTAAACGCACCTCCCACCCCTTGAAGAAATGAGGAGGCCCAGAGGCTTCCTTCACCTTCTCTGGGGCTCCGGGGTGCTCCCCACAGCAGGTGCACTTCTCCCGAAGGCTTCTACCCCCTCCCGGGGCAAGTCCTCCTGGGGCGCTCCTGTGTGCTGCTCATGGGAAAGGCTCGGCTGTCGAGACTGCCATTTGTCTCAGGGTTAGACCAGTGGAGGGTGCACCCAGCGGCGTCCACTGGCCTTTGGCTGTCATGAAATATTACTGTTTTACACTCACAAATAAAAGTTAGCAGCATTTCATTGCTGTGCGGTGTGAAATTAGACCTCCTAACCAGCTGGATGCAACAGCCTGGTTCAGAAATGGTGGTGACGGCTAGTGTTCGTGGTTCAGTTCAATTAGGAATATTTTTTCCTCTTCTCTGGTGAGAAGGATAGTCTAGATGAATGCCTCACAAACTTCTGAAATGTGTACTTGTATAAAAGAACTATTAAAGTGGAGTAACATCTCTATGATCTTTGAACTGAGCCGTCATTCTGCCATTATTGATGTAGCTGCTTTAAGCCGTCTAATTAAAATCGGAGTGACAGATTTGTTATTGAAAATCTGAAACCCAGCTCACATCCCGTACAGCACATCTGAGCGGGGTATATATCTGCTGTTTTGATGGGCTCTCAAAATTGCTAAGCTGTGCCGGGTACCAAAAGGAATTCAATAAATCTTTTATTTTCTTACCGAGCAGCTCTCATTAGTCTTTTCAATAATAGCACTAGTGGATATCAACTTCAGTTCTCCAAAATAAATTAAGTGTGTCCATTAGGCTTGTAATTATAGCATCAGATATGAGTTTATTCTGCTACAAAGAGATGGCCGGGCTGACAGAGCCCAGAGCTGTCCTCTTGGCCCTTACATTTCAAACATGGTTTTGTGCATTAAACGCAGATCTTATATCTGGGTTGGGGATGGATGGCCTATCAAGGTCTTTGTCATCCAAAATGACAGTCTCCCCACCCCAACCCTCGCCCTTGGAGTTCTGAGCACAAGGTAGCAAGTGGTGTGAATTCTGTGGATACAGAGCGAAAGCCGGTCACCAGCAAGCAGCCCGTGGTTCAGAGCCTGTGAAACACCGCAGACGCCTCGGAGTAGGAGAACATGACAGAAGGCTGCGTTATCTGAAAATTTAGCTAATTTTTTTTTTAAACTAGCAGGCGCCATCTGTCATGGTTATTCAGATTCGAGGGCTAGATTGAACGGAAGGCATTGCTGAGTGATTAAACAAGTTCTCTCAAAATATTTTCATACCTTTCCCTCTTGTCAGAAGCTTTTTTTTCTTCACCAAAGATGTCATCCAAGTGTTGTTGTTTTTTTGCGGGTCGTTTTTTTTTTTTTTTCTTTCTTTCTTTTTTTGAGTTTCTGTCTTCCATGCCATGGGGAAACCTTGTTGGTATTAAAGAACAGAGTGGCGTGCAAGCAGATGTGAAGTCGATCCTGGGCTTCTGGGTCTGTGGCCATAGAGCAATTCCCAGGCGTGACTGAGCTTCCTGGGTGTTCTAACTTAATCCGTAAGAGATTTCTGCAGAGGGGGGCAGAGAAGAACATGGAAGCGGAGCCCCTTCCCCTGGACCCCCCCATGCCCAGAAAAGCAGGCAGCAAGTACTGGGTAGAAAAAGTGAGCAAGGGGCCAGAAGACTGTGTTTCTGGCAAGAATCTACCACTGTTTTCTTGTCATTCATTATTTTCCCATTTCCTCCTCAAATCTGAAAGTTTCTGTTATTTCCTATGTTGTGAACAGTAACACAGATTTTAGAAGCTCTGTCCTCTTGAAGCGTGAAAATATGAAGTTTGAAAAGATATTTACATCTTCTAAAATATGTGTGCAAGGTAACCCCCATCCCCCCTTCTCACCTCCTCATTTCATTATTGAAAGAGAAGACTTCACGTGTTGATGTGAAGGCAACTGGGTGTCATTTCCCTTTAAATAGTACAAAACATATGGGGGCAGGCTTGCGTTTGTCGCAAATTGTCAAAATATTTTTTTTAAGAAACCAAAATCTTCTAGGGATGGTTCCAAATGCGCCTCATTTCCCTGAGCAGTGAGCAGCACGACCTTTACATTAGCAGATATATTTATAAATATACATATGGCCCGCCAGGACCCGACTGGCTACTGATCCACTGAGCCGGAGACAGAATTACGATGGCTCACCTACATGCGATTTCATTTTGTTGTTGTTGTTGTTGTTGTTGTTGTTGTTACTGATCTACCTTAGCAGTTTCCACATACAGTCACCTAATTTATCTGTGCTTATTGCTAGCTGTAATTTGTTGACACAGGCTTGTGGAGGTTTGGAATGTCTTGGTGCTTTTTGTGGGGTCATCCTGTGATTATGATTTTGTCTCCTGGTGAATCCATGAGGCTTGTCAAGATGGACAGCCACCAGCGACTAAGAGAAAGCCAAATGCGTTGATTTGGAAGAGTGTAGGCAAAACCTGAAATGTTACATGGATTCTAGTTTATTTTTAGGCACTTGGAGAATTTTATAAAGTAAACACCTATAAAGTGCTTTGAGCCTTTCAAAAAGGAGAAGCCCTGCAGATGCAAAAACAAAACAGTATGTCCCATCCGGGGGTTAGCTAGGTTCCAGAAAGTACCACAGGTTGACTGTGTTCCAGAATGTCAAGTGCCCCCAAGGTTAACTTGACATTGCATTAAGTGCTTTTACGAAACAGGGTTCTAAAAGTGTTTGTGATATTTTTCAGGTTTTCAGTCTTTAAAAACTGAATGCCCTCTCTTGAAGAGCGTAAATCCAATCCCAGCCCTCTCCTTCCTTCCCGTGTACTCTGGGATGCACTTGTTTTGTATTTCCTCCTCTGTCTGCTCACTCCCTCTCCTGTTGAGAATCTTCTTGGCTGCTGGGTTAGAACAGGCTTATCTCCACTAGCCAAGAAGATTTTATAGAGCTGGACTCACCAAGGTTTGTGTTACAAAAATGAAAGATATTTTTCTGTATTCGGAACGTAAGCTTATATAATATTGAATGCCTTTTTTTTTAAGATTTTATTTTTTATTTATTTGACAGACAGAGATCACAAGTAGGCAGAGAGCCCAATGTGGGTGCTCAATCCCAGGACCCTGGATTCATGACCTGAGCCGAAGGCAGAAACTTTAACCCACTGAGCCACCCAGGTGCTCCTTTAATGCCCTTTTTCAAACTACACTGTAACCCCAGGACATTCTCACCTCCCCCTACCCACCCCCGGCCCCCCTACCACAGCTGAGGATCCCTGATTCAGGAGGCTTCCCTCCCGTTTTGCTTCTCCTCCTTCCTCATCCTCCATGGGCATCCTCATATTCTTTAAGCCTGTCATCTCTTCTTTCCCTTCCCTTCTTCTTTTTCATGGTAACATTCTGGCTGCTTTTTTGATTCCTGAATATTCACCTTTCTCTAGCTGATGACATTCGAAGACATTTTCCCCCACACGAAGGCAATGAAATTGCCTGAGCGAACTGTATACTTTTGCAGCTGGGTTCATTTCTTTTTCAGCTTCACAGGCTCCGTGAAATGTGTCAATAGGGTCCTTAATTTCCCCTCAGCTGCAGTCTATAGTCTTTAACACTTGGAGGTGGAAGAAACATACGAACACTGTTCTTTTAAACCTGTGACAGTTTCATTGTAAATTTCCTCTGCCCTTGGAAACTGAGAACCAGTGCTGTCTCTAAAGACACGGATGAAACTGCCTGACTTCTAGTGAGTAAGAGAGAGGCCACATGTGTTCATAGGGAGTTTTCCTAGCCCCACTCAGTGCCTCAACTGCATTAAAATCTCAAAGAAAGAAAAGTTTCAAACGGACCAGGGGTTCTTTATGGAAGTAAATACTTCTTCATGTGTGTAGACAAGGTAATCCAGAAGCTTCGGCTGAATAGAAACAGAACCCGGCTGTGGTTGGCCAAACATCAGGGGGAGGGTTTGGATCTAGAAATGGATTAGTAAAGCAGAAAAAAACGTGAAATTAAACCATGGTCCCTTCATATTCATCAATTTGGTGAGTGTGGTAGAAATCATTCATTCATTTATTCAAACCCAGTTCTTGACCTGCCACTGCATGTAATTCATAAAATTTCACATCGAGAAGGAAAAAAAAAGGTGTAAATCCAGAACTCTTTAGTCTGTTTTCATGTATGGCAGGGAAGGTCTTGAAGAGCTTTACACATCTCACTTGCAAAATAAAGTAGAAATGAGTGAGAATTTGTACCATATGTCCACTTATTTTTCGCACTTAAAGGAATCACAAGTGATCTGAGTTCATAAAATGTTGAGTTTTATAAGAAGCTTCTCTTCTGTAATGAAAACTTACCTAGAGGTCCATGAGGCTTGAGACGGATTACATCCAAAACCTTGGTTAGCTTTCAACAGAAAAGTAAACATGTAAAAGATTAAAAAATTAATTAAAATACAAAATATTGGAAACTTTTGATGTTTCCTCTTCTTTGGGACGTAGTTGAAGGAGTGTATATTTTTCAAGTTGTTCTTCCGTAACTCTTATTTTTAACTGTTATGTGGAGGTCAGCTTCTTGTTTTGATATTCTCGCATTAGCAGAGATATTTATTGCTGGATATAACTTACTTCTCATTTTAAAATTTCCCAACAGTTTTGTGTAGAAACTATTCTCATAGTCAAGTGTAGTAAGAGAAAAGGTTAGGATTGGCATGGTCAATAAGAACAAGTAAATTAATTTGTGCAATAAAAACTTGGCCTTGCCCAGTGAGAGATTTCCTTTGCCTTTGGGTTCTGGGAGGTAATATATATCATACTTGATAGAAGTGTCTTTTTTAGAGTGGTACGTGCCCACATTGGACCTTAAGGTGGACTGGCCATGCCAAGAAGGCCAACCATGCAATTTAGGGTAAGGGCTTTGGGTCTCGTGATGTCATTCAGCCTGGTGTCGGAGATCAACCACGAGAGCTGTCAGTCAATCGTGCCTACAGAATGGAGCCCCAGTAAGAGCTCTGGACACCAAAGCTCAGGAGACCAAAATGGTGGTGCTCCAATGCGGATTGTCTCATATCAGTGCAGGGAGGGTAATGAATGCATTCTGAGGACCGCAGAAGTTGTCATATTTGGAACCCTCCCAGGCTCTTCCCTATATATGTCTTTCCCTTGGCTGATTTTCATCTGTATTTACTTTCTGAATGATCCATAACCATGAGTATAATAGCTTTCAGTGAGTTCTCTGGGTCCATCCAGCAAATTATCAAACCTGAGGGTGGTTCTTGAGAACCCTCTAAACTTGTAGGTAACACCAGAATTGAGGACCATCTGTGGACAACTGTGCCCTCAAACTTTACAGTTTGGTTGACGTTCATTTACTGTCAGAAGCAGGAATTCTCCAGAATGACCTGACTTACTGAAGCATGTGCCTTGGGAAGAATTATTACAATACAAAAATCAGAATCTCCTTTTCTAAAAGTGAAGTCTCTCTTAAATAATTTTTAAAGAAATATTTATTTATTTATTTATTTATTTTAGAGAGGGGATGGAGGGACAGAGGGAGAGGGAAAGAGGGTCTCAAGCAGTCTCTGCACTGAGCATGGAGCACTACAGGGGTTCCATCTCACAACCCTGAAATCATTACCTGAGCCGAAACCAAGAGTCAGACACTTAACTGACTGAGCCACCCAGGTGCCCCTCTCTTAAGTCATTTTTTTCATTATTTTTCTTTAAGATTTCTATTTATTTGTTTGACAGAGAGAGTGAGAGGGAACACAAGCAGAGGGAGTGGAGGGACAAGGAGGCTCCCTCCCCGTGAGCAGGAAGCCCAACACGGGGCTTGATCCCAGGAGCCTAGGATCCTAACCTGAGTCGAAGGCAGATGCTTAAGGACTGAGCACCCCCCACAGGTGCCCCTTAAATCATTTTTCAAATGAGTTGAAGAATAAATAAATACAAATATACTCGTTATATGGGATTTACTAAAATATATTAGACATACAAAGGGATAGGTGAAGCATATGTGGAAAAAATTTTTTAAAGATTTTATTTATTTATTTGACAGAGATCACAAGTAGGCAGAGAGGCAGGCAGAGTGGGGGGCAGTGGGAAGCAGGTTCCCCACTGAACAGAGAGCCTAATGCAGGGCTCGATCCCAGGACCCTGGGATCATGACCTGAGCCGAAGGCAGAGGCTTTAACCCACTGAGCCACCAAGGTACCCCATATGGGGAAAATTTTAATAATTGTTGGTAAAAGTGGTGGGCAGTTCATCTCCCTATTCTTTCTACTCTCATATATGTTTGTATGTTTATGGTTTTTCATAATAAATTCTTTTCAAATATTTTTAAAAAATCAGAAATAAGGTAGAAGTTTGCTGACCCCAAATATTGAGGAAGAAGTTCATGCTTCCTTGGGGAGCCCCCGTCATTATCTGTAACCCCAAAGAAGCTGACATGTCCTCCAGGCCTGAGAACTCTATTCTGCCCAACTCGTTCACAGGACCCAGAGATAACCAGTAACGAGGGTATAGAGTAAGGGAAGTTAAGAGTTCCACTAGAGGAATGGAGAACTGGGGCCATTTGTTACACGCACAGATTTCATCCTAAAACAAAGAGGAACAGTCTTAAGCCCTCAAAGCCATACTAGGGAGGGGAGAGAAAATGGAGCTGTATCCAGTTTCATCCTTCCCAAATCAGGCATTACTCCTCAAAACCCTTTTCTTTCCTCCTTCCTCCCTCCTTTCCTTCGTCATTTCCTCCCTCCCTTCCTTCCTTCCTCCCTTTCCTCCTTCTCTCTCCCTCTCTCCTAACTAATGGACTCATTCAGTGTTCATAGGAGAGCACCCCTCTCACTCTAGTCTAGATAGGAACACTAGTGGAGATAGGAAATGTTACACCACTATACTATATTCTGTGAAAGTTAAGTGTCCTAACACGCCTCTGTGAACCAAAGCCTCTCCTGTACCACAGACAGCAGGAGGAGGTCTGCCTCTCAAGTGGGTTCCTGTCCGCAAACAGATGCCACTCAAAACAGAGGCTTCGGGAGCCCCCCAGTGCTGCCCCAGTGGCCAACACCGACCTGAGAGAGAAGGGTGAGACATGTGTGAGTCACCTTGTCTCCTTCCAACTCTGGGAAGGCAGCAGAATTCTAAAATGCAGTGGGATTTAACTGCTGGAGCTAAATCGTCAGTTAAATACAAGACCGTCCTTTTGGAACTGTTATTACAGGCTGAAATGTACATACACCTCATAGGAAAGTTGAGTGCGCCCATCAGATAACCGTATGCGGATCATGCTACCGTGTGTACTGCAAATTAATCTGTGTTCAGACCCAGCTTTGCATCCTGGCTGCCGTGGTGCCAGCAGGGTCCTGGTGTGTTGGTTGTGTCTGCATCTTAATTGTGTGAGAGATCTCTTTTCATTCCTCTTCCTCTCTTCTTCTCACAAACCTGTTATTAGTTTCCCCAAATGTCTTATTTAGAGTCGTCTCATTTCCGAAGAATGCTATTTTTAGGTACAAACGATGACTACATAGAAATCAGATAATGACTCCTTTTTTAAGTGCTGGGTCAATTTTATCATGAGCCAGTCTTGCTCTGTGTCAGTGGCACCATTAAAATACAGAATGGAATTTAGCCTCAAGCTCCTTCTGAGGTAGGTGATGTCAGACAGGAAGTACTTAGTGTGGACCGGAAGGGTCTGAAATGAGCCCTTAAATGACCTCATTTTAAGAGGCTACTTTGCAATGGTACTTTTTTCAGTGAGGATGGAAACCATAAAGTTTTTTCCCTCCCTTCTCCTCTCCTCTCCTTTCCTTTTTTTTTTTTTTTTTTTAATTTTACTGCAAAACACCAAGGCCAGATAGTAAGGCAAATACAGCCAACTTTGAACCCCTAAACCTGCTTTGAACTCATGTGCGTCTTCCCCCCAGCCCCGTCTTTCACTGCCAGCACTGTGCAGGAGGGTTTCCTCCAGAAGTGTTCTCAAAAGTTCACAAGAATTAAACTGTGTTGACTGGGATAGGGTTTTTTGTTTTGTTTTGTTTTGTTTTGTTTTGTTTTTGTGATTTCCGTGACGAAAGCAATCTCATTTTCTGCTCCTACAAGTAGTTTTGGGGTTTTTAAAAAGATTTTATTTATTTATTGGACAGAGAGAGAGAGCAAGAGAGGGAATACCGGCAGGGGGAGTGGAGAGGGAGAGGCAGACTCCATGTGGAGCAGGGACCCCAATACGGGGCTCGATCCATCATGACCTGAGCTAAAGGCAGACGCCCAATGACTGAGCCACCAGGTGCCCCTACAAATAGTCTATCACCACACTCTGGGACAGGGATTTCTCATCCCCAGTACTGCTGACATTTTGGGCTGGTTCCTTCTTAGGTTGGGGGTACTGTCCTGTGCATTACCGCATGCCTAGCCTCTCCTCACTTAGTGTGAGCTGTGCCCCCACTCCCTCCCACATCCACACACACTCTATTGTGCCATGTGTGTCCTCAGAGATAAAATCGTCCCTGGTTAAGGATCATTGCTCTGGGATATATTGGTGGTCTCCTACTGCTGAAGTTTTTAAGAAAATGGCTACGGCAGGCTTTAAGGTTGATAAAATTGTGATTTTTTTTCCCCCCAAATAATGCATTTGTTTTCCCAAGTTGACTAAGAAAGAGAAAAATTTGCATTTTGGACTCCATGTTCCATAAATTATCAGCATTTTCTGTCAAAGAGGAAACAAAACTATCTGCTTATAATATAAGGACTAGAAGATCAAATTACTTTTGTATTTTTCACCATTAAAATATCTCATTTGTGATCATTTTTGTCCCAAATTTTTACCAGCATCTGTGAAATGGCAAAGGTCTTATTTACTCTCTGCTTTAGGAAATCTCTGAGCTTACTAGAAGGATCTGGGCCAGGTACTTGGTGGTGATATATGTGTGTCAGCTCTGAAAACCACCCTTAATAATTGTTTTCAACTACCTGATGCGCCAGCTTTCCGTACTTGCGCAGAGAGGGAAACTGAACCCGAATTGTCAACTTCCTGATTGGGAGTGAGGGTGTGTCCGAGCAGTGCGTGTTATTCATGGGGATGCAGACCTACTCAACAAGTCTAGCTAAAATATTCCATCCTAGGTAGCTTTTACCCACCAAGTCTTCGGGCATGTCTGGACACAGGAAATAACAGAGTCAATGTTAAGCCCCTCGCCTAGCTTCCTTACCCGAAAGTGGACTCGAAAAATGCCTCTTTTTGAATTTTACTCAATTTCTGGACAGAGGGGCTCATTGCCTGACTTTCCAGTCATGAGGAGTGACTCTGAAAGCGACCATTCGGGCTTCTAACAAAGCGGGCATGGAACTTAAAAACAAAGGGCCCGAGTTATTTTGGTTAATTCATACACAGCAAGCAGAGGAGTCTTTCATAGTCATTCTGTGTGGTGGGGAAGAGGAGCTCTCCAGAGTCCAAGCCTTCCAGAAGCTTCAGCACAGCTAAAAGAACAATCAGAGACATGCCCTCTAGCTCTTGAGATATTTGCTTTCGTGGCATTGATTCTGATTGCCTTATGTCGATCCTGATCAAGTCAGCACATCCCTGTGCCTCTGGTAGGAGCAGGACCTACAGAGGATCTCCTGTGGCCACAGAAAAATCCTTTCCCCACACTTGTTCTTCTTTGGAGATATTTCTTGTCAGATATAGAAAGTAGGCAGGGTCTGTTCACTTTTGAACTTCTGCATTTCTAACCTGAATGTGGAATCTAAGCAGCCTTTTATTCAGAGAAAGAATAACAGATTGAACAAGAGATTGATATTCCGGGCTTCTGAGTCTTCACTTTGTGCTGACAAATTAATCGTCTGTTTTACCTCCTTTGAACAGTGAGGCTCTGTTCAGTGTGCCGGGTCACATGCGTTTCACGCACTATACCTTGGTGACAAAGGAAGCTTAGGGGTAAAAATGAACCTAGAGATGAGTCAAAAGTTTGGCTTGAATTGTGTGACTCAAACCTGAGCAAGTCATCGGTCTTGACAGCCTGTACTGTGACACAATGGAAAAGACCGGTGGTGAGCCACGTTGTTGGAGCCTTAACTCATTTTCCAGGGATGTTTTGTCTCTAGACTCTGTGCAGTCATTTTAAAATTTGCTCACTCACTCGTACCTAAATTTTACCCAGACGGCAGGCTAAATCCCGCCGGATGGAATAACTGCTTAAATGTGCCGAAGGTATTTGATAATTCAGACTTTCTTCCCCAAAATTAAAGATTCAGTCTCTTTTACAAATCACAATGAAGGGTTCTATTTCTTGACCTAGGTGGTGGTTACATGAGTGTGTTCAAGTCCAATAACCAATCGAGCTGTACACAGACCATTGGTGTGGCTTTCTGGGTGTAATATTCTGGATATAATATTTTTAAAAGAGTCATGACAAAATTGACAAGAATAACAAAAGCTTATAAAAGGGGGAAAAACTTAGCCATGCGCATCCATGTGCATTTGTGTTATTTAATCAAACATCTTTGCAAATGTACCTTTAATAATCATTTTTATAGGTCACTTATCATACAAACATGTATTTTTCATATATGTGTACAGTCACAGTTTCATTTTGTGATGCCAAAAATGCTAGTTCCTTTTTTGAAAAAATTCTCCTTCGCTGTTCTACTGATAAGTTTTCTGTCTAAATGAATTGGACAACAAGGAGTATTGAGACCAGGGCTGTTGAACTGTATGTCCTTTCATCTGCGTGCCAGAGTGAGTCTAAGTATTGGCCCTATTTCCCTGCTCCATTGACTTAGGGAAACTTGGAGAGCCAATGAAGGTGAGGTTTTGTCCCAAACCTTGGTCTACTCTTGCTGCAGATCAAACCACATTACCGACGTCTTCATTCCCTTACACCAGTGAGGTGAATTCGAAATCCAGTTCTGAAACCCAAGTTATAACCTAGAGGTCTCCACAGTCCACATAATAATTTAGCTCACACATTTGGTAAAACCATATTAATTTAGATTTATGCTGGGGAGGGAAGGAGATATACTGGGGAGGGAAGGAGATATACTGGAAAATAGTACCGTACCTTTCTTTCAAAGATAGTGTTTATGGTATTTTTTCTTTTCAAACAGCAAAACAATGTTTCCTCATTACAGTGGAAAAAGTTTTCCTCCCCTCCTACCCCCAGAAACACTCCCCCTTAAAGTAATAATTGTTAACAGTTCGGTGTGTGTCTGTCTACACATTCTTGATGGCTATAGAAACATACAAAAGTGCATACATATGAGTTTTTTTCTTACTATAAAAATAGGATCGTACCATACTTATTTCTCAGCACACTGCTTTTCTCTTTTGGCAGGATGTTATGGCCATGTCTCCAAGTCCGTTCATATCACCCTAACACGTCTCTCTTACTATCCACATCGCAGCCTTGGCACTGAGGCATTGTAACTAAGGATTCAGGCAATGTCCTGTTTTTTTGCACCTATAGCCCAGGAAGGGAAAAACACACTGATACATTTATCCTTAAATACTAATACTGATATTTCAGTAGGCTAAAGAACTTTTAAGAGAAAAGTGGACTGAAAGAACTATGTTTAGGTGCATTGTAGTAACTGAAATTCAGCCAGGGCTGGCAGATGGAGATCGATCCTTAACCGGCTTCTTTGCTAAATGCTCAGGAAGTATTGCACATACTGGATAAAGCAGGTATAGGGGCGCCTGGGTGGCTCAGTCGGTTGAGCGTCCGGCTCTTGATTTTGGCTCAGGTTAGGATCTTAGAATTCTGAGATCGAGCTCTGCATTGGGCTCCATGCCCAGCGTGGAGACTGCTTGAGATTCTCTCTCTGCCTCTCCTCCTCTCCCTGCTCTCTCTTTGTCAAATAAAGAAAATCTTCAAAAACAAAAAAATGCGTACCTGATGGAAGAGTCCTTAAGATGATGCCCCTTTTTTGCAGAAAGTAGATTAGGGGTTGTCTGAGGCTGGAGTAGGAACAAAGACTGCCCACACATGAGCACAGAGATTTTCACTGGGATAGTAACAGTCTTCTAAAACTGGGTTATGGCAAGTTGCACAGCTCAGTAGATTTATTAAATTTTGTATACCAGAAACCTTTTAAATGGGTGAATTTTATGGTATGTAGGTTATACCTAGATAAAGTTGTTTAAAGGGGTAAATTTTTAAAGCAGTTCTTAGGCCATTTTCTCCTTATATCATCATTAAGCATTATCTGAGGGGAAAAAAAAAACTTCGCTTTAATAGTCAATTTTAGTCCACTACAGCTGTTTAATTTACTATAATCCCAGAATTTTTAGAATATGCTTAATAAACATTTTTCTGCATTAAATTGAGCAAACTTTTTTGCTCCTACCAGTTGCAGTAGCCATCTCCCAGGGTGGTCTTGAAGAAAGTCAGGGTCTTATGTAGACACTGGTGAATTTTATCAGCCCTGACAAGGCAGTCACTTAACAGTGATACACTAAGCACCCAGTGTGCACCAGAGGCTGCTTTGAGTCCTTTGAGTCCTTCAGGATCTATATGTGTCCACAAAAGTCAGAGTTCCCTGCCCTCTTGGAGCTGATACTCTAGCTTAAAGTCTAAGGAAGAAGAGAAGACCACCGTTGCATGTTTGAAGCAGGGCTTCCCAAACAATTACCTGCATTTCTCCTAACGTGCAGATTCTGGTTCCATAGAAATAGGGTTGGGAATTCTGGATTTTTACCAAGCAGTCAGGCAATGCTGATGCCGCTGGTCTGAAGACCACACTTTGAGGAGGAAGGTTCGAACATACAGTAACACATACGTACACGATGGTCACGGTTATATGAGGTAGTGATGTATTTCCTACAGGGTTCTCTGCAATTCCCTCCACTTCCTGGATCCAAATAAACAGCACAGATGGGAGTGGGAGGGTTGTGGCCAGTAGCTCCTGGTCATTAGCTGGTACCTCTTCAGCATTTCCTTTGTTGGAGGAGAGCTGTGTTGTCCACTGCAAAGAGAAGGGGCATCGGTGGTCTTGGAAGTAGTGTCTTCTGGCTACCCTTCCACTGTACTGGCCTTCCCATCCACATGTTGGTCTGGAGGTTAGGAAGCTTGACTTTTTTTCTACACATTTTTATAATTCTTCCTTAGACTCTTGATGATTAAAAACATACCATGTGAGCAAAAGTTATGAACTAATGGATTATGGTGATTGAATTGGGAAAGGAAATTAATCTACATGTTTTTTATTGAAGAATAGTTGACCTACAATGCTGTATTAATTTCAGGTATATGTTACAGTGATTTGAGAATTCTGTATGTTATGCTATGCTCACCGCAATTAGTGTTGTTACCCTCTGTTACCATAGAACATTATTACCATATTACTGATTGTGTTCCCTATTCTGTACTTTTTATCCCTGTAACTTATTTATTTTATAACTGGAAGTTTGTACCTCTTAACCCTCTTCATCTCTATCGCCCAGCTACCTAACCTCCTTGCCTCTGGCAAATTACCAGTTTGTTTTCTGTGTTTATGATTCTGTTTCTGGTGTTTGTTTATTTGTTCATTATGTTTTTAGAATCTACATAATAGAATTAATAATAGAATACATAATAGAATGTAGAATTACCTG
The DNA here is from genome assembly GCF_010015895.1 of Lontra canadensis. Taxonomy (NCBI): domain Eukaryota; kingdom Metazoa; phylum Chordata; class Mammalia; order Carnivora; family Mustelidae; genus Lontra; species Lontra canadensis. The sequence goes on from NW_022631025.1 coordinate 5,849,526, forward strand.
GTATTTTTCTTCCTCTGTCTGAGTTATTTTACTTAGCAGGATGCCCTCTAGGTCCATCCATGTTGTTACAAGATTTCATCCCTTTTTATAGCTGAGTAAGATTCCCTTGCGTGTGTGTGTGTGTGTCCATACATATGTATGTATGTAATGAATACATACACATACATACATATATATAGATATCCGTTATCTATCCATTCATCTTTCAGGGGATACTTGGGTTGCTTCCATATCTTGGCTACTATGAGTAATGCTACAATAAGCATAAGGCCTTATCTTTTTGAATTACTGTTTTTGTTTTCTTTGTTTAAATACCCACTAGTGAAATTACTGGATCATATGTTTTTTCTGCTTTTAATTTTTTGAGGACCTCCATACTGTTTTCTACAGTGTCTGCATCAGTTTGCATGCTTTTTTTTTTTTTAAAGATTTTATTTATTTATTTGACAGAGAGAAAGATCACAAATAGGCAGAGAAGCAAGCAGAGAGAGAGAGAGGAGGAAGCAGGCTCCCTGCTGAGCAGAGAGCCCGATGCAGGGCTCGATCCCAGGACCACGGGACCATGACCTGAGCCGAAGGCAGAGGCTTTAACCCACTGAGCCACCCAGGAGCCCCTCATTTATTACTTCTAATAGTTTTTTGGTTGAATCCTTAGGATTTGCTGTGTTATCATCTGCAAATAGTGACAGTTTTACTTCTTCCTTACCAATTTGGATGTCTTTTTTTTTTTTTTCTCATCTACTTGTTGTAGCTATGACTTCTAGTAATGTGTTGAATAAAAGTGACGAGAGTGGACATCTCTTATTCCTGATCTTAGAGGAAAAGCTTCCAGTTTTTCATCATTGAATATAGTGTTAGCTGAATTTTTCATATATGACCTTTATTGTGTTGATATGTGAAGAAACTAACTTTTTTTAGTGTCTACTCTATACCACTAAGCATTCTGTGATGCTTAAAACTTAGGAGGGATTACTATTATTTTCCTTTTCAAGTGTGAAAACTGTTGCCTTCAAGAGTATTTTGATGATTTTTTTAAGTCTGTTTAAGATCACACAAGAGACAGTAGGACTAAGATTAGGGGAACAAAATTATTTGTATCCGATTTCTAAATGAGAACAAAACCCTGAGCCTATTACCCTCCTGGAGAGTTCTTAGTTGAGGAAAATTTCCTGTCTCTTAAGATCTCCCTCAATTGTTACAACTTTTGAAGTTGAAGGACTATAATCCCCTTAAAAAAAAAACATAACTTCACCCTCCTAACCCACGATCACCCTGAAACTCTTAAAATACCAGGGCCTTGACATTGTCTGTTTTAAATCATTTCACCTGATAACCTTTTGTGAAGACAAAATATGAAAAGATGCTGTTCCTCTCTCTTGTTCTTGTCAAATATCCCAGCCTGACAGGAAAGATATGTTCTAGACATGTGCAACTTCAAAAATGTAGAAACATCATCTGTTGGAGAATAATTGATCCTTGTTACATGTCTGATAATATTTTTGGCCAGTCATCTTCAGAACATCAGATTTAATTAAACATGGTCACTAAAGTACAGAGTGTCTGAGTGAATTCCTGGGGATTAGAAAAAGAAAATTTCAGATAATAAGTAGACTTCTCTTCCTATGTTCTCCCTGGGTTTGTGGGGTAGTTTTTTCTTCTTCTTCTTCTTCTTTTTTTTTTTTTTTTTAATTTCTGACCTTTTGTCAAATGCAGTGCAAAGAAAATGTAATTAATGCAAGTGTGTTTTGTATGCTCAGTAATAGATTTTTTCATTGAAACATAACCTTTATATGATGCTTCTGTTATTACTGGCTGTCAGGTGAGAATTAAATGAGCTCGCTCTGAGCTTTAGATTTATCTTTCTGTCTACAAAAGGCTATGTGAGAGTCTGAGGAGGTACGCAGCTTTTACTGATGATTCTCTGAATTAGTCCCATCAATCTGTGGTAAACACAATACATCCTCTCCTTGGAGCTAATGGCTGGGGCCGGCAGCGATACCTCACAGCTCAGCAGTCTCTCTGGGCCTTCTGCTTAGAAAACACCTCCGGCTACCAGAAGCTTCTACCAGTTAGCGCACTGATGCCGTGGTTGACTTAAGACGAGTCTGGTGGCCTGGAGCAGTCCATACACCTGCACGGATTGGAAAGAGTGCCCAGTGTACCAGGGGGATGTCATGTGCAGCTCATCGCAGCCTCATGGCAGTCATATTCAGCAATGAAACCGAAAACGGACTTAAGGGATACAGAAGGCCCTGCCAGGCATGGTCTCCAAAGGACGTGTGATTTTCTACTCTCTGTACTGCAAACATTGTCCCCCCGGCCCTCCCTCCTGCCCCCAGCCAAAGCCCTCCCACAATACTATCAGTCTGAGCTGGCAGAGATAACACCCTTTGCTTTCCCTGCATTTCTAGAGCTGGGTCACAAGACAGAGCTTGGGTCTTAAATGACCCTTCCGCTGTAGGGATGTGGAGCCGAGGACCAAGGAGAAAGCCCCCTTTAGTTAAAGCAGCCGGGGTTCTTCACCTTCAATGTCTGTATCACAGGGTAGTCCCAAGCACAGAGTGGACTTGAACTCTGGCTGAGTCACCAAGGACTTGGAGATGGATCAGGCTTGGCCCTCCACCAAGAAGTCTCTGGTTTCCTGCGATAACTCGGGCTTCACGGGGGGTGCAGAGCGTGACCTCACGGCTTCTGAGAACCAGCGGCACGTCTCCAGCGGGGCCAGCAAGACGGTGGGAGCCGTCCTTGCCCTGCTGTGCGGCCGTGCTGGCTGCCAGGGCTGTGCAGAGTCCAGAAGCACAGGGGACGTGTGAACATGTCAAATTAATGAAAAACAAAGTGAAACATTTCAGAACCTGCAAAAGGGTTCAGTTCCAGAAATGAGCAAAGGTTTGGGAAGAGCCTAATTTTTTTTAGTGAGGTTTATTCATCCTCCATAGACACAAAAATAAGTCTTTCAAAGAACATGAATATTTGAGGCATTTGGCAATGTGCAGACTCTGGTAACCTCTCCTTATTTATGCCATGTAATCATACTTGCCTTTATATGTGTGTCCTTCCCATTATTGACCCTAACGTGGTCTCTTGTGAAATTCCAGTTATCGATTAGCCCTGGTAACTCTGAAATATGGCTTTTTATATATCAATAAATCTCTCTTTCTTCTCCTTTCTTCAATCACAGCAGATCTTGTTGGACATTTGGGAAGAAAACAACTTAAAATTCACATCCAGATCTTGGCTGCCAATTCAGGACTTTGTGACTCTGAGATTTGCCAAGATTTTAGCTTACTCCTCGCTGAAAATGCAGTCTGGGGGTGGGGGATCCCTGTCGCTAGAGTAAAAACGGAATGACATCATTAGAACTCAGCTAAATCTGCGGCTCCCATGGGATTCTGGCCTTCACGGCTCCCTCCGCCGCCTCGTTTTTGTCATCGCTTCCTCTTTCACTGCTCCTTACCCGGTCCTCCAGGCGGCTCTCAACCTGAAAGCAAACAAAAAACTGCTCAGAGGCAGTTTCGACATCAGTGACATCAGTACCCAACTACCGGCCTATCCAATTTGTTTGAATAAATATAAATAAACAGCCAAAGTCTTGGCTCTTTTTCAAGACCTTTAATCCCTTCGCCAGTTGTACACTTGCAGTGTGAATTTTCATTAGGGAACTGGTGCCCGTTTTAAAAGGAGGGAGTTAATATTTCAGGGGAAGAAGCCATGAGGCATGAGCAGGAGGACCAGGTATTTGCAGCTCCCCTTTGTGATTGAAAAAGTCTGACTCACAGCACGACCAAGAAAACTTCGCAGCAGCCGGTGACCCTCAACTTGGTTGTACTGAGGCTTGAATCTCCTTAAGGAGAAAAGACAGAGGTTCTCAGACAATGTTGTTTTCCTGTTGCACGTTTGCATCAAGAGGCACTGAGATGCTCACCTGCCCAGGAAGGCTGCATGGGCTCCCATAGTAAGTGGTGCACTCGAGCTGGAAAGAGTTAAGGCAGCCTTCACGCTGCCCGCTTTGCAGTCTGCAGACCTCCTCGGGTGGCTTTGAAATTAATAGACTTGTTCTTACCTTTGTCTGATTGTGCAGAGATTTGCATGTAGACCCACAAAACCTGCCAACTCCGGCAAATGGTTAGTAACTAGTCTCAATCTGGGTGAGCCCACAAAGTACCGCTTCAGAACACTATTTCCTCACGGCGAGTCTCCTTCTCTCTGTTGAATGTTGGCAACCTTGATTTTGGAATATTTTTGCATTTACAATCAAGAAACTTTCAAAGAATGTTATTCTGACTGGCTTATTACAGATCCGTGATTTATGGCGTGTTTAATTCCACCTGACTTCCGTCGGGTGGTTGCGTGGAGAGAACGTGGAATGCGCTTGGGTTTTGCTCAAGCCCAAGCACAGCATAGTTTTGGTCACATCTCGGATTCGAGCCTGTGTTCCAAGCATTTATTCATTTTTCTTGTTTATTTATATGTATAGATCTGGATACAGATTTTATAGTACCAAAGTGACTACTACGCGGATTTTGAGACCTGGTCCATTATGGGGTAGTTTCCACATCTTCCGGGGTCAAAAGGCCATCAAAGGCATACAGCAAGGACACAGCGAGTTCTGCTGAGCCGTTTACTTTCTTGTAATGCAAGAGCCTGTTTAGGGTGATCCTTGTGCTGCTGTCAGAGCAATGAGGGTCAGCAGTTGTGGTGACAAATTAGTTTTGACAAGCTTAATGACCCCAGAGAAGAAAAGTCTGTGGCTCTGATAGCAACTGGGGAATAATTGGTGAGCTCAGCCAAATGCGGAATGTGTTAAAATTCCCCAATTCTCTATGGCAGGCCAATTACACCATTCAGCAAAGGGGTGGAAGGTTGCCATCCACTTCTCCAGCCTTACAAAAGCATCAGCAGGCTATATTTCAATCAATTGAATTTGGTTTGGCGGGACATCAGGACATTGAAAGAAACAACTGGATCTTTCAAACTATGTTCGTACAAAAAACTTGGGCAAAGAGCAAAATGAGAATTTTTGTAAGGCACCAGTGGGTGATGCTGATCTCACCATTGGCAGGTTCTGTGGGGGCACCGCAGGCTAGCCCTCCCGCATCTTCCCGGAGTGGGGAGGCCCCGCAAACATGCATAGGTTCAGTACAGTGTGTGATACACAGACTGTCGGTCACAGCCTACCCAAGCACAATCTTTTCATGAACTTACTGTTAATTTATTGTGACCCTCCTGTGTTCCGGGAATAAGATGAGCAAAGCAAGAAAAGACCCCTGCCTGCACAGAGACAACATTTTAATAGATAGATACAGGGATAGAAAAAATAAATAAACCCTATGATTCCACAAGAAGGCAGCAAGTACTATGGAGGAAATTCATAGGGACTGGGGCAGATGTAGTCATTTGCGAGGACTGCCATAGCAAAGTGCCACCAACGGAATGTCTTAAATAACAGAAATTTGTTGTCTCCCATTTCTGGAGGGTAGGAGTCTGAAGGCATCAGCAGGGTTAACTACTTTTGAGAGCTGTGGGGGAAGAAAATGTTCCAGGCTTCTCGCCTTAACTTACAGACAGCCGTCCTCTCCCGGTATTTTCACTTTGTCTTCCCTGCATGTGAGTCTCTCTGTCCAGATCCCCCCTTTCTGTGAGGAGATCAGTCATACTGGATCAGCCTTCCTCTCTTACTGCCCCCCACACAGTGTCCTCATGCTGATTGATTACCTGTGTAAAGACCCCATCTTCAGACAAAGTCACATTCTGTGGAATGGAGGGGTCAGGATTCCCACGTGGAATTCTGAGGGGCGCACAATTCAGTTCACTGCATCTGTGAAGCCACTGAAGAGAAAGTGGCCAGGGAGTGTATCCTAGAATGAGCAATAATGGAGTCGAGACCTGAGAAGAAGAAACCACCCCTGGGAAGAGTTAGAGGCCAGTGTTTGGGCAAAAGAAATGGCGTGGAGAGCCCATGAGGTGGAAGGGGCCTTCTGTGTCTTTGGGAGAGCAGCTGCCGTGCTTCTGAGGACATTAGGCCTGAGACATGTCAGTCACCAGATCACACGGCCTTGCTGGCTGGCTGACTGCAGAGAGGACTTGGCTCTTATTTTGAGGACGGTAGGAAGCCAGTGGAGCGTTTTAGTCAGAGAAGATGTGTGTTCTGCTTTTCATGTTCAAACCAGGATTTATAGAGTGCCTACTGAAAACAAAGCAATGTACCCGGTGCAGAGTGGGGCTCGAGCTATCCTGCAGCCTTGACCACAGCCTGTCCCAGGCCTCCTACTCTGCCTTGAACCAGCGTGGGCCTCCTGCCGCTCTCTCACAGCCGGCTCCCACAGCTCGTTAGCTGTTCCCCAGCTCTAGTCGGTGGCCTTCCTTCTGCCTGGGTCTCCCTAAGTACCTACTGCGCACGCTGAACTCTTAGCCATATGTTGGCACCCATCTCAAAGTGCCTTCCTGTGTGGGATCCTCCCAGATGCACACAGCCCGTGTTTGTCTTTAACTCTGTGCCATTTTGTTGCATCTGTTTGTTCACGTGGCCTCCTAACCAAATGCTGGGCGAGGACTCCAGCCCCATTGGAGAGCCTGTGCGGAGGCCTACAACACCCAGCCCGTAGTCAGAGCCTCCCTCTGCTTGTGGGATGAGTGACTGAATGACACGGAAGCCAGGACCCTGCACGGAAGAAGACAAGGGATGGAAAGAACGAGGGGCTCTGCAGGCACATCTGCGTCAGACTCATGGTGACCCCAACCAGCGTTACTTCTGGGCACCGCTGCTTCACTTCTTAGAGCCTCCACTCGTTCACATGTAAAAGGGGCCCAACAGGTCATGACCTTTTAAAAATAGAATTAATTTAAGAAACCTTTGTGACTGCACCAGGCCTGGCACCAACCAGCTGCTCAATAAAATGGCACTTTCTTTCTCTTCCCCTCATCTTCAGAAAGCCTTCTTATGGCGTCACTTGTGGAGGTTGGTGACCTCTGAACTGGACATTTGTTCACTTGAGAGCTTGGCGGTTGCACATATTTACCTGCAAAAGCTATTTTCCGGGGGCTGAGAGGGCGGAGGGGAGCGTTGTCACAACGTCCTGGTGGAAAAGCAGGATCTGGGGGAGCGAAGCCGTCGCAGCTTTGCGTTACAAATCAGCTCTTTATGAAGAACTTCAGGAGAATGACATTTACTGCCCCGGAACATTCCAGCACTGAAGGTCTGGTTCAGTAACCATGACAGTAGCCTTCTTTAGGGCTTCATTTCCCCTTCCCCATAGGGGCCTCTGTGACAGGCACGTCTCAGGCAGTACACCGTGCACTGTCTTATGACACCCATAGTGCGAGTCTGTGCGTGGACCCGAGCCGGCGACGTAAGTGCTTCGTGTTTAAGACAAAAAGGCAACGCACGGAGAAGCTCTTGCCTTTATGCCTGTGAGCCAGACTAGGGCTGAGGATTAAAGAAACTCCACCAAGAGTTCTGTCGGTGCTGAGATTTCTTGGTCTGTTTTCCAGAATGGTGGCATACATCCATGTGCCTACTAGCCACGTTTTAAATATGGCTTCTGTTTAAAATCCCTGTTCTCTTGTGTTGCCTCTGGGGTGAGGATCCCGTTTTCTGTGGGTGCTACACTAGCGGTATCCCCCAGAGCGGCTAGATCTTCTCTCCCGGTTGACGAGTCTGCATACGCAGATTTCCTCTCCAGGCTCACCTTGAGCTCCCTGTGGTTTGGGCCTTTGTTCCTCGTGCGGACAGACCCAGTGCCACCTCAATAGCAATTTTTACAGTCTGCTTATTCAAGGTGCTAATTATGAAGGGGAAAGCAGAGACATTAATTGGCTAGGCCGCCAAAGCGGAGAAGTGTGATTCTGTCCAAATGCACTGATGGCTGCAGAAACAGGAAGAGTTTGCTGCGTAGACAGTGTCCCAGACTCCCAGGCAGGCACTCCAGACCCACTGCTGGAGAACGGTTTGAGCTTGCTTTTCCGTCCGAGGCCCGTAGGCCACACCTTCAAAGCAAGAACAGATACACAGATAAGGAGCCACTTTGAGATTTTCTTCCCATTCTGAGCCCGGTGGGAGGCAGGTGGCTTAGAGGCCTAGGGAAGATTTTGCAGGTTTTAGCTCCAACTGCGTGTGCCATGCTGTGAGTTCCAGGGAGAGTTCTCGGGATGGCGCTTTTAGACGCTTTGCTGGGGAAGAGCAGGGGCTTAATCAGCCGGTGCCTGCCCCGTGTAGATTGATGTGCCTGAGAGGCGAGGCAGAAATGTCCCCTTTGTGGGGAGCTCTTGAGGTTTCAGCGATGCTGCTGAAGAAAGAGCCAGTCAGAGTCAAAATATCCAGAGTTGTTAAAGCACACTGACAGCCCCCTTGTGCGCAAGACTGCTTCTGTAACGGGATGACACTCTGGGGTTGATTCGGAGTTGACCGAAGGAAGAAGCCAGTTTGGTAATGAAAGCAGAAAAAAAACGTAACTGATCCATGGGCTGAAAGGAAGGAAGGAAGGAAGGAAGGAAGGAAGGAAGGAAAAGGAGGGAGGGAGGGAAGAAAGAAAGAGAAAAGAAAAGGAAAGAAAGAAAGAAAGAAAGAAAGAAAGAAAGAAAGAAAGAAAGAAAGAAAGAAAGAAAGAAAAAAGAAAGAAAGAAAGAAAGAAAACCTCCATGTAATGTTTTTTGGTGCACCCTAAAGATAGAAGTTAGATCCTGCTTGTTAAGTTACTTAAGAATGGGCTGAGAATCCGAATGATGTCTCCAAGCCCTCTGGCTTTCTGGGAAAGGCCTTTATTTGATGGGCCAAAAATATTCCGCTTGAGGGTTGGGTCTCCACAGAATTAGACAAAGGGCATCAAAGCCTGTTCCATGGTGATCTGAAGGCTTCTGTCCAGGACATTTCTGTTGATGTGGATACCAACTATAGTCTCAAACCCAGGGCACTTGCTTGTAACATTTTAATAGTTAGCCTGGATTTTTGGCAGGCTTTTGTTTAGTTTATTTTTCTCTAAGCTCAAGACTTAAGGAATTTAAATTTTGAGAGCTTTGCTGTGTCTTAGAACTTCAAAAATAAAATTTAAAAAGCTATGGGAGGTGATTTTTTTTTTCTTTCAACTGCTGCATTGAAGAATAGAATTTAACTTTTATAAATGACCATTAGGTAACGTTACCACAATATTTTTTTCCCAATGGATGGTATAAGCAGGTAGATTGACCAGAGTTGAAGAAGTCTTTTCTTTCTCCTTCTTCTTCCTCATCTTCCTCTTCTTCTTCTTCTTCTTTTTTTTTTTTTTTTTTTTGGCTAAACCACAGGGACTATAGATTGTAGCAGGACCTATTCATGAGGGGAGCAGACCTTGGAGTGGCCCTAACCACTGGCTTGTGTGTTTGCTCTACTCCAATCAAGTTCTGCCTCTTTCCCATAGCTGCAATTAGAGGGAAACATTAACTTCTCTCTGCTGATTATATTGGTCCTTTCCTTTTCCTACATTTTCCTTTTTTTTTTTTTTAAAGTAAGCTTTACAACATGGGGCTTGAACTCAAAAACCCAAGATCAAGAGTCGTAATAAGTTCCCCCACTGAGCCATCCAGGTGCCCCTAGATTTTGCTTTTTACCTGCTCTACCTCTTAAGCAACCAAGCTCAACATGGGGATTTTTGAAGAATAGACCTATTATTTAGTCCCCCGGTGTCCTGAAATATAATTTATCAATTATTTTTTCCAATGGCTTTTGAATCCCTAAATTTTGGGAGTTAAAATGATCGGAGTTAAGTGTACAAATCCTCACAACTGTGTTGGACAAGAATCTGTTCTGAGATCCCAGAAGCATCTTGGATATTTCCTGTTCTTCAGTGCCAAGCACAGCCCCTGCCCATGAGCCCTCTTCCATTGCTGTGATGCTTTTAACTTTGTAAAATATCGTATGTATGTTTTCTCTCTGAGGCCCTTCTCAGTGGCAAAACTGCTTCTCAGGCACCCTGATACCCATATCTCTGTGTCTCCTGTGGAATTCAAGTGCTGGGCTTTTACGGACAAACTTCGGTTGAACTGCCTGCTTTTTTTCTTTTCTTTCTTTCTTTCTTTTTTTTTTTTTCTTAAAGCACAAAATGATCTTTACCTTTCCTGTTCAATCCTGAAAAAGACAGAACATCACGTGTCTGCCTGAGTATCATGGTCTAGGATAGAAGGACCTGACTTCCACTCACGATGTTCCCTTGCTGCCCCCCTGGCTGGGGTGGGGTTCACCCCTTGAGTCAGCCCTCCCGTGTCTACAGTCCTGCTTCCTGGGTCATCTTCATCTGACACAGCTGCTGGCTTGGGCCCTTTGTGCTCTCTCTCCCCAGCCTGTCCCCTTGTCCCCTCTGTGTCTGGAATTCTTTTGCTTTTGTAGAACTTCTGCTCCCCAGGTGGGTCCTTTTGAGCTTCCACATCTCTCTTTTATTTATTTATTTTTACCCACAGGCTTATGCCATGTGTGCCATTGTTTGAATTGTCATGAATTTTGGATTTAATTCCAGAGAGTCAAAGGCATGTTTTCAGCTGAACAAACCAAATGAAATAAAAAGCTTCATCCTCCTTTTGCTTTATTCTCATTACCCATCCCGGTGGGGAGGATGAGTAAAGAATGCGTCCTCTAGATCCTGAAAGAATTTCTGATATTCATTCTTTCTCCATAAGATACAGAGCTTAATCCTTTCTTTAGACATTTTCTTTTTTCTAAATAAACAGGGCCTAATTGGAAAAAGCTGAGAGAGCGAAGCAGAAAAGAATAGAAAACATTTACTGAGCTTGGAAGTGCATATTGAATACTGCACGAAATTTGCATATGGATTACTCGGTGAAAAAATAGAAACATTCTCAGCCCATTAGTTACTGTGATGGACTCCCACTGACTAAAATCCAAGTACTTTCGCCTTGTTTTCTCCAACTGTTCTTTTCTGTAATCATTTCTCTTTAGCCACAGGGCTGCTATTCTGTTACGGCACTTTGTACTAGGGAGAAGAAAAACCAAGGAGCATAGCTGTGCCTAGAATATGGGCAGGCTGCCTCTGGTTTAATCCTGGAACATTGTACCATTATTTCTAAGCTTCAGGGGAGGGTTGTCCCTTTATCAGAAGGGGCTTCTGAGTCACATTTTCAGCTCCATAGTTGTGTTAAGTAACAAGCCTTGGCTTCCTCCTTGGTGCCTCAGTTTCTCCAAATGCAAAACAGAGGGTAAGGGCAGCAATAATGGAGTTAGGGTGTGGGGGAGAATCAATGAATATTTATAAAAGTAAATTGAGTCCCTGGAATATCAGATCTCACAGAAATTCAAAGCATAATTAAGGTAGGGAGAACAGATTAGTGTTAAATGTATGTGTGAAACACATTTTACATTTCCTTCCAACAAAGACTGAATTTAATTTACTCCAAGTGAGGAGGAGAAAAAAGGAAAAAAATGGTATTGTGAATTAGGATTCTAAGTTTGGATTTTGATATGTTGATTGGTGTACTACAGACATAAAACCACATGTTGACTTTTTCAGCAATTGTGTGCACGCGTGCATGTGCACGCACCCGTGAGCATATGTGTCTGTGTGTGTGCATGTTTGTGTGTGTGTCTGTTGGAGGTGGAGGAGGCACATACATAATGAACAAATTTAATTACCATTGGAAGTATTCTTCCAGGAGAGCCACATCAAGTACTAGCAGAAGAACTGTTATCAAAAACATATTTAAGGGCACCTGGGTGGCTCAGTGGGTTAAGCCTCTGCCTCGACTCAGGTCATGATCTCAGGGTCCTGGGATCGAGCTCCACATCAGGCTCTCTGCTCATCAGGGAGTCTGCCTCCCCCTCTCTCTCTGCCTGCCTCTCTGCCTACTTGTGATCTCTCTCTGTCTGTCAAATAAATAAATAAAATCTTAAAAAAACACACTTAAAACTATTTACCTTTAATCCATAGGAAAATAATTAAATATGGATCAGCTTTTTGTTTTGTGGTGTGAGGCAAGCCCACATTTACAAAGAGATGTTAAGATAGTGCCTGCAGAACACATCTACGCTATTAAGTCACTGAGAAAACCCCTCAAACTCTGTCCCTCTATGAAGGAATCATTGAATGTTAATCGACATGGAAGTTGGTGTGAAAGATCAAAATACCAGTAACCATCAGCCCATTTCAGGCTTTCACAATGGCCTGGAAACTTGAAAAAAAAAAAAAAATCTGTGTGACACTGATCACAAAAATGGAAAGAAATCCTAATAAAGAGGACCCTCTGTGTTTTACAAACACCTACATGCTACATATCCACTAATTTCTTTGAAGAGCTAAAGAAAGACAAATATTCTTGAAGTATTTGATCATAAAGAATGCCCTATAGAAAATCCACATTCATACCTGCCCCCCCTCCTCCAGCCAAATTCCCTTGACACAAGTGAAACTTTCACTGGGATGATGAAGACATGGCTAAATTTTCTTCTGGGATACAGAATCCACCAGAGAATATACCTAGTAGGGATCCCAAGTCCCAGAGAAAACCAAGAAATGGTGATCTTTCTCCCCTTCCAAGCAGACTCCGGTGTGAGTATCTAAACCAGGAACCACCCAGACAAGATCACATGGTGGGGTTTTCTTGGAGCAAAATAAGGAAGATTCCCATGGAGGAAGAGCTGTGTTTTGGTTGTCAATTGGGCCTCCTGGGACCTTCCTATATAAAGCGTGGCCTGAGGAGCAGCATCAGGGTGGGTTTGGAGTTTTCTAGAAAAGTGGACTCGCAGGCCCCAGTCAGAGCTGGGGTTATAACGAATTCCTCAGGAGATTTCTGTGCACGTTAAAGGCTGAGAGGCATTGTCCCAGCCCCTTGGCATATGATCGCTTCAGGCCCAATGCTTTGTCTCCGCATAATTACGTGATACCTTCAGATAATTGGGTTTGGGTTGTTCACTAAATGGTGGTAGAGTGTAGATTTGACATTTGGATAATGGGACTTAACATTACGCATCAGTCCCACATTTTGTCGTTTTCCTTCTCTGAAGGCCTGGCAGGTTCCAGGCACTGTGCTAGGCTCTGGGAGCAGAGGGGTGGGCAAGACAGATGCAGAACTCGGGAGATAGCTATTGCGCAGATGATTCCTGAAACTCTTACTTAATGGCATGTGAGTAAAGAATATGAAGGAGATACATAGTGTGGAAAGAAACCTCAAATTGGGTAAGCCTGCTTGGGTCCAGAAGATCAGAGAGCGCCATGGGACCCCTGCACTTTGGGATCCCCCAAAGGCTGCTGCCATTTGGAGGCTCTGGTTCCAGTGGGTCTCGACCCGGTGGGCCCCAGACCGGCAGAAGAGCAGCGAGGCCCGCTACCACGTCCCCGCAGTCAGGTGGCTAGTAAAGAAGGAAGCCAGTGCTGTTAAGCTAACTTTTTTCCCCTTGAATAAACATTTTTATTGGCCATATGATTTTATTTTTTGAGGTGCCAAAAGCTTACATGGTTTGCTCAAATTAGAAAAATAATAAATACCACAAGTTCAGAGAGCATGCAAGCAAGAGCTCTAAATGGGGCAGGAGTTACAGATCTGCCTTGTTGATTGTCATTCTCCAAATTCTCTCCCTGCGGACGGACCTGTCCTCCCACCCTCGAGGTTGTCTGAACGGGCTCAGCAGCATCCTCACCTGTCTTCGCCTGACCCCTTGTCCAGAAGGACGAAGGTGTGGCCTTCACGCTGCTTTTCTCCTTCTCTCCCTCCTTCTCTCTTTCCTGTTGAGGTTGCTTTTCCAGCTCAGTCATTTCAAGTTGGAATTTGATTTGCATATCTAAACTGCTAATTATACCAATTACTTGGCTTCTGTGTTCCAAAAAGAAGTCTGAAACTGACCCCTTTCATTAAAGTCAGTATCACTTTGCCCCAAAATTAGGAGCTATGGAGACAAATCCTTTTTTTTTCCTTTTTCCTTCTTCTTTTTTTTTAATCTTATAAATATATTTTTTAAAGGCCAGCTGCCAACGACTGTATTTTCCAGGTCCCAAATGCTCATGTTTCTGGTCTTGTTTTTCTGTAGTACAGCATACATTCTTTAACTAAATACTACTTTGGAAGATCAAAAGGAGTACTCCCTGCTTTCATTTTGTTCTTGGCTGTAGCTTGTGGATGTCTTTTTTTTTTCTCTCTCTCTCTCTCTCTTCTTCTTCTTCTTCTTCTTCTTATTATTATTATTATTATTATTAATTTACGAAATGCTTTCTTTCCTTCAGAAGAAAAAGAAGTTGGCTCTGCGGATCATAAAGAGATCGTTAGTGTTTACTAATACAGTCTGTTCTTAAGTTGCTTTACCACCACGTCTTTTCAGTATTATTTACTGAGCAGCTGAAATAATTGGGCTTTGAATTTTCAGATTATTATAAAGCAAGACCTATTGTCACTTATTGCTGGGTATAATTGCACCATGTGTATTTAGTGGAGCTATTTATTCATCTCCCTGGTGAATAACTTTGTCAAAATGAGTTGAGATATTTCTGTGTGTGCAGTTGGAATCTAGAAAACATTTGCATTTCATATATTACTTAGAAATTATAGAGGGCTTCACAAATATTTTTTCTTTCTCCAGACCTGAGGGTCTGTTAAGTTCTACTCATCTTTTATTATTCCCCACTGTTGGTTAGAACGAGCACTGGTCTTAGGAGTATACAGTTTTTCTGAGTAGATTTGAAGCCCTAGAAACATAATTGTGAAAAGAGAAAGGAAGGGAGGGAGAGAGAGAGATAGCATTATAATGTAAATAATTTGCATTTTAATATAGAGTAACTTGTTTGCCCATTATTCAACAAATTTGCATTGAGAGCTTGTTGTGCACGCTAGTACACATCGTGAAGAGGCCGCCTCACCCCCGTCCTGAAGGAGCTCGCATCCCATGACGACGTTCTCTAAGGGGGAGAGTAAACCCAAGCTTGGGGACAGAGAATGCTTTCCTGAAAAAGGGATATTTCAGCTAAGCTATAAATGATGCGTAGGATTTAACCGGGTAAATAGGAAGAAAACATTTTCTGGGCAAAGGAAATAACATGTGTAAATGCCCTGGGGTGAGAAAGCTCATGGTACCTTTGAGCCGCTGAAAGACCAGTGTGGCTGAAGGGGAGGGGTGAGAGGGCAGGAGGGCATGGCGAAGAAGACGAGTTTGGAGAGTGGGCGGGAGCCAGAGCAAGTGCGACCTTGTAAGCCATGACTAGGCTTTGGTCCTTCTCTGACACCTGTGGGAAACCTTTGAAGAATGTACCGCAGGAGAGTGATAAGATCAGATTTCCAGTTTTCCAACGATAACTCTGGTGGCACCGTGGAGACTAGATGGCAGGTGGGGACAGGAGTGGGCCAAGGGAACTGCTGGGCGTCTATTGAAGTGTAGCCCGGGTCGGAGGGGATGCTTTAGAGCAGGGAGGTCAGATGTTGCTGGAGAGAAAGAGGCATGTTTGAGAGACACTTCTGAGGACTTGAAGAGTGGATGGACATGGGTATGGGGAAGAGGGAGCTGTCAAGGGTTACATGCAGACCCTGGGCTTACACTGCTGGGTGACGAGGGAGCAGGAAGTGAAGACACTGTTTTAGGGGAAAGGTCCTTGTTAAGTGTTGGAATATTTACTTGGAGGCATCTGTGAGCCATCATTGCAGAGATAGGCAGTAGGCCTGGAGCTCAGACGAGGGGTGGAGGCCAAGTTTAAACATTGATAGCCATGGGTCTTCTAACATGACACAGGTTGGATTCTTCCATCCCACAAAGGAAAATAGCAGAGTTAACTGTTTTCTCTTTCTTGAAGAATTTTGCTTCAGATGGAGTTAGAAGTGCTACAACAAATGTTTGTCACCATTGATAAACTGATAGTAAGTACAGGGTCCCCTTCATTTGATGAAATGAGTCAGCGTTCGTGCCGTGAAGTATTTGATTGTTGGCATCCTTGAGGCCTCCTAGAATGCTCAGGTAGATTATTTCATGCCAGGTCTCATAAACGAAGATTAGAACCAAGAACATGAGGCTTATAATACTTTTTAGTCATCACTAATGAATTTATTCAATGCTCAGAGTTTGTGAGAATGATTGGTATAATTTAGAATGGTTGACCCTACGCAGGACAGGAAATTTAAACTACTAATATTTTTCACTTTGTAAAGAAACAAAAGAAAAAAATGTGTTTGGATTCCTTACAAGACATGTTTCTTTATCTCTTTGACCTTTTGAGAACTAACATTCCCTTGGAGTTGCATGGAGGGAAAACTTGTTTAAATAATTGAGCCAGAAGGTGGTGTTCTAACTGCAGCTCTGCCCCTTACCAACTGTGTGACTTTGGCAAGTTCCTGAACATTTCTAGGCCTTAAAGTTCCTTCACTTGTAAAATAAGGAGAATATACTAGAAAATTTGGGGTGCCTGGGTGGCTTAGTTGATTAAGCCTCCGACTCTTGATTTTGACTCAGGTCATGATCTTTGGGTCTTAGGATCAAGCCCCACATTGGGCTTAGCACTCAGTGCCCAGTCTGCTTAAGATTCTCTCTCTCTCTCTTTCTCTCTCCCCCCGCCCCTTCCCTCTCCAAAAAGAAAACATTTGAACACATAAAAGATGATATAAATAATGGCTAATTTTTTTTTGAGAATTTCCTGTGTGCTAAGTACTTTCATGTCAGGATTATTGGCTTTATAAGATGACCAAAGAGGTAACATAAAGGAAGAAATGTGTCTTAGAAACAACATGTTTTACTCATTTTTCTTTTTATTTCCTTGGAGAATAAGAAACAATAGAAGTTTAAATTCAGTGAAAAGACGAACTATTCTGCATAATAGACCAATATTCTCATCAAATTAAAACATCTGAGATGAGCCACATCTACCCCAAGCTTCATGGTTTTAGGTATAGAATTTTGTGTAGACCTATCATTCTTGTGATTGGTGGAGTCAAGTTCCAAAGAGAGGAGGTAGAAGTTGCATGAAGTAGAATAGTCAAGGGAATTGAGATGATAATTCTTAGCCAAAGTATTTTCTTAAGAACTATAAGGATCTTAAAACTCAGTGTGTGCCTATAGTGATTGAATATCCTGTGGGTCACAAAAACCAAACAGTCATAATTGGAAAGGGTTCATGGATTTCGCTTTTTGCCCATGAGGGAACCACAGGATCATAGGAAGAAGAGGCAAAAAGGGACAGTGGCTTTCTCAACGACCAAGAAGGAAGGAGGCTCTGAGTTGGGCTAGGTAGTTGGCCGTCAGAACAAGGAAGGTGGAGAGCAAGCAGAGGAAAGAGAGTGTCCTCTGAGCACCTGCTGTGTACCGTTCAGGTGTGCACTGGAAAGTCCATGTGGGAAAGCTCAGCTGGGAAAGGCAGAAGACTGGGTGTGATGCGTTTTGGAAGCAACCAAGTGAGTGGCTTTGATGAGTCGGTGTGGGCTGTCACAGAAGATCGTCAGTCCTTCAACCGTGGGGCGGCCACGCGCGACCTGTGGAGCTCACGCCTCTGTAAGGTCTGCGGGCCTAATGCAAGGTTTGAGTTCCATGATTTTCGTATCTGCTTCTTTCTTTAAGCAGCCAGACACAGATGACTTTTAGCAAGAACAGAATTTATATTTAAGCAGCGCATAATGAAAATCGACGGCTTTTTGTTGAGAAAAGCACAGTGTCAGGAAAATATCCCTATCACTCTCTTTCCCCCTGTCACAGTGGTGGAAATTTTACATTTGAAAGTGAAAAGGCTTAAGATATAATTTTTTAATCCCATCTTTCCTGCCCACTTGCATCTCTTCCAAAGCTTGTCAGGGCCAGATCTAGAATAGTAAGAGCCATTAAAAATTTGGCATCTTGCACTCTGTTTTTTGGAATAAACTCAGTGTGGGCCAATTTATGGTAAATTATTCTCTTCGTGTGTGAATTTCCTTTTCTCTCTTGGCAAATTCATGCTTGCCTCTACACCCCTGCACACGGATCTTAAACACACACATTTATTACAGAATCTGTGTGGGCTCTGTGTGTAAGTGTTAAAGTGTGTGCCCATGGCTGTACCCACAAGTGCATATGCACATATTTGCACCTATGTGCTTATATGATAGCAAATTGACTTAAACAGTTTGTCTTGGAGGTTTGTGTTGCTGTATGTATGTTAGCATACATTCTGTTGCAACCCGCAAACAGTTTCTCAGTCAAAAGATGACAGAATTCAGCAATCATTTTGGGAAACACCATAGTAAATAAATATATTGCTTAGCTCTGTTAAACCAAGCATGCCAATTCTTAATAAAACCGAAGGCAAGCGGTGGCATTTCTCATCTTTGCAGTCAGAGGCAGTTACTGGGTAGCAGTCCACTGCCAAAGGGAAAGGAAGAACATAGGCCTTGCTACGGCCCCCATACTCTGAGCACAGAAAGTTCTGGAACGAGGTATGGCTGTAGTGTGGGATCATATGGGATGCTCATGTCTGCTCCCATCCAAAGAGTTTGGGTATAGGATGTGGGCGGAGGCGTGGCATCGTAAGAATTGCTTGATCTGCTCTTTGGGGATATTTGACTCGGGGCGATGAAGGGCAGGGTCCCAACGAGCTTTTTTCTTTGCATGAGAAGCTCTGATGAGAGGCTCTTTCCTGGCATGCTGGAGAGAATATTAGCTCAGCTTTTAAAGGGCAATTTAAAACAGTTTCTTTTCCTTTATGTATGAAGAAGACATACATTTATTTGCCTTGAATTATTGCTAATAACACGTTCCAAATGGGTCTGTGTATGTTTAGCTCAAGTTTAGAAGAGGGTATATTAGGAAAACCGCTTGCTCCCTTCACCAGGGTTGGTACATCTTTCTCAGAACATCAATAAAGAGGTCAATGTATCGCATCCACCAAAAAACAAAACAAAACAAAACAAATAAACAAAAAAGACCCCCAACCATATGTTGGTATTACTATTGTTTTCCCACATAGTTAGATGTTAAAATAATTTAATATATCTCTCTTACAGTAGTTCTATAGAACATTCAAATCTGGCAAAGCCCATAAATACATTTTTATAGCTTTTGCCATGTTGACCATTTGATGTCATCACGAGTGCTAACTCGCCCGACCTAATTAAAAGGCCTTAATGAGTTTACTCCACAAGGAAGTCTAGGAAATCAATATGCTCTTTTACAAAGAGTTCATTCTCTCCGTTTCGCTTAGCATTTATTTAGCAAATAATCTGCAGTCACTTGAGTACATGCCAAGGACTGTACCCAGTGCCGGTAATAAAAAGATTAATAAGACTCAGTCCCTTGTCCTCATAAAGCTCACAGCCTAGTGGGGGAAACAAACAATCCAATTAGTGCACCTCCGCGTGTTAGCAAGGCTGTGGGCGAGGCACGGTGGGCATGTGGGGAGTGACCTATTGTGCCTTGTGAAAGCAGAAAGGGAGGCATCACAGAGGAGGTGACACCAAGTAGAGGGGTCAGTCGTATGTCACCGGGCGCAGGGAACAGCGCGTGCAGAGGCAGAGGCAAAAAGGAGTTTGCTGCTTCATTAGGGGACTGCAGCTGAACTGGCCTGCAGCCCGGGGTGCGAGGAGGAGGGGGGAGGCTGGAGGGGGGCAGGCTGACCACGGGTGCGCTCAGCCTCTCTTCTGCCTACAGTCTTCTCTCTGTTTCTGTTTCCCCTGCTTCCTTTGGCTTACTCTGTTGTGTTTTACTTTAGCTATCCCTCTTTGTCTCGAAAGACCTGAAACTGGAAAGATCTTTTAGAAAAACTAGAGTTGTAGGGAATGTCTCTGACCTTTTAAAAAAAAGAAGAAAGGTGAAAAATAATGCCTAAAATCCAAAGGCCAATTCCTCCCACTGCTGTCAGCTTTCTCACTTGAGTATATAAAAAACAATTCAGGGGTGTTGAAGCAGGCTGGGTCAGATTCCAGATTTATTGTGCTCTGTGTCTATCTCCTGGGATGTTCTATGAATGCAGAGAAAGTAGGATGGGGTCTGATGTTACTTTTGTATCGTCCACAGGGCCTAATCGAATGCTGAATGTGTAAGAAACTCTATATTCCCTGGTCCCTTTGTGGATCAGGGACTTGGTCTCTTGGTGTATACACCAGGACTGAAGGAATTAGAACAGCTGTCTTCTTTAATAGAGAGTAGCAAAACATCTGCAAGTCGCTTTTATGTGTACCCTTTACAGAGAGTTCCTGTAAGTATGGCACTTACATAGGCACACTCATACGGAGTTATATATGTATGACATGTCGTGATCAGAAACACAGATAAAAAGAAAATTAAGGAATTTGATTTCTTTTAGGTGTATTTATGTGGGACCAATTACAGGCCTTAAATACGTTTGCTCTAGTGACGTGTAATCAGACGGCCTCCATTGAGCTCTAACGGCCATGCGTGCTCGAGTGGTTACGTATTTGCGGGTTGCATGAAATCGATGTGAATAGTAACAGCAGAATCGGGCAACTTACTTATTGTTATGTTTAAACAACCTTTTTCATTATTTGCCCACTCACAGAATAATTATTTGCTTGAGATTATAGTTTTCTGGCATTGTATTGACACATCATGAATAATATATGATACCTTATATTTGCAGACTAGCTGGAGAGGGCCATAGGATCTGACTTAAATACTAGTGTTTCACTGTGGGGTATGCACTTTCCGGGTGTACACACAGTGCCCACAATGAGGTTCCATTTGTCCCCAACAAGTGTCAGTTGTTATAAACCAGACACTTGATAATTTCCATAAAAATGTAATATGGTTCAAATGTTGGCACAGAAATAACATATTTCTCTCTACATTGTCATGTGGCTTCTCAAAAACACTCTTTTCCGTTTTGTTTCTTAAGTGGTACCCTCGTTTACTTTGCCACCTCATGTAGAATAAGGACGCTTTTACAGATCAACCACTACCTGTAACCCACAATGTTAAGAAGAAACGAATGGCCTTAAGCTGGTAAGAAATGCATACACACTGCCGATGTAGGTAAACTTTGTTTTATACAGAGTTCTTAATCAAAAGCAAAAAGCACAACAGGCCAAGAAGTTGCATTTATGAGCTATTTAATAGATTCATCGTGTATACTAGAATAACAGGGAAAAACATAGTAACTGGGATTTCTTTATTATGGGTTAGGAAAACATTACGGAAAGAGTTTTATATTAATTCTACAAAATTTTTAATGGTTCCAGAAGATCTGGATAAATGAGAACGATCGCCCACTTCAAAACACCAGATGAGTGGTATGCACGGACAGGCTGACTCATGAGCCCCGAGTGTCTCAGTCTCTTTTTCCCTTGAGCTGTGCAGCCAGACCGATGGGCTGGGAAACGCCGAGGGCTAGCATAGGAAATGCAAGTGCAAATCTATTTAGTTATTTGCGATCTTTGGAAAATCAGTCCCATTGGCGAGGGGAGGGGGGAGGTTGCACTGATTTCTCTGAAGTTAAAAGAATTCTAAAATTTGCAGGAGTAACTGTACCAAGACTTGAAATAATATCCCAGCGAGGCCACTATTCCTTTGGGTAGAACCTTTGAAATACTATTATCACATATTATTACCTTTTAGGAACCCAAAGGAAACATAGAAATCCCTTTTCTGTCAGTCCATTGTTCAGATAAGAAGGTGGTTAGTCTGAAAACACGAGGAGTATCACAGAGTGAGAGCACGTGGGAACCTCTTCACGGCCCTCGCCGTGGAATTCAGCATCAGAATGTGACACAGAGAGGAACGCATTCCATCCTAACTAAGTGTCATGAATTCCTGAACCAGATACTCTTGAAAAGCCTCAAGACGTTGGAATTCTTTTCTTTTTCTCCCTTTCTGTAACACTTTCTACAAACCGGTGTGGTAAATACTAAGAACTTAACGCAAACATCCAGTACTAGTGAGAAGTCACTAGAAGACAGGCCAAATGTCCCAATGTGACAGGAGGAGAAGCGAAATCAGGTGGCCCCAGGGGCGTCCGCAGACTTTCTCTTTTTGCATCTTTGTCCTTTTTTTTTTTTTTTTAACTTTTCTTTTGCTTTTTTTTCTCCCAGACAACACTTTCTGTTATCCTCCCAGCCAACATTTTAAATTTAGATTTTACTCATCCACACTTTGAGGGATGAAGCTGCCACAGTTTGGTTCATCAAATGCAATCCCTTTCTTTATTCTTGTATTCTTGCTCTAGTTCTTTTGTTTATTTTCTCTCTTCTTTAAAAAAAAAAAATCCCTTTAACTTGTGTATTATCAACCTCAGGGTAGTTTAATGATCCCTAGAACTTTATTTCTCAAAGGATAATCTTTGAACACTCAACATTTTTAGAAGTGTCACCTAGGAGACCGTTAGGAATGCACTACCTCGGGCCTCCCTCCACACCTATTGAATCAGAATCTGCATTTTAACAAGATGCCCGGGTGACTTTGGGGGACTCCTGACACCTCAAGCTGGGAGCACTGTCTCAGAAGGAAACTTGGAAAGCACGGCTGAAACCTCGAGGCAGATTTCTCACCTCCTCTGAGGTGTGCGAGGTGGCCCCGGCCCTCAGCTCCTGGCCCTCTCCCTCATTTACACCTCTGGCAGGTATTTCCGTGATTCAAGTGGGCCTGAACTCTTGGTCTTATTGTGGAAGTCACCTTGACTGTATCCACACCTTGGAAAGATCTGCCAATCTTTCCACCCGTGTGCATTTCCCGTTGTCTTTGAGCCGTAAGAAGACGATATCAGCCCTCTATAATTCACCAGTCCATTCCCCAAGTGGCTGGCCAACTGTACCCATGGCCACGCTAATGGGATTAATTGGTCTTGACCAATGAAATTGTAAAAGTGTATACCTCCAAGGGTCATAAACACTGAGGCTTAATTGAAATCAAATGTATATTTTTAAAAAAGCCTGTCCGGCATCCTAGACTCCTTTCTGTTTGGGTTTTGTTGACATTAGTGATGGTACAGAAACCTGATCAGGAAAGGTTTGCTGTTACTACTGCTTTGAACACCAAGTGTGCTTTTCGGTACATTAAGTAGCTGATTAGGGGAGGGAAGTAATATTCTACTTGATTATTGGTTACACATATGGAATAAATCCTATTTTAATGGTGTCTAATGAGCCTTTCATTTTCAGAACCTTACACAAAAGCCTCTAATAGAAAGGGAAAGTAATATTTCAAAGGTCATCTTAATACCACTTAATGTCAACAATCTGTAATCAAGCCAGTATATATGCATGGTGATTACAGTGCGGTTGTGATCCTTTAAATATGAAGTAATCTCCTAAATTAGCAAAATGGTGTAAGCTAAGGTTCTCTGGGTTTGAGGCAATTTATACTTTTTAATTAAAGTTTGTTACTTGCAAACAGGCTGGGAGTTAGAGATCATTCTCAGAGTGAGGCTTCGCGTAATGCAGCATTTCTAACGCCCCCCCCCGAGATTTAAAGTTCTGTCACTTACAATTTCATGCATTGTTCTTGTGTGTTCTGTAAAGTTGCTGAAATGTGCAAATGAAAAGCTAGGGCCCCCCTTCTGTGCTTTTTCTCTGCAGGGGAATGTACTGGGCGCTAGAAACGTGGGGTGTGTTGCTGGTCTGGAGGCCACTGAGGGAGCCTGTGGGCAATGGCTCTTTCAGAACCATCTCTGCCGGATGGCCAGTTACAAAGTAAGGAATATTCCAGACTCTCGAGTGCGAGACTGGCTGAAACATTGTGCCATTCGCTGCGTGAATGGAGATGACCCCCCCCCCCACCCTCAGCCAGCATCGGGAGAGGTTCCTTTTCGAGCCAGCGCTGCTGCTCGTTCACATAGCTCTTGCAGCAAATAGAACTGGGTGAATCCCGCAGGACACTTTACCCATGTCAGGAGAGTTCTCTGGAGTAAATCAACAGTATGAATGGCTTTCAGGGATATAACATCTGAATCTCCTGGTGGGCTTGTTGGCACCCGGATCGCTGGGTCCCCACTCCAGAGTTCCACTCTGTTCTTCTGGGAGGGACCAGGGGTTTGTATACCCGACAGATGCCCAGGGCCCTGGGATGCTGCTGGTTCCTGCAGTGCCTCTTTGAGAAGCCCTGCTCCCGCTGCATCAGTATGGACGCTGGCCCACCATACACCTGACCTTGCGTCCGTCTCCCCCTGAGGAAAGCTTGAGTGTCATTCATTGTGTTGCTCCCAGAGCCTAACACACATAGTAGCCATGCTCGGGGGCTTACTGCGTACTTGCTGGGGACCAAAAACACCAATGTTGTTTACGTGAAATTACTAGCCTACATCAGACACCTCCCTCCACCATCGCTCCCTCCCACATTACTGTCCTGTATTTGTCTTTCTTTGGCATTCTGTGTTTCCTCCTTCCGCTGTCCCCTTAGAGTCTGAGAGTTTGTTTTTCTCTTGTCTCTTTCCATATGACCTGTGTTTGAACCATAGGCAACCTGGGGCCTGGTGGTCTACTTCTACTGGTCCTTGGTGTGTGGGTCTACAGCCAGTCGGGGAACGAGAGCACCTGAGAGGAGCCTGTTGGTCCAGTATTGCTTAAGGCAATACTGTGGTGACTGTGGCACAAAGCAGTCAGGTGACACTTTGGACTTTAGATCTCAGAATGGACCTTGCACAGTAGGAACTCATGAGAAAGCCTTTGGCTAAACCCAAGGAAATGCTCTTTCTGTGGTTCTTGTTTTCCTAGGTTTTAGATGTTCATTCTCAAGGCAGAACTCACTCACTAAAGATCTGGAAAACGTGAAAAAAACATTAATACAGAAAAAAGCATCCATTTGCCCAGACGCCCAAAGCAGCCGGTTTGGGAGTATTTTGTAACAGTCTTTTATACTTCTATCTCAATGTTAGTTTATTTTTAATGCATTTGCATTTAACTGAATTTATAAATCTAGGGGTAAAATTGCCCTGAGGGAAAGGAAATTCTTGTGTTGAATTACAGGGTTATTCTCGTAATGAATGATAATGATTCATTACACAATTGTTTGCTTTTAAGTTTCATCCAGACACCATTAGAAAAATGAATAGCACCTCCTTCCTCTTCTCACAGAATTGTCAATGTGGCGAGTTCAGTCAGGTGTGGTGCTCTCCAGACCGCCCAGAGGTGTTGGGTGCAAGACCCCCCATGGAGCCCTGTGTCAGTTCCTCAGTGGCTGACTTTCCTGGTTTGGGGCTCTTGGTTTCAAGTGAATTTCTCCAACAAGAGTGACTGGGTGGTATATATTATGAGCCCCTGAGTCCAAGAAATTGCCTTTCTCTTGCTTTTATATATAAGAGAAGGGTCAAACCCCTTCACTCTTAGTCTCTGCCCCTGACAATTGGGCAAGTGCAAGCCCTACAGACCCTGTCACCTTCCAGCCTTTCCCACTGCAGAGGAGACCTGTGACATCAGCTGGATTTTCGTGATTTTTACAGATAATCTTTTGATTGTCTTTTTCAGTCTGGGAGCTCATGTTTTCCTCCCATCTTTGCTCTTTAAAAACAGTCAGGATGTTCTGAGATGTAATTCACTTTCCACTCATTTCAATGTGTTGCAGCAAGCCTTTTGGTCTTTGATCACTGTTTCTGCTAATAGTAATAATAGCAATTAATTGACTTGAACTGTACATTTTACTGGGCATTTATATAGACGCTGAACAGGAGAGAGCATGGAAATGCCAGTCTTCCTTCCAATTTATGTCTGATCAAGTGGATGGGTTCAATTAGTTCAAGGATGTGCGTGTCCCTATAGTCCCTCTGTGGCAGATCTGGGGGTCTTGGTTGTGTGGCGCTCACAGAAACCTCATCGTCTATTCTAAAGTGGGTCTCCTCTCCTGTGTTGGTACCTACACAAGGCAGCCTTCTCTCTGACCAGCACCTGGGATGACTTGTACAAGATAGGGGAGGCTGGGACCTCCTCAGTTCTGGGTCTGTACCCTGGAGTTGGCACCAGCATGACATCTGTCCCACCAAAGAGGCTTGCTAGGAGCCAGACTACGGGCTTGAGGGGGCCGAAACCACAAGCTCATTTCAGACCTAAGTGTGATCCACCAGGAGACTCTAGGTCAAATCAGCCGAGCTCCGGCAGTTCGCTCCCAGTGGTCCTTCCTAAGAACCTTAAAACCAGGGGTTTGGTCGGCAGAGGCTTCTTAGTCATGAATTGGGGGTTGACAGTGAGCCCCTTTCTTCTCAGATTTGAGACCCCCTCAAAAACCTGCAGAAACAAGCCACTCAACCCCTCTCTCCCTCGAACGGTATATCATTATATGCCTTTCACTGGGTTGAAAAAGTAGTGGCTTTGTCAGCAATCATCTTCTGTTCAGGCTAAATTTATTTTTATGTGAAATAGAAATCAGGAAAACACCAAAATTATTTTAAGCAAAATATCAAAATTGAAATAAACCAACATATGTCTGCAAAACATGTATAACTCTCAATCAAAAATAAGTGCAACTTTCATAAATTTCTTAAAATACTCCAGCATGTGA
Source organism: Lontra canadensis (assembly GCF_010015895.1). Classification (NCBI taxonomy): domain Eukaryota; kingdom Metazoa; phylum Chordata; class Mammalia; order Carnivora; family Mustelidae; genus Lontra; species Lontra canadensis. The sequence continues at coordinate 5,875,873 of NW_022631025.1, forward strand.
AATCTGGATGACTTAAATAGATGGCGTTATGACACGGTTGGTTATTCTTTCTCCTCAGTCCATCCGTTCCCTAAACCTGGCCAGCTCTGGACCATCCCTTCACCGACGATGCACTCTGTCCTCCACCATCTATTGTAATAAGTGAGAGAACCGAGGGATGTTATCAAATGTCTTGTAGTAAGGTTGAATAACATTGCTGATTTTGAATGGAAACCATCTTGAATTTACCTTCTTTCCTTCTATTTTATCCTCCTCTCTGCCCCCCACATTCCTCCCTAAGAAGTGAGGTGTTTTTTTTTTTTTTTCTTGTTTTAAACACCATTTCCATATTCCCAAATGTCCTGTGCAGTGGGAACTCAAATGGGATGAAAACTGTCAAAGTGACATCAGTATTCTGGGGCTTATTACCAAAAAGAGAGAGTCTCAGGATAAATGCCCATCTCACATTTTAACTCATGCACAGGCTTTCTGTAACACATTTTCTTTATTAGATTGTCACTTCCAGGACTGGAATCATTGTGAGCCTCTAATATAGTTGCTGGTATTTTACCCACAAGACATGTAGTAAAGAGTCCCATCAATAAGTATTATTGACCAACCAATAAAGCATTTCTTGAAACCTTCGGTCTCTCATTTTCAATTCCTCTTTTCATGAACGAGGTAACAATATTCCTTAGAAAAACAAAAATAGGTGAAACTATCACTTCATTTGGAAAACATTCTCAGCAGTACATGAATTATGTTCCAGTTCCTTTTTTTAAAAGCACATTAAAAGCTTTTATCTCATTAGGTTTGGCATCAGTGTGTACACCAACAGAGTCACTCTTTGGCAGCTAAAAAACTCCTTGAGATAGTTCAGGAAGTTTCTGGTCGTGACGACCCCACGGACACGTGCCTTTTGCATCCTGGACCCTTGGTCTTCAGAAGCCCACCTTCACTCTCGTCCATCACTTCGATTTTTTGTTGTTGTTGTTCTTAGTTTATTAGTTGTAAAAAGTTTCTTCCTTCCTGGTTCCTTCCATTTAGTCCAATTTGGAAATGGAAAAGTGTGTTAATTTTTTAATAAATCTTTAAGACACGCATTACTGTATTTTTATTAACTGAGCCAGATGGCTCACAGCAAATTTTCTCTGACACAAGTAATCACAGAAATCAGTTTGGGACCCAGATCTGGTAGGGAAAGTGGCATGTATATTAGTGGAAAAATGCAGTTCACATCAATACATGGGTATTTTTAGAAGTCACATTTGTTACTATTTGGATTTCATCTTATTTTTTTGTTTTGTCTTTTATGTTTTAGACTAAATACATGCTAAGGACATTTTTTCCCCCTGTCCCCCAGACCCAAACATTCAAGTTCCTTCTCAACAGCTAAAACTTGTTTTCTTTCTTTTTTTTTTTTTTTTTTTCCAGTTTGAAGGTTGCAAGAAGGCCTTTTCCAGGCTTGAGAATCTCAAGATTCACTTGCGGAGCCACACAGGCGAGAAGCCGTATCTCTGCCAGCACCCGGGCTGTCAGAAGGCCTTCAGTAACTCCAGCGACCGTGCCAAGCACCAGAGGACGCATCTGGACACTGTAAGAAGGGCAGGAGCTTTCCAACTTCCAGCCCCAAGTCCCGGGGTGAGGGAGTGCCCGTTTGATGGTGGGCTGGTGGAGGGGCTTTCTTTATGGTCTGCAGGTTAGAGGGACAATGCCAAGGGCAGCAGTGGAAACTTGGGAAAGGTCCAGAGGGGCCTGTAGTGACAAGTTATTAGAAATCTCCCACCTGCCTGAGGTTCCTTGGTGACCTCTGTGTACAAAGCAGAGATGGGTCAGGGGCACATAGGAGACTGGAGGACAGAGAACCACTACCAGGGACTGGGCATGAAAATAAGTATTTAAATACCAAGACATGCGTGAATAGATACTATACGCTATTGCTTGAAATAAGAAGTGGTTTGGTTTTTGTTGGTTTTACTACCTGCCATTGCCCGGCCACCCCAGCCCTTACTCTGGTTCTTTTCCTTCTGACGTAAGAACTCTGAGGCTGGCACGGTCACCGAGTATGAGTCTGGCCTTTTGCTTTAGAAACCACCTGGCATTTTCACCTTCAGGCAATCTGAAAAGAATCAGCAGATCTCTCCCCAGGATTCAGCTTCATTATGCCTCCTGTGCGTTAACAGCCGCACATCCACTGACATAACCCGTGTGAGAACCCCTGGTTTTCATCATTTCACCTTAACTCTCTTCGTGCAGTAACATTTTGTTCCTTTCCTGAGCCTCTTCTGTTTTCTGTCCTGTTGATCATCCTCCTTTGCATTTCTAGAGTTTTGAGACCATTTTCCTTCCACGACGCCCGGGAGACAGTGTGCACTTTCTCTCCACTTAACAAAGCCATCAGGACAAATGTATTATACACACCACAGATCTCTTATCCCACATTCTCGCAAATAATGTATTCATGACAGTACTTTTTCAGTGTTAACATTCTGATGTCTATTATTAAACTACACCAGAATTTGAATTTTGAAAAGATACCGTTATTTCTACACACCTTCTCATACATATTTAAGATTCTTCTGATGTTATAGTTGACATATTTATTAAATTTTATATTAGTCTCTATTAGTCATATTGATAGAAGTCATTTTAGCTATATGTCACATAACCTTTCTAAACAGAATTATCTCCTAATATCCATAAACGTGATGGTTTGCCTAGTAAATAGCTAGAATATAATTAGAGCACTATGGGCAGAGGAGAGCGCCTTTCTGCTCTAGCTGAAATAAATTCAGTGATTTTAGGACCAACAGAATAGAATATGAAATGAATAAATTTGGTGAGTAGCAGGATTTTTTAAAAGGTAGAAATAGGAAAAAGAATAAATTATGTTAAAATGCCCTATGTTGTATGTCTAAAACTGTCCTGGTAGAATCTAATAAATTTTCCAATTTGTCATTAAACTTTATCATGGAAGAATGAACATTCACGAGACAAGATTGTCTTGAGAAATTGCCTCTACTCTAGCTAGTTATCTGTAGTTTGAAAGAACTATTGTGAGCCGAAGTGTTATGGCTCCACAGTACCCTTCTTCACTCGGAGCTAATTTTAGCTAATCAGACTACGAGCATTTTCTGAAATCGTTTTGGATTTTTTTTTTTAAATCACTTTTTAAAACTTTTGAGGAAAGCTACCACAGATAATAATTTCATGATTTGTTTCAATGCAGTAGCTTTTAAAACCCAGCTACTTTTATTTTTTTTTTAAACACTGCTCTATTAAATCTTTTAAAACCATCATCCTTCCTTTAAGGTGCCAGACCTGCCCTCCTGTTTAAATTTTTATTGCATTAGATGAATTGGTAAACTCTTTTAAAATCACGTAAAAATTAAACATTTGTCTTAAAAAGCAAACTGTAGCTGCTTGAAGAATGTGTTATTTAAATTCAGGCCCCCATTTCCTTTCATTAAGCACTCCTTATGCTAATGCTGTCAGAATTTTGGATGAAGTATCTTTCTTCAACTCAATGGATTCTTTACTTCTTGGAAAATTATTTGCTCCGCAAGGATTACGGAGTTCATAATTCTAACCCTGAAAAGTGTTATTGACTTATTTCTCTATCAGCATCTTAATATCGAGACAGGGGAATGATTTTACAGTACATGTGGAAACTATAGTTTGATAAAGTGTAGCATGCCACTTAAAGCTTCGGTAACCTGAGGTAAAATGACCAGTATACCAGTAGCTCTTGGACCAGCACCAGACATTGCTCACTTGGCACATGAATCCCAGGGGGCCGACAGCAGGGGAGAGAGGGAAGCCACCTGGGAGGAGAGGTGAGTATTCACGCCTTCTCCAAGAACATCTCAAAATCAAGTACAAAAATCACATTACCCATTTCTTGTCTTTCCAACCCAAATAGTAGCGACTATGGTAATAATACTGATATTGATTTATATAACATGTTCATATTCCTAAAGATTTTTTACATGCCACATCTCCTGGAGGGCTCGAAATGTGAGTTGATGTGGTCACAACATGACTGCCGATACAGATATCATCGAGTTCTCCCCTAAAGCCAGGGCAGGGTAGGGAAGGCCAGTGTGAGAATGCCGTGTGAACTCGGGAAAGAAAACTGTTGTTCACCCAATGGAAACTCACAGGCAAGGGTCTTCCACCCATATTGGCTGACTGTTTGGAAAACCTGAGGTATCGAGAGTCTTGTTCATCCCCTGTTTATGGTCAGACTTCTCATACGTAACACGGTGCCCAGCACCCCACAAAACCACGAGACCTGTTGGGTGATTGAGTCAATCAGTCACTCAGGGAACAGATACATAGAATTCATATTGGGTGTGTCAAAATAAATTATGTATTCATGACTTCACCTTGTGGTTGGAATCAAAAGTGGCAAAAATAAAAACAAATCATAAAGATGGCTTGCAGCAGGGCAAACAATGTAACCCATGTCTGTGTTGGCACACAGAATGACAAGCATGCACGAGAGAATAGGAACAAGACATAAAGAGAAAAATATCTGAATTTTTTTTTCCTGGTTTTTTATTTTGATGTGATGGGTTTTTGGCCTGTTTTGTTAATGACATAGCAGGTTCCTCAAGCGAGAATCCTCTTTTAGAGACAGGCTTCCTTTTCTCCTCCTGACATTCAAAATCATGTTGGCAGGGCACCTGGGTAGCTCAGTGGGTTAAGCCTCTGCCTTCGGCTCAGGTCATGATCTCAGGGTCCTGGGATCAAGCCCCGCGTCGGGCTCTCTGCTCAGCGGGGAGCCTGCGTCCCCCTCTCTCTCCGCCTGCCTCTCTGCCTACTTGTGATCTCAGATTTTAAAAATCTTTTTTAAAAAACAAAATAAAATACAATAAAATCCTGTCGGCACAACTCTAAGTAGTCTCACCTACAGAGGTCCAGGATAGATGAGGGACTGTAAGTTGTGACTTACGAACACAGTTTATCTTGTGATTTTTTTAGTGTAGTTCTTCGATTAGACAGAAAGATTTGCTTTATTTCATAGCTTAAAAGCCATACTCTCCAGCCCTTGGAGCATTTTGTTATTACCATAAGTATAGCTGCTACATTTTGAATCAATGAGCAACGCTCCCATTCATTCATTCCTAATCATTATAGACCAATCACCAGGGACCCATAAATTAATAAGATTCTAGACTCAGCCTTGGGCTCCACACCTCACATCTCTCAGGAGCATGGGGGACTTGAAGTAGCTAAAACTAGTGTTTTCAATGCATGCCGTCAAGGGCTCGGGCATATAACCCAGGCTGAGTACCGGGACTCCTCTAATCCTGTAATCCCTATAATAATATTAATGTTCCTCTGGCTGAGTTTTCATTTGTCTGTTGTTTGAAAGACCTATTATCTCTCACTCACCTTCCACTAATACTCTCTTTTAATTCTCTCCTTTCTTTCTGAATCAGGTTTCCTCTGAAACATTCCCAGTCTTTTCTGGACTTTCCTGCAGCTTCCTTATACCTGAACTCTTAAAGAATGTGTGTTTCCTAGTTTCTGACAGTACCAAAGATTGTTTTCAGGGGAGTATAACTGTAAGTATGACTAGAGATGCTTACTAATAATTTCCACGTCCAAAAATGCCGCAAGAGCTTTTGTGGGAAGAGTGAACCTCTAAAGATGTCTCCTTGTTTCTTGAAAGTTTGCCCTACTCTTGGCCTTCGTGCAAACTTACTGGGCTTTCGAATTAAAAGGCACAAGTGTAAAAAAAATAAAAATATAAATAAAAAAATAAATAAAAGGCACAAATGTTACCCAGCATTTCACCTCAGTCACTTGGTAATAGTTCATGCTCTGAAGTCAGTAGTCTGAGTCAATCTTCCCCAGTTACCTTTATGATTTAACTACAGTTGGTTTCTTTTTTTCTTTCTTATTTAGAAACCTTATGCTTGTCAAATTCCAGGATGCACCAAACGCTATACAGACCCCAGTTCCCTCCGAAAGCATGTGAAGGCGCATTCTTCCAAAGATCAACAAGCAAGGAAAAAGGTAATTTTGGAAGAGCGTTTACCCAGCCAGGAAAGGCACATTTAAATTACTTCTGCAGTAGTGGGACCACGTGTGGGGCAATGAATTCTTACACTTCTCCATTAGACGCTTTGGGGAGAGGGACAGCTTCATGAAGTAATAGCAATGTGGTGGGTTGCACAGCTGATATAACCAGCTGTGAATTTCTGGGGAGGGCTCATATAATAAGAATCAGAGAAAATTAGCAAAAGTTCCCTAAACTAGAGAATGACAAAAGGCTTTTATGGAAATTACGTCCACATAGCTAAAGAAAATTGAATTGGGAAAAACAGCACAACAAAAACCCTTTCTGGAGATAAGTGCTTTTTCATAAAATATCAATTGGCTGAAGCCATTTTAGCTCTGAGGGGGAAGGTAGGTGTATCTCTAGGATAAGTAGAGAGCATCCCTGCTTTAAACTTAGGAGAAAACATGTTTCTTAATACGTACGGTGTACGGAAATTCGAGAAAGGAATTGAACCTAAAATTACTTTGACATTACTGAGGAATTAATGCATCTTTCAGAGTACACAGAAAGCATAGCATCTTGGATTTGGAAGAAATATTAAAGATCAACCAGCCAACCCACCTGACACTCTCTCTCTCTTGACCTTGTAAAATCTCTAGCAGGCGGTTGGTCATGTTGTGCTCCCGCACCTTGAGATCTGAGGAGCTTACTACCTTTCAATGCATTTCCCAATAACTGAGTTTGTAAGTTTTGGGGCCAACGAGTACCTTCTGACCATGGGAGAAAAACACAGACACACTGAGCTGACCTTAGCTTTTTGAGTGTTTCCTTTGTGTCAAGATGGTACTGATTCATGGAAGGGCACTTCGTGACAAGAGTAAGGGAAATTTAAGATTTAACTTATGTCAAGTGATTTAAACCCATGATGTGATCAAACCCTGTGGCTGTGGTTTCAGGTCATCAGTGCTTCTACTGAACTAGAAACGTGCATTCTTTCATGGTTTATGGGGATTTAGCACTTTTATGTTGGAAATGCTGTGTAGTCTTTTTCTTTTTTTTTTTTTTTTACTTGAGCTTTTTCTTCCTTGAGAGGTGTTAACACAATGCCAGTTGAGGGCTCATATATGGAAAGAATTTGACCTCTTCCTTGTAAATGAGAAAAATGCCCAGTCGGAAGGATTGGAAAATCTTAATTTCATATAAACCCACTCTTGTAAGTCAATTGTTAAAATCATTTTTTCCTCTATAAATACAATGAAGTCTCTTTTATTGGAACACAGTAAACTGATAACAGATGATCATTATCAACAGAGGATAACAGATGATGAACTAAATATATCCTGTATTGAACAAGTGCAAAGGAACTGCTATGTGAGTTAATGATATAAACAAAGTTGTAAGGAGGATACTTCATCTTTTTCAAATAACACCAACCTCGCATCCTGTTCGCTATGTCAGCAGGACCACTGCCTACTGGCTTTTGTCATTATCTGTGTGTGTGTGTGTGTGTGTCTTGTGAATTTGATGTAAGTTGTCTTTGTTTAAGAATCAAAACCAAAACAAACCAGAATCACAACTCTTGAGAGATTTTTTTCTCCTAAATCTGACCATTCACCCCTAAATTGTCTGAAATGCATGAGGTTTTACCGTAATACCAAATCCATCGTAAGATTGGAGAGCGCCTTCCCTGAGAAAAACAGTGGCCTGGAACCGGAGAGAATGCAGGTCTCACATCCAGTCAAGTAAGCCCCAGTGCGATATTCTACGTAAGAAGGTGACCTGGGTTGACAGTATGTATGGAAACAGAATAAGATATTTTCAGGAATTGTTAATTAATTGGTTTCTATTGTTCAAATGTGGTGTGTCTCAGCCTCTATATAAAGGAGGTATAGTTCTGATTGTGTAAAAGATTCTTAAAGCCCTAATTTAAAAAAAGAAAATCAGACCCTGAGACTATAAAATAGAAATGTAAAGACAATTTACAGACAGACTTCAACAGTCAGGCAGTTAGGTAACAAGGATATACTTTCGAGGAGCAATATTATAACTTAATATCAAATATTTCAATATTTTCTCAATCTCGTCTTCCAGAAAATGAGATACTATGTCTGCAGTGATCAGCTTTTGATGCTGCGCACCCTGTTCCTTGCAAACGGGTGAGCTGGCTGTGGCTGCCTTTTAGTGCCCAGAATTTAGGGACCGGTTTACCATGTTTACTCTCCAAATTTTAACCTGTTTTTTTAATCTGAAGCTTTTAAAAATCTGTTACGAATCAGTGATAAATTAATCTGTGGAAATTAAAACGAGGAAAGTTGCTCCATCCAATAAAAAGAGGAAATGCCACTCCCCAGAGAAGCTGTGCGAATGAACCCCAAATCAGGCAATCCACATTTTCAGACTTCGTGCCGGTGTACTGGCGTGGAATATTTACATGGTACGATGTTGTTACTAGACCTTGGAGAGATTCTAATTGCTAACTCACTTCAGTGCTTGGTATTTGAAATATTTCCTGGCAGCAATAATTAAAAAAAGAAGAAGAAGAAGAAGAAGTAAGAAACAATAAACCTTTAAAGGCAGAATTAAGATTATTTATGACTTTAATTAAAAATTGAAAACTGGCATCATTTCAAAAAAGCCTTTACAAAAATGTGAATTCATCAAAAATAACCATAAAAATTCCAAGGTGATAAAGGCACAGTGGAGTAATGGTCCCAGCCCTAGGGAACTGTTTTGTTGAAAAGAATAAAACCCTTTTCTGTCACACCCTGTTAGTCATGGACTTGTTTAATATACCCTGCCTGCCTGCTTTCCTCTAATCCTCTTTTTAACCTCCCCCTGGACACTAAATGACATTATTTTGGTCTTAACATTGCCGGCTTTCTGAGGCCCCACTCTGAAACCCAGGCCAGTGACAAGGCACCCTCAGCCAGCCGTAAGACAGACGTTTACTGGGGGAGGCAGAGTCCTCGCGAGTGAAAACCTGGCCGTGGGCACGTGGTCCTCCCCACACCTCTTGGAGCCTAGTGAAAAACCAAAGACCTGAAAGCTTAGCTAAATACTATTCGAGCTACAAAAAGAAAGAAGAAGGGGGGAAGCTCTTCTGCAAAGGAATTGGGATAATTTGGCTCATTGCATGCAGAAAGTAACTTTATCTCTGCCTAATGTGTGCACACCCACACATTCCATCAGCTGATGTACAGACTTCTCCATGAATGCGCCTTGCAGATCTCGAGCTCTTTAAAGAGGGGGCTACAGGGATAAGTGAGTTGCGAGATACTCAGGTCACCAGCTGCGGTCTCCGGCGAGAATAGAATGTAGCCTGCAGAGCAGAAGGCAAAATCTGTCCTTCAATTCGGCCTGATAATGAGTAGCAAAATAAGAGAAAACTAAGGCAATGAGCCGCTTGAAATTTCCCTCAAGGCTGTGAGCTTTATCAGAAATTTTCATTTGCACCTTGGAAGTGCCTGTAAGCGGTGATGGTGGTGATGGGGGGTGGGGCAAGGGGGGGGGTCCTTTCAACTCTGGCTTGTTATCAAAATGGACTTTCGAAAGCAAATGCAAAAGAATGCTGGGCCAAAAGTTAGAGATAGCTCACATCTTTCGTCCATTTCACAGCTCCACGAAGGTGCCAGACTCTGGCTATGATTTGTGAAACGTTTCGTTAACATCACCTCTGACCCTCCCTGGTTGATGACTTGGGCATTCGGAGCCTCAAGCAGGCTGCGATAAACCCGGAACAGCATTCCCAACCTGCAGGAGCGCAGCCTGCACGTCTCTTTCATGCTCAGGGGGAAGCCATGGGTCGCTGTCTGGCTAAGACGGAGCAACGTATGCGTCGCGCCTCTTTGGGTAGATCTGGGGGTTCTGTGGGCTCTGCTCAGAGCCACCACCATTTCACTTAGTGAAACAATTTCATTAAGCACCGCAGAGCTCACCTTGCTTTGTGCCCTTGTTGGGATCTTCAAAAGCTACATGAAAACATCCAGTTCCCTACATGGAGGCATCCATTAGAGGAGCTGGTGAGGCTCTCGCTTTCCTCCCCGTTGTTTCTAGTATCATCCGTGCAGCAGGGGTGTGCACAAGGGCACATAATCAGAGGCCTTCCCAGATGGCGACTTTCCTTTTTCTCTTGTTCTTCCTCCCTCCCTCCCTCTCTTCTCCCCTCATCTTCTCTCAATCTCTTAGTGGAATGTCAGTCATAGGCACAGATCATGGACGTAGGATTTCAAGATGAACTAGCTGCCCCCTTTACTCCCACGTGTAGCAAATCACATGGGAAATCCTATTGGATGAGTGATGCTTCTGTGATGTTGAAATGTCACTAAAATGTTTTGTCGTTGTTGTTATTGTTGTTGATGTTTGGTAAGTGAGTCATTCACTAACCTTAAAGATTGTGGGTGGCAAATTGCTTCTCTCTGTCCTCAAAACAATGGTGGGCCTTACCCTCCTGCCTGAATGTCCTGATGCCTCAGTGGAGGGTAACTGATTCTGGGAAAGGCCCTGGGTATGCCTTTATAAGGCAAATAACTGTGGCCCAAAGTAGTGATGTTAATTAATTCAATTTAAGTGATAAAAAGAAGTCATCTTGGTTTAACACTCGACTCATCGCACTGATTTGAAGTTGAGACCAGCTGCGTGGAAGCCTGCAGCTTAGGAAAGTAACTCTGGCTCTGCTTTGGAGAGCGCTGTTGTCACCATGTGGTGCTGGTGGGGTGAGGAGGGACCCGAGAATCCCTGTTGGGTATGGGAAGTGGAGAAGGGGGTCAGCTGTCCATGAAAGAAGCAATTAATGAGGAAAAGCTTCTCTTTCTTTCTAGAGAGAGCAGAAAAGCTGTCTTCAGCCTTGTAAATGCCAAAAAAGACTTACTAGCTAGTGTCTGTGGGCCTAGAGGCCCAACCAGGGTCTTTTTGTAAGACTTAAAACAGTGTTGCCCAAAGTGTGTATTTGGAACACATCCCACAGATTGTTATGAGATACTCCTTTTAACAAGTTTGTTGTTGTCATATATATTTGGGAAATGCAGAGCTAAAGAATATTCAGGGTTTTCTTCTTGCGAGAATTCTCAGAGCCAGAGATGAATGATACCCCAACGGAAAGAGAACTTGAAGCATTGGTCAGAATTACTCAGCCAACAACATCATCTTTTTCCTCTAGAGCATCTCATCAAACTCTTCAAGTAAATTCCTAGAGAAATAATCTCAAATAAGTTCATTTCCTTCATCTAACAATTATTTACTAAGCACCCCACGGGGTGCCAGGCACTGGCTTAGATTCAGACGTACATGTGGGTACGAGACAGATGTGTGTTCTCTGTCTCCATAGAGCCCCATTGTCTTGAGGAAACCTGACAATAAAAAGGTTAACAAAAAGTGAGCAGCATAAATGCAGGCAAGGACACAGCGTGGGGGTTGATATGGAGGTCACAGAGAAGGACCTACTGAAGGGAGATGGTCAGGAGCACATTTGAATAACCACACTGGAAATGAGAAAAATGCATCAGCTGCACAGTTTTTTAAAAAGCACCGTGTAAGTCAAAATACTGGGCCTTCTTGGGGTAGGGGCCGGGCACCTCACTGGTTCAGTTGGTAGAGGGCAGGCGACTCCTGATCTCGGGGTCATGAGTTCAAGCCCACACTGGGCATGAGGACTACTTAAAAAAAACACCGTGCCTTCCTATTTGAAGTTCTTTAGAATAGCCTGCTACAGGAAGGGCTTGTTTTCCTTGCGTTGTTTGGCAGCGTGTCCTCAATCACAGCGGCATTAGAAGGACTGGGGGCTAGACAGAGAAATGGATAGCTTTCCTCTCCCACCCACGAAAATGACGCCCGACGGTCAGCATTTGTGATTCCCCGAACCGTCAGCTCGAGGGGCCCCGCCACAGCTCTGAGTTTAGAAACGAGACCTGAACTTGCCCTCCCGAAGATTACATTCCAACAAGACACAGAGACTCATGTGCTTTCCGTACAATCAGAGAAATGCCATGATCAAGTCTCACAGAGAATGCTTCTGGAACGTGGAGTCTGAGAGTTCCTTTGGAACGATAGACATTCTTAAGGAGTGAAGTCTTCTGGGTTTTTATATTGTCCTCAATGACTTTACAATACTTTGTCATATATGGCAAAGTAGTTTTACCTCTCCTTGAAAATTCTGATTTAGGGCAAAAAATGAGGGTGTTTGATCCAGCTCTGGCCAACCACGTGAGGCACACAGACCCTCCAGCAGGTGCTTTAGTAAGCAGTTGGGCTGTATGGTGCCCAGCACGGCTACCGGATGGAGATGGTTCCTAGGTAATTGCTTTTTTGATTGATTGACAGAAGCTTTCTAAGCTTCTCATTCCCTTTCTCTTATTAGATTTTGTGAATTCTTGATGAAAATGGTTTTGGAATGAAAGCATTTAGCTCAGACTCTCTGCTGCCTAAATATATGTCCTAAAATATCATGGCAGAGCTCACCACATATCTCCTCAGGCTCCATGTTTCATCTCTGGTCTCGAAGCCCGCACATCCTTGAGAAGTCACCACCCCCTCCGCTCGCGCACTCGTCTTCCTGCTTCAGCTTCAGCTGCGCTTTGCCTTTGAAATCCTCGGGCAGTATTTTCCCATTTTGTTTGTATCTTGGCTCTCTGAGCTGTGAAGATTTATTTCCAGGGTGACTTCATGGGAAAGGCAGATGCAGGGCCTCAGAGGTGAAGGGGGCCCTGTTTCAGCAGAAGGCATCGTTCTGTCACATCACCTGCGATCCAGGGCAGTATATTATAAAGGACAATGGGACGACAGCGTCCTTGCAGATATTTTCCTTCCCTGAGAACTGAATCTTCTTGCAGGGGGAGTCACGGTTCCGTGACTACGATAGCCTGTCCTTCTGGGTCATGTGGATGCTTGGATGATGGTGCAAGAAAGACCCAAACAAGGAAAAGGAAGCTGAGACCTAAACCAGAGGGAATTAAAGACAAACTTGAACTTGTGATATTTGGTTCTGTTCATGGGTTATCAACCTGGGCTCCCTGGACTATAAAGGGGTGAGAGGTTCCACAGCTGAATGGATTTCAGGAAACTCATAAAATACCAGAAATTATGTGCAAGATGTATTTTCTAAGTAAAGGCTCTAGAGATTTCACTGGCTCTCCAAAATTAAGAGCCTCCCATGACAAAAAAAATAATGTAAAAAAAACAAAACAAAACAAAGCAAACAAACCCAAAACCCCAAACCCAAAACCAAACAATCCCACAACAGGACCCAAGGAAACTCTGGAAGGTGCTGTATGTATCTGTTATGTTGACTATGGTAATTGTCTCGTGGATGTGTGCATCTGTCCAAATCAACTTGTATATGTTAAATACACGTAGGTCTTTGTATATCAAGTACAAATCAATATAAAAGGAAAGAAGTTTAAGAAAGGAAAGAAGAAAGATTATCTGAGCCAAAAGAAATGCAGGACCCCTAGTGACTGTTTCACATGACTTTCATGACAATACCCAAAAAGACTCTGCCCAACTAAGAAGAATCATGGCTTCATGTGCCCTGGTCGATTGCCTTCTACTTACCTGACATTCACCATGTATCTGATATTCTGCTAAGTGCTGGAGTGTTAAAAAAAAAAAAAAATGGCAAGACACACTCCTCTCCCTTGAGGCATCCAGAGATGTCAAAGCTGGATTTTGACAAGGGCTGGGCTGATCAGACAGAGAGCAAGCAGAAATGTGGAGTAGGAACAGACAGGAAACACATGGACCAGTTCAGAGGGGGGTGTACTTGGACGAGACGTAACGGAGGCCTGGACGAGGGTTAGCAGGTGAACATGAGTGAACAGGAAGTAACGGTGGATTGAACGCCAGGGGTGAGGGGAAGGGAAGAGTCAAGATGGTGCCAGAGTTCCTAGCTTAGGGATTGGGGGACAGTCCCCAGGTGGAGTGTCTTCTTCCTCAGGGACACCTCAGTCCTGCTCTTATTGATTGGATCAGGCCCAGCTGGATCATCAAGGATAATCTCCTTTCCTTAAAAATGAGCTGATCACAGGCACTAACCATGTCTGAGAAATACCCTCACAGCAACACCCAGATCAGTGTCTTACTGTGCAGCGGGATGAGAGGATAGCCAAGTGGGCACAGAAAAAAAAACCATCACACCCACAAACTCGAGTCCTTTATGTTACGATTCAGCTGAGCTTATTACTTCATTTGAAGGTGACACTAACCACATGAAAACGGTATGGCACACCTCAGGGTGTGGTTTATGTTAGTGCAGATTGATGGCTCACTAGGAAAACAGAAGGAAGTTAATTATTGGATGTACCTGGTCCTACCCCCTTTGTATTTACCCTTTGATTGTTCAAAGCAAATATGTTCATGCCAACTAATTTACAGACACTGCTAAGAGGGTAAAAGAGGATTATATTTCAAGCAAATAAGCAGATACTTTTTACAAACATTTTGCATTACATATAAGAGAATTTACGGGACCATGTAAGTTGATCATAATATGTTAACTTTTAAATCAGTCATTATTGTCCTAATTTTATATCAGGCAATGTTTGTTAATACAGTGTGTTTAAGTCATACTAAATGAAATAATGACTGAAAAGCACTTAGCGTGCTGCCTGCCACATTATACATGCCCAATGAAGATTCGTATTAGTACAAGAATTACATCATGTTGTCTATTCATAGTTTGTAAGAGCGGCACCTGGGTGGCTCACTCGGTTAAGCAGCCGACTCTTAATTTTGTCTCAGGTCATGATCTCGGGGTCCTGGAATCCAGCTCGGCCTCCAGCAGAAAGTCTGCTTGAGAATTCTCTGGCCCACCCCCACACTCTCTCTCTCTCTTTTTTCCTCTATCTCCCCCTCTCAGCCCCTCCCCAAATAAGTAAATCTTCTAAGAAAAAGTTTCTAAGACATAGACAGGTGATTAATGAAGTTTTAGTAAGTCAGTTTTCTCTACTCCAGACTCCTCCATTAATTTATTTTTCCCTCAAAGAGATTTTAGCCTTTTAAAAACGATACCTAGACACTGAGGTGATAACGTAACTGTAAATTGTTTATATTATCTACCTTGCTTTTTCCTCACAAAAAAACACATTTGTAGTCAGGTGTACATGTTTTAAAATCTTGACCAAACAAGCTGAGTGACCTGATATCTATTTTCATCCAGAGAATTCGTATCTCTGGGTTGGAAATCTCTACTGTTGGTCAGCCCACCAATAGATATCGTTACATGAGTGAGAAAGGGAGGGTTAGAGATTTCATGCCGAGGAGTTTTGCTTTCATGCCCATTTCAACCTTGGTTGTTTCCTGACTGCCTTTTCTAGATTGACAGAAGACTTCTCATTATTTCCTTATTCTTATAATGATTTACTGTTCTATTTCCTCTCGTGTGAGTTATCTGTGCATTTCTCCTGTCCATGCACGGACTTCTGCATCCTGGACCTGGATTCAAAGCCAGACATCACCAGGTTTCATGAAAGAGTTACTTAATGTCCCTAAGCTTCACGCTCTCCTTGGCGACTTGGAGACAGTAGCAGCAAGCTCATAGGTTTGTCGGAGTTATTCATAAGAGCACGTAAGCCCAGGGCTTGTTGCAGTCCTAAACGTAGACAGAGCTCAGACCCAGGAGGAGTGAGCCATGGCCACAGAGGTGGGAGGTGATAGTAAAAGGTGTTACAGTACAGAGGAAACTGGCTGCTGTCTTCCACTGCTGCTGAGGAACCTGGCTTTGAGGAGTGGGGTCAAGCAGTGACAGTCCGAAGATCGGAAGAATTCTCTGGGTGGAGCAGATGTTTTTCCTGCCCCTCCTGGTTGAGTTACCATCTGGCCTGGAAGTTAGTGAGCCTGGCAAGCCCATGTGTGAGCCTTCTGCGAGGCTCCACGTGAGGGGTTTACCAGGCGGAATCCAATCTCTGTAATTTGGATGGTTTAATGGTGACTGTGGTCATAGGGATAAGAAAGAAAGGGTCTTATTTTGCCACCTTTCATGCTTTGACATTTCAGAGCCATTTTGTATACATTACCCCATTTTATTTCTTTGGCCTTTAGAATCGGGATACGTTTTTTTATTACTACTTGTACTCTCTTCAGTTGGTTTCTGAGAAACGAGAAAGTTTAGAAGTGGTGAGGGAGCCAAGTGTGATGCCAAAAGGTGGTATGCTGTTTTTCTACAAGCCCAAAGACCTACAGAAATGTGCACCCAGGTTCATTACTATGACCTAATGCCCAACTGTCTGATAAGTCTTGACATACTGTTTGCAATCTTGGCATTCCACAGAACCTTCTGGCAAAAGATTATTCTCCCACCCGACAATCCGGGGCCCTCTTTATAAACTGTAGCAAAGTGTCTTGTGACATCTTAAATGCTCACGCTTTCCGCTGTTTGTCGAGTACAGACGAACCCTTGAGTTAACTGTTAGGAGGCTGCACTCTGTCGGGCTGCCTTTTTTAACTGGAATAGAAAGATGTTTTCCCTGAGTGGCTTTTCGGGACGGGTGCTTGCTACACTGCCGCTCCCCGGGGCCAGCTGTGGGCACAGCTGTAGTCCATCAGAATTATAAGCGTCTTTAAATGTAATCACATCCTCCAGCATGGGGAATCACATTTAGAAAGTCCCAAAAGATATTCATAAAGCCTCTTCATGAAATCTTAAGCTTTCTGATGATGAAGACAGTCTCTTCTTTTGTTATTTAATTAGCCTCATATGTCCGAACATTCTCTCTCTCTCCCCACTCCATATATATATATATATTTTTTTTTTCTTCCCCCCTATAGCTCAAAAACTCACCTTCGCCCTGGAACACCCACACGTAAGCCCTAATCTGTCTTCCCAGGAGGCCTCTTTTACATTTCTGACCTCGCTGATGTCTGGAGAGATTCTGTGCTAGGATCTCCAGTTCGCTACAATTTTTTCTTAATACCCAGCTTCCAGATTTTTTAGCATGTGGACTGCATTCTCCCCTCTTTGTTCCGTTTTGTTCATGCCATGGATTAGTGTCAGCGAGGGTCACGTGAGAACCGCGTGTCCTTTATTGGCTGTTGAGGCAAGCCATAGAGGTTGAGAAAGTTGACAAGGAAACTGACCTCAACGGGCCTTCCAAGCCACGCGAAGATGTTTCAACATAGACTGTGGTCAGATCCATGATTTAGAAAGATAATCATGGTGGTCACGTGGAGGATGAATTGGGAATTTAGGGTGAAAGGAGACAAGGCTGTTTAGGCTGGCGTATTCCCATTCATCGATATTCTTTAGATACACTGGCTCCTCCAGTGATGACTGCATCCTGCTGGGCTGTCATCAGCTCCAGGATTCTCAGTCCTGTCCAAAATGCTACCATGGGAGACTTTGCTAAATAGCCTCTTGAACGCTAGCTTCCTTATACATGCTGCTTTCACATAATGGCATCAAAAAAGGAGAGAAGCATTCTCTGGTAGTTCTCAATCTTCCTATCCTGGCTCTAATGACATCCCTCCTTCTGAACTGCTCACCAACCTATAATTCTTTCTACAATCTTTCCAAGCATGATTTTAAGGATTCTGATGCTCAGTGGTATTTCTAGTCTCTTTTTTCTCTCTTTTTTCTTTTCTTTTCCTTCCTTTTCTTTCTTTCTTTCTTTCTTGCTTGCTTGCTTGCTTTCTTTCTTGCTTTCTTTTCTTTCTTTCTTTTCCATGTTGAAATTTGAGGTACAGATT
Organism: Lontra canadensis; assembly: GCF_010015895.1. Taxonomy (NCBI): domain Eukaryota; kingdom Metazoa; phylum Chordata; class Mammalia; order Carnivora; family Mustelidae; genus Lontra; species Lontra canadensis. The sequence goes on from NW_022631025.1 coordinate 5,893,538, forward strand.
CCTCTCTTTCCATTTTTGGGGACTTATCTCTTGGTACCTTCTCAAAGCTTACTTTTATAACCACATTGATAAGTGTTTTGGGAGCAGAGTTTCCAATAACCTTAGAACTTTGCATTCCCTGACTAGCTAGCTGAGCTCTCTGGCTACTTCCTCTCCTATGTGAGGCTTTACTCCTCTCCCACCCTACTTCCGGCAATTATTTTTCTAGTATTTCCCATTAGGCATTCTCACTTATGGGAAGCATAAAAGCCAGGTAGTAGCAGAGTTGTGATAGACATGCCTAACACCAATGCATATTTTCCATATAGTTTTCTATCACATATAAACATATTATGGGGCCTCTCTGTTTTTATTCTTTTTACTCAGTGGCGTATGGTAACAACCATTGATATGAGGAGTTTTGCTTACACAGTATTTGCAGGGACATCACTGGCCTCTGAAAAAGGAAGGTCAGTAAGGAAAACAGGTCAACAGGTGGCAGAACATGTTACACGAGCAGCTCTGTATCATAGTAGCTCTGGGCTAACCTAGCCCATAATCACTGGCTATAGGAATTTGGGTAATATTTACTCACTGTCGACTTTGAATAAATTCTATTTTGAGATGGCAGTGCAAAGGACATCCTTGACATTTCCTCATCTATACATAAGCAAATACAAAAATCATTTCATTTCTGTGTATTCAGAATAGCAATCAGGGATTCCTTCTTTTTTAAGGTAATCTTGTTCTTTTATATGAAAAGATATGTACAAGTTCCCTAATTTCCAGGTCTTAAAGACTCAGACATACTAAGGTGCTCTAAATCATGGCCGAGGAACCTCATGCTTCCTGTTTTCCCCACCTCCCATATCCACCCCGATTATGAGCCCCTTCCCCTATCAGGATGTTAAGATTGAAACTGACCAGAGACATTAACACAGCCAAACACTCACAAACTCAGTACTAGTTCTAGCTTTTCAACTGTCAGCGATAGCAAGAAGCAGCATGCTAGCACTTAAAACACGCCTGGGAATTTTTATGGCTGTTCACCTCTTGAATCTTCCCAGCAGCTCCACAATTACTATTGTAACCCCATTTGAGAGATGAAAGACCTAAGGTTCCAAGAAGCTGAATGACTTTACGAAGCACACTCAGGCGACAGGAGTACTACATCCCAGCTGAGATTTTCTGACTCTACTTCCAGTGCTCCTTTGACGCTACTGTTTTTAGTCTGGGCTGTCTGAGTTTCCACCATGGGAAATTTTGTCTCATCAAGTTGTTGGTGGGAGGATCATCTTCGGAAGCTCTAGACCGGCCGGCCCTCTGTTAGATGGCAGCCTGGCCCCCTGACAGAGACCCTGCCCCTAGAGGGCCCCCATGTTTGGCACTATCTGCCTCAAAATTCTCTACACCTTCCTTTCAGTGGCTGGAGCTAACAGGGCCATCCAGGTGGGCAACCCTGAGCCCACACGGGTACCCTCCATTTCTATCCTTCAGGGCTCCCTTTCATCCTGTCCCCCATATGTGGGATCACCTATGTGCCCTAATGAGCCATGGAACACATGGCTATGGGATCATTCTAGAGCCCTGTAGGCAGGCCCTAATTCCAGGAGAGTGCCCAGTGAGCAGATGGCTAGAACACTCTTTAAGTGAATCACTTGAGATTGGACCTCTAGTGTGATGTGGACATGCTGACTTGGAGTGACTCAAATTGATGATAGAGATAGGAAGGAACCCTGCAAAAGCATTTGGTCCAGTGCCCTGCACAGCTAGAGATGGTTCTGTAGGTGGCAGGCACCATAAGGGGTCTGAGATTTGACCCTGCGTGCACGTTAGTAAGTTAGCCAACTCCAGCTTCGTGGATGCTGGTGGAAGACAAAAGGAGAACTTATTCCTCATAGCAATAGCAGTAGCCAGAATATTCTCATTTTCTTGTGCCAGTTTCTCTAAGTGACACAGAGAGTGCCAGGCAGCATTTGTACGCTCAGTGGACTGTGTGACACGAGGGAAATTCTGAGCACAGGGAACCCAAATCCTTTATAATGAATGAAAGCATGCCTGACCTTTGGCTTGGGAAAAGATGATCCCGGTCAGTCTTCCAAAGCTGTTTAGTGTGGAAACATCTGAGAAAGAGAGCCTGGAGAGGCAGTCGGTGCCTCTGCTCCCAAGATGCGGAGACCTGAGAGCCTCAGGGGGCCGTGCCTCTCAGCAGTAAGCTCCGCTCGCCCCCTCTTGACTGCAGGCACGAAGAAGAGCAGGACCCTGGTGTGGCCATGCATCATCAGGATTGTCCCCAAGCACAAGTGGCTTCTCAAAGAAAAGACTGAAGCCAGGAAAGAAGGAACATGGGTGTTGGGAAAGACACACTTCTGTACCTTGTGGGTCTGCATGTAACTCTCTCCATTTCCATTCAAGTTCATTTCAGAAATTGCAGTCCCATCCACGGGCAGCACCGTTTGTCTCATGGTTTGCTATGGGAGCTGCTCACCTGTACTTACAGTACTCCTTCCTCTAGCCTGTATCACGGGGCTCAGAGTGTCACCATCACAATGGTTCTACTTGGGGGATTGTCTCCAGAAGACCCCTGTATGATTTTGTTTTGTTAAATGGCAAAGGTGATGCGCAGTCCCTTCACTCCCATTGATATGTCGAGATGGCTCGAATGACAGGATTTCAAGTAGCATCTCTGTCTGTCCTCTGTGGATCATGGCTCAGAGGAAGTGAGAAATGATGAGGATATCCAGACCTCGGGGAGATAGTTTCAATAGGCTGTTTGAAACTACTGGATGTCGGGGACGAGAAAAACCAAGCATCAAGAAAAAAAAAAAATGGATGAGGAAGGGTGGTGTATTCGAAGTCATTCCATAGCTCATCCTGGAGCCCATCCTGCTATTGGACTTGAAGAATAGAATCTTTAAATGGAGTTTTACTATTCCATCTCCTTCATTTTCCTTGGCTTTGTAAAGGAATGTAGGCAGTATATTCTAAAATGAATGTCAGGGGAGTGTTTTTAAAGAAGCAGCTCACACACACTTGTGTTTGCTCTCTTGTCACTGTCACCCTCCTGGACGCCCAGCTCAGCCTCCGCTCTGTGCACCATCCACGCCAACGCCTTCAGCCCTGGGGGCACGTGCTGCTCGTGGCCGTCGCCTCTGTGGCCACGCTCCTCTGTAGATGCTGCCGCCATGACCACCAGTGACTTGGCTACGGAGCAAGGATATTTATGCCCGCTGTGCCTAACTGAACTTCGTGGTAGTTAAAAGCCCTGGTTTTTCATTTCCTGGCTGGTGTTTGCAATGTGGAATTGCAACACCACATCTACGTGCATTTTTGCCTTTTAAATGTTCTGTGGTGTTGCAACATTTAAGAAATTCCCAGGGATCCTTCCACTTCCTACACGCTCTGGTTTGGAAAGTCAGGTCGGACTCACCGTGTCAGAGTCTCCTTCCTGCGCCCCTGCCGGCGTAATTCCGATTTCGCACCGCGCGGCTTGACGTGGTCCCTTGCTATTTTGCAGCTCAGGCTTCACTCTTGAGGATACCAACACAAAGACAAAGAAAAGACTTTGTTTTTTTTTTTTTTTAATGTTAGCTTCTTCTTCCAAGAGCAATTGAACTGAAACTACTCTCCCTATTGTTTTCTGTGAAGTCTCATTTAAAATATTTTATTAATGCAAAGACGTGCGCATTCAGGGCTAAGGACCCGTGAACAGTAGCCATAGCAACCGGGAAGCCATTCGGGAGGAGAAAAAAAATGCAGTGAAGAGTAAGTGTTTTAATCCTTAACTTTAATCCCTTTACTTCCTGTTCTCAAAATGAAATATAAATCAGGCACCATGGAGTGCTGCGATTTTTCTCTGAAAGGGATGTTGGCCAAAGAGGATTAGGAATGGACAGACGTGTTTAAGGAATTTAATCACACAATTTGTTGTCAAACTTTTGAGACCACGAGTGACCAGTTCCTTTGAGTGGCGTCAATGAAAACCAACAAAACATACTTTGAAACTGATTAGAGCGTTGTCGCAGGGGGACAGCCCTGTTTGCTGTTCCTGTTACAGCATTTTAGCCCAGAGTCATGCCATGAGAAACCAAGGAATTTGCTTAGTCCCCCAGTGGGGAGCTTGAGGACTGTGTCAGGTCAGTCGAATAGAGATATTCTTTTGATCTTGGAAATACTAGGGAAAAATGAAGTCGCCGGTATCGCGCATACTGCTTTTTCTTGGTGTCTGATTACTGTGGGAGTCTTACCAAGGATGTGTGCCTTCCATTGTCTACAGACTTTTAGGTCGTTGCTGAACAGCACAGGCTTTAGTTTCCATGGACAGTAAAACAGAATTCTCAGAAGAGTAGACAAGTATTATTTCTCAATCATATGTTCCTAAGATTTTCTTTTATATGAACTACCGCAGACTTGTTAATTTTGGATTAAAAATAAAATTCCCAATTTTCTGTCTTTAAAGTCAGACCAAAACCATGCCCCCGAACATGGGCTAAAAATACTTGTTGTTTGACTCTATAATATATCTGTCCTTCCTAGTTCTACTGGGGACGATTATTGGGGACAATGGGAAGACATGTTTTTAATGGCACTTTTCCTTCCCCGGGCATATATATGAGTATATCTTTGATAAATTTATTTCTAGTGGACTAAGAGTTACCAACGCACAAGGCCCTTTGCAGAGATCTGAAGTAGCTACAACTTGGGCTAGCTTCCTGCAGTGTCAGAATGTGAAATTACTTCCAAGAATAGCGTCTTCCCAAGGGGGCTCTAATCATGAAGACAGGCGAGCAACGGGAGGCCTAGAGAATGTGCGTGGAGCTAGACATGGCAGACCACCGGGTCTGAAGTTCCTTGCAGTCCTTGAGAACGACAGTATCCACGGGGAGGCCTGCAGATGGCAGGGCATCTGGGGAAGAGAAAGAACATCGGTCTCTCGGCTTAGTGGACAGCGTGCGACATTGACAACACCTGTTTCCGCTTCCTTGTCTCGGGCCAGTGTTCTTTCTCCCCATGCGATCAGAAACAGCAGGACTGATACAGTCTAGGACAGAGCATCTGAGATGTGGTCCGGGCACCATGAGTGGCTGCTGGCCGCCCTCATCGTCCTCCCATGCTTCCCTTGGACTTCTGGCTTTCCAGTCTGGGTTTCTGGGACAGGGTTGTTTTTGAGAGGAGCTGGAGTTCATTGCAGGGGATGGATGGTAAGAAAAATAAAGGATTGTCCATTCCCAAGGAGGAATGGTAGATTCTGAACATGGAAATCGCTTTGGCAGAGTCTGTAGAGACTACAGGAACCTTCCAGAGGAGTACAGTCACTGTTCCGGGCCTAATCCTAAAGAACTTTCTGAGCCAGACATGCTTCTCATGACCAAAGAGAAGAGCTTCATTTCCCCTGCGGATCAGAGGTCCCGTGACTCATACATCACTCTGAGGCATACAGTCCTTAGACAGGAGTGGGGACATTGCTTTCAGTACATGCTTCTCTGCACTGATGGAAAGAAGACCATGGGCCAGCCCTTATGTTGGTGGCATCACCCCAGGGAGACAAGGCTCTGGAGGAATATCCGGCGGTATGTGAAGCAGTCATGGGGGAGCCAGGGCCGGGGCTGGTCATGCGGTCACCAGGTGTCAGATGATGCAAGTCCTTGTCTTGGCTGTGTAGGTTGTCTCAAAGGGGGCTAGAGTATGCCATTTCAGGCCCACTCGGCTCAAAATTTCTGTGTTCTCCTTACCAAATATATGTTAGATGTTGAGTCTTTAAAAGCAAGGTAGAAATTGGGATGTGTTCCCAGCCCTTCCAGATGAATGAGAGATGGGAAGTATAAATGTAACGAATTAGCATTTCCTATTGGAAGGATTGCTCATTTGCACATTCCGAGAGGCAATATATAAATGTGAATAGTATTATCTAGTGAGATTTGGCATGAACAGGGACTGAGTATTATAAGGAAATAAACTTTCCAAGTGTCTATTTTTTTTAACTTCTGTTAAGATTCCACTTGGCTAGTTCCTGTCTTATTCTTAGCGGACAATCTCGGCGCGCTCTCCTTGCTTCGCTCCTCTTCCCCACGCAGTGCAGGAAGACATGATTTTATCTGTCTTTAGGGGCAGCTTTTAGGGATAAGCATGGATTAATGAGTCCTTAGCAACTATTGATTCATTTTTTATTCATTCATTGTTCATGAATTTCCCCCCAAATTTATGGAGGACCTTTCATATAAAAAGAAGCACTGTTTTAGCTTACATGATCAAACAGACATGGTTTCTGTTTACAAGGAGCTTTTTTGTCTTCTGTGACACACACACAGACTTTATTAATAAGTACTACACTGTGTAGAAAACCACGGGTCCCCTCAGGGTGATAAAAATTGCCATTGCTGGGTGCTTGGGTGGCTCAGTGAGTTAAGCATCTGCCTTTGGCTCAGGTTATGATCTTGGGGTCCTGGGTTCAAGCCCTGCATCGGGTTCCCTGACAATGGGGAGTCTGCTTCTCTTTCTGCCTCTGCTGCTCCCCCTGCTTGTGTTCTCTCACATAAAAATAAACAAATAAAAGCTTAAAAAAAAAAAGAAAAAGTGCCATTGCTATTTAAAAAGGAAGGAATGGCTCTGGAATAGGAAGACCTGGAAACTTCAGGGAAGAGATGACATTGAACAGGGCCTGGGAGAGTATGAAGAGTGTGTGGCAAATATGCAGGGACTAGACGTAAGGGGACCCCAGGTGCAGGAGGCTTGTGACCAGAGGAGCAACGGGAGACCTGAACAAGCAGCATGGAGGGGACTGTCTGGGCTCTGTGTGGCTCGGAGGCATGGGACACGTGGCCACACAGCTAGAAGACAGCCAGCCTGGTAAAGCTGGGAGTCGGGGCTGCAGGGGATGCTTGCTGGAGTCACTAGAGGGCTTTGCAGGTGGGGAAGTAGCCTTGTCAGCGGTGCATGTCGGGGAAATTAAACTGAGCAGAGAGCATGGGATGGATGCGAGAGCAGAAAGCAAGGGCTCTCCATTGAAATGATGGCCTTCAACTTCTACAAGGAGGCATTTTAAGAAATTGTCCAAACACTCGTGCGTGTAAAAATCAGCCTTAAATCTTTTTCAGACAATCTGTTTTAATTAAAAGAAAGGAAAGAAAAAATGAGTTCTGCTGTTGGTCTCTCCCCCCATTTGTTACACTGTAGCACCGGCTGGGGTTCTAGTCAAGAGATAATTCAAAGGGAGACAATGAGTATCTGGTAAGATGGACGGGGGCAGTAATTGCGAGATAGCTGGCTGATTTAATTAAACTTTGAGAATACTTGAATAGGAGGAAAAATGTTACACTTGACTGGATGGGCTGGAGTGCGTGTGGTCACATTAGTGCACTGAGCCGTGGGCAGGAGGGATTTATGAAGCCGAGAGAGAAGGAAACCCTTATTGTGCACGGAGTCTTCACAGCCTCGTAACCCGGCCCCAAAGGGTGAAGGAGGATGGTTTTTTGTGACAAAGTGAAATGCCTTATTAATATTTCTCTAATTATCTTAAACATAATGTCCATCCTTCGGTTTCCCATTCTGCTTTTGCGATGTTCCTCCAGATGTAGTCTGCATCTGCCTTTGACTGTGTCCGTTTGAGTATTGTTTTTCACTCGGGAAAAACAAAAACAAAAACCCTGTAAGATTCTTAGTGTCAGTTTTAGAACACTATTGACTTAGGAAGAAAATGGTGTTTTTACAGATATAGCAGTACAGAAAAACCAAAACTGCATGCCTTTGTGATTTCAACATCCTTTCAAAACTCAACCCCACGTCTGTCCAAGATGGCTAGATAGTGGTACCAACTTGGGTAAGTGGGTCATGGAGATGAAGTACTCACATCCCACAAGTGTTCTGAAAAGGTTTTGTGGTTGGCTTTGATTTCTGATCTATTTTGGACTTTTCTAAGAGAATGAAAGCTAGCTACATTCTTCTGAGATGGAATAATTTCATGGTGATGGTCATGTGGGAGAACTACGCTAACGTCTTGATCCAGATACCATTTATCTGGCCCTAGACTCTATCTTCTGAGGATAAATAAGACCCCAGGGGATTCTTACTGGTATCCCTCCTAACAACCATAATCGTTTCTGCTGAGACAAATGAATTTAACTCTGTACTTCACAAGCCAGTCTCCTCAGGTCCTGTCAAGTGATCCTGTAATAACCCCACAGAGTTGGTGATTTCACCCCCATTCTGCAGAGGACACTACTGAAGACTTTCAAGACTGAGTTAGCATCATGCCAAAGGCCACCTCTTAGTAGGTGGCAGAACCGAAATTTGGACTTTTGAATTTGAATTTGAATTTGATCCGTTGACCCCAAAGTTTCCATTCTCATCTCTTTGTTGTATTGCCACACTGTGGTGTGCAAAAGGAAGAGGTTGATACAAAAGGAGATACAATAGATTGGAGAAGAAGAAAATCCAAGTACACCTTATACAGTGTTACTGTGCCTTCACACTGAATAGTAATAAAAAAAAGTAAGGATAGGAATAGTAGTTGGCATTGATTGAATGCAGTTTACCAGACATGAGGGGCTGTCTCAGGTTCCCTACCACTAACAACAACCTTGGACCACAACAGCAACATTGTCCACATTGTACAGAGAAAACTGAACTAAGGAGATATTAACAAGTCATTTATCGTTGTCTAATATTTCCAGCAAATAAGGAGATGAAAGCTCAAATCCAGGTGTTTTGGGTCCAGAGCCTACCCTCTTTCCTTTCGTGACCACAGTTAAGGTGCTCTTGAAGTGCTTGTGAACGGCTTACAGTCAGATTGCGCAGCGTTAAGTGGGTATAGAGAGAACTCTGTATAGAGAGAATGCACTCGCCGGCAGGGATGGGATATCACCTCTGGAGCCAGAGAATATTTTGGTCAAGTTTGCCTATGGCACTGAAGTAGAAAATGAAGTCTTAGCCAGCCAGCGAAAGAGTCAACTGACACGCAGCCGAGAGATTCTGTGCCGCCCAACAGCACAGCCTTCAGGAGTTCGCCTCCCAAGGTAGGGGGCCTTCAGGAGTGCAGAGCTTCCCCTGTAAAAGCAGACCTCGGGGTGTCCTTACTGGCAAGTTTCATCTGCCACTCTCTCAGCTCCATGGGACACGGAACTCAGTTGCCCTGTATACTGCTCTACCTCCTCGGCCTCACCGAGTTTTAGACACATGGTAAGGGCTCATGTGTCCAGATGGAATGAATGAATGCAGTAGATTGAATGAATGAATGAATGAATAGACAAAAAGAAAATAAAGAAAGAGAGAGAGAGAAAAGGAAAGAAAGAAAAACAGAAGGAAAATGTAACGTGAATTTTAAAAATGCTACTAATTCTTTTAGGCTGCGTGGATAGAAGTAGAGCATCTTGAACAAGTGATGAGTTTGTCCTGGCCAGACCCTAGTTCAGTTCTATCAGCACTGGGTTATATTTCCACATTTGCACACCCAGTGAGGTCCAGTGTCTAGAGGAGTTGGAGGGGTGAGTTAGAATAGTATGCTTACATGGGAGAGGAGGGGCTGACGGTTTAGGTAAGTGACTTCTGTGTGTCAGGCATTAGTAAATGCTTTCTAAATCTACATTACTTCTCAAAAGAAGAAGGATAGCTCCTTGCTGTCATCCTGATTTTATAGAAGGGGGACTACAGGCAGGCTAGTGAACATACCTGCCCAGGATCACACAGTCACTGAACCAGTCTGTTCAACTAAAACGCCCACACTCCTCCTGCTTCACTATCCTGTCATCTACATAAAATCTGTAGATGTTCAGTCTGGAAGGAAAACTGCTACAGGAGGGCCAACACACTAAAGCACGGCCCCTCTCAGGGCTGAAATTCGCTGGTTATTACAGCATTTTGAGGTTTCTCAAATATAAAGAAAGCCATAACGTCGACTATGAGCAAAGTTACTCCGTGTGGTCTGCGGAAGAAGGAGAAGAGAAACCCCCCATGCATGGAAATCTAGGGGAGGCTGATTACAGCTGAGGTTGAGGCAGAACGTTCTAAGGATCATACATATTGAACAATGGCAGACACCATGTCGTAGAGAAATGGGTCGTCCAAGATGTTTAGGCAAAGCCTAAGCTGCCACCAGCATATGCAGTAATGGGGGGCAGCTCAACAGCACTCATTTAAATTTAAATTAATTAAAATTCAATTAAGTTACATTACAAGTGGTTTCCTCAGTTGCACTAGCTACATTTCAAGTGCTCATTAATCACACGTGACTAGTGGCTGCTAATTAGTACAGAACAGAACTTGTTCGATGGAAGAAGGTTCTGTTGGACAGCACTGCCATAGAGCGGGTCCATGGGAAGATTGGATCCTTGTTCGTTTTTACTCTGAAATTCTGTTTCTGTGAACAGTTCCCCTCAGTCACCAATTTTGATGGGATAACCAGCACTTTTATTGTGTCCGTTATACTGGAATGTTTGTTTCACGCCTTGTACTGAGATACACCCCAGCCTGTGTTTCTGCACCAATATTTTGGCATCTTCATTCATCAGCTATGGGCAAAAAAATGTTTGACCTTTGGAATCCTTGCTAACTAGATCGGTATCCCCTATTACAGAAATTCAGGTGCCCAACTGGCCAGTACCTCATGTTCCCAACGAGGCTTCTCCCAGTTCTGTTTGTCTAAGTCTTCATTATCATTTCTTTTTCTTTTTGTAAGTTGGTCACTCCCAAAGGAAATGAATCTGATAGCAGATTGTTGGAGATTAATTACCTGTGATGTGCCAAAGCCACTTTATAAATGTCAGTGCTGCGGAATCCCCAGAGAGAGAATTTTTAGATTCAACTGGAAATTAATTGTAATTAATAGAATAGGTTAATTCATTGTAATTATTTTTAAGGCTTTCGGCAATGAGTCAATTCCCCAAGATCCACATTGCTCCAAGTGTCATAGAGAACGCTTGATGAGAATGTTCTGGTACTAAACCTCAACCCTCTGGAAAAAAATAATAAAATCCTACTTGTCTTTCCTTCTGGCTGAGTTTCTTCAGAAACATATTTTGGTGGCATTTGATTTCTGGAGAACAAAGGAATCCCTATAAGGTGGTGCATGAACACACACAGCCCAGATAGACTCTGCTTATTGGAGAAAGGGAAAACAAAAGGCTTTTGATTGTGCCTCATTTTCTTTGGAAGTATGTCTCACTTCAGACTAACAGAATGCCTTTGCTCTTGGAAGAAAATGTAATGGAACTGAAAATTGAAGAATCTGGGCCTTTTTCCCTTTCCTAATTATTTCCACTTGACTCACTTAATCTTGGACGATTATTCAATCATATCTGAAATGAGAAAATGACGGGAGTAGAATCTCCGTCTCTTGTTTCGAGAGCTTATAAACATTAACAGAATAGTCTTGAACAAAAAACAAATACAAATTGCAATTGACGGTGCCTTGTTTTTATATATTAGGAAAAATCCCTGCATTGTTGGGGAAGCAGCTCAAGTTTCCAAACGTAGGAACCTTGTCGAGCCTTGATGGGTGATTTCATTATTAACGTTGAAAAACTATCGTTTGGAACAAATATTTTAGAATGGGAAAGTGTACAGAAGCTAAGGAGCCAATGTGTTTACTTGCACCTGGATGGGCTGAGAAACTAAGCCCGAAAATGGGTTACTGAAGCCCGGGATCATTAACACTCCAAGACTCATGGATTGGTTTTGGAGACTCGGAGATGTCTCATTTCCTCCTAGCTCGTCTGTGAGCCTTACTGCATTGTCGTGAACACAAGGATACATGCAGCCCTAAAAATCGCCAAGAGCTAGGTCAGGGCTCCGTGTGCAATAATACTTCCTGACAATCGGGTCTGTCTGAACTTGAAGCTTACTGCCAAGGTGAAGAAGCAAGTAGCCCGTGACTACAAGGAATCCAGCCCAGGCTGAGAGCCACTTACTGGGGTTGCTGCGGGGAAGTCATGCAGAAGATGAAGCTTTGGCCCCAATGGTACCTGAGGCCCCTTCGAATGCTGATTATTCCTGTAAATTTGGGTTTTGTGTTTAACTTGGACTCCACAGTTAGGCTTTTAGCTTTATCCATAATTGCCTAGACCACCGCACTTCCAGTGATCATGTTTACCGTGCCCCTGGTGTCGGGGAGGAACAGGTCCCAAAGAGAAGGAAACTGTGCATCTGAGCATCTCGTGAGCCCTGTTGACGGGCTCTGTGCATTCCTGAGCCACATCTGCGGGATGTTTCCTCAGTTGCGTGCTCCTGGAAGCAGGCCGTGAGCCAAGGTTGGGGTGCGTGTGAGTTATGAAAGAAGTGTTCCCAGGAGAATCTGGGAGAGGAAGGAGGGAAGGGGAAGAAGAAGCTGGGCGGAGAGACCCCATGGTGGGGGATGGGGGAACACCGGAGCATGAAACACATCTTAGAGTCTGTCCCACTTAGAGGCAGAGGAGCATAAGAGACTGGTTCCATGTGTGTTCAAGGTGGGGAGTGGTCTGCTGGCTGTTGGCCGTCAAGTACACAGAAGCCAAAGGATGGAAACACCAAGGCTTATGGGGTCAGCACAGAGCTCATCGAAGTGATCAGAGGGGATTTGGCCAGAATAGCAGCAGCCTTTCTGCCCTAGTTCCGATGATCTGTACCTTCTTAAAATCTCCTTGTGTAGGGGTCCTTAAAACATGCCCACATTGTATTTTTTAGACACAGCCACACACCACTAGAGATTGGAACCTCCTGTAGATAGAGCATCGTGTCTCATTCTTATGGAGCTCGTGGGAGGTGGATGCTGTACCCCCTTGCTGGCCCCGCCCAGCCAGGGGCTACAGAATTTTGGAAGTTTGAAAAGCAGTCAGTTAGCAGGTCCTCGTGGGCTTTACAACACAGTTGTGCAGACTCAGCTCGTAACAGGAAACAAGGCTCCCTGTACCGTGGAGGCCAGTGGGGGCCGGCCTGGTCGGAAAAGGTTCCACTCATCCAGGCCCTACACAGGGTCTTGGAGAAGCTACATTGGGAGAACATGGGCCATCCCAGGCAGGAGGAGTGTGCAGCCATGATAAATGGGATGTTTGCAGACAGCAAGTCAGTGCTCCGGGAGCTCTCTTTCTAGAACTCTCTTCCTCTCAATAGGCACTTAGCTAATTTCCCCAGCTCCTTTGCTCAAGTATATCTTTCCAGTGAGGCCACAGTTCTCCTCTGTGTTCCTGGACCAGCGACCCCTTCTCTTTTTCTCGTTTTTTCTATAGCAGTCACTACTTTCTAGGAAATTTACTTATCTGGCTAGTTTGTTTCACTGCTTTTAGAGTGTGAGCTCCTCAGGAGGCATGTTTGTCTGCTCCGATTGCTGGTGTGTGTCGGGCCACTAGAACACTGCCTGGCATATGGCTGAGGCCCAGGAAGTGGTTTTGCAGTGACTGGGTGAGAAGGATAAAGGAAGACAGTGTTACGCTGGTGCTCACGGGGCTCGGTTAGGGCCACAGAGTTGGTATAAGTCAGGATCCCTGGGGCTGGGCAACACAGCAGCCAGTCCTTTCAAACAGGCGAATTGATGATTAGTGGGTTAAAATGTTGCTTCTTTCTATAAAGAACAGTAAAGTTTCTTTCCATAAAGGGCAAGTTCTTTGCTATCTCCTAAGGGCAGGTGATTAGACGGTACTGAAAAATTTTTAACTCTTTTTATTCCTGTGAAAGGAGACAAAAATCCAAGTTGTTTTAAGACATGAATCTCATATAACTGTTTCTTGTGGTGAGGTCTACAAGGAGACATAATAAGAAATGGTTACATGAGGTTCATGTCTTAAAGACAATTTGGTCTTTATAATTCTGAATTTCTACAAGGCATTTCCTGTTCCCGGAACCAGAACCATCTCAACTCTCCTCATCAGGATTCGAAGAGAACAGTGGCTCTGAAAGTGCTGTCCCTAGACCAACAGCATCATCCTTACCTGGGACTTTATTAGATATGCAGCCCAGATGATCGGGTCAGAGGCCCTGCAGCAGGGCCCCAAGTGACTCTGCCACATGCCCAGTCTGGAGAACCATAGTTAGAGATCATCCCCTATTGGGAAAATTTCTTTCTATCTTCTTTACATTCCTAGCAGTTAAGAAGATGTTGAAACATACATTATGTAATTTGTTGTATATAAATAGTTGGGTTTCTTACTCTAGATATAAAACTATTATATGGAAGGACATCCCTCCCAGGAGATTTCTATATCTCCCTGCCTTGCCCTTTAGATAATTCCTGGACTTGAGAATGTTTAAGAGACGTAAATGTTCTGGAAGGCCCTTTCCTAGTCTAATAATCTGGGCCGGAGAAGATAATACTGAACTTACACATCATTACTGCATTTTTATGCATATGGCCTGCCTTTGGAAATTATGCATAAGTTCCCCAAGGCTTGTTTGATTTAAGAAGCACTTTCTAGAACCATGCCTAATCCCAGAGAAAACCAAATTAACGCTCCCCACAAAGTCGTATGGAATCACCCTCTTAGGAGCCATGAATAGTTGTTGAAGCTAAGGAAAAGTTGTCTGCTTTTGACTCTGAGAGTGTCCATGGCCATGAAATTCCTTGGAAAGACAGCATCAGTACTGATAACTATAAAACCCTAGAGTAATAGAAAGCAGAAAGACATTCATGTCTATGCTCAATAGAACATATGGGCCCCAGATCACATTGTAACAACGAAATATAAATTAAAAGTGATCACCAGAACTCATTCGAAGCCTTGATTTTTTTCCAGTTTTTCTTACACGGCATGTGCTAGGTTAGTACCAAAATAACAAACATACCTTCCAAAAGCCCTGAGAGGGTTAGCCATTAATTCAGATGGTCTTGGTCAGAGATCGCAATGTGGCAAAGCTGAGGAAATTATAATGTAACTATGGCTAGTTCATGAACATGTGTTAAATGCTCTTTCTCTAATGCTTGGGGTCACTATGCCATTTTCGTATTCTTGGACTAAGACCTGGACATGTGTTTGTCTCTTTACGGAGCTTGTTGGGATCCAAGAAATGCTAAAGTTATGGAGTAGTAGCTTATTGGTGTTGTGTGTGCGTCTTGTTTTCTCTGTGATCAGAGGATGGGTCACAGTCATTGTCTGTACAGTGCTGGTGTAGTTAACCACTGGCTCTCCAGATGAAAAAAGCCCAATTTGTAGCATTTGCCAGTCTCTAAGGTGGAAATATTCTCATCTTGACCAATTTCAAGCTCTCAGTTTGACATCATTGCGTGGGGAATTTGGGAAAGATACATGCGGATGGCACTCTTGGATTGGTGCAAGCCAGCTCCAACACATCATTGGAATGTAGAAAATATGGAAAGCAGAGGAAAGGATTTAAAAAAAAATAATGTTGCTGCTGGGAACAAAAATGAGTTTTAAAATTGGATTTTAGGGCGCCTGGGTGGCTCAGTGGGTTAGGCCTCTGCCTTCGGCTCAGGTCGTGATCTCAGGGTCCTGGGACTGAGTCCCGCATCGGGCTCTCTGCTCGGCAGGGAGCCTGCTTCCTCCTCTCTCTCTCTCTCTCTCTCTCTCTCTGCTTGCCTCTCTACCCACTTGTGATCTCTCTCGGTCAAATAAATAAATAAATAATCTTTAAAAAAAAATAAGTAAATAAAATTGGATTTTGTACTTCCTTACCATATTTTGTCTATGTGCTTTATGTAATGATCATTTTTTATATATATATATTTATTTATTTATATATATATTTTATATATATATATATTTTTTATATATATATATAAAATTTTGTGTTTTCCTTTTATCTCCATGGGCTTCAATTTAATGGTTGACTAAGTCCATCAAATTGGTGTAAGATCATTTATTAGCCTTAGTTGGGGACATTTAAATAATGTTCCCTAATTATGAATATTGCTACAAATAATGCTGTGTATTATTAAAAAATCGGATATAAATCTTCCTTCACCTCTCTGGCTGTTTCCTTAAGACAGATTCTAAGATTAAATGATCTCAGTTATGCTTCTTAAAAAAGTATTTCCAGATACCATCTAGAAAGTTTGTGCTAGAAAGTATACTCCTTCCAACAACTTTTATGAATGCGTCTCTCACTGTACCTTCACTACCACTCCTTCTTTTTTAAAAGTTTTATTATTAGTTTGGTAAGGTTTTTTAAAGTTTTGACATTGCATTTCCTTGCAATCGTGCTGAACATCCTTTATGATCATTTATATTTCTCCTTTTAAAAATCTTTTTTCTTCGTATCAAGGGCTGCACAGTGAGGCAGTCCCACCTCCCTCACTGGGTCATTTCCGGGCTTCTAAGAGCCTGTAGTGATCTGGTCCACCCTTTCCTGGTTCTAAGGAACATACACCACCACCCCCCACATCGATGCTTCCATCTTGTTTCTCTTCTCCAGGCCCCAGGCTTGGCCCACTCTAGTCTTATTTCTTCTCTGACCATCCAGGTACACTGTGGGACTGGTGGGCTCTTGCCCCATGAAGCTGCAGGACTCCTGTCCTCCCGCCTTTCCAAGCTCTTTACAAGAGCCCTCTCCAAGAGGCTTCCCAGCCCCTCCGCCTAAGGTCGTTTTCCCTCCTCTTGCACTCGTCTCCCTGCCCCACTCTGTGCTTCCCCACAGTGTCAGCTGCCCCCGACATGGGGTACTATAGGTGCTCACGGGCTCCCTCCCCTCTAGAGTAGACGTTCTGTACCACACTGGTCCTAGAGCCTGGAGGAGCATCTGACGCTCCATGAGTCCTCGTTGGGTGAGTCAGTGTACGCCAGCCATGCAGATGAAGGTTCAGATTTGTCTGGATAAAAGCAAAATCAATTCATATGCTCTCTTGAAATACTGAAGATGCTAACTATTTTCAGTATCCATAACAGTGGTATTGTTCTATATTTTTAAGGTATTATGTTTTTATGGAAGCAGAAGGTTGATGATATTCTACACCTAAACCTCTCATTATGATTTTTTCCCATTCAAATTACACTCACAGTTCTTTTTCATAAGGAAATCAGATAAATTTGGCCTATTCTTTATTACATTTTTACCGCTTGATTTTTTTTTCTTACATGAAACTCTTTAATATATAAAGAATTATTTTGTTACTGTGATAAAATGAAGATCTAAATTAGGTCGGGCTTTTTTTTTCTTTTTCCATGTAACTTACTGTTGGGTTTTTGTTGCTGCTAATGACATGAGTTTTGCTTTTAATTATGCTCTGTCGTATTTAAAAACTTAACCTATGTATTTTCCTCTCATGTACAATTTATAGGCACCAGATCTCAATGGATATTTCTCAGTTATCTCCAAGATATCTTCCTGGTCCTATGTCTGTATTTTAAATGCACCTTCAGGGGCACTTGCATGGCTCAGTGGGTTAAGCCTTTGCCTTCGGCTCAGGTCATGATCTTAGGGTCCTGGGATCGAGTCCTGCATCAGGCTCTCTCCTCAACAGGGAGCCTGCTTCCCCTCTCTCTCTCTCGCTGCCTCTCTGCCTACTTGTGATCTCTGTCTATCAAATAAATAAATAAAATCTTAAAAAAAAAAAAGCACCTTCGAATCTGGACCGAATATTCTTGAATTTGTTTTTGTTATCACTACAAGTTCCGATTAGATACAGAGCAAATAAAAGGAAGCATAATAGGAAACTGGGCTCCCAGAAGTAGAAACTTCAAAGACTGGAGTCCAGTCCTTCTCCAGCTGTGTTTTCCAGAATCCCCTGCCAGGTGTTATCAGGATTGGCGAAGTAACCATCATTGATTCTCTGTGAGGCCCAATGCCTGACCCACCACTGTTGCTTAATAAATACTTGTGAATTGCATTGCATTGAACCTTAGGACATGATGCCTTTCCCCAGAAGTACTCTGAGGGACAGCTTTCCTTTCTCACATGTCTTCTGTTTTCTCCGTCTCTTAGTTGCGGTCCAGCGCAGAACTCCATCCCGACCTGCTCTCGGACTGCCTCACCGTGCAGCCCCTGCAGTCGGCCCCCTCCCCGCACGACGCTGCTGCTGATGGGGCGGTGGGATGCTCCCCCGGGCCGGGGCCTGACCTCTATCCAGGTAACCACAGCAGAGGCCGCGTCAGCTGTCCCCTTCCAGGCCCTTCGCTCTGGCTCAAGGGAACACTCACATGAGAACAGTTCTCCTAAGATCATCTGTAGTTTGCTTTCTCAATGAGCTACAAGTTGCCCCCCCCCCACTTCCCATCTGATTGCTGAGCTGAGTTGGCAGAAGACTGTTTTTTCTCCTAAAGAGACACAGTAAAATAATGCATTAGCTCTTGTAGTTCTGGGCTTCTGCCAAAAGTCCAGTGTGCCCGGCTCTCCCAGGTATCTTAAATTTATTAACTTGACTGAGACCCAAAGGAAGTGTTTCCCCCTTACTCAAGTAACAGGCTGCATGTGGATTTCTTAATGGAACAGTTATTGTCATGTTTGCATTTCAAAAGGAAGCCCCAGGTCTCTAAGAAAAGTCTCACATCAGTCAGCCACCTTGTAGGAAGGGCTCGTCAGCTACTGGGTGGGGTGAGGGGAAGGCACTCCCAGACCAGTGTCCTTCTGCCCATGTTTGAAGAACAGGTGACTCTATATTTGGAAAATTTCACCTATGTAATGAAAACTAGGAAAGGATTAATACGCAATAAGAAAGTTGTTTTTTTTTTTCGTTTCTCTGTTAGCCCAGATTTTTGTCCATTTTCTATTCTCTATAATGATTCTGTACTTGTGCAAACATAATTGGTTGTCATCCTCACATATGGAAAGCTCTTACTGTCATGCTATGAATATGAAAGCAAAAGTCCCACCAGCTCCACACTCCAGACAATGGGGATTTTTGATTATCTGTGGATCGCAGGTACCCCTGCCACCCCCATCTGATTCCCAGAGCCAGGTTTTGGCAGCAAACTGGGCTTTTTTCCCTCTTTTTAAAGGTACTAATAAGCCATAGAGAATTAAGAAGTTATTGATGCATAACACCGGAATAGAAAAAGCCATGCTTCTGTAACTTTTTTAACTTTCCAGTTCTCAGCTGATCTGAAAGCAGGGGAAAGGGCTGTAAGCAAATATTTTGAGAGGGTCTGTCAAAGACATCCTTGATGTTGTCTCACTGGTGAGTTGCTCCAGGTACCTTCTCTTAGAGAAAAGCAAGCCTCTGCCTTTTGAAACCCTAGGAGAAGGGCAGACCACATCTTACAGAGGTTTGGGGTGCAGGTACATACACATGAGATCTACCAAAACACAATGTTATCAACTCACGTAAATATTTTGTATTAGATATATACATGAGAAAGCGTGACTCGTTTTTGTTTGCACATATGTCTGTTTGATTTGCCAAATATTTGATATGTGAACACTTATTCTCGCACATTTAATTAACAATCGGTTTACAGCAGTCTATACAGCATTTCCCTAGTTACTTCAGTCCAGAAATCCGTGATCTTCCTAAGGACCTGGTACCCGGCCGTTAAGAGTCCAAGCTAACCAGACTTGATTGAAAAACGGCCCGGCGTCTAATGTAGGTGGTTTCTCGTAATGGGCTAGTCTCGCTGCACTCCCACTTTGAAATGGGTTTGGGAAGCGTGGCTGTCTCTCTCTCTGGAAAACGTTAGTACCTTCGCTGTGTGTGTAGCTGACTTTCAGAACTTAGGAGTCACACTTCTCTTGGTGCGTGCTTCGTACGGCTGGCAGTGTTGTTCCCTTTTTTTTTTTTTTTTTTTTAATGTTGAACCAGCTTTGTCAGTCCAGACAGATTTCCTTTTTTTGTTCACGACACTTTTTTTTCTGTATTGGGTCTTCAAAACGATGATGGGCTCTTAGCTTCGCACCGCCAGCCGCAGCAGGCAAGCTGCCACAATGGGCGAGGAGCCTGCATTGTCGCAGTGTCAACAGAGCGTCTTCAGAGTGCCTGGAATTTTCTGTGATTCTGGGAACATTTGAAGCAGGCAGGTGGCCATGCTCTTGAACTCTGTTCTTGGAATTTTACTTCTCGAGTCCGTGTGTAGCTGAA
Organism: Lontra canadensis; assembly: GCF_010015895.1. NCBI lineage: Eukaryota > Metazoa > Chordata > Mammalia > Carnivora > Mustelidae > Lontra > Lontra canadensis. Next base: position 5,913,441 of record NW_022631025.1, read on the forward strand.
AGTGTATCTTGCCTACTTCTCTCTTCTTTCCTTTCTCCCTCGGGTCCTATTTCACTTTCTTTGTTCTTGCCTTTTTGAAAAATTGATTAAGTCCTCTGCTTTACTGAATACACAGCAAACCCAGAGCAGAACCAAGCAGGAGGAAAAACTACAAAACAAAAATGTGTTAAACCTTCCTTCTAAAGTTCTAGAAATGCATGTGCCGGAAGTGCATGTTTCTACAGGTTTCAGACCTGTACCAAAGACCTATGGAAAGAAGCCAAATAGTGAAAAATGCCAAAGGAAAATGAAGCTGTTCATCAATTAGTTAAATGTGAACTCTGAGGTGTTAAGGCAATTTGACAAAGATTAAGAGTTGTTTGAATGTAGGGGTGCTTGGAGCCATTCCTTTTACCTTCTGCCACACAAAGTCAAGAAAATATTTGTTTAATGATTGTCAAACACTTATACTTCTAAGTGCTAGCAAATTGATTTATCATAAAAATATCTGGTCGGAAACCCTTTGAGTCCGTGTGGTTGTAGGATCAGAAGCAGGCTCACAGTGGGCACTAAGACATTTTAGAAACCACACGACTGAAGACTCGTAGTTCGAAGAAGTCACAGTTTTGAAATGGACATTTTTAGTGGGTTGGTAAACAACAGTTGGTGAGATTCCAAGAGAGAGAGAGTTTGCAGAGCACTAGGAAGAACAGGGAAGGTGTCATTTCTGACACATACAAATCTTACAAGTCTCCTACCATGCTGACTTCCCTTACGGAGACCGTTTTCAGTTGATGAGACAGAATTTGATTAGGAAGGGTTGCTGGAAAAGACTTGCATTTCTGTGGAAGGAAAACAGGGCTCCAGGTTCAAGCAGCTAAAATATCACTTGAGGCCACGCTGAGGGCTACTTTACACTGAGGCGTTTACTTGCCTACTATTCTGAAAATCCCAGGGCTCCCCAGACCTGATCCTGAGCTAATTGGAGAGCAATTTGGTGACCCAATGGAAAGCCTGGGACAAGGAGGAGCAGTTCTCAGGGACGGCTCACTTAGGTTTTCTGCCCTTTTGTTGAGAAGTTCTGTACCCTAGATATCTAGATAATGCCCCAGACTAGCCTGTAAATTTGGGTGATTTCTCTTATCATCTGAGGGAAAAGTAGTTCACAGTCAGTAGATCAAGGTGGCCTCTTTGGAGGCTTAGTGCCTGTGAGGAAGTTCTTGTCAGCTTCCTCAGTCAACTAACACGCAGATGAGCATAAGCAAGTGAGTCTGTAATACCATGAGAGTGTCGTAATGGAGAATGCCATATGGGAGAGGATCTGTCCCACTGGTGGTCCCAAAACTCACGGCTCCCCCCAAACAAAACTATGGATTCAGTAAAACATGACCTCTGCAAGTGGCCTTAGCCATGAAGACAACATAGAGGCCAGCGTGGTTGAGATGTTTGAGTCCCACACAAACCACCTGTCGAGTGAGCAGCTCGTGCAGCTGGAACAAAGAAATGCGCAAGAATGGGGGGATTTTATTGGTACCACTTGTTTTCAGTTATAAAATAATTATCATGTTTTAGAACTTGTGAGTTCTATTGAACTAATTTTATTTTGAATGTAATGTTAGATATTTCGGGAGAAAGTATAACGCTCATATTATAGAGAATTGTAGAAAAACAACAAAGACTCTTTTTAGGGCAGGAATTTTTGAAGTCATATATTGTCCTTCCCTTCCCCTCACCCTCATTACTGGGGAATGAAGCCTTCTCTCTCACAATATCATCGCATTTTATAATAAATAGCACCATATTAAATCTATGCAAGATTTAACATACTTCATGAAATAGTTAATGTTGCATTTTAATGCAATTTATGGTCTATGTTTTAATACATTTTCTATATTCTTAAGCTGAATACATTTGCTATCTTGGGGTAGCTTGCTGAGTTGTAGGGGTTAGAAATAATCTTATATAAAAGTGCCTCATACAGTCTACTTGCAAACAGTGGTTGTTAACTTAAGGACTTTATTAGAAGGTTCTAAATTGACACAAATTTCCCAGTAGGTTAAACTTTACAGAATTATGAAGATCAAATAACATGAACTCTATAAAAGCAGGCATAGAACATTATAAAAAATGCAACAGATATTACTTGCATGATTTTCAAAAGCAGTGATTTGCTAAGAATTCACCAGAGGTGAAAAAGGGACAGAAGGACTTGGAACTGGCGGTGGTAGACACTGGGCTTGCAGAAGTGATTTAAAGGGAACCATTTGGCCATATATTTCCCATGTTCCTTCTGACATTGCTTTGAACTGCTTGTCAGAATCTCGTATTTTTCTTCACATCCCTTACATCTGTGGTTCATCTATCAAGTTGGATTGAGAATTCGGGGGATTGGGGGCACTTGGGTGGCTCAGTCAGTTAAGCGTCTGACTCTCGGGTTCTGCTCAGGTCATGATCTCAGGGTCATGAGATCGAGCACCATGCTGGCTGGCCCCTTCTCAGCGAGAGGTCTGCTTTTCCCTCTTCCTCTGGCTTTCCTCCTTCTCATGCTCGCTCTCTCTCTAAAAAATAAACAAAATCTTTTAAAAAAAGAAAATAGTAAGAGCAGCATCAAGCCCTGCTCTTCTCAGTTGCAGACACTAGCACCCTTAACCTCTAGATTTCGCCCTCTACGGCTCTGAGCCAGTCCATTCGTGTACATCAGACCACCTGGAAAATCTGGGAAAATGCAGGTTGCAGAGCCCCACTCCCAGAATTTCTGATTCAGTACATCTGGGCTAGTTTCAAGAATTTTAATTTCTGCCAGGCATCTTTAACAAATTCTCAGGCGACACTGGGTGCTGCTGGTCCAGGAAATACACTTTGAAAACTACTGCTCTGGATCATAAAATGTGGGAATGTTCCAGCAAAACACGATCTCAGTTGTGACAGGTGGGAGTTACAATAAGAATTACCCATAATTAACTAGATGGGGGAGAGGGACCGTTCACATCTAGATAGTATATCAAATCGCCACGATGTACACTTGAAAATATGTTACAGTCAGCTATACCTCAATGAAGGTGAAGTTTAAATATATAATAATTGGAAAATTGGAGCAAAATCTATATGTGAAAACCACATGTTGGAAATCTGTCTACAGAAGACAACATAATTTATAGCTAATATGCCCTATATTTACAATGAGAAATAGAATTATGTTGCTCTGGTACTTATAATTAAATTCTTACAGAGATAATAAAACTGAATCAAATATTGGGGAAAAAATTGCCCCGTAGTATATATTTCTGTTTCTCATTACAGGAAACCTACCAATGGATATTAAGCTCATCTCCCCTGACCATTACTCATTATTACTCCCCCCACTCATTACTCATTACTCATATTTTGATTAAGAGTGAGATCTTGTAACTACCCAACTGAAGAAAATTAAAATTGTGATTCCCAGACAGCACAGGCCACATTCGTATGTTTGCAGCTAATGTTAATGACTTTATATGTTTGCAAGCTGCTTAATTGGGTGCTTCAATTTCCCATATCCACTTACTTCCTTGTATTCATGTTAGTTTTTCACGCAAGATTAAGCTGCATTATTCAGTTTTATAATATGTACAGGTTTTTGCTGTAAAAATATTTTTCTGTGGATGAGCAAAAATAGTTCCACACCTCGTGTAGGAGAAGAAAGTAGTAAAGCTGGGTCGGTTGTAGCTCTACACCCGTTGAACAAAGTCTTGGTTGTCTTTGCACTGTTATTTCTTCTGTTCTCCTTTTGTGTTATTTTGCCAGCATTCGGACAGGTGTGAGAAAGAAGGGCCGCGTGCACTTCGAAGTAGGCCACATGCTGGTCTTGGGAAACAGGTGGCAAGGCACAGAATTAGGATAGAATTTCTGGAATGAGGAGCTAATTGCTTTGCGATTAGGAGGTTATGGGCCAGACTTCTGGGTCCAGAGTCCTGACCTTCTGCTTTGACTGAACTGACCTTCTAAGAAAAGGGAGGAAGATGTAGATGTGTCTTTCCCGTGAAGAACGAAGGAAAAAGAGAAGTGGGTGTTTTCACGGTGCTTGTCGTTCACACGGTGAAAGTTCATTTTTTTGACACTTATCTGCACCCTGAAAATAAACTTGAGTAGCATAAAACTCAGAAGTGAAGGACGTGACTGAATTAGCTTGGATAGTATTTGTCGTGTTTTACTCTTAACGGGGAAAGGAAAACATGTCACAGGCACTGGCTGAAGAGGGCATCGTGGACCTGATTCATTCCCGGTGGCTGAGGGCTGGCGTCTAGCGCATCTTCCGGAGCGTTGGAGGGTGACCTGTCCCTCTCAGGGCCCTGGCCACGGCTCACGGCAGCAAGGCCTCCTTACTGGCTGGCACCGATGCCTTAGAAGGTACAGCTTCCCCCCTCAGCATCGTAACCCCCTCTTCCTAGGAAGTGTGGCGGCTGCACTGGCTTTCCTGACAGTTTCCTGACAGTTTCCAGACAGCCACCTGGTCCCTCCCTCCGGCTCCAGCCCTGGTCTCTCTCCGTGAATTCAGCGGCTCGTGTCTGGCGTCTGCTCTGGCAGCAGCGCTGCAGACACGCCCCACACCCCCAGGAGGCTGTGGACCCACCGTCTTCACCGCAGCCTCCCCTGGGGAGTCCGTGAGAGTCCTCTTTCCCCCTTCTCCCAGGGGCTGCAGAAAGCGGGATGTGTGTTCACTCTTCAGAGAAAAAGGAGGATGACTGTCCTCGGCATGTGGAGGAAATTGGTTCTCCCACTGGTCCACAGGGATGCGTGTCACCTTTTCTGAGAAATCAAAGCTGTAATGCGTCAGCCGCCCCCGAACACGTTGTGTGGCTGGTAATGATGTAGGGTCCCTAGTTGTGCAGTTCTGAGGCCGTTTGGGGTGGGAGCTGCACCAACCTGTGTTTAGTATTCTCTTTTCTTAGGTGCTGTTGTCGGCCCTGTTTTATACAATACCTCTGACTGCCTGGGTGGCTGCTGTGTGCTCAGATGGGACATTAATAACATTAATAAGTGGGAGTGTTCCTTCTTTTCCAACTCAAATTCATTTCTCTCTCCCTGAGGTCAGTCGCCGGGTTCAAGGCCGTACAGAGCATTTGCAGTCGTCCTCAGCACACAGCAAGTGTTCAGCATCTGTTAGTTATTGTTGCTTTTATCCAAATGCCAGGACAATGTCTGCTACAGTTTGTGAAGGAGAGAGGGAACAGGAGCCTGAAGTCAGCCATCATGCCCCTGCGAGAAATGGGGACCGCACGGAAGCCTGAACAAGTGGGCGATTTGATCAGCACGTTTAGTCGTTCACATAGCATTTCTAGGTCAAGGAAACACCCTGGAGGTCTCTAACGAAAAACCAGTTGAAATTAGAAGCCTGTCACCTGGGCAGCAATGCCCCTAGAATCACAACGTCAAACTGTGTCTTGAGAAGAATTGGTTTTTTTAATTCAAAGAGTTTTTTTTCCGTTTATTTGTGTTTCTTTTAGAGGTAGTGTGCAATGGCAGGAAGGATGTGGCGCTCGGTCTGAGCTCCGGTCCTGGCTCTCGGCTCGGGGGAGCTTATGTCTCTTCCATGAGTCGGTGGTAAGAAGAGAGGCTCCGAGGACCGACTCGGGAATGAAGGGACACCGCGTGGGAGAGCTGGGTGCACTCCCTGCAGCGGGGGCTCCTTTCTCTTTTCCTTCCTCTTTGCTTAAACACTTAGAGAATCACCCCCAGACCCAGTCCGTGTCTGTGACGGAGACTGGAACCCCTTCTCTGCCTTCCTTTTAGTGCTGGGAGCTGCCACTTTGGGTTCAGAAGTCACTGTCCTGAGATCGCATGTTCCTTTTGAGAAGAATTCAAGTCAAGAAGTGAACTCAGAACTCTGCTCTTCTCAGACCCATTTTCAGATCTATGAACCCGGCATTTTGGATTCACGTGGGCTGCTCATACAGAATGTCAAGGGGCTTGGGTGAAAAGAGGGTCTGATCAGCAGGGACTTGGGTGGAGAAAGGAAGAAGTAGGACCAATGGCCTCACCCTACACAGTCTTACACCATCTCTGGTCAGCCCTGCTGAGGCAAAGCCTTGGTCCCTTCTGACGTCACTTCATAAATAGACTGTCCAGGCCATGCACTTGATCTCAAAATAACCCCTGGGCATCTAGAAAAGTATTCTTGGCCATTTGCTTACCTCAAATTTAGTTTCTGTAATTCAAACATATTCCCATAGTCCATAGACAGCTCCTTATTTCCTGTATGGCTTTTAGTAGTCGACTTACAACAGATAATTTATGATACTGTGGGCCACCTATGGCCTGCCTGCCTCCTGTTTTTGATGGCCTGAGAGTGAAAGATGTTTTTAAGATTTGTGAATGTAAAATGTAAAAAAGACTATTAACTTTTGGGTGAGAACAGTTGTTCAAAGAATTGAGGACATTGCCTCTTGCTAGCAATGCCTAAAATATTTAGTATCTGGCCCTTTACAGAACAGGTTTGCCAACTGCTGCTTTCCACTAATATCTGAGATGTTAATCGATGACTGAGTGAAATCAAGAAAACTTGTGGCTTCCATGTATTTGATCACATTGTGTTTCAAAAGTCTGCCGATATGGGGGCGCCTGGGTGGCTCAGACAGCTGAACATCCGATTCCTGGTTTCGGCTCTGGTCATAATCTCAGGGTTGTGGGATCGAGCCCCAGGTCAGACTCAGTGCCAGGCAGGGACTCTGCTTGAGACCCTGCCCCCCGCCCTTTACCCCCCCCCCAAGTAATAAATAAATCTTTAAAAAATAAGATAAAAGTCTGCCAGTACATACAGGCTCTTTGGTCCCCATAGCATTTTTTTTAAGATTTTATTTATTTATTTGAGAGAGAGAGAGAAAATGAGAGAGAGCATGAGTGGAGAAAGGTCAGTGGGAGAAGCAAACTCTCTACTGAGCAGGGAGCCCGATGCAGGGCTCGATCCTGGGACTCCAGGATCATGACCTGAGCCTAAGGCAGTCACCTAACCAACTGAGCCACCCAGGTGTCCCTCCCCATTGAATTTTAGATTTAGCAAATACTTGAGTAGTCTTCTAGCCCATGGGTTTGCAAGGATTTTTATAAGGCCCAGTATTTAAAACAGGTCCCAGCAGAGCTGTTTCCATTGAAGGGATCCAGACCACTTATTAAACCGCCTGTAGCACAGCACCCCGTCTTCCTTCCCATAGTTTATGGAAGCCCAAATGTAGTGACTCCCAGATGGAATTATTACTGTGAACGTCTTCGCACTGTCAGCAGATGTCTGCAGAGGCGGCCTCGTGCCGCAGTGGGAGACGAGCCCTCACTGATGTGGCTGCCTCTCAGGAAGAAGCTGCCAGAAGTCAGGCAGACTCCGCCGTTCTGGTTATGGTGAGCCCAGGGCTGGCAGGGATAGCACAGAGAATGGCCACAGTTTAATTCTGCTAAGGTTTATTTTTCCTAAAAAAAGAAGAGGCTTAAACCCTTGACTATCAAGGATTATGTTTTTTGAGATTCAGGCCATTTGTAGACATACTGCCTAATGCCCAGGAGAAAAGCAAAATTGTAAAAGATTGAGCATAGGGAGGATGCTAAAGTGTACTTTGTACCCAACAATAAGGGTGCTTGAAATTCACGCAACTGAAGACTGAACCTTCCATCCCACAGGTGGAGGAAAGCTTTTAAACTCCTTCAGAAAGGTTGTAAATGAGCATAATTCATGATTACATGTGAATGACTTCTCAGAGACTATCTCTCCTGAGAGCACATTAAGAGGCAACCCTAGGCACCTGAAGGCAAAGTAAGAAAATCCTCACTACGTGGGCAAAGTACAGAAAAAAGAGGACAGGGGCTCCTCTGGGGTCCCATTAAGTCCACCTTCATCATCTGAGCAGCTTTGCCTAGAGCCAGGGGTCAGTGCGCACTATGGTTCCCCGCTAATACCACAATTATTGGGTGGTATTAAATGAAGGGGCTGTTTCACTGAGTGGGGAAAGGGAGAGAGGTCTCTCGGGAGAGCTCAGAGTTGATAAATCAACTGTTGGGTTGGCCAGAAGAATATTGCATTAAAAATTGGATTGGCTGTATGTGTTCCATGTCTGTTTCCAAGAAGTCTCCTCTGTGTAATGATTTCAAAAATCGCATGGAAGGGCGCCTGGTTGGCTCAGTGGGTAGAGCGTGCAGCTCTCCATCCCTCGGTGAGTAAAAGCCCCAGGCTGGGCAAGGGGCCAGCTTTTTTTTTTTTTTTTTTTTAAGATTTTATTTATTTGAGGGAGAGAGAAAGAGAGAGCACGCGAGCATGAGGAGGGGAAGGGTCAGAGGGAGAAGCAGACTCCATGCTCATCGAGGAGCCCAATGCGGGACTCTACTGGGACTCCAGGATCATGACCTGAGCCCAGGCAGTAGCTTAACTAAGTGAGCCACCCAGGTGCCCAAGGGGCCTACTTTAAAAGAAGAAAAAGAGAAGGAAGCAGGGGGAGAGGAAGAGGAGGAGGAGAAAGGGGAAGAGGAAGAAGAAATAGTCACATGGAAGTCGAGTAGGTGGGGTTGTCTTGTAGTGTCTGAAAGTGAGGGCACCTCTTTTGTGGTCACGAAGGTACAGGTAGGAGGTATCTAAGGATTGGAAAACGGGGACCTGGAGGAACCAGTATTTTTTACTAAAACTGGTTTTTGTGGCCAAATCAGACTTCATTCCAGAAGTGGAGATGAGGAGCATTCCTGCAAGAGCTTCCCGGAAAGTTGTCCCCACCTGCGCCATCTTTCGTCTCTCTTTCCGCCCTCCCGCCCTGCTCATCAAGTGGGATAACGTAACACACGGTGGCAGTACTGGGTTCCTGGCAGGGTCCTCTTTGTTCCTATCACCCTCCTGACTGGCTTTGTAATGAACTCTCTGTGAGCAAGTGGGTTGGGAGGAGAAGGGAAGAAAGATAAGGTATGAGATTTGAGGTTAGATAAGTCAGGCATTGTCTGGGAAGACCCGAGAGGGGCTGCATGAAATGCTGGTCCCAGAGAAGTTGAGCAAGCTGCCAGATGACGCCGTTCTACTTGTAACACAGCGTCTTTGTTCAAAACGCAGCTGTTCCAGGAGCTTCCGCTCCATGCAGTTAATTACACCTGGTTATTTCAGAATGTCTGACGGTAACCCTTGGCATCTACGTGGATGACTTCAGCCGTCATCTGCTAGCTGTATCACAGTGCATCCCAGAAAGGCATGTAAGCATGAGTCCTCTTCCAAATACTAATAACTTCTTCCCTGGCTGTAAATCCAGCTGCATGATGTGCAAGTATAATTGGGCAGCCTACACGGAAGTCTGGCGCTCATGTGGGAATATCTATTTGTAAGAGAACCTGAATATTCATGTAACTGTCCAGACATCAATAAATTCTCATTTTACCTTATTTATTTCTGTTCCCCAGTGAACAGCGACGCTCTTAAGCTCAAAGGTAATAGGCATGTTCTTCGGAGATGTACCCTCTCTTACCGTAATAGAACGTCTTTCTAATACATTTGTTCATCGGTTGCCAGGTAGCTCTCCCATCAGGTGACACGAGTGTGTTTTCTTTGTCTTAGTGCACAGGTGACAGTTACCATTGTTTGCCATCAATTAGCTTCGGGTAGCATGTCAAGGATGTACGGATGGTGTCATTTTATTCTGACAGCCGCCCGAGCCGGTTGAGAAGGGATTGTTTCATTATCCTCTTATCAGTACTGCTGGATAATCCACACCGCAAAGAGGGAGGAGGAAAAAAAGACAGATGGGAAGAATAGAATTTTAGGGATTGGCAATATTAAAATTATTCATGCCTCCAGGAGGAGAGAAAGATTAGAGAGATGACTCTGGGAACCCTTCAGAAGCCTCCCACTTCCCTAATGCTGGCTGCAATGTGGGATGCTGCCTCTCGCCAGCCACTGGGGGGCAGGGAGGGGGGATGCCCACAGGAGCCTGGGAGGGGAGAGAAGGGGAACCGAGCCCTTCTCCTCACCCGCACCAGCAACCAGGCCAGGAGTATCTGCCGCATCTCTGCCCTTCTCCAGTGGATGGGGCCTTTCCCGTGCTGGAAACTTCTCCCTGGTTCATGCATTTGGGCTGTGAGAGCATTTTCCCTTGAACAGCAGTGCAATTTAATTGTGCTCTGTGTGTGAAATGCAAAGAACCGCAGAAAGTACCGTGGCCCAGATTTCCACTGTTGGGGAGCAAACCTCCCGTCGCTCCCCCAGCGCTGGCCGAGTCCTTCACAATGATGGCAGGGAAGGTTTTTTTTTGAATTCTGAAAACTAACCGCAGCGCATCTTCGGGCTCTTGGAGAAACAAATAAAACGAAGGGCTGAAAATGTAAAAAATACTTCAAGATAAACTGAGCTTCAAGAAGGACAATTGTGTTGACATTCTAGTAACAGCCCGTTTTCACTCCTTAACGAGGCGCAGTCGCGCATGAAAATGACGGTGGTGTTTTTTAAACCGAAAGCAAAGGCCCTGTGGGTTGTAACTCAGAGGTGCATCTTACCCATGTAAAACAAAGGACGTTTTAACCCTGTGAGGATTCTTTCACGGACCCTCCACACTCTACAGCAACTTGCGTTAGAAAGATGGAGCAAACAGTGCTTACTATCAGAGAGCATGACTACATGCTTGTCCGCATTTTAAAGCGAGCCCAGTCCCCAGGTTACGTGTATGTGCATCTCTAGGTAGGAGGCCAGACTCGGGTGGGAGCAAACTAAGCCTGGGTTTTATATCCTGTTGGTGAGAATAATTATAAATAGGTAAAGAACAGTGACTGTGGTTTATCAAGCACTAAATTGTGGTCCAGGCACTGTGCTGCGTGTTTTCATATATTATACGATCTTCTCATCATACTGCGAGGTAGTCTCCTTATTTAAGATGAAGAAACCGAGCTTAGGTTAGGTGACTTACCCAAGACACACTGCTGGGAGTTGGTAAAACTCAGACTCACACTGAGCTCCGTCTCACTCCCACTGTACGCGCTTCGTTCTCTGAACAACCGGCCTGATGACGGTCTCTCTCGGGTGCCCAACTTCCAGTGAGGCCAGAGGAGTTCACATTCCCATTGCAGTTCAGCTGTTTCTTAACTCCTTCCCCAGGTTCAGATTCCTCCTGGGGGGTGCTCAGGGGCACAGAGAGGGGAGGCAGACACAAGGTCAACCTCACCATTTCCATTCACACGGAAATCTAATTCTTTTTAATATCTCTGTGGAAGCCAACAGAGCCTGGCTTCGATGTTTAGCCGCGCCCTCTGTGCCCAGACCAGGAAACACTTCGGGAAGGATGAGAGCTGAACCCCCACCTCCTCCTATGTACCAGCTGCCAAGCACTCCCCACCATTTCTCAGGGTCCTGGTGTTACCCCAGCACTCACTGTAAGTGAGTTCACAGTCCGCGGGGAAAACTCATTCCCCTTCTCCTAAGAGAGCAGGCCCACTACAATGGCCACGGCTTTTTAAGCAATTGTGAAAGATGCCAAATGCACATGTGCCATCCATGCTCAGACACACCCGATCTGCACAGCGAATCTTGGCTTTGTGCGTGATTGATGGAGGAGATGGCCTTTCAGCCCACCACACCGTGATCGCTTGCGGTAACAGGTGTGTATGTCTGCTTTGCTCACGGATACCCCCTCCCTGATCTCCTTCCTTCCCACCAGTAGATCGATATGTCTCTGACAGGCATCTGAAATCTTTATTTGGGAAAAAAAAAAAAAGCACATTTCCTCCCAGCTGTTTGTTTTCCAAACCAAATAATTTCGTTAACTTGTTGCCTGAGTTAATTTTCAGAGCTGGAAAATTTCTCTCAGCCGTGCTGAGGTCACCTCAGGGCTTCTAAGATGAACAGGAATGGAAATGGGAATATGCTTTTGGCATTCTAACCAGACTTTGGGTAGCTGAAGCTCGCTGTATGCATCGTGTGTGTGAGGGAAGAATGCCTTGGGACCCCAGTCTTTGCAAAATGGAGTGTGCAGTGTCCACTCTCGGACCTCCTCTTGAATCTGCCCTGTGTCCGAGAGGCAATATAGTGGGCTGGTTAGGGGCATGGGATCTGCCATTTGTCTTCCTGGGTTTGGGTCCCAGCCCAACTGCTTACCAGCCACAGGACCCAGGCCAGGTACCCTCATCAGGAGCCCAACGAGACTTCAGGTTGCTCATCAGTAAACTGAGGAAAGGTGTGCAAATTACTCCATAAAATGTTCACTTGGTCCTGAGGTAGAGGGCAGGAAGAAGATGAAATGCACCTGCGAAACAGCCTAGCACCTGCGGCTCCAGGTGCAATCCCCAGATCGGCAGCCTCAGCAGCCCAGGGAACTTGGGGAAGTTGGATACGAGCTCAGAAGCTCAGCACTCCCTGCCTCTAAGACCAGGTGGACTCCGAATCAGTATCTGTTCCTGGTGATCGGTTTGCAAGGGAAAACTTGGAAAGCAGGACTTTTAACGGCCCATCCTGCTTTCAACCGGCGTATGCCCTCTAGTTGGCTTTTTCCATATCCCTCACCTGACGAGGGAGGTCCTCCACCCTGTCCTCTCGAGTGATGAGACAGTAGTCGCCAAGCAGTGACCAGGGTAGCCTTCTGTGGCCTTGGGAGAGGGCCTGAAACAGGTGGGCTCTTCTCGGGAACACACCTCGCCTACCTCCATTCATACAGTGAGTACCTGACAGCTGAAGCGTCCCCGGGTATCTCGTCTATACCCCTAGAAAGGTACATTGATTGTTTTCATTTGGATAGAGCGAGAGCTGTTTCTTAACCCAGATTAACCTGAGCGAGTTAAAGGTTCAAGCCTTGAATGCCCTGGTCCTGGGAGCTGGGGAGATGGCTCTGGGGGCCACACAGACCAGCTCTGTTGAAACTATAAAGCCCTGCTGAGTTAGTCACACCTCCCCCCTGCAGGAGACGGGTGGGGGGCTGCAGTGAGCTGTGCTCCAGAGAGGAAACCCAAAGTGTCAGGGAGGCCAGCTCTCTGTCCTCTGCTGAAGGCAGGGCTCACGAATCCATCTCAAGACCAGGCTTTTATTTCCCTGGGGAGCCCACCATCTCTTAATCACAAAAGCAATAAGAATTTCCAATATGTTCCTCGGCCATGCCTAATCAGTTGTTCCAGCTGCCAGTCATCAGCGCCGTCTGGAGGTTCACCTAAAAGCTCTCTTCTAGACTTGAAAACAGCACGAACCCCTGGGGTGACACCAGACAATGAAGGCCACCCCTGTGGGCAGCCTTGTGCACCGGTTGATTTGATCACAATGATTTTGTTAATATTGCTCTGATTCTAGAGGGATCAGTTTCTTTCCCTATGCTTTGATTGACAGGCCTTGTTGTACGCCACTTTGGTTGGGTGTGTGTGGAAGGAAATATTTCCTTTTTGTAAATGACCTTACCGTTGCACTCTGATGTGAAGATTTTCTTCTGGAGGTTAAAAAAATCACTTGGCAAAGCTCGAGCATTTGTCTGGAAGCATGTGTTGCGTTGGGCACTCTGGTGGAGTCAAACATTGAGATCAGAACCTGCCTTGTGTGGAGTCGGGGCTGGAAAATTATGTTTGAATGAATGAATGGATGAATGGATGGCTGAAGGAATGATTGGATATTCTTAGACTACACGAAGATGGAATCCTGGATGTGTGATTGATACAGCTGGGAATTCCTAGAAGTCAGTGTAGGTAGGAGAGGCATTTCCTCTGCCACAGGGATAGTCCCTGAGAAATGTGGGTCTCAGGTTGAGGCCAAGGGCAAGCCTTCCAAGCCTCAGTTCTCTCATCCCAGAGTTTTGTCCATTATAGCACAAGGGTATGTGACAAGGGGTTGGATGAATGTTGGGACACCAGGCTCTGTTTTTATTTCCTCTAAGTCTCTGGTGGTTGTAGGGGCTGCAGGCAACACCCACAAGCAGCTCTCTTGTCCAGTACTGCATGCCAAGTCCTCTGTGTAGACACTGAACCATGAGTTTCTACTAGGTGACCTCACCAGGAGAGGTTTCATCCTCTGCTTCTCATCACATCTCTTGGGAAACAGAGGCAAGTCCTGGGTTCCATTTTGCACACAGGTGATTTCTTTCAGCCAACATAAGAAACTATTCTGTATATTTTACAAATTCAGACTTTGAATTGAACGCTAACACCCATCCTTTCTTATCCTCTTGGGGTCCCCAGTCACAGGGTCACTGCTGGTTTCAATGCCATCCACCAGCTTTAGCAGTGGAAGAAAGGGCTGCTGGTGTGGGTTTGACGGTAGGGCAGGCCGCACTTGACCTCAGTGCAGCTGGAGGGCAGGTTCCGGAGACTTCTTCCCTGTATCATATGCCTTTTATGGCCCACCTTATACCCTCTCTGCCACCTAGTCCTCCCAGTAGCCGTTGCTCTGGTAACCCTCATATGTGGCAGCAAATATAACTCAGAAGTCCTTCCCCTCCCCTGTACCATGGATCTCTGGCTTTCTGCCCTGGGGCTTCTTTGATGCCCAGGTATTGGGCATCTGCGGGAACCTGAGCCACTCGGCTACACCTACCTACTTGTGTGGGAGAAGTAACACCCTAGATGGGGCCACCTTTGATCAATAAGGAAGAGGATTTGGTAGATAAATGTTCCTTTCTGTTCCTTTCCTACTCATTGGGCCCAAGACAGTCTCCATTAGCTTTTAAAGATTGTGTCCGTCCTTCTTTACTCCACCAAACATGAATGATGCTGTTGGAGAGAGTAAGCACCAGGGGCGTCTTGTTCCCTCGTCTATCCCAGGACCTCGCTCAGCATCTGCCCCACAGTATGTCCTCCATAGACACTTGTGGAATAGTTGGCTGCCGAGAGAGGAGTCAGAGAACATAAGTGACCACACAGAGCAGAAGGATTCAAGTGAGTAGAGGAAGGTAGAGGACATTACTGTCAGAAGCACAGGGTCCGCTGCTGTGCTGTGGTGGCCGCGTGCCCGGCTGTCCGACTTGACCAGAGCTGAGTCACAGTGTGGGGCCACAGATGAGACGGGGTGGGTGTTAAAGCACTCAGGACGCCACTGGATGGTTCTCCTGGCAGATTCGGAATTTGATAGAATGAGTGTCTAGAGATCTGTGTCCTCCACTAGACTGCCGCCCCCCAAGGGCGGGGACTAGAGCGGCTAGCATGTAGTAGGCACTTAATAAATACTAGGTTAAAAAAATAATGGTTAGAGGTCGATGGACAGATGGAGGGCTGAAGGGATGGCAGACGGTTGGTCCCGGCTACTAAATAGGATGAAGGAGAGGCCCTTAACCAGGCCTTTCAGCCTTGCAGGGTGTGGCAGGCTGTGAACAATGGCAGATTTTCCTACCCGGTATTTTCCCGCAGCGAATGCAAAAATGTAGCTGGTACAGCTCATGGAGACCTCCGGGAAACACCCCATTTTCTACTGAACCACAGAGTAGATCTCAGAGCACACACACCAGAGAATCCCTGTTGCTCACGGGGATGGACACAACAGAGGCAGTGGTTCCCTCGTGAGGAACACACACACACACACACACACACGTGCAAAAATATCTCCAGGGGAAAGCAAGCGAGGGGCGCATTTGGCAACTACAACAGGATAAAAAGGAGAGCTCATGTTTCTGCACTAAGGCAGAAAGAAAAAGAGCCACTTTTCCATAGTGTCTCTGTGACCTCTTATTATTCCATTAGTTTCTGGAATCATGTCTAAAACAGCCAGCTCCACGCTGACAAACACCAGCATTGAAACTACCACCGCAGTCAATCCAAACAACCCTCTCCCTGCGGTAAAATTATTATCTGGGATACAAGCAGAATTGTGGTTGCCCGAGTGAGCTGAGCGCAAATGCGGGTAGTGATTCATAAGGTGACACTAGTCAGTGTGCAAACGGGCAACTTTTCTGGAGCCTGACCCCCCTCGCCCTGACGGCCCGAGGTGCCTTTCTGAGCGAATAAGCACTTTCTAGTCTCACCGCCTCTGCAGGTCTCGGAGGGCCATGGAGGACACGGGCTTCCGAGGACAAGAGTTAACCTGACACTGCACCAACTTACCCGAAATAAACCCTTCACATCGGAGCACATCCTTGTCAGTAGCTTTTGAGCGGGAAGATGGTAATTCTGCTTCCTCACATGTTCCTTTAAGTACTTGAACTCTTGCTCTGTCAGATGAAGCTTTGGGGGGCTGGGTCATGTGGGGTATCCGTGCTCTCCGGGAGAGGTTGGAGAGAGTGGGACTGGTCTAAAAGCGGCGCTCCCTGAACTTTTAAACCCTCCAATCTCTTTGATTATGTGGCTGCTGCTTCTTAATCCTGAACCTGATGCCTTTTATTTTTTTTTTTTTAGATCCATTTATTCTTTGACATCAGTAGAGTAAGTTCAAAAAGAGCAGAGATGGGTATAAAGCTCGAGCCGCTTCGTACAGGGAGGGAAGTTGAAGAGAGTCGGTGTAACGCTGCTGCTGCGACTGCAGCATAATGAGACGTGTGTGGAGTAGGTCCCAGACACTGAGAGCCTCTCTGATAGTGATAGACTCGGAAAGTGAAAAGCCCCGTCTCTTTTGTGACATTGTACCAATTAGCTGATCTAAATGGGCACATATTTAAGTTTGAGGTCACGTACAGTTCTCAAAAGCCAGGCTGCCCCTACAAGTGTGGCTCTAACTCACTCTGTTGTAATAGACAACCGTGCATGTGTGTGTGTGTGTGTGTGTGTGTGGCAGGGGAGTCAGGGGTCCAGAGCTGTGTTTGGGGCCCCTTTTCATGTTCTGTGGTGCCGGGCATGGAGTCATCGTTGATGGAGACGGATCCAACACATCATCAGGGAAACAGCCGGGCTCAGTTAGACCCTGAGGTTCAGAGGGTGTCGGCTCCTACGCTGGTACGAGGACCAGGAGACGATATTCTCATTACCCTGATTTAGCCGCAGCAGAGAGAGAGGCAGCGTGACCCGTGGAGGATTGCTGCAGCCGGGAGAAGAGGCAGACGGCCTGTTATGCCCTTCGGGGTCAGCAGTGTCTCTGTGACTGAGCAGTGCTAACTCTGAGACCCTCACCCAGATGCAGACACCACACGATCGACTAATTGTATGGTGTGCAGGCAGGGGACGAGTCAGACCATGAGTGTGGGCAGGGGGGCGAGCAGCACGAAAGCCACAGGAGCCCAGGAACCTGTCCCACCCCGAAAACAAAAGCTGTGTATATCCACTGAGTGAAGCACTGTTCCCCCAAAGTCACCAAGGGAACCACAAACGAGCCCCTAAAGCACCCTTGCTGTCAGCCTCCAGGTGTAAAGCCCGAGCGCTCTGATGCCTCTTCTCCCTTGGTTGCAGCCTCCATCTTCTCCAGCAGTCATTCCAGCCGAAGTGGAGCAGCTGCTGGGGCTGTGCCCCCCCCACACGCCGTCGGCCACCCTTCTCCGGGACAGAATGTGCAGGGGAGCCCCCACAACCCCGCCTCCCAGTTACCTCCGCTCGCAGCTGTGGACGCGGGGGCCGAGAGGTAAGGCCATCTGTCTCTCTTCTAATAGGTGTCGCCGCTCAACTTCCCGGCGCAAGGAAGTCTTTTGACTGTTGCTGAATTTGATTAATAATCCATCGGCTGGGCCGAGTTGTCCAAAGGTGACATGTTGAAAGTGCACACGACGCGTGGCTCAAATATCTCATTATCTGTCTTACTTTCCCCGGGGAAATGCTGAGAAGATTCTGGCGGTCACCAGCCCAAGTGTCTGATGCTCAGATGTCCAAATTCCCATCTTTCCCACCTCCCTGCAGTTTGTCCTGGTGGCTCAGCTGGAAGGCAGTGTCCCCAGAGGCGGAAAAGCTTTCCAGATGCAAATGGCACCTCCGGCACCGAGATCGATATCAGCTTGAGAGTATAGCGTAAGAGGGCACAGGATTTTGTGTGGGTGACCAGCCAGCGGCTGTTCGCCAACCACTCTACACTGAGACCACCCTCATAGAGAGTTTTTGGGAGAAAAGTTTTAAATCTTGACGTTTCCGTCTGTCTTTGGATTGCCCAACCCACCGGTGGTGTGGACAGCATGTGGCTCCTTTTCTTCTCCTCCTCACGTGTTGCAGGCTTGAACTGACCTATGTAGGGGTTGCTCCCAGACGCCCACAGGGAAAAAAGGTCTTGTGGTGACCCCTGTGCGATCCTAGAGTCCTAGGACATGAGAATGGGTTGAGTGGGCAGCAGGAAGGAAGGTTTTCAATCATGAATTTCAACGAGCAATCTGTGGTCTCATTGGTGTTGGTCTGATCTATGAGTATTTAAATAAGTAAAAAATATATATATATGGTTTTTAAGTTTGATAAACCATTTTTTTTACTTATGCCTCCTCTTTACTTATTAATACATCTGTTCATTTAATACATTTTTTGAGTACTACGTGTCAGACGCTGCTCCAGGTGCTAGACATGTCAAGATTATGAAAACACGGTGCTGTCCTTAGGATTTAGTGGATGAGGACAGACAGATGTATAAAAAAGGATAGTGATGCTGTTTGGATAAATGATGTAATCAAGATGCCACAGGAGCCTGGGGAGGATGTCCCTAATTCTGCCTCAGGGAATGAGGAGAAGAAAGGGTGATCTAGGCATGGAAGGAGGGTTAAAACTTCCCAGATGGATAAATGAGGAGCAGCATCCAAGGCAGCCAGAGGGACATATACAAGACATAAGAGGGACAAGGACATGCATAGAATTAGGTTCCAGTAAGCTCAGGTGCCATCACCCAGATTGGACAGGACTGATGAAGTCAGGTAAGAGTGGGTTGGCTTGTGTGGAACCATGTATTTTATCCCAAGGGATTTACCTCTTACCGAAAGTGAAGAAACACTTGTGGTTCCATATGTGGAACCATATACCCCACTTATGAGGAGAGAGACACATCGGATTGTCATTATAGAGAAGGGACTCGGGCGACAAGATGGCAGAGTCATCGAGGCTGGGAGCAGGGACAGGCGGTAGGGAGAACGAAACAGAAGTTATTGTAGGAGTCCTTGGGAGTAGCATGAGGACCTGAACTAAGGTGAAGGGTCGTTATGTAGGAGAATTTCTCATTATTAATGTATTTATGGAGTGAAGAGGAAGGGCCAAATTCATCTGGGAGTTACAACTCTAGACTGGATGGAAAAGTGTGTCATTAAGAGAAGCAAAGGGAGTGTTCAGTAGGAGTAAGAGTGGGAGAGAAAGAATGGTAATACATGGACTTTCGGGTTGGGGTTGTAGGTAACTATAAACCATCCATGTAGATGTGCCTAACTGTCCATCAGAATATGGATCGGAGGACGTTAGACCTCTCGCAACCATTCTGCCTATGTGGCCCAGTGCAGGCAGCTCCTAACCTCCTCCCCCACACTCCATCAGCAGAGCAGGGCAAGTGGTAACCATCTCCTAAGTTCACGGACACTCGGGGCAGACAGTCCTGCCTGTTATCTGACGTATTTCTTAAGGTTGAGATGAGCTTATTCATTTTAGCGTTTTAACTTTGGAGCCGGGTTTTAAGTGACATTAGCCACGGGCTAATCATCCTCTCATTTCCTTCTGCCTGGCTGAGAATCCTACTCCATGAGGTCGTGAAGGTCACCACAAGGTTGAGAAGCTAAGAAGCTCTTACTTGAGCCTCTCCTTCATCCATCTTCTTATTAATACTCATTAATACTCTGTTTACAAAGACACCGCAGAAAAGCAATCTGCGTGTCTCCTTTTCGCACACACCCGTTAAAGGAATGAAGATAGAAAAAGTCTTTAGCCGTGACCGTGTTAAGAACCCCCCCCCACACACCCGACGTTCAAAACGCAGCTCCGGCGGGTGCTGAATGTTTGAACGCGTTCCTCAGGCACTCCTACTGCTTGGGTTTGTGTGTCTTTAACATTTTATCTTAGCTTATAATTTTAATTTTTTTCAATTCCATCTTTGGAAGCTTGTAACGTATAAAAAAACTACAAGAATAATACAGTGAACGCCCATACACCCCACATCCGCGTTCACCCACTGTTGCTGTTTTCCCTCCTCTTTCTCTTCCCGACTTGAGAGAGCCTTTGTTTGTTTCCCGTGGTTTCCGAACACTCTGAGAGATTGTTGTGAATATCATTGAGCTTTAGCCCTAATTACTTTGGGAAGGATCGCCTAAGAAGGACATTCTCCTGCATAATCACAATGTAATTATCACGCTCCGGAAATTTAACATCAATAAAGCATTATCTAACACGCAGTCAATACCGAAATTTCCTCGATTGTATAATTAATGCTCCTTAGAGCTAGTTTCCTTTTATTTTTTCCTTTTCTTTTCTTTCCTTTCTTTTGATCCAAGATTTAATAAGATACCAGTTCTTATTTCTTGGTAGTCTTCTTGAATCTGATGAAGTTTCCCAGTTTTTAAAAAGTTACCACCACCACCACCACCATCATCATCATCTTTCATGACACTGACAATTTCTAAAGACTCAGAACATTTATTTTGCAGGGTATGTGAGAGTTGGGACTTGCCTGCTCTTTTCCTCTCCAACAGACATAGTCCTTCTCATCAGGAGCCTCACGTAGAGGATGTGGTGATTTTTTACTCCTCTGAGCCTCTGCTTGCGCCCCGTGGGGAATTAAGAGTAGATGAGCCACACGGGCGAAACACCTCACATGAGGCATAGCCTGAAGGCAGGCAACCCTGGCCAGGCCGAGAGACTGAGGTGTAGAAGCCAGAGGGTGTTGTGAAGTGATGACAGTGGTTGATAATGTAGGTCTTCATGGGAAGTTAAAAGGGGAGGAGAGGGGGAGGAAGGGAAGGCTACTTGACATGGCCGGGTGATGAAATGGACCTGCTCATGCCTGTGGTTTGCCCTGTGCTGTGCTCTCCCCACCAGGCCTGTGGCCCATTCCTTTGCCAGCCCAACTGGACTGGGCAAGTCGATGGAAGGTTATCTCTTCCGATCAGGTTTGGGGAGGAGGTGACATGAAACAGCCCTGAATTATGCACTGTGTTTGCATTAGTGTGCAGCATTAAAAACACTAAGAGGAAATGTGCTTACCTTCCGCTTTTGGTTTATATATCTTTGCCTCTGTTTGCCTGGGAAATCCCCCAGTAAAAACTCCAGCAGTTTTCTTAACGGAAATAGGTTTATCACACTTTGCGATTTTTAGTGGGAAACGCACTTTTTCCTGCTTTGCAGGCACTGATTCATCATTTACTTAGTTTTAGCTTGTTAATAAAATGGGCTGAGTCACTGTCAGAAGTCAGGAAAGGTCCACTACGTCTACCAGTTAGCAGCAGGTTCTTTGATCCTGGCCGTCTTAAAGTAAATGCAAGTTCTCTCAATTTGGTGAGGCTCCATTTTTATTTTGGAAATATTACCTGAATGACACATCATTTCAGTGATTTACACAGCACCACACCGTGTCCCCTAATGTTGATTTAAACTTATTATGGGAAGTGGTGTTTCACGATGTCATGTGGAATGAGCCAGGGATCCTTTATGACAGTGACTTCCCATAAGAGGAGCCCAGAGTCTTTGGAAATGTCGGTTCATTGGGTTTCATAGCATGTCTGTTAGAGCAGAGAAGACGAACATATTGCTGTGAATCCCTTTTTGAGATGGAGAAATCTTACAATCCCAAGAAAAGTCCCCTGGATCTGCGTTGCTCCGCTTGCCCAAGAGCATGGCATCTGCCTCTCTCCGTTCCACAGATGGCCACAGAACAGGGTGCAGAGCTCAAAGAGACTTGTGGATTGACCACCTGGGGCGACTCGTGAAGGGCTTCGATGGGCCCCATCTCTGAGCCAGAAGAGACTGAAAATGGGGAACGGATGTGGCCTCCTCGAGGCATACACAGTCTAGGACAGGAATCAACAGCAGAGAATGTTAGGGACAATTGTTTTTGAGAAAGTAGTCAAACAAAATACCTTAACCAAAAAAGGAATGTCAGTTTCTTGAGTCTGTATCAAGCATTGAGAAGCTGTACTGATTTTTATCCAAATCAGATGTGACATTGCTAGGATTCTAGATAGATAGGTATATATACCCACACACACAGTCTTTCTGGGCCTTTGGATAACCAGGACTGGTCTATACTGAGAGCATTATCTCATTCAGCACTGGAAACATGCTGTAGCTTTTCTGGATGCTAAGGGGTTAAGGATAGCAACTGTTTTCTATTTAACTTCTTTGGAATTCTTCACTGTTCTCCAACTCTTGTCAAACAGGCCTGCTCACCGACTTTGTTTATTTCTCCATCTTATTTCTTACTTCAGGATCTTTTTCTACCTAGAAAAAAATCAGGACCCTCCATTTTTGTCCTATTCTTGACTAAACATGGCTGGAGCTTGGATTAGTTCTCAACCCAGAAAGCCGTCTTGCATCTTAGAGCTCGCAGAGACAAGTTCCCCGGTTTCGTTTCCCGGTTTTTATCACCTGTTTTATTTATTTATCATTTCCTGGTTATTATCTTGCTAACTGAATCACTAGTTTTCTGAGGGCAGGAACCTAAAACTTGCCTTATAACCTCCAGAATACGTGTGTGGTATTTCATAGTGCTGCGTGCTAGGGAGGGCTTGACGGGGAGAAGGACCAGTGTGGGGATGCCTAGGACACGGGAGGCCATTGCCAGCTCCCACTGTCCAGGGGGAGGTTCCCAGAAGAGAGTGGTACCCCGACTCATTGGTCTAGATGGTGGTAGACCCAGTTCCAAAGTTCAAGCCATCTTATGTAACCTGCATACTTTGCTACAACACACAATTGCTCTAATACATACGTACGTGTGCACGTGCACACACATACTCACAGTGCCAGGACCCCACCCCCAATCTGTTGTGGTGGTTCCCTACGTTGCTTTCCTGTGATTGTCAAAACTAGAAACCTAATACTCCCCCATCCTTCTCCATTTGCATCGATGGCATCGGAACAGCTCAAAACTAGGCTGGCTGCTTCGCTGTCCTTCCTTCCCTGGGACTTTCTCAGCAAAAAGGGATATTGTGCTCTTTACCCACTCAGCTTTTGGCTTACACACACACACACGTGCGTGCGCACGTGTGTGCATACAGCACAAACTTCCTCTCCTCTCCCTTCTTAATCTCCTAGTAGATGTGCATTAATGGCTAAAAACATAAGCATCACATAAAATAGTGAAGTTTATCAAAACATACCCCAGTACGGGCAACATCCATTTGCTGAGTTGCTTAGACAGCTGCAGTTTGGGTGCCAGGCGATACCCTGAGGACGCAGTGGTCAGCAAGGCTGACAGAACTGTCCTCTCAAAGTGTGCTGGCTGAGGAGAGACAGTGGCCAACAGGCCATCATAACTTAGGCTCTTATGCACGGCTGGGAGAGGAGGCTGCGGGACACACTGAAAGGCCCAGAAAATGACCCCCGAACCAGGGAGGTGGGAGGAATAGAAGAAGAAACATCTCCCTGAAAGTCTGTCAGACCCTGCCAAACACCATGGGTGCACCCAAGAGCTGCGAGGAGGGGGAGCCAGCAGGGGCGGGGCTCTGTGTGTGCTTGGGGGCGGGGCCTCATCAGCTGCCTTCAGGAAATCAGGCTTTCTCTTGAGCGCAGGGATTTATGTCTGCCCAGGAAGGGCACCCTGAGGGCTCTGGCATACATTCCAAAGGCCTCACCGTGTTATCCACCCAGCAAGAGTTCAGAACATATTCTACATCCAACAGAAGAAGAAATGACAAAGAATAGACGAATGGGCTGTGTGGTCCTCAAGAGACAAAGGCTGTCCTTTGTATATCCTAAACCAG
Source organism: Lontra canadensis (assembly GCF_010015895.1). Taxonomy (NCBI): domain Eukaryota; kingdom Metazoa; phylum Chordata; class Mammalia; order Carnivora; family Mustelidae; genus Lontra; species Lontra canadensis. The sequence goes on from NW_022631025.1 coordinate 5,937,083, forward strand.
CTGGGCTGCATGGGTTTTATATTATTTTCTTTTTTAATACAATTAGAAACGCCAGTTTTGCCCCTTACAATTCCAAGCTTGTGTTTTATGTAGTCATGACCTATATTAGAGGATTTTGAAGAGTCGCTAAGTGTCCAAAAAAAAAAAAAAAAAAAAAATCAGCTCTGTGTTAGAGAGCTCTGACATCATCAGAAAGTTGGCCGCACTCGTGTTCTGTGGGAGAGGATCTGGTGTCATTGAGAGGTATCCATGTTGCTGTGGGTCGTACTGTAGTCACGCTCTACCTGCTGAGCACTGCTCTAAGCCCTTCCCTGACATGTGTCCCAGAGACTCTCCCACACAGACAGGAAGACACCTGACTTTCAGGACAACTGATAAGCACTGGCTCCAAAATAAAGCTTATCGATCTTGAGCATTAAAATACCTGAGAAAAGCCAGAGCTGAATGACAAACACGGGCTCAGATAGCCATTTCTTCAGCCTGCTTGTTGACCTCTGCATCGTCCTCTGACAGGCTGTTCATGTCACACTCACCCCGGGCCACGTGACTGTGAGCACCATCCTTTCTCTAGGGGCTGCAGCACTTTCTCTCTGGAAAACAGTTATCACTCAGCTTCCCACGAAGGGGTCAGTTTTTTGGTAGGAAAATGACTTGCACAGATATTCAGGGTTGAGAGACGTGGTGTTCAAAGTCTGCCTGCAGCGCATGCGCGCGCACACACACGTTCTATCTGAGAATCTCTGAATGTGATGAACATTGTTCCCAATGTCAATGCTGTGAGCAGAGAAGGGGCAGAAAATCCCAATGTCCCGCCCTTGAAAATGGAGGTTACAACATTGGGTCTTAGACTGGAAAAGCTTGGGGTCCTTTCTTCGTATCTGTGGAAAGTTTCTGGTGCTTCTCCAGGTTTATTCCAGGGCAGAAGAGCCCACAAGTCTTTAAGCTTCTTCAGTGCTGATCCGTGACCACAGCCATGCTCTATCCCTTGTGGCAGGGGATAAATCAGTTGGGTTATTGGCCTGTGGAATGAAAGTTCTCATAGAGATACTCACTTTACTAACAACTTCTTAAATATGCCACCCTTAGGGACTTCTGGGTGGCTCAGCCGGGTAAGCAGCTGCCCTCAGCTCAGGTCATGATCTTGGAGTCCTGGAATCGAGCTCCACAGGGGGTTCCCTGTTCAGCGGGGAGCCTGCTTCTTCCTCTGCCCCCCCGCACTTGTGCTCATTGTCTCTCAAATAAATAAAATCTTAAAAAAAAAAAATTCTCCCCTGATCTAGTCCTCTTAGCACATACAGGGAAATTGGTTATATTTGCTTCTTTCTTCTTACCTACGTAGTGATTGTGAATAGCTTTATTGGGAAAAAAAAATAGGTAACAGCAAGAAGACATTGCTGAACTGGCTTTTCTAGTCTTCTCTACTTTGTCTCTGATCTGTCTCTAATTTTAATGTCTGTGTTGTCTGCAAAACTTTTATGAGCATAGTTTTCAGAGTCCAGTCTGTTTCTTGATAATGGAGGAAAATAAAGAGCTAAGCCTGCATGGCTATCTTAACTTACTACTAAGAACTTAAAAAACGTAGTCAACTGATTCCTCCTCTTCTCAGGCATTCCTTCATCTCATTAATATCTGTAAGTCCTGTTAGCTCTACCCTCACACACAATCAGCTTCATTTCTCCAAGCAGAGTTCACCACTATGCCCCCCTCCCATTTCAACTACATGGGCTCCTAACTGCCCCCCACATCCAGCTGTGGACCCCCATCCAGTTAGCACACACAAGGCCAGGGCTCCCTACCACAAGAGGAGCCCTTTAAAATGTAAATGGAGTCTCTGAGGATTTCCTGCTCACACCCCTCCCCCAGCAGGCTTGGAGTCAAGTCCAAACTCCTTTTTATAGGTGCCCTCTGGCCATAGTCGCACCCTCACCGCCACTCCTCTTGCTTATTCTGCTCTGGCCACACTGGTTTTCTTACTATTCCTGGAAAACACCAACTCATCTTGCCTTGGGCCCTTTGTACGTGCTATTCCTGAAACCTCAAAGGCACCTTCACCAGAACTTTCCGTGACTTGTGCCTTCATTTCTTGTGTTCGCTCCAGTGTTACCTCTTCAGAAAGGCCTTTCTTGACCACTTCCCCTAATCCCTCTCCTAGACCCCGAACCCCACTCTCTTCCGTAACTCTACTCTGTTTCTCTTCGAAGATGTAGTAGTCCCTGAGATTATGCTGCGTCCTTGCTGACCTGCTCACAATCCACTAGAGCCGGAGCTCCCTCAGAGCAGAGGCTGCGTCATGCTTATGGCTCTGACCCCCTCAGTGCTTGGGCAGTGTGTGGAATGAACCGATGTGACCAGAAGGAGGACTACAAGTATGATTCCTTTATGGTTTCTGGGAAAAGAAATAGTAGCCCTGAGCAGGGGATTGCTGCTCTTCTCTCTGCACATTGTCCTCTGTGTCACCTCAGGACAAAGCTAGAGACGCGGATGTGAGCGTACGTGTGTCACTCCTCCAGACAAACAGCTTGACTCATGGTCCAAATATCCCTTCACAGCAGATTGTTTTCCATGTATATTTAATTTTGAAGTACCGTGGTTCTTCATTTTGAAGAGGTCTCATTCATTTCACCTCTGAATGCCAAATCAGCCATCTTTATTTTGTTCCCACATTCCAAACAAATCTACCTCATGCAAAGCCCAAGATGATGTTTTTTTAGTCCCCTTGGACTTTCAGTCAGGAAAGTGAGTCATGACAATAACAAGGAAGGCTTGAGGTAAAATGAATTCCTTTTCTTGCGGCCTCCACTTTACTGCGTTAGCATGTAGCAACGTGGAGTTCAGACTAAGCCATTACGTGATTCGGATGTATCTGTGTATTCCTTTCCTAAGGCTTTCTCTGAAACAACAGGTCAAATGGAGACGGAATTCCCAAAGTGAAAGCCCATAAGACTTTCTAGGGTGAGCTGGAAATCAACTTTATCCTTTGCCCTCTTGGGTGGGAAGTGCTTGGTGGATAGGGCAGTGAAGGAATTATATATCTTTTCGCAGGCAAAAAACCATCTGCCTGCTGGTGGTGGTGAGACCACCTAAGTGAGCAGAAACCACGAGACGAAATTTTTTTGCTCCTTTTTCTGAAATATAGTCTTTGGTTGCTTTTCTGTTTAGTTGCAAGGAGAAATAGTTTTCTAGGTTTTGATCATCTTCCCCAGAGTCAGTGCTTGGAATCATTCTCTTGAATAAGATGCTTTCCCCTCAGAAACAGAAACTGTGGCCTCTGGACACATATAGTCTCCAAGTGGACTTGAGTTAGCTGGGCGTTAACTGGGCAAAGGTACCATCCACCTGGACACAAATGCTGGCACCAGGTTGGAAGCAAAGTCTTTGGAGCCTATGGTCTGTTGAACAGAGTAATTACTCAACAGCAACGACCCACATGTGTTAAATACTTGTGTTTGCATAGCACTGGCTAAGGAGCTGGACATACAAAATGGTAGCAGACATCGAAGGATTTGATGCTCTTTTCATCTAGAAGAGCCAAGAGCCCTTCTCTGATTGTGAGCTTTTTAGTAGATGTGGTTTCCTCCAGTTCATTTCTCTAATCAAATATTGAGCCTTTTATTCAATGGAAGGAACAGAAAATTCCCTTATGGTTACTACAATAGTAACCTGACATCCTGAAATCGAAAAAAAAAAAAAAATCCACACAAACAGCATGTTATTACTGATCAAACCAGCACCAGCTAGTTTCTTTCAAATTCATGGATTATACTGACTTTTAAGGTCTCATTTGGCAGTGGTTTCCAAAGGTGCCCAGCGGTACTCGGCAGGAGTCCTACATCTAAAGTTAATTCTAAACATTCTTCCAATGTTGTCAAGAGGCTCATGTTCACAGTTTGAGACCATGAGAAAGACATGGAAAGGGCCATTTTTTATATACCTGTGCCTTCCTTTCTCATGTTTGGACAAAAACAACACTCTTCCCCCTCATTTCCCATCTGGCTTTCTCGTTACACTCACTTCTGAATGTTTTGCTTTCATCTGATCCTCTCCGTTGCAAAGCAGACCAAACTCTGCCTAAACTGTCCTGAACAAGACAGGCTTCTCTTTGCTACAGGACTGTGAGTTAATCCTCTTGCTCTGACCTGCTCGGAGCTGCCCAAAGGATGATCTCATTCAGCAGGTTTTCTTTTTTATAGCAGAATTTTTGACATCCAAATGTCTAAGACCACTCTGGATAAATTCTCTTCTGGTTGGTGATTTTTTTGTAAAGAGGATTTGGCAGAATCAGACTTTCCTTCCCTTTCTCCCCATCACATCAGATTCTGAAATAGACAAACAACAGAGTCACAGCCAATTCTGCAGTCAAGATATTCCAAAAAATCCCAGCTCTCGGTTAAATGTGTCCTGCATAATTCATTTCTCTGACATATCCTGGGTGTCCTCTCCCCTCCCTTTTCATTCCCACAGGGAGGGAGAGACTGTGATGCTCTCTGCCCTATTTCAGTCTATCCAAGAAGAAAATCCACTCTGCCTTGGGGCATTGGTGACTTTGTTTTCTGGCCTTAGAACCGACCCCCTATACCCAAGTGCAGAAGGTGTTCTCCAGGACACACTATCCTCTTTTCCACAAACACTCACTCATCATAATATACGCGTGAGTCTTCTGTGAAAAACCTTGGTGGTCATTTCACCTACAGCCAGTTCATAGCTCTCATTTTGTCGTGGTCTGTGGAGGCTCCGGCAGTCATGTTTGAGTTTTGGTCTTGCCGAACGTGAGAAATTATTCACAGTTAATATTGACCCAGCACTAAGCCCTCGCAGGAGATGGATTCGGCTCTTTGACTAGTTTGGAACAGAACCCTCGGACGGACATACAGCTCTTGGCGGGCCTTGGTCCTGCCCAGATGGACAGTGTTGCAATTACCCACACTTCCCAGCGGCTGTTTCTTCATTACTAAAAGCTGGTCTTGATTGTCTCAGAAGCAGAATTCAATTTGCAGTTCCCCCAGTAACGTGCTGTGATTCATTCGGGGACAAATCTGGATTGAACTGAGTCCAAGTGTCTCTTTTGTGAGACAGAAGGGAAGTATAAGTAGATACTATAGTCACCCAGATGAGTCAGCCAGGAATTCATGAAGTGATTCATAAATCGTTATAAAGACCACTAAAGTCTACTAAAATGGAGTGCTGTCTGGCTATACAAAGTGGGGTATTATCATTGGGGGGTTTTTTTTAGATGTTAAATCAGATGTGAAATCCTTAAAACTGTGCTTTTCTTTTTAGGTTTTGAAAAGGATTCCTTTTTCCCCCTCTGTAGTTGGCCAACGGCTAAAGCCACTTTTTATTGATTAGTTTTCACAGATGAATTTAAAAACCACCACAATTCTTTGGGGGATAAAAAATGCCTCCCCAAATCTACCATAGACCATTTTGTATCCATTATTTCTACTCCCTAGCAGCAAATCAATAATATTTTTTGAGTGAATACAATGAAACGAGCTATCCTGATGCATTCTTCCTTCTTTGGGAGGTCCATTACCCCTGTGGAAGAGAGTGGGGGGAAAAGAACTGTCCAAAGCACATATCAACCAGCATTTAATCTACTTGATCACGGAAACTCCTCTTTTCAAAGCATTAACCCCCAACACAATGCTAAACCACACAGTCCCACGCTGCTTGCTAGAACTGCTTGAAGAGCCAGCACAAATGAAGAAAAGTAAGACATATTTATGACATGTGCTTAGCCTGCAACATAGCCTATTAGCAGATACTGTTTGAAGAAATATAGTTGTTAGTTGACATAGAGATACCTTGGACTTACAGACGGGAGACAGCATTATTTGAAAGGAGTTGCCCAGCTGGAAAGACCAAAAGCGTAAGCCCAGCTTGGGCAGGAAGAACTCTAGTGCAGAATGAACAAGTTCACCAAAGCAAACTGGGAAACTGGTCACCAGGTTTCTTCAAGGCCGTGGGTTGTTGATACACCCGTCCCCCCCAGCTGGTGAGAAGGTTCCAAATCTCAGGTGCTCGCATAGGAGTCCTCCACTGCCCTCCCTCACCCTGCCCCTCCACCTTGCCTTGTGTGTCTCCACTAGGGAACATCTGACCTCATTGGGACAAAGTGGTATCTGGAGAACTAGCTGTGTGACTGGGAAAATCACTTCATGTCTCTGGGCCTATTTTATCTCATCCAAATAAGGCTACTCTGTTGCCTTCCAGCTGGAACGTGATATGATTGGATGAATATGTGAACTCACCATACTCTGTGGGAAAACCCAAGGCCAAGAAATGAGACCTTACACAAGAAAGACCATGACTGTTTGCTCTTAGAACTAGAAAATTAGCCCAATGAGTAAATGCCTTGCTTTCTCCAAGACTTAGTTTCTGTGTATGAGTAGTCAAGAGAGAAAAGAGTCCTAAGATTTTTTTTTTTTTTTTAAATTTTAAGAACTCCACAGAAATTCAGATGCAGTGCTGGAACCACAGTCTTACAGAATACAGAACCACAGTCTTACAGAGCTCTCAAGCCCTGGGTATGCGTTCACGTCAGGCTAACCTTAAGTGTACATTCCATTTAGAGCAGTCATCCCATAAGCATGTGTTGATCTTCTGGAAGGTGTCAGATATTGTCTAAAGTACTTCAAGATCTCTGACTTCCCAATTTAAAATTATTCATAATGCACCCCCACCCCTCACCTTCCATTCTTGATTTTTCTCCAGAGTATTCATTTCCTCAATACAATATAAGGTTTGCTTACTTAATTTTGCTCATCGCCTGCCTCGCCTCCCCGAAATAGAAGTCGCACAAAAGCAGGGACACATGTCATGTGTTGCTCTGTCCCTTGTGATTAGAATAGGGCCACACTCTGGGTCAGTGCTCAATAAATATCTCTTGAATGAATAAATGAATATGTTATCTCAGGTTTTATGATCCCTAGTAGGTGTTGAGATTTATACTTGAAATAGAGGCTGGGAGAAGTCAGGGCATTTATTCAGGATTACCCAGCTGGTAAGGACAGAGCCAGAATCCAAGCCCAGTAGGTCTTCGGTGATATCCATCTCCTGCCATATGCAATTTGTCCTATGACCCTCATCAGTACTGTGTGTCTCAATCGGGATCTGCCGTTCTGTGAAACAATCTAAGATTCTTTCTAGTACCTCATTATAGGAAACGTGACCTCTTTGCTTCTGGCCCACTTCACTGCAAGGTTGGAAAGCTCCGTGTGAGTTGAGGGTGGCAGTGGGCAACAGAAGGGAAGGAGCATAACTGACCAAATCTCCCCAAATAATCACACATTTTCTAAGGTGTGTATAGATATTTATTTACAGAACCCTTTTTAGGTTGTTTTCTTTCCCCAGGAGATTATTTTTATGAGCCCTTTAAAATCTGTTTGCGCCCCTATTTTGTTTTTGTGTTTTCCGGCAGGAGGTGGGGGGAGGGGCACAAACCACTGAACCCGGCAGTGGCTCCCCACTGAGGTTATCCAAACTCCTCCACTAAAGGAGACCTAGCGATTGACTCAGTTCTCTGGTTTGCTTTTGTGTGAAGTGTTTCTGGTAAGCAGTGACTTTTTTTTTTTTTTAATTTCTAGTCTGTTGTGTGCATATTTATATTAACGACCTCCTATTGTCTCGAAGAAGAGACTGGTAAGCTACGTTGAATGTAGTTTCTGAGCTGTGAAGTGCAGATCCGCAGCTGGGGGACAGAAAATGTTCAGAGGTTCTCTCTTCCCGCTCACGGACTGTGCAGCTCCCAGTGAGTTAGAGTGACGCCATCTTGTCCTGACGGAATGGGGGATGAGCTAGTCCCTGGGAGGAACATCGTAAATCACTGCAGCTTAGCCTCAGCCTCAAAACTATTTACTTTAGCATCAGAAATTTTTAATTCACCATCTTTGGACTTAAAAAAAAATCTGTTTGGGGCAAAATATCCAGACCATATTCATTTTGGTATGTGTATGTGGGCGTATAAAAGAAACGAGGTTGGAAAATCAGTGAGGGCCCTAAGAAAATGGGGCCCTAAGCCCCCACACGCTACCCTCAGTAACAGTAAGAACATCTCATGTTCTGCTTAATGAGCTTCTGCGTGAGCGTGGATGTTCTTGGTTCTTTGCTTGCTTCTGGAGTGCCTGGCTTCAAACCACTCGGTTCTCAAGTCCTTTTGGCTTTTTCTAAAGCACTTCTGGCATCAGTCTTGTTACAAGTGGTCAGTGACTGTTTTGGATGCTCCCAGGGCCTTCCCACTGACAGAGGAGCGACCCGACCCCTACACTCCCCTCCTGCCCCCTCGCCTCGGATTCTAATTTGCTAAATTCTACTCTACTGTGAGTGGGTGAACGTGGAAGCAGGTTCATAAAAGTGAAACTTAAATTAGTGGAGATAATGTGAGAGGTTTTTCCATAAAATACTATGTACCATGTTTGAGCAGTAACAAAATTGAATCTAAGTACTACACTTGAAAATCAGTCACATTTATACACTCACTCCTTATGCTGGGCTTTTTAGCCCTGAATTCTTCTTTCTTTCCTTGTTCCTAGCAATTGTGTGGATAACTGTAATCACATCTTGTCACTTCTCATCTTTTCTCTGTATTGTAAAAGTTAACATTTTTATATCAGTCCTTTCCTTCCCAAGCCAGGGAGTTCTTTAAGTATACATTTATCTCACCTCGAATGGTTTACTTTTAAAATTTTTATTAATACTTCGTATGAAGTGACACACTATACTTTAAAATTGTGTTAACTTTATACCATATAATCTTACTTATTCGAATAACATGGAGAGAAATGCAAAAAGTGAAATGTGGAGTCAGTCGAAGGGTCAGCATATGTATTTGACTCCTCCCAGGTCTCTGAAATAAGGATTGCTAACACCTTGATGTGACACCACCGCACTTTTTCTCCTCTGCTCACCATTACTACATTATGGAAATGCATGGTAGCCAAGAGGGCATGGCCAGGGTTTGGAATTTGCATGAATGAATATAGATAAGAATGATTTATAATTACCATATAATTATATGCTCTCTTGATAGATACATAGCTATATAATTTATATGTAGCTCTATAATCCAGATATAGATGTAGATTCTCTTGTATGGAATTTACATTCTAGATGACTCCTAAATGAATTCTGCCATTTCAGCGAGTTGAAATCTTCCCTTCTTTATAGCTAATAATCATAGTTCACTCCATAGCGAGATCACCCCAAATTATAGAAGATTTTGTATTGCTGACAGTCTGCCTCCTTCCCCCAAGCCATCTACGTTTTCTCTCTCTGTTCATCAAACCCTTGTTTTTGAGTCAGACTCACTGGCCGGGAGCATGGGGGATTGTAACACAGAATCCCTCTCCTCCATCAAGCCTACAATATCAGGCTTAGACTTACACACACTGTGACTTGCCCCCACCACACATCTCTGCCCTGTCAGTCCTCAATGGAAAGGAAGAGTGGCACAAGTACTAGAGAAAATACCAGAAAACCGTCGGGAGTGTGCTGCGTCTTTCATTCCCAGATGAAGAAATACAGTCAGGAAGCAAGTCAACAGATCTTGCTGCTTCACGATGCCAGTGACAAAGTTGTCTTCCAGTTCCAGTCCTCCCCATTCTCCCTGGGGGTCTCCTGCCCACAGGGCTCTGGGGTGAGGTGGTCGTGTGGGCTCCTTTTAGCCCTAAAGCCTGCGATCCCACAATTCCCCGGCTCCCTCCCGTGACCTCCGACAGAGTTGCCAGACGCATTAGGGACTCTTTCCCCAAGAAAATAGCCTCCATATGAGGAATCCTGGCACACAGGTTTTTTACTAGATGTCCTCAGGGCAGTGACAGGGTTCATCTGCGATGTGTTCTCTCACGGCCGCTTGGCACATCTTCCAGGCTAATTCCAATTAAGATGATACGCTTGGAAAACATATATTTCCCAGCCCAGGGTACTTGCTTACTCTTCTCCTGCAGCAGAGTGAAAATAGGCCTCCCAACACAGCCAGTTCGTGTCAGCCTCCTCTGGAGTCTTCTCTTTTCCCCATCCTCCTTTCTCAGTTCCCGCATCCCCTTCCTCCATAGCCCTCACCGGATGGAATTCATTTAGGAATCGTCTAGAATATGAATGCCGTACTTTTTTTTTTTTTTTCCCCATCCCGTGGTTCCTTCTTGATGCCACACAAATGGAGAGGCTCTGCCCTATTACATATTCTGATTCAGAATGGTGCAAATTGCTTTACAAACTTGCCTGGTTGGGTTTCCCTTCTGACCCTCGATGGCCCGACGCAAAAGCCCAGCAAAAGGAGGGGACTCGTCCTTGTGCAGTTAGCCGCGTGCACTGCTGGCACCTGCTGCGTGTTAGCGTCAGGCAAAGGCTGGCCGACTGGAAGTTTTCAACTTGCTGGGACTTTTTTGAGGAGATGGAACAACCCATTGCTGATACACTGGGCTCCCTGATTATTTTGTCACTTCATCTCACAGCACTGACGGGTTCCCTGTGCCAGCCCCCTAGTGACCTGCACTGAGGTTTGCTTTGGTGGTCTGTGGACACTGGTAAACTTGAACACTGCTCTGCCAAGTACACCTTCCCTTTGATGCTAGAAAGTCACTTTAAACCCAGGGAGTCGGACCCTGCCAAAGTCCCCTTGCAATTAGAAGACTGGTGGGTGGTTATCAGGCTGTGTCTCAGGTACATTGACCACGTCACCTTGTATCTGTCTGTCCCTCCTCAGAAACTAGCAGTAGCTCTGCTGTGATTAGTACATGTGACTGCCAGAGATGTCCCACGTGGCGTTGTGGTTGTGCCCCAAGCAGTGAGCATTCTTTGCCAATCACAGAACCCAGGCAGATAGGTTCTGGGTCTCAAACCACACTTGATCTTTGAGGTTTAAATTCCCTCATTCTTGGCAAAAGAAAATGTATTGTTTAAAGAGAACAGGATGAGAGAGGCTTATAATAAAGACTTCTAATACTTCTTGGACCCCAGATATGTCTCACAGAACAAAATGTTTATGAGCTAAGTGTAAATGAATCAGAAACATAAGGATCAAATTTCCCCTAAAATGCAGACGAATTTAAAAATTAGCAGAAAAGGGAGCCTGGCAAAAGATGTGCCTTGAATTTCACCAAACCCAGAGTATTTGAAATGCATTTTAAGAGGCTTGACAAACCCAAACTGTGACTACATTTTCCCTTCAATGACCTCTTTTATTCCTTCAGTTGAGAAGTCAGTGGTTAAAAATGGGAGAGAAAGTCTTCATCAATTTCTTTTGATGGCTTTTTGTCACGCTCTTATCCAGCCAGTGTGGAAATTGGAATTTGGCTTTGAAGAGTTTGTCTCTGCTCCCGCTTTTTCATGCCCCTCATGCTTCCTTTTGTAATCGTTTTCCCAGGTTTGCACCTTCTGCCCCATCTCCTCACCACATCAGCCCCCGGAGAGTTCCAGCTCCTTCTTCAGTGATGCAGAGAACGCAGCCTCCCCACACCCAGCAGCCAGCAGGTGGGCCACACCTGAAATCTTACCAGCCGGAAACAAACTCTTCCTTTCAACCAAATGGAATCCACATCCATGGTAAGTGGGGGGCTGACCGCCCCTAGAGTCTGGGAGAGTGATACCGGGCCATCGCTGTCAGATGGGAGCCTTCCTTACCAGCGGTGGGTTCCTCCAGTTCTGTCACATGCCAGGCTTTGGCTTTTAGGACTTTCCTCTAAAATGTCACACCTCATCAGCATGAAATTTCATAGTGTTTTCCCGGTGTTGGCCCTAAACTGGTAGAACTCATGACAGCCCAGAGCAGTCAGCCCAAGGTGATGATCTGTTTACTGAGCAGTGATTTAACACCTCATGGAGATGCCCTAACAACAGCATCTTGTTTCCTCAACAATAAAGTCACTTAAAAGGGAACAGCAGGAGGGCTTTTTGCCCAGGCATACCGCCCCCTCCCCAGGTCCCATATCCCCAGAACCTCTCCAACCTTCAAGGCCCAGGTGAAAGGACACCTCCTCTCTGCAGCCTCTCCTGATGAGAGTCTTAGCTGGACTGCATCTCTCCTGGCTCTGGATGTCACCTGCATTTCTGATATAACACTCTTGGTCTCTCTTTCTCTACTTTGTTAAGTTACTCCTTTGTGAGGAACACTTGCCTTTCTATTAATGTGTAAGCTTATTTCTGAGGTCAGAATTTTCTGACCTGTTGTTCTTTTTCTTGGAGAACTTAGCACAGTTCTCTATGTGCTAAGGTACCTGGTAAGCGTGGAGAGGAAGAAAAGGAGGAAAGGAAGGCAGGAGAAATCATGATATTGTTCAAAATGTGAAGATCTGGTGTTGAACTTCAAACGTTCATGGAGAACTGAGTTTGGCTGAATTTCTTTATTTACACCGATTTTGCTGACTCAGGCAGATATCTTTGTGAACATCCTTAGAAAGTTAAGTCAAGTTGTCGAATAACCTGGATTATTATAACCTGGACTCTGAATGTGTAGCCTTCTCCTTCCTGGGGGCAGAGGAGATACTGTCCACTGAAAGGAGATTTTCAGCTCCTTCTGAAAAATAGGACTCTGCCATATCTGCTTCTTGCTGATTCCTGAATTTGCTCCATGTGAGTTATTACTTGATGTTATTGGGTGGTGTCCCCAGGTAAACCTTACCCAGTATGCCAGCTGTGTATGAGTAGATGTGAGTGGCTTCCCAAGATGGCGGAATCAGGCAGTGCTGTGGAGCCAGGCTTGGGTGAGGATATTGGAATAGGGGTCTGGACAGCCAAAGAGGAAACCACATGGACAGAGTAGTGGCCTATGGGAAGGGAAAGACCTTGAGAAGTGCAGGCCACTGGCTCTGACTCCAAGTTCCAACCAAGTTCCATCCACCTCTTCTCTCTTCCTGAGTACAGTCACACAAACCCTCATTCCCCAACGAAACATAGGCTCCCTCCACTGTTTGGGCCTATGGTAATGGTTACCCTCTTTTGTTGGTAACCTTCTTCTTAAGCTTTAGTTAGTTATTTATCCAACCAAGAAATATTTCTTGAGTACCTACTGTACGTAAAGCAGTGCATGTGTGAGAAGACAAAGAGAGCGCTCTCCCTGTTGAGAGAGACCTCCTGACCCAGGAGAGAGGCTTGTCTAAGGTGGGAGAGAGCCAGGTCCCCTGTGCTGGGAAGCCACCCTTACCAGCAGGCAAGAGGTAGACGAGGGTGGGCTTTTGGGAATGCAGAAGAAGTCACTGACCCTACAACAAACTCATTTTTACCCTTCATATTTTAACTTTGCCGAGATCTGGACATGTGTCAGTCAGTGGCATCATATGACTGGCAATGATTTTTCTCTCCAGTGCTATTAAAAAATAACAGAGTATTTCAGGCAATCATGCCATAGTTCCAGTGAAAGGCCATATAACACTTTGATGACAACTGTGAAACATATTTAAAAAATTCAAAAATCACCCTACATGTAGACAAAAAAAAGGGGGGGGGAGGCAATTTTCTAAAACATTAACAATTTTGTTTTGTATTGTCTTTAAATCATGAGGGTGGGGATAATGGATAATTTCTTCTTTTTCTGCTTTCTGAAGACATTTTAAAAGAGATTTTGGAATTAGAACAACTCGATTACAAATACCAATCCACTCAACTGTGAGGCGCTGAACAATTTCTGGGGATCTCGTACCTTCTCTCAGTAGTTATAAGAGTCCACAAGAAAAGCACATGGCACAGAGTAGGAGCTTAATTAATTTAATGCTTCTCCTTCTTCTCCCTCCCTTTTCTTTATTAGACTCTTTGAGAGTGGGGATAATGTTTCTAGCCTTTGGGCACACATAATTCTTGGTGCAAAGTAGGCATTTAGTAAATATTTACTGAATAAATGATTGACACTGTCTCATCCAACAAATGCAAACCAAAACAAGACGACACAGAAAATGAGATCTACCTTATCATTTCACCCTACCTCCTGGCCTAAAGACTCTTCTCCCATATTTCTCTTTTGTAGTTGAATAATGAATATATTGTCAACTTGAAACTGTTGAGTTGTTTGTTTTTTTTTTTACTTTTACTTCAATTGTTAAAAATTCCCATGGCCAATAAGAAACTGCTAGCAGCAGTTTAAAAAAAATAAATACGTATGACAAGACTTTCTGGAAGAGATCAGGATATAGTTATGCAAATTGGGAAATCATAACTTTGTTCTAGAAGATGGGCGAGTGGCTGCTGTGACGGGCTTGTAGAGGGAGTTTCTACTCTTTAACCGCTGGGCCACTGCTAAGAATGAAGGAGTAGGCATCCAAATGCAGCCTTACTTCATCCTCCAAGCATTTTGTCTGAAAATGTTTTCCTGGAACCTAATAGGCACGAGCATTTCTCGTCAACTACTCCTTAGAATAAAGAGCAAATTCATCTAATATTTGTCAAGCGGGTGATACAGTGCTGGGAGCAAGGGGAGGCACACAGACCTCCTAAATGAGTTGCAATTTTTGGCAGCTTTGGCTGGACTAGTTTGCTGGGTATCGTCATCCAGCATCTTGGTCACGGAGAACCTCATCCCCTAATAAAACTAGATTTTTAAAACCCTGTGAACTGTGTTAGTGTTGCTAACACTATAGCCACAATGAAGGAGTGTTCTGTCTTCCAAGAAGTTCACGGTTTTAATGAGCGCCGTCACCCCCCATCCTTTCTGTATTCCCTGCGGTAGGTAGAGGTCAGAGAAAAATGTCATCAGTATATTTTTAGAGATGGGAGCTGAGACACAGAAGAATACAAAATATCTAGGCATTGCTGGCTTCTTGCCAAAGGGCACAGGCGTCTTTAACAAGAGGTCCATGTTTCCAAGCCACGTTCTTCATCTACGTGTTTCTCAGTCAAAGGCACACCAAAGTCAATACGTATTTCCATCTTTCCGTGGGGAAATATACTGGTACGTAGATGCTATTGCCTTACACGGAGCCATGAAAGTTAGAATTCAAAGGGCTCGGTCTTCCAGATGAGGAAGAAAATGACGGACATCCTGCTGAGCTTTGCTACTGCCATATTGATGGATATAGCTCTTAGACTTTGTGTGCTGTGTGTGTGTGTATGTGTGTGTGTGTGTGTGTGTATTTATCTGCTATCAAAGTATGCTTGACAATGTTAGTTTCAGGTGTATGCCATAGTGACCTGACAATTCTGTACCCTTCCTCAGTGCTCCCCGCGCTAACTATAGTCACCATCTGTTGCCATACATTGTTACAACATTAATGAGTGTTTTGGAAAAGGCACACTTTGAAAAGATTATTAGGGCTGCTTTTTTTAGTTCGCTCACCTAGCGAGTGACCCAGGACCAGAGCTCAATTTTGTTGTTTGTGCATCGACTTCATCCATTTGCGCTGCCTTCATTAGTGAGGTGGGTGAGGTGTCATCTCTCTCCGTGTTTGAATGTTGATAGAATGCATGGGTCTCTGTTTGGATGGGATCTCCAAGGCAACTTCTAAGTACATTTTAGTCTTTTATTTTAGATGTAAACATAGGAACCGCGTTTTCCAATCATGTAAGCCCGTTCTTCAGTCTTTTCTTTCTCTTTAGGACCATTCTCTTGCCCGGGCAAGCTTCAGAATTTTGCCTGGATTAGTTGCCTGAGAGTTGATATTTGTACATTTTGTTATGGTACTAATGGAAAATTTCTTTCTAAATGCCCTATTCATTCCAGGCTGTTAGAATGCCATGGGAATTCCTAAAACAGCATTTTCACAACCTTCCTTCTTCTGGACCCATCAAGGAGAGGCCAAGTTCAATTCAGCAAGTGTTTATTGGTCTCCCACAAGGTGTCAGGAAATATGAATGTCATTTAATCAGCGCAGGGATGTGTGCAATAATAATAATGATGATGATGATAATTCTATCAAGAGGTACCTGGTTTATTCAGAGGAAGGTGTCATAGAGGCGTTTCTAGAGGTGACTCTTGAATAGGATTTTGAAGATAAATAGAGAAGGCTGGGAACCAGCAAGACCAGCTTGTAGAGGGAGTTGGGACCATGCCAAGTAGAATCCCACTGAACCGTGAAGCCAGCCCGGTATTTTCAGAAAGTAAGCTAGGCCATTGTTGCCAGGAATGGAATTGGAGAGGTGGGAATGTTGCATCCCACCTGCTGGGATTATTTTGGACCACACCTGTGCCACACCCACGCCCAAACAAGTGACTGAACCAACAGTCTAGTTCACTCAGATGCCACTGGTTAAGTAGAGGAATGATGTCAGAAGAATGGGGAATTGTGTTCATTCACCCACAATCTTTTCTAGGCGAGAGGAGCTGGGATAGCAAGAGAAGGAAGTGAAAAGAGCCTTCAACCTAGCTGCTACACAGGCAGGAGCCCCTTCAGGCCTCTTTAATACAATTGGGTATGAGAAGGACCCTAAGGGCTCCTTCCCCAGAGAGGTGCACACTTGGCCTTGGGTGGCCCTTGGCTACAGGCAGATCACGATCTTTCCCAAGAGGTGGTCCTAGCACCTGTCACCTCAGTTCCCGAAAGCCAACGTTTCCAGCCAACACCTGTGGGCGTTTCCAAACCACCAAGGAGCCTCTAGCCACATAGAACTGGCTGCCGAGATTCCCTCTTGATTATGTTGTTACTGCTAGAGCTAGAAGGTTTCACAGATTTTGAGTGGTCTGTCCCGGTCCCAAGTTTTCCCAAAGAGCCTGTCATTTGCAATCCACAGTGTCCAGAGCACAAGACCTTTCCAGTTTTGTTTCTCGGGTTAGGGCAGCCCTCCCCGTGTACGTGCTCGCTCTTCTCCCGAGACAAGACACCCAATGGGGGACAGTGCTGGGTTGGGGAGCATCCGTGGAGCCCACGATGGGCCGGCCCCTGCCGGCATTTTGCTTTGCCATCTGTGAAGGGTGGCTTCCACCCTCCCGTTGACAATATAGGTGCTAGCATTCCCCGGATCTCATCCTGGTGTCACACATGGGGAGGGAGAAGAAGGACGTACAAGCGAACCCTGAACGTGGGCATGTGGCCGCCTTCACCTGCAAGGGAGGATATTTCAGGGCATTGCCAGGCTTAACCAAGCCGCGGTTCTGTTTGTAATGTTTATTGGCTAGACACTCGGCGGGGCCGGCCAAACATTCCCGGAGCTGGTTTCCTGATCTGCTGAAGGGAGCTATCTCTCAGGTTCCCTCACCCTGATTACCTCTTGGAAATCAGTAGTAGAGGCTTTCTGAGGGTTCTGCCCCTTAACGCCCCTCTCCCCCCAGTCTCAGATTTCTGTGCTTTCACGGCTTGCTCTTACTTCTACCCTCTGGAGATGTCAGTAGCCAACACACAGATGTCCCATCATGCATGAGCCAGTCATCAGATTTCCTGAGGAGAACCCCGGGGAGCTGCCCCCCAGCCTGGGCCGTCTGCTATCGAGACAGCAGCCATGGGGCATGGGGGCCTTCCCAGTGGGTCCTGGCTCCTGTAGTTCTTAGGATTTAGTGCTGTCCTGCCTGCAGTCCCTATAGCTGGCAAGTCAGCTCACAGACAGTGGTGGCATTTTCCCACCTCGGGATGGCATGGGAAGTTTGACAGCCTAGTGCAAACTGACCACACCAGGGAACAAAAGATTTCAGCTGCCAGCAGGCCCCCAAGAACAACAGGCTTTGGAAAGGCCTTGTCCTACCAAACAGCCAAATCATCTTTCAAGCTGAAGGAATCTCAGAGCACTGATATTTAAATGGCATGAGGTGGCCCTTACAAGCTCGTCCTCTGAGTTCCTCTGCTTACTTACAGGGATTGCGCAAGGGTGCTTTCCAGAAGTGTCTTATGGGTTACAGACACGACTGATGTCATTTCTGGGGGTTTATGCTAAATGTTTAAAGGTTATTTTTTTTTAAAGGCAAATTGTAGAGACAATAAACAAACCCATCCCACAGGAAATGTAATCACTTTGGCAGAGGTGAAGTTGTGAAATAATAAAGTAGTTAAGTCTAGAAATTGTATTGCTTAGAATTTAAGCGTGTGTCACAATTTCCCCTTGAAATCTCAGGAAGACAAGTAAGATTGGTTGTAAATCAGAGCATAATAGGCTTCACTGAGAAAGCTGTGACATTCTCACAAGGAGAATGAGCCAAGGAGCACATTTCGTGTCATTCCCATGTTAGCAGCAGCCGTCCTAATCAGGACCAATTTTCGTTATCAGCCATGATGTTATTAATGCGTATATAGTACTAGGGATTGATGATTAGATGCACAGAAATTCTTAATTACTCTTATATACTTAATTACTACAAAATTACCACAAGAGCAGTTTTACATAACTAGTACTTGATGAATTCTGACAGTGTGCTAATTCTATTAAACAAAAGTTAAATCTAGGTGTGTATAGGGGGTGTAGTTGGTGTCACGGCGTGCTGGGCTCTGTGGGAGGGGTGTGAGCTGGTCATCGTCATCGGAAGAGCTGTTTAAATGATTGGTTATGGAAACGACTGAAGTGTGAATAATCCACACATGTAATTAAGTATCTACACACACACACACACACACACACACACACACACACACACACAAACCCATATAACCTTAAGGATATTAAGATGACTGGATCAACTAACCATCCCTAAACTGTAAGTTCCTTGGGACAGGAACTGTATGCTCCTGCAGTGTTTTTCCTGTAGTAAGTGCTTAATAAAAGTTTATTGAATAAACATGAATGAATAAAAGGATGGGGGGTTGGGGAGGAGGAAAGAGAGATTTTTGCTTCTAGCTTCTTAGGCTGATCGGTAGAGCCAGCCCTTGGCAAAACCGTGATTAAGTGTCAAGTTTCCCGGGTCCCTTTGTTCTCTGGGCACTTGCTCCATCTGCCTGGGCCCTCTCCTTAGAGGAAGGAGGATGATCTAATGATCCCCTCACACAGTGAGGGAAATTTAGTACAGCAAATATTCCTTCCCTTGACTCTTTGCCCACCTGGGGCTGAGTGTCCAACAGTGAAACACGTAGCGGTGGCAGCGAGGGGAAGAGGTGTTTGAGGCATTCCCATAGATGAAAGTTCCTTGTTTCTGAACACTTTCAAAGCATTGTTTTGTTTTCAAAGCTTCACAGCCACTAGTTTACGTACCCCTAAATTGGTCATATTATTTCAGAAGAGATTACCAGAAGAGGAAATTGTGACTTGCCCAAATGATACAGGGAGAGAACTAATGAACTATAGAAAAAAGAAGAAGAAGAAGAAGAAGAAGAAGAAAGAAAGAAAAAGCAGGAGTGCCTGAGTAGCTCTCAGTGACACGTCTAACTCTTGATTTGGATCGTGATCCCAGGGTTGTGAGATCGAGCTCCATATCCAGCTCCATGCTGGCCACGGGCCTGTTTCAGATTCTTTCTCTCTCCCCCACTGCCCCCCCCCCACAAAAGAAAGAAGAAAAAAAGTAGATAAAAAGAATTTAGAGTGAAGCAGATCTAAATTGGAATCCTATCGACAAGTCATGCGGTGCCCTGAATCGGAGTTTCCTGGCTCTTACTCGGGAGATAGTAACACCTGTCTTTCAGAGTTGATATAAGAATGAGAGAAAATACATAGCCTGTAGTAGATGCTCAGTAAATTAGACCTGGTTGTTGATGTTGTTATTTTTTCTTCCATGTTCCAGATGTTGGGTGCTCTGGATACACCCACTGGTGTTGTTAGATCCTCAAAATAACATTAGTAACATTACCAGCATACCCGGCCTCCAGGCAGGGCTGCGACATGAAGCACCCTGCCCCAGGTCACACACCTAGCAAATGTCTGAGTTGGTTTGAGGAACAGTCTCACCCCAGTCCCACACTCATTCTCCTTCATGATGGTGCCTATAGACCCAGGACCATGGAATTGTTTAGTTGCTTGGGAATTCTGTTTGTGAGATGTGGAAGTGTGGAACTATTTTTTTTTTAAAGATTTTATCTATTTAGTTGACAGAGATCACAAGTAGGCAGAGAGGCAGGCAGAGAGAGGAGGAAGCAGGCTCCCCACAGAGCAGAGAGCCCAATGCGGGACTCGATCCTAGGACCCTGGATTCATGACCTGAGCCGAAGGCAGAGGCTTTAACCCACTGAGCCACCCAGGCGCCCCGGAAGTGTGGAACTATTAATGATGAGGTCCCTTCCGGGGCTAAAATTCTGTAGGTGGTATAGGGACTGTGGTCCATGAGACCGTGGTTTCCCACTGACCACTCGATCTCATGTCTTCTGCGTCAGGCAGGTTGGTGAATGTCTGTGGTGCCCTTTCTCACTGATCACATGACAACACTATCAAGAAGGCATCGTTTCCTCCCTTGGTACGGATGAGGAAGCTGAATCGCTGAAACGTTCAGTAACTTACCCTAGATTTCTTACGCTCCAAACGGTGGTGGAGTTGGAAAGCACACGCAGGACCATCTGACGAGAGTCTGTGCTCTCAACCACTGCATATGCCTTGCTAGGGAAGGGGGCGCTCTCTCTCTCTCATTGTCCCCAGTGAGATTGCCCCACTGCAGTGTGTGTGTGTGTATCATCGCTTCACGTGTGGCATGTTTGCCTCTCAAACGCACGCATGCGAGAGTAACTGTTGGAGGTCAGATTACTATCAAATCTGGGCTATTGGACTTGTGGCACAGTCTTTACAACACAGTTTGAGAATTCTCACTGATTTTTTTAAATTAGAAAAGGAAAATTTACCTGTTCTTTTTTTTTTTTAATGCTTAGTGTACTTAGGCTTATAAAGAATTTGTTTTCAGCACTGATGAAAGATAATGACTATTAAGACTATTAATAACTTAAAAAAAGATTTTATTTATTTATTTGAATGAGAGAGAGAGCACAAAGGGAGCAGGAGAGGGAGAAGCAGGCTCCCCTATAAGCAAAGAGCCCAATGCGGGGCTCAATCCGAGGGACCTGGGATTGTGACCTGAGCTAAAGGCAGATGCTCAATCAACTGAGCCACCCAAGTGCCCCAAGACTATTAGTGACTTTTTAGATGTTTATAGAAATGAAATGTAGTGTGTGTGTATGTGTGTGTGTATGTGCTTACATATACTTACATATATATACATATATACACATATGCCCTGTTGTAAAAATGGGCTCATATTCTGCATTTTATTTTATGACTTACCTTTTTTTTTTTTTAAATTTATATATGCTTCTGCTTTCTAGGTAAAGGTCTATAGATCAGCCTCTTTTTTAAAAAAAGATGTATAGTACCTCCAGGAACATGTCATTTTTTAAAAGCATCCTCCTGCTGATAGACACTTTTTTGATTTTATTAATAATGCTATATTTAAATCTCTTTATGCACACGTGAGTGCTTACACGAACACCCTCACACACATCTGTATCTCTTTGCGTACTTTCTTCAGGAATTATTTCTGGAAGAAAAATTGCCGGATTATTGGATATGCATATTTTAAAGTTGGGTAGGTCTGCCATCGATCCCTTAGGAAGACCGTGCCAGTGTAGACTCAGCAACAGAGCGGAGTGCCCATGACCCTGCCCTAGGCATGGTCAGTCATTTTAGTCCCGCCACCGTGTGCAGCAAGGTTGTTTCACATCTTCCTTCAGTTAGTAATGTCATTCAGCCTCTTTCCATATTCGTATCGAGCTCTAAAGGTAGTTTGGTATTAACACGGATGGAGTGCTGCACCCGCTGCTTGGGTGGGTATCATACTTACTGAGCAGTTTGCTAGCTCTTTCCCCTTGCCAAGCTGTGTTGCTTGCAGCATGACACTTTGTTTTCCTAATTGGAACCCAAAAATGTATCGAAGAGACGGGAAATACCCAGAAAATTTCTGTTTCATTGACTATTGTGACTTCTCTGTCAGCTAACTTAAAAACATTTATAGAAAAGTGGTTGATGAACATTATTACAGATTTAATGCTTTTTCATTCTTTTGGGGGAATTAATGACATTTTTTTTTTCCAGAAGCAAATGTTCAGTCTTCTATCTGAAACTCAGGAAGTTTAGCCTCTAATGAATGGAGCTCTTCAAATCAAGTTAAATATTTTCTTGTAAGTCTATCTTACAGGCTGCTTAGTTGGACTCTTCAGGGCTGAACATATTAACGGCAATCTGTGTCTTGCGATTCTTGTATTTTTAGTTGGAATTGTCCTTGTAGTTGTGATTAGCAGTTGATGGCTTAGAAGAAAAAATGTGAATAGCTATGGGTGGCGTTTCCTTAAAATAAAGGGGGGGGGGGGCCAACATCAGGAACATATGGGTGACCGGTAATGAGGCCACTGTGTTAGCAAAACAAAACAACAACAACGAAACAACAGAACTGCCTTGATCTGCATTCATTCAGATCATCTGGGCTCAGACCATGTTGCAAAACAAACCCAGTTCCTTAGAATTTCTAGTTGGTTAACTTACAGTGTGAGTGCCCTTTCTGATTATAGAAAATGTCCCTCACCAGCCAGATTGTTCTGACTAAACTCTCCATTTCATTCTCTTGCAAGGTCTTTAAGAACTAGATCTTATAAGATGCAACCATGAAGTAAAAACATTCAGGCATTTTTCTAGATCGTTTAAGTGTAACAACCAGCCCTTCCCCTACTATATTCCCCCACCAAACCCAGTCTCATATCACACATCCCAAAGCACAACCTCTTCTTCAAGTTCTTAAATTTTTTCATCATTATGGCAAAACGATTCCAGAGATCTGAATTAACTGTGTACTTACCCGGGGTCTTTTGTACCTGTCGATCTGGGCTGGTGCAGTGTTTTTATCACTACCGGTGAGGTCAATTAGAGTACCTACATTTATATTGCAATGTAGGTTTTATAAATTACTCCTACGTATACAAGTTTTATCAGTACCTGTTAACTATAATGGAACTGATCAGCAAGATATTATTAGATGAATATCTGAATTCTCATCATAACTTTGTGAAGAGAGTTGGAAATATATTTCTGCCCTGATTTAGAGATGGAACTCAGAGTAATTGATCAAGTTCCTTGACCTTGGAATGGTTTCCTAAAAGAGCTCAGGGCATTCTGTGACTGGGTCAAGTTACCTAATTTCTCTGCCTGCTCTTTTTCCCATTCAGGTTCAGTAGCCTCTCTGGCACCCAACAGAAAAGGGTGGCTTGGAGCAGCAAAACTCTCCAGGTCACCTGGACCAGGCTGATCATATCTTGATCATCTTTGTTTCCTCCTGCATTAAAAAAAAAAAAAAAAAATTCCATGTTAGAACAGGAAGTCACGCCAATAGGCTATGGTATAGAAGGCTCATAGATCAGAATCTTTGAGCTTAGTTGCAGTCCCTCTCCCCATCAGCATTTTCACCAATGGCTTTAGCTGTGGGTGTCACTCCCTCATTCATTTACTCACTCTCCAGTGTGCAGCTCCTGTTACATGCCAGGTTCCGTTCGTGGTGCAAAGGCTCTACCAGGACAGGAAACAGACACAAGTCCTGCCTATCCTGGGCTTATACGTAAGCAGTGATTTTTGGCAAGCAAGACCTTAGAACTCAACAGTGAGAGAATAGTCCTCACGGTCCATGTGTAGACGGGGAATCATCCCATCTATTTATTCTCTGTAGCACCTGGCAAATTTTTAGATGCCTAATACATTCTTAAAATTTAGGACTTAAGTGTACAGCAGGATGAGATGAATCAGGAAAGGAAGGACCCTGCAGACTATATACACCGATCAGAGCACCCCCAAGTGGCAAAAAGGGAGCCCCATCTCACACTGGTGCCATTGGCTTGAGTGTATCTACTGAACCTTGGCCTCATGATAAAGTTCCTGTTGTGTACAATTAGGCCTCCCCCAAATCTACTGTCTAGAATGTTAAGTTGAGATGAAATCTGGGCTTGCAGGAAAACAGTAGAGAAATATATGTCATTGGGTTTGAGATGGCACGGTGGATGTTCCATTTACAGAACCTTAAGAATGTCACTGGATTCCAGGATCTGTGTCACCCCCTTCCATCTGACTGCCGGGAACTTGCCCACTCTTAGATTTGAGTGCTGGAAAATTGTATAATCACAGACTTGGCTTCGAACAAGCCGGAAGTCACCTAGTTAGTGGACCAGATCTATTTGGGGATCTGGTTACAGCTGGACAACAGAAGTCTGGGTCACAAGATTACTATGAGACCCACAGTATGACCAAGCCTTCTGAGTCATGCAAATGAGGTCCCATGATTTCACCTTGACCAAGAACTTAAATGGGCAGGAAAGGCACTGGGGTGGGGAAGGAGGCCAGTTTAATCCATATCTGCTGAGAATATAAAGTCACTTGAGGACAGTCATGATTTCTTTATCCCTGCAATCCTCAGAGTCCAGCAGAAAGGCCGGGGAGCAGCAGAGGAGGAGACACCCCTCAGAACCACTCTCTTCCTCCATTTCGAATGAAATCAGACCTATTGTGTGTTTTCCTGTTGGTCTTTCATTTGGAAAACTTCCCAAAGATTAAAAATGCTCTGAAGATGTCCTTAGAACCTCTCAGTCTTTAGTGTAAGAAATACCTTGTTCAACATGAAGATTTCCAGGCCGTTCACCCAGACATTCTGATTCACTGAGTCTGCCCAGAGCCGAGCTCGAGCTGATGCTGTAGCTCCCACTCTCAGAGCCACTGGCCTAGACCCCAAGTGTAGGACTCAGTGCGCCCTTGCCATGCTGCTCCAATCAGAGAGAATCCAAAGGAAGCAATTGGCCAGTGGTGGAGAAAGTAAATACTTTCCAGCTTCCTTCTTCCTTTACTTCCTGAGGAAGTTCTGTAAATACAGGACAACCTGAAAACTATCAAGACCAGAATGGCTCTCCTAGATCCCAGTGGGGGTGCTGCAGCCCTTCTTTTCATCTCTGTCTGGGCTCCTCTTCCCTGCCAGACCTGTCTTACAGCAGAGCTTGCTTGGAAGGCCAAGGGCACCCAGAATTAAATCTTCATTCTTTGTCCTTCATTCCTTGTTCTGCTCCAGGCCCAAATAGCCCCGAGTGAGTTGGTGTGAGCTTTGTGGAGCAGAGAGCCATCCTTATCCGGGGCAGGCACAGCTCTGGACTCAGGGAAGGTAGGAGGACGAGTAGCACCAGGCTTGTAATCAGGCAGCAGGGGCTGGAGTCTGCCGTGGGTTTTACCATTTGCCAAGTATTTGCACACTTACTGTTCCACTCAGTAGGCGGAGCCTGCTCAGAGAGAAATTCCCAGCTCCTTCTTACCAACCCCAAGCAGTGGCCACGTCAGTATGATGTCACCTCGCACGACCGTCAGACCCAGAATGGCCAGATCCTGAACCCTCTGTTCTGGGCCTCACATGTGTCCGGGATGTTTGAGTCACAGGCGGGTGTTGGGGTGAGCGACAGGGCTGTGAACCCCATCCGTTCACTCCTTCTGCTGCTTTCCCTTCCCACTGTGAAGATTATGCTGCCCCGTGAGTATAATCATCCCCCTTTTAGATGTGGGGACTCAGAGGCTCAGAGAGGCTGTGTTTTCCTCAAGGCCACACAGCCGGTAGGCGGCAAAGCCAGGCTTTCTGACCCATTTCAGGCTCTTTGGGTCTTCTGGTCTTGAGTGTCTTTATTTTATGTCATTTCCAAGTGTTTCATTATCACCGTCAGGATTCACTGAACCATTTTACTGTAAGTGCCGATCCCCACACGTGGCAATTCCTAAGACACATTGCAGTCAGTTTACTTTGGCAGCTCGTCGCTTTGAGAATCTGGAAGCCATAGGCCACCACATGGCCGGGGTTTGGGTGGGTTGAGGGTATTTAAATGAAAATGGGTTACATCTCTGAACCAGGAGTGTTTCATGCCTGCCCTCCCTCTTGCTCTGCTGTGCCCCGTTTCCCTTTTGTCCAGGTCAGTAGCAGGCCCTGCCCACTCCCAGCCCCTCGTGGGACCCTTTGCAGACATGCTAGCAGACCCTCTCCCTCTCCCCCAGCCCGGCCCTGGAAACAACGCCAAGGGCAAGAGTGTGGCTCATGGTACCAAACGCCTCAGCAGCTCGTGCAGCCCGCCGAGGGGCACAAGCCGAGGAGAGCACTGAGTGTCGCTCGCGTCTCACTGTGGCCCACCACCTGGCCGCAGATGCTCCAGATGGAAACGGCATCCTTCTTGGATCCAGGTGGGCTCGTGCTGCAGCCCCCCTGCCCGAGGGCAAGGGGACCGGGCAGTTGCTCCGGTGGTCGATTTCTGAACCACCGTCACTGGTCTCCTTCAAGAGGAATGAGTCCACATGGAACTGTAAGGGTTATTATTTCCATTATTTTCCTCTTTCTCAGTACAGTAGATGCTTAAATGTCAGTCGTAAATAGCTCGAGTGCTGTGCAAGCTGGTTCAGTTCTCAGCCCAGAGAAAAATCTGTCTTCCTCACACAGTCTGTGAGCCGTCCCTGCAGCTTCCCCATTTATAGACTCTGTATCAAAATGAAGAGTCCGTGTCTCCATGGCCTCTAGAGAGGAGACTGAGCAGAGTTCTTGCTAGATGAAGACCTGGAGGGTGTTGTTGGCCATGACCAGGAGCCAAACAAGGACAAGCGAATTGTGGAGATTGCACTTTTAAAAGCAGTATCATGTTGTACTTGAGGGTGGTGGGTTATGAGAGGGAAACATTGCTGAGGAATTGCGTGCACATTATACAGAATCTAGAAATACTTCTGAGCTCATTTCGTGGCCATAATAATTCTTCTATTTACACAGGGCCTCCTACCTGCCACGGAATACAATATATGCTTTTTAAACACGTGCATGGATAGTACTTTCCACAACCCTATAAAATAGGTGTTATTTTAAAAGATAATGAGGCTCAAGCAGGAAAATAATTTGTCCAAACTGGATAAATTAACACCATTGCTTAATGGGTCATCCAGGATTCAAACCCAGATCCAAGTTGTTCGTGCAAGGGACAGAAATAAAATAGTGGCTAAATCAGAAAACTGGCCAAAGCAAATGTCTAAAATTCTTCTGTTTCTACTTTTGAGGGTTTTTAGAATTTTTTAGCAGTTAGGTGATTTTATTGATTTCTATTCATTAAGTCAATGCTTTTCTCCCTAATGAAGATGCTAGTACATTATGAAATCTTGGTCCAATGTCAGTAAATTGCCTTTGATCTTGGCAGTAAGGGACCTCAACAGAAATGGAAAACTCTGTTTAAAATGATTTGGCCCATGAGCTCAAGCCCTAGGACTCTGTATGAACTCTGTCACCAAACAGACCAGGGTTTGAGTCCCAGCTCTGACCCTGGGTAGCTCTGAGGATTTGGGTAAGTGATTTTAACTTCTCTGCTTCTTTGTCTATAAACTGGGAACAACACTGCTTACCTCAAAAGTTGTTGTAAGGATGAAGATTTTCTGTATGAAACACATAGGATGGTGCCTGACTTGGACCAAATATTAGTCCCTTTCCTTCCTTCTGACAGAATTCCCAGAGCGGTTAGCATAACACCAACCAGTGTTCCACAAAAATGCCCAAGCAAAGGGACTGCGAAGGAGAATGCCGTGAACCAGCAGGAACTTATATAGTGGGCTCTTTTAGTTCTTCTGTCCATTTGTTTGTTTTTTTTTTTTTAAGATTTTATTTATTTATTTGCCAGAGAGAGAGAGGGAGAGAGAGCGAGCACAGGCAGACAGAATGGCAGGCAGAGGCAGAGGGAGAAGCAGGCTCCCTGATGAGCAAGGAGCCTGATGTGGGACTCGATCCCAGGACGCTGGGATCATGACCTGAGCCGAAGGCAGCTGCTTAACCAACTGAGCCACCCAGGCGTCCCTGTCCATTTGTTTTAAGATAAAGGCTAGGTCCTTGAATAATTTCGAAAATCTGACGTTTGGCAATATTGAAACGGTTGTGCGAGTTTTCCACTTTCCTTTTTATGGTGTCGTCTAAGCCCAGTGCGGGTTGCAGAGGCAGGGAGCGGGGCCGATCTCTGCTTCCATCTCTCGTCTCTGCAATGGGAGTAGTACTTGAGTCGCCTCCTTGCAAGGCAGGACTATACGGAGGCCCCTAAGAAGAAATCCTGCAAGTTTTCTCATACGAAGGCATCATGTGGATAGTAAGCGTGTGATTCACCGGGCCCACCTCTGAGTAAGGCTGGAGTGTGTGAACTCTGCCCTGAAGTCAAGTGCCAAAGACCACATGCTGGTGTCCTTCGGGGGCGTTAGCAGAGGCTGACCTGTGTCTTCCTCTCTTCCCCAGTGGCCTTGTGCCGGGGCTTACAGAAGGTATTCACGGGGGCAGCTCCAGGATCCCCAGAGAGTAGGAGGGAATCGGTGCAAAGAGCCATAAGAGTGTTGGAGAAGGAGAAATTAGGGGAGCGGTGTCGCGTGTCTACTCTGTCTGTCCCTGGGCTCTCTGAATGGGTTGCCCCCTGCCCTGTTCATCACCTAGGTTCACCCATGCCCCTGCTTGTGCAGCAATTATAGGACAGAGGCAAAAAAAAAAAAAAACCCAACCAAAAAAAAAGCCCCAACCCTCTACATTTCCTAAAGTAACCCACAAAATTATAGTTTCTGCGGAAAAATAATTAGAGTCATAAAGCTCATAAATATATATCCTTCCTTCCACTTGGCTAGCAAACAACTGTACCACCGAAAAGCTGGGCACAGCCAGTTCTTCCTGCGCCTCTGATATCTGCGTGTCCCCTCCCCCCGGGCACCAGGGGATCAGAGCGGCTGGTGGGAAAAGAGTCTGTCCGGGCTGGTTCTCAGCAGAGCTGCGGGGCGAATGCCCCCCAGTTGTACCCGCCACCACGAGCAGGGGCCAACAAAGGGAACTGCTGTCAGCACCCAAACTGCTCTCTCGTCTGTTGCCTTTCCCTCCTCCTGCCTTGAATGTGTGCTGCAGCAGAGTCGGACTCGATAGGTCCCTGAAAGAAAGTGTCCTTTATGTGTCATATAGGGTATAAAACTGTATTCCCAGGTTTCTCGTGTACATGTTTCTCTTTCTTTCTCACTAAAATATCAACTCCAGGGTGGCCTGGGTGGCTCAGTCAGTTAAGCGTCTGCTGACTTCGGCTCAGGTCATGATTCCAGGGTCCTGGGATCGAGTCCTGCATCAGGATCTCTGCTCAGTGGGAAGCCTGCTTCTCCCTCTGCCTGCCGCTCCCCCTGCTTGTGCGCTCTCTCTCTCTCTCTTTGTCTCCCCCTGACAAATAAATAAATAAAATATTTCAAACAAACAAAAAAATAAATAAATAAAACATCAGCTCCAAGAAGGCACTCAGTGTATCTTATCCACTGTGTGTCTCCAGCACTTGGGTGCTTAGTAGATAGTCATTGAGTGAATAAAAGTATAGAACTGGAAATGCCTGTGCTCATAGAAGAAAAGGAAAAAGGAGCATTTGGAGAGCACGAGCTGTGCGCCAGGCGTACGCTCCACGCTTCCCGTAGGTCTTCTCTGTCAGTCCTCTTGAACCTGCGCCCTTAACTACTTTCATCTGCTGATCAAGCAGATACTGTGAGCCCCTCACTTTGCAAAAATACAGCAACAGGGCAAGAACACACAGTAATCCAAGTTCCTTCTGGAAGGTCAAGGAAGCGGCTGGCTCCTGAGGCCTGGCGGGGGCTAACCTTGGCCTTGCTTGGCCTGACTGCTGAAAGGCTCTCCCCAGGTCACACAGAAGTGGAAGGGTTTTCCCATCCGAAGGGATCAAGGAGGCTTGGGAAGTGATGGCCTTTGGCATGGTTTTCGAGAAGACTCACAAAGGACTCTGCCAAGCCTGCTCAGGCCATGCCTGGTGGGGGAAGTAGTTCTGGGGGAGCACGCTGTTGCCTGTGAAGGGCTCCCCTGCGGGCTGCCTGCCTCTCTAAGCTGCCATCGTGGCCCGGGCAGAGCTCACCACAGACACAGGTCAGTCTTTGATTCTGCCACACCGTCCATCCAGCGCTTTTCCTGGTGCCCAGAGCTCCGTGGTGGTTCCCAGCCTCATGTTAAAGGAAAATGAGAATTCCATTTTGCAAAGCCGTCTGCTACCTCAGCAGACCCAGGGAGCACACAGCCCCCGACGCAATGCCTTGACAAGGGGTAGGCTTCTTCCAATCCATGGGGACAAACAGTTGGGTCGAGCCTTGGTGTTGGACTTGACTCCACCATCATGTGGTAGGGCCGCTGGAGACAGGACTGGGCTTGTCCCCCTCCCAGGACCCCAGCAAGCTAGGCCCACAGCCCACGGAAAGTGTGCGACTTG
Source organism: Lontra canadensis (assembly GCF_010015895.1). Taxonomy (NCBI): domain Eukaryota; kingdom Metazoa; phylum Chordata; class Mammalia; order Carnivora; family Mustelidae; genus Lontra; species Lontra canadensis. Next base: position 5,967,127 of record NW_022631025.1, read on the forward strand.
TTTCCTTTTCCTTCTGCTTCCAGAAGGGAACATGGCTCGCTCCTTCAGGAAGGCTGAAATGCTCCCAGTGGTCACTCATCAGCCCTCTGGAGGGTTGCAAGCTGGGTAACTGTTGTTTGCTTGCTGATGTAGATATATTCTGGTGTTCTCCACCAAGATTGGAGTGGTAAATTTTTAAGGAAAAGATAAATGTAATCAAGAGTCTAATATATTTTCTATCTTGGAGGCCGTGAGTCTAAGAATCATTGTCTGCTTTTATTTAAGCCCTTCATGGTGGGTCATGTGTTTTTCCTTCAGGAATTTAGCCAGAAATATTTCTGAAACAAGGTCTGCTAACGCTGGGAAGGCGGACGGCCCGAGAGCCCACTGTCCAGGACAGGAGCCACGAGCCCCACGTGGCTACTTAAGTTTTAATTAAAATGAATTAAAGTGAAAGAACCCATCCCTCCACTGCACCAGCTGCACCGCGAGGGCTCAGACACACACGCAGCTCCTGTACCGACAGCAAGACAGACGGAGACAGCGAGCGTCTCCCTCATGGAAGAGAGTTCTGTGGGGCGGTGCCGCCCTAGAGAACACGCTTCTGCTACCACAGTCAAGTTCCTTTCTCCTCGGATGTCCCCCACCCCCTTCCACTTCGGGGAGGGGACCCACACCAGCTTGGGGGGGAGCCCAGCAGCAGGAGTGACTGTGGACTCCTGATCGAACCCGTGGTCACAGAGGATCAGTGACCCCAGGGGACAAGACAGGAAGGTTTCTTTAAGAATGAAGGTCAGTGACGCGTGAAGCGCACAGACAATATTACGGGGGAAAACAGAAGACCTGGCAATACATAGAACATTCCAGTTCTGTGTAGATGGATCTGGCCCTATCTGAATGTGGAGATAAAAAAAGTTTTCCCTTCTTTGTTTATACTATTCTACATGTTGTAGAATAGTATGTTCTGGGTGGTACAATTAATTCCAAACTTTTTTTTTTAATATACATATAATTAAAACAGTTGTGGTTTTAGAAGGGGAAAAAAAAATTCCCAAAATTGACAAGAGGAGGAATGACCCTGCAGTCTGGGTAGACCCAGTGTATCTGTAGATTCTTTCCTCCCCCACCCCTGCCATTTTTGGAGGCAGAAGAATGTGTTAAATGGGGGAGGGGTGATTTTATAATGGAAGGTGACAGGCAACGGAATTATCGCCCACGTGGAGGTCTGTGTGTGTCCTTACGCTGTTGTAACTGTGTGCTCTTGCTCCAACTGCATTGCCAGTCCTCAAGGACAAGGTATTATCTTGTTTCTTGGTTTCCCCAACAGTACCTTGGTCAGCCCCTGATCATCATCGACGGACTGACTGGCAGATTAGCTGACCTTGCCATCACTCTTAGGCGTTATGCCCACAAAATGTGCTAACATCTTGCCTCATTTTGCTTTTGGTCGAGAAGTAGAGTTCCATTCAAATTCACTACACAAAATCCAACAGCTGGAATACAGGAGCCATTCATCAGAAAATGGGTTAAGCTTTCTGGGGAGTTGTGTGTGTGGCAAGACCCTAATGGAATTTTTAAAAATTTTCTTAGTTTTATGGAAATGGCACTGGGAAGAGGGTCTGTTAAAGCCCTTTGATTTGACCACAGCCATTCACACCAGTGCACTTGGCATCTCCAGTGCCTGGCTTCTGGGAGGGAGGGATTTAATAAAGAGGATTTTCTTTCCCTGAGTTGGCTGTGAGAGTGATCCAACACACGTTTGGGCCCTTTCTGGTTTCAGCTGTTTCTCATGTCAGCCAACACACCCTCAGGCAAGAATTACAGTCCACTCTGCCTCCTCACGCTGACCCAGGCGGCTGGGGAAGTCTAGGGGATGGCACCTGGTGTGTTTCTCCACATGTCAGACCTTCTGTACTCACACATCACAACACTCAGATGGAGGTTGAAGCCAGGTAACATTCCTGCCCTCTTAGAAGCAGAAGAGAAGAGAGAGAAATGGTTTTCACAAAAAGCCAAAGAAGGTTTCTATGCATGTCCCTGACATACCTGAATGATTAATGTCCCTATTTGGGGAGTTGTGGCAGTTCAGTGAGAAGTGGCTTCTCTTCTTGGAAGGGTTAACAGCACACTGAGGAACGCTGTCGGGGAATTGGTGGGTGACGAACCTAAGCTGAGCCAGCAGAGTGATAAAAATAGCAAATGTCGTCTCTTCTCCTCAGTGAGGAGACATTATGTTCTAATAAACCAACCACAGTGGTTCATGGTCATGTTTTCCTCCTGGTATTTGTGCCTGGCCACCAGGTACCCAAAATCAAGATCAGTCCAGGGAACCTCCCACACCATGAAACCACCCATCCCAGGTTCCTTCAAACCACTCAGAATTGTTGCTGTACGAGGTAAGTGAAGAAACCAAGATATGCATCGATTAGTGCAGGATCTAGGAACCAATAGGGGCAAGATACATACAGCTCGGGTCCCCACAGAGACAAGAATGTTCCAGAGAATTTTGTCTGGGAAGTGGGTGTGTGCCTCATGCCTGCTGCTATGTCCATTCTCACATTGGGTTATGATGGAAGGGCTTACTTATTGCCCTTTTGAAAATTTTATTTCTCTTAATAACTAGAGGTTTTTTAGTTTTGTTGTTACAAAAATGTCACTTTAATTTTATTTAACAAACACATGTATTAAATAAAATAGGTAAGTATTAACTATATAATTATATTATCAAATTATATTCTAAAATATGTAAATATTAACTCACTTAATCTTCATAATAGCTACGTGAAGTATAAGTACTACTTTTAGCCCCATTTCACCTATTAGAAAATAGACACCAAGAGGCTAAGTAATTCAGTAAGGTTACACAGTGGGTAAGTGATTAAGCTGGGACTTGAACTTAGGAAGTCTGGCTCCAGCATGATCTTCACCTCTATTCAAACTCAGAAAAATATAAAACCAAAAAAACCAGCCTAAAGACAACCATAGAAAGGTTGCCTTGCCAGGGTGCCTGGGCAGCTCAATTGGTCTGGCATCTGACTCTTGGTTTTGGCTCAGATGGTGATCTCAGGGTCTTGAGATCAAGCCCCACACAAGCTCCATGTTGGGAGCCTGCTTAAGATTCTCTCTCTCCCACCCCTCTGTCCCTCCGTACTCTCTCTCTCCATCTCCCCCTTCCCACCACTCCTGTGGTTTTTTCTCTTTCTCCCCTTCTCTAAAAAAAGAAAGTTTACCTCGCCATCTATGCTAAGCATGGACTTGCCCATGTCTGCACCCAGTCTCCATATTCAGTTTTGCATATTTTTGTTTTCTTCTGAACCTTACATAATGGTCTTTCCATGCTGTTAAAAACTCCTTGTAGATGTTTTAGTGCATACTTAATATTCCCATCATTTAAATGTACTACTCTGCTGAACCATTCCTTTATGGTTGCCCATTTGGCTCTTTGGTTTTCTGTTCTAACAACTAGCACAGTCATGACCATGTCAATGCAGAATTTCTTTTGTTCTTTGGAATAGACCCTGAGAATACCTCCTCAGAAGTAAAATCCCCAGGTTCAGGTGTATGAATGTGAACACTTTTCAGGCTCTAGATACAGGTGTCCAGTGGTTTTCCAAGAAGCTTGCCTCTCACAGTGTCTGCAACACTGGAGAGAAGTGACTTTGTCATTCTCACACCAGCACCGAGAATGATTTCTCGAAATCTTTGCTAATGTGATAGGTGGAATGTGGTATTGTATTATTGTCTTGATCGTATTTCTTTGTTGGCTACAGGCTCGAGTTGGTCCATATTGGTTGATCAGTTATCTGTGTCTTCAGGTGGTCTGGTTGGGTCCTTTTTCCATCTGTCTGTCAAGATCACACAGAAGCCTTTGGGGATCCAACAGAAAAGGGCCAATGGTTTCCCATTCTTTCTTCTCTTGCCTTGACATGGTATTCTCCCAAGTATTTTTCTAGTCTATACTGCTATACATGCTTTTAATCTTCCCCCCCAAACCTTATGTGTACTTTTCTCCAGATTCTTTATAAAGTATTCTACAGTCTGCTTTGAAAGGATATTATTTCATTTTCTGTGAGAGTGCCCCATGCATAATTCCTCATGGGTCCCTCTGTCTTGGGTCATAATCTCCTAGAGAGCCAGACTGTCTCCTTTGGAGCAGTTACTGCACACATGCTTTGGTAACATCCCCAGAAGCCACAGAACAGGCTTCCTGGCCAAGGGTGATGTGAACGTTTATACAGGCCATCTTGAGAACACTGGCCAGAAATGAGAAAGGTGATGAGCATAGTAGGCTGGATATGTCCGTGTGCCCTGGTTATACTTCAAGAGAGCTAAAAAGAACCCAGATAACACCTTCCCTACCTACTGATCATTAAGAAGAAGGTGCAGTTCTAGTGGAGGAAGGCACATAGGACTAGGGAGCCATAGTCCATGAATTAGTCCTATGTTCTCCATCATTATGAACCATCAATATGAACCATGGGTCACATTCTCTACTAATCCCTCCAGTTTGTTTTTTTTTCTACCGGAGTAGTGATATCAGTAATAACTGATGCTTTGAAGAATCTTAAAATGTTATATATGGTCTCTCTTATCCCTTAATCTTCACAGTAGCCAGTCAAACAGACCGTCACGCTTTGCAGTTGAGCAAACAGACATGGTGAGCTGCAGCTCTCCCTTCAATAAAGTATCAAGTGAAGATTTCATTATTAGATTTGTAAAAGCATATTATACTCTAGGAAAACAATCCATTGACTTAAATGTGTCATGAGACCAGGAAGAAGAAGGAAAAGGTAAAGTATCTTGGGAGGTGTAGAGGGCTTATGGAAAAGGACCACAAAAGCCCCCCCAGAAACCTCTGTCACATAAGAAAAAACATTGAAAGAGATCAATGAAACAAAATCAGCAGAACGTTGATTATTTTCAGATATTAAGCAGTCCTCCCTCATATTTCTTCATTACATGACATCCTCACCTCCAGTTGTCCCGATTACTGCAAAGATCAGCAATAATATTAGAGCACATCCCATCCTATGGGACTTTATGTACCTATTCAAAACAATCAGAAGGATGTAAATGTGTATGAAATTATCTGTTAGAATAAGTTCTAGACAGATGGATAGATAGATCCATGTTGCTTTTTTTTAGATAGATATATGTTGCTTTTAGATGCTATGTTGCTTTTTTTTTTTTTCCAGGTGGGCCTTGTTAAGAGCATATATCAGGTTTTACCAAATGTGAAAAGCAGAACAGAATATAAAGGAAGTTAAGATAGACCTCAAAACTTGGTGGGAGGGATGGGGCAAGCATCTTCTCTGCAGGTCAGGCTTGCAGTCGACAGGACTCTTGAGAGCATGTGGGGGAGGTCAGAAGCCCTTCAGCTGCCCTCCCTGGAGCAGGAGATAAAAATGTCAGAAGCCAACAAGCTTTGCCTGCCCATGAAGGTAAAAGAGCTTCTGCTCAAATAGTGCATTTCAGATGCTCGCTGCAAAGATTTCACAGGTGGACTTAAGAGGGGAAGGCATTTTGTCACCTGAAGCCGGGCTGAGTGGGGGGTCTGGCGACCTCCGGGCGATACTGGGGGCTGAGGCTCTGCGGGAACTCACAGCCGTGCTTGCATTGCAGGATTTTACGGGCAGCTGCAGACATCCTGCCCGCCCCAGTACCCCGACTCCCAGAGAACCGTGCTGCCCAGCAGCCCCTGCGGTGGGGCGCCTTCCTTCGAGGACTGCCTGGCCCCCACGCCCATGGGGCAGGCTGGCTTTGATGTGTTCCACAGAGCCTTCTCCGCTCACTCGGGCATTGCAGGTGGGTTGCTCTCTGAGACTAGAAACTCCGCCCGACTCGCAGGTGAGACGGGTGGGTTTGCCGTGTCCGGCCTGGAAACGGCTCAACCTGGCACAGGACCGCATCCCGTCCTCTTGACTCTACCCCTGAAATGTCTCTCCTCTTCGGGTTCCTCTCCAGCGCCACGCCCACCACCCAGGCGCGGGGGGCCATAATGTCTCCCTCAGACCGTGGCAACAGCCATAGCCTTCCAGCAAGTTCCCCGAGACAGCTCTGTCTACCGTCCTGCCCCCCTTGGACCACGACGAGCACGGCCTTCCAAAAGTGGACCATAAATTAAGCCCCCTTCCTCCTTGAACACTGTAGATGGTCTCCAGCTGCCTAAGCACTAAAGGCTGTGCTGGGCGCGGCGTTCACAGCCCCCAGGAGAGAGGCCTGATCCCACCGGCCCGCCCTCACACGTCTGCCTACTCGTGCTGCCCCTGAACTTGCCCGGGCCCCTCCCTCCCCGTCTTTGCACTGTTTCCTCCTTTTAGAATGTTCTTTCCCTACCTCTCCATCTGTGAAAATCCCATCTTTCTTTATGACTCAACTTCAATATCATCTCCTTTTTGAGGCCCTCCTCGCCCTTGCCTAGAACACTTTAGTTCTGCTCAGCCTGTATTTTGTGCCAAGACTCAATCTGGCCCTCCGCCGGCAAGGCCGCCTCCCTCCCCGCAGTGGTCCCTGCGACGCGAGCGCGCAGGCGCGGCGTGCGCACGCAGTGGGCGTGGCCGGGCGGGACACTGAACTTCCTGTTCCTTCTCTTCCAGTGTATGACCTGCCCTCGGCGTCCTCGAGCCTCTTCGGAGAGTCCCTTCGCAGCGGGCCTGAAGACGCCACGTTCCTGCAGATCAGCGCCGTGGACCGCTGTCCTAGCCAGCTCTCCTCTGTCTATACTGAAGGCTAAACGCTCCCCTGGCCTCCGCTCCCGCTGGCATCCAGAACCTTTGTGTCGCTTGCCACCTTTTACTTTCCCGTTCTCGTAGCCTGCGTGAAAAGGATGTCCTCCTCCTCGCGGAGGCTGCAGACTCACAGACGTGTCTCTGGAAGGCAGGGCTGGTCGGAGCCGGGCGTTGCAGGAATGTCTGCCGCTGCTGCTCCTTCTCTCTGGGCTTGCTGGTGACCAGCAGGACTGTCTTCTCAAAGGGAATTTAGAGTCACTCTCCCGGATATCTGTGACTTCCGGCTGTCAGCTCTCAAAGGACACCAGTGAAATGATGCGTGTGTGCAGATAGTCTGGGGACCACCCTTGCACAGACTCCAGATAGGGAAGGACAAGCCAAGTTGCCAGAAGCACAGTGAACTGCCTCCCCCACCGCTCACCATCCCTGCTGGCTCCTGCAACACCAGGCAACGAGGGAAACCTGCCGCCAAAGCACAGCGTGGGCTCAGCTCCTGGAGCAGCCCCGGTTCCTGGCCCCGGCCCCAGCCTGGCAGCCCCAGGAGCGGCTGCCTCTCTCCTCTCACCATGCCCGTGCTAACCAACTGCTTTGCAATATTTCTCCAAAAGCAAAATAAGAAGGTTCTGTGAAGCACAGTCCTTTGAAAGGCACTACAACTTTTTTATACTCCAGCAACTTATCTTCGTTCTTTTATTTTTAAAGACTTGTTATTTACGTCTACTTTTAAAGGAAAAAAAATATATAGTGGTGTGTTCTTTGGATGCAAAGAATTCTTGTAATCACCCCAGTCACGTCCATTTTGCCACCGCTGTAGCTCGTCCTGGCCCCGGCTCACCGTGCCTGTGAGCGCCCCCCCCCCCCGCCTGGGACGGTAGTTTCATATTTCACAAAAGCCACCTGAGGGAAACGGGGTGAGCCCAGTCCCCTCCCCGGGGCTGTAGCAGAAAGGGACTCCACCTCGAAGACCTCATTCCCTGGAAGAGATCGTTCGACTGGTTGTCCCATCGCCTCCGCTCGGCGCTGTGCTGTGCCGAGTCGTCCTCTGTAGGAGATGTGAGAGCAGGGGCCCCTGAGCTGAGATCTTGGGTTCTTCCAGAAAACCAAACTAGAGGTGCCCGATGTCCAGTGATTGTGCACAGCTTCTGCTCACCTCCTTTCGGACACCTGCTCACCCGTCTGTCTGTCCCTCCCCCGCACTGTCCTCTCATTATTCTCACCTCCTGCTCATCTGCCTTCAGCCATGCCCACCCGCCCTCGCCTGATCAGCCCTCGCAAGGTCGGCCCTGAGGCGGGGAGAGGGAAAGTTCAGGGAAGGTAAGCAGACGTTAACTTTTTTCCTGAAACTCTCATTCGAGGGCCTGGAATGTTCACAGAGCTCTTGGTCGTTTGATAGCAACCCTGAGTAGGAAGCCACTTTCTGGGATGTGTTTACAAGGGTGTTAAAAAGATCTAAAGTCTGACACGTAGGCCCTAAAAAGTAGCCAAACCCCAAAGACACGGGGTAAAGCCTGATATTCCAGGACTGTCACATTTCATTGTCTTTCCTCTCGTAAAGTCAAACGGTGCTCTTTGCCCCACTGAGATCATTACAGTCTCCAGGGAGAGCTCACCGGCGCGGTGTCACACTTGGGATCTGGGGACCATTTGTCTCCTGACAGGCAAGTCGTTGCAGTCGGGCTGCACGGCTGGACCTGATCCCCACGTGCCACAGAGTGAGGGGACTAACGAGCCACGCATGGGGGCCGCTTTCCCAGGACCCGCGGTCAGTCCACTCCCTCGGACTCGTGAGCTCTGATCTGAGAAGGGCCACCGTGCAGGCGTCCTGAGCTGCATAGGAGGGAGGTCACTCGCTTTACAAAACTCTGCTCCGCCTTGTGAGAGAAGGCTCCCCGGGCTTCCCAGTCTGCGGGTGGGCTGCCAGCGTCCTTGCACACTCGGTGGGTCCTGCCCCTTGGTCTAAACCAGGACACGGGCATGCTAATGTTGCCGTCCCTCGTGTGTCCCGTGTGGCCCCAGAAAAGGGAGGCGAGTTCCCGTGGCCTTAGACAACGAGCCGGGCCTTAAATAGGGAAGCCTCTCTGAGGAGCTCAGAGCGTACTTCCCATTTTGTGTGACGAGGAGGAAAAAGATGAAAAGCCAGCGCTTTGCTGCCGTGGCGGGAGCCCTGCCTTATGGCTTTGTATCGCGTGAAGTGGACAGAGGGACGGAGGGCAAAGCCAGAAGCCGAGCCTCAGGCATTCTGGATGTCACTTCCTCTCTGGCTGGAGGAGATGTTCCGCCCCAGTGTCTGTCTGACCCTGGCCTCGCGGCAGCCCCGCCCCTCTCTTCCCTCACTGCTGCTTTTGGGGCGTTGGTGGGGAGCTGCACCTGCAGGGCCTCCTTCCTCAGCAGGAATGGAGACCAGCCCCGGAGGGCACTGGTGTGAGCAGAGGGAGTGCGCGGGAAGCAGGGCCCAGTGCAGCCTGCAAGCTCGCGTCCCCTCACGTGGCTGTCAGCGTTTCCTGGTGGCTGCGGCTCTGAGCTCAGCTCTCAGGGCCTGACACGTTCAGGTTCCTTGGAGAGGGTGCGGGCCGCCCTTCGCTTCCAGAATCTCACCTGACCTTCCGATGTGTCCCTTGCTGGCTTTCGCATGGCACAGGATTCAGAGATGCGTTCATCATCATGTGTGCAGCAGCGGAAGTAGAAGCTTCAAAAAATTAATTCCCTTCCATTTCTTGGCCCTTTTCTACTTGGTATATAACCAGCCATTTTCAGAAACATCCGAGCAGAGATTGTCATTCCCCCTTTTTAAAAAAAAACAAAACAACAACAACAACAACAACAAAAACTGGTGCTTGTGAAAATACACACAGCCCAAAGCCAATTATCCTATTGCAGTAAAAAAAAAGAAAAAAATCAGTCTGCTGAGAGACATTTCGTTTGCGGCATCCTCTTAATTCCCTAAAGGGACCGCCTCAAAATGTCAGCTGTAATTTAGCCACCCATCAGCTGCTAAACATTATTAAGGATTGTACTGGTCCTGTGGAGTATCTCCCTTCACTAAAGCCCATCTCCCCCAGGTTGCATAGGTGATTCAAAAGCAGACAGAAGGCCTTCAGAGGACCCACTGATAGAACAGAGCGTTGGTGGTGTTGTGTTGTTTTTAAATTCCCCGCTGTCAGGCACGTTACTAGGTTAGAGCAGAGGTAAAGGGCCAGCTCCCCCGCCCAAGAACCTTGATCCTCAAGTCGCCTTGAAGTATTGGGAATAGTGACTGTAAATGTCCAGTTTAATTATTTGGTATTTTATTTGACTGTTTGTGATCTGTTCTAGCAGCATTTTGGAATGGCACTTTTTGTTGATGGTGCGGGATTTCTGCGGTTACTTTTTTTCTTTTTCTTTTTCTTTCTTTCTTTTCTTCTTGCAATGGATAAAGCAAAAGAAAAAAACAAAGCACCAAAAACCAGTCATTGGAGAAATGGCGAATGTAAAAAAGACGAGATTTATTGTGTACAGACAGAAGACCATCCTGTGTAATGTTGCTGACATAAAGCACTTTGGGGGGGAAAAGTGGAAATCTGGTTTCCATAAATCACACAGACCCTTGTACATGGCTATACACTCACGTAGAGAAATGAACTGCATATATCATACTGGATATGGGGCCGATTTTTCTTTCGGGGCACATCTGGTGCTTATTGTCATAAATCTTTTAAAGAATTAGGTACACTTTTTTTCTATTAATATGTATAGTTTTGTGATTTGTCACAGTTATGTTTCGTATAATCATAAGTTATTTTGTCTTGTTTCATGAAGTCCTTTTTTTTTTTTTTTTTTAATGTCAAAAGTAAAATGAAGGGATTGTGCCCTTGGTACAGAATAAAACTGGAACTGGAGAAAACCGCCCACCTGCCTGAAATGCTCCTTCAGCCTGGCCTCCTGAAACACAATGGGAACACCCTGAGGGGTTTGTTTTTTTGTTTGTTTGTTTGATTATTGTGTTTTGTTTTACCATAAGCCTCCTTCCTGTTGGGATGGTAATTATAATGAAAAGCAGATGAGGGGGGGAGAGCACGTCCAGGGCCAGCTTTAAAATGCCGCATTGCTTTGGGCCAGAACTGCCTGCTGGATTTAATTATAGATATGAGGACAAAATGGCAGTAAAAATGAATGTGTCCCCGAATCCTTTACATGTTGGGAGTGTCCATAAATAAAACATGAAGTTTTATTTCATCAGATTTAATTAAAGCTTTTATACATGTTTTATTGGTTATTCTATTAATCCGCTTCACAAACTGGATAAATGTGTGTTAGGGTTTCGGGTTTATTCGTCTTTCTCAGTGCCGTGCTACATCGTGCCTCAGAAATGTCGCTGAGTGCTGGGTCCCTCAGGTGAGGGCATTACGGCCCACTGGCTAAGGGGGATTAGGCCTTCTCAGCCTTGTTTTCCCAAAACCCTGCAGAAAAAGACACAAATGTCTGCTTCCCGGGAGCTGATAACATGATCTTTGAAGTCCTTTGATTGCCTGAAGGAGAAAGGGGCAGTTGCCCTCTCCGTGCACTCTGCAGGCTCTGGAAGGCCTCCTGACCCACTGGCTGCCATGAGCCTCCTTCCTCAGCTCCCATCACCAGAGCCAGCGCCATCAGGTGGGGGAGAGGGTGGTCAGGGCATCCTCACACCTGGCGGACCCGCAGCCAAGCCCACGAGCCTAGAAAAGATCACGTTCTCCCAAGGATCGTTCTGGGGATATTGACTGTCTTTTGCTACATTTTTAAGACCTAAGCTACGAAGCAGTAGAGATGATGGGTCTCCCTCACCTTGTCTGGCCCTTCAAGGAAGGGGGGTTGAAGGCAGCAGATCCCTGTGGTTCAGAGTTTGAAGATAGAAATAGAGCTGACTGACAGACTCAGGGAGCTTCTCTGCTCCTTCAACAAGGAGGCAGCCGGTGGGAGTGCGATCCAGCCCAGCGTCTTAGGAAAGCAGTTTGGCATTAACTGGTAGAATTGAAGACACACGTTGCCCACAATCCACCAATTCCACTCCTCTCTCTCTCCAGAGAGACTCCTGCGTAAGTCAACGACGGTTCAGACGCAAGGTGTTCGCGGCATGGCTCGTCTCAACTGGCCCCAAACTGGAAACACCCCACCTGTCCACCAGCGACAGTAAAACGAAGAGATGGACTTCGCTAAAGCCATAGAGCAACAGGCCAGGCAGCAAAGGCAGTTACACACACTCTCAGAGCTGAGTCTCACGGACTAGGTTGAGAGAAAGAAGCAAGACACAGAAGCAAACGCACAGTGTTCTTCTATTTATATGTGGTTCGTTCAAGAGCAAGCGTGACTCATTTACAGAGCTTAGGTGGTAGAAGTATCACAAACAACAAGGAACACGTTATCACAAAGGTCCAGGTACTGATTAACTGTGGTCGGGAGGAAAGGACACACGAGGCCTTCTGCGGAGCTGACCAGTGCTGTTTTATTTGTTGACCCACTTGTTAGGTTAAAAAGGTATCTGCTTTTATAATTAACTGTGCGTGTGTGTGTGTGTGTGTGTGTGTGTATGTTTATATATATTTATATTTTTATTTATTTATTTATTGCTAGCTTTTAGTTCAAATACCAGTGAGAGCCAGGCCTTCCATCCCCTACTCCAGGGGTCTGCACACTTTTTCTACAAACGGCCAGATAGGACCTGCTTTAGGCTTTGCGGGCCATATGGTCTCAGTCTCAGCCACTCTGTCCTGTCGCTTGAAAGCAGCCACAGACGACACGCAAACGAATGGGTGTGGCTGTGCTCTCATAAAACCGTGTTTGTGGGCACAAGTTTGAATTTCACACAACTTTCAGATGTCATGAAATATTTATCTTCTTTTGATTTATTTCAGCTATTTAAAACTGTAAAAATCAAAAACATTCTTAATTCCCAGGCTGTGCAGAAACCGGGAAGGCAGCAGGCAAGATTTGTCCTGTGGGCCGTAGTTTGCTGTCCCTCTCGGACAGAGGCATGTCTTCCAGCACTTTCCATAAATACCCACGCAAAGAAAACCGCAATTCAGACCCTCTGCTGATCCTTGCATTATGCCGGCTCCTGTTCCTAGAGGAAATTCATGAGCTCTATTGATGAAGCTTTTCTTTGTTTAGATTCTGGGTCCTGCTCCCCGGGATACAGATGAAGGCTCAGAGCCTGGAGTGCCATTCGACTTTATCTCTGGATTTGAAGTTTTTAATAAAAGGAACTGGGCATACAGACGTCTGTGGGAATTGGAAAATGAGCACCCATTCTTTCCAGGCTAACCAAATATTTGCTGGCTCTTGGCAGTCCTAGCCAACTTTTTCCTCTGCAATGGTGAGAGGTTATAAGCAATGGGAGACTTCATTTTTCTCAGGCCGTAGCTCTTATAAGAAGCCAGTGCTGTCTCTCAAAACCTGCAGGGTCCTCAGGGAGAGGGGAGTTGGGGTTTTACGTTCAAAGACTGTGCTAGGAAAAGCTCCTCCCCTTGCTAAAGTTCTGTGTCCCCTCCAAGCAGCAAGGAGGGCTGCTGCACCAGCTCTGGGGGTCCCCTATGCCTCCCTCCCTAATCGTCAGACTTAAGGGTTCTTGCCTCTCACGGTGCTGCCTCTCAGCTACTTGCTCTAAGAGAGAATGAGACCAAATTCCCCCAGACAAAATTGTCTGCTGCCCTTTGCGTCTCTAACTTACGGTAAAATTGACAAAGTCAAAAATATGGTGACTCATGAGTCCCAGGTTGTTTGGTAAATCTCGGGATGGACTAAACCCTCTTTGGCAGATCTGCCCAGTGGTTCCAGGTGCCTGGGCTTGTGTGTTGTGTATGGTTCTGATAAAGTTTCTTGGGCAAAATAACCTGAACTTTATGAAGAGAAAACCTAGAAAACGTCTCTTCCAACCTCATCTTCTACAGAACAGGAAATGGGAGCTGTTTCATTCCTTAATGCGGGCACGCCCTCCTCCATTCATTCATTCATTCATTCAGTGGACTCCGTATTTATCGTGAACCAGACACAAGAGGCGAAGTGGTGCTTCTCCTCCCAGAGCTCACAACCAGGGCCATTCCAGAATCATCTGCCCAAGAACATTGCCTGAGGGGCTTGTTAAAAATGCACACCCCAGAGCTTCTGAGTTGGAATTTGTAGAGTAAGATGAAGGCATCTGTATTTTTAATAAGCTCCCCCGTGGTGGTCTATGCAAGCGAATCGTGGTGTTGACCCCTTGATAGAGCGGCAGCCATTTAACAGGGCAACACGGTTGCACAAGAGCGGAGCAGGAGAGGGGCTTCTAATCCCACTTGGGAAGACAGGAGAGCAGGCCCAGAGCTTCCCAAGAGAGGGGGTAGGTGCCTGAGCTGGTCCTAAAGGCCAAGTGAACCTTCGAGAAGCAAAGAAGCAGAGAAAAGGTAGGGCAGGCAGGGCACAGAGTGGGTGCAGAGCCTCAGGAGAAGGAAGGTAACTTACCAGGAGGACCCCGTGGGCTAGCTTGAGAGCTGGAGAGCTGTCTCTGGGCTCTAAGTGACCCTGCACTGGCCCCGGAGCCCCAGCTCTTTCTGTGTCAGCCTGTTGAGCTCAGAGAACTGTTTTCCAAACCAGCAAGCTGGTGTGTCTGCCAGTTACTCTGCAAAGAAAGAGTTCCACTGCCAAAATGCTAGAAGGATGGTGGATCAAAGTGACTTAGATTCTTTACTTCAGGCCCTGTCAGAGCCTTTACTCTGCTAAGTGCATTGTGAGTCTTAAAAGAGCTTGAGGATGAAGTCTATTGACCATGGGACCCTTTTTCTGAAAAGTGCCTGCTAGCATTGCCAAAAACACTTTGGTGGGCCCTCAAAAACTTAAAAATACAACTACCATATGATCCAGAAATTCCACTCATCTACTCAAAAGAATTGAAAACAGACTAAACACGGGTATTTATACACTAGTGTTCTTGGCAGCATTATTCATAGTAGCCAAAATGTAGAAAGAACACAAATATCCATCAGCTAATGAGTGGATAAACTAAGTGTGGTCTGTGCCTACAAAGGAAGGTTCTTCAGGCTTCGGAGGGAAACTCTGACAGGTACCACAGCGTGGATGGACCCTGAAGCCATTATATAGAACAAGCCAGGCACACGAGGACAAATACTGTACAGTTCCACGTGTAGGAGGTACCTGGAACAGGCCGATCCACAGAGACAGGGAGTAGAATAGAGGTTACCAAAGGCTGGGGGAAGAGGGAAGGAGGACTTACTGTTCCGTGGGTGTGGAGTTTCTGTTCGAGAAGATGAAAAAATCCTGCAGTGGTGATGGTTACACACCTCTGGGAATGCACTTTTTCTCTGAAGTATGGTTGACACACGGTGTCCCCTTAATTTCAGGCAGACAACATAGTGACTTGACAAGCCTGTAGGTCCTGCAAGGCTCACCACTAGTGTGACTGCTATCTGTCACCATACGACGCGGCCACAGTACCACTGGCGGTGTTCCCTATGCTGTGCCTTCATCCCCCTGACCCATTCATTCCATCCCTGGAAGCCCGTGTCTCCCGCTCACCTTGCCCCGTTTACCCCTTCCCACCACTCTCTCCCCTCCAGCAACCACCAGTCTGTTCTCTGTATTTATGAGTCAGTTTCTGTTTTTTTGTTTGTTTCCTTGTTTTGTTTTTTAGTCCATATATAAATGAAATCAAATAGTACTTGTCTTTCTCTGTCCAACTGATATCACTTAGCGTAATATCCTCTGGGTCCGTTCGCGTGGTCACAAATGGCAAGATCTCACTCCTTTTGGTGCCTGAGTGATACTCCATGTACACACACATGCACACCACATCTTTCTCCATTGATCTGTCGATGGACACTTGGGTTGCTGCCACATCTGGGCTACTGGAAATAATGCTGCAGTGACTATAGGGATGCGTGTGTCTTTTACAATTAGTGTTTGTGTTTTCTTTGGGTGAATACTCAGTGGTATCATTATTGGATCCTATGGTATTTCTATTTTTAATGTTTTCGAGGAACCTCCACCCTTCTTTCCACAGGGGCTTCCCCAGTTTACATTCCCAGCAGTGCACGAGGGCTCCCTTTCCTCCAACATCCTCGCCAACCCTTGTTACGGCTTATCTTTTTGATACTAGCTGTTCTGACAGGAGTGAGGCGATTGCTCATTGTGGTTTTGATCTGCATTTCCCTGAAGCTGAGTGATGCTGAGCATCTTTTCATGTGTCTGTCGGCCATCTGTGTGTCTTCTTTGGGGAAAAAAAAAAAGTCTACTTAGGTTCTCTGATCATTTTTTATTCAGATTATTCTTTTGGTGTTGAGCTTTGTAAGTTCTTTATATATTTTGGATATTAATTCCTTGTTCGATGTATCATTTCTGAGTATCTTCTCCCATTTGAGTAGGTTGTCTTTTCATTTTGTCGATAGTTTCCTTCGCTGCACAAGAGCTTTTTATTTTGGTGCCATCCCAGTAGTTTATTTTTGCTTTCGTTTCCTTTGCGTGAGGAGATGTATCTAGAAGAAGTTTCTGGGGTCGATGTCAAAGAGGTTACTGCCTGTGTTCTCTTCTAAGGAGTTTTATGGTTTCAGGTCTCACGTTTAGGTCTTTAATCCATTTTGAATCTCTTTCTGTATATGGTGTGAGAGTGAATGTACTTGATGTCACCAGACCGTACCCTTAAAAATGGTTTAAGGTGGTAAACTTTATGTTATGCCTACTTTAGCACAATAAAAACAGATGATATAAACAGAGCACCTAAGAGGGTCCCTGACACCTAAAAGACAATCTAAAAAGGAAGCACCTTGTGGTGTCAGCGTTTTTCAGGACATGTTGGGAAGGTGGCTCTGGGACAGGTCAGAGCGGAGCCCCGGACAGGTGGCCATGGCGCCTGACTGGTTGGGAACACAGAGAAGGAAGAGAAGCCGAAGGAAAGAGGGGAAGGTGGTCCTGAGCCCCGAGCACTGTGCTGCCCTTAATTCTCAGGGATGGAGTCCGGGAGAGAAAGGAAAGAGGAAGGAAGCG
This sequence comes from Lontra canadensis, assembly GCF_010015895.1. Lineage (NCBI taxonomy): Eukaryota > Metazoa > Chordata > Mammalia > Carnivora > Mustelidae > Lontra > Lontra canadensis. The sequence goes on from NW_022631025.1 coordinate 5,983,818, forward strand.
GCCAGGGTGTTGGCGCAGCTGGAGGAGGAGGAAGCGAGGAAACTAGAAGATGGATAAGGAGTAGTACCGGCGAAGACTTGCCTGACCTGGTGTGAGCAAAGTCGGAAATCTGGACGTCGTTCATTCATTTAACACGTGTTTACTGAGGCCCGGACCCAACACTGGTGCCAGCTACTATTCGAGGCCCTGGGGATAATGCAGAAAACACAGTCACCCTTGTCCTCAAGGCTGCTGTTTCAGCCTGGCTGTCTGTGAAGGGTGAGGCTCTTGAGTATCGAGGGTCGGGTGCTCCGGGGCACAGATGCTGAGACAGAGCTGGGAGGGCAGCACGTTCCCCGGAGAATGCCACTTGCAAAAGGAAAGGGCCAGAAGCAGTGTCAGGCGGGGGCGCCATCAGCCTGAGATGCCAACCAGATGGAGGCTCGGCAGGTGCTCTGGCACAAAGACGGCTCTTACCCAGCGGAGGGGTTCCTTGTTGGGGGGAATCAGCGAGGCCATCATACCACTGCCTCGCAGAAGCCCCCCACCCTCCTGACAAGACTGCGTCTTGGTGGTCACTGTCTCGGGCATTCGTTGGCTGAGATCCCTCTGGAGAGTCTCGAAGCTAATGAAAACTGAAGAAGTCAAGGGTGTCAGCCCAGCACACACCCTGTGCCTGTCACACAGGCACTGGGGGAAACATGGGTACCCCGTCATTAGGTTTCCCAGTTTGCCATAGAGAGGGTACTGGGCACGTGCACTGCCAAGGTCAGCCTTTCTCGGAAGCTCAGAGTACCCTGAAGTGCTCCCAGATGCCTCCCTGGTGTCCTCCTGGGGCCACGAGAAAAGACACGGGTTATCTTTGAAAGCGAACAGGAGGCTCTCCAGCGCCAGCCCCCGCTCCGGACGCTCCAGCGGCTGCCGCGATCATCTTTCCTGGGCTCGCTTCTGCTTCAACTTTCAAAAGGCCACATTCCTGTCCCCAGAAAGAGCTCATGTCTGAGGTCGAGGGCCTGTGAGGGAAGAAGCCCCTTTGGGCTCCAGGCCCCCAGGGCTGCCCACGCCATCCAGGGCTCAGCCCCTGAATGCTGTCCGGCCCTGGTGCCACCGGGATGCAGTGTCGGTGGCCTGTCCCAGGCCAAGAACAGGAAGCCTGGGCTCCTCTGTTGGCTCTGACATCACTTTTCCTCTGCCCTGACCCTTCCTAGGGCTTCATCCCTCATGGAGACTTGACTGATCTGTGTTGAGCTATCACTGGGCAGGCCTGCCCACGGCCCCTGGCAGAGCCATGCTGGGGGGGGGCGGGGACAGGGGACAGGTGGTGGGGGGGCAGATCATGGGCCTTTGCTCCATTCTCTTTGGGGTCTGCCTGTCTGGCTGGGCTCTGACTGCCTGGGGTCAGCCATTCAGCCTGGCGCCTGCTGGAGGCCGCATGGTGGAGGCGAAGGGCATCGGGCAGGCAGCCCGAGACCAGGCTCTTGCTGGGTGACTGTGGCCGGGTCCCTTCTCGAGCTTGGGAGGAAGGTGACCTGGGAATCCACTCCGTCTTCACCACTTCGGCAAACGACTTCACCGCTCTGGTCTCGGTCTCTTCTCTTCATCTGTTCGATCAGGGGTCCTACCGAAATGACGGGCTTTGGGGGAACTCGGGCACTTGTCACATGGCAGGCCTATCATAAATGTTGGTTTCCCATCCCCCCCTGTAAAATTCTAAGAGTCAAAGCAGACAACCCAACGGCTCTGACGGGCTTCTACGCTCGCTCGGCTTCCTTTCTCAGCTTTCTGTCCGGGGTCCATGACGGGCGTCCCTCTCGGGTGGCTCCCCTCCTCAGCCCAGCTGGGTCTGTTGGAAAGCGTGCCACGAAGCCGCTGTCCCTCTCCTTCCCAGGCCGGGAAGGGCTTTGCCTCCAGAGTCCGTCCACCTGTTAATGATTCACCAAGAAGAAGGATCCAGGAAGTGACCTGCCACAGGATTGCCTCCGGGGCTGCCTGGGACAGGTTCCGGGAGGGGGGCCTGCCACCCTGAAGCGTGGCAGACATGGGGACCGCACGGGCACAGCGGGGCTGCCACTGCCCCCAGCAGACGATACCAGGACACCCTCTCTGGGCCTTCCGCTCTCTGGGCTGCAACCTCAGGACCCCTGCAGAGTCGGGGGAGGAGGCCGGGAAGGCCCGGCTGCAGAGGGGGAAGGGCGTCTCTGCGGGGCCAGGATTTGCTTAAGCGGTGAAGGGAAGGTGATTGGAAAAGCACAGGCTCCAGTGTGAGGAGATGCGTGAGTGAACTGAGACACTGACCCGCCTCTGGCGTTCGTTCTCTCTCCCTCGCCCTCTCTCATCTCTGCTCATCTTGGCCTGGCTGTTGCATCCCGTCTAAGCAGCCTCCTCTGCTCCTCTGATGCACGGAGCATATGATGGCCATCCCACGTTCCAAGGCTTGCGCTCCACCAGCCCGAAGACGAGAGAGCACACGAGCCCGTCTCTCTCTACATATAGATAAGTGGATAAATATAGATGGGTATGTATGTGTAGATACAGACATACGGAGATACATCCTATCAATCTGGACTTGAAGTCCCCAAAGAAGAGCTTCTGAGATCCCCATCGTGGCCCAGGTTCCCACCCCGGGTCAGATCGCTGACTCCCGGCCCTTGATATATTCTGGAACTGGGCTCCCCGGATGAGCGAAGGGCAGTCGACGGGGGTGTCCTCTCTGATCTTGGCAGATGCTCTAAGAGGCCCACAGAAGCCTAACAAGGGGGCCGCTTTGACAGCCACCATCATGACGTAACCTCAGGAGGAACCTAGCGGCAGGCTTACCTGTGCCGCGAGGGAGTGGGAGCTGGCCCGCAGCCACCGGGATGCTTCTGGGACCCTGACCTCCCCGACGGCAGGGTGTTCCTCAACACCCAGTTCTCCCCTTCGGAAATGAATAAAACTGCTTTCAGGGAAAGGGTAGGGGGTAAGGTTTGGAGAAAGAGGGCATGAAATTCACTGCTGGTCAGTTGGGCTGTCTACCTTCCCTAGCATTTTCTATCTAAACCGCGTCTGGAGCGCAGGCATCTACGGACTAAGGAGTGGAAGGTGCTGGTGCTCCCTGGTCATGTCCGTGGAGTGCGACGAAAGTGGTTTGGCAGTGCCCTTCCACTGGGAGGGAATGTTGGAAACAGAAACAACAACAAACAGTAGAGGGGGAGGGGTAATGAGACTTCCCTTCTCGCCGCCCTTGCCATACGTAGGGCAATGGAAGCTTTTCTCTGTTCCTCCCAGACAAGTCAGGTGCCACTTGGACAAATGTCCCCCTCCCTGCCTACTGGCTTTACTATTGCTGGTGTGTGTGTGTGTGTGTGTGTGTGTGTGTGTGCAGGAAGTCAGGGGAGACATTTTCATGGAGAAAACTTTATTTTTATTGATTTCTCAAATTGCGGGGTGCGCATAGGTGATTGGGGAGGGAAGGAGGTAAATGCAACCCAGGTCCCTCTCTCCATGACGATGCTTACACGCATGATGCCCACACTTCCGTGGAGATAAGCTCAGGCCTTTCCCATGTGCGCAAATCCCGAGGCTGAGCATTGAGAACCCCGTAGAGCTGCTGTGACGTTGAACAAGGTGACACAGGGATTGGCAGACTTTAATGTGCATTTGAATTATTTGAGGATCCAGGGAAAAACACACTTTCTGAGTCAGCGGGTCTGGGCCAGGACCTGAGTCTCTGCGTTTCGAACCAGCCCCTAGATGATGCCGCCAATGCGGACCAGGGCCCACACTTTGAGAACCAGACAGAGACACCTACATCGAGAAGCAGACATCGCCCCACAGACCAAACTGCATGGGCGCGCAGACAGTGGCCACACTAGCACACTGGTTATTCCCTTGCACATCCTGGTCAAGGCCATCACTTGCTTCTCAGGAAGGAGAAAGCGAAGACTTGAATATTTCCCCATTATATTTTGGGTCACCCGCTTATTTCATTACATCCCACATTACCTACACGTTCAGAATTTTCTCAAGTTTTGGTTAAGACTTCCAGCAACACACTGCGAACCTCTGTATTTTTGCTTGCACACACAACAGACTATGTTTAGCCATTTGCTAGAGCTATGTTCTTGGGTGTTTGTACAAAACCATCTCCCCCTCCGAACGGCAGACGAGCTCTAGTTAAAGGAAAGTTAGCCAATTTCTGACATACTGCAAAGCTTAGTTCTTCATATCTCCCAATATCCATTATACTTAATATTCTCAGCACTCCGGGCCCATTCCACATAACTGGGTGCACCCATCTCTGTGTTCTTTCTCCCCATTTTCCACAAATCTCTGCCTTCGATGCACCAGGAAACACGGAACCAAATGAAGGGATAAGAAAGCTAAGGTTGTGTCATTTCCATGTCAGCCTTTGCTCTGAAGGTTTCCCCCAACATGTGTGCCGTCCCCCATGCCTGCTGCCATTTCTGCAGAATTAATTATTCTGTGTCATCCCAGGCCTAGACGTATGCCCTCCAGGAGGACCCGCCGGAGTTTATTATAGTTATTTACGAATGTCTCTCCTACTCCACCATCTTGTAAGCTCCTTGGAGAGAGAGCTTGCGGCTTAACTTCCCTTTCTGTCTCCTGAGCACGGCAGAGTGTTGGACCCAGTCAGACCAAATAGGATTGAATTGACGTGGACTGAATGGAAGGACAGGGAAGAAATTCTTGCCGAGTTCTTTGGAGAAAGTAGGAATTACGGCTTCTAGAGCGAGAATGGGACAGGAACAGAGATCCAAAAGGCAGAGCTGTGGGGAAAGACTGCCGGGGCCGGGGCCGGGGCCACAGTCCATTCCGTCTGGCTCGGGTGCGTGGAGTATGAGGCACATCGGGAGAGAAGGGGAGGCAAGCAGGAGACATCCTCGGGGCTGGGGGCCCCCACGCCATAGTTTCGAATACATCCTCTGGGATCTGCAGAGGCAAAAAACTATTTTAAGCCTGTGACATGATCCTCTTTGGCTCATAGACAGAACCCTGGCAGCAAAATAAAGGACAGATTGGAGCAGATTGAGACCAGAGGCAGGGATGTAATGATCGAGACCCTGGTCCTTGGAGGGTCGGGAGGATGACGTTCAGTGGGCCCGGGGCAGGTCCGCCAATGTGCCTGCACCCCGGGTACCATCCGAACGCTGCCCAAAGGTGTTCAGTAATTTTTGCGGGACTTCAAGAAGTCGCTGGATGACGTTTGAGAAACAACCAACATGGGCCTCTCCTCCAAAGATATGTGAGATTTATTTTGTGTTAGAAGCCCGTACATTTATTTGAGATTCTGGGGGTGGCCATGATGGCAAAATGAATTTCCCATCAGCCGGCTTGACTTCACATCCTGCCTTTTGTGAAATCTATGCAGAGAGAGAAAGCAGGAGACTCCCCACTGGGTTCTGCGTTCATGTGCATCTGCCGTCCAATTTACAGCTTGTGAAGGAGGTGTTAATTAGTTGGCAGAAGCACCTGAACAGGGAGTACTGGGTTGGCTGAGGGGGTGGGCAGGTCCCTGGCACTTCCTTCTTCACAGAGGCAAGAGAAAAGAAAGGAAACTCACATTGCTGTCCAAAATGGCACCCTTCAAGCCAAGGCAAGCGGTGCCACGGTAGCCGGTACCTCTCTTCTCTGAGAATGGAGTCTATTTCTGGATCCCTGGGATGAATATCAAATGTTTGTAAGAATTTAAGTTTTACCTTCATATACTACCCTGGATTTAGATCTGCCCAAGCAACACGGCTGAGCGTTCTGCTCTTGAGGAGAGTAATATTAACATTGAAGACGGCATATGATGAACCCCCCACAGGAGGAAGAGCAGAGAACATGCCTTCCAAGAGAAAGGGCAGTGAGGTGGCAGCCAAGAGAGTCTTGGAGGCAGGGGTTGGGGAAGGGAAGTCGCAAACCCAGGTGCAGGTGAGAGCACATTTCATTTGTGGCCAGCTCTTTAAAAGTCGGGGGCGTCGAAGGGGGTGATTCCAGGCAACCCTTTGGTGGGGGTAGCATGAGGCTAACTAAAGACCAGCTCGGCTTTGCACAATCTGTGTGCCCACAACACTCATCAAATCTCTGCAGCTCCAAGTGAACAAAGGTTGGTGAAATGAAGACCGACACCCAGTAAAACATCTCATTTTTATTATTATCACGTTCAATTAGCCAGCACATAATACATCATTAGTAGTAAAACATTTTGGAAGTGGCACAAAGGGGCTGCAGAGCAGGGCAGTGACCTGCCCCCGGATACTGAAGATGGGATCCTAGCTTGAGCCCTGAGGAGGCCCGTCACTGCGTGGTTGAAACACACCCTTGCCGGGAGTTCCTACCAACTGCGCGCAGCCGCGGGGTGGAAGCCACCGTGTCAGAAAGTCAGAGGTGCTCATGTTCCACGGTCGGAGAATCCACGGAGACCCCTGACTTCCCACTCCGGAACATGCCCCCGAGCCTCCTCGCACGCAGCTTGGGCCGAGGGAGTGCAGAGAGGGGAGGGCGGCAGCAGGTGAGCCCTCTGCACACTCCGCAAAGCACCCTTTGGGGGCTGCCGACCAGGCACCGGAACGAAGAGAGGAGAGACCCCTTCCATCGGGCCGCGGGCCAGCTGCACCTGACTGCTGATGACGCCGAGGAGTCCACACAGAGACAGACGGACAGAGTCAAGGAAAACCAGCGAGAAAGACAAATGCGGGCGGCGTCTCTGGAACGTCAGGGGGCTCCGAGCTCTGCGGCTTCCTGCGGCAAATCCTAATTAGCCCACGAGGAGACAGAACACGGTGTGTTTTCCGGACACGCACCCCAGGGGGAGAGGGACCCATGAGGCGTATAATTAGAAGCAATTAGCAAGGGCTGGAGGGGAGCGAGGTAGAAGGCGGGACGGGCTTCATTGGGAAATCACGGCCCCCCCCACCCCGGGAGCCGTGGGAGGCAGCTGGCGGAGGGAGGGCTGCTTCTGCACCGGGTTCCCCACCTGCGGCTCTGTGCCCCAAAGCTGGAGGACGGGGCACGGGGCAAGCAGAGATTTGCTTACTCACCAAGTCTGTTCTCCGTGCGCTGTTTGAACCCCACTCCCTGCCCCTGGTTTTGGACCAGTGTGACACCCCGTAGATGTTCCATAACACTGACTCGGGAGAAAATAAGGGGAAATGAACTCGTGAGAGAAATGCACGCATTTCGTGTCCACTCTAACCCATGCGTGAGTTGCAAGGGTGTTGGTAGACGCAGGACAGGCCACCTTCGGTCACGAATGAGGCCTTGCTAGTTGTCCTGTGCGAGCCCCATGCAGCCCAGAGAACCCAGCAAAGGGAAACGGTGATATGGCCACTGCTTGAGGAGTCATTAGGTGTTAATACAAGATAGTCCTACGGTCTCTGTGCACAAGACATGTAGAGAACATTGGTTCAAATCCAAGATCCACTCCTTACTCTCCGTGTGACCTGAAGAAAGCCATTTGGTCTTTCCCGAGTCCTGGTTATCTCGTCTGCAAAATGGACCTAGCTTAGACAGGCTGGTGGGAATTAATATGATCACGTCCTCAGCTGGCTACAGTCAACAACCTAAGGCAGCAAGCTGATAAATTCATCTACCCCAGTGTATGTTTCAGAATCAGTTTATCTTGGAAGGCTCCCCACAGTGCTCAATTGCTCAAAATTGGACGTTCCAAACTTAGGAGACTTGGGGTTTTTTTTTTTTTGTTTGTTTGTTTTTTTTAAATGGCCAAGGTAGGCATTTGGCAATGCCTACTTTTAAAGATTTTCAAGTAGAAATTACTGTGGCTGGGCTCTATGGTGTGAAACTTCGAGTCCATTCACCTGTTTTTTAGAATATTCCAAATTAGGGTTTTTTCCCCCATTTTTTTCTTAATTACAGTAAAACATATATAACATAAAATTTAGCCCTTAAATCATATGAAAGTTTGTGCCTTGCAGCTGTCCCCACCATGCATCTCCAGACCTTGTCCCCAAACTGAAACTGCCCCCCATTCAACACTAACTCCCACTCGCCCCTCCCCAGGCCCCTGCCCACCACCCTCCCACTTTCTGACGCCATGACTGACTACTGTGGGAACCTCACCGGAGAGGAGACGTACAACACTTGTCTTTCGGGGGCTGGTTTATTTCACTCAGCATAATGTCTTCATGGCTCATCCGTGTCGTCGCAAGAGTCAGAATTTTCTTCCTTTTCAGTTTATTGTATGGACAGATCACATTTCGCTTATCCAGTCATCTGTGCATGGACACTTGGGCTGCCTTCCCCTTTTGGGGTGTTGTGAATCATGCTGCTATGAACCTGGGTATGTGCCTAATTTATTTTTTAAGAAAAAGATTTGACTGTGTTCATGGGTACTTCTTTGAACACCTCTGATAACAGCTAGGCTGCTTTTCCCTCCAAACATAATCAGGTCAGATTCTCTACATCTCACCCAAAGAGAAGAAGGAGAAGGGGGAGAAGGAGGAGGAGAAGAAGTAGTTATCTGTAATCCCAGTTCAGCCCACTGTGGAAACAGGAATTTACAATTAATCAAAAAGCACTGAACACCTGCAGTCCAGGAGATTGTGAAAGTATAATTCGAGATTTAATGCAGCGGGCACCCTTCAAAAGGTCAGTTGGGAAACATACCGCGCTACAGGAGAGCTGCTTGAAAGTTGACTCTTACAAGATCTGTTCCTAAATTAAGCCAGACCCCGTCCCAATAGCTGTATGGTGTTAACTCTCCATAGAAGTGATTTCTCCGAATTCCTCTTCGGTGGAAAGGCTTCTGTTTTTCTCACCTGTGGTTTTATGAAACTGTGTTCTATTTACTGCACGGATAGCACACAGGATGGACTTCAGTCCGTGCTCTCCTTAGGAGAACCCGTGGAAGACATTGCTTTCAGGTGTTAGTATCAGTTATGCCTTCCCGGAGCTACTGGGTTTTTGGCTTTTGTTTTCTTATGAGCACAGAATTGTGTAACAAATTGTTCCTGTCATTGCTTTGGCTACTAGGAAGCTTGAATCCAAATTTACTACCCACCTGTAACCAAAGACATGGAAACATAAAACATAAAATTTGTGTATTAAAATCACTCTGGCTTTGTCCCACACTCACCATAATTGTCTCTTGGCCAGGATTTTCTCACTTATTCCTTGTAGCTGTTGTGTTTGTGTAAATTACCAAGGAGCGGGGAGGGTATTTGAAAATGAGAATTTATCATTCCAAATTCTTGGCTGCAAACAACAGAAATCAATTCTAATTAGCTTCACCATAAATAAATTGATGAAATAAGGAATTCATGGGAAGGCCATTAGCCTAGCTCACCCAATTACTGGGGAGATTGGAGAACACAGCTCAGGAAACAGGCAGAATCCCAGAGGAGCAGAGCTAAGGGCACTGCAGGGAGAGTCAGGTAAGATGCTGCTGGGGAGGGGAAGGGGCAGAGGGAGAGAGGGAGAGGGAGAGCGAAGGAAGGGAAGAGATGGAGAGAACATAGGAAAAGCAGAATGAACCAGTCCAAAAGAGAGAGAGTTCGACTCAAGCTTCAAGAAACAGCACTTTCAACCCCACTGCTTCCCCCATGGGAAAGCCAACCGTGGGGCATCCTCTTATCCCGAAGACAGTCTCAGAGGCTTGGGTGAGACCTAGCCGACTACAAGCCCTTGGTCCCTTCCACAGCCACACACACACACACACACACACACACACACACACACACATCATCCTCTGCAGGTCAGGCTTCACCGAAGAATGCTGGAGCAAAACGGAAGGATCTCACTTTACATCCCCAATCCCCGCCAGTGTTTGCATCCACCTCCGGGTTCTCCTGACTACCCGTCTGAGCCGTTCTCCTCCTTCTCCTCCTCCTCCTCCTGAGCCCCCACCCCCACCCCGCAATGCTCCCTTCTAATCTCTGCTCCCAGAGGGCTCTGTTGGGTAGAACCACACTACTTAGAAGGCAGCTCACTGACCCTCTGTTGCCCCTGAGCGTACCCTACACAAGGGCACCAAGTGGCTTACGGAATACTCTTCCACTCCGTAAAGGCCCTTAGAAGAACTCAGCTTAATGCACATCTCCATCTTATCGTACAGAGCATCCCCTCCTCCCTCAGTGGCTGGAAACGCCACTCGGCACCCCTTCAGTCCGAGAGAGACTCGTCTGGAACCACAGTGTCGAAACAGTCTCAGACATACCCCGGGTCTGGCTCAAGGGTAGTCCTGGAACGCTGTATTGGCCTAACGGAAGCTTTGGACACTGCCCGCTTGATATCCTGCACAGTCTGGAGGGAGCGTATCATCACAATGGCTATTCCCGGTGCACGCAGAGAAAAAGGAAACAAGTCCGAATTTGTCCGCCCTGTTCCCAAGCGAGAGTTTCCTGACCAGAGGACTAGAAGATGCCCTCCCTTCTGTGGGCAAATCCCCAATATTCTCTTCCCAAGTGGGGATCACAGCATGAAATCTGTACAACTTGAGGTTACCATGTCCACTTTCATGCTCACTGACTAACCTTCATGGTAACGCTCAGTTTCCCATGTAGACTTTCAAATCAGGGAAGGATACGCTGACCCAACAACATGAATATCTGGGTGCCCCCCTTGCCTATTCGAAATCTTGCTTTAAATGAACACATTGGTATGGGGGCTATAAACCCTTTTGTGAGTTTCTGAGTTTAGTCTATGTGAGATAATCCTCTCGGCCCACTTACCTGGGATTGCACTGAGCCAAGCCCATCTGTCCGTCTATGAAGACGAGCATCCCACCATGATGTTCGAGGCTTTCCATCCCCTTCCTCCCACCCTGTGAGGTCCTAAAGAGGTCACCAACAAGAGTTTTGAATGATGACAACACTTACCATTCGTCCAGCACTTACTGTATGCTAGGCATTACTGCATACACTTTGGTTAAAAAAAAAAACCCAAAAAACCCTAATTTAATCCTCACAACATCCCATTTTATAGATGGAAAAACTGAGGCACAAGGAAGTTAAGAAGTCTGCCCACAGGGTAGAGGCAGGATTCAATTCCAGGCTGTCTGGATCCTGAGCTTGCACTCTGCAGCGTTACGCTGTGTTGCCTCCGAAGACTGATGACGTTTCTTTTATGTTTTGAACAGACTCCAAACAGCACACCTGGAGATTGTTCACAGGAAGATACTGGACAGAAGCTCTGTCTAGTGGCTTAGGGTGTCTTGGTGCTGGAAAGCAAAGCAAAACAAGAAACAGGGAACGAGGGTGCCTGCGTGGCTCCGTTGGTTAAGCAACTGCCTTCAGCTCAGGTCATGATCCCAGAGTCCTGGGATTGAGTCCCGAGTATGGGGAGTCTGCTTCTTCCTCTGACCTTCTCCCCTCTCATGCTCTCTCTCACTCTCTATCTCAAATAAATAAAGAATATTTTTAAAAATATTAAAATAAAAAAAGTATTTTTTTTAAATGGGGAAGGACAAAAACCCAGTAGTGTGGTACATATCAGATTATTCTACAGACTGCCCTGAAGTCATGTCTTCGGCGTGGGGACTGACCAAGGAGACGGAGTCTGAAGTCCACACGGATGTTGAAGGATCATTCCAGCGGAAACGCTCCCGAATTGGCTCAAATGATCTTTCTAGACTCCCGCCTCTGCACGCACACCTAACACCAGTGACTTGTGAGGCCTGCACTGACAGACTGACAGACCCCACACGGTGCTAGGGAGTGTGGAGAGTGCGCTTTCCGACAGAAGGAAAGAGGACAACATGGCGGACGCTTCAGCCAGGGTCTCCTTCCTCAGCTGTCCTCCTGTGTTCAGTATTAGTCAGGCATTCTGATTGCTAACGAGCAATATTGCTCACTTTGACACGTCAGCAGGATTTACAGCACCCACTGGAGTGCTGCTGGTTCCTCATACACGTTCTTCCTTTGCTCTCCTATGAGAAAAGCCTGAGCATCCTCTAAGAACTTCAGAGTTGGAGCATGATGGGTTCCCGCCGTGATTCTCACAGCCGAAGTCCAGGACAAAGGCAGACCGGGGAGAAGCCTAGGTTGGGATGTCCCCATCAATACTGAAGTCGCTTCTTTCAAGGGGACTTGACAAAAACCAGCCATTCAACTAGAGATTCTCCCCTGGAGTCATCCGAGACCAACTCTGTCTGTCTACACTGGCTGAGAAATCACTAAGTCCATGTCCATGCTCATCTCCACGAAGGCTGTACCCCCTCTTTGTACCCTTTATGGTGTTGGAATGTAGGATTCCTACAGCCAGGAACATTTGTCATCAATATTGTTAGTACCATTAAATAGAAAGCCAGCATCTCACAAAGTAACCGGCAGCTGCCTGTCTGTGCCTGAAGAAAAGTCTTGACCATGCCTGGGCCTGCGGGATCCTGTCCTGATCTGTGACAGGATTTGTACCCCACTCTCTGGCTGCCTGGAACCCACTCTTGATCCCTGACCTCCGTCAGCTCTAGCCGGTGACCCACCCCTCCTGCCTCAGTGCTGCTGACCCAGCCTCTCATGGAAAACCAAGCTCCCTGTCCTTTTTCCTCTCCCACTGACCATGCTTTTTGAGGGACTCATTAATTTTCACCCCAGTATCTCAACCTTAGAGGCACACCTGCCCTCCAGCACGGACAAGCCCCCACCTGCCGTCCTCACAACAGCTGAGACACTGAGCAATGTGGATGACTGAGGGACGAACCATTTTGTTCAATTAAGACATGTATCAGGTGTTTTGTGGTTTAAAAAACTGCAAAAATATATGACAGAAAAAGTGCAGGCTGCCATTATTCACACCCCTTGGGACAAGTGCCATTAAGGGTTTGGCATCCGGGAGGGCTGTATGTGTATAATTTGAGTTTCTCCAAACAGGAGTGGAGTTATGTTCTACGCTTCATTTTGGAACATCTTGTACATCTTTTTCAATCAGCTCATATAAATCTACCTCATTTTAAAAAAGGCTACACAGTATTCCATTTTGGAAATAAACCACAATTTATTAACAGATACCTCCGTGGGGGGCATCTGGTTTGTCTTCAATTAATGTGTTGTAACAACGCACAGTGACCATCCTTGGACATTAACCTTCACTAACTTGCGTGTTCCTGTAGAGTTTAGACTTTTGGACCTGCCAAGTGACTTCTGAACCCTTTTTTTTTTTTTTTTATAACCCGAGGGTGATTGCAGAAGGTTGTGAATTAGATGAGATTATTAACATTGAGGTAGCCCTGTGTAATTCGCTCTAGGTGCCTATGGTCTAAAGCTCTAAGTTGTCAAATCTCTATGAGTCTTGGTGGAGGACAAAGACCTGCTTCCATTAGAAGTACCCAAAATGCCAAGACACCTTCCCAGACCCCTTTGCAGCCAGGCAAAGTCATATGACCTGGGCTCCACCAATCAGATGCCCCCACAGTATACTTGGACGTGGGAGCGAGCGACACACCAGCCAAGATCAGGGAGCGGGTGCACTCTCTCTCTGTGATGATGGTGGCCATAACAGTGACAGCAAGATGGAGTTCTCCTCAGGGAAACAGCAGTGGCACAGGCTGGAGATTCTGCGTGTGGTGACGGAGAACAGCAGAGGCTTCTTCGTCAGAATAGCTCGGATGTATTTGGACATTGTTTCTGGCAGCTTAACCTCAAGCTTCATTCTTCAGACATCCCGACAACTCTGAATTACTCAAAATCCTATGAATAAAGTCATTTTCTGGTTAAATTAGCCAGTAACATTTTCTGTTGCCTGTAATTAGGAACATTGTCTACTACATATGCATAGCTATAAAACACCATATGAAGATAAGTGACATAGCAGATGTTCGCGGTTGCCTCTCCAACAGCCATTCCTCCTCCTTCCTTGCGAACAGGGTGGACATTTGACCCAGTTTCAGCCAAGGTAACATAAAGTGCAGGTATCTTTGGACTTATGGGAAAAAGTGTTCATTCCTTCCTAATCAGAAAGAAGTATGTGAAGAGACAACCTTTGTGACACTGGCCCCCTCCCACCCCTTGCCCAGTTTTCTCCTTGGGATGCTGTCCCGTGAGACATGGGAATGAGTGGTTGGGGGACCTGGCCGCCATTTTCTGACCCTGAGGAGAGGGGTTGCCAACACAAGGGGTGGGATGAATGATAGAGGTCAAGAATTTAAAGAGCCTAGATCCTTCATGACACTGCTGACTTTCCAAAGCAAAGTCAGATTACTTTCTTCGAGACTATCTGCTAAATGAAAAATTAAACCTGATTTAAGGCATTACAAATCAAGATCCTGTTACTTGCAGCTGAACACACCCAAATTGATACAACGTGAATATCTTTATAGTAGCTATGAGAGGATAGGCTGAGGATTTTGATGGATCAGAAGCTCAACTCTCTGGCCCTATTTCCAGTTGCAAAACTATCCTGAATTATTGATGACACCTAGATATTTTTAATCTAAAATAAGCTTTTGGATTGTTTGGTCCATTAGTGTTGGAAGCCTGGTCTCATGGATGTGCTTTTTTTTAAAAAATAGATTTTATTTACTTATTTGGCAGAGACAGAGAGATCACAAGTAGGCAGAGAGGCAGGCAGAGACAGAGGGGGAAGCAGGCTCCCCGCCAAGCATGGAGCCCGAGGCAGGGCTCCATCCCAGGACCCTGAGACCATGTCCTGAGCCCAAGGCAGTGGCTTAACCCACTGAGTCACCCAGGCGCCTCCCATTGAGGTGCTCTTTAGGAGAGTCTTAAATTATCACAAATTAGTGTAGACAGAGTGGCCATCTATACCCTGGAGCCCAGCCTCCGAGGGCATCCTGATGCAAGGATGTGTGGTACTCAGAGTCTCTTGCTAAGCCTGTGGCTGACTTCCAGGTCTTCGGCTCACATCATATGTCTGTCATCTCTAGACTGCTGATCCCAGAGAATACACAAGATGTTAACAGTTGTCCCTCTTGACATCATTCTGCAATCTTTTAAATCCATCATCTCATTTTGGCCTCAAAAAAAAAAAAAAACTTGATAAGGTAAATGCTATTTCTCCATTGCAAAAACAAGGAAGATAATGTTTGAAGAGATTAAATAATATGCACTAAGTCACACAGCTGGTGAATTATGGAGAATCAATTCAAATCCGTGCTTTTTCCTCTACCTCGTTGGTTCTCATTCGCAGCCCATTGAAACACCCTGGGGAGGTTTCAAAAACTACTGGTGCCTGGGCCCCAAAGATTCTGATGTAATGAATCTGGAGGGAAGTTTAAACACTGGGATCTTTAAACTGGCTTTACTGAGGTCTAATTCACATAGCATGAAATTTACCCATTCTGATTGTTTATAAATTCAGTTACTTAAAAAATATAGAATTGTGCAGCCATCACCATGATCCAGTTTTAGAACATTTCCATGATCCCCAAAAGTTCCCTCCTACAAATTTTCAGTCAATTTTTGCTCCTACCTCTGGGCCCAGATAGCCACTAATCTACTTTCTGTCTCTATCAATTTATGTTCTTTCTAAACAGGATCTGACCATATGTAGTCTTCTGCATCTGGCTACTTTAGGTCTCTTAAGAGGGTGAGGCTCATTCATGTTACAGTGTGTTCTTTTTTTATTGATGAACAATATTCCACTGTATGGATAGACCACAGTTTGTTTATCTCTTTTGCAGTTGACAGACATTTGGGTTGTTTCCAGTTTGGGGCTGTTAGAAATAATGTTGCTATGGACATTGGTTTGCATGCCTCTGTGTAGAAACATGTTTACATGTCTCTTAGGTGTATTTCTATAAATATACAGAGCAGAATTGTTAGATTATATGATAGGCTTATGTTTAATTAAAAAAAAAAAACTACTAAACTGCATTCCAGTGTTCACCTTCTACATTCCCAATACCAGTGATTGAGGGTTCTGTCTTCTCTACACCCATGCGATCAGATAGTGCTGTTAGTGTTTTTAATTGTTATTTTGTATTTCCCTGATGACTAATAATATTGACTATCTTTTCGAGTGCTTCTTAGCCGTTTACATATCTTCTTTTGTGAAATATCTATTCAAATTTCTGGCCCTTTTTTTTCATCAGATTGTCTTCTTCTGTTAACTTGTAAGAGTTCTTTATGTATTCTAGAAACAAGCCTTGTATCAGGTATATGATTGCAAAGTATCACCCCCTAGTCTTTTCATTCACATTTTAATGTTGATGCAGAACAAAATATCAATTTTTCATCTTATGCATTATGCTTTTTTGTCATATCTAAACATCTTTTTTGACCAACTCAAGTCATGAAGGTTTTCTCCTATGTTTTCTCCTAGAAACATTACAGTTTTATCTCTTACATTTAGGTCTATGATCCATTTTGAGTTTATTTTTCTGTAAGGTGTGGGGTTTTGCTTACAGATATCTAATTGTTCCAGCCCCGTTTGTTGAAGAGACTATCCTTTCTCCTTTGAATTGTCTTGGCATCTTGGTTGAATGGGCACCGTAATTTTAAAAGCTCCCCTAGTACAAAGCTGAGGTCCAAGCTGCCTAAAGCTTCTGGCATCACCAGGTCCCTCCTGCCCTTCCCTATTAGACAAAGATCTTGATGTGCTTTAAAATCCAGAACACCTTCCCAGCCTGATGAGAATCTGTGCTTTTTCCCCAGAATTTTTCCAAATGCTGTCACTGTCGAGCTGGACCAAAACCACCACAGGGAACAGATTATACAAAAGTGATCCTAAACCCAGAAATAATCACAACCTACACTTACACAACTGTTCTATTATACCCTGCATGAGTCACACCTAGGTCTGCTTTTCCCATTAGGCTGTGAGCTGTTCAAAGCCAAGGACTGTGTTTTAATAATAAAAACGACATTAACAGCCGCCATTCGGAGCACCTGCCGCGTCCTGGTGCTGTTCTCAGCACTTTGCAGACAGCATCCCATGCAGTCATTTTCTGAGATGCTTGAGTGTTGTTTCACAGAGGTTAAATAATGTGCCCAGGGTCACATAACCAGTTAACGGCAGAGCCAGGAATCCTATCATGGAGAGTCTTTCTCTAAAACCACAAAAAACACCCAAGCGAGTCTTACTAGAGGGCCCGGTCCCTGCCAGGGACTCCGTTCTCTGACCTGCTGCAGACCAAGGACGCGAGTGCAGCATGAAAAGTCAGAAGCTAGAGGCCTGGGCTCGAGTGGGGAAGGTCCCTCGGGGAGGTGGCATCCCCAGGTTTTGTGGTTTATTTTCTCCCGAGGTGACAGTTGGGAATCTTTACCGCGCTGCGGAGAGTGGAGGTTCATTTCACATCTTAACACGGCTGGTTTACTGTGCCTTGGACAGTGTTTCCCCAGTGTTGATAATTGTCAGGGTTGATCTGTCCCTGGGAATGACAGGCTATTCCAGTGAGCCTTTGTGGGGGGCGGGGGGGCACGTGTGCCATCTGGCCAGCCATCCAGGGACTCGGGATGCTTTGTCTCTGCCTTGGACCGTGTTCCCACAGGTGAGGCGGATATTCAGTAATACGGCCCACCTGCTGCCCACTGCAGGGGGCCGGCGGGGCAGGGCGCTAGGGGAGCCCGGGCGGCCGGCACGCAGCCCGTGGGGGAAGGGACACGGAGCCCGCCCACACCTGTGCTGGGGTGGCTCGAGCCGCTGCTCCTGCTCTTTCTGGTTCCTGCCTCCAGACCGCACCTCTTGCCCGTCTGGCTCATCCAGCCTGGCCCCCGCACTGGCTTCGCCCGGGGCCCTGGGCTTCTGGTCGGGAAACCGGGTCTCCAGCCTTCCACGGGGAAAACACCGCAGCAGGGGACTTGGGCCGGGGCTTCCAGGCAGGCCTCTCCCGAGCGCTGGGCTGTGGGCCCCACCGGTTCATGTGAGTAAAACAGGGCCTCTCGGCCCAGTGTTTTGTTTTCTGCTGGAAACCACAGGGCCGGCCTTCCCCGTGAGGCGCCGCTCCGATAAGGAAATAGGCCCCATGAAAACGCGGCCATCGGCGATTAATTAAACAGTGATTCAACGCCCATCAGTTGTTGGATGTAACATGCGGGGCACTCACGGGTCTGTGCGGGCCGGTTGTGTTTTTCTTAAACAGATTTGCTCCGACACGTGTTCTTGAATTTACAAGGCCCAGGGAGCACTTGCTACTGAGACATCTTCGAGGCTACTGAGACTGTAATGCTAGAGCAAAAGACAGCTGTGGTCGGAGCTGGTCCTTCAGACCTGCCTATTGCAAACCAGGACAGGGCCCAGCCTTCTTCTTGACCCTGATACTCAGGATTTTACGTGGGGGAATGGAAGAAGCACCTTCGGGATAGTCAGAAGCCTGGGTTCTAGCCCTAGTCCTGCCCCCTCTGGTGGGGTGACTTTGGTCAAATTGATTTCTAGAAGCTTTAGTTTCATATTTGAAATTAGGACTAGCTCTGTATTTCCCAAGTCTTGTCCTCCGTCATGCAAACCTGTAATTTTCTCCAACAAAACGGGCTTAGTGGTCAGTTGAGTTGGGGAGACTTCCTTGGAAATCCGTCTTGCCCTGCTGGGAACCTCTTACGCTCCTTCAAAGCCCTCCTTGAAATTTTGACTCCCCATAAAGCTCAGCCCGATCCCTCGTTCCCAGCAGAATTCACCCCTTTTCCTTCTTCTCTTCCACCACTTTGCAAACCCCTCCCCTTTAGCACTCATCCCATAGTACCTGATTTATTTTCACCTGTCAACCCAGCAATCTGAACTCTGAAGGGTTCTGGTCTTGTCCCACTTACCTTTGCACACCCAAGACTAAACACAGGCGTGATGCGTCATCTGTGTGACAGAAATGTGGATGTGAATGACTAGTAGTCGTTATTGGGTAACTGGGGTTGTGTCTATCTTTGCTGTGCTCCTGGATCCATTCTTTTTGATCCTACACACACCGTTCTTTGCGCTCTTCCTTGGGAAACAACTTCTCCCCGGACCCAGTTATGTAACCCCAGTGGGGCTTTCGCTAGGCCCCTTGCCCACAGGAGTCCCCGTGACGTGATTCAGCCTGACCAACTGTTGTACTTTGTCATCTTTTCTGGGGATGAGGTAAGGGAGGGTGGGGCCTATGACTCAAGCGAGGCCCATCATGGCTCGCTTCTGGGATTTATTTCAGTGTTGTTCCTGGGTCCTGTATCAAATTTTGTTTTATGTTGATTAACACCATTAACCATACGACCCACTGACAAGTACAGCCACAAATATATCAACACTCACCACAGTAATGCGTCCCGTGTCAACACTAGGGCACGGAAACTCAGGAGAAGGACTGTGATTCATGTTTATACCTCCACAGGGTATGTGCCCAGATAAATGTGACATTGACTTCGGTGTGTCACAAACTTCATCAGGAACTCTTCTGTCCCTTTCTATTTGATCGCTCTGTGGCATTCGATCTTTGGGACAATTGCCGCTGCCTCGGCGCTCTCTCCCACTCTGCTTTCTGGGACTTGGACTTCTGGGGTATTCCACTCCCAGGGCACTCCTCTCTCCCCTCCTCTGTGGGCTCCTTTTTCTGCGCGATTTGTTCTCAAGCAGAGAGAAGAGGGAGTGTCTCACCTCTTAGGTCATAGATACTGGAGGGCATGAATCAGAGGCCTTTGGTGGCCATCATCCACCATCTGTGGGAACCTATCTGCAGCAGGTGGGGACCGTGTAGAGGAGAGAGTTGGTGGGAGAGAAGGCCTACAAGTGGGTGTTGATAGTAACCAGTGTCTGAAGTCCAGCAGTTTCTGTCCCTCTGGTCCCATTAACCTCCAGTGTCTTTCTGAGACACCACCTAATCGTGAGTGAGTTTGGATTCCCATTAACTGTCACCTAACTCAATGAAAACAAGACCCCCTCCCATCCTTAGCAGCGATCATCCCAGGAACATGGTAATTGTGACGGTGTAGCAGAAGGAAATAAAGACGAAGTCCAGGGTCTCCAAGAGGGAAGCATGATTCCAGGGCCCAGAAATGGTTTTTCCAGACCCCAACTCAGGAAACTAGCACATTTTGTAATAATTCTTTGTTCCTGGATAGACTTTTAGAAATCAATCTACTCCTTGCCTCCAGCATAGCCCTCTGAGAAACCTGCAATCCTTCAGAAGGATTCCTATATTTGGATGCTGACTCAGCCAAAAAAAAAAAAAAAAATTTTTTTTTTTTCCCCCTCAACTAATTTAATTCTGCAGGCCCCACCGGTGACTGACAGTGTTCCAGATTGGGAGCACTGTAACTGAAGGCAGCAAGTTGCCTGCTGTTATTTTCCGCTTTGTTCTAGTTTAATTGCTTTTGTACATGTGCCTGTTACATGAAGAACTAAATGAAAACTCCACGGGACTGAAAATAACGCGGAGAATACCATTATGTCCCCTTAGAGTCTCCTGTTTGCCTCTGTAGCCAGGCAGGTACTTTTCAGCTGAAGGAAAGTTTTGTGTGTTTTTTTTTTTAAGTTATTGTAGATCCAGGGGAGAATGATGGCTACAATTTTGCTTTGCCTATGCCACTCCCTCTGGCAAATTCTCCCATTAAAATGACAGGTTTCCACCATCAAGCCCACCACTTCACGCTTGATGGTGGCAAAGGAGATGAAAGTAGAATGACAGTTCCCGAGGTAAAAGGTGTCATTTTTCTCAGTTGAATAGAGGTAGGTTTGCATAATAGGAAGCTTTGACAATAAACATAGGACTGGGCTATTTTTAAATTGTCACAAACTTTCCTCAGTGTTCAGTGGTAATGGCCATTATGGTTCACACATTGTGGATCCATCCGTGCCTTGCCCATCTTCTTCTGTATTCTGGAACACAGGGATGGCCTGAACCCTGTGGGCTATATCCCAAGCCACTGTCACAGCATGCTTCCCCAAGAGTTTGACCAATGGAAGGGACTGGCTCTAGTTCATTTCATCACCCAGATGGAAAAGTCCATTTTAGAATGGAGCACACAGAGAGGAAGCTGAGGACAGCAGTATAGAGAAAAACTCCTTTGAGCTTCTGGATCAAGCCATGCCTGAAATCAGCCATCTTTAGACTTTTCGATTGTAACAGCCAGTAAATGCCCCCTATATTTTGTTGTTGTTGTTGTTGTTGTTGTTCCTTATGACTGAAGGAATCCAAACTGATACTGATCATTTCACTGTTTGGGTTTTTCCTCTATGGAGAAGGGTCTTTCAAGGACCCATGAGGAACATGAACTACTACACCTACCTTCACTTTCAGTCCCAGCCCTTACTTCCCAACCAATCCTCCAGCTGCTCTTTGGCCTCAGAGCTGGGCCAACATTGCCAACTCCACATGGGTTCAGTTCTAAGACAACTGTTGTTTATTTCTTTTTCAAAGTGCAATCAAAGTAGAAAGCAGAGAACAGAGGTTCTCAAAGTCTGTGAGCCCAGAGCAGGCAGCATCAACACCCTGGGGGAACTTGTCAGAAATGCAGATTTCTGAGCCCCACCCAGATCTCTGGAATCAGGACATCAAGGGGGTGGGTGATGGTGGCCGGGAGAACTGTATCATAACCAGCCCCACGGGGGATCTGGGTGCAAGCTGAAACCTCCAAACTATTGGCATAGACAATGTCCCAAGTCACCATAGACCGGAGAGCAGACGCAATCAGCATTTACAATGAGGAGATTTGGAAAAGCAGTGGTGAGACCAGGAGGGTATCTTATCAGACGTGTTTTATGACCCCCAGCCTACAAATCTCAGGTGGGGCAGTATGTCTAGTATGTCAGAGATGGCATTTGTCAAGTGTGGAGACCACAACAGGGTTAGGACTGAGCGAACCCCTGTGCTCTTTTACACACCAAGGCAAGTGAGCTGGGTTGTGGGCGGGGGTGGGGGAGAGGAGCAGGGAGATTTGCATGTTTCTTCTGTGGAAGAAACTACTTTGTAAAGCAGCTATTGTATAAGAAAATACATCTCTCTGAAGATCACATTTTGATATCATCCCTGGTGTCTTCAGTAGTTCGGAAAGGTTATTTTTGGGGGGGGAGGGGTAAATCATTTGATTTCTGTGCAAAATAAATTTAGTTTCTGTTGTAACAGCGGCTTATCCAACTGCACCCTACCATAGGCCACTGCCTGTGATTTGGGAGAAAGCTGGAGCAAACTCTTACCTCTTTGGATCACCAAGAGTGCTTGTGGTCTTGCTCAACTCATACATCGAGGCAACTAGAAGGTGTGGCTTACTCCTGAACAAAGCATTCCGTAGAGCCCCTGTATTTTAGCAAAACATCTGTCCCTGGCTTATATCCAAGCCTGCACATGGAGAGCGAGCATCTGGCTAAGTGAGTGATGTAACTCAGAGTGAGGACCGCCCTCAGTTTCCCTATATCGGTGTCTGCCTCCTCCCCACCTAGACCTCTGGCAACGTAGGATCATGGTGGCAGCGACATTCCCTCCCTACTTGGGAACGGGCCTTAGGTTTAACCGCTGAAGGCCCAGTGTTAACCCAGAGCATGGGGAGCCAGCTAACCCACTCCCAGCACCAACCCCCCCGCCCCCCGCCCCTGACCGCAGTTGGTGGTGGCAGGAGCAGATCCGGGGCGGCCATTCCGGAGACCTCCAGGCAGTACTGCCGACTTCTGAGGCTCCTTCTTGCAAATTCAGCCTTGCCTCTCGGGTCTGAAACCTTGCAGGAAATAAAGGGTTTCCACGGGGAGCTCGTAAAGCAGCACTTGTTGACTAGTCCCCCTTCTGAAAGACATCTGTGGATGACTAACGTTTCATCCTGTCAGGTGTGCTGTCCCCATGCATCTCTCCGTTTCTCCTCTGTTGCCAGATAATTAGCTGGTATTCAATAATGCTGCCTTTGTTAAATGCCTGCTGAATGAGGTAAGGTTCTAGGATGAAGGCCAATGCCTACACAAGCACGCACATGCACGCATGCGTGTGCACGCGCATGGGCAAGCATACACAGGATGTCTTCTCAGCCATCAGTTTTATTCATTTGTTTATTTTTAAAAACTGCAGCAACAAAATGGGGTAAGAAAAGCTCACTTTCTTCTGTGCAGCAGCATCTGCTGTGCGGCCCCACATCGGCAGGACTAATGGAAAATCCGTGTCGAGTGCCACCGGCCACACCGTCCTCCACGAAGGCTTCCGTTGGCTTCTCATTCCCACTCATGTGGGGCAGCGAGAAGCCAGGACCTGCCCCTGAGCAGCCCCGAGTCCCCATGCTGGCTCTCCCACTGATTCGGACCATCAGCCGAATCCGTGCTCCTGGCCCTTAGGTGCAAATTTATTGAGCACCTACTGAACATCAGGCACTGATCGGACTCCTCGGAACTTGTCAGTGAAACGGAGGCCGTCTGCCCTCATGGAGCTTATTTCTAGCAAGAGAACATGAACAATCAACAGAATGAATAAGGAAATGGTACTGTGACGGAAAGCGGTCATCGCTGTGAGAAAAGGCATAGGCCAAGGCCAGTTGACTGACTGCCCGATGGAGTATCAGGTCACAAAATTCAATAGGGTAGTGAGTGCAACGTTCAAGAGTGAAGACCTGAGGATAAGAGATCCAGATGAGGGGATGATTGCCAGGGGAGTGTTCCAGGCAGAGGGCACAGCTAGAGCAAAGGTCCTGAGGCAGGAACATGCGTGATGAGTTTGAGGAAGAGGAAGGAAGCCAGGATGGGTAGGGTGAGACTTCTCCATGAGGGGAGAAGTCAGACGGGAGGCCGGGGGTAATGGAAGGATGGAATCAGTGTGGTTGCTAGAGACAGAGGGTAGGGTGTTGGCTTTACCTTAGTGACATGGGACGCCGCTGCAGGATTTTAAGCAAAGGGTTTAGGTGATCCAGCTTGGATTCTCAGTCCGTCCCCCAGGCTGCCGAACGGAGGACAGTGTGCAGGGGGCGGGATCTGGGAGAGATGACGGGCTGGGCCAGGCTGGCTGCCGTGAAGGGAGAGAAGGGGCTGAATTCTGATAGATTCTAAAGGAAGAGCCCTAACGTGATTTCCTCATGGCCTGGATACGCCGTGTGAGCGAAAGAGGATGTCTCCAAAGTTTATGGCCTCGAGCAACTGGAAGAAGGCAGGGGCCGTCCACCGGGGCGCAACTGTTCAGTGAGAACTTAGTGCAAAGCACCTTGCACGGAGACCGGGGCTCAGCAGGCTCTCCCCGAATGTCCCTTTCCTCGCTAAGAGCATCCGAGCCACTCCGCTCCTTCCTTCTCCCCCCACCGCCTCCCGCTGGGCCAGTGGCCGCTTCCGCAAGTCTCCAGCTTCTCCTCTCTAACTCAGGCTTGGCGGAGGCGGGCATGTGCAGAGGGTCACACAGGAGCAAGCATTGTGTAAGGGCTCGGAGCTGAGGAAACGCTTTCATGCAGCAGAGCGGAGCGGGCTGTTGGCTGGCTGGGCTGGACGGCTTTGAGCTGGTCTTCCCCCTGGAGAGCCTCGAGAATCTTCTTGAACGCAGGCCTGCGTTTGTCCCTCCGCTGCTCCCAGTCACTGCTCCCAAGTGCAGCTCGAGTAGGACCAGACCTTTAAGCAGCGCCTGTGGACCCGTCCTATCCTCCCCGACCTCATCCGCAGTCAAGCCCCGGCAGGCGGGCCCGGCTCCCGGCAACCCTGTGCTCAGCCTTCCAACCTCTGCAGGTGCATCAGGCCACGGGACATGGTCGCACTCCCCTCGTCTTCTAGAAGGTTCCCTTTCCTTCTCTTTTCCTGCCCATGCTCGTAAAGCTCCCTTCAGCTCCTCCAGGGTCATCCCTCCCGCACTGCGCTCCCACCGGGCGTGGATGCGTCTATCTGGTTTGACTCCCCACACCTTGCCAAGCAGGGACGGTTATCTACATTCCTTAACAGTGGGTATCGCCCGGATCCTGACCCATCCCGCCAGACCCTAGCCAGGACCAGCCCGCGCACCACAGTTGGAGGCCAGCCTTCCCCTGCAGTGTCACCCGTTGGTCACCTCATTCTGAGGTCCCCAGGCAAGAAGACCACCACTGATGGACCTCGGCACCCCCGAAGCGTGTCGGACCTCTAGCCTCTCTTTAGCCCTTTCCCAAATTAACGATCACAGGGGAAAAGGGAAGCAGAGGTCCCAGCCTCGGTGCTGCCTGGATCCAAGGACCTCGACCCAGCCCGGCCTCTGGCTGGAGGAAGGCCACATCCCGGCCTCTCTCCTTCCTCTCTCCTGATACTCTGTGGCAATAAAGGACACTCAGATTGGAGCTGAAGGGGTCTCCCCGAAAGCAAGTTTTCACAAGCGACGAAGCCAAAACCCACAACACCCTCCCCTGCCATCCGTTCCAGAGAGGTTCTTGGCCCTGGGCGCCAGCGGGCGCACATCTGAGGGGAGGCCGTGGTTTGGATTTACTGCTTCCGGCTCCGCTCAGCTTTGGCAACTTCCGTTCCCGGCTTTTCCTCACTTGTACACTCACCTTTTCTAGCCCGGACTTAAAAGTGGGTTTGAGAAATTTATTCCCTCTCCGTCAGGAAAAACAAGCTCCAAATAGGCCAAAGTAAATTGGCCGGGCATTTAAATAAATGATTATTTTTCCTAAGTGGCCTCTCATACCTAGCCAATGTCCATGATTTTAGCCAAAAAATAAACAGAGGGAAAGTGAGAAAAATTAGATTAAAGAGGGTTGGACGACCTACATAGAATTCCCCAAAGTTCAGGCTGGAAGAGGCCTTGGAGAGCAGCTCCCTCAAGGTTTCTCAAGCGGGGTTCCGAGGAGCCCCATGTGGGGTGAGAGGAGGTAGAGAAGAACAGGTGGGCCACAGCCCCCCGTCTCCAGCCAGTGTCGCTAGTTCTGCATGTGTATTTTGCATGACGCTTAAACAGAGAGTTTGCGGGTTCAAAGCGCTTACAAATTTCCATTCTAAACCCAATCTGCACGTCTTACGAATGAGGAGACCAAGGATGAAAGCTAGAACTCCTGCCTGAGCTCTCAGTGAGTCGGTGTTGGGCTCAGACCTCCATGCCCATCTCCTGCTTCAGCTACGTCTCCTCGGTGCCCAGTGGCCTCACAGCACCCCGTGGGCTGTGGTCACTTGCCTGGGACTCTACCGCCCCGGGTACAGGTGCTGAAGAGTGGCGTGCTCCCAGGACCTCTGGTCGCCAGCGATGGAGTGACAGATAGTTCTGGGGGTGGGTACAGATCCAGGCAGGACCAACCAGAGTCCTCGCTTGAGCCCTGGTAGTGACACGATAGAGAGGAAATGTCTCTCCTGAGATCGAGGGCATTAAAATCCCACAGAACCGGGAGCTGCTGGAGACAGAAACCAAAGCAAAGCAAAGCAGATCCGAGCAGTGAAGAGAGAAGGAGCAGATTCCTGAAGCGTTACGTGAACCCTCAGGCCCAGCCCTGTCTAAAGCTCGTGTGACCTCTGGGCCTTCCTGTCATGGGAGCCACTAAGTTTTTGTTATTGTTTAAATTAATTTGATTAGGTTTCTATCTCTTGTTGCAGCGAAGTGTCCTGACGCATGTTCGAGAGTAAGTTTTATTTCTAGAGCGTCTGATACTATATCAAACCCTCTCCGTTACCTCAGGTCACAGAGGTGAACGGAGCCCTCTGTCCTCATTCCAGAATGGCCTCCCCTCCCTTCCGGCCAGACGCTGGCCACTTGGACATGAGAAACTCAGGAGGTCACAACATGTCAGAGAGACTCAGACCTCACCAGTTATTCCCTGAGAGCCCCCAAAGTGAAGTCCAATTGCTCACCCCCTTGATGTGAACACACCGTCTAGCCAGCAGGAAGGTAGAAAGGACAATTTTGGCTTTGGAGGTACCGGACTTGAGATTGTGTTTGCTGTCTCGCCTTCTGGGTACCGCCCTCAGAGTAAAGGGAAGAACACACCTGTGTCGATCAAGTTCTCATCAGAAAAACAGGAATAGCTTCAAGGGTTGACAGAAGAGTGGATTTATTCAGGGAATTGATTATGTAGGTGATGGAGCAGGGGAGGACCCAAATGGGATGATGAGGGAACCCAGAGATTAGCAACACCAGGAGCCACGGTAGTGACCTTGGGGCTCAGCAGCCAAGGTTACCTAATAGAAGCTGGGACCATATTGGGCATGTCCAGTGGGAACTAGAGACAAAGACGAGACTCGACTTTCACTGGAAGCCATGGTGATGTAGACAGAAGTCAAGCCAGGGAGTAGGAATGCCCTGGGTTCCTTCTTTTTCCCACCTTCAATCAAGCAAGATCCAAAATATGTTTCGCCACCATGCATCACAGGTAGAAATACACAGGCGGAGATAAGATGGTAGCCCCAGATTTATTTGCTGCTTTCCACAGGGCGGAAGGAGATATGGTTTTAGCCGATCCTGGGAAGTACATGATTTGGAGGATCCTTCAGGCTCTGCTAATGTGGGGAGAGGGAGGATTGTGATCTCTTTGTTTCCATTACTTCCACGGTGAGTGGACACTTGATACTGAATCACATCAGCCGTGTGTAGAAACAGAAACATCTCAGACACAACTGACCTAGGCTTTTATTCATCTCCTGCTGTGGTCTGGGTGGGCAGGGTCCCGTGGTTTTCACTGAGCCCGTTGAAGGAAGAAACAGTATCTGGCAGACCGCCCATTCCTTGAAACTGCCTGGTTCTCAGCCTGCTGATGTGCAATTAAGAGAATGAACAGGTCATCATGGAAACCAGCTCCATCGACGAATCCCAGAAAAGGGGACACAACTTCCCGAAGCACTTTGGTCATCTTCTCTGCCATGTTTTATTTCTCTATGGGAGGTGCTGAGCCAAGAAATCCAGAAGGTCATTGAGCAAAGTTCCTCATTTATTGGTCTTTTCTTTGGTCCTGCCGCCATTTGTCACAGTCTGCCTCTCTGCAGCGTCAGCCTGACAGGGAAATACCACCTCATCCTTGTTGATACTGGGAGGGTCCACAGTTCTCAAGTGGAAAATTGGGATTTAATGGGAAATGAGTCTTTGGAAGGAATTGAGACATCTTCTTGTGCTTTATTGTTGTAACTGCTTCATTATGGTGCTGTTTACTCACCACATACTTGTTGAGTAATCTGTGTGTCGTCTTGGGTTTTCTTCAGAAGACAAAACCGGTGAGGGCAAAACTGTGAAGAGCTTTCTATAAGGATGCGAGTTCCCCTTTAGCAGTTTGCTCTTTTCCAGAGACCACTAAAGTCAAAGCAGCTTTTCAGAATTGCCAAATTTTAGGGGAAGGAGAAGACGTTTTACTAATTCAGCCCCACAGGAGGCTGACATCCAGAGTGGAAAGAGCATGGACTCTGGAGACAGAATCAGATTTGATTCCTGACTCTATAATGTACTGGGTGCTTGGGTATGAGGGAAACCATATTCTTTCTGAATCTCAACTTTTCCATCAAAAGAATGGGTATCACAGTGCCCACCATGCAAGGGAAGAATGAAAGATAAAGAAATTACCAACATATTAAAACTCTGTTGAGCACATAATAAGTGTTCACATAATTGTACATAATGTACGTGGTATCCTCAGATGTGTCTCTTTGCCAAAGCCAGCCCACATTATTCATCTGTGCCCCAGTCTTGTAGCTTTCTCCTTTCACTCCCCTTCCTCCTTTCATTTAGGCTGGTGAGGCACACATGTGTCTCCTCTGATAAGACCCCGAGCTCTGAACGTTCTGTGATTTCTTTCCACCCATCTCTCACCCCATTGTGCTCCTCTTGTTTGCATGAACCCATCTGGTATAGTGACTGGCACAGCGTAACTTCTCAGCAAACACTTGCTAAATGAGTGAACAAGTGATCTGACCGATCTGACAAAAGAAATTGTGGGGATACACGCCAATTTGTCACCAATCCTAAATACCTCGTGACTACTTTAGAAGGGGACTTCTGAAACAATTGCAAATGCCCCACAGGAGGATTGTTAATGCGAGACTCATGGGGGTTCTCACACTGGAATATGGGGATGATAAACGGGGTAAATCCTTTTTGGGGGGAGTTCCTTGGAGTGTTTCTCAAATCCTCATCTGGATTGCACTCTAACACCCTCTGTGAGGCTTTGTTCTTTGTATTTATCACAGGAAGTATCGAATTGGTGGTTGGATGATTTTTGGATAATTACTAGGAATGGCTTATCTGCTTTTCAAAGCATTGTATAAAAATTGTTTCTAATGCCTGATTATCTCACCTCTGACATAAACCTACAGCAGGACACACACTGCTATAAATTATTTGGGGAGTAGTGGTAATGGATGCTCACAGGCCTCCTCAAGATGCCGGACACTGGTTAAAGTCTGGCCCGTACCCTGTGTCCATGTAACACTGTGCTCACATGACTGAATGTCTTCATTTGGCCTCATCAACACCAGGCTCAGCATAAGAGAGCTATCCAAGCACAGACTAGGCACAGATCAACCTTTGTTCCCACACTTGTCCCAGTCAGTCATCCTTTCGAGAAGAAAAGTAACTGTTGATTATTTGGTATTTCTGACAATGTTGAATTTGGGAAATATTCTTTTTTGCATTAAATTTCTAAGATATACATCACTTTCATATGCATTTTGTGCCCCCCCACCAAAGAAATGAAGTGGCTTATTGGTTTTCTTCCCTTGTATTCTCCCCCAGATGTTCTCTGCTTTTCTCTACCCTGTGCTGTGCTTGGAGGAAGATGGATCTAACCCTCCAGACCGCATCACCAGGTGCTTTTGGATCTAGCTTCTGGTTGGCTTCAACCAAGGGAAAGCTTGGAGGGAGGAAAGAGAGGAAAGAGGATTCTTCCCTGCTTCATTTCTGAAGTGTGCTTTGTTCTGGTGCTAACTGCATCACTATACCTCCCCCTCTTGTCAGGAAGCTTTATAGCGCGATAGCTCCCATTCTCCTCAGGCTCCAGGAATGGTTTTCTCCACTTGCCCCTTTAGGACCAGGTGGTAATGGCTTATTACCATTGCTAATTACTACATGCCCCAGCACTCCCTGTTGGTTTCCTTAATCTTCCTCATACTTAATACTCCTCATACTGTAAAGACTCTAGTAATTAATTGTCTTTGCAATCCAAACTGAGTGCACCTTTTGTTTCTTGTTGGATCCCACACCATACAGGTAATTGCGACATTAAAGTATCATTCCCAGGGTGGCTTACAGAAGAATGCTCAACGTACAGTGTAGAGGAGCCAGGAACTAGCCTCAAAACTTGAAACTCTGTGCTCTCATCATGTCACTTCATGGAGAAGAGAAAAAGGCCTTCTTGTGTCCTTAGCTATTTTGTAGAAAGTACCTCAACATTATAGTGTTGTACAAAGACTAATTACATTTAAAGAATTCATTTGTTTCATTCAACATTCAATATACATGTATTTATTGCCTACTTTAGGGAAGAACTTAGAAATTCAAGACAAGTGAGACATGGCTCCTGTCTTTGAGGGAATTTATCATTCTGGGAGATGAAGGTAGACAAATCAATGAGTCCTTGAATTGCTTCTTGAGGAGCAATGGGTGTGATAACCAAACAGATAGGACTCAGAGACAGAAACCTATGCAGAGGGAGCAATTTAACAACGGTTGAAAAAAGAGAAATAACCCAATTGTACAGGGAACTCCAAAATGCCTATTGTGCCTGAAATGCAAAAGGAAGGGAGAAAGAAAACGGCCACGAGGCAGGGTTTAGTTCACAAGAGTTGAGAAGGGGCTAGAGAATAGAAAGCCTTGTGTTCCATGCCTCAGAGTTTATACTTCGTGTTCAGAGTCGTCTACCCAATGAGGACTTTAAAATTGGGCAATGTCATGAGTAGATGGATAACATTCTAGAGTAAACTGACATCCCCATAAAGGACAGATTAGGAGCCATAATGAGAAACTTGCAGATCTTGAGATATTACAAGAGTGTTGCATTTATCTAGACTCGAGACAACTGGAGTCAGCTCTGAGTGGGTGGAAAAGGGAGCAAATCCAAGAGATGGCAAAGGTATCAGGGTGTCATCAAGAAACAAAACCACACAACAACTTGAATGGAACAGTTTCACACAAAGATCCTCCATACACTGAGGGTGCCTGGGTGGCTCAGTCAGTTAAGCCTTTGGCTCTTAATTCTGGCTCAGGTCATGATCTCAAGGTCATGGATTGGAGTCCCACATCTGGCTCCATGCACGGAGTCTCCTTAAGATTCTCTCTTTCCCTCTGCCCTTCCCCGGTACCCCCCAACCGTCGCTCGCATACACTCTTTCTGTCTCTCTAAATAAATAAATAAATAAACACCTCCATACACTGAAATTTAAACAAACCTCCTTATAAACCAGAAACGTGATGACATCAAGGAAAGGAAAAATATTTAAAAGGGCAAGTTCCATTTGCACAAAGCAGAACACACAGACTGGATATGGGAAAGAAAGGGATTATTTACTGGCCAGTGGCACAGTCGACCCCGTTGGCTCCTCGGCTTCTGTGTGTGCTCTTCCCACATTTGAACTCCCGTGGGCTTTGAAAACAGAAAGTTCTACACAAATATGAATGATTTCACAGGATCAGCCTACCTTCTTCAATCTTCTCCCTTATCTTTTCTCTCTGAAAACACTCCATTTGAATTCCAAATTCTTTTGGCTCCCAAAAGGTGGCTTTCCATCATGGGCACCATATAAGAGGGAAGGAATGAAGATTACATGGGACCCTCCTATCCTTAGTGAAGCTCAAGTCAAATAGAAGAATGAAACCAAATGAGATATGTAGTATGGGGAAAATACCCTGAGAAATCCCTGAAGTGTCTCTATATTTAACTCTCCCAGTTTTCAATCTTCCTGAGCTCTCAGTAAAAAGGGAAAGTAGAAATAAGAGGGCAGCTTATTTCTCTCAGGTTTGTGTGTATGTGTGTGTGTGTATTTTGTTTGTTTGTTTTTCTTATTTCTCATCTCAACAGACTAAGCCTATTTTGGCAAAGCCAGACTGTGGAGGAGTGGCAGAGAACCCAGAGCAGTGGGTTTAGATGGAAATTTCTAGAACAGGGATATATATATATATATATATATATAATCTTTAGAATCTTTAGAAACATTGCTTGTTTAAAATCTTCCCATCTTGTTTGATGTTGCCACTTCCCTGAGAAACCCATTGGTGCCCAGGCCTGAGTGAATTCTCTCTGTAAGTGAGTAATACCTCATTGCCTTTGAGAACACAGTGAGGTCTATTGTCTAGCTCCACATGAAGCCCCCTAAAAGATTTGTGTTCATCTCAGAGTCTGTCAAGTTGTGAGCGTTCTCATGAGAAGGTCCCA
Organism: Lontra canadensis; assembly: GCF_010015895.1. Lineage (NCBI taxonomy): Eukaryota > Metazoa > Chordata > Mammalia > Carnivora > Mustelidae > Lontra > Lontra canadensis. The sequence continues at coordinate 6,015,842 of NW_022631025.1, forward strand.
TTATCTTGTAGTGCGTTAACAAAACGGAGGGCTCTGGCATGTAGCGCTCTCCCCTGACAGGCCAGTCAGCCAGCCATCTTGTCTGCTTTACACAGACAACATCCTAGGCCTCACAAAATGGGGGAACGACAGACCATCTTCATTCAGCATTGGCTTCAGCTGTGAAGGCGTGTGCCCTTTCACTCACTAACAATTTCCTAGGAGGTGCTATATTTGCATATGGGGTGATTTAAGTGATTAAGTGATTTTGTTTTTACATCTCCCTTTCACAGTTAGGGATGTTATCTCTTTGAATATCTTGAGGCAAAACTAAATCTGTAGTTTTGTATGGACAAGAATTGGGTGAGTGGAAGAGTGAAGAATTTAAAACATTGAATTTCTATTTAACCAGGGTCTTTAATTAACTGGAACTTCTCTCTCTCTCTCTCTTTTCATTTTTTCTTTCTTTCTTCTTTTCTTCTTTTTTTTTGAGAGGCTGTGATACTTTAAGAACTCATATCAAGAATCTTAAAACAATTTCCAGGACATCTCTTGGGATAAATTGGCTTTCCACGTCTCTAATTCTGTAGAAATAGAACTGATGGTCAAGAAGATAATTCTAAGTAACTAGAATATCCCCAGTTACCAAAAGAATCAACAGTGGTCTTTCTACTACTGTACTGAATAAGCCACGAAAGATGAAAAAACCATTTACAAAAACTTTTCACTGAATGTTTGCAAAATATTAAATGCAAAATATTTTAGTCATTGTTTAATTAATTACTCAGTTCCCTGGGGCACCTGGCTGGCTCAGTCAGTTGGGCATGAGAGTCTTGATCTCCGGGTCATGAGCTGGAGATCCACATTGGGTGAACAGATGACTTACATCAATAAGTAAAATATCAGCAGTTTTTAAAAAAACTACACAATTTAGTTGATTTGGGCCACAGACTTCCTGGGTAATTGAGGACTTTATGAGAACTCATGTATGAAGTTGTGTATATGCATGCCCTGTTTAAGAACTCTAGAAAAGTTTATTTGACTCAAGTCCTTATCTTTAAAAATGTGGCATGTAACTGAGTTACTTTTTTCTGTTTTATTTTTTCCCTCTTGGTGAAAACACCTATTCAAAGAGAGTATTCTGTTTCAGTCTGGAAGTATTATTTGGCCCTTGTTTTGTTTAAGAGAATCTCGGCCTACATCCCTGAATGTGCCTCCATTTTGCTTCCATTGGCCAAAACCCGAGGATTACGGGGCCCCTCTGGGAGTTAGCAGGGCAAGTGTTGAGACATAGGAGACACAATATCCGATTCCCACCACCAAGCCTTTGGTCCAGACTTTGTCTCCCCAGCTTTGTGATGAAGCAGGCTCCTTCTCCTTCTCTTGCTCTTTGTCTAATTTGACAGAGTCCCACTGAACAGAGAATAGTGAACGCGGCACAAGCAGCAAATTTGGCAGAGCCCTTCAATTAGAAGGTAATGATTAAATTCGTTTGGTATTCTTTGTGCCATAGTGACATTATTTATAAGGAATTCTTTGGGTGGTAATGTGACTGCCTTTTACACTTCCAGCAACATTTCTCAGCCATTATCACTAAATAATCTTGAGTTCTTGCAAATCCCTTAGCAAAGGCTTCTTATAAAAGACCTTAAAAAGGAATAAATCCTCTGAGATATTACAGGATTCTCGCTGAGTGCCTCCCACAGACTTGCCTGGGAATCGCTCGGCTTAAACCCCGTATATTGCTTTGAAGATCCAATCCATGTTCCTATAATTCAGGCATGAAAAGAAGAAGAAAAAGACGACGATGAAGAAGGCAGCCATAAATATTTGTAACAGAGCTAACATCTGCATTGGTTTGTGATATTTTTGGTAAGGTAAAGGAGGGGACAGTCAAAGTCTGATGTTTATTTACAGCCCTTTTTCAGCAATAAGGGGAGATATCAGTCTAAATTTTAGGCACAGGGAATTAGAATTCATTTTGGAGAACACAGGGCAAAACTGGAGGGCCAGCGTGGATGGGGAGGTAAGAAGGCAAGAAATCACATAATTTTTTGACACGCACCTTTTCTGATCAAGAAACTCTCCTTTACCCAGAGTCTTTGCCCAGAAGAGCCTCTATTTGTCCCAAGGAGCCTCTGAGGTGTAGCCTTTTTCCCGCCCTCAAAGGGCTGACAGGAACCTCCACCTTCCACTGGTTTCTGGAGCTTCCAGATATGGTAGCTTCCCAAGGTATGGCCTTGCTGCTGACAGATGAGTGACTCTCACGATCGCAGAGCTCCTATTTATAATCAGACTTGCAGGAAAGTGTGGGCATCTCTCTTGTAGTTATTTGGTTTTAACGTGTTAACTGCATGAGCTCCTTTTTTCAGCAGAGAAAATAAATCGTAGAAGACCTCATCTGCGTACTTCAGAAACTTCCTCTGTCCGATGGCAGGCTCCCCTTTTTATTGTAACAAGGTCCCAAATCTCTCACCATCATGTTCTACCTGTAGATTTTTTTCTCTTTATTTTAGGAGTCACTTAAATAGTCTAATAAGTGGAATTTTACTGAGTCTAGGCTGGAGAGTATCAGAGAGCTTTCTGCTCCTGCACTGTGCGGTCAGGAAAGAGCAAGGCCATTTCCTCTTCATTCCACCACGCTGAGTAAATCCTCACAATACGAAGGTACCAAATGAAGGGTCAAGGTCAAGATTTTTAATTACTGTATTTTATCAAATCGACAAGGCTGCTAGGAGAGAAAAGAAACCTGCCAATTAACTCTGACACACCATGAATTGAATGACTGATTTCAGAGATGTTCAGTGTAACAAAAGCATGTATCTTCAAATTGATGGAAAATAGTCATAGTTCAAATTTTTATTTTTTTCTGAGCACTTTGTGTGCCAGCCTCGTTGGATGTTACTGCTGAAGTGCAGAATGGGCTCTGGTACCAGGGAACTTATGGTTCCTTTGGGGGAGATAAGCCCATCACCTGTGGAACCAAAAGACCGGGAGTCATCTGAGCATAATGGACAGGGCTGAATGCCTTGAAGAGGAGACTGGGGAGAAAATCAGGAATGTGTTAGAAGAACAACAAAAGCTGAGTCCTAAGACTCTGGGTAGAGGGGACCATTCTAGGGAAAGGCAAAGTTTTCCATGTCTGCAGAGGTAATAGGCAATGTTGTAGGAGGTCGAGCTCTAGGAACCTAAGGGCGGGGATTCAGATTCCAGCCCAGTTGCTGGATGGCTTTGGGCAATTTACTTTAACCTCTTTCTCTTCAGTTGAAGGGAATTAAATTTGTTACTGAGATTAGAACATTACTTAACACAAAAATACTCTGTAGCAACAAACTCAGAAAAACAAAACTGATGATGTGTAAAGGGTTGAGTTGGCTGGAACAAGAAGAGAGAGGTGAGGAGCCTGGAGAAGGGGGTGGCAGGGGTGAAGACATACTCTTTACTGCTCCCGAAGCACAGCAACATAGCAAAGTACCAGGGCCTTTGCACGAGCTAGTTCCCTGGTCTAGAATACTCTTTCCCCAACTAACCATCTTCCTTGTTCCTTTATATTTCCTTTTGGCTTTTGCTAAGCTGTAATCTCATCAGAGAGCTCTTCTCTAACGACCCTACAAAAAATGATGCCGCCAGCTCTGCCCTGTCACTTTCAGCTCCCTTACTTTACATTGTTTAAAAAAGCTCTTCTAGTAAGTATTATTTTATACATATGTTTATTTGGTTAAGGGTGTGTGTGTGTGTGTGTGTGTGTGTGTGTGTGTGTGATCATTCTCTGGCAAATAGAATGAGAATTGTAAGGGAATAGGACTCAGACAGATAGAAATAATAGAAAAGAACAAGTCCTCAAGGCTTAGAAGACTTGGAGACATCTGCATCGCAGCTGATCTGAATACACCACCGCAAGACACACCACTTTTGCATAAGAATTATTTTGAGCTGAAGGCAATTAAGAAACAAATGCAGGAGTGGGGTACTCGGGTGGCTCAGTCAGTTGGGTGTCTGACCCTTTGATTTCAGATCAGGTCATGATCTTCAGGGTTGTGGGATCAAGTCCTGCTTCCGGCTCCGTGCTGGGTGTTGAGCCTGCTTGGGATTCTCTCTCTCCCTCTGTGCTCCGCCCACTCATGTATTCCCTCTCTCTTTCTCTCTCTGTCTAAAATAAATAAGTAAATAAAAATAATAAAATGAAGCACATGCAAGAAGGGCTCTTTGCCCTCCTCCTATCTGTTGAACAGCTTTCCCTTGTGAAGTTCTTCCTTCCCCCTCACCCCTACCAGAAGAAAAACAACCCTTATCAGTAGGGACAAACAAACTGCACAAACAAACCTTACTAAAATAACTCTTATCTTCCATGAGTTTTCACCATATATTTACTTTCCTCAAATTTACCACCCATAGAAACCCAAATCCATTTTCCTTTCACTTGCCACTTATCTAAAATTTAGCAACCTTTGTTAAAATGGCATATAAGCTCCCAAAAAGGTAAACTCCTTTTTCAGGTTTTCACTTCTTTTCTGTGAGGCTCTCCATGTGCATATGAAATGAACTTTTTCTATTAGTCTTTTGTCAGTTTAATTTACACACCCCAGCAACAGACCTAAGAGGGTAGAGGAAAAGATTTTCCCTCCCCTGTGACATAGGTAACATCCATGGATTCTACTGTCCAGGATATATAGTCTACATTTTAAAAACAAAGCAGCAACAATAACAAACCTGTAGATCCCCCTTGAAGGCCATCACTTTTCTGTAACTTACATAGCTGCTCATATCTTGTTCTATGAGTGAAAGAATAACCATTTTACTGGATCGAGATGCCTCCTTGAGAGAACAATGCATTCTCCTGACCCATGAATTAAAACCAATGACTCAGAGAGCTTGGGCTCACTCACTGTGGTAGGCTGAATAATGGTCCCACAAGATATCCAGGTCCGAATCTCTGGAACCTGTGAATGTTACCTCATATGGCAAAAGGGACTGTGCAGATGTGAGTGAATTAAGGATTTTTAAAATGAGATTATCCTGGGTTATCTCCAGTAGGTGCTAAATTTAATCACAAGTGTTCTTATAAGAAGGAGGCAGAGGGAAATTTAACTACAAAAGGAGCTGCCAATATAGTGATGGAAGTGAGATCCTCCTCTGCTGGCTTTGGAGATGGGGGAAGAGGCTGGGAGTTAAGAAAGCAAACCGTGCAGCTGTAGAGGCAGGTACAAAGGGAAAGAAATGGATTCACCCCTAGAGCTTCAGGAGAGTGTATGGCCCTTGACATTAGCCCAGTGAAACTGATTTCAGACTTCTGATGTCCAGAACCATACAGAAGAACTGTGTGTTGTTTTGAGCTCCCAGATTGGGGAAAATTTGTTACAGCAGCCATAAGATACTGATACACTTATCCTGGTGTCTTTGTGATGCTTTGTGAACATTGTACTTGCCGTGCTGATGGCTCAGGGCAATTGCTGTTCAGAACAATTTGAGCAGAATCTTGGAAGGTTTCTAATTTTGTTTCAGCTCAGGTTGGAACTTCTTTTACACTTCACTCACCAAAATGTTAAGTCATTGGTTGTTAATCATGGAATTGGGATATGGAAGAACTCATGAAAAATATATGAAGAAAACCTTGAAAATCAAATAACTACATATAAAAAGTATTTTTATTGCCTAACACTGTGTTGGGCCTATGTACAGTTTCAATAAATATGGTACTTAAATGACATAGTCCTTATTTTTAAGGAGTTTACAACCCAAGGGAAAATATTTAGACAGGAAAAACATATAGATTTTCTAGATAATAAAATGTATTATAAAACTCCATTTAAAAAATGTGATCCAGTGTAGGAATAGAGAGAAATCTAGAATGTCATAAAACTCTAAAAATAGAATAAAAATTTACTTTATAGGGGCACCTGGGTGGCTCAGTTGGTTGCGCATCTGACTCTTGATTTCAGCTCAGGTCACCATCTCAGAATCCTGGGATTGAGCCCAGTGTGGACTCTGCTTGAGATGCTCCTCCCCCACTCACTCTTTCTCAAATAAATAAATAAATCTTTAAAAAAAGAATTTACTTTATGACATAGGGAGCCTTTCAAATATATTTGTGGAGAAGGAATAGATTAAAAAAATAGTGATAAAATCAGCTAACATTTTGCGGGGGAAGGACTTGATTCCCTGTTGCATATCTTCTACCAAAAGAAAGCTGGATTATAAATGGAAAAAACACATGATATAATAAATTAAGGTTAAAAAAGTATGCATTGATATTAATTTTATTTTCCTGTGCAAAGACATTTTTAAAAACATTGTACAACGAGAAATGGAATGAACTTAAAAATTTAATTTGATTAAGAACAAACTTTAAATTTGTATTCCAAAAATACAAAAATTCCAAAGATAAAAAATCTGAGAAATAATTAGGGAGTATGAAAATATTTAGCTTCAAGAGGTTCATCACAATGTATGTCGTGTATGTATGTGTGTGTGTGTGTGTATGTGTGTGTGTGTGAGAGTGTGTGTGTGTTTGAGTAAAAGTCTGGGAAAAAAACCCATTAATATATTAACAGTAGTTATATACTGTTATTAAGATTTCAGTAGAGTCGGTACATCTACCTAATCTCTCTATTGCGGTAGATGATAGATAGATAACTTGCTTATTTATTTGGTAATTTTATTCCCAATACCTCTCTGCTCTCTCATTCAATTTTCAGAGTAACAAACACATCTATTAACATGGATCAAGGTTACAAGGTTTAGTATCAAAATAGAGTAGAATGAACTCTGAATAAAAGGGGAATACTTTGGAATTCCCTACCCATTCCCCCGTTTCTTGTTAGGGATTTCCTCATTATTTTACAGGCAGAATACTTTGAGTGACTTACAACCACAGAGAGATCATCCTTTACTTCCTTCCTGTGGTCTACAAAATGAACCTCAAACTTCAGTGTGTTCGATGTAAGGAAACTCTGCTTGGAGTGACTAAAGGATTTTGAATACTGACTTTAGGATCGAGTCCTGTATACATGCAGTTCCACCATATGGGTGAGGTTTATATTTTTATTTAACCAATTTCAATACTGCAATAAGCCTTCATTGCTTTTCTTTTTCTCTTGTTTACAATGTTAGGAGACCCTAACCCATTTTAAGTTCTAGGAGGGGATGGCACTCCTTGTAAACAGGCCTACAGATATTCTTCTGAGGGGTGTAAAGATGAGGAGACACAGCTTCCCTGTTGCTCATAATTCCCATTGAAGATGTCACGATGGCACAATAATCTGTTTCTCTGTTCTGAATTGGAGGTGAGAATTGGGAAATGGGGCATTGGGGCCAGAAGGAGCAAGCAGGAGAGTCACCAGACAGAGTCCCATAATTCCAGGAGCTGATGGTGGGAAGGTAACCAAAAAAATATGAACAAATCAAAAGATAGGAGGTTAGCCAACTTGGAGAAGGGCCACATGGAGGGACAACGCTCGAGAGCTGAGGAGAGCCTCATGGTCACTTGCCAATTGCGCAGACCCAAAGAGCGAGAATCTTTGATTGCCAGAGGAGGGGCCTGTGGCAGTAAATTCCCCAGTGGGTGCAGGTGGGAAACTGGGCCCCACTTGGCTCACCAGGTGCCTGAGCATCAGGGCTAGTGCCTGTCTGTGTCCCTGAGCCTAGCTTGGTCCTCGTCACACTGCTCGGTGTGGATACCCACTCCTTATGGTGTCACAAGAAATTGTGTCTGGGGATAGGAGGTGAGAGTGAATCGGATCCCTACACTGAAGGTGATGAGGGCACCAAACTGAATGGTTGGAAATGTCTGGGCTGAGACATGATTAACAACTCCCCTGACATAAGCATTTTCCAACTTGCCTAAAAATTAAATACAAAAAGCCTGAAGCAAAGACATAAAATCACAGAGCAAAATATCTATAGATTTAATTACATATACCTAAAACAACAACACCAAAACAAGTTATGCTTCCCAAAACAGTGTAAGCCAGATGAAAAAGCAAGCAATATAATGAGGAGAATATTTGCACAACCGTAAGTCCCTTCCCCACAAATAGCAGCAGTTTCTGTTGCGATTCAAACCGACCCCACGATGTGGGTGGGGATCATTTTGTTTAGGTTAATTGCTAGAGTGGTTGAGGATTAACCTGCATTTAAAAAAAAATTATTTAAATTCAATTTAAGTAAATTATGTTATTAGATTCAGGGGCAGAGTTCAACGATTCATCAGTTGCATAATAACACCCAGTGCTCATACATCACGTGCTCTCCTTACTGCCCATCCCCCAGTTACCCCTTCCCCACCAATGCCTTCCCCTCCAGCCTCCCTCAGTTTGTTTCCTAGAGTTAAGAGTCTCTTATGGTTTGCCTCCATCTCTGTTTTTATCTTATTTTATTTTTCCTTTCCTATGTTCATTTATTTTCTTAAATTCCACATGAGTGAGATCATATGGTACTTGTCTTTCTCTGACTAATTTCGCTTAGTGTAAGTAATACCCTTTAGTTCCATCCCTGTCATTGCAAATGGCAAGATTTCATTCTTTTTCCTGGCTGAGTATTATTCCTGTGTGTGTGTGTGTGTGTGTGTGTGTGTGTGTGTGTGTGTGTACCACATCTCCTTTATCCATTCATCTGTCGATGGATATCTGGGCTCTTTCCACAGATAGATCTTCTTCTATTTTAAACTTTCTCAGGAACTCCCCTACTGTTTTCCAGAGTGGTTGCACCACCTTGCATCCCATCAACAACGCAGGAAGGTTCCCCTTTCTCCACATCTTCGCCAACATCTGTTATTTCCTGACTTGTTCATTTTAGCCATTCTGACTAGTGTAACGGAGTGTCTCACTGTTAATCTGTACTTTATGGACACATGAATCCAGGGGGTTGACAACTGGGAGCTGCTGGCAGAGTTTAGCCCATTCCAGTGGGAGACAGAGCGGGATAGAGTCCGGTGGAGCTCCGATCCTACTGGCCCCCAAATGAGAACTCACTGGCTGATGCAGAGCAGAATGAGAACTTGAGCAGTGGGACTGTGGGAGTCTGACTGATGTGTTATTAATGTAAACTAGATTGGAGGCTTCTGAAACTCTCTGTGAAGTTTATGATGGGACGAGTTAATGTATTCACATTTGGAACTCTTCAGTTTTCATTTAGGCATATTTTGAAACTTCTGGTGAGGTACCAACAAAGTAGATGAATGTGATTTGAAACATGAAAGAATAAATACTGTGGAGGAGAAGTATATCACAGTATTAGGTGTTTATCTAGGTGGTAGGGTAATAAGTTATTTTTTTTTAATTCTCATACGTGCTTTTTTCTTTTTCTATATTTTTCTAATTCCTCAAGGTTCACACATTTTTTATAATACAAACAATTCAAAAAAACATTTTTAAATACAACTAACCCACAGTGCTAACATGCATCTCTGTTCTTCCCATAATAATACCTGTCATCATTTAAAGATTGTTACACTATTCTGTCTAAACGGTACCTATTTGTCCGATGAGGGATATCATTGATTGGAAAATCATTGTATCTGTTCTGTGGTACAATCTGAAAATCATAAGCCTCATACACTCCCACTCTTACACATTCTCTCTCATCACATTCCTTCTGAGTAATAACGACCTTGTGGCTGGTGTTCCTTTCTTTGGTGTGGCCATGTCTTGCTGAATTTACCTAAGACAGGAGAACAAACTGAGTAAAGAGGAAATGAAGAAAAAGTGAAGCAATTAAAAAATCTTCTTAAAAACTCACAAGCCAATCTTGATCTCGGGGGGTGGGGGCGGGGTACGGTGGCTACTGAATCCGTGTTATTATGTCCTTTTTAGTGGAATAAATGGGAGGAGGAAGTTCCAGTCTTCAGCCGCCTGAAGGACCAGGGACCGTGCTTGTCCCAAAGTTGTGACTATGGGAGTTTGATTTATTTCTGTTTTGCTTCCGGGAAGTGCATTTCTACCAGATAACCCTGGCATAACAAAGGTTACCCTAAAACCCGGTCAATAATTTATATGAAAGAATTTGTGGAATTTTGTTGTTCCTTGATTCTCCTGCTGAAAGGGAGGACAAAACAAGCAAAAGCCCTAAAAACATTTTGAAATGAATGTTACAGCAGGTTTCAACGTCCAAAACCACCACCACCATAATCGTGGGCATTATAGGGTGATGTGTCGTGTGGTTTGGTCTGTGGCAGGGTCGCCAGAAGTCACCAGCCTGTGGCTTCGTTGTTCTCTGCTAAAGAGGAACAGAAAGAATGAAATGAACTTTGTCTTGTGTGTGTGTGTGTGTGTGTGTGTGTGTGTGTGTGTGTGTGTGTTTTAATTTTCTGGATTGTTTTCACAGTTGATTTCCAGTCAGTGTGTCATCCCAACTTGGCCACAACCCACCCTTGTTTCTAGAAATGGGGTTAGCCCTCTCAAGGGCTTGCCACAAAATATAATGCAGCACACCTTTGGTGAGGCCTCTCTGGGTTGCTGTTGGGAATAACGTCTTGCCTGTCTTATGCGGAGCTTTCCGGCTTGCAGAGTGATTTTAGGGCTTCTATCTCACTAAGGTGAAGTAATAAGGACATAAACTATCACACCCCCATCCTTCCCAACCTCCATTTAGCAGGTGGGGGGGAAAAACGTTCTAGAACTCCTACTAGATATTATTGGTTTGGGGGTCTTCTGGCATTCCAATCCCCCTTCCTTTAATACCCTAGCATGACTTCTGTGGGGACCCCACACTGTCACCAAGATTCTCCCTGTCCCTGCCCTGGCATAGTTTCAGGCACATGGCATAGGCTGACACAGTAGGGTGCTCTGTCCTGGGACTCAGTATCTTCAGTGTGACCCAGAGATGGGGGAACAAGAGCTATTTCACATCCCTGATTCCTGTTCTCCTGTTTTCTTTCCTTCTCCCTCTCTCTGGGTTTCTTTCATTTAACTTTTTAAAATAATTATTATTTATAATGAAATTTAGTCCATGTGCAGAGAAGTGCTATATTTGAAGTTTAACGAAGCATTTTTAGATGAACACATAAAACCACCGTCAGAGTCAAGAACTAGTCTTTTGCCAATACCCACGAGCTCCTGTCATACCCCATCCTGACTCCAATTCTCTCCTTCCCCTGGGTAAGCAATGGCGCGATGTGTACAGTAGTGACTCTCTTGCTGATTTTCAGTTTTATCGCTCAAAGATGAATATATAAATAGTTTAGTTTAGTTTAGTTTAGTTTTGCCAGCTTTTGAATTTGGAAATGAAACCCCACAATATGTATTTATCTGTCACTGGCTTCTTTCACGTAGCATTTCACCTGTGTGACTGGGTGAGACAGAAGTTCGTTTGCTGTCACTGTTCTGTCACATACCATTGTGTGAGCATAGCACAATGTACTCACCCACTGTACTGCTGGAGGCTCTCGGGGATGTTTGGGTTACCACGAGCAACGCAGGTCAGGACAGTCTTGTGCACCATATCCTGACACACGAGCTCAGACATATCTAGGGTGTCAATGACTGACAGTGCAATTGATGGAGACCAAGTTTTATTTCTCTTCATCTTCCTCCATGATGGCAAAGAGTCTCCAGCCTGCGGTGCCACTGGTAACAAGTGGCGTCCCCTCATGGTACCATCCTCACTGACACTTGCACTTACCAGGTTTTCAAAAATGGGTTCACCAAATGATTTTCACCATCTGAATTATCTTGCCTTGGATAAAAGTGAGCCAGAATATTTCCCTCAAAGGCTCCTGAGTGGCGGGGTAGTCTAGTGGTAGGAATGTAGACGTTCGATTTAGTTCGGGTTCAAGTCTCAGCTCATGGGAAAGTTACTTAACTCTTCTATGCTTCATTTTCTTAAACTTTTTTTTTTAAGATTTATTTATTATTTATTTTAGAGAGAGGGAGGAGGGGAAGGAGGAGAGAGAGAGTTAGTGAGTGAACGGGGGTGGGGGAGAGAGATGGAGAATCTCAAGCAGACTCCACGGTGAGCACAGAGCCCAGCATGGGGCTCAGTCTCACAACCCATGAGATGTGGCCTGAGCCGACACCAAGAGTCACACACATAACCAACTGAGCCACTCGGGCGCCCCTCTGTGCTTCACTTTTCATATCCATCAGACTGGGCAATAATGCCCTACCTCATCAAATTATTGTAATGATTCAGCGACTTAATAAGCCTAAAGCATTTAAAGCAGGACCTGGCACAGGTTGAGTACTATAGTGATCGTCATTGTTATTATGAGAAAAGCAAAAGAATGTCTGGGATCAGGTGTAGAGGCAGATCCACAAATGCAGAGAACAGAGGGGAGTGATGTGGGGGTGGGCAAAATGGGGGCCAGGGAGTGGGAGATACAAGCACCCACTTATGGAATGAATAAGTCACAGGGATAAAAGACACAGCACAAGGGATATAGTCAGTGATCCTGTGATAATGGCATTGTATGGTGACACAGGGCAACTACGTTGTGATGAGCACAGGGTAACCCGCAAACTTGTCAAAGCACTATGTTACACACCTGAAACTAACGTAACATCCTGTGTCAACTGTGCGCAGTTCATCTTCTTTCTTTTCTTTTTTTTAATTATTTAGATTATTTATTTATTTATTTATTTATTTTTCAGATTGAAAGAGAGAGAGTGTCCAAACAGGGGGAGCAGAAGAGGGGGGAGCCTGAAGCAGGACTCGATCCCAAGACCCTGGGATCATGACCTAAGCTGAGGGCAGACGATTCACTGACTGAGCCACCCAGGCGGCCCTGACTATACTCAAATTTAAACACGGACACGCAGAGGCCACCCAGGGTTGGGTGAAACCTCTGGGATCAGCCGGGACGGGATTGGGCACCAGCTTGCCCTGTGGGGTCCTCCAATTCCAGGGGCTGCTATTCTGCTTAGCGGACCCTGTCTCCCATGGGGCTCAGCCAGGTTTTCAGCAGACCTCACCTCTCTCTTCTTAGGACATTGTAACTCTTTGGAGATTATCGAGAACAAAGAGAAGCCCTGAGGCCCTTTTTATTTATTTTTATTTTTTATTTTTCTAATATTTTATTTATTTACTTGAGAAAGAGAGTGAGAGAGAGAGCATGAGAGGGGAGAGGGTCAGAGGGAGAAGCAAACTCCCCACTGAACAGGGAACCCCATGTGGGACTTGATCCTGGGACTCCAAGATAATGACCTGAGCTTAACCAACCGAGCCACCTAGGTGCCCTGGAGGCCTTTTTTTAAAACAGGTATCTGATACTTTTCAAGCTGAAAGAAAAGAGCGTATTACTCACCTAGAAAGGAGCAAAGACCTTTTGCCCCGAGATTTTGTAGATTACACCCACAATAAGGAAGGGGGTCGGGGGTCTGATCTCTGACCATCATGATGTACAGGTGCACAACACAGTGATTCCACGTTTATATACATCAGGAATTGGTCACCGTACAAAGTGGCTATGATTATTAACAACATTATCCCTTATGCTGTACATTGTATCCCCATTAAATGAGCTCATACTTAATACTTGTAAGATACTTAGAACAGATAGTCTGACTGTTTTTAATTTCATCAATATTATTATTGAAAGTATATATATGGTTAAAACTGCTAAAAATAGATTCCATTCATAAAGAAAATCTATGCAACTCTTAAAGTATTATGATGGCCTTGTGCTTTCCTGAGTGTTTAAAAAATACAAACTAAGACATATGAGGGGTGCTCAGATGGTGTGGTCAGTTAAGCGACTCTTGGTTCAGCTCAGGCCATGATCTTAGGGTTGTGAGATCAAGGCCTGCACTGGGCTCCCCGTTTAGCAGGGAGTCGGCTGGAGAGTCTCTCTCTCATTCTGCCCCTCCTCCTCCTGCTCTCTCTCTCTCTAAAAAAGAAAGAAAGAAAGGAAGGAAGGAAGGAAGGAAGGAAGGAAGGAAGGAAGGAAGGAAGGAAGGAAGAAAGAAAGAAAAGAAAAGAAATCTCTCAGTTCTTTCTTGGTTATTGAATATTATTCAGATAGATGAAAGTGTGCCTACAGATTGGATATACCAATTAAAACTTCAGTACTGGGAATTTGGGGCATATGGCTAGATTGTCAGATATCATAATGACATTATTTTTGTCTATAAAATGCAATGAAATTACACTGAGAAGAACTTAAATGCTTTCCCTTATGATCTGTTATTTAATATTAAAGTAATTTGTATAGCTATTACCTGACTTTGATCATCAGCGTCTTTCACAAAGGCCATTTTTCCACCAAGAAACGAAGTTTTAATAGCCACTTTATCCAAATAACTGTGTGAAATAAAACTCCAAATTACTACGTGTTAGAACTCCGGGCTACCTTGCAAATGTATCAGCAAGTCTCTTCACTAATGTCCCCGACTCATGAATACTCTTTGGTTCATCTGAATGCTCTGTGGACCGCCCAAGGATCACACGGCTGGGGCTACACAACTCTCTGAGAGTTCTATGTCCTCCTTTCCTCAGTGGAGTGTTTTTGCTTGGTTTGTGTATTTCCAAAATTGTTTGCAGCATTTGTACCTTTACTATAGTTGTGCCGCTTAATTAGATGTTTTGTAAATATGAAATATGATTTGTTATTTTTTAAAGTACACATTGGAGGTTTTAGAAGGATTTAATAAAACCAAGTTATTTTTTTTTTTTTTAAGAGATAGTGGGACGCCCGGGTGGCTCACTTGGTTGAACGTCTGCCTTTGGCTCAGGTCATGGTCTCAGGGTCCTGGGATCGAGCCCCGCATTGGGCCCCCTGCTCAGTTCTCCCTCTCCTACTCTCCCTGCTCGCTCTCTCTCTCTCTCTGATAAATAAGTAAATAAAATCTTTTGAAAAATAGAGAGAGAGAGACATGGTTTCTCCCCTCAATTTAAAGGGAAAGGTGGGTACACAGACCAGCAAAACACCAAACACACATGGTTGGTGCTGTTGTGGTTGGTACACACAGAGGAGGAAAATCTTCGTTAGACTTGACAATGGCAGGTGGGAGCAAAGCAGCCTTCTTATTGGTAGGAGCAATTGAGATGGGCTTCACAGCTTGAATAGGAGTTTGGCGACTAGAAATAGGGGAGAAAGGACATTCCAAATAGAGAGGAAAGCCTGAGGAGAAGACGACAGAAGTGTGAGAGTCAAGAAGCTATTTGAAGGTCTGATGTTGGTGGAAGATACCTCAAATATTTTTGAAGACAATTAAAAAGTGGCAGAAAATCAGATTGAGGCTGGATCGCAGAGGGCTTTTCAGTAATGCTCAAAAGTTTAGAATTTACCTTCAGCTGTTAGGGAGTCCCTCTGGGTTTTAATCAGAGGAGTGACTAGAACTTTATGATAGAGTCACTGATAGACTGTGACATAGGGATCAGCTGGGAAGGGGAAGATAAAGAATTAGGTCCACAAGGATATTGGAGCCTTACCAGAGGATGAGGACCAAGTGCCCCTTGTCTGTGCTAGCCCCAGGTCAGATGACGCTCTTCTGCTGTGGTCTAAGGCCCCAGCAGCAGCTCTGATTTTTTGCCCTCCTTTCTCCAAATCCCCAAGAACAGCGTTTCTCTCTCCCCCCAGCTACACCACTACGGGGGAAAGGAAAAGGAAAGAAAAGTAAAGAGATGTTGGATGGCGTGAATGACAAGCTGCCCATTTACGATGGGCAGATCATTTAGATCAGATGAGAAGTTGCAGAAGAATTAAATGGACAGAAGGGGATGGCTGGGAAATCTGGTCAGATTTGACAGTTGACGTGATATGTGGGGAATGGTGAGAGAGGAGGAGGAGGAGGAAGCAGGGACGATTGGGAAGGTGGGGGCCTGAACATTTGGGATGATGGTGGTGTCATTTACGGAGATAAGAAACACAGGAGGAGGAACAGGTTTGGGGCCAGATGAGTTTTGTTGGGGACCTGCGGAGCTCGCTGTCCTGGCAGGCTCTCTCCAAGGAAATGTTGACCAGGCAGATGGGAGAGCAGGTCTGTAGGAGGCACGATACCCTGCACACAGCTTCCCCATCAATGTTTATTAAATACGAAATAAACAAAGCTGAAACCAGTTTCCATGTTAGCGTTCCCACAGTGCTGTTTACTGGTTGGGTCCTTGCTGAAGTGAGGCTTGAATATATCCAACTTAAAAATAATTGCTTACCACTTCTGTGCCCTCCCATATGTTGCTCCTTCCAGTTACTAGTACAATTAAAAATAATAATAATTAAGATTTGGGGGGGTGCGGGGAAAGCACCATTCAAACACACTGACATCCTTGCCTAATATTATTAATTCCTGGAGAGATAGCAACTTGTAAAAAGCATTTTCAATGGTGGGCAGTAACACACAGATGGACAAGGGTCCTGAACTTGGCCTTGGGGTGAAGGCTTTGTTTCTACCTCATTGTGCTATGGCTACTCTCTAACCCTGGGTCTTTTACTCTCTTAGTTTGGGCTGCTTAAAAGAAAAAAGTACTCTAGACCTCGTGGCCTATAAACAACAAGGAAGTTTCCTTCTCAAAGTTCTAGTTCTGGATGCCAGCATGGTGTGGGTCTGGTGAGAACCCATTCCGGAGTTACAGACTCCCTGGATCCTCACATGGCAGGAAGAGAGAGCCAGCTCTCCGGCCTCTTCTCCTAAGTGCGCTTTGCCCCATTCCTGAGAGCTCCACCCTCGTGACCTAATTACCTCCCCCAAGGCCCCACCTCCAAATACCATCACATCGGGATTAGGGTTTCCACATACCGGTTTGAGGGGGGGCATAAGTATTCAGCCCATGACACATACCTCGAAGATTTTGTCTTGTCAGAATATATGAGATCACAGTTTCCCATCTTGGGTTCCACAAATATGGCTAATGTAAGTGGGGCTGTCCAAATACGAGAAGGTAGCCTGACTTCCCTTCTCTTGCCCTCAGTTCCCATTCCCAGGCTGGGGTCTAAAAGCGTCTCCAACCAGGGCAGCGGGAGGTACAGGCTTCCGGTTAGGGGATGAGTAAGTCATAGCACAAAAGGCGCAGCATAGGGAATACAGTCAATGGTATTATAATCGGGTTGTACAGTGACAGATGGCGTGAGCATTGCACAACATAAGACCCGTCCAATCACCGTGTGGTACCCCTGA
Organism: Lontra canadensis; assembly: GCF_010015895.1. NCBI lineage: Eukaryota > Metazoa > Chordata > Mammalia > Carnivora > Mustelidae > Lontra > Lontra canadensis. The sequence goes on from NW_022631025.1 coordinate 6,032,866, forward strand.
AACTAACGTAACATTCTGTCTCAACTGTACTTCAATTAAAAGAGAACAAGCATCTCCAGTGAAAAACTCTCTCACTTCAAGTTGAAGGTAGTACAGGCTGACAAATTCCGTTCGCAGGCTGTGTTCCACAAATTCATGCCCTCGTGCCCCCCTCGCTCCCACTGTCATATTATCATCGTGTTTATCCCATCCACTGAGGTATCAACGCCTCAGAAGCTGGCTGAGCTTTGCTCATCTGGGCCTTCCTCACCCTAGTTCAGTTTTCCCATAATAATTTCTCAAACAAAGCACGTGTGGAATATTCTGGTTAAAGGCAGGTGTTTATCCAGTCATGTCTTCTGTGAGATCGCCACACTGAAGGCTTATCTTGCTTCTCTTTGTCTTGTGTAGTGGGGCAATGGCTTGGCCTAACCCAGTCAGAAGCTGAGGCGATATCCAGGCTGGGGGAAAACAATGTCCTCCATTTTTCCAGAGTCCTAGAACCAAAGTCTGGCTACGACTTGCTTTTACTCAACTGAACTCTGTACGAAAGATTCTCTGCTAGCATTTCTTCTCAAGTCTGTGAAGAAAGAGTTTCTCTTTCACCCCTAACCCAACTCATCCCAGCCAGGTGCCCAGAACACCACAACAGGGGAATCTCTGAGTCACCCTCGCAAAAGTGAAGACATTCTTCTCTGACTAATTTCTTCTTCTCAACACATGTTGACTCATTAGAAATTGGGAGAAGAAGTTTAGCAAAAGTCACTGGATTTTATAGCTTCCTTTGCAAAAAAAAAAAAATTGTTCTTTTTGACAAATTAATTGCATACTCAGTACCATTTAATTCCACACCCGTTTCAAGAGCACCTACTGCGAAAAAGTCACTGGAAAGTGCTTCCTTTGGAAGTCATAAAAATTAAGAAACTAGGAGGAAAAAATCTTAGCATGTTTTTATGGCTGCAAATAAAGTCACTTGGTAAGGTTGAGGGGCAATCTTTGAAGAGAAAGAGAGGCTCGATCTCAACACAGGGGGAGGCTTGAAAATGGACGTGGAGCTGGGAGTACCATGTGGCAGAAGTGTCTCTCGACACGTGTGTGCAATTAGGTCTTTACCCCTCGATGGTCTTTTTCTGATTGCTGCAGAAGGGAGGTCTTCTTCATCTCAAAGGCAAAAACTCTGGTCATTCGAGCCTTTTTCTTGTATTACTAACTTGTCATTTTGTTGTGTTTTGATATCAAGATAGAACCGGTGCTCTGGGGGTCAAGGTGGAGAACGTTTTCCCCGAGGGTCCACTCATCCCTGTAAGGTTCAACTCAAATTCTACATCTGTGGATCCTGCTCAAAGTCCCCCCATCATCTCTTCCTTCTCTTCAGGTTGTTCTGTGGTGTTCCTGCCCCTGATGTCTATTTCCATGTAATAGACCATCCGCAGGATGGTGGTTTAAAGCCAGAACTTTTTGCGGCTCGTTATCCTGTCGGTCTGGAATTTTAGCAGGGCTCAGCAGAGATGGCCCAGCTCTGCTCTGTGTGGTGTTAGCTGGGGAAGACCCAGAGGCTTCACCCCATGTCGGGTACCTCAGCGGGAGTGGCTGGGATATCTGGAGGATGGCCCGGTCTCACTTTCCAGAAGGGTAGTGGGACTTCTTTTCAGAGCAGCTTAGGGCTCCAGAAGAGTGAAAACGGAAGCTGTCAGGGATCTGAAGTCCTAGATACTGAACTCCACTGTATGTTCTAGACCACAACAAAGCCTAGATTCCAGGGGAGGGGAGATGCTCTTCCGTTCTCAGTTGAAGGGGTGGCATGATCGGAAAGGGAAGAATGAACTGATGGCGGCCATCCTTCCAGATCTCCAGTGACATACTCTTGGTCCCAGTTTCCTCCTATTATTGATCTGCCTACCTCTAATTCTCTGAGCATCTCCAAAGACAAAGCCAAGCTCAAACCCACTGTTGTATTCTTCCCACAACCGGGCCTCAAAGACAGTCTGGATAAACTGAGGAGATCTGTGAGGCAAAGGGTGTACAGATGAGGAAAATATCTTGGAAAGACCGCACCAGCTTTGGGATCAGGCCATGTGTGTTAGATTCCCCAGTTTTCTACTTATTCATGAGCCCCACATGGGCCCTTTATTGCTTATTTCTGTTTCCTCAAGTATAAATTGAGGTGATAATTCAAAGTCCGTAGATCAAGAGGGAACAAGGTGTTGTTTGTGGAAGTGCCTTAGCCCACAGGCTAGGGTTGGAAACTGAGTCTCATTCTTGACTCTTGGTTAAGCCTTCTCAGCTCTCCTCAAATGTTCAGGTGCCTTTTGACGTACTGACACCTGTGAGGGGAAAAAGGTTTCTCAGTAAGTGGTCAGAAGGAGAATAATATTTTAAACACAGCCCAGGATATAACCGTGTTAGACTAAATGGCATAATTGGCACTTAGCAGAGCCACTGACAGAAGGCACTCGGGCATTCTCATTAGGCCCCTGGGCACAAATGCACATGTGGATATCAGATTAAGGATCCAGTTGTGCCAGTGGCCATTGTTCTTAGGATTACCTCTCACACCCACAGATGACTTAAAACTCTGATCTGCCCATGATGACTCTCGCAAACCGTAACTAACGGTCGCACACTAGAGGACAAACGAAGCAAGCAGGGAGATGTCTAATAGAATGGCCTTGACATCCCAAAGAACGGGTAACCATCCACCCCTAGTTAATTCTACTTCAGTCGGTCTCTTGTGCAAAACCAAGGACGAATAGCAATCACCAGTCCTCTGCCTACTCAGTCCGCGCTCTCTCTTTACAAAGCATACATTTTCCCACTGCATTTTCACTCTTCCGGAATTAAATTCATGGTTCAAATAGCTTGTCTACAAGCATGGTTTCAAAAACATCAATACAATGCTCTGACTTCGTAGAAAGGCCAATGACGAGAGAAGGAAATGATAATGAAATAATATGTGTTTCATTTGACATATAAATGCTTCGGTACAAGGGCACTCCAGAGAATCGTGGAGTAGCCAGATGCTGGCACCTACTTAAAATTCGTAAGTCTGAAAGTGAAATAATATTCAATGAGTCTTGTCCTCCTCACAGTTTCTTCACATTTTAAAATAAAGGTTATGTAAATACAAGTACAAGAGACTGAACTAGAATTAACTGGGGGTAGATGGTTCTCTGCTCTTTGTGATGTCAAGATACTACGATTGCCAGCACAGACTGAAACACACGCGTGGTAATTGGGACCCAAACCACAACCCCGGCATCAGGGATAGGAATTTCAAAATGGCAGGCAATCCTCGGAGACGTTTCGAACAAAACTAAATTCTGTATGTCTTCAGTGTACACAGTAATTTTCATCTGGAAAACTCCACGCACATTCCAACCATGCAAAGCTAGTTGGTGTTTGTATGTTAACCCAAGTAAGGATAGACCCTCCAATTAATATAAACAAGTTGTTCACTTACCCAAATGTCTGGCTTCTTGAACTGACAAGTCTGCCACGAGAAACTCCGGGGGAGGCAAGACAATTGTATGGGGCTGTCTGAGCCCATCGCAGGCTGTACAGCCTCTCTGATTCAGGCCAGTTGGGTGCCCCTCAGGTCACAGGTGTCCAAAATCATTGTGATAAAACACAGCCCCTATGAACTTCCCAATCCAGCCTTCACTTGGCCTCAACTCCTGAATTCTACCAGTTTCATGAAGTAACTGACAAAATGGCTCTTTCCAATGATATTGTTTCACTGGATCATCATAATAAGGGATCCTATTATTTTCATTTTTGCCCATAAGGAAATAAGGCCCATCAATGTTCCGTGATTTACGTATACCATAATTAATGGTGTTGGCCCATATCTCCTTGTACTTGATGTAGGATCTCACCCCCATGCTCCTCTTTATACCCAAATCAAGGCACGTGGCCATCAGCCTGGTCATCTGTGCAGACCGTGTTCGGGGTAGGGAATCAGCGCTGTGGAAGGTAGGATTTCCTCCCACACAGCAGAGGGACATAGCCTCTGTGTCGCACTAGGACTTCTGGCTTTGCCTCATTCATCTTTCATCTGGTCCCTTCAGTTTTGCTCACCTACTAGAGCTGGCTGTGGTGCTCAGACCTTCCAAGGCGTGTTTAAAGGGGAACAAAATGACCATGATTGCAAGATGCCTTGAGCTAATCAAATGAATTACATGATTTGATGCAGACTGAGTGCTTGGAACAGTCCATAAAATCAGCTTAATAAATGTTAGCTATTACTACTGAAACATTGGCGGGGCGGGGGGGATAGGGATCCATGATAATGGTAGCGGAGGTGGCGGCAACTGGCTGCCTTAGGTGATCCAAAGTGTCAGTGTTTGGACAGTAAGGGGTTAACAAATGTGTGGTGGGAAGAAAGGGGCCATGTTGCCTCCACCTGTTTTCTGGTTGGGATTTTTGTGAGTTTGTTTGTTTTTGTTTTGTGGGTAGGGGATGTGGGCGCAGGAATCTTAGTAGGGAAGAATAGGGAGAAAAAACAAGGTGGCATTCTTCTTTTCCCTTTAAATCATAATAGTGATGAGCACAACGGCATCAACAATGCCAGCCACGTCCAACATATTTTTCTCAATGTGTCATAACAGCCAGAGAAGTGGGGGCTGATGTTATCTCTGTTCTACCCATGAGAAAACACTCTCAGAGATTTTAAATAATTCGCCCAAAGGCACACAGTTAATAAGTAGCCCAGCTGAGATTTGAACCCAAGGTTTTCTCCTACCGGGCCAAGCTACCTCTCCTCGGATCTTTCTCCAGCCGGACGGTAGAACTGACAGGGGATTTGGAGACCATCTCCCACTTCCCGGCTGAGACCGAGGGCCCGGAGGTGTGCACCGAATCACCCCGAGGCAGGTCGGTGGTAGAGGTGGGGCTTCGGAGCCACTGAGGGCCAGCCCGGGGCTTTCTGCGCCATTGAGGGTCCCTTCTATGCTGCTGGGATACTTGTTACATAATGTTTAAATTTATGTAGGAATGTGACTAATCCACATTTTTTGGTATTTGATCAGAGGCGGAATATAAATGAGGAAAGCACTTAATTGAAAAACTCAAGCAATGGGAGGGCCGGGGAGGGCTGAGGTTGAGAGCAACAATGAAATGCAGGCTGTGTGCATGTTGTTAGACGGTTCCGGGTATGAGCTCGTTTACCACGTCTGCTGAGATCACCTCCCTGTTCCAGCTACGCGACTGCAGAGCGTTGCGGCTCATGTGTGATTGAGTCGAGGATGTGGTAATTACTCGTCGTCCCGACTGATAGCTTCATCTGTGAATCGAGCAGAAATGAAATGTTTGTGGGGCTCCTACCGGCCTCCAACAACCGCGTGTGTTGTTCAGCGAAGCGCGGGGATCAAAGCAGGCTGCTCATCATTTCAGATTTCCGCTTTTAAAAAGTCATTACTTAAAATTTATTCTTGCTGTAGAAAGCGCAATGAGTAGAATTTCCTTTCTTAAGAAACACCTGTCATTTGAAGATGTTCAAAAGACTGTGGAAGGAAAATACCTATTTTAACCATCATTTGGTGTCCTCTCAATTATAATGATCTCAGAGCTCTGGTATAAAAATATAAAACATTCCACTAACATGGGTGAAACAGATCTCTAACTGGTATTAGTAAAGGACTGTTTGGTTGAGTAGATTATGATGCCCAGCTGATTCTAAATGTCAGCCTCTAGTCACCCAAACTGAAAAACGTGATCTCTAGGTGGCTGCTTTTGACCTGAAATTTTAAAAGTCTAACAATTTAGAATGATCAGATTATTGAAACAAATTTACAGATTCCAGGTTGAAGTCCTTATGTAGCTAAGAACTTGCTGTGGTGAGTTAACCAAATGGTACCCCCCATGCCACCTCCTTGCTCTGCTCTCCCTCTCCAATAAGAACCTCAGTTTTTTAAAAAATTATTTATTTGGGAGAGAGATGGGAGGAGGGGTAGAAGGAGAGGGAGAGAGAAGCTCAAGCAGACGTCATGCTAAGCATGGAGAGCCCAACTTGGGGCTTGATCTCATGACCCTGAGATCAGACCTGAGCCAAAAACAAGAGTCGGAGGCTTAACCCAATGTGCCACCGAGGCGCCCCAAGAACCTCCTTTTTATTCCAGTATGATTCCTGCTTGTTATGGCCATGGGGCAAGAAGTGGGTCTCGCTTAGTTTCATCCATTCCTGTTGGCCCCATTCAACTTAGCAATAATGGGCTGAAGATTTGGTCAGGGGACAGAATTCCAGCCTTTGAAAGATGAGGGCAAGCCCATCGGGAGGACTTTTAGAAATGCTCTCCGTTTGCACTCTTGGAAAAAGACAAAAGAGGAGGTGGCTCACCGTCTGCCTCTGGATGGTGTGGCCCTCGGATGAAGGAGGGAAGTGAGAGTATCCCGGAGAACTAGAACCGGCCAGTCTTGTGGCTCCTGAATGTAACTCTGTGTACATCCAGCTCAGTGAGCAAATCCATGTCTTTATTGTCCAAAACTATAGCCCTCCCACGCAAACATTCCATGGAATCTCCCGGAGGGTTTGTTAAAACACGGATCACTGGGGCCCACCCCCAGGGTTTGGGGTTTGGGGTATCCCGGGGTAGAAGTGAGAATCTGCATTTCTGATTTCTAACAAGGTCCCAGGTTCTGTTGACTCTTCGGGCCCGGGGATCCTACTTTGATCATCGCTGCTCTCAAAGTGAATTTCAGCAAGAGTTTCAGTTTTTTGCAGCTGAAAACACCCTAATTTATATGCACAGGGCTGCAAAGCCCATAAAGAACTTCCAAGTTCTAAGCCTGATTTCTGTGAAGCTACCCAGAAAGAAACGTTCTGTCCTGCCTGTCCTTTCCATCAACAGTGGGAATCTTCAAAAGCAAGGTGATCAAAATCTCAAAGCAGAATGTATTTCTAGACTAAAGAGCATAGGCCTTGGCGGAAGACAGTCCTGGACTTAGAATTTACTTAGATTTGCTAAGTTTTATCATTTTTTATAAGATTTTATTTATTTGAGAGAGAGAGAGAGAGAGCACAAGTCAGGTGGAGGGGTGCAGGGAGAGGGAGAAGCAGACTCCCAGCTGAGCAGAGAGCCCGATGCGGGGCTTGATTCCAGGACCCTGGGATCATGACCTGAGCCGAAGGCAGACACTTAACCAACTGAGCCACCCAGGCGCCTCAAATTTTCTGATTTGTAAATGGGAATTAAGACTTTATGCTATAGGCTGTGAACATTACACGAGATCACATGCAAAACGCTTCTATATATGTATGTGTATATATATGTATATGTATGTATATATATGTAATGTTTTCTAACTGACTTCCTAACTGAAGTACAACACAGCGTTAAAAAAAAAAAAAAAGTCCTCATTATCCGCAGCTTTGTTATCTAAACTCCTGTCTTCATCAGATTGTCAGTGGAAACAAAAGTCTTCATAATGCAAAAATATTTACCAACGAACTGTCCACTTAGAATTTTAACACTCACCCAGACATCTCTCCCCGCTGAAGAGGAGGGTCTATTTCTGCCTTCCCCCACCCAAATATCTGTAGCTGACTCTCTAGCAGGTCGTACCTTGTGAGTGTCTCCAGTAATAAGCATCCGTTGTAAATAGAGCTTGGAGACCTTGCAACAGGGCAAGATCTCATGAAGTTAATTAAAGTGAGGTTGAAAAAGTAATCATGTCACTCCAAGTCCCTGACAGATGAGGGACTGGCAGAAGGCCACCCATGAAAATTTCAAAGTGAACATCTGGAATTTGGATGCCAAGATAGGCTCTTCCCGAGAATGGCTTGAATGTCAAAAGCTAAAGAGAAACTCTTGGTAAAAGCGGCGTATGTATTTTCATACAGAGATTCTTTCCACAATCATGTAGAAAAGACATGGAAACAGATAGTGCCCTATTATCAAATTATTTTCTCATTAAAATGACATCAGATAAGGGGCACCTGGGTGGCTCAGTGGGTTGAGCGTCTGCCTTTGGCTCAGGTCTTGATCCCAGGGTCCTGAGATCAAGTCCTGCATCAGGCTCCTTGCTCAGCGGGGAGCCTGCCTGCTGCTCCCTCTGTTTGTGCTCTCTGTCACTGTCAAGTAGATAAATAAAATCTTAAAAAAAAAATTTAATAACATCAGATGAAATAATCAGCATTTGCTCTGCTTTGGGGAAAAGAAAGAAACAATTGATATTATAATCTAAATCTTATAAGTATAAAGTTAAATATAGTTTCAGAATTTTAGTTTCATTTCTCAAGGTAAAATTGCACTTGAAACTTCTTCCCCCACCATTTATTTTGGAAGCTTGGGTCTCTGGTATATGTGAATTCACTTTAAAATATTGAGGAAAACAGAAACTAAGACAATAAATAATATTACATTGTTTTGTACAGTACCTGAACTCTTTTAAGGACAAACTGACAACTGCTTTCTGATAACTATTCTTTTTTCTTCCCACAGTTACAGAAGCCTGGGCCAGTGCTGTCCCCGTACATATGTTTTCTTGCCTTCTTTGAGTCTATATCTGGTGGATGAGATATAGTGAAAACATTTTCTGGGAGTTCCAGTAAAGCTGCATAAAAGGCAAGAGGTATGCTTTTTCTTTTTTTCTTCCATTCAGCTGTCTGGGATGAGAGCAGGAGCTCCAGCAGCCATTTTGCACCATGAGTTGAAGGTACATACTGAGGGTGATGGGATAGAAAGTTAGACCTCTTGGTCCCTAACATGATCACAGATCTCCTACACCAGTCTCAAAATGTCTATTGTCAAATTTCTTTACACGACGGATACATAATTATCCTATTAAAACTATTTCACCTGGGGGTTTTCTGTATATACCTCAGAATTCTGTCTAATATACCCTCTGATATTTGCTGGAAATGTATTATTGATTCCTGAAGTGCATTTTTACTCATCACTTTGGACTATGATGATGTGGGGCATGGATCGGCAATGTGTGGAGGGGCAAGGAGGAAGACAGCCTCAGCTTCCACATTAGGTAAAAAGACATTAAGCAAGGCAGTCCTATTCCGCCGTTTGCTATCAGAGTTACCGCTGAGTAGGAACGCACTCCGCAGGCTGTTGGTCGGTGATTCGCATCTGATGTTATTTTGAGTCTGAGGTGTTTGAGCAGGAAGAGCCCTCGCAATTATCCAATGCAGCCTCTATTTCCGGAGTCCCCTCTCCAGCGTCCCCGCAAGCTGGTCATCCAGCCTGTGCAAGAGCTCTCTGGCAAGAGAGCCTGAAGGCATGCTCGAAAACCAAAGCAAACAAGTAAACAACCACTTGGGTCACGAGAGGTAGACCTCTGGAATGGGATAGACTTTGTGGGCTTGCCCCATGGTGTCTGTGACCTGTGGAGCTCTGCAAAATACTTGTTGACCGACCGATAATTTTCTGGGGCTGGTGAGAAGGGGACATCACTGCTCTGTCCGAGGACAAGGAAATCAGCCATCATTGGAGGGCATGATGGAGGCACAAATAAGTATTGGACGAAACCAGTAATTTTTAGTTTTTTATTCCTCTCTCTCTCTCACACACACACACACACACACACACACACACACACACGCTGGTAAAGCCTTCTGTGCTCACGGTATTTTTCCTTTGTCTAAATATAAGAGGCCATGGGCAGCTCTGGGCTCTCTTATCTTTTTCACAGACACCTGCCTCCCCTTGGTCCTGGGATTAAATCCCTTGATCACTATCTCCCCCTTCAGCCATCAGCTCCCCGTCGACAGTATAAATGTCACTTTGAAATAACCGTCCCTGCTATTTACTGGGAGGACGCCGGGAAAAGCTGCACTTTTGCAGGAGTTGGTGTTGCATTGTAGGAGTCCACATAAAACAGAGGGGCCAGTGCACCAGTCCTGCTCCTTAAGGGTTTTCTAGTTAATCTCTTAAGCTAGACTTTGTGTCAAGAGAAAATACACAGCAACTGGCCTTGCCTTGGGCCTCTATCCCCCTCCCCTCCCCCCTTCTTCATGATCGTAAATCCATATTCTGTCACAAAATTAAGAGGTCATAGGTGTTGGTTTTGTAACTTAAAAACCAGGCAGAGTGGCATCGGACATTTTGGCAAAATGTGTGTTGCAGATGGGTGTGAGGGTTTCCAAAGCTCCTGGATTCTCGGCGGGCTGTGCCAAACCACGTTCCCTCAACTTGTGTCGGCTGTCAACTCTCTCTCTGATAAGACTTAGCAAGTCATTGTCTTTAGTTGACACCACTGTGGTGCCCCTGTGTCCCATAGTATTTTTATTGCATCATTGACAAGCCCATAAGAAGATGTTGAGGGTCCCAAGTGCGACCTTATGGTCTGGGTCCCCTCAAACTGCTCAGAGCTCACGTCCTCAACCATGCGCTCTGCCACACTTGACCCCTCCTTTGTTCCATGGTCTCGAGTGCTTCTTTCTTTCTTCCTTTTTTTTTAAGATTTTATTTATTTGAGAGAGAGACAGAAGGCGAGAACTTGAGCAGGGGTTGGGTGAGGTACAGAGGGAGAGGGACGAGCAGGCTCCCAGGGAACCTGACTCCATCCCACAACCCTGAGATCACGACCAGAACAGAGAGCAGGTGCTCAATGGACTGAGCCCCCCAGGTGCCCCTTGATTGCCTCTTTCAACACTATTACCTCATATATTTAGGATGCATATGTATAGGACTTTTGATCCTATAATATTGCATTTTTAAAAAAAGACTTTATTTGTTTGTCGGAGAAAGAGAGAGCACAAGCAGGGGCAGTAGTAGGCAGAGGGAGAAGCAGACTCCCCAGTGATTAGGGAGCCCGAAGTGGGGCTTGATCCCAGGACTCTAGGATCCCGACCTGAGCTGAAGGCAGATGCTTAATGCCCACAAGTTCCCCCTACTATCGCATTAAAATAAAGCATAAAAGGAAAACAGATGAAACATTCCCACTTGAATAACAAGACTGGTTTTCTGCCTGTTTGGTAGCAGGAGGAAAGGCAAGTGGACTTGATTCTGAAGTAGGAGCTGCGCAGCCCTGGGGGAGAATTCTAGAAGCCAAATCCACACCTCGTTGTGGCTGACGCCTGCCTCACTTTAGAGCTTCTCAGTGACACGATTTGGCTTATTCCGTAGGCACGGGTAAGAGAAAATCAAATTGGCTTCGTGCTAAAGACATTTAAGGGTATCATCCGAGGAGAACTAGGATAGACAGTTTGAGCCCCTCAAAAGGACACATTCAGTGGAGCCATCCTCGGGCCCACTAAGACCTGTGCGGTCCTCGTCCCCCATTCTGGTGCCAGAATCTTCTTGGAAGCCTTCCCTTAGTTAGTTGTTCACGGGGGCTGAAAAGGTCTCAGGGAATCCTGACGTATTCTTCTGGTGACCCGTTCTGGCCATCGAGGACCCTAGTTCCCGAGCACAACTGAACAGGTGGGAGTCGTGATTCATCGCCTTCCGAGCACATGGTTCAGTTCATGCTTCTAGAAAACAGGTGGGTCAGCCTTACCTTTCCTTTCCGACTTTGAAAAATGGAAGCAAAGCAGTGATTATTGGAAAAAAAAAAAAAAAAGGCCAATACCACATTTCCTCTTTCTCCTTTTTAAATCGGTTGGTCTAGTTACGAAAGGCATCTCTGCCCTGCCTCCCGGGGACGTCCCCCCCCCTCCGCTGTCTGTCGCGTGCTGGTAGAGGTCTAGAAGGAGGAGCTGGCTGGGAGCTGAGGGGTCGGGGGAGGGTCGGGAGCGGTGGGGAGAGGGAGCAGCAAAGTGGCATTTCCTGAGAGACAAGGCTGAAGACCTCGGGGTGCCTGAGTGTACAGAGCACTACAGGAATCAACAAGTAGACAAAGAAAATCCAGACCTTTGATGACCCCTGGTGAATAAAGTAAGCACTGCATTGAAATGCAGCTCGAGCCGCAGGCTTCCCTCCCGGCGAGCCCCCAGCGCTCCTCTCTCCCGAGTGAGGCAGGGGGGCCCCCCGCCCCGAGGCGCCTGTTTCATGTCCTTTACACGTGCGTTACGGGCTGGACACATCCCCACGCCTCCCTACAGATCTGACGTCGGGGATCCCTCGCGGTAGGTTCAGAAATGTGTCCCATGCACGGTCCATCTGGGCTGTGACGCCGCACCCCTTAGACGCCCGCGGTCTGACGTACGGAGCACAGGCGGTCGGAACGCGAGGTCTGTACCTTCCGCTCGGATTCGGCGTGTCGCGGGCATCATTCTACGGGAGAGTCGGGGAGACTAGATCCGCCCTCTCCGGGAGCCCACAGTGAAAATCAGGGTCTTGAGGTAATCACAGACGTGGAGCCCCTGAGCCCCGCCGAGACACTGTTCTCTGCGGCGGGAAGTCCGCATGCGCGTGCACGGCTGCGGGGACCCGCGTGCACGGCTGCGGGGACCCGCGTGCACGGCTGCGGGTGACCCGCGTGCACGGCTGCGGGGACCCGCGTGCACGGCTGCGGTGACCCGCGTGCACGGCTGCGGGGACCCGCGTGCACGGCTGCGGTGACCCGCCTGGGGCACCTGAGAGCCGGCGGGCCGCGTGCTGGCCGCGGAGGACCGGAGAGGAATTTGAGCGCGTGGGGCGCGGGCGCGTGTTGGGTGGCCACGCAGGCGGCCTGTTGGAAAAGCGGTGATGCCCAGTGGCTTCTCGTACTCGCCCAGAAGGGAAGCTACCCGGCCGTTACCATCAGGTAACATATCCAACGGTGTAGACGGTTGCTACGGGGTGGCCTGCCGCGTGTGGACGGTATGCGTTGGCTTTCACGTCTTTGTGGCGCGAGCCGGCGGTGGCGTTTACATCTCTAAGATGGGTACACTCGGCTGTTGAATTGTTCCATTTATTTCCTCCTTCCCCCCCCATCTTTTTGAATCACCACAGACTAGAGAATGCCTTTATTTCTAACAACAACAACAACAACACAAACTGAATAAATATTTTGAAATGAAAAATATTATCTATTTCAGATGTTCACTTCAGTCCCTGTGGGTGGCCGGGCTTCTCCCTTGCCTGGGCTCGGAGGGGTTTCTGTGGACGTGAGCAATCATGTGAGAAAATGGCACGACCTTGGGTTGGGGCATCTGAGTGGTCCTCACCATCGGGAGGAGGCTGGTGCTGAGAATCTCCTCAGCTTGCCAGACTTCTAAAATGTCAGAGGCGGAAAGACACAGAGGTCACCTAATGCCCTTCCTCCACCACCTGCTCCATCGACCAACGAGCGAATTGAAACCTGGAAGTGGGTGACATTTCTGATGCAGAGCCAAGCCCGAGGAACTGGTGCCCCCGAGCCCGTCCTTCCACACTTTGCATTCACTTTGCCTTCTTTGGGGCATGTGGGCCATCTTTGCAGAGAGAACCACACCACCAGGGGCAAAGAGGATAAAGAGTCAAGTTAAAAGTGAGGTGAGGAGATAAGATGAAACGTTGATAGGAACTTGAGATCAGCCCACTTCGGAAAGACATTTATTTTTATCATTCTTAAAAGATCTTTTTCAGATGAGAGACAGTGTGTTCATGTCAAAATTTGTGTTTATTATTTCATTATCTGTTTTGATGGAGAGTTCTATTATATATATAACATAATTTGAAGGGTACTTCGTACTAGGGTTATTGGTACGATTATGGTGTGTGTTAATACTGCATGGATGAAGGACAAAAACGTGGGTTTATATGCTATATGTCTCAATGGTTTAACACATTTCGAGATTTTTTTTTTTTTTTTTTTTTTTTTTTTTTTAGATAGGCAGAGAGGCGGGGACAGGGGGGAAGCAGGCTCCCTTTTGAGCAGAGAGCCCGATGCGGGGCTTGATCCCAGGACCCTGAGATCATGACCTGAGCTAAAGGCAGAGGCTTAACCCACTGAGCCACCCAGGTGCCCCCATTTCCTGAGACTTTTTATCCCGAGGTGATGCATTCTGAAATCTTGAGGTCATATTTGAAGGCTATTTCTCCCTCATGTTTGTACCAAGTTCATATTTTGATTGACCAAATGTGGCACAAAAAAGGCTCTCCCTGCTCAATGCCAGCAGGCCACTGGGTCAGACACGGAGCTTTGCGTAAAGCACGGGAAGACACATCCAGAATGCCTTCAGATGAAAGATCATGTGCTCCAAGTCACCAAATGAAGCAGGAGTCTAGCCACCCAGACTCAAGGAATCCTTCCTTTGAGAGATCTGCTGGACACAACATGAGGTTCTCAGTCATCAAGCGCTGATAATCCCGCAAGCTCAGGTATCTCACAAAACCTGTGTCTCATTTCTCAAGCCCTTGAACCAACAGAGACTTCTGAGGCGTGGAACTTCCTGGGGAAAGTAAGACATTCCCAGAAGTCTTGGCTTTATGTGTAAACTTGACTTTGCCTCTAAATTGCGCGTGCTCTCTCTAGCTGTGCAAACTTGGATACGTTATTTAGCCCAAGGAGCTCAACATGGGGGCCAAGACTCCATCATATTTTGGGGCTATAGCTGACAGTTGTTCTGGGCCTAGTTATAGGGCTGTGATGTGGGGAGCCCCAGCTCAGGCATGGGAGCAGACCCCACTGTGGAGCCCACTGAAATGTCAAAGCAAGAGCATCTCCACAGGGGTGACCAAGCATCCCTTGGATGGGGTGGGACCGGGGTTCAGTGGCATACTTTGTAGACCTGGCTGAAGCCCGGGACCTAGGAAGTAAAAGACTCGTAAGTCTTTCCTTTGAGGTACTTGGACACTATGTATGAGTGTGTGGCGGGACCAGCGGCGTGGGCGCGCGTCAAATGACTGATCCTAGATTTTCTTCTTAAAAGGGCAGGTTTGGGGGTCAAAGCATTGGTGTGAAAAAATAATGCTGACCTCAGCAGATTAGCAGAGGCTTAGATTTCTTTCATATTGTGCTGCTGATGAAAATTAATGATTTTACTGACAGCCCAACAAATTTGAAAACAAACTCTTCCCACATTAAAACAGACACCCAGACAAGCAAAACTTACCCATAGAAAGGTGACATGAGTTACATTGATCTTCCTTAGAGAGCTGCACCGAATCTTCTGGGCTGGGTGCTTCTTTTCCTATTTCGTGCACATCACATGTCTATTCCCGTCTCAGAACGACCACTTCATTTCATGAGTTTTTGCTAGTGCCTGTGCGTTGTGCAGGTGAATACTGTGGAGCCAGAAGAGAGGTTGTAAAATTTGGGTTTTACCCCAAATGCAAGTAGATAAAAGGAAGTGATTCCCAATGTGGTATAAGATTCCAGAACCACAGAAATGGGAGAAAGCATTCATAGGGTATCCAGCAAATATTTATTCAAAGTTACCTTAAGTTTCCTACAATCATGTCCACTTGGCATGGTATCTAAGGACTTCCAGAAGCTGATTGACATATGGTTTGTTTTGTTCTGGATTGTCTTTCTCCCTTGTGAACTCCTATTTATCCTTAAAGTCTTGCTCAAATGCCCTTTGTCACCTGCCTTTGCCCTGGGGAGGCATGATTAATTACTGTGTTTCCTGCATATGCCATGTTGCATTTTAATTAATTGCAAACAGACTTTTATAACCCTTTGGACTATAAACTCCAAAGGGCAGTCACTGTGTTATTTGTTGCTCTGTACCAGTTCTAGGAACACAAGAGGTTTGTAAGCCTTTTTTTTTTTTTGAATGAATGAGTGAATGAATGAATGAACATTTGCATGTATGAATCCTAAGCACCATGTCAAAGAGGTGGTAGATTGAGCTACAAAAATGAAGAGATCCTCAAACATAATCATGAGGAGGAAACAGACGTGTTAACCTTACCTCTACTCTAAGACAGATTTCTCTTTTTTTTCCTACTTTTTAAATTTAAATTCAATTAATTAACATATAATGTATTACTCATTTCAGAAGTAGAGGTCAGTGATTCATCAGTCTTATATAACACCTAGTAACCGTTACATCAGTGCCTTCCTTAATGTCCATCACCCAGTTACCCCATCCCTCCACCTACCTCCCCTCTAGCAGCCCTCAGCTTGTTTCCTATGGTTAAGAGTCTCTCCTGGTTTCTCCCTCTCTAATGATTTCCCATTCAGTTTTCTCTCCCTTCCCCTATGATCCTCTGTGCTGTTTCATATATTCTATATATGAATGAAACCACATGATAATTGTCTTTCTCTGACTTACTTCGCTTAACATAATATACTCTAGTTCCATCCACATCATTGCAAATGGCAAGATTTAATTTTTTTGATGGCTGAGTAGTATTCCATTGTATATGTATATACCATATTTTCTTTATCCATTTATCTCTTGATGGACATCTTGGCTCTTTCCAGTTTGGTTGTTGTAGACATTGCTGCTATAAACATTGGGGCCCAGGTACCCCTTTGGGTTACTACATTTTGTAACTTTGGGGTAAATATCCAGTAGTGTGATTGCTGGGCCATCAGGTAGCTCTATTTTCAACTTCTTGAGGAACCTCCGTATTGTTTTCCAGAGTGGCTGCACCAGCTTGCATTCCCACCAACAGTGTGAGAAGGTTACCCTTTCTCCACATCCTCACCAACATCTGTCATTTCCTGACTTGTTAATTTTAGCCATTCTGACTGGTATGAGGTGGTATCTCACTGTGGTCTTGATTTGTATTTCCCTGATACCAAGTGATGTGCAGCATTTTTTCATGTGTCTGTTAGGCAGTTATATGTCTTCTTTGGAGAATGTCTGTTCATGTCTTTTGCCCATTTCTTGATTAGATTATTTGTCCTTTGGGTGTTGAGTTTGCTAAGTTCTTCGTAGATTTTGATGCTAAACCTTTATCTGCTATGTCATTTGCAAATATCTTCTCCCATTCTGTCGGTTGTCTAAGACCGATTTCTAAGGAACATACCAGAGATGTGAAGTACAATGGCAGCATGGATGCCTAGCAGTAAAATTAAACTTTGGTTGAAAGAACAATGAAGGGAATAAATGTTTAGTGAATGAATTAACAAAAGAAAGAAAGCAATGATGAGGGTTACTGTAAGAGCTAGAGCAAGTCTGGTGAAAGAGATAGTATTTAAGCTAGAGTTTAAAAGGTGAGCAGTGGTAGAGATGGAAAATGCTGAGTGATAACATGGGTGAAACCAGAGCCATGAGCACATGGTGCATTAGGGAAATGATAGGTGATCCAGTTGGCTAGAACATAGTGAATCCGGGAAAGGGTGGTAAGGAAACTGCCTGAAGGTCTATACTGGGAACGCAATGAAAGCCTTGGATTTCATGGAGGAAGTAATGGGTAGCAGTTGAAGGTTTCATAGCAGAGGAGCAAGGTGGTATATTAATGCATGCCTTGTGTGTGGATTAAATGAGATATACAGAAAATGCTTTGAACGGTGTTGGTAAACAAGCAAAACTCAGTAAATGTTAGTCATTAAAGTTTTGATATTTTCTGGAAGAAGAAATGAAGTAGGAAGAGATTGAAGTCAAGACAAAAATCAAGCTACAGCAATTGTTTAGATAAAAGATAATCAAGTGCTAAATTTAAAAAGAAACTGTAGGCATGAAAATGATTCAAATGACATTTTAAAGGTAAAATGGAAATAATTTCATCACCATTTGGTGAGCAAAGAGGAGTCGGAAGCATCTAGCCTTGCCGGATAGAAGAGTATTGTTGCAGAAATAATGAAACCAGAGGATCGGGGGAGAGGGGTGGTCTAGAAGGCAGGTGATGGTGTGTGTTGTATATATTGAGTTTGTGGATCTCTGGAACTCAAAGATGTCCACAAACCTGTGAGCTATGTGGGTCTGGGGTCTAATAAGGACGTGTGGCCAAGAGACGTGAATGTGTGGATTATCGGCACAGACCTGATGTGTTGGTTGTCACTCTGCAAATGATTTTAAATGACCCCCCCCCCAAAAAGAAAGTATAGAGTAAGAAGCATAGTAAAGACAGAATATTTGTGATTGCTTATTTTTCTTGGGGGTTCACTTAATCCCTAATAAATTTGAGACTTTTGGTGCATATTCCTTCCTTCCCAGTCGTGCTGTTTTGAGTGCTGATGGTTGTTGAGTATGAGAAAAGCAGAACACAGGGCATGGCAACATAAATATGGATAAACTGAGACAACTTAACTCAAAAGAAACTTCTTATCTCACACACACACACAAATGAAGGTGCTTTAAAAGAGCAAAACAAGTGTGGAATTTCCCACCATCACTAATACACTAAGGCTCCTTAGTGTATTAGTGATGTCATCATTGATGTACTTCCAGTTAGGGAAACACTTCTTCATTAGACACACGCTTTAGTTTTGGCTGTCCTTGGATCTTATGTGGTGTGGAGAACCACCTTTGTGTACACACTGTATGGCTTTCACTACAAGTCAGTCCACTGGAGAAGGACCTGGTAATAGTCACAATTCTGTAGCTCTTTGCAGCTCACAAAACTCTCACAGAATTCTCTCAGCAACCTCATAGGTCAGGCTGTAATTATTCCCATTTTAAAGATAGGAAGATTGAGTTTTAGGTGTGTTGTAACTTGATGACATTGAGAGGAAACACTTGTATCCCCACGATTTTACAAACTGGAACATGACTGGGGGCTGCAGAGTGGTCATGTACCTCAGTCTGGGGCATGTGGTTGTTGGGGGTCCACGCAGGTTTCTCTTTTATTTTATTCTTCATTCCTCATCCTCCATTTCTGGTCCTTTTATTATCACAAAATACCTACTCTTGTTTATATTGAACATAATGCTGTGTGCAAAAAGTTAAAAAATGGAATGAGATATATGGAGTAATAGCACATATATTCATTTTTAATATACTCACAGAAAAATTCTGTGTATTATTTATGGATAAGTTTATATGAATTGCGGGTGAGGGGAGTGGGGAGGGATTAAAATACAAAAACCCTTTTTCTCCTAGGAAGCTTCTGGGAATTTTACTTTCCAGAACAGAAATCATAAGGTTTAGAGAGCAGTGGCTGTCAGACTTTGGCTGAAGCAGAGTCTCCTAAGGGCTGGTGAAAACACAGATGGTTGGGTCTCACACCAGAGTTTCTGATTGAGGACATCTGGGGTGGAGCCTGATAGTTTGCATTTCTAGCAAGTTCCCAGGTGCTCCTGGGACTGCTGACCTGGGACCATAGTTACAGGGAAAAGGGAAATCCTAGGGCAAAGGCAGTAATCAGGGGACTGGTTTCACTGTACCCACCCCCAGGCAGACTTTTCATCAGCCCCACACCCATCTTCTGTTTCAAGTACCTTTCTGACTTTTTTTTTTTCTTTCTCTGTTGTCAATCTGTCTCCTTCAACGGATTGTCTCCTCTAGTTCTTTCTGTAGTTTGGTGATGGGGACTGAGAAGAAGAAGTGAATCAAATGAATCTATGTAGAACATTGGCTCTGCCCCTTACTGATGAAAATCTGAGCAAGGTACTTAATTCCCAATTCATTAGTGTCCGCATATCTAAGGACAAAAAAAACAAAGCTACTAAATGATCTTGCACTTTATTCAATAATTTTGTTATTTGTGGTAATACTGGTATTGTGATTTGGAACTATTTCATAAATATTATAGGATAAAGCAAATAATATATTAAGAATCAAGATGTTCTAAATAAAACAGGTAGAAAATCATGTAAGTTGAGCAAAGACTCTGAACTTTCAAGTGAGAATTGAAAATACCATTATTTTTTTTTAAAGATTTTATTTATTTATTTGACAGACAGAGATCACAAGTAGGCAGAGAGGCAGGCAGAGAGAGAGGTGGAGGCAGGCTCCCTGCGGAGCAGAGAGCCCGATGCGGGGCTAGATCCCAGGACCCTGGGATCATGACCTGAGCTGAAGGCAGAGGCTTAACCCACTGAGCCACCCAGGCGCCCCGAAAATACCATTATTAATCCATGTTATTTTGAAAATATATTTCCTAGGTCCAAGCCCTGAAAGTGCCTAGATTAGAAGCAATGACATCACAGGAGTAATAAGCACCCTGGTGACCAGATTTTGGTTTCTAAATACTCTTTTCTCCCAAAAGGAATCAGAGGTCCTTTAAGAACCATGTGATTTCTGGCCTGTGGCAGGGATAGAAGACGGTAAACCTCAAAGCTATGAAATACTTAAAGATTAATGGAATCGCATCAAAAGGAGTCAGATTTATGGGGCTCCCATAAATTGGGAACAATCAGAACATCAGAAAGAATAATAATCAGTGGTCAATTAGAGATATTTAAATATGAATTAGATATTAGGGAATTATATTTTTAGGTGGAATAATGGTCTTGGGTGATGTAGGGAATTTAGAAATGGATGCTAAAATATTTATGGGTGATGTGTTATGATGTCAATAGTTTTTTAATTTCCTCGGCCAAAAGTTATCTAGGTAGATAAAACAAATATGCCCAAGTGTTTAAAATTGTGATTATGGATAGTGAGTATCTGGATGTTCATTTTTCTAAATTTCTGTGTATGTGAGTTTTTTTAAATGTAAAAAATTTTGAGCTTAAACATATTTTTAGTTTATGTTATAGATGACATATATTTTAATATATGTGTGTGTATGTGTGCACAGCACCTTTCACAATTTGTAGATGTTTAAAAATATTAGTTCCCTTCCTTAGACTAAAAAAAGAAAAAAAAAAACATCCCTCTCCTTGGCTCAGCTTTAAGTCTTTTTTTTAGGATGAAGCGAAGTTTAAACAAATACATACATAAATAAATAAACAAACAAGCAAACAAACTTCTCACCCCACACTCCCTGCCACCCCACTCCTCTAATTGATTTAGTTGGCTTCCCTTTGTTGTATCAACAGAGAGAGCCTTGAGCTTTTCATTCACTCTGGATAGTGCCAAAGATTTTTTGCACTTATTTAAATCATAAGGTCAGAAAGAAAGAAAGTGGGAGAGAGAGCATGCTTTGGGAAGACAGATGGAGTGGGGAGGAGGTATGAGACAGATGGGCCTCTCTCAGAACAAGCCATGTAGCCATAATAATAAAACTGTAAACACAATTCGGGAGAATCATTAAAATACTAGGAGAGTCGTTAAAATACTAAGAGCTTGACTGCCCAACTTGCTAGAAAAACAACCAGAGGTGACCTGTACTCACCCTAACCAGCCTCAAATCAGACTAGGGTCTCTCTCCTAATGGAAGGCCACCTTGGCATATGTACATTTAGGCAGGTCAAGATCACTCAAGTATTAATTCGTGTCTAGGTCAAGGAATACAAAATCAGTTACTCATTCAACAGATATTTATTAAGCTTCTCCCACATGCTACGGTCTTTTCTAGCAGCTTGGGATATATTAGAGAACGAAACACACCAAAATCCATGCCCTTGTGGACAAACAATAAATGACAATAAGTAAACTAAATGAGGCATGGGGTGCAATTTAAAATAGGAAGGTCAGAGGCGCCTTGGTAGCCCAGTCTGTTAAGTGTCTGACTCTTGATTTTGGCTCAGGTCATGATCTCAGGGTTGTGAGATCCAGCCCTGCATTGGGCTCTGCATTGGGTGTGGTGCCTGTTTAAGATTCTCTCTCCCTCTCTCTCTTTCTCTCTCTCCCTCTGCTCTCCCTCAAATAAAACAAAATAAAATAGGAAGGTCAGGATGGGCCTCACTGGGACTGAACCATCTGAGCAAAGACTTAGAGTAGTTGAAGGAGTAAACTACGCTGCTGATGGTAGGAAGAACTTTACTGGCAAAAGGACTATGAAAGCCCCTGTGGCAGTAAGTTACCCAATAAGTCCCAGAAATGAAACAGAGGCTAGAGGCACAGAAAAGAATGAGAATAAAGTAAATGGCAGGACAAGAGGTCACAGGTAACAATGGACCAGGTTACAAAGGACCCTGAATACATGGGAGATTTGGGATTTTGCTCCAAGTGGAAAAGGAGCCAAGGCAAGGCTTTGAGTAGAGGAGTGACATGATCTAGCTTTTATCTTTGAAGGATGGCTCTGGCAGCTGTGTTGCAACAGACTGAGGGGGACAAAGGTCTAAGCAGAGAGACTAGTTAAGGAGCTGCTGGGTAATCATGTGGACAGTTATGGTTGCTAAGATCAAGGTGAAAGCAGTGGAGTATAGCAGTATATGTAATTAAATCAGATGCTTATGGTGTAGGGAAGCAAAAGCATCCGGTGTAGGTCCCTAATTCTCAGTATTAAATAACACCTTTATTTTTGTTAACTTCTCATCTAGAGATGAACTTTCTCCAGTATTTAAACTCTAGGAGTGAATTAACACTGTCTCTCTGCAGAGTTCATGGGACTAGATAATGGGAAGTATCTTTAAGGGCTGAAGGGAGCGGGGGTGTAGCAAGAACATATAATAGGGACCCAAGAGTGTGGAAGAAAGCCCAGGGCCTGCTGCATCGTATGTCAATACTAATTTTGTTTCAAACCTTCTAGACGGCCCGCTCTTGCCAGGGTGCCAGAAAAAATATGGTTTTTTTTTTTTTTTTTTTTTTTTTTTTGCCAGAACCAGATTCACTCTCTGGGGGTGCTCCATGGGGCTCCCAAATGACAGTTCCTTAAAAGATGTTAGGCATCCTTCCTGTTGCTGAAGGCAAAGAAATGAAGTGAAATGGTTAAGTCTGGAGTTGCTTTCAAGCGATAGATTCAGAGACCAGACATGCTTCAGGAACAGAGCTTAGAGAACCAAGAGAATGGAGTGAATCCTGTTTGAACTGTGAATGATCTTTGTAACACCCCAAACTACAAGGTTAGCCAGGAGAAACCCGGGCTGTGGGTAAGGTTTCTTGTTTGACGGTTTTGTAACTGTCAGGTATAACTGACATTCAGTAAACCACATATATTGTGTACGTAGTGAAAGGCTTTGACATATGTATACACCATGATCAAGACAATGAACAGATCTGTCTTTCCCCAAAGTTCCCTAGTGCTCCTTTGTGATCCATTCTCTCCCTCTACTCCTTCCTCTGATTCCAGTTCATATAGACTGATCTATATTATCTACAGATGCTCTGAGATCTTTCTATGCAGTTCTCTCCTTTCTGGGGCCACCAAGTTCTCCTTGGATTCTTAACTCTGTCTCTGCAGCTGAAAGAGGGAGCCTCCTGGGCTCTACTCGGTTCTCACTCCATACATGGGGCCTGGACGATCTCTCAAGGAAGTCACTAAGCTGTAGCAATCACAGGTGCCACTTCATTTACTTCCCTTCCCTCAAGAATTAGTCACTCTCAGGGCCCGATTCTAGCATCTCGAATACCTTTATATATTTTGTCTGTCTCTGTGTTTGGCCATTTCCGGTGGGAAATAACTGTCCACGGCTCTCCGTTTTGGCCAGAAGCCAAAGTTTTGAAGTTTTGTAGTTTTGGAGTGGGAAAAGTCCATAATGCTGGCCAAAAGGAGAGTCAAGAGTTAGAGATTCTGTGCTGTGTGTACAACGGAACTGAAATCTCGAGTTAGGAATTCCAGAGCTTGCCTCGTGGACAGTTGCCCTTGGCCTGGAGGTAGGTCAGAGCCATGCCAGGGGTTGGGGACACCGTGTTGTCTCCTTCCTTAGTATTACAAGCTGGAATGAAAGCAGGTGGGCTGGGGCACCTGGGTGGCTCTGTCAGTTAAGTGTCTGCCTTTAGCTCGGGTCACGATCCCAGGGTCCTGGGATCGAGTGCGCATCAGGGTCCCTGCTCAGTGGGGAGCCTGTTTCTCCCGCTCCCCCTGCTTGTGCTCTCTCTTGCTATTTCTCTCTCTCAAATAAATAAATAAATAAATAAATAAGTAAAATCGAGAGAGAGAGAGAGAGAGAGAGAGAAAGAGATGGAGAAACATCTAACATACTGATTCCTTGCTCTGTGCCAGGAACTGTTCTAAAGGGCTTTCTGTTACCAAGGGACTTCTTCCTCCCAACGAGTCTATTAGGTTTGTCCTCATCTGACAGACGAGGAAACTGGACTTCAGAGAGCTCCAGGAGCTTACCCAAGTAATTTAATGGGTAGCAGAATTGTAACATGACCTCAGGTAGGGTGGCTCTGGGTGCCTTTCACCCTGAGAGAGCATCGTGACCCAGGGCAGAGGGTAGAAGAGGAGTCAAGGTACAAAGAGGTACAGAGACCATCTCGCTGTCTTGCAGAGGCGAAGCTGTGCATGGTCATGGAACCCCAGGGTGTGCTAGGACCTTGGAACCATTCAGAGAAGTTTGTCTCTTTCATGTAACTGAAACTCCGCACATTATACATGCAGGTGAGCATGATTAAATAGTGCTGAAGATCTCTTGCCTGTAGAGTACACAATGAGGGAATGGTGATAGTTTGGTATGTACAATTCTCTGCTAATTCTGTGGCGAGCAGGAAGAAGACAACATCCTCAGGCTATTTCTAGTATAAAGCAAAGAGATAAAAATATGAAGGTGCTGGCCTTCATTAAGAGGATAAAGGGCTGCTGATTGGTATTTCCTTTCAGGCTTCATAGCAGCTTTAAATTTAAAAGGACACTACGGCATGTTGACACGGGCAAGGCTTTTTGCCTTATGCCGAGTAGCTTAATTGTGCTCATGCTTACTTGTTAGGTTTACTGAGATATATTCAGATATAATCTATAAGCCCTCCTCCTAGAGGGAAAGATAACAAAAGCACAAGTCAGCGGGCTTCGGGGCACAGTTCAAGGCCTGTGTCTTTTATTGTGCTCCACGTCCGTTGATTAACCTTCTAATTATGATTTATTTAAAATTGTTACTTTAGATCCATTCTCAGACTGTGCTGAGGTGACATATTACTTTAGAAATAATAGAGATTTGTCTTTAGCTCTAAGAGTTGCGCTGTCAGAACACCATTATTCTTGCACTTTCCTTTCCCACAACAACCCTGGTTCTTTCTGATACCCACATCGCTCACAGAACTTGCCATCAGTCAGAAAATGCCACCAATCGGCCCCAAACTCAGAAATGGCTCATCACACTTGGCTCTCCACCTCATTTTATTCTGATCTATTCCTCCGATTCTTTTATTTGGTTTTTTGCTCTTTTCTTAAGAAAAAAAATATGCAAACTTTTCCCTTTTATACCTGTAGTTCATTATGCTTCTTTCCAAGGATGCTTGGAGTCCTACAGCATGTCAGCTTTGACCTCACCTCCTGGCGCCTCCCAGTCTTACCATGCATTAGACTCCCTGCTCCCCCAATATTAGCCCATGTGAGCCAAACCTGGGAACTAACCTGCTGGTCAAGTGCCCTAGTAGGGTGGGTTTGGAACCCACAGATGAGAGAGAGAGAGAGAAATCCATCCCTGGGCCCTGCCAGGTCTGGGCAAAATGGCAGTAGGAACAGGCTTGCCTTCTACTACTATCATCCTCCTCTGAGTTCATCCTCTCTTTGTTCTCTCCTTTGTATCTAAAAGTGCTGATGTTGTCATATACCTTTATTTTCTTCAGAACCGTTCTGATCTGAGTCCCTTTGTCAGTAATATGCTCTTTACCAGATGGCAGATGTCTGGTCCAATATACCTGAGCATAGATTTCTTTAAAAGATGTAGTAGATGGTGCTTTCTGGCTTGAAAATGGTGTAGGAGTCTTAATAAGCCATCCGAACGTGATCTTCTAACTCACACACTGAAGGCGCCTCAGTACCATCCAGGAACAAGGTAGGACATGAGTAAATAAAAAAAAAAAACAAAAAAAAAAACAAAAAAAAAAACAAAGAACAGGAGCAGTGACACCTTTCATATTGGAAGGCCTGCACTGTGGCACACGCTGTGACCGCCTGTGGATTGTCCTCTAGATCCCTTTTCCTGGGAGCAAAGCTGCTAAGCTGCCGACAACATTGCCCAGCACAGTGTGTGGTCACCCGCAGTCATGTGACTCAGTCTGGAACAGTAGAATATTTGAGGCAATGTTATGTTCAACTACTGTTACTTGCAAACTAAGATAAGCTTCTGGCTCTGAGCTTTGTCTCTGTCTGCCGTATCCGATGGCCAGAATTTGGATGAGACAGGAACCTGGCTTTGCCTACCCAGATGCCAACACCACCCAAGGAGATGGCAGAGTGCCAAGAGGGCAAGAACTCGGGTCCCTGAATGATTTCCTTAGAGCAGAACCATCCCCACCAGCCTCTGTGGGCTAGACTGTTACATTAGAAATACATTTCTATTTGTTTAAGCCATTGTCTTTGGTTTCTTTTGTTATAGCAGCCTAACACCTGCTGTAACTAACATAGAAAAATATGAAACTACAGGGGGCCTGGGGAGTATCTGAATCTGTGAGATTCTCAGGGCTAGGAAACCTGCATTGTGGCTATTTGGGATTTTGGAGAAGTTTGAGTCTCCATCTTCTCTCAGAGGATAATTTGATGGATAGATACCCATGCTCCCCCAGCCTTGGGCAGGACAGTCTGAGACAGATTCTAAGTAATGTGTCAGGGGATCCTGGGAAGTCAAGACTCAGTTGCCCATAATAAACTTAACGCTCCTTTTATTGACTTTCCCTCCTTTCTGGCCTCACATTCCCTGCTCCCTCACTCCTCCCTTCCCAAACCACCTCCAGAGAAACTATGTGCACCCAAGTCCTCCAACCAGGATCTGATTGGGGGATCCAACCAGAGTCTTCTCTCTGCTTACCTGTTATCGGAGCACCTGTGTATCGGGAAAACTCTAGTTCAGGTAGAGTCTCATGGTGGAATCAGCCATCACTGCAAGTGGAGTGTTTCTTATGATGAAAGGACCCTGACCCTATTCACAGGAACAAATGCGAAGCAGCAAGGTGCAGCCCTGCAGAGCATGAGCTCTGGAGCCACACTGCCTTATTCAAACCTCAGATTTGTCACTCACTGGCTGGGACGTTGGGCAGATTGATGTCTTTATGCCCCCACTCCCTTATCTATAAAAGCAGGATAATAGTAGTTTACCATACAGGATTAAGTGAGTTAACACATAAAGAATTCTTGGAATAGTGCATACACACAGTAAGCTCAACACATGTTAGCTTTTTATCACATTTCTGGGGCTGGGACTCCAGAACAATGGGGGAGGAGGCTTCCAATCCTCTCCAACCCTGATGTACCTTCTCTTCATGTCAGGAACAGAACCGCCATGTCTCTGCCACTCTTGATAGAGCAGACAGCTGGCAGAGAGCTATGTGTTCTCTAATTGTTTCGTGCTTTCTGAAAAGTGAAATGACTCTCTCTTGTCCTTCTGTTAGCCTGTTTTCCTGTTGATTTTTGTAAATAACCAGTTAAAAAAATTTCACAGAGATGGCTACAATAAAGGACAGTCTTTAACAGTCAGTATTTCTAATAGAGTTTCTGCTGGTAACAGTCCACAACATGTGCTAAGATACTAAAAATGCTATTAAAAAATACTTTTAATACAAATAATGCATCCTCTCCAGGAAAAAAAAAAATGGGGAAAAAAGAAAGAAGAGCCCTAATAATTCTGTTTCCCCCTAAGCTTCTGTTTACTACCTTAACTGGCTTTTTTTGTACCTGTGTGTGTGTGTATGTGTGTGTGTGTGTAAGATACATGATAGATAAATAGATAAATAGACTGAAAAATGAGATTGCACAATACATGTTGCTTTATAACATTTTCCACTGAATATAACATGAACAGTGTTCTGTGTCTTAAAATATTCTCCTACAACATTATTGATTTTCTCTAATTTTATTCTCAGAAGATGACTTATCTTGAGATCAAAGGGTATCTTACTATCTAACTAATGTCTTTGAAAAGAGAGATAAATAAGAGATAAAGAAAGAAATCTATAGATAAATGTCCAGACAAAGCTTAAAAGGATTAGCTGAAAACAGCCAATGGGGAAATGCTTCCCACATCATTTTTTTTTAGTCGAACTGGGATCACCAAACTGCTAAAAGATAACATTCAAAGGGTTTTTTTATTCCCTCTCTTAGCCCCTATCTCCCTACGGGAAGAGTTACCAAAGATGAGTTAAGAAAGACAGTTTATCAGCATTAGCAGGGAGAGTTAAGTAGGTTAGATGGAGTATGAACTGAATTGTAAGCTGTGAAATAATTCTTTTTTCAATTGTAGGGAACAGGGAGGAAGCAAAAAGTGGAGAATGAGCAAGAGTTTGTTCCTTAAAGTCCGTGAATGTGAGCTAATTACATGGGGGACATTCCTCTCTGAAGGAGAGTTATGTTTGCTTTTTTCAGGTACATGATACAGTGGTTGAAGAAATTTGCAGACTCTTTCTTCACTCTCAAATGACAGGGACACACTGTTCCACCTTCCTCCCAAGACAGGGAAACTGCCTCTCTTCTTCCGTGTACTGTGGAAAATCAAGTGACAACATGCCACAAGCCCGAAGCAGCATAACCCAAAATTGATTTCTAACATTTATAATTAGTTCCTAAGTCAAGAAAATGTACAACGTCTGCTAACCTGTTATACAAAGGTTTTAATGGAAAAGAATGAGGGATAAAAATAGATTAAAAGATTCTAAGGCTATCTTTGAATGGTGGCTGCCACTAAACTCATTCAAAACTTATTTAACCATAAGTAGTTCTTTGAAGAATTTGGAAAGAATGAGAGACCCCATTCATGTAAAATCTTTTTCATAGCATTCCAGTTGGCAAGTAAGCAAGAATGCATACTGGGAGAGGTCAAGGTGATTTGGAGGGAATGATGTCCCCGCCCTCCCTGTTCAGGGAAGCAGTCTGGTTGTGGAAATGTCAAGGGGAAAATGAAGCAGGCAGAGGGCGCTGGGGGTCAGGTGGTGGGGGCAGGGGCAGTAGGGAGAACTCTGAGACACAGAATTTGACTTGCACGTGGAAACCGTTGGAGAGGTCACTGGTATCTTTACAAAATGATGACACAGTCCAAGTGGTAGGAAAGATGGGAAATCTTATTTCAACCTGCTTTGACTGTATAGTCTAAAGAAGCAGAACGTGAGCAGAGAGGATTGAACTTGACTTGCTTGTTGATAAGTGGAAAATGAGTCTGTGGGCAGAGGAGAAAGAGGAAAAGTACTCTGGTTAGACATGAAAATAAGCCCCTGGCCTTGCTAAGGACCCAAGTATATGAAGTAAGCAACAGAAGGGTAAGAGACCGTGTTAGGCATCTTTGATGTGTGCCTGGAAGGAGAATTACATACTCTTTTGAACTGAAAGGAGAAGAAAGAGGAAAGCCTTTGGAATTATATTAAGATAGATAATGGGAAATGATGAAAAGATGCCAGACCCTCAGTAAGTTGGAGAACTCAAGCCAAAGTCATTGTGGTGGTCAAAGTTGAACTCACCATTAAAGGGATGGACAAAAACAGATATTTTTATCCTGGGAAAAGCAGAGGAACAGAAAAGCAGTGATGCAAACCTCTTTATACTAATTTCCTTACACACACACACAAGAGGAGAGAAAACAAGAGTCCTTGATGGTTAATGGTAGGTCAGCGTGGAGGCTCAAGCATTAGATATCCATACTGAGGATGTAGGAGTCAGGTTGTGAATTAGATCAGTTCACACATCTTTTGTCCAAGCAACTGTTGGGTAAAAGGGGGTGAACTGACAGATAGGAGAGCTGGAAGTGGACTTTAGTAAAAGCAAATATCTTTGCATTTTACAAGTGTCTGAATTTCTCACTTCTTCAGTTTTGCCTCAGAGAAACATGTTTGCCAAACCCTTTCATGTGCTAACATCTGAAAACAAAGCAAGCCTTAAAAAGGCAAACAAAAGCTTTGCTTAGGCAAAATAGCAAGAACAGCCTTGAAAACAGACATGGGAACAGAACCTAAAGTATTAACAGGCTTATTTTTTCCTTCCTGTTACTTGATTCGTATATAAACAGTAGTGCTCCACTCATCCCATCCCTCTCTGACCCGTAGAGACAATTTCCTTTTGCTATTTCTGTTGGTGGTGTTTTTCTAGAGGATGTGAACTCTTATTGGCCTCCTGACCAGACGTAAATGGAGGCCATGTTCAAGTCTATAAATCACTATATGATTGATTCACACCTACACTGGAGGATTTTGAAGCCCTCAGTGAACAGCACCAGGCTTTTGGCTCTCCTGACATGAGGACCTACCCAAGGGAACTGGACACAACCACCTTTCAAAAATTCTTATTGTTTCACTTTTCACAATAACAATAAAATTATTATTAATTCACTTGGGATACGATCGTCAGGCCATTTCACTTTAAATTATCACCACTAAGATCACACTAATTTTCATGGCAGGACCATTAGGCAGACTGACATTGATTATTTACTTTTACCAAGTATTGAAAAGCTCAGATTGGATCTACCTCACTCTTCTGAACTGACCACTCAGTTGAGATGTAACAATTTAATTAAATTCAAAACACAGACAATTGACCAGACCATTAAAAAGGGATTATTTAAGCAGAATTGAATGGACAGCTGGTTTCGCCGACTTAACCAAGAATGGATCATATGGGGTCATATCTCCTAGCCACAGAGAGGAGCTTATTACCACTCAGGGAGTGGTCAACTTAGCCAAGCCCAGGATGGGATTTCTCTTTGTTCTGTGATGGGTGTCCCAGGCAGGGAGACCCTGAGCTGGGATTTGAATGCAGTGAGGAAAATGACCCAGCAGGTGTGGAAGGCAGGGACGGGGCTCTCGGTGTCCAGAACACCAAGAAAGGGACTGGTCTGGGAGAGACAGGAAGAAATGAGGCAGTTGTTTTCTCTGCTACGGATGCTTACTTCTGCCATCCTCTGTCACCTCCCATCTTTTCACCTTCCCTTCTCTGTCCACTGCTTGCTCAATATACGATTACCTCTAATCCATTACCTCTATGGGACATTATTCCTGATCCTTAAGTTCCAGGTTCCAGCCCTGTGGTCTCACAGCACCTTGGCCCACCTTCACTAGGTCATGGTCATTTATGACCATTGTCTTTCTTCTTTTCCTGTTCCGCAAAATTGTTTCTTTAGGCCATTCACTCTATAAACTTATAATGTGAGTCTATAGGCTTTAAGTAGGGTTCTAGGTGCCAGGCTTACGTGAACAAACAAACCCATGTTCATGAAGCTTACAGTGCTAGTGGGAGAGAGGATACAGTGAGCAAACAGTAAAATCATTGCAAACTGTGATATGCTTTGGATAAGGGAGCCGGGATAGGCTTCCCAAGGATCTGCCAATGAAGCTGAGCCTTGGAACATGGAAAGGAGGGTGGGCAGGTGGGGGCTGGGCAGAGGAAAAGGGTGGATTGGGGTGGGCTGGAGGATGCCAAGATGCAGGAATAGGAAGTATAAAGAGCCTGACGTAGGGAAGACTGAATGTTGTTTCAATCATTACTCTACATATTTGGGAATGGGAAGTAAAGGACGATTCCTAAGATTCTGAGCCGGGAATCAGAGTACTTACTAAAATGGGGAAGACAGGTATGGTGGGTGCTGTGTGTGTGGGGGGGGCTCTCAGTTCTCCCTGCAGAACTGTAGCCTTCATTCCTCCAACTGCCAAGGGCTTACAGCATTATTGCGATCTGGGATTTGCCCTAAGCCAAGATAACTCCTTCCTCATACACAACCCAGGGCCAACGACTGGTTGATGCAGGGGTACAAAGGCCTTGCCCCCTCCTGTCAAGTTGGGACATCTCTACAAGCCCCTTTCAATTCTGGAGCTCCCTGTGGGGTTGGGTGAGGCCATTGTTGCAACTCCCGAAGAGGTCCACTTCCTCCTCCTACCTCTCTGACTCCCGTTAGTCTCTAGAATACTCTCTGATAAGCCTCCTGCATGCAGATCTTCATTTCAGAGTCTGTTCTTCTGAAAAGCCAACCCAAGGCAACCATAGGGGATCAGGTTTAGAGAGAGAGAGAGAGCATGAGCGTGTGTGAGCAGGGGGAGGGGCGGGGCGAGAGGGAGAGAGATCTCAAGCAGGCTCCCAGCCAAGCCACGTCTGAGGCGTGGTTTCGTATCACAACCCCGAGATCATGACCTGAGCAGAAACCAAGAATGAGCCGTCCGGGCACCTCTCCTCTTATAAGGATGTTTTGAGCA
This sequence comes from Lontra canadensis, assembly GCF_010015895.1. Taxonomy (NCBI): domain Eukaryota; kingdom Metazoa; phylum Chordata; class Mammalia; order Carnivora; family Mustelidae; genus Lontra; species Lontra canadensis. The sequence goes on from NW_022631025.1 coordinate 6,064,631, forward strand.
AAAGGATGAGCACAGTAAAATTATTAACCGCTTGGAGCTTTCGTCCCCTCTGAAATAGGGGAATGATGTCTGTCTTGCAGAATGTTTGTGAAGACTGAATTATTTCATGCTTGCAAAGTACCTAGATGCCTAGAAGGGAGAAAACGCTCACCAAATGGAGCTTCTGGTACTGCCATTGTTAATATTATTACTTTGGAGTCACGTTCAAGTTTGGCTCCCGGATGGAGGCGTTAATTTTACTCTGTGCGCTTGGCCCAAGGTCAGCCATTTCGCAATGCTTATTAATGAGCACCATAGCATGGGGACAAAGAAGAATAGGGCAGGAGACGGCAAATAAATGGCTCATGTAGCCTAAGCCCATTTCTCCTGCACCTGCGGCGGACGTCAGTAATCAGTCATGGTGCTCCTTCCCAATGGGCCAGAGCTCAGCTTCAGAATCTTTCCCAACACACCGATCCAGGAGGCTCCCCTCCCAGTGGACCAGACGGAGCACTTGCAGTGAAACCTATTCCTTAAGACAGGAGTAGCTCAGGGGGAAAAGTGAGCGGACGTGGATTATTGTTTAAAAAGATAAAACAGTGGTTTTGAAGGAAAAAAATGAGTTGATCAATGCAAAGAGCCAAGTTTCTTCTGACAGGAGATTCCAATATTATCAAAACGTCCTCTTTTTCAAAGCATCGTTCTGTCAGAGGAATGGAAAACGTCGAAGGCTGTTTAGGGAAAAAGACAATTTAGCAAACCGTATGCTGAACATAGTGTTTTCAGTAACAGCCACTGAATAATCAGGAAGACATGATGTCCTGCCTCCAAGTCCTTCACCTTGCTCCTCTAAGTGGAAACACGAGTGCCTGAGGATATTTGAAGCACGACAAACATTGGAGCGAGAGCTGCTGTAAAGCCCTGTAAAGAGTTTCCATGCCGGATCGTATAACAGATGGCTCCTTCCAAGAATCATTTTTAATATTAAACAGACAATTCAGGCCTATGAAAAATTCTGCCGTAAATCTGTAATTGAAAATATTTAAAAACGTCCATTCAAACAGACTGTAGATTTTTACAATGGATCTTATGCATTCTGGAGCCTGCGTCAAAAGTGGGGATGTCCTTTTATTTTTTTAAAGACGGGATTTAAAATCGAATGGAAGGTCTGTAGACATTAGGAAAAACTGTCTTACTGAGAAAGAAGAAAGGCATCTGCGTTACTTTATTTAATTGATTCTCATCCGCGTGTTCTCCCTGAGTGCTGTCCACACCCCTGGTGACCCATACGCTCTCCAGCTTCCTTGAGTCCATCAACCCCCGTGCGTCCCCGGGGCTTCTTGTCCAGTGTGGACCCCAAGCAAGGGATGCTGAAGGTCAAGATTTATATGAGATTTTCCCGTTGCTGCTGCTGAGGTTTTCAGCTCGGTAGTTTGATGGGACGTAGCCCAGCTGTGTTTGTTGTAATATATTTGCCATCGCTACCCAGTGCACCTGCCACGGATTCTTAGCCTCGAGTCAGCTCTCACCCTGCCATTCGCCCATCTGCTTTCTTCACAGAGAAAAGGGAGATGCGACCTGCCCAGCCTCCCACTGCTACACAGTGGCTGTCACCTGACACATCGTCCTGCGGCCCCTTCCTAAATGCCTTTAGGGTGCTTCTTGCTCCTTGCTCCAGGGCACCAGCTAGCCGTAATAACCTTCGCGGACCCTAGCTGCTCTTAGAACGGAACCCCCGTCATTGAAGAGAGCATCTTAGGAGGCATATGGACACCCTTTAAAACAAAGTTTAAATATTTGTGTATGTATCTTAATATAATTTTTAGAGGAAAAAAATGAACTCATCCAAACCATAGTTTCATGGGTTCTTTATTGCAGTGAAGAAGGCTGAGGGAAAACAGGGTCCTTTTAAAGTTGGTTTTGCAGACCCAGGGCAAAGGGAGGAGGCAAGAAATGAAGACACCTGAGGTCGACTGTGTGGGATCCGAGGGTGCTTGATGGGCTAAAGAAAGAAAGAACAAGGCAGTCATCTGGGCTCCACATGCGCCTGTCATCGGTAATGTAAGATTCCCTCTCCATCTCAGTCCTTCTCTCTCTCAATCTGTCTCCCTCTCTCACTTTCTCTGTCTTCTTCCCCATCTAGCCGTGCTGAGACATAACTCAGCCAGATTCTGGAGTCTGGAGGTCGGCAGCCTCCTCCTGCACCTTGACAGCAACAGAATCACTTCAGAGTTTATGAGTCCGCTGGCTTGGTCCTCCCTGTGGTCCTTCCCGGAGGGCCCCTAGGGTGGCTGTGTTGTTGTCACTGATGGCTTCCCTTTTGTGTAGGACCAGCGGGAAGTGGGAAGCGGGGCACCTGGGTGGCCCAGGACATTGAGCGGTTGTTGAGTGTCTGCCTTCAACTTGGGTCCCAATCTCAGGGTCCTGGGATTGAACCCTAGGGTTGGGCTCCCTGCTCAATGGGGAGTCTGCTTCTCTTCCTGCCCCCTCCCTGCTTGTGCTCTCTCTCTCTCGCTCTCTCTCAAATAAATAAATAAAATCTTAAAAAAAACCCAAAAAAACCTAATAGGAAACATCAGCGAGATGAGGAGTGGTCAGTACCAGGGTATCTTTTGCTTCCCCTAAAGGAAGTCCTTTGTTCACATCCATTAGCTCCCCCAAATCAATAAGCTTTTCTTGATCTTGATAGCCTCTGGACATAAATGGTTCCTTCTGGAGAAGTTGACTATCTCCACAGTCCTGAATAGGAGAGGGGAGCTAGCTTGAAGTTCTCACACAATAAAGCCTCCATAATATTTACTTTGACAAAAGTGTAATGCTGACCCTCTGGCAAGACTTGTTCCAGGCACTTCCCAATGATTAACTCATTTATTTTACTCTCCCTAAGCACTCATTGGTGAGGTATACAGCCCCATTTTGCAGATTGGGAAGCTGAGGCTCAGGAACAGTAATGTACCCATGACTCCTTGGCTAGTGAAGGGAAACTTGAACCAGAGTCCACAGGTTCTTTGCCAATATCTTAGACTGAAATCTGTTATTTAAAACAAACAAACAAAAAAAGCCCTGTCATGCAGATCCAACTGAACCCTAAAAAATGAGGCAGGAGAATAAAAAAATATGTCGGACGACTGGGTGGCTCAGTGGGTTGAGCCTCTGCCTTCCGCTTGGGTCATGATCTCAGGGTCCTGGGATTGAGTCCCGCATCGGGCTCTCTGCTCAGTGGGGAGCCTGCTTCCCCCTCTCTCTGCCTGCCTCTCTGCCTACTTGTGATCTATGTCTGTCAAATAAATAAATCTTTAAAAAAAAAAAAAAAAACAGTATCTTGGGCTCCTGGGTCACTCAGTCCGTGAAACATCTGCCTTGGGCTCAGGTCATCATGCCAGGGTCCTGGGATGGAGCTCCACATTGGGCTCCCGGCTCAGCAGGGAGCCTGCTTCTCCCTCTCTCCCCTACTCATGCTCTCTCTCTCTCAAATAAATAAATAAAATCTTTTAAAAAATATATCCTTCTGAGACGCTGATGGCAAAACCACTCTGTGGTGAGGTCACCACGTTTAACCCATCCCACTGCTGAGGACGGGCTTGTTCTGTTATTTTGTCTGTAGTTATCTGTGCCGCCTCCTGAAGATCAATATAAATTAACTGGCGAGTAGGCTTAGTAATTAATCGGATCTAGATTCCGTTTAGTCCAATCCAATCATTTTTATGGTCCCTTGCAGTTAAATTTAGTCTCTCTAGGAAAACAAAATCGTTGTCCTCAAAGAGCCTACCTTCCCTTTTGTTCCCTTCTCTGAAATCACATCCGCGTGGTTTGGGGCAGGGGAGCTGGCGGGTCCTCATGGATGTGAAGCTGGGGAGGGAAGAGGCACTTGCTGCCTTGGCGTGTGCTGGCTGGAATCCACTGGGGCTGCGGGAGCGTTCTTTGCCCGCGTGTGGGATCCTTACCCCACTGTCGTAAGTGCTGCGTTCTGTGGCCGATGTGACTTGGGATCCATTCTTTTGACTCAAGGGATGCTCTGTGGTATTCGGCACTCCTCACCCCCTCAGTCGGGTCACACAGCTCCAGATCCCACGGAGCCCTTAGCTGCATCATCTGGGCCATCCCCTCACTTGGCAGGTCACCCCCAGCCCCTCACTCATCCACGGGAGACCCTTCAGAATGTCCACTGGCTTCCACTTGCTGTCTATACCACAGAGGAAGTCAGAAGGGCTCAGAAATGCAGACCACAGGGGCTCAGCTCTCTGGCCTGCTTGTTGTGTTCCTCAGCTTTACCTTCAGATCTGTTATCACTGAGTTCCTGCACTGCCCTTGCTTCTCAGCCAAAGCCTGGAGAGGACAAACCCAAGTATTCAGGTCTGGTCACAACACTCCCTGTCTCATTGTCTGCTTTCCTTCCCTGTCTTCCTACGATCTTCAGGGACCGAAAGGGTGGGGTTTTGTTGTTGTTGTTGTTGTTGTTTTGGTTTTGTTTTTTTTTTTAAGATTTATTTATTTATTTATTTGACAGAGCTCGCAAGTGGGCAGAGAGGCAGGCAGAGAGAGAGGAAGGGAAGCAGGCTCCCTGCTGAGCAGAGAGCCCGATGCTGGGCTCGATCCCAGGACCCTGAGATCATGACCTGAGCTAAAGGCAGAGGCTTTAACCCACTGGGCCACCCAGGTGCCCCAAGGGTGGGATTTTCAATTAGTGTCTGTCATATCATTTTTCTTTCTGACTGTAGATCAGACCTAAGGATGGGCTTGGCCTTGAGATGCTAAATGGGGCATCCGGATATTTGGAACAATGTTTCTCAGGAAAAAAACCTGGCTCGAGGGACACTATCTTGTTGCTCCATCCTATTTCTAATGTCAAGAGCTGAATACTACCTTCCTTTTCTCTTTGCATACTTTCTGCTTTAATTTCTAATCTCTTCTCAGACAGATGGGTACCCGGGGCAGATTAGGGCAAAGGTCTTCTCAGAAAGGCAAAAGAGGAAACCATTGGAATGTTGAAAATGATTTCTCATGGAAAACCTGCATTCCTTATGACTCACTCTGGTTGAGGAGTATACAAGAACTCGTTCTCTTGTTGGAACATGGGTCTTTCTTCCTGGCAGAAGAAGGCCGGGGTTGGGTCCATGCCCTTCCACTTTGTTTCACTTGCTGAAATTGTATATGCTTCCAGCAGGCTTAAAATAGAACATACTCTGCATGCCACTGACTGGGCCTGTAGTCCACTTACAAAAATTGGTACCAAGGGTATTGTTCAGGAATCGCATTTGATTATAACAGAAATCCAGAAATGATGGCCTTAAATGAATTCAGTGTTTTATTTTTCTTACTTAACAAAGGTGTGCTCCTAGTCTCTCCTGTAGTTAGAAACAAAAGAATAATTCTGACCAATAGGCTGGATGCAGAAATGAAGTATCTCATTTCTGGGCTGAAACACAGAAACGTCACATCCCTGAAGAGCCTGTGTGTTCTAGATCATATAGCTGCAAGATGGCAGAATGGCCACATCTGGGTCCCTGAGTGATCCGGAGATCAGAGCTGCCCCAGATTCCTACAAGGGACATGAACTGAAAAATTAACTTTGATCGTGTTAGCCTCTAGTATTTGGGGATTAAAGTGTTACTGGAGCATTATGTAGCCTAACCGGACCCATACCAATGGGAAGGGCCAAGAACAAGAGACACAGTCAGCTTCCTCCTGCCCACTTGTGAGGAGATTTGAAGTCTCATTCAGTGTCATTCACTTATATGTTATTAGCTAGAATGATAGGGCCACCCCATCTCCATGGAAGACAAAGAAATGTCATTTCTTAAGTTGACATATGCTTCATTTAATAAAATCAGATTTTGTTAGGGAAATTAAAAGGAGAGCTATTGGGTAGACAATTGTCTACCACAGTTTGTCCCTCAGGTTACCCATCATTCAGATGGTGCGGAAATTTCCATTGGTGTAGAAGTAAGACTTACACCAGCTCACAAAAACCACTTGTTAAATTTCAGAAATTTTGGGAGTTCATGATTAGATATAGTCATTATTAAGAAGGAAATTATAGGGGCACCTGGGTGGTGCAGTCAGTTAAGCATCTGCTGACTTGATCTCAGCTGAGGTCTTGATCTCAGGCTCATGAATTCAAGCCCTACACTGGACTCTATGCTGGGCATGGTGCCTACTTAAAATAAATAAATAAAAAGAAAAAGAAATAAAAAGAATGGAATTATATGAACTTGCAATTAAATAAACTATACTAAAAACAAAGGTATTATATACTCAAAACTGATCACTTCCTCATTTTTTTTACATTTTGTTATTGTCTGTGCACTTGACATTTACATCTGTCATATCTATATGGTAGAGATACTTTAAAATGGTAGGCGGTAACACATCTGTTCCCAACTCTGCCCTCAGGAACATCATAATGTTCTCTCAAAATCAGCCACGGTAGGAATATTTACACCCTGGAAATCAGCATATACCATAAGTCAGTGCTTGATTTATTGTTTTGTTGGCTGTCTTAAGAATGATGAAGAAAATGTTACTAATGCAAATTAAACTTAAAAATATGTTGTGATCATAGCCCTTGCATTGTAAATAAAATACTGAGGAAATATTCTTCTAGTATTTAAGAGTTTCTCACCCCGTTGATGAACTGGTGGAATTCTGACATTTGTCTTCCTCACTACACTTTCACTTTTCTGGTTAACATGAACTCATCAACCAACATTCATGCTGGAACAACACTCGTCAATTGCTTTGTCATAAAAAGCATTCTGTGAGAATTAATTAACTATAAGGAATTTACAATAGAGTGTTAGTAGTAGTAGGAAATTATGTGCTCCAAATCCTTTATATCATTAAAGTTTATAATAAACTTATGTATATATGTAAATATATTCAACCCTACCCCAGCTGGTGGTTAAACATTTATCAACACATCAATTTCTTTCCAGAAAAAGAACAACCTGAAGTAGATAAAGTCTTTTGCTTTTCTTGAATCCAGCTCAAAGTGTAGGCTTTTTAGGTGAAATGCGGTCTTTCCCTCAGATACAGATGGAAAGCTGTTCATCTGTCTGGTTTGTTATAGGTCAACCACTGTATAAATCAAAGGGCAAGTGGTGTCCCTTATACAATAGTGAAGAAGGAACAGGATAGCTACCATAATGACCTCTTATTCAGAAAGGAGAGGATGGGAAATATCCATTTGATGTTCCCAAACTGATGGGAAACCTACCATCAGTTGTCCATAGCAATTAATCAATTCTACTTGATAGGAATAGCAAGGACTCTCTGTCTTAGGATGGAATGAGTTCCTCAGTTGGCCAATCTAGCTGAACCTGGTTATTCTCTCTAGGAGGATCTCCGTCCTCCTCTTCCTCTGCTTCCTTCCTCTGATGTGGCTTGGTAAAGATGCCCTTCCTGGGGCTACAGAGCTCTCAAATCAAACTCCTCTTGGTGTAATCTTTCTTTCCTTCTTTCTTTTCTTTTCTTTCTTTTCTTTCTTTCTTTCTTTCTTTCTTTCTTTCTTTCTTTCTTAGTGGGCTCCACACCCAACATGGGCTTGAACTCATGACCCTGAGAAAGGTCACATGTTCTGCCAACTGAGCCAGCCAGGTGTCTTCCTCTTGGTGTAATTTTAGGGACTAAGGCTCCCTTACTGGCCAGAGACTATAAGGGATTTACTAGCCATAGACTGTTCCAAGCCAGTCTTAAAGGGAAGGAAGTACTTTGGATATAGAATTCCCTCTATATGTAGTGTAGTTTTGCTCTGTTTGCTTCTTGTAAAGTCCAAGTTTAAGAAATAATAGCCAAAGAGCTTGTCTGGATATAGATATTAAGCCTGAGAAATCCCTTTTAATTACTGGTCTCTATGTTCTACCCATCTCCCTCCTCTTAGACTCCATGACCGCTGCCAAGAGGCAGTTAGAGTCAACAGGCTCCTATAAGAGGGCAACATCCTTGATCCCCTTGGTGGCAGTAGGCTTGTTCCCTTTCCCCGTGGGCACCAGTATTTAGACTGTCATTTGTCCATCACTGTTTATAACTGCTTCAAGTTCAAATAACAGGAACAGTTGGCTTTGGGACTCCCTTCATCATAACTCATAGACCACAGGCAGGGAAAGAGTCCCTTGGAAAAATAATGTTTCCTTCCTCTTCTGTCTGTGGCCTGAGTAGCTCTAGTCTGAGGTCTTCTCTTCTGTTGGATTTTGCTGAAAGTGGTAGAAACAGCATGTGCCAATATATCAAAGGTTCACCACCGTTTCTCCTAATCATGTTGCCTCAGCCAGGCCATTGCCTGCATTCCAACTAGAGCAGGCAACAATTTCACCAAATATTCTGCCACTCCAAAACAAGGATCACCAACTTTACAGTTTCAGGTGTCCAAGTCCTTATTGCTTAAAGCCCCATTTCTTGCACCAAGTCAATCCCACATTTTAGGTTTGCTCAAAACACCCCACTTCTAAATACCAAATTCTGTTATCAGTTATACTCAGCTCTGAATCATAAGACAGTTGGAAAACAACAGCATAAACTTATTAGTGATCTTCTTTTTCCCAGGAAATGAGAATTCTTGGGATGCCTGGGTGGCTCGGTTGGTTAAGCATCTGCCTTGGGGTCTGGTCATGATCCCAGAGTCCTGGGATCGAGTTCTGCATCAGGCTCTTTGCCCAGCAGGGAGCCTGCTTCTCCCTCTCCCTCTGCCTGACCTGCCCCCTGCTTGTGTTCTCTCACTCTTTGACAAATAAATAAATGAAATCTTAAAAAGAAAGAAGGAAATGAGAATCCTAGATTTAAGTAATATAGAGCTAATGTGACAGCTTCATCATCATGCCAGCTGGACACTCCACATTCACCATTTTGTTCATCATCTCAGAGAGGAGAGAGGACAAAGGATTGATCTAGCTCCTTTAAGGAGCTTTACTAAAAGTCCCTTGTTCAAAATAATAGTATTAATAATAAATAGTGACAAATAGCAATTTCTGGTAAAATGGATCAAGATATCACGACAAATGGAAATCAGACAAAGCCACACTCAGAAGTATGAAGTTCAACTTTTTCTACAACTATAATCATCTTCTTACTATAACTGAAATAATTTCCAGAGAAACTCTAGGATTCAGTTGTCAAGGGTAACACTAGTGTCAAATTTGGACATTGGTAACCATGGTACAACTTTTGTAAGAAAGATGGTAAAAAAAAAATGAAATCATCTATTGATGATTGGATAAGAGATCTGCCTCAACTTTACAGTTCTATAGCAATCTCTGCATTTTATAAATTCAAAAGGACTTCTCAGCTGGGATACAGTAATTTCATTTTCTCTAAAATATCAGTGTAATCACATGAAAGGGGAAAAGGCCCCAGGAGAAGTTCTTTTGCTATTAGCAGTAACATATATAAAACTCTTCTCAGAAAAGGACTGTTAATCATGTAATTGGAAAGGGCCCTAAGAAATCATTTATGCCATCTCGGACAGATAAATGAGCATCCTAACCTTAAAAATATACCCAAAGAAGAAGATTTAAACTCTTCTTTTGTTGGATTAATTATTATGGGCACTGCCTTGGAGCCATGTTAAAAAGCCCTGGTGATTCTAGTTCTTCCAGCAGATATTTATTGAGCATCTACTGTATGCATAACACTGTAGGAGAAACAAAAATAGGAGACATGGTCTCTTGCAGCAAAGAGGTTATAATCTACTTAAAGAGATAAGGAGGTAGAAGAATTTGCCATGGTGTAAAATGGCTTTAAAAGAATTTCTGGAGGAGGGAGGACTCTGTTGGGCTTTGATAATAGAGAATATTACTATGTATCCAGTTTTTATCCATTTCTTCCTGTTCTTCACTCCTGATACCTTGTTCCCCCTCCCTCCACTCTACCCTCTTTGTTGCCATAGCTCAGGCTTTCATTATTTTCCACTTAGGCTCTTACAAGAGACTGAATTTGCCCCCCATTTCCCCAGTCTTAACCACCAGGGTCTTTAGCAATTCCTGTCAGGCACTGTGAGAGAATGACCTTTAAAAAGATAGATCTATGGGCTTTTTACAGGCTGGCATTACAGTGAGTTGAGTGAAGCACTTGCCTTAGATGCATAATTTAAGGGGCTGCCAGAAAATTCAGTAATCAAGATAAGTGATGTTTTAATGGGAAAAAAATTTTTTTTAAATTAGTGAATATATTTCTTTTTTGAAAATTTTTTATTAACATATATTATTGTTTCAGGGGTACAGGTCTATGATTCGACAGTCTTATACAATTCATAGCGCTCACCATAGCACATAACCTCTCCAATGCCCATTACTCTGACTCTCCATCCTCCCACCCCCATCCCCCTCAGCAACCCGGTTTGTTTCCTGAGATTAAGAGTCTGTTATGTTTTGTCTCCCTCTCTGATTTCATCTTGTTTCATTTTCCCCTCCTTCCCCTATGATCCTCTGTCTTGTTTCTCAAATTCCTCAAATCAAGTGAGATCATATGATAATTGCCTTTCTCTGACTGACTTATTTCGCTTAGCATGATACCCTCTAGTTCTGTCCACATCATTGCAAATAGCAAGATTTCAGTTTTTGATGGGTGCATAATATTCCATTATATATATATCTATATCTATATCTATATATATATAGATATAGATATAGATATATATATCCCCCACATCTTTTTTATTCATTCATCTGTCGATGGACATCTAGGCTCTTTCCATAGTTTGGCTATTGTGCACATTGCTGCTATAAATATTCGGATGCACATGCCCTTTTGGATTACTACCTATGTATCTATGAGGTAAATACTCAGTAATGCAATTGCTGGGTCATAGGGTAGCTCTATTTTCAACTTTTTGAGGAACCTCCATACTGTTTTCCAGACTGACTGCACCAGCTTGCATTCCCACCAACACTGTAGGAAGTTTCCCCTTTCTCTGCATCCTTGCCAACACCTGTCATTTCCTGACTTGTTAATTTTAGACATTCTGACTGGCTTGAGGTGGTATCTCACTGTGGTCTTGATTTGTATTTCCCTGATGCCAAGTGATGTTGAGCAGTTTTTCATGTATCTGTTGGCCACTTGTCCATCTTCTTTGGAGAAATGTCGGTTCATGTCCTTCTCCCATTTCTTGATTAGATTATTTGTCCTTTGGGTGCTGAGTTTGCTAAGTTCTTTATAGATTTTGGATGCTAAATTTTTGTCTGATATATCATCTGCAAATATCTTCTCCCATTCTGTCAGTTGTCTTTTGGTTTTGATGACTGTTTCCTTTGCTGTGCAAAAGCTATTTATCTGGATGAAGTCCCAGTAGTTCATTTTTGTCCTTGCTTCCTTTGCCTTTGGCGATGTTTCTAGGAAAAAGTTGCTGCGGCTGAGGTCAAAAAGGTTGCTGCCTGTGTTCTCCTCAAGGATTTTGATGGATTCCTGTTTCATATTGAGGTCTTTCATCCAGTTTGGTCTATTTTTGTGCATGGTGTAAGAAAATGGTCCAGTTTCATTCTTCTGCATGTGGCTGTCCAATTTTCCCAACACCATTTGTTGAAGAGACTCCCCCCCACATTGGACATTCTTTCCCGCTTTGTTGAAGATTAGTTGACCATAGAGTTGAGGGTCCATTTCTGGGCTCTCTTTTATGTTCCATTCATCTATGTGTCTGTTTTTATGCTAATACCATACTGTCTTGATGATGACAGCTTTGTAATAGAGCTTGAAGTCTGGAATTGTGATGCTGCCAGCTTTGATTTTCTTTTTCTACATTCCTCTGGCTACTTGGGATCTTTTCTGCTTCCATATAAATTTTAGGCTTATTTGTTCCATTTCTTTGAAAAACATTGATGGTATTTGGTAGGGATTGCACTGAATGTGTAGATTGCTCTAGGCAGCATAGATATTTTCACAATATTTGTTATTCCAATCCATGAGCATGGAATGTTTTTCTGTTTCTTTGTGTCTTCCTCAATTTCTTTCCTGAGTATTCTATAGTTTTCTGAATACAGATTCTTTGCCTCTATGGTTAGAGTTATTCCTAGGTATCTTACAGTTTTGGGGACAATTGTAAATGGGATTTATTCCTTAATTTCTCTTTCTTCTGTCTTGTTGGTGGATAGAAATGCAACTGATTTCTGTGCGTTGATTTTGTATCCTGACACTTTCCTGAATTCCTGTTCATACAGTTCTAGCAGTTTTGGAGTGGAGTCTTTGGGTTTTCCACATAAAGTATCACATCATCTGCAAAGAGTGAGAGTTTGATGACTTCTTTGTCAATTCAGATGTCTGTTATTTCTTTTTGTTGTCTGATTGCTGAGGCTAGGACTTCTAGTACTATGTAGAGTGGCAGTGGTGATAGTGGACTCTGCCATGTTCCTGATCTTAGGGAAAAGCTCTCAGTTTTTCCCCATTGAGAATGATATTTATTGTGGGGTTTTCTATAGACGGCTTTTATGATACTGTGGTATGTACCCTCTGTCCCTACACTGAAGAGTTTTGATCAAGAAATGATGCTGTACTTCGTTAAATGCTTTTTCTGCATCTATCATGTGGTTCTTATTCTTACTTTTATTAATGTATTGTATCACATTGGTTGATTTGCAGATGTTAAAACAACTTTTTAGTCCAGGAATAAATCCCTGTTGGTCATGGTGAATAATCCTTTTAATGTACTGTTGGATCCTATTGGCTAGTATTTTGGTGAGAATTTTTGCATCCATATTCATTAGGGATATTGGTCTATAATTCTCTTTTTAGATGGGGTCTTTGTCTGGTTTTGGGATCAAGGTAATGCAGGCCTCAAAAAATGAGTTGGGGGACATCTGGATGGCTTAGTTGGTTAAGCCGCTGACTTTGGCTCTGGTCACGGATCCAGGGTCCTGGGATCGAGTTGCGCATCGGGCTCCTTGCTCAGCAGGGAGCCTCTTTCTCTCTCTGCCTCCACCTGCCACTCTGACTGCTTGTGCATGCTCTCTCTCTCTCTGACAAATAAATAAACAAAATCTTTTAAAAAAATGAGTTGTAAGTTTTCCTTCCATTTCTATTTTTTTGGAAGTTTCAGGAGAATAGGTATTAATTCTTCCTTAAATGTTTTGTAGAATTTCCCTGGAAAGCCATCTGGTCCTGGGCTCTTGTTTGCTGGGAGATTTTTTATTTCTGCTTCAATCTCCTTACCGGCTAGGGGTCTGTTCGGGTTTTCTATTTCTTCCTGGTTCAGTTTGTGTAGTTTATACATCTCTAGGAATGCATCCATTTCTTTCAGATTGTCTAATTTTCGGGCATATAATTGCTCTTAATAAATTCTTATAATTGTTTGTATTTCTTTGGTGTTTGTTGTAATCTGTCCTCTTTCATTCATGATTTTATTAATTTGGGGCTTTCTCTTTTCTTTTTGATATGTCTGGCAAGGGGTTTATCAATCTTATTAATTCTTTCAAAGAACCAGCTCCTAGTTTTGTTGATCTGCTCTACTATTCTTTTGATTTCTATTTCATTGATTTCTTCTCTGATCTTTATTATTTCTCTTCTCCTGCTGGGTTTAGGCTTTCTTTGCTGTTCTTTCTCCTTTAGGTATAGGATTAGATTATATATTTGAGACCTTTCTTGTTTCTTGAGAAAGGCTTGTATTGCTATAGACTTTCCTCTTCAGAGTGCTTTGCTACATCCCAAAGATTTTGAACACTTGTGTTTTCATTTTCATTTGTTTCCATGAGGTTTTTTTTTTTAATTCTTCTTTAATTTCCTGGTTGACCCATTCATTCTTTAGTAAGATGCTCTTTAGACTCCATGTATTTGACTTCATTCAAGCTTTCCTTCTGTGATTGAGTTCTAGTTTCAAAGCATTGTGGTCTGAAACTATGCAGGGAATCAACCCAATCTTTTAGTACCAGTTGAGACCTGATTTGTGACCCAGGATATGATCTGTTTTGGAGAATGTTCCATGCACACTAGAGAAGAATGTGTATTCTGTTGCTTTGGGATGGAATGTTCTGAATATATCAGTGATGTCCATTTGGTCCAGTGTGTCATTTAAAGCTTTATTTCCTTGTTGATCTTTTGTTTATATGATCTGTCCATTTCAATGAGGAGGGTGTTAAAGTCCCCCACTATTATTGTATTATTGATGATGTGTTTCCTTGATTTTGTTACTAATTAACTTATATAATTGCCTGCTCCCATGTTTAGGGTATAGATATTTAAAGTTGTTAGATCTTCTTGTTGGATAGACCCTTTAAGTATGATATAGTGTCCTTTCTCATCTCTTATTATAGTCTTTGGTTTAAAATCTAATTTGTCTGATATAAGGATTGCCACCCCAGCTTTCTTTTGATGCCCATTAGCATGGCAAATGATTTTCCACCCTCTCACTTCAGATCTAGAGGTGTCTTTCAGTCTAAAATGAGGTTCTTGCAGACAGCATATCAAAGGGTCTTGTTAGTTAATTAGTTTGTTTGTTTGTTTTATCCATTCTGATACCCTGTGTCTTTTGATTGAGACATTTAAGCCCATTTACATTCACGGTAACTATTGAAAGATATAAATTTAGTGTCATTGTATTGCCTGTTACTGTATATTGTCTCTGTTCCTTTCTGGTCTATGTTACTTTTAAACTTTCTCTTTGCTTAGAGGACCCCTTTCAATATTTCCCATAGGGCTGATTTGGTGTTTGCAAATTCTTTTACTTTTTGTTTGTCCTGGAAGCTTTTTATCCTATTTTCAATGACAACCTAGCTGGATATAATATTCTTGGCTGCATATTTTTCTTATTTAGGGTTCTGAATATATCATGCCAGTCCTTTCTGGCCTGCCAGGTGTCTGTAGATAGGTCTGCTGCCAATCTAATATTTCTACTGTTGTTGGTTACAGACTTCTTGTCCCAAACTTCTTTCAGGATTTTTTTCTTTGTCTCTGAGACTTGTAAGTTTTACTTTTAGATGATGGGGTGTTGACCTATTTTTATGGATTTTGAGGAGGATTCTCTGTGCCTCCTGGATTTTGGTTGTTCCCTTCCCCAGATTAGGGAAGTTCTCTGCTATAATTTGCTCCAAAATACCTTCTGCCCCTTTATCTTTCTTCATCTTCTAGGATCCCAATTATTTTAATATTGTTTCATCTTATGGTATTACTTATCTCTTGAATTCTCCCCTCATGATCCAGTAGTTGATTAACTCTCTTTTTCTCAGCTTCTTTATTCTCCATCATTTGGTTTTCTATTTCACTAATTCTCTCTTCTGCCTCATTTATCCTAGCAGTAGGAGTTATCCATTTTTGACTGCATCTCATTAATAGTCTTTTTTATGTCAACTTGGTTAGATGTTCGTTCTTTTATTTCTCCAGAAAGGGATTCTGTAGTATCTTCTATGCTTTTTTCAAGCCCAGCTATTATCTTTATAATCATCATTCTGTACTCTACTTCCAGCATCTTACTAATGTCCATATTGATTATGTCCCTGAGTTGGAACTGCCTGTTGGTTTTTTTGTTGTTGTTGTTTTTTTTTAGGTTTTTCCATTTTGTCATTTTGTTCAGAAAAGAATAGATGAATGAGAGAACAAAATGCTAAAAGGGTCACAACTACCTCCAGAAAAATATACACTAAACGAATCAGAAGACACATGTAACCGGGGTGGGGGGGGATAGAAACGGGAAAAAAAAAAAAAAGAAAAGAATATGATCATACTCATGAATAGAACAGAGCCACACACTAGATTTCAGGTGTATTTTTGGTCTATTAGAAGAAACTGCCTCCCAAAATTTTAAAGAAAGGAAAACATGTATATATACAAAAATAAGGATAAATATGATGCAGGCATGGAATATGACTATAATGATGAAAATTTTAAAAGATTTTTAAAAAAGAATTGATAAGCTGGTTGAAAAAAGAAAGAAAAAATTTAAAAAAAAAGATGATAATGTGATCAGGCAGGAGACTAGAACAAAGCCATATGCTGGATTTAGGGTATATTTTGGTCTGTTAGAGGAAACGGTATCCCAGAAACTGTATCCCAAAATTTTAAAGGAAGAAAACATATGTACAAAAAATAAAATTTAAATACAATGAAGGGATAGAATATGACTATAAAAATGAAAATTAAAAAAGATTTTTTAAAGGTATTGATAAGATAAGATGTTGGATGAAATAGGAAAGAGGAAAAATTCAAAAAAAATAAAAAGAATAAGGAAAGTTTTAAAAAATTTAACTTTGAAATACTAAAGAATCACGGGGGAAAAGCCATGAGTTAATTCCATGTGCTGTATTACCCTAGCTCTGTAGTTCCACAATTCTCATTGATCTGTAGACTTGGTCTTGGCAGGATGTTCTTGCTGATCTTCGGGGGGAGGGGCCTGTTGCAGTGATTCTCAAATGTCTTTTCCCCAGGTGGAATTGCACCACCCTTGCCAGGAGCCAGGCTAAGTAATCTGTTGGGGTTCCCTCTCGGGAGCTTTTGTTCCCTGAATGCTTTCCATACAGCTTTGGAGGAGGAGAATGAAAATGGCGGCCTCCCAATCTCCAGCCCAGAGGAGCTGAGAGCTCATGGCCCCACTCTTCAGTGCGCCTTGGAGAAAAGCAGTGAATCCCTCTTGTCTCCCTGGTCTCCCATTGCATTCCGAGCTCACCCAGCCTGTGACCGAGCATTTCTGTCTCTGGCACATGGCCCCATTTGGAGTCTCCAAATGCAGCAGATTCCTGCAGTGCAGTGCACTGCTCTCCCAGAGGAGGAAAGGGTGTCTCCCCAGATCTGCCACTTGTGGGGTACCTGTTTGAAGAGCAGTGACCCAACTGTGCCTTGGATCATGGTTTATTGTAACTCTGAGTTGAGAGCCCCTCCTCAGTTCCGTCTCTGCAGCTGGCTTCCCCGCTCTGATACCTGGGAGCTCTGCCACACTCAGATACCCCTGATCTTTCTGTGACCCCACAGGACTTGAGACTACACTGACCCAGTGAAGGCTCCACCCCCGCTTAGCCTCTGGAGCGACATCCCTCCATAGAGGAGACTTCTAAACATTCTAATTTTGTGCTCTGCAGCTCCATCACTTGCTGTGAGATGACTGATGGAGACTCCCTCCCCCTGCAGTCTATCATCCCATATATTGCCTCGGATTCACTTCTCTGGACACCCTGCCTTGCAGTAAATGGTCACTTTTCTGTTCATAGAGTTGCTGCTATTCTTCTCTCCTATTTCCTGTTGAGTTTGAGGGGTTCAGAATGGTTTGCTAACTATCTAGCTGAATTCCTGGGACTAGATGAATTTAGGTCTCCTACTCCTCTGCCATCTTCCTCCTCTCTGGAAAGAAATTTTAAGTAAAAGGTAATGCAAATAACCCATGATAAAGAAAATGTCAAAATTTTATTTTTTTATTTTATTTTTTAAATGGAAGCCTTTTTCTTGAGCTTTTATTTATTTATTTGATAGAGAGTGAGAGAGCACAAGCAGTGGGAAGAAGAGAAAGAGTGGGAGAAGCAGACTACCTGCTGAGCAGGCAGCCTGAATGCAGGGCTCGATCCTAGGACCCTGAGATCATGACCTGAGCTGAAGGCACACACCTAACCAACTGAGCCACCCCCAAAATGTCAAAATTTTAAATAAAAACAGTATCTGACTGTGCCAATGCTAAGTCATATTAAAATCTGAGACAAAAATAAAAATGTGTGCCCCTAGACACATGTTTTTATGCATTTTGTTTGGTTTTTATGTATTTTTAAATGGTTGTTTTCTAGACCATTAAGATAGCTTTAAAAAATACTGACAAGTTGAATAGCAGGTATATAAAACTCACATTATTTTAAGTTTAAATATTTTAATTAAATGCCAAATACAATTTATTGTAATTTTATTATCTTTGCTCTGATAAATACAAACTCACCAATTCAACAATTCTTTCAAGATTTATTTCTTGCCTCAATGCCTTTGTTCCTATTACTATTTCTGTGTGGAATGCCCTTGTCCAATGTATGCCAGATAAATGGTTATGGATTTTCCAGAAATAAGCTTTTCCTGAACCACCCACTCCTCTTCCCTCTCCTCAGACAGAACTGACCCCGCTTCCCTTATGCTTTTCACTGTAGCCAGTGAGAACCTCTGTCAAAACATTTTGGAGAATTTGGGGTAGATGTATTTTACTATTTGTCTTCTAATAGAGTAGGGCAAGGATTGCTCATACTCATATTCCTGAATTCTCAGGGTCTTACTACAATGTCTGGGACTCTGTAGGTCCTTAATAATGTTAGTTGAATGGCTGGATTAATGAACAATCAACAGCAAAACTGTGTTAAGCATATTCAAAGAAGGGTCAGTAAAAATGCTTTGGTGGAAAGTTACAAGATACTTCAGATAAAACCAAACATTTACGTTTACACAGCAAAAAAATACGTAGTACATTACTACAAAACATCCAAGTCATTCAGTGTAATGAATTAATTAGTTGTTTAGTTGTATTATACTTAAAATTGTTTGGTGGACTGTCATTTTAGCAAGCCCAACTTGTTGGCCCTCTGTTGAGGAAGGAACAACTTCAGGCAGGGAGACAAAATTAAAATGTATTGTGATAGTTTGTTGTGAAGTGACAGAGGCCTCTCAGAGCTGGTGGAAGAAGACAGGAAAAGCAGAGTCTCGTTGGAAAAGTTATAAAGAATATTCCATTGCATCTGATAACTAGAAGGTGGGATGCCAGGTGAAGAATTTATACCCCAGTTCAATTTTTCTGAAATTCTGTAGAGCTGAAGATTCAGATATTGTTCAAGGCCTAGGTCTTTGTCAACATCTAGGTCCATTATATCAATTTAGCATGAGGGTGCCAAACCCAAGGTCCATGAGTTTTCCAAGGGCCTATAAAAATGTTTGAGATGTTACCCTCCCCCACAAAAATTCTTCACTCTGAAACCAGAAAGGAAAATTGCAATACAAAAACTAGCAAATGTTTCATTAAATCCCTGAAAAAATATTTGGAAATGTAAAAAATATTTTATTGACTCCACAATATGCAAGGAAGAATGTAGTATTGAAATGAATAAGTGTTAATTAAATACCTCTAAATTGTGGCAGTAGGTCAACTAGTTGAGGGCAACTCAACTCATTTCTTCTATATATGTATTACATTTAATGTGGAATGTGAGTGCATTTTAATATACATGATAAAAGGCAGGTGGCCACCAAAAGTAAGGGTTTCTAGAGCCTGGCAACAATAGAAACAACCTCATCTATGTACTTGATCATAGTTTACAACAGGCTGAGCTTTACCCCTGCACCTCACAGGTGAATTCTAAAGGGTGGGTCAACGTCCATAGGATATGGCTACAATTGCGGTGGCTTCTAAGCATCTGAGCCGTACCTTAAATGAGAACTGGCCATGAAATACTACGTTCTTTAGTCAATCTATTTCTTCAGTTAACATTGTGTTCGTTTAAAAAAAAAAAGTTCAAAAAACATCTTACGGTGAACACAAACACTACTGATGGCATACAGTAGCGAAGAAAACGTTTCTCCACAAGTGGTAGTTATCCATATTGGATGATAACCTGATTATATCTATAATGAAAGTACATCATGAAATGTACTTTGCCTTTACCCCACTGTGAACAGGGAAGTTCTTTTGGATGCAATGTATAGCAGGTACGCTGAGGTTGAATTAGGTGCTGAACTACAGAATGGTCTGTGGGATCCATAACCAAGAACATTAGGAGCCTGTTCTTTCAACTGTCTTGCAGCTGTCTTGCAACCATGGATAGTTCTTTCAACTACCCATAAACTGCTAAATTTATGCCATTTTCAAAGGCCTTTTTTAGGGACTCCATGTCTCACCATGTAATGCACTAATTTACCAAGCACCGATCTTGCCCAGGTATAGTCGATTTCTCACGATGGAAGTAGCATGTGTAGGTGGTAGGGTCACAGTACAAGCAGCTGGGTCTCCCGGTGCACAGGCCTGGGTCCTACCTGCAGTTACTTTAGCAGGTGCAATGGTTACGGAGAGGGCCAAAGGTGACTTGCATTATAATTCTATTGCCGTGGACCAATGTCTATAGAAACTGGAGGCACATCTGGAAATGACTACTCACCATTTTCCAGATGAGCAAATTGTCTCTCAGTAACTTTATCTGGCCAAAAAGGGAAATGGAAGTTTAGTTCATTTGAGAGAATGATCTAGAATGATCTAGAATGAGAAGGAAAAATGATCCTTGCTCCTATCCCTGCCTTGGAGCAGGTTCAAGGGTGTTCGAGTCTCGAGAGAACATAATTTGGAATCTGCACCATTTTATTCTGGTTTTCTCAGCTTCATCAATTGAACCGAGTTATTCCTAGACATTAGATCACTGGAAATGCTCACTTGCTGGGCTTATTTTATGCTGCCCCAGCAAAAAGCTTGCATTTCCCTAAAATTCCTGCTAATGGTTGACAGAGACGATCCATATCCACAAACCCCTGAATTCTGCTAATCGTTAAGTTTTTTTCCCCCTCTCCCTCTTACAGATCAATCACAGTAATTTCCCCAGAGTCACACAGTTCTTGGGCACTAAAGCTTTCATGAGATGTTACATTCTACCTCTCTGGCCATAGGATTTTTTTCTACCTGGGTCTCCATGTACCCTTGGCTATTTCTTCAGTTTCTTAATTCAAATTCTGAAAGGCCAAATAGAACTGCTAATGTTCACAGTTCAACAAAAACATCTGTTATAGCCAGTTGCTGACTGACTTGTAATATTCATCTTCTCTGCCAGATCTAAATTGGACCTGAGAGAATTTCCACATTTGCTGGTAAACTATGAAAGGCTCCATACTGGAGCATTTTCCTGATAGAAAAAAATAGCTTCCGTATCTCCTCTTAACACCTATGAAGAAAATTGCCCCCAAATGGGAAACTGTGGCTTCTTGTGGGAGGGGGAAAAGTAGAGTCTGTCTTGCTTTGTCTGAGAAGCTAACTCCTTTTCCCACCACCAAATCTAAGCACCGTGTATACCTAGGTCTACACAGTGTACGTGGCTACCATTGTGTTAATGCGCATGTAGTGTCAGCCACTCCCCTTATACACAGACTCCATCCTTATTCTCCTACTTGCAGAATCTGCTTCTGCTGCAGTTCATTTCCCCTTGCATTGCCAAGCTGTTTCTCTCTCTTAGATCCTTCAACATGAGCATACATAGATGCTATAATATCTTCCATTTAAAAAAAAATCAACCCTTTCCTTGATTTCATATCCCCTCTAGCGATGCCCCATTTTTCTTCCAGCTTCTCAATAAGGTTACCTGTGCTTCCTGTTTTCATTTTTTCTTCCTTAATCTCTTCTTAGCCCACATCAACCAGACCGCCATCACTGCAACTCCACTGAAACCAGTCTCATGAAGGTCACCGTGGCGAAGGTGACCATATGTTCTTGTTTGCCCAGGACAGTACCAGTTTACATGTATGGTGTTGGAAGAATTATTAATAACTTTAAAAAGTCATGGTTTGGACTATAAATTGCATAGGCTATAAATCATCCCACTAGTGACCTCCATTTGCAAACTTTCCCGGTCACTTCTCGCTGCGGTATTCCTCAACATCCCAGCAGTGCTTCTCATTGACCTCTAAATGTTGGCACACTGCCAGGATTTCAAATCCCCTGGCTTCTCTCTTGTTGCTTCTGGCCCCATATTCTCCCTATAAGTCATCTCATACAGTCCCCTAGCTTTAGACACTACGTATAGTTTGATGGCTCACAAATTTTTACCTCCGTCTGGGACAGTCCTCACTGAACTCTAAATTCACCTTTGCTGCCTAGATGGTAGTCCACCTGTATGTCTAATAGGCAGCTTGATATAACAGCCCAAGAAGAACTTTTAATCCCCTCCCACCCTTTACCTGTCCTTCCCTTAGGGCTCTTGGTGAATCCCATCACTGTTGTCTCAGCTATTGCAGTAAAAATATCTGTGCTTCATCCTCTTCTTACTCTTTCGTCATAAACCATATTCAATCTTCAGCAAGTTTTATTGACTCTTTCAAAATCAGCCATCTTGCTGACCACTCTCCACCCATCTTACAGTCCTCACAGTTGGAGTCATCCTCTGTCCTCACCAAGACCTCCAGGGGGGCTTGCTTCAATTCCTGCTCCTGCACAGAACCCCCACAGGATATAAGATTATGTTACTCTTCAGATCAAATCCTCCATAGGATTTCTATAGGGCCATGAGGATAAAATCTAGATTTCTGTCCATTGCTTAGAAGGTCCTGGTTTCCTCCATTTCCTTGAGCTCATTTGTTAGCACCCTGTCCCTTTCTTTCTCTGTTCTGTCTACCAGAATGGCATCCGTGTTGTGATTATGTGCCTCAGGACCTTTGACCTTGTAGTTCCCCACTACCTGGGAAGCTCTTCTGTGCTTTTTCATGGTTTTACTCCCTTACTTCATCAGGTCCGACCCCCTAAGATAGCACCCCCATCACTCTCCATCCCCTTCGGCTGTTTTCATTTTTCTTTCTGGCACTTATCAGTACTCAAAATTGTAGTGCCCTTGGGTATTCTTATTCTCTCTCCCCTCCATCATAATGTAAGTGCAGATAAGAGAACAAAGATGTTGCATGTCTTGTTCATCCCTGAATCCATAGTGTCTCATTTAGCATTACCATATAGTAGATGCTCAATTAATATGTGCCAAAGAAATGAATGAATCAGTTTTCAACCAAGTGAATTCAGAATTGTGAGCCCTCCTCATCTCATCAAGTATCTGTTTCCCTCTGTACTTGTTGAATATTGGTTCTATTATCTGCATTTTTAAAGACCTGTCTACTTGAGGAATACTCCCATAGCCTGTAAATTCCCAAAAGGCAGTGATTGAGGAGCTAATTAACCTACTTTAGCCCCAAAGAGCTACACATCAGAGTGTCTACACTTCTTGTGTCCCTTTTAAGACATGCAGACACATCCATGTTGAACCATAAAGGCAACCATGGATATTCCAGTTGTAAACAGCACTAGACGGTCTTCCTTGTTAGTTTCTTACTCAGTTTTCACATATACTTCAATTAGGTTTCCCGTCTGATTCCAAACCTACCTTTGGGAATGGGTTGGGGTGAAAGAGAACTTCAGAAACACATACATAATTCTCCTGATTCCCAAGAGAAATGAAAACATAGTCAAACTGTTGGAAGAAAGAATGAAGAGTCAGAAGTACATAGTAAATTGGTGATTTAGGCAAAACATGAAAAAAACAGAAATTACAGTCTTTTACCAGTAAAATTATCTATCATAAGTACCTCTAAGCAATCAGTACTTCCCTGTCATCTTCAGTATTTGTCACATGACTCTGTCCCCTATGATGCTTGGTGCTCAGGTCCTCCTTGTGAACTTTACTTCTTTGGCATGTCTTGGTCTCTTAGTCATTTCCATCAGCACATCCTCGTTGGGAAAACCCAGGCCCCACGGTGGTGCATTTCAGCTGGGACAAATGAAGCCTTTGGTTGATTGTAGGGAGGGATCTGGGCACAGGTGGAGCTTTAAAATGCTTTATAATATGGTCAGTACCGCAATTCAAGAGCTCTCTAAATTGCAGAATAAGGTTTGTGATGACAGAATGTTTTGACATAAAGACATCAGTTCCACTGAAGAAGTCATAGGCATCAGAACTCCCCATTACCTGGATGAAATATTCTTCAAGATTCCCACCAACTGTACTGATTCTATAGTCCCTGAAAGAATTTCTATTAATTTGACTTCTCAATAATGCTGGTACCAGCAAAAAATTGTTTCCACTGGATTCTCCCCCCAGGTAAATTAATAACCTAACATTTGATCTTAGCCTTTCAAATATGAATTTCTTTTAATTCAGTAATTTTGGTTTTTTTTTTCTTATGGGACAAACCAGCAATATTATAAAAAACTTTATAGAAGAATACTTATGATAACATTATTTACAAAGGTGGCAAATTTGGAGTGGCAGGTGTTACATGTTTGAGAGTAGTCTGGAAAATGGTACAGCCACAGTAGAAGACAGCACGGAAGCTCCTCAAAAAATTAAAAATGGAACTACCCTGTGATCCAGTAATTACACTACTGGGTACTTACCCAAAAGATACAAAAACACTAATTCAAAGGGATACATGCTCTCCTATGTTTATTTCAGCATTATTTGCATATGGAAAGCAGTCCAGGTGTCCATCCACAGATGGATGGATAAAGAAGATGTAATAAATATACACAATGGAATATTACTCAGCCACAAAAAAGAATGAAATCCTGACATTTGCAACAACATGGATGGAGCTAGAGAGTACAATGCTAAGCCAGAGAAGTCAAAGAAATGCAAAAACCATATGATCTCACTCACATGTGGAATTTAAGAAACAAAGCCAATAAGCAAAGGAACGAAAAAAGAGAAAGGGGGTGAGACAAACCAAGAAAAAGACTCTTAACTATAGGGAACAAACTTGTGGTTAGCAGAGGGGAGGTAGGTAGGGGATTGG
This sequence comes from Lontra canadensis, assembly GCF_010015895.1. NCBI lineage: Eukaryota > Metazoa > Chordata > Mammalia > Carnivora > Mustelidae > Lontra > Lontra canadensis. The sequence continues at coordinate 6,088,997 of NW_022631025.1, forward strand.
GGAAATCAGTGATAGGGATTAAAGAGTGCACTTACCATGATAAAAAAAATTAAAATAATTTTTAAAAAAGAAAAGAAAAAGAAAAAAAGGGTGGCCTGGTAAAATACTTGATGGTAAATTCTTGTGTATGCCATCATTAAAAAACATTTTAATGTCTATCTGCTGATACTTGAAACTGCTCACAGAATGAAAGAAGTTAGATACAAGGCTCTGCTTTGTACGATCTCGTGTGTGTGTGTGTATGAGATATAAAATATTATAAGGGAAGATACCCAAATGTCAATGGTTGCATCAAATGATAATTAAAAAGATGGTTTTTATTCTACTTTATATTCCTTTTTTCCATCTTATATATTTTTTAGTAATTTCTAAATTTTGCATGAGTATGTAATACTTTTTAAATCAGAAAGCTCTACATAAATTTACATCCATTTATGTGGTATTTCAGTCAAACATGGTATTTTTTTCTGAGATACATCACATGTCCTCTATACATCTTGCCCCAAAGAACAAGTTTACTCTGCAGAGGTCACCAAGTTCTAAATTAGTTACCCAAATCATTAAGGATGGAGTCTCTAAAAATATGCAATTTTAAAAATGCAGTTTAACTGGAGGTAGAAATGCCGCCATGTAGGAAATAGTGAGAATGTTCATCCTTACATGTGATCACAGCAATGACATGGCACGATTAAAATCCTATTCAAAATCCAAATGCCCAGGTGCCTATTACTCATCAGGTGCCTGAGGAGTTAATTTCCAGAAAAATGAGTAAGTCACACAAATTGTGACATATCTATTCTCCTACCTCCCATCTCTGAAAATATCCAGAATAGGCTCTAAGAGCTGTGCAAAAATGGCAAACCCCCATACAGATAAAAGATCAAGGGAGGGAAGGGAGATGAAGCAGCAGACAAGATAACAGACAAGATAATTACAGAGCTTTAAAAGCCTTGGATTTATTTTTAAGATGTAAGAGCTCTATTTAGAAAAGCCCATAGCTAACTTTATGTGAATCTTGAATGTTCTGAAACATGTAAATAGTAATGAAATGAAGGAGAGGATGGTCTGCTTTGTTTTCTGTATGAGGTCTACTTGGCTAGCCTCAGAGCTAAGGTGGTCCTGTGACCTTCTGTCCTTTGCATCCTCGGTTAAGACCACTGACCTCCCCCACTGGTAGATCAGGGCCTGGGGTTTGGTAGGACCTCACTCTCTAATTTCCCATCATGGCTCACACAATAAAATCACTGTCTGCAGAAGAAATAAGACACTCCTTTCTGCCTTTCTCACTCTCACGACTTCCTCAGAGAGAGGAAAAGTAACTTACCTCAGTCATGGGGTAGGAAGAGATGACTTTTTGGGTTTTGAGCTAGCCTGTTTTCAGGCAAGACTTGCCCTTCTCTCTGAATCTCCCATTGGCCAAGGTAGCCGTGTCTTCTTCTGCTGGGCTCTGACCCACAGCTGGGGGTCCCACAGTCTTCTATCTGCACTAGGAGCTTCGAAGGGCAACCCATGGTCTAGACAGAAGGTCTACCAAGTATTAAAAGATGACCTTTTGGTCTCTGTCTTATTCCATTGTGGTTCCAAATTATGAGAGGGAAAAGGATTTGATTGCTGCCTCAGAGAATCCCAGAAAGCTGCCTCTCCTTGAGTGATCTTAAATGTCTACTTACCTATCCACATGATGATAGGATGGCTCTCTCATGGAAGCAACAATGTGAGGCTGAATATTGCCAATATAGTCAATCATGAGAAAGGCTGAGATTGAGGCTGCAGACCATATTCTTGTTGGTACATTCCCATTGATGAAATCTACAGATAGGATTTATGTGAAAGAAAACAAAAGCTCAGCATTCTGGGGAAGAATGGATTGATGGATGACGTTTGGATTAGAGGAAGCATTGTGACTTTTTGCCTAAGAGAATAAATTAGGGATTTGTTCTAGAACATCAATTATAAGGAATTTTAGTCTGGTTCAATTCAGGATCCAAATCTATGGGTGGCAATATCATGCTCAGAATGTAATATATCTTTTCCAGGCAAAAGAACTACTTTAGAGCCATAGTCCTTGACCCTGGGAAGATGCATTTCTTTAAGTGTGGGTGACATCACCTACTCTTGAAACTAAACAATGTGTGTCATGTCCTCATCCTCCTCGAAGCAGATGCCAAGACACGATTAACTAGGCAAAGGTGTCCTCAGGGGAAATGTTTGTGGAGAAGGAGCTGGAGAAATTACAAGTCCTCAGACCTGATGCAAGTCTGAGGAAAGAAGCATCCCCCCCACAACGAGGGCATCAGGAGTCCTGGAGCTAATCACAAGATCCCTGGGTCTCCTGGGGGTGGGCCTGATTTTGTGTCTCTGACCCACTGAGCCCCTGGCTTAGAGCAGCATAGGAAGCGTGGCCTTGGCACCAATCACAAACATGGTGGTGGGTTTCAGAGTGTCCCTCGGTTTTGCTCCCCATACTTGGGGGTCTGTGAGGCCCATCACTGTGGCCGCCAGAACCAAGATCCAGCCACCAAGAGGAACAAGGCTAGATTATTTTCAAAGCCCTATTTCCCCTGGTCGTTAGCTAAGATTGTCCCACCAGCAGAATGTTGCTTTCACTTACCTAGGGAAGCACTGGTCAAGGAATGTGTTGTTTTTAGCATGTCATGCACATAACTGAGAAACATGCAGAGGAAAACCGCTTGCCAATGAGCAAGACGAGCTCAAGGGGTGTTCAGAATTGGGCAAGAACCACTCACTGGAGATCCCGGGGTAAGGTACTGCATGCAGCATTCCACGGTGTTCTTTCCTCAAGGATCGTGTCTACTCTGAATACGAGGTCCCCATTACTTGCTAAGTGTCTGCATTCCCAGTGTGTGGAGTGCGTGCTAATGTGTTTGTGAGAGAGATGCATGGTCTTGAGCTGAGAAGTAGAGAGGGGGCAGAGGTCCCTAGAGCCCAAACACATGTCAGTAATCAGTCAGTAACTAGCAGGTCCAAGTGGAGCTAAATTTAAACATATGTTTTTGGTTTAAGAAACCTTGTTCTGACTGCCAAAGGAAGAGAGGCTCTTTAATTTTTCTTTTACCCATCCTGAATTTATAATAGGGTGGTCTTATGAAGCAAAACATAATAAAATGCATTTATCGGAAACACATTTATGCTTGTACTGGAGGAACAGGGTCATAATAATTTATGTAAAAGTTTTATGGTAGGTTATGCGAGGCATTTATTTTCTAACACTTTTTGCATATTTCACATAGGCCTGTGTTGTGTACTTTTTACAACGGGTTCCTCAGATGAATCATGTGGACCATCCCTGAGACCTTTTCTTCTCCTCATACACTGGGGTAAGATGAGGTTTCCTTGTCATCAAGCAAGAATTTGAAATGTCTTGTAGGATCCAATCTGGTCAGATGGGTTGGTTTCACTCCGCGATGGGATTCGGCAGAAATTTTCTTACCAACAGATAATACCGGCCATGCAGTCCTCTCCACGTGGAGGAACTTAACTCTCTAGATCACCAAGGCCAAGAGGGAGTAAGAGGTTTGGCTTTCAGAACCTTTCCCCTCTTTCCTACCTTTCTCAGAGTCTTGCCCTTGCCTCATGCCCTTGACCTAAGCTGATGGGAGTTTTGAGGAAGTGGCTATTGTGAAACTTGGTGCTTTGCAGGGATATTCTTGAGGCGACTGTCGATGACATTAAAATGTCCCCTCCTCTGGGGGAATTTCTGACTTGTCTCAGTCGTTGGAAAGACCGTGTTTCTCTGGTGCAGCTGGGCAGGGTTTCCCGAACAGGCACCTTCAGTCTTGATTCCGATCGTGCTTTCCTCTTTGCGTTGGCCACCAAGAAGCTCTGAGGCAGATTCACAAATGGTCTTTAACCACGATGCAGCCCTCGCAGGCCCCTGATTTACCCCACTCTGCCATATTCTTCCATCTTCCATCTTCCATCTTCCATCTTTACTTTTGTTTCTTTCTTGACATAGAACCATGACATTAGTTTTAGGTGTACCACATAATGACTCAAAATTACCTTCACTTTCTTGTTATTTGATTGTATTGTTTTTTGGTTTTTTGGTTTTGTTTGGTTGGTAGGTTGGTTTGGGTTTTGTTTGGGGGGGTGTTGTTGGTTTTATTGTTTTGTTTTTTGGGGTTTTGTTTTTTTTTTTTTGTATTCCACAGCAATTAGCTTTTGGGGAAAAAAGTGTGATATATAAACTTCCTGGAGTTCTATAGTGAACCTAAAACCAAGTTCAATTCGTTCCAGATGCACAAGAATTTTTCTTTACTTTTTCTGATGATCTCTAGGGCTGCGAACGGTATGGTAGGTCATAACCCTGCAGCAGCAGCCCGTCAGAGAAGACATCTCTAGTTTACTGAAATGAGAATGTTAGCTGCTCCTGACAATAGGTACGGTTTACGGGCTGGGAGCGCATGCCCCTGCATGCACGTGTGCGCGCGTGGAACAGTTGCAGAGAAGGTGTCCAGATCCCCCAGGAGATACACAAAGAGAATGGGAGCCTTGTCACCTGGTTGCCTCTCCCTCCATCTTCACTGGTTTTCCAGAGCTGAGTCACCCTGACAAGTTCAATTCTCTCCAAAAGCACATCCCTCACCCTTGAGGGGCCACTCCCTCGGGTACCTGAACTCTGTCTTTTGTGTGACACACGCTTTTACTTCTGAACTGTAACCCTCTCGTTGCCCTTCCCAGCTGGGCTTTTCTTCCTCAGTTTTCCGTGCTGTTCTTCACAGCCTTCAAAACAGAGCAAAGTAACATCTGATGCTCTTGTTACACAGCCTTTTTTTTTTTTTTTTGGAGAGGCCATCACAAATTTACAGAGATAAAAATAACAATATGAGTGATGTATTGTGCAAATCTTTTAAAAAGCCTACAAAAACAGCAGAAAGAAATCAATTAGAATTGCCATGGCAACTACCAACAATTTTTATATGCAAGAATGAAATAACGTAAGAAAAGTAACAAAGTAGAAAAAGCCTAAACCAATTGAAATACCGTGAAGTGTTTATGAAGTAAGTACTATAAAGCGAAGCCTCGGGAAAATAGATTTCATTAAGGTAAATGAAATTGAGTTTAACTCTTGATTACACATGAGCTAGGTATGTATTGTGGAATAAACTAGTATTGATGGACACTTGATGTAATTTGGGGGGGAACAGTATTTTTGGAAAACAATTTTAGACAGGTTGGGGAAGTACATTAAAATGTATAAAATGCAATTTTAAATAATATATTTTCTAGGGGAAGATTTCTTTACTTCTAAGAATATTGAAAGCCCACACATTAAATTTGATAGTTCAAGGTAAATTAAAGAGGTGGGACTTGATATGTAATAGAAGTAAGTGATGGAAATTGGCAAAGAGCCCAGAATTCTAGAATATGTATGATCTGGGTTTCTGTGCTCCCCCACTAGAGTTAAGATGGCAACTCCATTGCTTCCTGAATCAGTGGTTCTCAACCCTCCCTGTGTGTAAAACACCCCTGGGTTATCCAGAGCCATGAATCCCAAAATGACCACGACTGAAACCCATCCCACACCTGCTAAGTTAGAACACTTGAGGGTGTAACATGGGCATTCGTATTTTGTAAATGTGACGCCGTTGTACATGCAGCCGGTGTTGAGAACCAGGGTTGGGTCCATTCATTCCGCAGCTTGCTTATGTTCCCTTTGGTATGATCTTGTTGGAGTTCCTGGGTGTGGTAGGCAGCACAATTGCCCCTCCCCAGAGCTGTCTGTCTCCTCCTCCCTGGAAACCATGAATATGTTAGGTTAATACAAAAGGGAAATTAAGGTGGCAAATAGAATTAAGGTAGCTAATCAGGTGACTTTATGATAAGGAAATTACCCAAGTGAGCCTACTATAATCTCAGGGGTCCTTACAAGTGGAGGAGGGAGGCAGAGCAAAGAGAACCAAGGAGTTATCAGTGGGAGATGGACTCAGTCTGACTCACAGGAGTAAGGGAGTCACCAGTCAAGGAATGTGTGCAGCTTCTAGATGTTGGGAAATGTGATGAAATGGGTCTCGCCTAGGGTATCCAGAAGGGAGACAGCTCTGGAACACCCTGATTTTAGCCCAGTGAGACCCACTTTGGACTCTACACTTCCAGAACTGGAAGATAATCAGTGTGTGTTGTTTTAAGCGACTTCATTTGTGGTTATTGGATATAGCAGCCATAGAAAATGAATGCATCCTGTCTCCATAAATTTATCACCAAAAAAAAAAAAAAAAAAAAAAAAAAAAAATCCTCAGCCTTCTGTAGTCCAAAACAGTCAGTAAAACTTCTAGACCCAAGACGGGTCTTGCTCTTCCGCTGCGGGGTTGCCGTTGCAAATTGCTATTGTGAATTTCCCCTTTGCCCTCCCACATAAGATATAAGATTGCAGCTCATTCTGACATGCTGCCTCACTGTCCAGATTCCTGTTCAGCCTCTGGTGTGAATACCCTTAAGAAATACAGCTCCCGGGAACCTGGGTGGCTGTGTCACCCAGGTCACCTTCCGACTCTTGATTTTGGCTCAGGTCATGATCCTGAGATCATGGGATGGAACCCCGCATTGGGCTCCCTGCTCTGTGGGGAGTCTGCTTGTCCCTCTCCCTCTGCGTCTCCCCCCAGTGGTGCTTGCACTCTCTCTCTGTCTCAAATAAATAAGTAAATAATTTTTTTTTTTTTAAAGAAGGAAATACAGCTCCTTCCATTTTGGTCTTGGCCAAAAGTTTCTACAGTTTGTCTTCTGTCAGTTGCTTCATAATATTCAGCTTTTCCACTAATAACCTTTGCCTCTCAGGAATCTATACCCTCAGAGTTTAGATAACTATCCCTTTTCTTTCTTTTTTTTTTTTTAAAGATTTTATTTATTTATTTGACAGAGAGATCACAAGTAGGCAGAGAGGCAGGCGGGCGGCGGTTGGGGGGTGGGAAGCAGGCCCCCTGTTGAGCAGAGAGCCTGATGTGGGGCTCGATCCCAGGACCCTGAGATCATGACCTGAGCCAAAGGCAGAGGCTTTAACCCACTGAGCCACCCAGGCACCCAACTATCCCTTTTCTAACCTGAAAACATACCCAGCATGATTAAACCTCTTTCTGGGGACAAAGGCTAGTTGCAAGGTGCACAGGACCTCATTTTCCCCTTTCCTACAAAGAAGAACACCTTGTCCTGCCCCGGCCTCTGCTTCTGTGATTCCAGGCTTTCCTCGTGTTCCCTCCCTCTGGGGGTGAGTTCCAAAGCTGGTTTTCTGGCATGCTCCCTTGCCCTGTAAGAGTAAGAAACACAAATCTCCAGCAGGACATTGCCCACTGTAACCTCAGGATAACTGCAGACTCACGACACGATGCAGCCTAAGAGAAACTTCTTTGGGGTTTTCATAAGATCTTTCGGACACCAAAACCATGTGTATAGATCTGACAGTCTCAGATGAGTTAGAAAGTTGGCATAAGAAGTATCAGAATTTAAGAAAGACATCGCCGTCGCAGATATTATCCAGAAACTGATGCCGCTGGTCCTCACTAGGACATAACAGGCTCACGTGTGATGGCCATCTTGCCTTTTGTTTAGTCACGGGACTTGGGTCCGATGCCAGCCATGCTGCCATTCAAATGTTAGGAGGGGAAAACTTGATAGTAGGTGTTAATGGTGATGGGAAAAATTATACCTCCAAATCCATCCCGTCTGCCAATTTGTTTCTCTCTGAAAAGAAAGCATCAGGAGTAATTGTATGCCTGCCCTACACAGGGATGATTGTGTTTTCAAGGATAATGATGCTATTTTATGGTTGTTCCTACTTGGAACGAAACATAATTGGTATGGAATCCTTGAACACTCCCGTGCGAAAATACCGGGGTAGCTGTGTCAATCGACTGACTGTATACAGAGCAGTAAGTAATGGGGCAATGGGGAAGAAAAATCGTGAAGAGGGAGTGAGAAAATCATAAGGGAGGCTGGTGAGTGTAAACCAGAAAGCCTGAAATTTATGTTTCAATTGCTTTCCTTTCAAGTTTCAGAGTCAGAGATTTTGTTACGGGTAAAATCAGTACGGGGTGATGGTATGTAAATGACACCTCCATGGAGCTGTTAATTTAAAAAAAAAAAAGGTGTGGGCTCCCTCTCTGGCTTTAGATCCAGCATCTCCTGTAGGTTAAGAAGTATCCTAGAACCTCCATCCAATCTTAGGAGAAAGAGTTAGCTTTAATGGGAGTAGAGAAGTGGATACAAAGTATTCGTTATTCCTGTCACTTCAGGCAAGTGACATGCACTGCTATTTAATTTGCTTTCTCCTAGAATGGGCAAAGCTTATTTAACTTCACGCAAGGTGTTTACCGACACAAGAATCGGTTTTAAATGTGATTCTTTTAAAGTCCCCGATGGGCTCTGCTTAGAACTAAAGGTTGCAAAGGAAAGCATTTTATTTTGATTTTCTCTTCAATGTTGAGGGGGTTAAAATAAAAGCAAATGTTGTAATGTAAAGATAAATTAGAATCCTGAGTTTCTTTGTGAAACCAACAGAAAGCATGGAATCCTTGTGGGAAAAATTACAGGAGCAGGTTATAAGCTCCAGAGTGTTCTAAATGAATAAATGGTGTGCTGGGAGTATGTATGTAATCGATGTGTTGGAAGGTTCAACATATGTTCTGTATAATAATTGGTAAATATAGGAGTCTAGCAACAACAACAATAAAACAACTCAAAGAGAAGTGATACAAGCGTGTTTTACTGGAATTAGCAGATTAAAAAACATAAGGTTGAAGATGTGTGTGTGTGTGTGTGTGTGTGTGTGTGTGTGGTTTTAATGTTTACATAAAGGAAATACATGGTGGTTTTTTGGTGTAAAAATCTAGGTGTGTGGGTTAGTTTTACCAGGAGCTGGCTTTTTGAGCTTTTGAATCTTGAGCGACTTACTCTACTTGTCTAAATCCAGCGTCTGTATAATTAAGAAGGGATGACCTTGTTGTGCCAACGTTAATATGGTTACCTATCTTTGGATACTATTATATTTTCTTTCTGGTAAGCTGAAATATTAAGTCAAAGGATAAATATATAATCATACTTAATGTACTTTTTTTTTTTTTTTGAGAGAGAGAAAGACAGCATGAGCAAGGGGGAGGGGTAGAAGGAGAGTGAGAGAGGGAATCCCAAGCAGACTCCATGTCCAAGGCTGAACCCAACAAGGGACTCAGTCTCACAACACTGAAATCATGACCTGAGCCAAAAATAAGAGTCAGATGCTCAACTGATTGACCACCCAGGCACCCCTTAATGTACCTTTATAAAACTTTATAAAGGAAAGGAGATGTTTTAGAAACCTCTCCTTTTTTATAGTTTGAAAGGAAGTGTATGTATTGCAGATAATATAAATATTATATTTCTATTATTTGTCTCATGAAAAGTAAAAGCTTCTTTTTGAAATACACACACACACACACACACACACACACACACACACACAAAATAAAAACAAAACAAAACAAAACCTTGAGTGATGAATGGGAAGAAATAATACCCCTTGCACATAGTCTGTGCTCCGTAACCTTCAATAATGTCCTTATTATGCCAAAGAACAGCTGAAAGTTTGTCTTTGGGGAAAATAAGAAAAGAAAGAGTGAGTAAAATCATAAAAGTTGAATGGGCAGGAAATAGAAAAGGTGGTAAGAGGTGCCTTATTACATTTACTTACATGGAAGCTCAGTTACGCAAGCCAGTCACGACCTAATTTTTCTCGATATTCTTCCAACTTAGCTAATACTTATATTTGGAGAGACAGATCCCAGGAATGGAAATGGGACCAAATTAAATGCATTTAAAACTAACATGAGGAGGGTTTTCGCTCAAAAAAGCAAAATGAGTAAAACCCAAAAGCAGTGGCTTTTGAAGTGTGAAACGTAAAATCAATATAATGGTCTCAAACAGCATTTAAAAAGATTAGAGTAGAATGGAACGTTTCTTAGTGTATAAGATACAGTAAGGGTAAGGTTTATTCCATAAAACTTTTATTTCAACCCGATACACACACACACACAATGTGTATGTGTGTATCAGGTCACAATGTAAAATATATTTTTTACTGTGAGTTGAGGTTTTAAAGAAAGAATTTAAAAGCTCCTGCTCGAAAGGGAAAGAAACAAGCCATGTTCCTTTTCAATCAATTAGATTCTCCCTTGGCCTTGTTCGAAGACAGTGTCATTGCTTCCAGGGAAAGTAGGCTTTTACCTAAGTATCCTTGTCCTTGAGTTATGTCCAAACTATTCATATATTATTTCAGATTGTGATGTACCTTTATCGAAACTTCCATACATTTCATCAGGAGAGAGGTAGAAGAAACACTGTCAACTTAAAGGAAGAAAAAATTGTGGAAGTCAATGATATTTTCATTTTCTTCCAGTCCCGATCGTTCTTCTGAAAAACAGTACCCCAAAATAGTGAGAGATGAGGAACACAAAAAGGACTCATTCTGCATTCTTTAAAAGAATATTTTCCTAAATAATCCAAAAGGCATTGATTGACGGAAGTTTTTAAGTGTGTGGATAGATGTGAGATATTACAAAGGAATTGGCTCTGAAAGACATTGTCTTGGTGGGAAAAAAATTTTTTTTTAGGATTTTTAGTTATTTATTTAACATGGTGGCAGGGGAAGAGTGAGGGAAGAGAGCAAGTAGAGGCTGGGGGAATGGCAGGGGAGAAGCAGGCTCCCACTCAGCAAGGAGACTGATGTGGGGCTCAATCCCAGGACCCTGAGATCATGACCTCAGCCAAAGGCAGCAGCTTAACTGACTGTGCCACCCAGGCACCCATGGAAAAAAATTTTTTTGAAAAAGTGAAACCTGGGGCTCCTGGGTGACTCAGTCGTTAAGTGTCTGCCTTCAGCTCAGGTCATGATCCTAGGGTCCTGAGATTAAGCCCCTCGTTGGGCTCCCTGCTCTGCAGGAAGCCTGCTTCTCCCTCCCCCACTCCCCCTGTTTGTGTTCCCTCTCTTGCTGTGTCTTTCTCTGTCAAATAAATAAATAAAATCTTAAAAAAAAAAAGGCAAAACCTTGGCCATATGGGAGCTAACACTTAATGTGCTCTTATTCTGGGTCCAAATATCAGGTGCTTTTTAAGTAGCTTTTTCCATTGATCCTTAAACATATGCAGGTACTATATAGTCCCATTTTACAGCTGAGAAAAATGAGGTTCTCACTGGGTAAGTCACTAGTCCAGTGCAGCCACGATTCTTACCCAGATCTGCCTGTTGAACTCCAAACCTGAACCATATCCAGCCAACCCTTTTCCTGGGGCACCTGTCCCTCCGGTTCTGCTTCTCTCTTTTCTGCCTTTGCCCCATGGCAGAGCCTTCCTCCACTCCTGTTAGTGCTTCCTGCTCCCCCACCCCCCATCAAGACCTATTCTGAATAATAGTCTTTTATACCAAAGTGCCAGGAACTGTGGTTTTCTTCACGTTGTAGTAGGGATCCAAGCTTAAAGTAAAAAAAATTCCTCCAAGCTGGAATTTCAGACATGGTGGAAAAGGTTGGAGACACTTTAGAGGTAAGGGGTAGAGGGAGAGGAAAGGGAGAGGTGTTTTATGACGTTCCTGTACCTTTCCAATAAGATACTGTCTAATATCGCTTATCTTTAATAGTTAGTTCTTTGAAGATGTTGGAGAGTTGCCTGACCTATAACAGTCTTCAGGATCCACCTGATTCCACTTCAGGAATGCTTTGCATTCCATATCTAAGTCCCGTTTGCTTTGCTTACATGCTAAAGCTTTTCTTCTTTAGAACTCAAGCAAATTATGGGTTAGTAGGCCACCAAGAAATTTTTTTGAACTGTCACTTTGGCAGAGCCCTCATTTTCTTCTCTTAATTCCATACTACACCCTCTCCCAATTAACACACATACAAAAAAAAAAAAAATTGGCACCTAAAACTCAGAATGGGGGGAAAGAAGTAATGGTTGCCTGTCCTCCAACGGTGCATGGTTTCCTGGCCAAGCAGATGTCCAGTTCTCGCATTCCCAGGCCAGGGTACTTCAAGAAGCCCAGTTCTACCCATGAATAAGGGTGCTGGGACCATTTCACCTGGTTCAGCACAGCAGGTGTCACATGAGCAGTGCTCATGTGATAGCTATGGGAAGGGTATTGCTCCCAGAGAGCTGGCAAGGGCTTAAGTGCAGAACGAGCAACTTCTCATTCATCTAAAGACCCTATTGCTGTTGGCACAGACCCGTGTGCAGGTGCATTATGTCCCCACTAATGCGAAGTCAGGAAGACCTCCTATGTTATTATCTATAAGCATTATTGTCTTGCCTTTCACATTTAAGTCTATAATCCGTCTATAACTGATCAAGTTATGTTGTGCCATGGGGGTATAATTTCATTTTTTTTCCATTTAAATATCTAATCATCCTAGTTCCATTTTTCAAAAAGCCAATCCTTTCCCTCTTGCCTGTGGTGATGCCTCTGTCTTAATTTTAGTGTCTAGTCATGTGTAGGTCTCTTACCTTGGTTAATGGAATTGGATAAACTGATTGTAATTTTATTCTGAAATGCAAAAAAAAAAACCCAAAAACTAAAAATGGCCAAGATATTCATTTTGAAAAGGATTTAATTAATAAATTTATTTGAGAGAGAGAGAGCACAAGCTGGCGGAGGGGCAAAGGGAGAAGCAGACTCCCCGCTGGGCAGGGAGCTTCACTCCAAGCTTGGTCCTAGGACCCTGGGTCATGACCTGAGCCTAAGGCAGATGCTTATCCAACTGAGCCACTCAGGTGCCCCTAAAAAAATAGCCAAGATATTCTTGAAGATGAGGAACAAGATGGGAGGACTTGCCCCACCTGATACTAAGTGAGTGTGATAGCAGCAAAAAGATAGACAAGTAGACCCCGAGCAGGACTGAGGGGACAGTCTCTTGGGATTTTGATGAGATACACTCAATCTCTATATCAACTTGGGAAGAATTACAGTTTTTACAGCATTCAGTTTGTAATCTATATTCATAGGTTATCTCTCCATTTATAAGGTCTTCCTAAATATCTCTTAATAAGTTTTTATAGTTCTTTCTGGAAGGGCCTTAGACATTTTTAATTTTGATACCTTCCCATATATATAGTATTCTGATGTCATTTAAAATTGAACCCATTAAATATTTCATTCTGTTATTGATGACAGACAGAAAATATTGGTTTTTTGTGTATTGAATTTTAGCCTGCAAAATTATAAACTCAATTATGAATTTGAATAATTTATAGTTACTTTTTTCCTGCATATACAATTATAAGTTCTTTAAGTAATAACAGCTTTTCTATGACTTTCCCAATCCTTTATTTCCTTTTCTTGCCTTACTGTTATAATGGGTAATGTTAAAAGGCATTATGTTGAAAGCTAGTATCCTTCTCCTGTTACTTTGTCATGATCTTAGAGGAAAACTTGCAACCTTTTTAAGAATGTTTGTTACAAGATTTTTTTTTCTCTACAGATCTGTTATAACAGCATATGAAAGCCCCCTTTTTAATTTTTTTACATTTATTTATTATGAATGGATGTTGAGTTCAATTACCTTGTGCTCTATAGTCCTGGGGAAATAAAAACTTGGTCCTATGCTTGCTTTTCTTTTATGGAGGATTTTGGCATCTGTGTTCTTGAGGGAGAATGCTGGTAACTTTCCCTTCTCTTACTATGCTTGTCAGGTTTTGATATTAAGGTATCAGTGTCTTAAAATCAATCTTGGGACTGTACCCTATTTCAAACAATCTCGAGGAGTTATTTCAGCTTCTAATAGTTTCTTCCTTCAGTGTTTGGTAGAACTCACCGTTGACAATCTGGGTAGACCTAGAGTTTTTTTTGTGGGAAAGATTTTAACTGGTGACTCAGTTTTATATGACTATTCACAGCTGCTGTTTCTTGAATGGTAAATTAAATTTGCCAGGGATTTTCTCCATTTCGTTTAAACTTTTTAATGCATTGATGTAAAGCAGCTCACAGCATCCTCTTACAATCTTTGCGATGTCTGTCCAACTGGTGTTGATGTCCCGTTTTTAATTCCTAGCAAAGGCTAATGTGTCATCTCTCTTCCTGCCTGGATCAATCCCTCCAGGGTCTGATCTCTTTTATCAGTTTGTTCAAAAAACCAAATTGTAGCTTTCTTTTTTTTTTTTAAAGAATTTATTTATTTATTTGACAGAGACCACAAGTAGGCAGAGAAGCAAGCAGAGAGAGAGAGAGAGAGAGAGAGGAAGAAGCAGGCTCCCTGCTGAGCAGAGAGCCTGATGCGGGGCGCGATCCCAGGACCAGGGGATCATGACCTGAGCTGAAGGCAGAGGCTTAACCCACTGAGCCACCCACGTGCCCCAAATTGTAGCTTTCTTGATCGTCAGTATTGAGCGTTTCTCTTTCTTTATTATCTTCTGCTCTAATCATTATGATCTCTTTCTTTCTAATTTCTATGGGTTTAATTTGTTCTTCTTTAATAATTTCTTCATAAAGACACTTAGATCACTGATGGTTTAACTTCCTTTTCTGATATATTCATTGAAGGCTATAAATTTCCTCATAAGTACTGCATTAGCTGCTTTCTACAAGTCTTGATATATTGTATTTTTGTCAGTGCTCCATACAAATTATTTTTAAACTCCATTGTGATTGCTTCTTCTACCCATTAATTATTTAGAAGACTGTTTCTTAATTTACGAACTTACAGGCATGTTCTACCTATTTTTATTCATATCTACTACAGTTTCGTTGTATTTAGGAAATATACTTTAATACATTCTCTCTTGAGAATTTTACGGCTGTTTTTTATCTTGAAAAGAATATGTACTTTGAAGTTGTGTCTGTTAGGTCAATTTTGTTCATCACATTGTTTAACACTCACATATTCCTTTTTTGCTTTGTTCTATCAGTTACTGAAAGAGACAAACTAAATTGTCTCATTTTTGTCAATTTTTTGTTTTAGTAGGATCAGTGTTGGATTCATATAATTTTAGTCCATGTTATTAGGCACATTCAAATTTTAAATTAAGTCTTCATGGTGAGTAGAACATTTTATCATTACATAGAAATACCATTTCTCTATAGAGACTATGCTGAAGCTTCTCATCTTCAAGATTACTCTGTTATTAGTATGACTGCCATTGATTTCTTGGAGTTAGTATTTCAATGATTTTTCTGTTTCCTTTCACTCTCTAGCTTTCTGTATCCTTATCCTTTTTAAGTATATCTTTATAAACAGTGTATAATTGAGTTTTCTTTTGTTTTACATGCAATCTGTACATCCCTTCTTCAAATTGAATATTTGGTTCTTTTATGTTCAATGTAATTACTGATATGTTTGAGTTAAATCTGTAATCTTGTTTTGTGTGACTTATCCCAACTGTTCTATTGATAGATTACCCTTTGTAACATTCCAATTTCTTTGTCTTCTAGCTTCCAAGTTGTACTCTTCCTGCACTTTTTGAAGTGATTTAATTACAACTAAGTTATTTTCTTACCATATCAAACTTTAATGTTAATTAAAATATCACTCTGCTGTTTTCTGCTTTTTGGTTACTCCAGAGAAGTCAGTGTTGAGTCTAAACGTCCTTCTTTTGAAATGTTTCTTTATTCCTCATGCTGTTTCAAAGGTTTTATTTATTTATTTATTTATTTGTCTGCATGTCTAGGTGCAGATTTGTTTAATCTACTTCGGGTTCATTGGGATTCATGGAATTGTGGAGGGATGCCTTCACTGCTTTTGAAAAACACAGAGCTCACCCATTTTCGAATTTTACTTTCATGCCCTTCTCTCATTTCACCTTTTTTTAGGCTAAAACTACAACAACAATACGGGTATACCCATATACCATTTATCCTCTCTTTTGTAATATTCTTCCTTTTGTCTCTTCACGCTACATTCTGGATATTTTCTTTTAGGTGGTTTTAAGCTTGGGGTTTTTCTTCATGTGCTACATTGCGTTTTAGAGTTTCCAATTCACTTCTGATATTTTGAGGCTTTGACTTTATTTCATACATGTTGCAAGCATGATGATTTTAGGAACCATGTCTGATAATTCTGATAACTTGAGTTCAGGGTTCTCTTTCTGTTGTTTATCTTTCCTCTGTTATTCAGCATCACATCCTATGGTCTTACAAGCCTGGTTATTTTTTATGCATGTTTATTTTGCATAGTATATCTTACTATATATTTTATATTTATATTTATATATTCATATATATATTTATATTTTATTTTTATATATTTATATATAAATATATTTATATATTATATAATATATAGATTTTTATATATAAATATACATAAATATATTTATATATAAATGTTATATATAAATATATATTTTTATATATTATATATTGTATATTTGTATATTTATATATAATACATAATATATTATATATATTTATATATTTATATTTATTTTACCATATGCATAGTATATTTTACAAATTATTTAGAGGAAAATTTGAGGCCTGGTATGGTGATAGCTTCTTCCTAAGAAGATACTCATTTGCTTGTACAAATAGCACTAGGGTCATCATTCCAGAAGTATCTTAGTGTAATGTCAATGGTTGATTGCTTGCACCATTAAATGAGCCACACCTGGCTTCAAGTCCATGCAAAGGCTGGTTTACTTGCTCCTCACATTGGGTATATGGATTTTCAGATTTCCAACTCAGAGGGGGTTTGACTGATCAAATACCTACTCCTGGGGTGCCCAGGTGGCTCAGATGCTTAACTGTCCGACTCTTGGTTTCAGCTCAGGTCTTGGTCTCAGGATCATGAGATCGAGCCCCGTGTTGGGCTCCACATTGAGCACAGAGTCTGCTTGAGACTCTCTCCCTCTCCGCCTGCCCCCTCCCAGCTCACAGCCCTGGAGATGTCACTGAAAGTGTGGTTCAGCTGTGCAACTGCTTTCTGCCCTGGCCGAAGTCCTAAGGTAAAAAAAGCATGTCTCTCTAGTTGTCTTCTTTGACATGTGAACCCCAAGTCTCCTTGCCGTCTCACAAGTCTTTGATGCTTTTGAGGAAGTGCTTTCTGTATTTCATCCAACTTCTTCAGCTGTCTTCAGCATGAGGACAAAATACCTAGTTAGGCATCACAGGAAGTCAGTATGGTATTATATAGAGATACATGATTTTGGTATACTATTTAGAGTCTATAAGATATTATTTAGAAATAAACAGGTAAGTTTATCTTTATCTAAATCTCAAAATGGCTGAAAAGTACAGCATTGGATTTCCCCAGTGGTTTCTTCCAGGAGTGGTGTTAAGACAAGAGAGTAGGAAGATGTCTGTTACTTTCATAATACTTCCCTCCATTCTAGCTGAGCCTTTTTTTTTTTTTTTTGAGATGTTATTTATTTATTTGAGTGGGTGAGAGAGAGAGAGAACACAAGCAGAGGGAGGGCAGAGGGAGAGGGAAAAGCAGACTCCCCACTGAGCAGGAAGCCCAACTCGGGACTTGACCCCAGGACCCCTAGATCATGACCTGAACTGAAGGCAGACATTTAATTGACTGACCCACCCAGGCGCCCCAGGAGAGAGAGAATCTTAAGCAGACTTTGCACCCGGCATGGAGCCTGACCCTGGGCTTGGTCCCACAACCCTGAGATCATGACCTGAGCCAAAATCAAGACTTGTACTCTTAACCAACTGAGCCAACCAGGCACCCCAGATGTGGGTATTAATGGTGTGTGAGACTTCACTGAGGTATTTCTGTAAAGATGAAGCCATTTACCCTGGACTTTGCCTTTTCCTTTCTTCTGGAATTTAGACATCAAGATGAAATAGCTTCAAGAACACAGATGGGGATAACACCCCAGGGGATGGTAGGACAATGCAGAAAGGACCTGGGGTCATGGATGACCTGTGGTTTGTGTGCCCTGGACCACACACATTCCTCTGGGTTGTTACGTGAGAGAAAAACACAAGTTTCCCCTATTTAACCCATTGTGTTTGGGGTTCCTTTCTTATAGCAGTTTAGCTATATCCTAACTAAAATGATATGGAAAATATTTGCACAAAAATTTTAAGATAAAGTATTTTATGAAAAGAATAATAGGATAATAGTCTGGGAAATGTGGATTTCATCTCTGAACGATGGCACATTTAAGGGAAAAGGGTTTATATGACAGAATATCTCCTGGGAATCTGGGAGAGCATAGAGCTATATGCATTAGCCTAAAAACAAAGAGCTAGCCTTTGGAACCATATAGAGAACAGAAGGGGCAGAGTCAAAAGTCACCAGGCTGTGCTGAGAGTAGCAGCAAAATGTGCAACTCTGATGGGAAACTCCTGGTTAATGACAAAACTTCTGCTGCTTGACATCAGTCATTATGAGTGATGAGAGTCTGGATGCCTGCGATCTTCTTATTTTGTATGCGATTTACACAGATCCTAATCTGTAGACAGATCATTTGTAGGGTACTCTGTCACAGCAACAGTGGGAATGACTACATGCAATTTCTATGGGCAGATACCGTGCCACATACGTACAGCACGTGCGCTCGCATTCAGTCCTCACAACACTATGGTGTAGGCTCCCCTCCTGTCCCCATTCACAAAGGCTCAGAAAGGTCAGTGATTGGCCCACAGTCATATACCTCGTATGAGACAGCTGACATTCAGACTCCGCGTGTTGGCCAAAGTCCCTAGACTCAACAGCTCTGCAAGATGGTTGCAGTCAAATAGTTGTGAGGATTCTGAGAAGCTAAACATCTCCTATATGGAAGAGAAGATGAGGCTTGGAGGGCCGGAGAATGGTCTGGGAGCAGAGGCACAGGGCTGGTGTGGCAAGCCTGCCTGTGGCAGAGCACAAGAGCATTGCCACCCAGTACCTGTCCAGAGCCTGTTTTAGCAGAGATCCACCAAACCTCCCGGGGATGGAGGACCAGGGGCCCGAATGTCACAAGCCGGACAGCCACAATTCCCACTGGAAATGGTGGTGCAGATGGTCGTATCGCCAGCTGAGCCCAGCAGCAGTGTTGGTGATGATGGCAGGAACTGAGCTATGTGACAGGTACGACCTCAGGAAGAAGGAGGAATAGTGTATGAGCTAGAGAAAAGAAAGGGGCCAGTGGCTGGATGGAAGGCACTTTAGGAAAGAGTGGGATGAGAGAGTCTGAGGAGGCGGAGCAGGCTGGCAGCCTCCTCCCACCCTCAGAGAAATATCAGTAATGATGGCAATGAAGACAGCAGCTGGCAGGGGCACCCAGGGAGCTCAGTGGGTTAAGTGTCTGCCTTTGGCTCAGGTCATGATCTCAGAGTCCTGGGACCAAGCCCTGCATCGGGGTCTCTGCTCAACAGGGAGCCTGCTTCTCCCTCTCTGCCTGCTTGTGTTCCCTCTTTCACTGTCTCTCTCTGTCAAATAAATAGATAAAATCTTAAAAAAAAAAAAAAAAGCTGCGGCTGGCAGAGGGGCTGGAGAAGCAACCAGAGAGTGCAAAGAAGGCTTGGCAGGAAGTTGGCGTTTTACCTACCTGGGGAATGCTGTGTGTCTTCTTTTCCTCTTATGGGGCTTAAGGAAATAATCAGATTCTCCAGAGATCCTTTCTCTTGAGTGTCTGTCTCTGGGACTCTCACTCTCCTTAGTACATACTATATGGAAGAAAGATGATGCCCCATTATAAATATGACTGGGGCAGACATTTAATTTTTTACTTTATGCAATTAAATGCTACATCCTTTGTGGGGTTATGGCTATAAGTTACCATTAAGATTATCTGGAGAGGGTCTGAAAGAATAGGGTCCATGGCCCGGCTCCCCACCTGAGTTGTTCTGTAACTTGAAGCAGCTTCCTTAACTCTGGGACAAAAATGTTGGGCTAGAAGATGACTTCTGAGATCTCCCTCAGTTTCCTAATTGTGTTTTGTGCCCTACTGGGAGAGAGTCTGTGAGGCTCTGTTTGGAGCACTTACCTTCGATAATGGGTCTGTTTCCACAGCCCCCTGTAGAGACATGTGGACATGAACGCCCCCTGCCAGACACTGTGATGTATGTCTGCTTGCTCATGATTTGGGTGTTTTCCAACCTCTCACATACTGCAGCAAACAGAAAATGACAATTGTGCAGCCACTACAAAAGCCAAAGGACATATTATCTCCATGTGCCTATAACCCAATCCCATCCTGACATCGGGAACTTATTTCCCCCATTAGACAAGTACTTTCAGGCGGTACCTTAGAAACACCAGGGGAGCTTTGAAAAAAGAAGAGTACCCAGACCTCACCCCAGAGCAAGTGAATCCAAAGAGCCTGGTGTCAGAATTTCTAAGTTCTAGCATGTTCTAGTTGCGATAGTTTGAGAACCATTGCATGGCTGTCATCAAAGCAGGGGCTCTGTCTTAGGAACCCAAGTTTAGTGCTTCATAAATAGCAACCCCCCTGTACAGATGTGCTGAGATGATCAATCAGTCCATGCCCTGAATAGCATAGCCAGGGACGGTCCTCAACCACGTCAGAAAGCTGGTTTGATTTTATTGGTCCTTCCTCCCAGGATGGCCATCCCCGAGGTCCTTCCTAAGTGCCAGTTTCTCATGCTCTCCTTCCCTTAGGTTTATGCCATGTCCTGACTCTCGAATAGCTACTGCTAAAGCCATCCCCAGATGTTAACCACTAAGGAACATCTTCACTTCCCAGATCCCACAAAAATCCCCCCAGTATGTGGAGGCAGCTGGAAACATGAGGGCTCTGGAGTCTGAGAGTCGGTTTTGAATCAGCCCAGTTCACTCATTTATAAATAGTGTGCAAGCCCCTAGCCTTCAGTTTCCTCATCTGTCATATTAAGGGAACACCTCCCTCTGAACACTGCAGTGATAACAGTAAGTTACCAAAGTCTGCACATGGATCATTTATACACACTCACTCTGCTGGGTTATTATTATCCTTACAACAGTAAAAATCTGTTTGGATTACCTTCAAACTTAGTCATATGGAAATAGCAAAGGGAAAAAACTGGGTGACTCCAAAGGCATTTTTCTTAAATTCTGTCACCAATACAGGGCCACCAGGGTGGCACAGTCTGTTGTGCCACTCTTTTTTTTTTTAAGATTTTATTTATTTATTTATTTATTTATTTATGTGATAGCACACAAGCAGGGGCAGAGGAAGAAGTGGGACCCTGATGTGGGGCTCAATCCCAGGACCCTGGGATTATGACCCAAGGTGAAGGCAGATGCTTCACAGACTGAGCCACCCAGTGGCCAACTCGTGGTTTCTGCTCAGGTCATGATCTCAGGGTCGTGGGATTGACACCGCAATAGGCTCCATGCCAATGTGAAGTCCATTTGCCCCTCTCCCTCTGCTCCCCACCCCCAGTGCTCTCTCTCAAATAAAATCTAAAACAAAACAAAACAAAACAACCCCCCAAACAGGAAAACCTCTCTCACTAATACATAAATTTCTCATGCTTCCTTCCTTCATGGTCTCATTCTAGCATCTTCTATTTCTTTTTCTATCTTCCTTCCAGACAGCGATGCAGTGTTTGGAAATCCTACCTTAAAAAAATGCACTTCACAGATGGGGCTTGGAGACACAAAGGCAGGTCCTTGGGTCAGGGGTTTTCTTTTCCACTTTGTTGTTAGGTTGGGTCTTTTTTTTTTTTTTTTTTTTTTTTTTTTTTTTGTTAGGTTGGGTCTTGACCCCACAGTTAGAAATGTACAAAGGGGCCTGAAGCATATGTGGTCAGAGAGCACAGTCCTCTGTCTTCCCTTCTGCTGATGGGCTTTGAGTTGTAGGATCAGAAGTTCAAGGCTGAGAAGATCCTCTCCCATGGTAGCAATGAATGGGCTGTGGCTAGAACACTTCATTATTTACTTTGCGGGACAAATGGGTTTAGGGAAACCTGCCTCCATGCCTGCCCTTCATCAGCCATTTTCCAGGTAGTAAACGAAGACGTGATGTGCCATTATTTTAAAGTTTCTGGTCACTGCCCTACACTAGCTTCTTCCATCTCAGACATTTCTTCTTCCACCAACACGGACAAGAAGAAGTGATGCATTTTTGAACTTGTAGTAAACTAAACTTAATAAAACAATTTAGAGAAAAAAATTTATTTACAGACATCTATGTATGCCATACATACAGACACCTATGTATGCCCCAAAAGAACAGTTTGAGTCTTTTGTAGGAACATTACTTAATTACTTAGGAGAACATGAACTCACTACCATTCATTGAGAAGTCACACCTTCTGGTATGTTCTTACTGTATAGAAAAAAAAAATTCCTGAATTTGTTTCTCTGTTCCATTCTTTGGTATATGAGATGGAAGTGTTTGAGAGGGGTTACACACCGTTTAAGGTCAGATGGGACAATTCTCACAGAGCATTGCTGGTTTGCCCCCATGATAAATCCAGTAACTCTGCTCACAGATTCATGCCAAAATGACAGTTTTCAGAAACTTCTGCAAGAGGATTTAAACAGTTTTGTGCCTTGCCACCAAAATGTGTGTTCATCTCTCTCTACACCTCCACACCTGGCAGTGTTTCAGCCCAACATTTGCTACAGTATTTTGAGTTCATCTTGTTTATTTTCTGCTTTATTTTTTGTCTCCTGATGTACATTTTATGTGCAAAGCCAAAGTTACCGTTGCTCGTGTGCACCGCCACTGCTCAGCCCTGCTTTTAGACCGCATTTCTTAATTAAAATACGCATCAAAGCAATGCGGACTTCAGGGTTTTGGATTTTTGCTTCCAACCTTAGTTCGTGTAGCTGCTGTCTAGAATGGCCTTCATTACATGTCAGACCCGTAGCACAAAATTGCAGAGAGCTATGCTGAGAATGCGTATTCGCTAGGAAATACCATGTCTTGGAAAATTCTATTTCAGAATATTGACAAGATGTCAGCCATGCGATAGGACTGGGAAAGAGCTCTTCTTGGAGCACGAGTAGAGGTATTCCGTGCAGGGGTGTACAAGAATCCCCGAATTTGAACTGAGTTGGTCTAGACTAGTGGGTGTCTCCAAGGAGAGTCGGGGAGCCAGGAGCACCAGCATCACCGGGAAACTTGTTAGAAATGCAGAGTCTTGGGCTCTTCCCCAAACTTCCCAAATCGGAGACCCTGGGGGGTAAGACCAGCAATCTGTTTTTTGTTTTTTGTTTTGTTTTTTTTTTTTTTTAAAGATTTTATTTATTTATTTGACAGAGAGAACGTGAGAGAGGGAACACAAGCAGGGTGAGTGGGAGAGGGAGAAGCGGGCTCCCCACTGAATAGGGAGCCCACTGTGGGGCTCGATCCCAGGATCCTGGGATCACAACCTGAGCCAAAGGCAGACGCTTAACAATGGAGCCACCCAGGCGCCCCTGTGGTGCTCGCATTAGCGAGTGTTGGAAGTCCCGCCCCGAGGTTCTGACGGGCGCTCCGCTGTGAACACCCCTGGTTTATCTTGAAAGCTCGGCTCACCTGCTGTCCCGGGGGTGGGGCCTCGGAGAGTTACTCTCTGAGCAGGGGTTTCCCGTGCCACTGTCTCCCCAGTGCCCTTTTCCTGTGCCCCGTTGCGCACCTGGCAGGCAGGAATGCTGGCAAAACTGATGTCCAGCGGGGCACAGACCCGCCCGACACCCCTCCGTACAGAAGCCCCGATGTCACAAGGGATCTCTTGGCGCCCCCCACCCCGGGTCTGGGTCCGCCGCGCGGATTCTCCAAAGCGGCTCTTCCCGGTAAGCCTGAAAAGTGAGGGGCTGCCCCTGCCCCAGCTGGACCAACTGCAGGTCCTCCCAGTGGAGAAGGCAAAACAGCGGGTGCTTTACCCTCCCCGGGTCACGCCCTGGGCCCTGCCCGCTCGGCCGAACGACCCCGAGCGCCGAGGAGGGCTGGAGAGGAAGGAATTTGGAAACCGTAGAGCCCTACGCGGAGGCCGGTTTCGTCGTCACCGGATGCTCTTGAGAAATTGTCCTGTTCCTCTTTCTCCATCCTTTGTCTTTCTAGTCTCAGCAGCGGAAAGGCGGCGTCTTCGCGGCCCCACGAGCGCTTAACGGTCCCGCCGCGTCCTCGCACGTGTGTCGGATGCGGCTGCGGTGCGCGGGCCTCTCTCGGCGGTGACCCCGGAAACCTGTCCCAGAGCCTCGCAGGCCAGAGACAGGACTGGCAGGGAGACGGCAGGGAACCAAGGCAGGGCTGGAGCAAGCGGGGCCGCGGGCATGACGGGGATCTTCTCTCCTGCTGGGGCTCTGGTCTCCGCCAGCCTCCACTTAGCTGCGAGAGGAGGCCGGAGCCGTGGCAGCCGGAGCAGCTCCTGAGGCAGGAGCCGGCCTCTCCCTCCCCCCACCCGCCTCCCACTGCTCGCTCGTCCCAGGGAAGGGCTGTGACTGGGACAGGGTGACGGGTGGGGTCAGGCCCGGGTCATGGGGCTCCCCCAAAGAAGAAGGAGGTGACAGCTGGTGTGGAACGTAGCGTCCCACCAGCAGCAGAGTCGTGGGGAAGACCAAGGCCACCAGCTAAGACCCCATAGGAGTCCTCTGGCTACACTGGGAGGGCTGAGGGGACACTTGAGTTTGGATACTTTGCGGCTTCCCGGGGCTCAGACGTGTGCAGAAAAGGACTTCAACACTCACAAGTAAGAATAGCACAGAACGCCTGGGGGGCTCAGAGACTTAAGTGTCTGCCTTTGGCTCAGGTCATGATCCTGGGCTTCTGGGATCGAGCCCTGCATCAGGCTCCCTGCTCAGTGGGGAGCCTGCTTCTCCCTCTCCCTCTGCCCTTGCTCATGCTCTCTCTCTCTCTCTCTCTCGGATAAATAAATGAAATCTTAAAAAGAAGAAGAAGAAGAAGAAGAAGAAGAAGAAGAAGAAGAAGAAGAAGAAGAAGAACATAAAGATGTCTTCCTAAGCACAAAACCCAAGCCATAAATGAAGGGTTCATTGCTTCAGCTGTCTCCAACAATAATTAGCTTGTCATCTGTTCATGAATGAAGTCTCCTTAAGAGATGAAATCCAGAGCTCTGATATCGTAAGGAGCCAGATGTGCCTGCCCTCAAGGCTCTCCCCATCCAAGTTACTAAGTGACTGAGCATAGCTGTCATATAGCCCACGGTCCTCGAGGAGATTTTCAGCAAGGAAAAGACAAGCGAATGGCTCGTGGTTGTATGTGGGTATAAAACTCTCAGAAATGCAGACGGCAAATACTCAAAGCACATCTACGCTATTAAAAATACTAATGTTTTCCCTAGGATTTGATCTTTATTCCTTAGATCAAAACCAGCTAGCATTTCTTCCAAACCGTCTATAATAAGAGATGGTGGCTTCTTAAAAAAGCACCCGCGTGGACCAGCAGCGTAGTGTAAATTTATGGCTGATAGACGTGGGGTTTGAAAAGCCAAGCTTTCCCTAAGAGCCATGTGGCAACAATTTATGAATTTATATGTTGTTACAGATTAAAGTAATTACTTAGACTGGCTCAGGGAAGCCAGATATAATCCCCACTCTTAAAACAAGCTATAGATTGCAATTTCGTCTTGAAAGCCCTGGTTAGATGGGTACATCTTATCAATAATTTTGAAAACTCTATTTCCATGGAGAAATTATAAAAGAAATGACTGCCATTCAATTTCTTTATGCTTTGCATCCTTTCGGAGTCGGCAAACATAAAAAAGTCAGCAGGTGGAGCTCCTATTCCCTTGACAGGACTGATAGAAGTCCTTCTCTTGAAAGAACATTCAATTATAGACTGTCTCTCCGGCAGCCTGTTCTAGGCTCCCTACAGACAGGTATCAGAATAATACATGAAAATGCAAGACTGAAACCTTCCAGTGTGCTGTCAGAGGTCAGGAAGGAGAAGAGAAAAAGAAGAGCTAGAGATCTTTTATTTCTTATTTAAAAAAAAAAAAATTTTTTTTGCTATTTTCCCCATTTTACATTTCTTTTCAATTAACAAAGAAAAGTGCCATCTTTCAGGAATGAGACCTGGCAGGCTGTGCTAATTCATTTGTTCCCCAGGTACACTCTGCACCAGTTCTCTCCGGCTTGCGTTCGGTTGGCTTGCACGACGTGGAACTTCTCTACCACTGAGTTTCGCCTCCGGTCAGCCCAAGCCATGGCAGGAACAGGAGAATGAAAAAAAAAATGTACCTACCACAAGTGCCCCTGGATTCCCCATCTAAATTTCTTCGGGGGCATTCTGTTGGCAAGCAAATTCACACACACACACGCACACACATACACACACGCCTCTCTTCTGCTAGCCACGAACTCCGAGAACTTCTCTAAATTTTTCATAAGGGTGTGTGTGTGCCATCTTGCAGCCGGCAATTACAATGAAAATTCTTTTTAGTTCACTCCATTTCATATGCACATAATTCCTGCCGTGTGAAACCTACTTAATGTCTTGTTCAATTTGCCATTTCTAAAGAAGGAGTGAGAAAGGGGGTGATCCAATCCATTTCTTATAAGGCCCCGGCACATGGTATCATGTGACAGCAGATGGCATGTGAAAGCCTTTGTGGGAAATATGGCCCCTGAGAAGCAGGCTGGGAACGTGTAAGGCTGCGCGTGTCTCCTCGGCGTGTCATTCAGTCACCTTGGCGTCCGCAGCTGAGCAAACAGCGGCCCGTTCACTTTCACAATGAACGCTACTGGGAGTCACCTCCCCAAAGTCATGGAGCTGCAGGTGCACGCGGACTCTTGCCGGGCGGTCAAGCGCACGGACCAGAGCGGATTGCGTTCGCTCGGCAGGAGCAATGGGTTGGCACGGCCCACGCGGGTTTGGAATGGATCCGACTGTGCTGTAGGAAGCCACAGATGAAACCTCGGCAGGGTAGGGGGGCAGGAGGATCCAGAGGTTCCCAGTGCGGTACCCAAATCCCTCTTTGTCTCTCCCACCACGTCGGGGAGAGAAAGGAGGGCGCTCTGCCCAGCCAAAGGGGTCTCCTGGGCTGAGGACTTCCAACATTTTGCACACCCCGAGAATTTCATGGCTCTTCTCTTGATTCACACCGAGGAGGAGCTGAATTGTGCTCTGCCACACACATCCAAGGCAGTGTGCTAATGAGAATTATTACTAAGCCATGTAGAGCTGGCACCAGCCTCTTGCAATCTGCTCAGTGGCAGAAGCGGGAAGGGCAGAGGCAGAGAGTCAGAAAAGCAGCTTTACCGAATGCTCTTCTGGACCCGATTCGTTTTGGTCACTTCTAACACCAGGCAGAGCCAAGTATCGTTGTGAGGTTTTGCAGGAATGCCACACTGTTTCCCACTATTAAAAAAAATTTTTTTTAAAGTCTTCTGGCTTTTGCTGTCACTTTTAAAACAACCCTATCTTCGGGAACTGCAGACATCAGGGGGACGTTCTGTATCGTCAATTACCAGGATACCCGAAAGACCACTTGGCTGTACATTTCAGGATTTTTCTTTGCTTGTTTGTGTTAACACCCCATCCGAACAGACCATCTTACTCTCAGAATAGGAAGCATGTCTTAGCACCTCTCCTGGCAGAACTTCTGGGGTAAGCTGTGACATTCTGGTCTGATGGGGGAGACTGGACCACCAATCAGTGTCAGAGGGTCCCAAAACTCAAGCTACTATGAACTGTCCTTCACGTAGCTAGACCAGACCCTCTTGGTCGCTGGAGCATGACACAAATGACTTGGAAACGAACCAGAAGATGCGAATCAGAGGTCATTTCCCATCTGCATTGATTCATACCGTGCTGTATTATTCAAGACACTTTGTCAGACAGACTTTTACTGGAGCATTCTGACATGAGGCGAAGAGGCATCAGTTATCCTCATCCCTGTCTCCCTTCAGGGCTAGACCCATGGGTCCACGGAGCTAATGGCCCTTTGGATGTGCCTTTGGCACGTCCGATGCAGTGAATTCTAAATTGTGCCCTCCGTCTCCGCAGCTTCCACCGGGATAATCTCCTTTGCCATGTTCTAGATTCTGCTCAGTCGAGGGGCTCAGACACCAGCCGCCGCTTCTCAGTTTCCATCAACTTCCAGTAACCCCCACATCCCAGTGGCCCCTGCTTAGGGAGTTTTCCGCATTTCTGGCCCAGACTTTGGCAATGGCCCCCCGTGTCACGCGATGATCCACCCTCCACCGTGTCATCAAAGTGATCTTTCAAGACCACAGTCCTAACCGTGTTACTTCTTGTCTTGAAGGTGGCACCCCCGGTCCCCCTTCTCTTAGCCAGGCATCCCCTGTGATCTGGCACCAATCCATCCAGACTCCTTTCTGTCCCTACCCTGGGGTGCACCTCACAGTGCTTCATGCTCTAGCCACTCTGAGGGGCTTGCCTCTCTGCAAAAAGGTCACACTCCCCAAATCAGGCTTTTCCATGTACCTGTGGCTGCATTCCAGGGGCTGCTTCTGTCCCAGGTCTTCCTTTTGTTAACCTACCACCCTCGACTTTCACAAATGCACTTGACCTTCATTTCTGCTATGAAGACTTTTCAAATCCTCAGCCTCCCCCCACGCCCAACCTCAGCACTCCCGTCTTTCTGTGTGTGTCTGTATATATAGTATATATGTTAAACATATGCATGCATACATATATATATATATCCTTTTTTACATGATTGATAATTTATTAAAACACTGTTCTATCCCCTCATCCTTTTTCTTAACAATGTTCATACATTAGAGTTGGATCCACGTTTGCAGATTTATATCTATCTCATTTCTTTTTTTTTCTTAAGATTTTATTTATTTGAGAGAGAGAGAGCGCAAGCAGGCAGAGGGGCAGAACGAGAGGAAGGAACAGGCTCCCTGCTGAGCAAAGAACCCAATGTGAGGCCCGATCACAGGACCCTGAGATCACAGCCTGAGCCGAAGGCAGACGATTAACTGACTCAGCCACCCAAGTGCCCCTCATTTCTTTTTTCACAACTTCCCCCTTGATCTCCCAAGCCTGGCCCAGGGGACCCCTCTGTGCCAGCCATACTGCTTGCTCTGATGTGCTATAATCACCTCTCGGACAGGTTTTGCTTTCCTTCCACAGGAAATAATAAACAGCCAAAGTCACATTAGCTAAAAGAAGGTAGTTTTTTGTTTCTCTTCCTTCTACTGAAGTCTGGAAGCAGGCAGGCCAGGGCCGGTCTGGTGCCCTCTTCTCCACAGTGTCCTTAGAGATGTGACGTCTTCTGCTCTCCCACATAGGACCTTTCTGCCCGGAGGCACCTTTGCTTGGGATGCCTACTTCAGCCGAAGCATCACCCCCACGTTCCAGCAAAGTCTCATTTCTTTTAATGGCTGCACTGCATGGACAAAGCATCAGTTACTCACAGGCTCTTAATGAACACTTACCACCTTTCTTCTGAGGCTACCTGTTGAAGCCAGTTTTCATTACAAGCCCAGATGATCTTCTTTCCATGTGTGGACAGACTTCACATTGAACATCAAGATAATGCACATAAAAATCAGATCCATGTTAATAATATTAGTTGTCAGCATTGAACACACTCTGTGAATTATTTCATTTAATACAATAATCCTCTGAGTTGGTTATTATGGGTCCCATTTTACGCATGAAGAAACAGGGTTATGGAGATGATAGATTTACCCCAAACCACCCAACTCTTAGATTTGCCATTTCTATTTATTTTTTTCAGTTTATTTTGGCTTTATTAAGAGAAATGTTTCTATTTTCACAAGGACATGATTCTCATTTTGCTTAAACACCCTTTAGCTTAATATTTGTCATTAAATTAACTCATTTTCTTCTTAAAAAATTAAAAGAAAACTTTATATCACTCCCACTAATAGATATTTAGAGCTGCTTGCTGTAAATGCAAGGTGAGAGTAAAAATAAATATGGAACTACTCAAATATAAATCTTCAAAGGTACACTTAAAATTACCTCATGTATATAAGATGTATAACATATTTTAGGAAACATTGAATCACAGGATGAAATCAACATCAAAACTCCATAATTATATCTTAATGTATTCTATCCGAAGCCAAATATTGCATAAGTATTACATTAGGATATGTACTTACTAGCTGTACTATTAATGCACTGAGTAAAAATATTTCTTTTTTGTTATTTTTATTTTTTAAGTTTTGTTTTTTATTTTTTTATTTTTTATAAGATTTTGTTTATGAGCATGAGCAGGAGGAGGGGCAGAGGGAGAGGGAGAGAGAGAATCCCAAGCAGACTCCTCACTGAGCACAGAGCCCAATGGGGGCCTGATCCTGCGACCCTGAGATTATGACCCCAGAGGAAATCAAGAGTGGGACACCCAAGCTACTGAACCACCCAGGCAGCCCTAAAGACATTTCTGGTTAACCAATCTAGGGATGAGATGAATGAGAGTAATGGCAAATAGCATCCGTTCCATTCTTGCCAAACCATCACCGCCCCCAGCCAGTCCTTGAGGCTTCTCAGGAATCTTTTCCTGTACTATAGAGAACTTGAGAGTGTGCTTTATAGGAAAGAATCAGGAAAAATGCAAAAATAGAAAGGCGATCATAGTTTCAGAGAGAAAACTCTAGAAATAAGTTCAGCCTGGAATTAGCAGTAATTTATGGAAGGTACAGGAAGAACGATGACATTCTAGACGTCATGATCAGACTTTTACAGATGTGGTCCTCTGCTGGGCTTTGAGGGAGCAAACTACGGTGAAGACAGCCCAGGCTGCTACGTCTTGTGGTAGTGTTTCTTATGGTTATGACCCTGGGTACCTACTGAAAATTCCCATTCCTGGCCCAATCCCAAGCATTCTGAATCAGAATGTGTGTTGATGGAAGTAAAGATTCCCCTCAAAAAGCATCTGGCACATTCAGTCTGTCTATCATTGTCATACAGAATTCACTTTAAGAATATCTGTTACTAGAAAACAAATTCAGTGTGTCTAAAGCAGATAACACAGTGTGACTATTTAAAAAAATATTTTTGTTATTGCATTTGAATTATATTCTTTTTTATCTGCTTCTGAGTCAGTAGCCAAAATGAACAGACATGAAGAAATTAGGAAACTTTATGAATTTAAATGATCACTATTTAGGAACTCATTGAACATTATTTGCTAATCACCTCCTACATTATGTATGAGGCACCGCACTAGAGGGACTTAGTAGCATGCAAGCTGATGGGGACTCGATATGGCACAGAGACAGTTTCCCACCACTTCTACTCTCCTCATTTCTCACAGCAGCAGCACCGTACGTTGTTAGTTGAGAACACAGTATTCCATTATCTAGTCCCTATTGCACCTAGTACAGCCACAAGCCTAAACTCAAGCTACTAAGGTGTAGGTAGAAGTGCTGTGTTTCATTCACTTCATTTCATCCTTAAAGGAAGGGGGGCATTGCCTTCTCCTTCCTTTTGTGCCTTCCTGCTCTTCTGCAGACAGGCTTGATGGCTACAGACATTTTGAACCTCCAGGCAGTCTTGGGAATGGAGGTTGTGCATAGCAGAGCAAGAAACAGAAGTCACTGTCAGCAGAGAGCACATAGTGGGCCTGCATCACTTACTTCCAGACTCTGAGAAGAAAGAACTTCCAACTTGCTGGAGCCATTATTTGGCAGGGGGAGTGGGAGGGAAGGGCTTTCTGCCCCTGGCAGTTGAATCAACGTTCAATTAATGGGGATAGTGTTTCTTCAGTTTGGAGGTAAGATGCTAGAAGCATGAATTTTGTTGCAGATGAACCATTGTTTTTAGTGAAGTCTAGAGTTGAATAGATAGGCCCCCACATCCTGGAAAAGGATGGTTAATCACAAGTGTTAAGAATCTTGGGCTGGGGGCACCCGGGTGGCTTCATCGTTAAGCATCTGCCTTCAGCTCAGGTCATGATCCCAGGGTCCTGGGATCGAGTCCCACATTGGGCTCCCTGCTCAGCAGGAAGCCTGCTTCTCCCTCTCCCACTCCCCCTGCTTATGTTTCCTCTCTCACGGTCTCTTTCCCTGTCAAATAAGTAAATAAAATCTTTAAAAAGAAAAAAAGAATCATAAGCTGGAAGAAAGGATAATTATGTGAAGGGATAGAGGTGCTAAGGACCACTACAATGGCAATCACAGTACAATATATAAATCGTCAAATTAACATGTTTTACGCCTTAAATTTACATAATGTTATATGTAAAATATAACCAATTAAAAAAAAAAGAAAAATAGTAGGCTGGGCCTTTCTTTTGTCTTTTTTATTTTTTTATGTAAGCTCTACACCCGATGTGGGGTTTGAACTCAAGACCCCAAGATCAAGAGTGGTAAGCTCTACCAACTGAACCGGCCAGGTGTCCCTCTTCCTGTTGCTTTTTTCTAAGGTTGTACTGGGCTTACTTCTGGAGACCATCAAGGAATTCAGTCTATTGTCTCTCAAGCCAAGTGGATCTCTCTATAGTTCAGTTGACAAGAGGAAGCTTCAATTACGATGACAGAATTGGGGCTGGAGTGCATTGCTTTTCTTATCCTATATCTGACAGCAGGAAAAAGGATGATAGAGATAAATGAAATGAGCCCTGCTAGAAAGCAAGGCCCATCTGGACCAAACATATTCTGTTAAGAAATACAAAAATTTGTATTGAAGGTTCAGGTAGATCTCAAGAGATAAGGCCACTGGGCTGATTACATAATTGGTGGAGTCCACTGCAAAAGGGGCCCCTTGTTCAAAAAGCAGAAAAAGAACATCGTGAATGGTCTTAAAACTTAAAGTTTTGGGGTGCCTGGATGGCTCAGTCAGTTAAGCATCCAGCTCTTGGTTTTGGCTCCGGTCATGATCTCATGGGGTGGTGAGATTGAGCCCTATCTCAGGCTCCATCTTCAGTGGGAGTCTGCTTGGGTATTCTCTCCCTCTTCCCCCCACTCATGCTCTCTCCCTCCCTCTCTCTCTCAAATTAATAAAAAAAAAAAAAAAACCAACCCTAAAACTAAAACAAGAACAAAAACAAAAACCGTAAAGTTTTTCTTTTCTTTTGAAAAGCTTTCTCAGGGTGCCTGGGTGGCTCAGTTGGTTGGGTGACTGCCTTCAGCTCAGGTCATGATCCTGGAGCCCCAGGATCGATTCCTGCATCTGCCTCCCTTCTCAGCGGGGTGTCTGCTTCTCCCTCTGCCCCTCCCCCATTGCTCATGCTCTCTCTTTCATTCTCTTTCAAATAAATAAGTAAAATCTTTAACCAAAAAAAAAAAAAAGCTTTCAGAAATTGTCATGGTGTTTGCTATTTAATATTGTTCTAAGTAAAAATGAATTAAAATTATAAATTATTAGCATGAATTTTACCATTCTTTTTATTGTGCAATACCAGTTTGAAATGCAAATATTAGAGCAATGAACTTGTATACAGAATTTTGAATTTACACAATTCCTATCTCATAGCTCATATTTGTATATGGATTTTGTTCTTACTAGAACAGTAGAATCACTACAGAGAACTATTGTTTTTAGTTCATCTATTGATCTGTGCACAATTTACCAACACTTTGTACCTTAGGTTACTGATGAGTAAAGAAGAACTGACTGACATCCTTTTTATCATAAGCAGTTAGCTAAGCCTGGGATGTAACTTGAGTTGGAAAGGATATGATATCGGATAATTCACGTTTCTTAAAGTGCCATTCTTCTTTCTGCATTCGAAGCCAATTCTGGTTCAAACAGAAAGCATGGCCTTTTGTGGCTGTCACAGCCTCTGCTCACTCAGACATGTTTGTACCAAGTTTACCATGTCCTTGCTTTGAATCTCAGTAAATCTGCACTCATGGTAGGTCCAGAGGAATTCTGTGCTCAGGAGGCATCCTGAGCATTAGCCATGGGTGGGGTGGCAGAGAAGGGTGGCGTTCACGTGTGCAGCCATATTGCTAACACCTCCTCCACTCGTGCTCCATTGTCAGTCTGCTCATGAAACACAAGTGTGGCTAAAGAACGAAGCCTACACCGGTTGTACATCCATGAAGCCAGCCTTGCAGGACAATGAGAAGACTAGGGGTCACAGGAGTTCTCTCTGGCCTACCTGTTCTTTCACACAGCCTACTGGAAAGCTTCTGTGGGCTTAAGTTGTCATGAGGAGAAGTGTCCTCTCGTGTTTTCCCCCTCCTTATCTTATAAACAGCCCCCTACCCTTTTCTCTCTTTCTTCAGACCTCCATGTAGGACGGTCTTGATGTTCTTTAGTGACTCTACCTCTCTTCCTAGGGAATTCTGAGAGAACTGTGTCCCGCTCTTTGCCAGGACTTATGGAATCTCTTATCTGTTCATTCAACAGTGTAGGAGTCAAGGGGGGGTGGTGAACAAACACGCACCCTGTAAGCGAGGATGAAGAAAACCGGGGCTCCAAGTTGAACTCAGTTTCCCCATCATAGCTGCACATACTTTTCCTACCAGGTCATCCAGGAAAGTTTAGCACATCAACAAGGCAAGCATTTCGTTATTTTTGAGATGATATTGTCTGTAGTCAAATCAAAGAAATGTGCTTCTATTTAATGGTTCTGAATTTACACCTTTTGAATAATAAACCCTCCTATTATTTTGTTAAGAAGTATTAGGCATTTCTTGACATGGATTGCATTACTAGAAAAGTCAGAGTGGCTGCAAATGGCCCTCTTGCAATGAAAAGGCAGAGCTGAGGCTGGGTCCTTCCTTCTCAGACTTCAGGTCTCCCTTCACCTCTGGCCACTTGACCCTGGACAGCAAACACATTTCCCTTGTGATTGGGCATCTGCGAGTCAGCGAATTCATGCTGCCATTCTCTGATAATAGCTTAATGAATCCCACTTCTAGAATTTGCATCTTAATAGGAGACTTTTCTAAGTACAGGAAGAGGAGGGAGGAGGAGGAAGAAAATTGGTTCTAATACCCAGAATTTTGTATGTCTCAGAGAGTGCAAAGGCAATAGAGTACTCTGCTAGTTCTGAAGTTTGTGTACCTGGGGGAACAGTTAACCTTACGAAAATGGAAAGAAAATTGAAAGGAGGGTGGCATAATCGAGGGTAATGGTGGGGGTTTTGCTGAACGCCTTTGACAAACCCTTGACTAATTCACTATGTGTTTCCTTGACACAAAAATGTTTCACAACTATTTTGGTTCATTCGAATAAGAGAAAGAAGCTTGGCACATCCTAGCACCACACTAACAACGATGCAGTGGTCGTGAGGTTGGGAAGGTCAAAAATTATGGCTGATCCCATAATTTTTGACCTTCCTTCTGATTGTTTTAAGTGTTAAAGATAAAATCCACAAGTAGAATTAAAGAAGGTTAGAATAAGATGCTAGAGCAAGGCTGACATTTCAGTTGAACCCTTAAATAGCACCTTTCAATGAATGCTCATCACCTACAGGGCAGAACATCTCTCAACACCGTCTGGTTCCTGTCCAGCTTTGTCTTTTCCTACTCCCTGCTTCACACTTTTTTCTCTGATTCCATGAATTGTTTATGATTTCCCCTTGGTACTTAGCTGTGTCCTTACTTCATGCCTATGATCTTGTAGTCTTCTGTCACTGAGTGTCCTCACCTCCTCTCCCACCTGCCTCTTCCTGGCTGATGCTCACCCATCCTTCCCTAAGGAGCGCAAATATCATTGTCTCCAAGAAAACTCGTCCATTCATTTCTAGATTTAAGGTGACTTAGGTCATCTCTTCTAGGTATTCCAAAATACCCCATTCCCATCTCCAACACTGTACTAAACCCCTTCTAAAAATTCCTTTGTGCTAGATGTATGTATAGCCTATGTCCTGCTTTCCTATGAACTCCTTGAAAGCCAGGACCAAGTCCTTTTTCTTTTTCTCTTCAAATTCCCAACACCATGATCAGCAGTTAGATACTCACTGAATGAATGAGTGATTCATGGAACCTGATGACCCAAGGAGGAAATTGTGATTCAGAGGCGCAAAACGGCATTCCTAAGACTTTTCCCCCACAAACAACAGCCTAGAAGTCCCTAATAATAAGAAAATGATTATTAATTTGGTTAACAAAAATGAAAGGCAGAGGAAAAAGTACTGAGGCAGAAATCATTAGGGCATATAGGTATGTTTTCACTTAAAGAAAATTAAGAAGGGGCTTGCCGAGTTTAGATGCCACTCCACTCCTCAAGGAGAAAATAATGAATTTATCGTACTTGGTGCTAGATTTGTACTCAGTAAATTTATTTCTAAGATTAAAGATATAAACAAGCTCATTAAAGAGTGTCAGAAACTTGTCAAACATCAAATGGCTGTTATATAACAACACCCCGAAGTTTGGGTTATTACATACAGATTTGCATCTTCATTTTTTAAAAAATCCCATGTTCTAAAAATCAAGGGAAGGAGCACCACTTAGGTTTTTCCGAACAGCACGCATGTTGAAAGTGTTCAGAACCACTGGGAATTCTAAAACCTGGTGGGGATAAGACACATAACAATATTGTCATTCCCACTCAGAATTACTATTGTCATTTTAGCAAAGGTGAAAAGCAGATGGGAAAAGGTTTGGATTCTTTTCCTTCATAATTGTTTAAAAGCCAAGTTTTGTAAGAAAAACTAATATTCTGAAAATAAAATAATACCCTGCTTCATCCAACCTCCAGTGTTTAATTACTCTTTATTGAGTACCTACCCAACATTGATTCCCCTTTGCCAAGAATGCCCCACTTTTTATTCATTCACCTGTCCACAGCTCCCTTACCTGAAGCCATGTGTTTCAGAAGGGATCCCACTTCCTTGTTAATGATTGGCTCAGGAACGGGGAGGGGCTAAGACATCTGTAGTGGCCAGTGAGGTCAAGGGGAACTTGTTGGGAATCTCTGAAAAATGTTTTCTGACCTTGAAATGATAAACTTTTGAAGAGGTGATGAGCAGGTTTTAAAGCTATGACTAACCATATCATGAAGGGAACAGAAAGAGGAGGACAGAGCCCAGAGAATCACCCTTGGGACAGAAAGCTAATCCTGCCAGATGAAGCCAACCCTGAAATCTGCTGTACTTCTAGAACTCCAGTTACATGAATCAGTACATGCCACTATTATTTAAATCCCTTGAATTTCTATAATTTGCAGTGGAACAGATCCTAATTAATATATAGTAAAATTAGCCATTTCATTTAGATCACTAAAATAATGTAAAACTCCAAGAGAATGTTTTACTTTAAAGTAATTCCATTTCTATTTTTTTCTGTTCTTGGGCTAATTGTTTTGGGTTTTCAGGGGCATCAGTTATTTTAACACTTAAGATTCTCCATCGCTTTACCTCTCACACAGATGGCCATGGCATTTAATTCTGGATTTTAATGGATGCTCTCAAAAATTCTGAGATTTTTGCCTCCTGGCTCTTTAAGTTTTGTGATTCTGTTAACGAGTTGTTGAGTATATTACCTGCACATGGAGCAGACTGTGTGGCACAAAAGAGCTCAGAGCATTCCGTCATCCAGGGGATTCATTAAATTCTGGGTATTCTTATGGGGCACTTGGGTAGTTCAGTCAGTTAAGCATCTCACCCTTGATTTCAGCTCAGGTGGTGATCGTAGGGTCATTAGATAGAGCCCCACGTCGGGATCCATGCTTAGTGCTGAATCTGCTTGAGATACCCTCTCCCTCCGCCACTCCTCTTGCTCTCTCTAAAACAAATAAATAAATATTTTTAAAAATTCTGGGTATCTCATAGAATATCGGTGCACATGAAAGTCCCCTAAATTGTACTACCCAGAATTCCTAGGGTTACTCCATTCAAATGGGTGCTTTTGGGGCCCCACTGATCCTAAACATTCAAAGGATCCAATGTTGGTGAGTTAATAGAGGACTTCATAGTATAAGGAAAACAAATACAGGTGGTATACTTATCACCAGATGAAGAAAATTACTTATTTATTACTTATTTTGTATTTTTTTATGAGAAGATATTTTCACTAGGTCAAATGCATCACTTTTGATCAAAGTAATTTTGAAATATTGGAGGGAGTTAATGATCCTTAGCAAACTTCATGCTGAGATTTTACAAACCACAATAATAATTATGATAATAGGTCATATTTATTTATTTATTTATTATGTATAGTGAACCAGGCACTGCACTCAACTCTTTTGCTATGCTGTCTCACTTAGCCCCCAAAACAGCCCCATGAAGCAGGTTCTAGTATTTTTTTCACTTTACAGATGAGAAAACACAGGTTTAGTGAGATTAAGTAATTTTCCCCAAACCTTCAGAGCCATGTCCTTAATCTCTATTCTCGATAGTGCAATTTCTGTTCTACGTAGTCTATTCTAAATCATTAACTTGTGTTATACTCTACAGACTATTTATACTGTCAATAATGTGACTGGGTTTCCAGAAAGGCAACGTAGTCTTCAGTTGCCTCGACAGTAGTGGTCAAATCAGAGGTTCCACCTTGTACAAGTAAGATCACATCTGAGGCATACCGCCAAATGACGGGTAACCTGTGTGAAGACAACAATAAGAAAGAGTTGCTCAACCAGGGGAGAATGACCAGTATGGCAGGATCTGGAAAAAATCTCATATGGATTGAGGAAATCACTTAGCCAAGTTGACCATAAATGTTTTTAAATGCCTTATTATAATAGAAAGACTATGCAATATTCATTGTAGAAAAATAGAAAATGCAAAGAAAAAGAAAAGAATGTCACATCCAGCCATTCAGTGATTGACACTGTTAACACCTTCGTGCATATATTTGAGATGTATATATATATACATCTCAAACATATGCATATATATACACATATGCATATATATATGCATATGTGTGTGTGTAAATATATATCCATTCCGTCTCTTTTAATCTAGAATAGTCCCTTTTCTATGACTGTTGAAGATGAAAAGCCAGTTGAGCTCCAGAATATTCCACCATTTTAGACTTCCCTGGTTATATTCTCTTTTGGTGTATCCCCTGTGTATAGTGATTTTAATTGTTTAGATTCAAGGGAAACACCATGGACATTCAAATGGGTGATAGGCGATGTTGTATACTTCATGCTTTGTATCACATCAGAAGATATATTACTTCTAGTTCGTCTATCATTAATTGCTGAAATTGCTAAAAATTGACTTTCACTGGAGTGATTGTGGTCTGAACCTTCTCTATGCAATTTTATTTAATCTCTTGTAGTTAGGAAGTACTCTGTGTGGTATTCATTTGACACCCAGTGAATGTCCAAGTTTCCATCAACAATTTTACTAAGGATTTTAACCCTGATGAACTTTATCTAAATTGATATTAACTGGAGGTTCTGAAATGATGTCTCCCTCATTCTGTCATTCCTTCTACTTTCATTAATTGGCATTTAGAATGGAGCTTCCCTTCATCTGCTGGTCTGGGCCTCAGTTACCTCCTTTTATTGACATGAAGTTGCCTAGATGATGTCTGTGGAATGTTACATCCTAGAAGTGTATGAAGGAACATATGAAGTTATTGAATATATTTATAATGCCTGGGAAAAAAAGAGTAGATAGCTGTCTTTATATATTTAAATCTGGTCCTCTGGGAAAGGAAGTATATCTACTACACATTGTTCTGGAGGGAAGTTTTGGAAACTAACTCAACACAGGGAATAACTTTCTTATAATTAAAGATGCCAATTAACAGAAAAGTTTTCTTCCTAAAGAAGTAAGGAAACAGTTCTCTCTGGAAGTATTGAGGGCAAACCTATCATGGTTGTTAGTCTCTCCTAACTCAGTTGAAATTATTAGAAGAACACATAAAGACACTCAGCAGAGTGGAAAACCAGTAGAAATAGTGCCTAATCTTGTACCGACAGCCTAGAAACCATACCTGTTAATCAACAAAATCTTGATGAAGCTGAGTAATATGACCAAATGTCAGAGTGACAAACTGAGTGGGTGTCTTTAGCATCTCATTCTTCTTTCTGGGATGACAGATGACGCTTGCAGAGAAATGGAGGAAATGAGCGTAGGTGTGATTCAGAGGAAAGTGAGGGTTTTAGGACTGCTCACTGAGTGGAGGACCTTAGCTTCTTCCCTCCACCCCGGAACAGTTTACATCCTCCAGTTAAGTGGACTGAATCCTAGAATATCACATTTAACAAAATATTAGGAAAGTTCTGATAAAGATCGTCTATTACCACCTTATAGCTGAGTGATCTCCCTGCTTCCCATATTCTGCCTTTCTACCCATGTACGTATCCCTATTCCTTTACGGTTGCAGAAAATAACCCTAAACT
Organism: Lontra canadensis; assembly: GCF_010015895.1. Classification (NCBI taxonomy): domain Eukaryota; kingdom Metazoa; phylum Chordata; class Mammalia; order Carnivora; family Mustelidae; genus Lontra; species Lontra canadensis. The sequence continues at coordinate 6,128,999 of NW_022631025.1, forward strand.
GAGGAGCAAAACACTCTTGCATATGGTGGGGAGACAAACCACATATCATGTGGAGTTTATCAGAGCAAGGAGAATGTCTCTCCTGAAAATCTTGTAGTCATAGTCCATACCCATAGTCACCAACCTGATTAGTAACAACCCACAGCTCTAAACCAGAGCACACTTTCTACATTCAAATACTGATGATGTTGACAACTTGGACTTAGTCTAAATTGACTTTCACTCTCTAAATTACCAAACCAGCAAAACTGTATGAGATCAAGTGTAAAATTATAGGTGAAGAAGAATGCAAATTAGTAGACATGCTTCTCTAGTACTGTCTGTTGCCTCTCATGGAGGGATACCAGAAATTTAGTGGTCACCGTGGCCCAAAATGAAGTACAAAATCTTCCTGGCTGGTCGTCATAGACCCATTGGTTGTTGTCTCTTACATGACTTGGGCTGGGTAGAAGGCACTGTAGTTTCGTGCAAGATAATCCCAGAGCCTATGCTTCTATATCATAGCTCTTACTGTATCATTGAACCTACTTGAGTTTTGGGTAGAGTAAGTCTGGCATGGCCTACCACACTTGCCCAAGAGAGAAAAGAGAACTCTACTCAGAAGAAAACATAACTCAGTGGACCAAGAAAAAGGCTGGCCATCATTCCTAGTGGGTGGGTTGAGTGTAACTTAAAATGCATGGCCACAAGATGCATCCTTTTACCTATGTACTTTGTGCTTGCTTTTCTCCACATGTGAAGGAGAGCTAGACAAGTCTGTGTCCCTGGTTATCTGCTTCTTGTCCTTTTCTGAAGCAGCTATGTAGTTAATGACCCAGGGACCCTTGTACTTTCCTCAGATCTGCATTAGAGTAGCAGCTGGTTGTCGTTTGATTCCCATTTTTCCTATTGATCCTCGTTGTAAGAGATGAATCTTGAACCCTGTAGGACTCACTGGCAGGAAAGAGTTAAACATTCTAGAGTAATAGCAATAATGCTATCAAACTGGCAACAAATACTACCTTAATTCCTTTATGTGTTTTTAATGCTTTCTCATTGTTGAATATTTGTATTCCCTATAATATGCCCTTTTAGCATACACTTTCCTAATTAGTCTTACCCCATAATGAATTTGTGTTTATTTGTATAATACACGGATGCCCAAATGTTTTCATCAAAAGCCATGATACCGCCTACCTAGAAGTTGGGCCAAAGTTCACAGAAAAAGGCACGGTCCTCCACAAAAATGCCCTCAGTGTAGGTACCCACCACAAACTTGGGGTTCCTCAAACATCCTCACTTCTGGCCAGCTGGCTACAAAGTCAGCGACTCCTGCTACCCCCTTAATTTCGATAATTACTAGAATGAGTCAGAATTCTGGAAAGCCCTATACTTAGGATTACAATTTTATTATAGAGAAAACAAACAAGACCAACAAGCCATGACCAAAACCAAATCAAAATCAGCCAAAGGGAGAGATGTACAGGGCATGGTCCAGGAGGGTCCCAGACATGAACCTTCCTTCGCCCTCAGGGACACGTCGTTCTCCTGGGTGATCCACATTTGTGACAATATGTCAACCGTCTGACTCTTGCCAACCATCTGAGCTTTTGGTGTCTGGAACCTGTACTGAGGCTTGATCCCATGTGGTTGACGTTCAGGCTCTGGTCATTCCTGGAGGTCCTGGCTATTACATTTAGTCTCTAGTTCTTCCAGAAGTTTGAATATGGGTAGGGCAAGTTCCAATACTATCATGTATCACACTGTTAGACTCTTCAGAAGCAAACTCTCTCAAGGAAAGAAACACTCCTGTCAGGCAGGTTATTCCAGGGATCTTGAGATCTCCCAATAGCCAAGGCAAAGGCCAGAACTCTCTGTGGATAAAGCCGATTCTCTACTGCACACATCCTAGTCCTGTTGCAGGGGTGTGCTTAAACTTCTGGTCAGCACGTAACTGAACCACCTGTCCCTTTAGCCTGTGTGGGATCTTTAAAATTACTCAATGCTAAATACGTGATTTAAAAGCTTTAGTCATACGTGAGTACCTTACATTGCTGCATGACAAAGAATATGCCTTTACTTGTTTTAGAAATAAAGCAGGATTCTAGTCTGCTGTGTTAGCAGTGAATCTCCCCAAATTAGAATAAAACAGAAAGAACAAATAGGGTAACAAAAGTAAAAATACAAGTACAGCATCTACAAGTAAATTAGGGGATAAAGTATTCCCGTGAACCTAAAATATGAATAGGTGTCGACAAAGAACTCATAGCTTTAGATCCATCACCATCTGTGAATTATGAAGGAGAAAGTTGAGGGAAGGCCAAAGGGTGTTCCTGAGAACCTTCTAGTGAGTACCTACTGGTGGCCCCAGGAACTCTCAAACCAGAAGACCTAAGCCTAGAGGGACACAGTCACACTTAGAAGAGACTCGTTAGAATAGAATCTAAATTGAGCAAGATAAGAACAACGGGAAAAAGGAAAGAGAAAGTCCAGATAGAGGTGGAAAAGAAGGTAAGACGCAGCAGACTTTAGGAAGCAAATGAGGCACTTTAAAAGGAGACAATAAATACATAAAAATTAGCAAATCCAACCTAGCAAATTATAAAAGGGGTAACTATCACCACATGGGATGTTCCCCCATATGTAAGACTGGTTTGCTGTTCCAGTTTATCAGTGGTTTTCTCTATTAATAGAAAAGGGAGAAAAAGTATATGATCATCTAGATCAGAGATTGGCAAGCGTTTTCTTAAAGAGCCAGGTTCTTAATATTTTAAGCTTGAAGGACATATGGACCTGTGCTGCGGCTGTTCAACACTGCTACTGTAGAGCAAGAGATGTTACGATGCAGAAATGAGTGAGCGTAGCTGAATTCCAATAAAACTTTATAAAAAAGAGGCAATTAGCTTTTGGTTTGCTGACCTCTAATCTAGGTAGAAGTGTTTAGGAAATGAGATTTAAAAAATAAATCTCAGCAAACTGAGAATAGGAGAATCTTATTTAATGTGATTTTAAAAATCTGTAAAAACCTCTTATGGTTTGTCTCCCTCCCAGGCCCGTCTTGTTTCATTTTTCCTTCCCTACCCCCATAACCCCTCACCCTGCCTCTCAAATTCCTCATATTAGAGAGATCATATGATAATTATCTTTCTCTGATTGACTTATTTCATTTAGCATAATACCCTCTAGTTCTATCCACGTTGTTGCAAATGGCAAGACTTCGTGGTTTTTGATGGCTGTATAGTATTCCATTCTGTGTATATACCACATCTTCTTTATCCATTCATCTGTTGATTGACATCTAGGTTCTTCCCATAGTTTGGCTGCTGTGGACATTGCTGCTATAAACATTCAGGTGCACGTACCACTTCAGATCACTACATTTGTATCTTTAGGGTAAATACCTAGTAGTGTGATTCCTGGGTCATAGGATAGCTCTATTTTCAACTTTTTGAGGAACCTCCATGCTGTTTTCCAGAGTGGCTGCACCAGCTTTCATTCCCATCAGCAGTGTAGGAGGGTTCCCCTTTCTCCACATCCTCACCAAAACCTGTCATTTCCTGACTTGTTAATTTTAGCCATTCTGACTGGTGTGAGGTGGTATCTCACTGTGGTTTTGATTTATATTTCCCTGATGCAGAGTGATGTTGAGCCCTTTTTCATGTGTCCATTGGCCATCTGGATGTCTTCTTTGCTGAAATGTCTGCTCATGTATTCTGCCCATTTCTTGATTGGATTATTTGTTCTTTGGGTGTTGAGTTTGATAAGTGCTTTATAGATTGTGGATACTAGCCCTTTATCTGATGTCATTTAATAAAAAAAAAAGAACAAATCTATAAAAACCTATCACTCATATGATATTCATGAAATACTGAAAACTTTTCCCATGAAATTGGGAAAAAGATAAGGATGCCTGCTAACACCATTTCCATTCAACATTATACCAGCACTCCTAGCCAAGCAAGTAAGTGGGGAAAAAGAAAGTATAAAAAGGATGGAAAGAAAGAAATCTATCATTATTTGCAGATAATGATTGTGTATCTAGCAAAATCTAAAAGAATCTAAATCATCAGTAAATTTAACAAGATTGCTGAATTCAAAGCCAATATTTGAATTTCACTTATTTTTCTGTATACCAGCCACATAAAGAGAGAAATTAAAAAATTTTAAAGTATATAATGTATAATAGTATAAAAAATACCCAATACCTAGGAGTACATCTAATGAAGACATACAAAACAGGAACGCTAAAAAAATGCACATTTTTAAAGAAACTAAATGAGACCTAAATAAATGATGATATTTATCATATTCATGGGTCGGAAGACTCTGTCTTTTACAGTGGTCCATTATCCTCAAATTAATCTCTATACGCAATTCAATCCAATAAAAATGCCAGCAGATTTTCATTGTTTTTCAAACAATTGAGCAGTTCATTCTAAAGTTGATATGGAAATGCTATGAACAACAACAACAAAAAAGTCTAAGACAGTCTTTAAGAAGGAGAAAGCTGGAGGGCTTACACTGCAAGTGCCAATATCTATTATAAAGTTATCGTGACTAAAATTGTAGGTTTTTTTTTTTTTTAAGATTTTATTTATTTATTTGACAGAGAGAGACACTGTGAGAGAGGGAACACAAGCAGTGGGAGCAGGAGAGGGAGAAGCAGGCTTCCCGCTGAGCAGGGAGCCCGATGCAAGGCTTGATCCCAGGACCTCAGGACCCCAGTATCATGACCTGAGCCGAAGGCAGCTGCTTAACAACTGAGCTACCCAGGTGCCCCTAAAATTGTGGTATTTGAGTAAGCACAAACCTACAGAAAAGAGGGATTCCAGAAAGATCCATATGTGGTCAGCTGACTTATGACAAATACAATACTTCGATAGGGTGGAAAAACAAAAAAGTTTTCGATAAATGGTGCTGGATCAGTATCAAAATGTGTATACACATGCAAAATGTATATACATAAAATGTATATACACATATATCTACCTCATATGATTAACAAAATTCTGGATAGAATGCTGCTTCAAACATGAAAGGTAACACAGTAGAGCATCTAGAATTAAATATAGGGGAACATATTTAGGACATTGAGATAGGCAAAGATTTCTTAAACAGCACATAGAAAACACCAGTCAAAAAAATTTTTAATGGATAATGGTACTGTTTTAAAATTTAAAACTTCCTGGGGGCTGGGTGGCTCAATGGGTTAAGCGTCTGCCTTTGGTTCTGGTCAGGATCTCAGGGATCAAGCCCCATGTTGGGCTCCCTGCTTAGCAGGGAGCCTGCTTCTCCCTCTCCCTCCCTGCTTGTGCTCTCTCTCTCAAATAAATAAAATCTTAAAATAAAACAAAATAAAATAAAATAAAACTCCCATTCATCAGACGATACCATTATGTGCTTGAAAAGGAAACTGGAATGGTAGGAAGAGATATTGTCTATACCTATGTCTGAAAAGGGACTCATTCAAAACACCTAAAGAATTTCTACAAGTCAAGAGGAAAATTGACTAAAGACTTGACCAGACACTTCACAGAAGATACCCAAATGACCAATACACATATGAAAAGGTGTTGAACTTCATTAGTCTACAGAGAAAAAAATCAAATTAAACCATAATAAGGTATCACTACAGTGGTACCAGAATGGCAAAAATGAAAGAAAAAAAAAGGCTGTCACGGATGTGGAATTATTGGGACTCCCATATACCACTGGTGGGAATATATATTGAGATAATCAACTTTGGACAACGTTTTGAAAGTGTGCCGTATTCTATAATCCAGCAATTTCCACTCCTAGGCATATACCCAACAAAAACACAAGCACATGGTCAGCAAAAGCATTTTTCAATATGTTCAAAGCCATGCTATTTGAAATAGCTAAAAAGCAGAACTTATTGGGGCACCTGGGTGGCTTAGACAGTTGAGTATCTGCCTTTGGTTCTGGTTGTGATCCTGGGGTCCTGGGATCAACCCCTGTTGGGCTCCCTGCTCAGCGGGGAGTCTGCTTCTCTCTTTCCATCTGCCCATCCCCCTCACTCATGCTCTCTCACACGTGCATGCTCTCTCTCTCTCTTAAATAAATAAATAAACAAATAAAATCTTAAAAAAAAAAGGCAGAGCTTACTGAAATGCCCATCTATAGTAGGATATTTACATAAGGTGACACTAAACAGTAATGAGAAAGAAAAACTTACGACACCCAACAGGATGGATACCAGAAATAGAGTAAGGAGTGGAAGTAGTCAGCACGAAAAAAGTCCATGCCGTGTCACTCCGTTTATGTGATGTACAAACACAGAGGAAATGAATCCATGCCATGAGGAGAGTGACTCTTGGAGGTTCTCAAATGGAAAGAAGCATGAGTGAGGGACTCTAATGAGGGAGGGGCTCTAGGGGCTGCTGATTTTTTGCTTCTTGATCTGAATACTGGATTTGTGGGTGTGTTCCCTTTGTGAAAATGCAGTGAGCAGTACACTTTGACACTTGTACTTTTCTAGATCTATATTATACTTCAATGAAAAAAAAAAGTAAATGGAAAATAATCCCATAGAACAGAAAGAGATTTAAAAGCAAAAAGAATGATTGTGAGTTGACTATTGTTAAATTTGAATGATGGGTTCATGAGGGTTAATTGTATTATTCCTGTTATTGTTAAATATGTTTGAAATTTTGGGGCGCGCCTGAGTGGATCAATTGGTTAAGTGTCTCACTCTTGATTTCAACTGATGTCATGATCCCAGGGTTGTGAGATCGAGCCTGGTGTTGGGCCTCTGCACTCAGAGTGGAGTCTGCTTAGGATTCTCTCTCCCCCTCCCTCTGTCCCTCTGTCTCCCCCCTAAAATAAATAAATAAATCTTTAAATATGTTTGAAATTTTATGAACTATAACATAAAAATAAAAGTTGAAGAAAAGGGGGCAAGATAAAGATAATACGCACATTATTTACAGATCGGGAGATGTATAAATATGAGAATAGTACCCCTAAGGAAGAGGAGAGAGGTGAGGCATGGAGCCACCATTTTTTGTTATAAAATTTTAGGACTATTTGATTTCATAAACTATGTGCATGTATTACTTAAATAAATTAAAAAATAATTTAAATGTCAAAAAATAAAAATAGTTGAAAGGATCAATGAAGAAGTCCTATAACTTTAATCTCAAATGATAATAAAATCATGTCTAGGATTTATATTCTTTGAGGGAACTGGAATAAAGAGAAATTAGAGTCAGGGAGTCTAGCATGCTATAATTTCATACAAAATATAGCATTCATGACCTGAAAGAAAAGGAAAGAAAATTTAAAAAGATCAATAACTGTGTTGAGACATACACTGGCAACAAGGGTTTTGAGACAGAGAGAAATTGCTTATAACTTAATGTATGAATATATTTTAACAAGGTAGTAAGTCAATTCTAATTTTTCAAGCTTACTTGACCATATTAAGTTGTGGTCATATAACCTTGAGAGAATCCCGCTGAATCTTATTCCAAGGATAAGACTTTGGGAAAATCTGAGCTAAAGGTCATTAATAAATAAAGTAGGCACTGTGCACTATATGGAACTTACCTAAGATAGCATCCCCCTAGCACCCAATAATTAATTCCAATCCCTTCTCTCAGCCAAGTACGGTTCCTGGGCCTTCTGGCAAACTCAGTCGCTGGGCTACTCAATTCACACCCACTTGTCCACTTCTGCAAAATATTTTTTATCCTCAGACTTGTGACAGCCTTGTGACTTGGTTTCCACCAGTGACACAAAAGCAAAAGGCAACAGGGAAAGATTCTGCTTTCCTGAGAAAACGGGCAGAAATTTTCACAACCCAAGAGGTTCAAAACAGATAAGCAATGTCCTTAAAACAAATTTGTGTGTGTGTGTGTGTGTGTGTGTGTGTGTGTTTTGTTGTTGTTGTTGTTGTTGTTTTTAGACTAAAAAAAGGTCTTATTGAGGTTGATCTTTCTCGATGTGATGTTGCCGTAGAAGCATTAGTGTGTGTCAGTGATCCATGTTTAAAGCCAATATTTAAATCCGTATATCCACTTTTAAGGTTTGAGTAGATTTAGTATAGAACTGTGCATGAGTGCAAACACTTTTCCATTTGGAGCCTTGCTCAAGGAGCTGCTACACTCAGAGCTAAAACTATTCTAACTAAACTCAATGCGCAATTTACGTATAGTACTATATTTAGAATAACGGCTCTCTTCAATAGCACGTGATCTGAATGATCTGATAGCACAATAGGTTCAATAATTATCCATTCAGCCACAGAAATGCTTGTCTAGGAAATTGAATCACCTCAATTATCCAGTTTGGGGATTCATAATGAAGTATCGAATAGGTTTTATCTAAATATGTTTACTATTTTCTTCTAGCAAATGTGCCTCTAAATTATATAATTTGTCTAGATAGTAAACATGATTTAGTAGAAGAAGCATAATTTTTGGAATCAGAACTAGTTTCCAGCCTTAGCAATGCCGCTCACCAGATGTGGGATTTGGGTAAATTACTTCACCTCTTTGAGTCTTAAACTCTTCATCTATAAAATGGGGACATATAAATACACCTTATACCATTAGTTTAAATAATCTATGCAGAATGCAATAGATACATGTTAGTTCCTTTCCCGCTTTCATAAAATCCATCTCAAATGTCACTACCATTGATTAAGATGCTGAGAATCCAAAGCAGTAAGGAACACCGTATCTTTTATTTTAGCTGTTTAAAGCAATTGATCTATTTGTTTTTTCAAATTGCTGAAATGGAAACAAAGTATCACTTATAGTAGGGCTCTAAAGCTACTTGCAAGACCCCCAGGCAAATTCAGGGGATGGACCATTTCCCTGAAGCCTTCCCACTGATAATAAGCCTGATTGAACCAGAAAGGAAGCAAACATTAAAAAAATGAAAGGTTCAGTTTAGGAGAGGATTGGAAGAGGAGTTTTAATACAAATGTAATGAGAAACCATTGGATGATAGATGATCTTGTAACACAAGCAACTAGGAGGGGGGGAAACATGTTATATACAAGTGAGAGGGAGAAGAGAAGATACAGAAGTGCCATCATTTGCCTTTGATTCTTCTGTTTGATAAAAAAATAAATCATTTCCCCTTGACCGAATGAATATAGTGATGACCCAGGAGATTTTCATGGCCTTCTTGGAGAATTAAAATCAGTCTTTATCCACGGGTGGGGTGGCTACACTTCTCCTGGGGACATGATCAGAGCCTGTACTGTGGTTGTCATTATTCTGATGCCTCAGCTCCCCCTGAGAGCTGCTGAGTAGAGGGAAAACAGAGCTGCTGAGGGGAGTTAGGTAAAACAGAGGAAAAGCTGAAACTCACTGAGAATCATTTCAGCTGAGAGTGATATGGGACAAATCAGTTGGTAACTTTACTGGCAGCAATCTTTAGGAATTTTTTTTTTCCTCCTGCTTTAAAGGTTCTATAAATCTAGCAATAAGTAGTATATACCTTCTTTCAATCCGAAACGTACTAATGATGAGTCGGGCTCTTTTCAGAAAATATAACCTCTGCTTGCTAGCCCCAGTGGAAAGCTGAGCTGGAAATAGTGATATTCAGAATAGATAACCTAAAATGATAACTCCCCAGAACCAATCTGCAGGAAGATGTGGGGCTGAATGGGTGACAGTTACCTGGGGAGCTGATTAAAAATACATCTTCCCCAAACTTAGTCCCTGGATTCTGGTTCTATAGTTCTATGGGCGGGCCCAGGAACACATATTTTTAAAAGCTTTCCAGGTAGACTAAATTTATGGCCCACACATACAATAATATACAATGCATTTGCAAAAAACGAATCAGGAACTTTATGTACAGATACGGGCCAATCTTCAAGATACTTTAAGTGAAAAATCTGAGAGTGTGTATCATTTGCCACCAGTGCTGCTAAAAAGAAGGATGAATGTATATATTTGCTTATATATGCATGAAATATCTATGGAAAGCTGCACAAAAAGCTTATAATACTGGTTTTGCCTCTATAGCAAAGAACTGGATGGTTAGCAGATAGGAGTGGGAGAGAGATTTTATCACAGTGTAACCTTTTGTATCTTCTGAAATTTGAGCTAAGTAAAAATACTATGTATTCAGAAATGACTGAAAAATATTATTTCTATAATACTCATGACCAGTTATAGCTTATAAATAATTTTCCAAGTAAGTCCGATGTTCAGCCAGGACTTTTTCTAGTGGCCAAGAAATATATAATATGTAACATATTAATATCATGGTACATAGTACATACGAACATAGTACATAGTACACAGTATCCATGTCTCTAAGAGATTAAGGATTTCTCCTTCTAGGAAGACAGGACACTGGAAAGCTAGACACAGGGTAGTTACATTAATATGAATGCTTTATTCCTGGAAACTTCACTTATCTCCAATCTGTAGAGGCCAACACTAAGTTTCAATAAATCCGATAAAAGATGGTGGGTCTGTTCAGCAGCTAATCTGTCACCTCCTAAAGAAAATAGCAAAAACACAGTTTATAATGTATGCATCCAGTCAGCTTTGAATTATGTAATGCTTGATTATTTTTCATGATTGAAAAAGATATGAATTACATCAAACTATATACATACAGGCTTTATTAATGTTTTATAACCACACTACTTCAAATTAGTGAAGTTTGAAATCACATTAAATGCAGCCACATTGCTCTTGAACTCCATTTGATTAGCGTCCTCAAAAAAAAACTTCACAGAAAATATATTTTGATGGGATTTATTTGGTTTTTATTTAGAGTTGATCAAAGAACACCCACTTGAAACTGTTTTTCTGCATTTTCTGTGAAATTGTTGAAGACATTGTGACCATTGTGCTCCTTTTTGCCACTTGAATAAGTCATAATTTCCCCCACTTAAATTTTTGTACCAGAAAAATGGTTTTGAGGATTGTATGCTTCCTTTTATCAGGTGAGAATTGCTGCTGAGAACCCGGGGATTGAACTTGATGGTCAACCACAGTATATGGCGAATTTCCTAACAAATTTGGGGATGATCCAGCCTTGGGAGAGGAGAAAAGAAAAGTAAGTATCACCTACTTATAAAATTTAAGTAGCATAATCTTTTTAATAACAAGCAAAACAACCTTGCCCTGGCTAACAATTTTCACAATTTCTGGTTTTTATTAAAATTTGGCTCCCAAAGGGGAACCCTCCTACACTGTTGGTGGGAATGCAAGCTGGTGCAACCACTCTGGAAAACAGCATGGAGGTTCCTCAAAATGTTGAAAATAGAGCTACCTTATGACCCAGCAATTGCACTGCTGGGTATTTACCCTAAAGATACAAACATAGTGATCCGAAGGGGCACGTGCACCCGAATGTTTATAGCAGCAATGTCCACAATAGCCAAACTATGGAAAGAACCTAGATGTCCATCAACAGACGAATGGATAAAGAAGATGTGGTATATATACACAATGGAATACTATGCAGCCATCAAAAGAAATGAAATCTTGCCATTTGCGACGACGTGGATGGAACTAGAGGGTATCATGCTTAGCGAAATAAGTCAGTCGGAGAAAGACAACTATCATATGATCTCCCTGATATGAGGGAGAGGAGATGCAACATGGGGGGTTAAGGGGGTAGGAGAAGAGTAAATGAAGCAAGATGGGATTGGGAGGGAGATAAACCATAAGTGACTCTTAATCTCACAAAACAAACTGAGGGTTGCTGGGGGAATGGGGGTTGGGGGGGGTGGGGTTATGGACATTGGGGAGGGTATGTGCTATGGTGAGTGCTGTGAAGTGTGTAAACCTGGCGATTCACAGACCTGTACCCCTGGGGGAAAAAATATATGTTTATAAAAAATAAAATTAAAAATTTGGCTCCCTATGCAAGGTAAAGCAATCGAGTGGATAATAACGAGATTATAATAATAATAACGAGGTTCTTATCTTTGAGAAGATCATGGGGATAAGCAAGCCAATGAGAAAAGCTCCCACTTTTGATGTAGTGATTCTGGAGTGGGTTGGCTATGAGCATACCCAACCTGGCTGGACGGGAACAGTGAGGGAAATGCTCTAAGAGCTGAGTGTGAGTCTTGAAGAAAAACCAGCTTATTTGACTCGTTCCCACCACATGGATGGTGTCTTGGGAAGCAAAGACTTTCTCTAGCCTTTCACTTGGTTGGAACCTGCGTAGACCCATCTAAGAGAAATGACTAATCTGTATACGGCAGAATATTCCGACCCAGAGAGAAACGTGCTTAAACCAAGGGTAGAAAAATAATGTGGCTTATGAGTGATGAACATAAAATGGTGCAGCCACTTTGATAAACAGTCTGGCAGTTCCTCCAAAGGTTACATGTAGAATGACCATGGGACCAAGAAATTGCCCTCCTGTGGGTGAGTTTCCAGTCTGTCTGCCCCACCTGGCAAATTCAGTAGAGGCAACGGATGAATTAGGGAAGAGATGGTTTCCCATTCTTAAATCAAGAGTCTTCTGGGATAGAGAGTAATTATCTTGTTTCTTGTCTCTATGAATTTCTGTTTTATACATGCATCTATTTTTCTATATATATTATCCTCAAGTTTTTCACTTTATCTGCTTAAAATAAACATGTCTAGTATTGATTATTAAGAATACAGAAAAACATCTTGAGCCTAGTACCCAACGATAGCTACTGTTAGTATCTCACGATTTTATGCTCCTTCTCAGGATATATTTACATTTATTTATACACATTTGTTTTATAAAAGTGGGAGCAAATATTTTTCAACTGTCATAACCCAATTTTCCCAATATCGTGAAAGTTTCTACTAGAATATTATTCTCATGGTTAGAGATAGTATTTCAAACGGTTTTTGCTTTTTGAATTAGCTGTCCCTGAGAAACGGATTCTAAGAAAGAAATCTGTGTTGTGTGCAGTGATTTCATTGGTGAGTCCCCTTAAATGGCTGGTACAGGAAGCAGGTTTGAGTCAAGGTAGGAGCAGAACTATACTGAAGTTTCCACGAAGAGCCTGGGAGCTCTGGAGCTGGGATGAGCCTTCAGAGTTGTCCTTCCTTAAGGCAAAGGGCCTGAGTCCATGAACTCCTTTATCACCCATCATTAGATAGGGACTGTGCTCCAGGAATAGGTGTGACCTTGGGCAAGGCAGCTCTTTTAGCTAGGGCAATTCACAGATAAAAATTCAACTGAAAGCCGTTAGTTGTCATTATTACCCGCAACTGAGGTAACGAATTCCTTAGTCCTGGACAAGGAATCTGGGTCATATACTGTCTTAAGTCTAATTCCTGTGCTGCTTGATTCCACTTACATATTTTATTAAGCTTTTCGCTGTATCCTTACTCTAATATTTATTGTAGATTTCACTTATTCTTGGCCAACATTTCTGCTGGTCTAAGTGGCTTATATGATGGGGTGACCCATACCCTCATCTCTTACGGGTCTGAGCCCCGGGGGACCATGACATTTTTAGGCCATGGCTGTTGCACTCATCCAATCATTGTCAAAATGGGCAATGTAGTATACCAAGAGATTCCCCAGGGTACTGCATGGGTACCAAAGATACTCTTTCTGCCCTCATGGTGAAGCAGTTGCCCTGCCTCCCACTGATGCTTGCAGTCAACCAACCATGTCAGGATGGTGACTCCTTTCCCTCTATGCTACTTTCTTCTCATCATGAGAACACTAAAGGGACAGCAGTAGCTTTAATTGAAAGTTTAATGGGATTCTTGTTGTATCTTTTGATAGAACATGTCCCCCTCTGGGGGTCAGAACATCAAGACCTGCATTGTTTCGAGTTGTAGTGATGTGAAGCACAAATTCTACAAGTTGGTCACTCAGAGGGATGGTGAACAAAGATACTCCTGCTTCCTGTTCTTGTGTCCCAGACCCATATATTCTACCTTTTGGGAACATGGCATCATGTAGTAGTCATTGGTCTAGGGTGTTACTGTGTCAATGGGGCATAAGCCCCCTATTGTTGTAGAGTCTCAGCTCCAAGCTGGTGCCTCCATTACACTTTCAAAAGGCTCCTCCATCACCCTAGACTGGCAACCTATGGGTGGTGCCGTGTCATCAAACCAGTGGATCCCACAGTCATGTGTTGACTGCAATATCTCCTTCGTTGTCAAGTGGAGTCTCTTAAGCCTATGCGATGTTGTGCGAGATCCCTTGTCAGTGGATCAAATACCCTGTAGGCCCTTGAATTATGGTGTGGAGATCCTATGGACTGACCAGGCAAACCCACGCCTGGAATGTTTTTTGATTCCAGCCAGCCAAGGTGAATTGCTGCTGCTCCTTGCAGAACAGAAGGGCCTTAGAGTGGTCAGTTGATCGCCAAGTAGCTGGTTGGTGTCCTTGAAGGTTATGCCATATCAGAACTTAGCATTGGTCTCCATTGCTGAGGGGGTGGGATGCTTGGCACTGGCAGGAGCAAGATCAGCCTCGGTGAGCCAGAGCCATGCTGGGCCTGAGCATAGCCTCCATCCCTGCTACTGGGACTTCTCTGTGTATGTGACCATTGTGCCAGCACTGGAATGGCTAATAACAGAGGCTAGAGGATGGCAACTGGCCATGCCATTCTGTATTTTTCATTGTTCAGTGCTTCTTCTACAAAGAATGATGAAGGAGAGCAGGATGCTCTCCAGAGGGCATATTTACACATGATACAAAGATCTTCACACTTGGGCTCATTCCTATAGGCCCACCCCCAGATATCTTCCCCAGATGCCCTTGTCACCAGTCTGCTAATTTCTCTTTTTCTGGGTCCCTAAACAACCAGCTAAATCATTTTGCTCTGTTCATGAATTGGTATGTAGTGTCATTTTGGTCCATCCTTCTTTCCATCAAGGTGGATGACCAGATGCAATGTCTGTCCATTGCTGTGCCCTTTGGACATGTCTGTTCAAAGCTCTGCCCATTGTGAGGATTTCCCTTCACAGTTTTCTTTTAGAGACATCCTTGAGTGAAGGTGTAGTGCAACAGCACTGCGTGTCAGGATGACCCATCTCTGAACCATCTGTTGGGCTTTTCCCTCTTCCGTAAGCTCATCATCTTGGACCCATCATGTAGCCATAGGTCTGCTGAGGGAAAGATGCCAATGCAGTTTAATTATACACTTTATCCTGCTGACGTTTAATTCTGGATTTACCACTTCCACCTTATAATGGTTCATCTAACCCTATGACTTGACAGTTCCCAGAGAAGGCTCAGCTGGGAGCCATCCATGGCCAATACTCCAGCAGTTGGAGGAATGAATGCCTTAGCTCATGCCTTAAGAAAAGAACTTCAGTTCTCTAAACTGGAGAATTTCAGGGGCTTTTTGTTTGTTTGCTTGCTTGCTTTTTATTTTGTTATTTTTACACAACTTTGAAAGTTCCTATTGTGAGCAGAGAGTTTATAAAAATTAAAGAGTTATAAGCCAAAAATGGAGAAGTAATGAGATGATGAGACCTGAAATGAGGTGATGTGGGTTCTAGCCCTCACTTTGCTATTATCTTTGAATTTTGCATTTGACTGGTCATTTCACTTCTCAGAGCCTTAATTGCCTTATCTACATGATGAGACAGTTGAATGAGATCAATTTTTCCCAATCTAGAGTCTACTGAGAAAGTAATAAAAATTCAAGAGCTGTTTCCAGTATTTTATAAAGTCTAATGAAAATAATTTATCTGTCCTTGATAAGGTTGCGGAAGGATCAGGTGGGGACACTGCACTGACAATTTAGGCCAGCAAGAGAGCAGTGTCTGATAAATACTGTAGAATAAAAATAATTCTAGAACATCATGATATGATAGGTATTTCCAAGGTCATCTGGCCCAAATCACAAACAGGTGCACAAATGCCCTCTTTATAATTATGAACCTTTTTTTGAGCTCTTCAGTATTATGAGTAAGCCTAGTTGTGGAGGGCTGTACTCATGACACGGTCTAGATGTATTCTCCTGTCAGTCGTTGCTCTCCTCCTTTCCTCACCTCACATTCTCTCCTTAATTCATTCTAGTAGAGCTTTGGTACCCACCATTCCAGTGAAACTGCCAAATCTGGAGGACTCTATTTCATTAACCGGCATGCAACACAACTGGCCATTCCCCCCTTGACATTATTTCTTCTCTTGGCTTCCTGCGTAACATCTCTTCCGCCTTTCCTCCTAACTCACTGGCTCAACCTTCTCAGTCTTTTTTTTTTTTTTTAATATTTTATTTATTTATTTGACAGACGGAGATCACAAGTAGACAGAGAAGCAGGCAGAGAGAGAGGAGGAAGCAGGCTCCCCGCCAAGCAAAGAGCCCGATGCGGGGCTTGATCCCAGGACCCTGGGATCATGACCTGAGCCAAAGGCAGAGGTTTTAACCCACTGAGCCACCCAGGCACCCCCAACCTTCTCAGTCTTGCGTTCTGGCTCCTCCTCTTCTTCTACCCAATCTCTAAATGTTGGAGTACCATTGGCCCAGTGACTTGGCCCTATTCCCTTAAGTGGTACCTCCCATTCTCATGGCTTCGGGTAGTTTAAAGTTTTTCAAATCAGTATCTTTCATTTGTCACCCCTTCTCTGAAATTTAGATTCAGATACCCAAATTCATATGTGACAGCTCTTCCTGAGCGGCTAATAGATGTTTAAAACTTAATTTGTCCATGAGAGAACTTCTCCAAACTAGGAAATATGTGGAAATGGCACAATTTCTACTAGGTTTCTCAGGCCAAAAACTTAGAACACATCCATAATTTAGCTCTCTATTTCTCTAATATATCCCCAAATTCTATCACTTCTAACTCCAAAAACTACCCCAAATCTGTCTATTTCTCTTTATGTCCATTATCTTATCTCTCACGAAGTCATCTCCATGTCTTTGCCTAAACTATTGCTACAACCTTCCAATTGATCTCCTTGTTTGCTTGCTTATTTTCTGTAACCTAATCTCCATGTAATAGCAAGATTGATTCATATGAATATAATCTGATCATGTCATTCCTTTGCTTAAAATTCATCAAGTGCCTGGCTTCTGATTGTAGTTACAGTCTTAATGTCTTGTCTTGTCTTTTTTTTTTAAGATTTTATTTAATTTATTTTGAGAAAGAGAAAGAGTGAGCATGAATCGTGGGGAAAAGCCGAGGGAGAAGGAGACTCCCCGACGAGCAGGGAGCCCGATGCAGGGCTCAGTCCCACGACCCTGGGATCATGAACTGAGCTGAAGGCAGAAGCTGAACTAACTGAGCCACCCAGGTGCCCCTACAGTCTTAATTTCTTACCTTGTCCGACCATGCCATGAGTGATCTGGACTCTGCATCTCTGAATGTCCCATACACATCATCCACCCTGTCCAGAGCCTTTCAGCCAAACTGGCCTTCTCTCTCACCTGACTCTATGTGCTGCTTCCTTTTCTTAGAATGATATTTTTTTCTTGATCCTCATAGTTCTGGATGCTTATTGTCATTCCCATCTCAGTTGAGATGTCGGCTCCCTGACCACTCCATCCAAAGTAACCACCTAGTTTTGTCCCATGTTTATGCCCTGTTCAGTTCTCCTCTAACACTTTCTGTGATATCCACTTCCTGGACTTCTTTCTACTTATTGAGTGCGTCTTCTCACGAGAATGTGGGTTCTATGAGAGCAGCAACATTGTCTCCTTTGTGTTTGTTCTTTCCTTGGGGCTTAGAAAAGAGCTTGGCACTTAGTAGATGTTCAATAAAAATTTGCTTAAGAAATGAAGGAATCAGGAGACCCTGGGACCGAGAGAATCTAGCCTAACACTGGTAACTGCTATCTAGCATTTTCTTTGTCATATAAAAAGCTCCTATTTCTCAAATTTGTCATTGGGGGGAAGAAGATTTAGAGCAGCAAATACAGTAGTCATGAAATGTTAATTGCCCAGAGATGTAATAAAAGTTACTTCATGATGGAAGTATTTTCATGTGTCTATATATATTGTCCTTATTTCAGATAATCCACAAGACTATAATTTATTCTGATGGGCCACCTTTGCTCATAGTAAAGTGAGAGGTAACTTCCATAATAGTATGGACAGAATACTCTCAACAGGGTTTATTGTCTTGTCTTTACATGCCAAGTCCAAGAAGTTTACCTGGGCTGGCTAGGTTACTTCTGTCTTGACAATCCAATTTTAAAAAATCAAATAACAATGAGTTTGTGTTTGATCTTGCTGGGTGAAGGGACTGCACTAGATATTTTCAAATATCCTAACTTTAGTAATTATACTGCATTTCTCTGCAGCTTGGCTTACTCCATGATAAACACCAGCAAACTCAATTCTTAAACCTGACCTGATCATTTTTTTCTTTCCCATCACTACCTTTCCTGGCGGAATCACCATCCAAAGTCTAATTATTCATTTATGTTATCCAACAAGAGGAAAATTTCTATTGTGCTTTACGGGTAACTAAAATGTATGGAGTGCTTAACAGGTACTGGCCACTATTCTCTGTGTTTTGGGTAGCTTGATTCATTTAATCCTAATGACACATGTACTATTGTTTTGACCATTATACAAATGGGAAAACTGCTGCACAGAGCAGTTAAGAATCTTGAGCAAGGTTAAGCAGCTAGTAAGCAGTGAAGCTGGGCTATATACCCAGGCCAGTCTAATGCTAGAAACACTACACTAGTGGGTAAAGTGATAAAACTCTGATTTTTCCCTTTCTTCTGATAACCTATTATTACTATTATAATCATAGCTTGCTAAATAGCAACTACTTATCTTTTCCAGAGAAAAAAATCCCAAATTCTTTAAGAGTTTCTCATTTTACATGGTTTCAGATCTCTCAATCACCCAGGAAATACAGGGATGTCTGTGAGTCCTCTTAAAGGGTCAGAACTAATCGTTAGTCCATGTGCAGGTTTAGCTGTGTGTAGAGAGAGATAATCGGTTTCTTCTTCTTATGTACATAATTTAATGTAATATCAAAGTATCTTAGCTTATTGCATAGCCACATCATACTCTTTCCTCATAGGTCTATGAAATATGATTTTTATAGGCTCCTGAGAGCTGCTGTCTATACTTCCCAAAATACCTATCAGGAACCAAACAAAGAAGAAAGCTTCAGTGCACCTGCCATAATCTGAAAATGGGCTTCCCTTAACATCAAGGGACACATGCATGTTCAAGCCTACAATTGTCTAAAATCGTGCCCATGTGAAAGATTTTTTTTTAAAAAAACTGAAAACATTCTAATTTTTTAAACATTAAAATAATAAAGTAAACCAAATAATATTGTTCCAAAAGCTATTAAAGGCCTGCTGACAGTACAGGGAAGGAGAACAATGAAGCACCTGGAGGCCTTCTGCTGTATATAAGAGGGAGAAGACAGTATACATTAAAAAAAGAAAGAGCATGAATGAGAAAGATTTCACTGAAATCTTTCTACCTCTCCTGCTTTAAATTCTCACCATGGCTCAGCTTCCTGGCTGCTTATTCTCCAGTATTTTTCCTGTGTTACTCTCTAGGAGTGAGCTATTAGCACTGTTTTTTTCTACCTGCGTGATCTTGGAACCTTTCAATAAAGAGTCAGTTCAGTGATGTAATCTAAAACTTCCTTATCTGACTTTTGGCCTTGGGGAAATTCTGTACTGTGGGGCGGTAATACCACTGAGCTTGCCCTTGACCGACTGCACCAGAAGGAGCCGTTCATGAACTCTTGTTAGCTCTTCTTTTTCTTTTTTTTTTTTTTTCCTATGTGACATTGGGTAGATTTTGAAAAACCTAAGTGATAGATTTTGCAATTATTCCTAATATAATGCCTCTGGTTTTATTCAACTTGTGCTGAGATCTTTGGGGAATCCAGTTCCGTTGTCAGGTACTAGCCAGCCAGATTTCAGGTCATCCACATAGCAATAATATGCCATCTACTTATTGAGCCAAGTTGTTCATGAAAAGTTAACTAATGATAGGTTAAGGATGGGGCTCTGGGGTAAGGTCACTGGAGATGTCTTTTTCAATAAACAATGACACATTATTCAACGCTTTTCAAAAATAATCATACCATCATTGATGGACACCCCAAGTATCCCATCAGCTGGTTCATCTTTGCCTATCTTGTGGCCATGGACATAATTCAGATGTGCCATTTCAGTAACACTCTTGGGATATAGCAGTCCTGTACTCTTTGGTGGCATTAGAGAGCAGAGTTTGAGACCATGAATTCTGGAATGTGCCAACCTATGCTTAAAAGCATGTTCACCTGTTTTAGCCATGTGGTCTGGGGCTAGTTACTGCCTTAAACCTTTGGTATTTTATCAATAAAATAGAGAGAAATAATACTTAGGATCAAGTGAGAAAATGCATATAATGCATTTAACCTAGAGGCTCACATCAAATAAGTGCTAAATGATATTAGCTCTTCTTAACAGTAGCGGTTCACCTACCCAAAAAGAAAATGAGGTTAGTCTGGTACAACTTAATTTTAATGAGCCTGTGCCAGGTCTCAGTGAATACCAGTTCCCTTTGTAAGAATTTCCATGCCCTCATCTTATACTCTTTGAAAACCCATCCATTTTAATAATCTGTTCTATAATTTTGCTTAGGGATTAATGTCAAGCTCACTGATCTAGAATTGCAGAATTTACTGTTTTCTTCCATTGAAAATTTGCACTGCCTTTGTTCCTCTCCAGTCCTGTGACATTTTCCCCACTCCCCCCTTCTCTCCCATTCCTCAGAGGGAACAGTCACTGGTTGGGAAGATTCACCCCCTGCTCTCTCCAGCCCTCTCTTGAAGTTCATCTTAGCAAGGGCACTTGATGTTCTCTATCTTCCCACCTATCTTTGATATCAGTCCCTCTTAAACTAGTTTGTTCTCCTGTCTCTAGTCTGAAGATCATTGTCTCTGACGCAGAAGACAGGCAGAACAGGAACGCAGTGGTCCTGCTTTCTTGCTGTCGTCTGTTATCACCATCTGTCTCAAGCAGAGGGCCTACCCTACCCCTTCCTGTTTGTTCTCTTGCTTGTTAGGATAACTTTCAAAATTTCCCTCTTTCTGCCTTATTATTTTCTACAAACTTTGGTTATCTATTCCTCTTTCTGCTTTTTGTCTTTTCAAAATAGAAGCTCAGATATTTCCAGTCTAAAATGACATTTGAAGACGTTTCTCCAAGTTTCTCCCTTAACATATATTTTAAGCCTCAAAGTAAAAGCAAACACTCACATACAGTATGTGACTCTAGAGAAGTTTAAGGTACTGCTTCTTTAAAATTACCTGCTAGCTGTGTCTCAGTTTTAAGTGAATTCAGAAAGTCAATTAGGAAGCAGTTGGGAGGTGAGTAGATGAAATGGACTAAGGTTGTAACTGGAGATGGTGGTAAGTGGGTAGATTAGGACATCGTGAGGTACCTATCTATAGGTAGATAGGACATCGTGAAAGCAGCTCCAGCAGTCCCCACTGATGGATTAGAATACTGGTTTTTATCACCAAAGTAGGAAAAATCAAGGATTCCAAAAGCTATAAATTTTTGGGTTTTTTGACCCATTAGGTAGATGGTAAATCTGTTTGGTGAGAAGTAGAAGACTTTGGAGCAGCAAATCAGGAAGGGATATTAATCATTCTGCTTGACTGCATTTGAGTTTTCTAGTAGACATCTAAATTGAAATGTCAAGTAGAATATAGGAGTTTGGAGTTCTGAAGAGAGGTCTAGGCTAGAGATATAAATTTGACTTGTCTGCTAAAGATGGTATTTAAAGCCTGGGACCACTGAAATTACCCAGATGAGATCACAGAAGGTGGGATGAAAGCCAATGAGAGAGTCCTGGGTCACCAAAACATGTAGAGGTCTGGGCAAAGAAGTGTAAAAGGTTTGAGATGAAGCAGCGAGAAATGAGAGAACACCAAGTGAGGAACGGACACTGAGTGAGGAATGTGTGTCAAGAAGGAGGGAATAGCGCCTCGTGTCAAAATGTTAAGAGCTCGAGTAAGATGATCTCAGAGAAGTGAACATTACCTCTAGCCAGATGAGGTCATTGGTGAGATACGGCCCATTTTATTAGAGAAGTCAAGAGAAATACCCAGTTAGGATGATTTGAGGAGCAAATGGGAGGCGAGGTAGTGGAGACAGTGAATAAAGACAATGTTCTATTTTTCTACAGAGGCCCAGAGAAAGATGGGCAGTAGCTGGGTTAGGATGTGGGGTCGCAGGAAAATTTTTGTTTGCTTGCTTTTTTGTTTGTTTGTTTGTTTGTTTGTTTGTTTCAATGGGTCATCTTAAAGTATACTTTACTTTGGATGGGATATATCCAGTAGAAATTTTTGTTTGTTTCTTTGTTTGTTTCAGCAGGTCATCTTAGAGTATGCTTTACTTTGGATGGGAAGGATCTAGTAGAAATTAATACTGTAGTCAAGAAAGAAAAAAATGGCAGTACAAATTCCTTTAAAAAAATAAAAAAAGGGTAAGTGGAAAGGTTGAGCTAAGATAGGAACAGTGAATTTTCTATTGTAATTATAAGGGAGTCCAATATGTGTGTATAGATACAAGTAGGTTGATGGGCTCTCTGGGTGAAAGAAGAGGCAGTTCTTATTGGAGTAGAACTATTTTTGTATAATATATACAGAGAGGTTATTAGCTTAGAGCAAAGGGGGAAGGGGATGTTGGTGATTTGAAGTTGTCCACTGAATAGTGGGAAGATAGATTTACCAAAAATTTGGGATAGGTTTGTCAGTGTCAAGTGATCATCTGAGAGGTTTGGTGATGGATTTGAAATGACTTTGGTCAATAGTGCTGTGATGTTCTCCAGTTATATGGAAATCTTGCAAACAAATGTGGAGAAAAATTTTTTCTGGCTATGTACAAAAGTAAAGAAGATAGACAAGTGATTAATGACAATTGTAGGGGAATAATTATAATGCTAAACAATGGAATATAGGCCTGGTAACAAGAGAAGTGAAGGAATTAAGAATGGCCTTTGCTTGCTTTGGGCTTATTTTGCTCTTTTTCTGGTAAACTCTTGACAAAGGAATTTGTATTATTGGCTTGAGACCTTTCCTCTTTTCTAAGGTAAGCATTTAGTACAATAAATATCCCTCTCAACACTGCTTTATCTGCATCCCATTTATTTTAATATAGTGTGTTTCCATTTTCATTTTCATTTACTTCTATGTATTTTAAAATTTCCTTTGAGACTTTCTCTTTGATAAGTTATTTATAATTATGTGGTTAAATTTCCAAGTGTTTGGAGATCTTCCTCTTGTCTCTCTGTTATTGGTTTCTCATTTGATTTCATTATGGTCAGGGAACATATTTTGTATATTTTCAATTATATTAAACATATGAAAGTTTGTTTTATGGCTTAAGATATGATAGATTTGGTATATGTTTCATGGATGCTTGAACAATGCCTCTTCTGCTCTTGTTGGGTAGAGTATTCCATATATCAATTTTTTGTTGGTTAGTCGTGTTGTTCAGATCTTCTATGTCCTTGCTGATTACCCATCTATTAATTATATTGCTTGGTAAGAGGGGGTATTAAAGACTAAACGATAATTGTGAATTTGCCTATTTTACTTTTCAGCTATATTGATGTCTGCTGCATGTTTTGGAGGCTCTGCTGTTTGGTGAAAACACATTAGGATTGTTGTCTTTCTGGTGGATCGATCCTCTTATTGTTGTCTAATGTGCTTCTTTTCCTCTAATAATACTCCCTGTTCTGAAGTCTACTTTATCTAATATTAATATAGCCAGTCCTGCTTTTTAAAAATTAACATTAGTATGGTGTACTTTTCTATCCTTTTACTTCCAGCCCATGTTGTTAAATTTTAAGTGAATTTCTTGTAAGCAGCATATAGTTGGCTTGTGTTTTTTGATGTACTTTTAATTTCTGTATTTAGACCATTTATATTTAAAGGGAATTTTTAATATATTAGAACTTAAGTCTGTCTTTTATTAATTTCCTCTGGTTCCTAATCCTGTCTTTCTTGGCTTCCTGAAAGTTACATAAACATTTTTTAGCATTTCATCTTGATTTATGTAGAGTGCTTTTTCCTTGTATATCTCTTTGTATAGTTTTCATAGCGGTTGCTCTGTGTATTATAAAATATGTATATGACATAACATTTTACTGGTATCAACATTTTAAATTTTTTAAAAAGACTTTATTTATTTATTTGAGAGGGAGAAAGAGAGAGCACACCCTTGAGCAGAGCAAGGGGAGGGAAAAGAGATGCCCTGCTGAACAGGAAGGCCGATACTGGGCTTGATCCCAGGACCCTGGGTTCATGACCTGGCCAAAGGCAGATGCTTAACCAACTGAGCCACTCAGGTGCCCCCGACATCAACATTTTATTACTTTGAGTGAAATGTGGAATCCTTTCTTCCATTCAGTTTCCTTTATCTTCCCCACTTCTCCGTAGCATTGTCTTGAGTAGAGGATAGGGTCACAGTATATTTCAATCATCAAATATGATTTACAAAACCCATGAGGAGGATAGTCTATTGCATGTACCCATATTTCTCTTCTTTGCATTGGTTTTTCTCTTTAACTTCTGATGCTCAAAATGGATTCTTTTTTCATTTTCGTTATTTTTGAATAAACTTCTTTAGCAATCTTGAAGTGTAGATGTGCTACCAATAAATTCTTTTAGTTTTCCTTCATCTGGAAATGTTTTTATTGCCTCTTCATTACTAAGGGATAGTTTTGCCAGATGTAAAATTTGATATTGACAACTGTTTTCTTTCAGCACTTGAAAAATGTTGTGGCACATCCTCTGCCTACAGTGGTTTCAGATAAGAAATCCACTGATGGGGGCGCCTGGGTGGCTCAGTGGGTTAAGCCGCTGCCTTCGGCTCAGGTCATGATCTCGGGGTCCTGGGATCGAGTCCCGCATTGAGCTCTCTGCTCAACAGGGAGCCTGCTTCCCTCTCTCCCTGCCTGCCTCTCTGTCTACTTGTGATCTCTCTCTGTCCAATAAATAAATAAAATATTAAAAAAAAAAAGAAAAAAAAGAAATCCACTGATGTTCAGAGTGGTGGTCCTTGTAGTGAATGTGTTCATTCTCTCTGCTTTCCAGATTTTTCCAATGTCTTTAGTTTTCACAAGTATAATTTTATGGCTTGGCATGGAGTTCTTTGAGTTTTAACATAGTTGGAGTTTGCTCAGTTTCTTAATTCTATAGTTTAAGGGCTTTCCCCCCCCCCCACCTGTTTTTTTTTTTTTCTTTTTCTTTTCTTTTTTTAAACCAAGTTTGAAAAGTTCTCAACCACTATTTCTTCAACCCACTCTGTTTATTCTAGGATTAGGATTCCAATAACATAGTTGCTGGATTTTCATTTGTTTGTGATTGCTCCCATTTTCTCAGAGTCTCTGTTCAGTTTTTGGGGAGTTTTTTTGGTCGATTTTTTCTTTATTGTTCAAACTGGATAAATTCTGTTGACCCATCCTCAAGTTCACTGATTCTATCTCTGCCATTTCCACTCTATTATTAAACCATCAAGCAAATTTTTATTTCTACTGTTGTATTTTCAGCTCTATATTTTCTACATCATTCTTTTTGTAACTGCTGCTTCTCTTCCATGATTTTTAATTGTTTCATTTGTTTCAACAGAATTTGTAATTGTTTACTTATGTATTTTTAACCTGGCTCCTTTAAAATCCCTGTTGGATCAGGGCAGATGGCTGGCTCAGTCAGTAGAGCATGTGCCTCTTGATCTTGGGGTTGTGAGTTCAAGCCCCACATTGGGCATAGAGCTTACTTTAAAAAAAAAAAAATCCTTGCTGGGTAATTCCAATATTTGATGTATCTTGGTTAGTGTACTTCTTCATCTGAGTTATGATTTTCTTTGTTCTTGGTATGTAACAAGTGATTTTTTAAAATTATATCCTGGACACTTTGACTATTATTTTAGAAGAATCTGGGTCCTATTTAAAGCTTGTATTCTAGCAGTAAATCACTCTATGATGGGTCTAGTGACAATTTAACTTTCAGAGCTCTTGTACTATTTTCATCTGCTTGATTGATCTCATGCTAGGGGGACTCCCAAAGGTCCATGATAGTGCCACCTAAAGGGACCGAAAAAGTCTTCCCAGACCAGGCTGCCTGGTGCTTCTTAATAGAGGAAAGGGCTCTCTTTCCTAATGGAGAAAAGCTTCCTGAGCCAGGCAGCCAGTTGGGGCAGGTTCTCCTTCCTGGTGCTCCCCAACCACTTGACATTTTAGGTAAATGGCATGAACTTCAACAAGGAGATGTCTTTACTCAAGGGCTTTGCTTGTGTTATTCCAGCAGACACCTGGAAATCATATATGATTCTTCTGTCAAGCCGAAGTGAATTTACCAAGAATTAATAAAGCTTAAGTTTCAGTCTCCTTCTTTTGCAGGAAGCTTTCCTAAGACCCTAGTACCTAAATGTATTTACATGTCATATATTTTTGTATATTTGCAAACGTAGAATATTTTAACTACAATTAATTAAAACTCTTTTTTTTTCCCTCTGACTTTCTTTTATCACATTCCCCCATGTTGCTGCCATAAGCACTTTTGAGATTTGGCTATGAGGAAGTTGTGTTAGGGGGCACCTGAGTGGCTCAGTGGGTTAAGCCTCTGCCTTCGGCTCAGGTCACGATCCCAGGATCCTGGGATCGAGCCCTGCCTCGGGCTCTCCGCCCCGCAGGGAGCCTGCTTCCCCTTCTCTCTCTCTGCCTGCCTCTCTACCTACTTGTGATCTCTCTGTCAAGTGAATAAACAAAATCTTAAAAAAAAAAAAAAAAAAGAAGTTGTGTTAGGAATGTATTTAGATTGGATTTAGCAAGATAACCTTAAGTTGTCCACAGGCACTTTTACATATAGTTAAGTTCTTTTTGGTATTCTTGCATGCAGGAGCTTTAGGAAAGCTCCTAACTACCGCCATGCTGACTCAGCCAGCTTTGTGACATGAAGGGTCAGGTCCTGTGGTTGTCTTGCATTATGAGCATGACCTATCTCACTGAGAGGTATTGGGTAGAGAGGAGAAATAATAATACTTGAAATTTGAGGAGCCAGAAATCAGGTTGTGGAAAATTCTTCCAATCATCAGACATGTAATATTTAGTGTTTACTTAGCTAAATATTAGAACCTTTAACTTAGCTAAATATTGGAACACTGGAGACATAAAATTGCCTTGTCAAAACAGAAGTTCTCTCTTGCCACGAACACTCAATAATGCAACATATTCAATTATAAATAATCCATCCTTTGTTTAGATGAAAATTTCATGAAATAGAATGTACCAGAATTTTTTAATGTAGACTACAAGGTTAAAGCTGTACTCCAGATAGTAAGTATACACACACACATACACACACACACATATATATATATATAGATGAAATGATGGCAGGTGTTTCATATATCCAGTTCTCAATAATAAAGACAAGAGTTGATCAACCATGATACAGCAAAGACTGAATTATTTTCCTTTTCTTTTTCTACAAAATAAACTAATAAAATCATTTTTATAGAAAAGGCGATAGCAAAGAGTTTACTGCCAAAATGTTTCTAGCAGTTGATTGATTAAAAATAGTATGTTTTTTTTTTAATTTAGTAATGTTTATGGTATTTGGCAGCTTTTTAAAATTTGTGATTTATTGTGGCTTTTTTTTCTCATTCTAAAGAAATACTCACTTTTGTATCTAATTTGGTGTGAGTAATTTTGTATTTCTTTTCTTAAAAATGATCTCACACAACTTGGATCTTTTTTCCCCACTTTCAAACCCACATCCGGTCTATCTGGAAATCCTGTTACTGCTGCCTTAACATGGGAGTCAAAACTTTGTCTCTCAATCCCCACTGCCACCACCACTGTGACTGCTCTTCCCTCCCTTCTGGACAATGGCAGCAGCTGCTCTTTCTTGGGCAAAACCTCTTAATTTCATGTAACCAAATCTACCACTTTTTCCGTATGTTTTCAAGGCTTGACTGTCTTGCTTTCTCTCCATTCCAAGGTTTAAAAAAAGGCTCTTAATTTTTCTTCAGATATTTTTGTCTTGTAATTTTTTTACACTTCTATCTTTAGCCCTTGTGGGATACTTTTATATTCCCTCAAATAACTAACCTGGAAAGTGAATATCATTGAACAGAGAAAAAAAATTTTTTGCTATGAAATCAAAATGTCAGCTTTATCATTGACTATGTTCATTTTAGATTTCATTTGTACCAATTAACTATTGTCTATTATTATGCTACGATGTAGTGCTTTGAGTACAGTAGATTTATAGTATCTGATAGAGTGAGCCCACCCTTGATGTCATTTTTTTAAATGGAAAATTATTGCACATTCTTTTTCCATATGAATTTAAACTTATTTTGACCAACTGGAAAAAATATTATATTGTGAATCTGGTTGGATCTGCAATAAATGTCATATATTAATAGAGGAAAGGCTGTCCCTCCAATGTCAGATCTTGTCCTTCAATAAAATGTTATCATTTGCTTCATTTAAATCCGATTCCTGTCTTCTTAGATTTTCTTTGGATAATTCATCTTTTTTATGGTTCTTATGAATGGATTATCTCCTATTTTAACATCTAATTGCATAATATTGGTAGGAAGAAAAGCTATTAATTTTGTATGTGGCCAGCCACATTAACAAATTCTATTACTAGTATTAAAAGATATTTAGCAGGATATCTTGTATGTTCTAAGTATATAGTCATACCCACTGGAAATGAGGATAGTATTATCTTTCCATTCCCCACATTAAACTGTTCTTTTACTTTCTAGCCTTATCCATCTTTAAAATGTGTTGAAGAATGGTGATAATAAGCTGAAATCCCTGTCTTGTTACTGATTTAAATTTAGAAATGTCTGTTGTATATAATGTAGTTGTTGGGTTTAGGTAGAGAGTTAAAAAAAACTTGTTTAGGTATTGCTGTGGATGGGATTACATCACGCCAAAATTCACCCATGGAAGACTTAACTCCCTCCGAGGTGCATGCCGATAGGGCCTCGAAGGAGGTGATCAAGGTGAAATGAGGTGATGGGGTGGAGAACTAGGGCCTTTATGAGAACAGGAAGAGATATCAAAGCTCATACTCTCTCCGCCGTATGAGGACACAGAAGCGAGCTGTCTGCAAACCAGAAAGAGATCCCCCAGATCCCAACTCTTCTGGCATTCTGATCTCAGACTTCGATTCTCAAAAAGTGTAAGAAAATAAATTTCTGTTGCTTAAGCCACCCCACTTATGGCATTTTGTTTGGTCAGCCCAAGCTGACTAATACAGCTAGTTTCCCTTTTTCTCTCCCAAATGAGAATTTATGGGTATAGAGGCAACCCTATAAAGCCCTACATTGTGACAGAGTCATACCGTTGTCTTCTAGCCCAGCAGTTCTCCACTGCAAGAATTATGTCCTCCAGGGGACATTAAGGCATGTCCAGAGACATTTTGGGGTCTTGCAACTAGATGGAGAGGGTAATGTGCAACCAGCATCAAGTGGGTAAAGGCCAGGGATGCTGCCGCATTTTCTACAATTGATGGATAGCTCCTTGAAACAAAGACTGACCTGCTCCACAATGCCAAGGTTGAGAAACTCTGCCTAGAGAAGTCCCTGAAATTTCCGGTCTCCAGGAAGAAGGAAAAGGAAACTAGGTAGAAAATGCCCCATCCTTGGACCACTGCCCCATAGACAGGCCAGGCCAGGGGGGCTGGTCCTCAGAGCAGAGGTGTTTGGTGGAGCAGGACTGCTCCCTTGGGTGGCCCTTGAAATAGAGGTAAGCAGTAAGTCTTGGTCTGAGGTTACATGCCAGGGGTGCTGAAGGTGTCCACACCTGTTGCCACAGGCAGGTGTCCTCAGAACAGGTACAGAAACTGGTCCTTTTGTGGCAGTGGGTGGAGCTGTCCTTACAACTTACCCTCTGGCTGCCAAAACCCACCACCTAGCTTTCTGCTATTCCTGTTTTATTTAGAATTTTTCTTTGCAATAGCTAGTGAATTTTATCAAATGACTCTCATATGGACTCATATGGTTTTTCCCTGGATACCTCCATTTCAAAAAGTAGAGGGGTTCCTTCATTTAAAAAAGTAGAACGTATAAATGTGTTTTTTGTTACTTTCATCATTTTTTTATTAAAGCTATTCTAGCTTTATTCAGGAAGACTTTGTGTTTTTTTACAGCTTAGAATCGATGGGCTAAAAATAATTATATATTTATTGGTAGTTAGAAAGAATACATCTCTACAGCCATCTGTGCCTGGTGCCTCATAAATCATCAATCTTTAGCCTTAGTGATTTTTTCTTCTTGAACCAGTTTTGATCATTTCTCTTTTTTAACAGCTTCTTCACTAATCTTCCATCATCTAGGTTAAGATTCTAGTGGTCCAGAGAAATCTTCTTTTTAATTTGTTTTTATTTGTTATCATTTTTTAAAGATTTTTATTTTTAAGAATGTTTATACCCAATGTGAGGCTTGAACTCACAATCCTGAGATCAAGATTGCACACTCCATTGACTGAGCAAGCCAGGCATCCCTAGGGTAATCTTTTAATTTTTTTTTAAAGATTTATTCATTTATTTGAGAAAACGGGAGGGGCAATGAAAGAGAGCACATGCATGGGGAGGGGGCAGGTAGAGAATCTCAAGCAGACTCCCTGCTGAGTGTGCAGCCAGACATGGGGCTTAGTCCCCACACTCCCGAGATCATGATCTCAGCCAAAACCAAGAGTCAGACATTCAACCCACTGAGTCAGCCAGGCGTCCTTAGGGTAATCTTTTTAAAACTGAAGTTAAATCATACCACTGTTCTGCTTAAACTCTACTCAATAAATAAAGTAAAATTGGAACCCTTCACTTGCTTAAGGGTCCCTCGTGATCTATCTGATCCATTATAATTCTTTCTTGTGACCCTCTTTTCTTTACCACTTCATTTCAGACACACTCAGGCATGCCCGTTCCTCAAACATAGGGATCTCTTTCCTCAGCGTCCTTTTTATAGGCTTTTCCCCTGGCCCAGAAAGTTCTCCGTCTCCTCCACATTTCACATCATTTCGCTCCTTTTTGCTTCAGAATTCAGTGTTTCAATCTACTGCCTCACAGGTATTCCCTAGCCCCTGGCTCCAAATATATTTCCGCTGACCCCAACACCCACCGTGGTTTTCCTCATGGCAGGTAGAGATTTTCTCTTCTGGTGGTCACAAAGGCTGAATGAGCTGTCAGCAGTCACTCAAATATAGTTTTCTCCTCAGGGAAAACTCAAAAAGTACTGAGTTTGTCGCTAAGAGAATTAATCTTCCCCCTCCCCTCCTTTGGTTTTGGAATCCAAAGGTTGGAACAGAATTCCAAATTAATTTCCTAAAGAAAAATCCTGTCACTAAGAACTTCTCAATTCCTTTGAGATTGCATACAAGTGCCAGGAATAGTTTACAATTGTTAGCCATGTAGGACTTAATAAGTATAAAGAACACTAATGTGAAGAAAGGGGGGAAGGGAGAAATTGTATTTTTTTTGAATATAGGCATTTTTTTAAGATTTTATTTATTAATTTGACAGACAGAGATCACAAGTAGGCAGAGAGGCAGGCAGAGAGAGAGGAGGGAGAGCAGTCTCCCCGCTGAACAGAGAGCCAGATGCGGGGCTCGATCCCAGGACTCTGGGATCATGGCCTTAGGCCAAAGGCAGAGGCTTTAACCCACTGAGCCAGGCGCCAGAAATTGTATTTTTGATCAAGGTATCAACTACTTTAAAAAAAAAAAAAAAAGTCCCTCCAAATGGCTTGCTGAGAAATATTGCTTGGCAAGATACTTCTCAATCTGGCTTATGTTGCCTATTGTAATTTTATTAAGCCCAGTATTTGAACATTTCTTGAACATATTCCCAGGGATCTTTAATGATAGATACATCTTTAAAAAGAAACCCATCAATAAAGTAAACATGTAGCAAAAACTGGCCCCTGAAGGCATGCTGGAAATTGGGTGAAGAAAATCAACACCATGAACAATGAAGAAATAAACCCTGAGTCTTCACTAACGAGGTGTGACAATTCCTTTGAAAAAGATTTCTTTTACCAATTTTAACGTGAAAAGTGTTATCATATGCCGTGATCGTGGCTGTCTCTCCCCACCATTTGAACTTTTTGAAAATAGAACCCACCTGGATATCAAAATTTTATAGAGAAATGTCAAGACCCAAATTAAGTAAGTGAATCTAAGATTCGTCCGGGAGTCATTCAGGAGTCCTATTTGTGGACGGGCTTTATCAGTACGCATGGCACCTGCTGGCTTCTACCGACGAAACATTAACATGTTAAGATTTTATGGGTGCGAGTGGTCGGGACTTTGAATGTGGCGTCCTTTCATTGTCCCCTCAGATGAGGCAATACTTTCGCTGTCAAAATGATGAGCTTAGGTTCTCCGTGAACTTGAGAAGAGGAAAGAGCCGTCCTGCAGCAGATGCTCTCTGGCTAACTCAGAATCATTCATGGGAGTTGTCAATTTGTTCTTCCAAAAATATCTAGGAAGATGAGAAGAAAGCAAATGTTTTTGCTATCAAGGCATAGACATTTGGTCAGAGCAATAAAATGGCCTCACATGCCAAAAAAAATAATAAAGAAAATGTGGAATGAGTAACTTCCAAAATTATGGAAATAATTTGACTGTGTCTTACTACATGATAAAAATTGACATGATTCCTAAGTACCCACAGATGGAAGTCGTCCTCCAACAGCGCCTTTGAGCAGAGTCAGGATAGCCGGCCTTGTCATAATCACAGTGTCGCCAGGAATTTTGTCTGTTTCAAAACAGTTATGTACATACATGAAATGTGTAGACATGTGTGCTTCATTCTCTAGTGGTGGTGATTAGTTTGCCTGAAGTCCATACAAATTCTCTTCTAGCAAATGTTCCATATTTAAAAGATACTTAGAAGAACAGGGCGTCAAGTGGGATGCAGACGTATAACCGTGTCTAATCTGTTTGTGGTTAACTCGTCTATCGGTCAAGTGATAAAACCCACATTTTGAACTCAAGTAACATCACATATCAAATAGACATTCACAGTCTGCTTCTGCCACCAAATTAACCCTTATTTTCTTTGGCTCGGAATGGAAATTAGTAACGTTAAAAGAGATATGGATAGAAACCCACAGAAGGGAGATTTAATTTTCCTTTCTATACAACCGAATCAGTTTGAAAAGCATGATAAACTGGTTTAGGTAGGATTAGGAAAGCCAGGAAGGAAAAAAGGTGGTGGTGGTGGTGGTGGTGGGGATTCTGTAGCTTAATGCAATGTCGTGGGAACACAGGGGCTCCACTCTGGCAGACCTGGGTTTGAATCGCAACTCCTGAATTATGAGCTCTGGACAGTGAGCAGGTTCCTTCATCATTGGGGGGTTCCTGCTCTGTGAAGTTAGGATAATGAAACATCACAGCGATCTGATGGGTGGTTAGGGATGTAACGAATACAGTTTGCCAGTGCAGTAGACATTTGGTAAATAAGAGAGGTTCCTATTTATTGAGTGCCTTCTACCCGCAAGCCACCTTGTAGATGTTGTCCCATTTAAACCTTGAAATCTGGCTCTTCCACATTGCTCCAGTTGGAATCACGTGGAGACACTTAGAAATGATGGGTATCTAGTTCCCACCCCCAAAATCCTGAGGCGTGATCTGCCGTTTGGGATATTAAAAAGCTCACCTGGTGATTCCAGTATGCAGTGGTTTTGGTACCCCAGCTTTATGATAATGCAGTGGGCATGCCCATTACAGAGAAAGAAAACAGAACTGGGGGATGGATTTACTCTAGATTATCTGATTAATGTTTAACCATGTGACTAAGGGGAAAACGGGCTATTCTCTTGTAGTAATACTGGGTCACCAGAATGAAAGGAGTTAAAAATACCATGTAGAGTTCAATGTTAATTTCTTTTATTAAAAAAGTTCATAATATAAGGGGCGCCTGGGTGGCTCAGTCTGTTAAGCATCTGACTCTTGATTTTGGCTCAGGTCATGATCTCAGGGTTGTGAGATGGAACAACTCATCTGGCTCCTTGTTGGGCATGGAGCCTGCTTATGGTTCTCATTCTCCCTCTGCCCCTCTCCCGACTTTCCCTCTCTTAAAAAAAAAAAAAAAAAAAAAAAAGTTAATCACATAGATAAAAAGACTAGAAATATATTTGTCAAATATATTTGTCAAAAATATTTTGGGGGCAGGATGAAGATGACGTTTTGTTTTGTTTTGCTTAAAAGATTTATTTATTTGTTTGGGGGGGGGCAGGAGGGTGCTGGGGAGGGGGAAAAGCAGAGGGAGAGAGTCCTTAAGCAGGCTCCATGCTGAGCATGGAGCCCAATCTAGGGCTTGATCCCAGGACCCTGAGATCATGACCTGAGCCAAAATCAGGAATCCGATGCTTAACTGACTGAGCCACCCAGGTGCCCTTTGTTTTGTTTTTTTGCACTTCGATGATTTCCCCAAATGTTCAACAAAGAGTATATTTTGCTTGTTTAAGAAGGGCACAAATGTTACTTCTTTAAGAATCAGAAAGCTGAGACATAAGTAGGTTTTAAGTTCAACAATGACCATCTTTAACCTGAGGGGTCTGGAGAACATTTTGATGACAATCTACCCAAGAAGGCAGAAGGAAGCATGGTTTGAACACTGGACTCAAGCTGCACACTGGGTATCTAGTCCTCTTCTTGGAAACATCAGAGAGGTCCACATTTCCTATGAGTTTTCCATCATTATAAGGTACTAACAAGTCAGAAGACTTTCTTACTAGTCTGACATTAGGATTTGCATCCTCTTCTTTTTTTAAATTCTTTTCTTTTCTTTTTTCGGGGGTGGGGAGCAGGCAGAGGGGAAAGACAGGCAGCCTCCACGCCCAGCATGGAGCCTAACATGGGGTTCGATCTCACAAACCTGAGATCATGACCTGAGCTGAAATCAGGAGTCAGATGCTTAATCGACTGCGCCGCCCAGGTACCCCTGTATCCTTTTGTTTTAATTTCCTCTTCTACCATCTCGCCCCGAATAACTCATGGCTTGAAGATTTCTGTAGTATTTTAACAGGTCTCTCTCATGTCAATCTATCTGTATTTCAATATACTCTCTATTTCCAAGTCTGCACTAGGACTTGGAAAGCTCCAGTGAGCCTTCTTCTTAAATTCATGATAGCTGGGCACCTGGGTGGCTCAGTGGGTTAAAGCCTCTGCCTAGGCTCAGGTCATGATCCCAGGGTCCTGAGATCGAGCCCCGCATCGGGCTCTCTGCTCGGCAGGGAGCCTGCTTCCTCCTCTCTCTCTGCCTGCCTCTCTGCCCACTTGTGATCTCTGTCTGTCAAATAAATCAATAAAATCTTAAAAAAAAATTCATGATAGCTTCCCATTGTCTACTGAATGAAAATCAAATTTCTTAGGCAAGCATTTAATATGACCGTTGATGTTGTTTATTTTCCACTCTGCCCTCCTGTCAAATCTGATTCTTTGCTCAAATACACCACCTACTTGCATACTTCAGGCCCTTTACATATGCCTCTTCCTCTCCTTCGAACGTCCCCATGTATTGGCACCTTTTCAAATTCTTCCCATTCCTTGAAACCCAGTTCCAATGCCCTGTCCTTCATCAAAGCCTCCTCCTTTATTCCGGTTGGAAAGGATTACATCTCCATGCAACTTTCACACTGACAGGTAGCAGTCACGTGACATTACCCCCTATCTGGAATGTGGTTTACTATTTACAATTCGCTTCACAATCGATACTCATTTAATTCTTTTTAAAAAATGCTTTATTTAAATTCAATTTAGTGAATATATACTATTGTAGTAGTTTCACGGGTAGTATTTAGTGATTCATCATTTGCATGTAACAATCAGGGCTCATCCCATCACACGCCCTCCTTAACACCCATCACCCAGCTACACTTTCCCCTCGCCCTCCTCCCCTCCAGCAACCCTGTTCGTTCCCTAGACTTAAGAGTTTTATGGTTTGTCTCCCTCTCAATTTTCTATTTTATTTTCCCTTCCCTTCCCTCATGGTCATCTTTTATTTTTTAAATTCCACATATGAAGGAAATCATACAATATTTGTTTTTCTCTGACTGACTTATTTCCTTTAGCAGAATACCCTCTAATTCCATCCCTGTCACTGCAACTGGTAAGATTTCATTCTTTTTGATGACTGAGTAATAGACACTGATTTAATTCTCACTAACAATCCATGAATGTAGATACTAGATTTTTTTTAAATTAAGAGAATGTGTGGTCTGATACCATACAGCCAGTAAGTGGCATAGTCTGGATGCAAACCTATTGCTTTTCAAGACAGAAATATAAATCCTGAGAGGATGTTTTTACTTTTGAAAGTTGTCGTAAAATATATATAACACAAAATTTAACATTGTGATCATTTTTAGATATAAAGTTCAATAATATTAGATACATTGGTATTTTTGTGTAATTTTCTCCCCCACAAACTCTGTCCACTACTAGAACTTTTTTCATCTTGCCAAACTGAAACTCCGTATCCATTAAACAATAAACCCAACCCATCCCTCTGCCCCAGCTCCTGGCATCCACCACTCTGCTTTCTGTCTCTATGAATTTGACCACTCTGCACACTTCACATAAGTGGGATCATACAGTATTTGTGGGGTTTTTTGTGTGTGACTGCCTATTTTACTCAGTGTAGTGTCCTCATGGTTCATAGCATGTGCCAGAATTTCCTTCCCTTTGAAGGCTGAATAATATTCCCTTGTATGTATATATACACTCTGTTTTGTTTATCCGTTCATCTGTCAGTGGACACCTGGGGTGCTCCCACCTTCTGCCCACCATGAATGAGCTGTTAGGGATATGATCCTACAAATATTGGCTGAAGTACTGCTTCAATTCTTTTGGGCACCTACCCAGCTGCGAGGAACCGCCATCCTGCTTTCCAGAGTGGCTGTCCCACATTGACGTTCCTGCCAGTGGCCCCCAAGTGTTCCATTTCCTCCTCATCCTCCCCAAGACCTGTTCTTTACTTTTTTTTTTGGTTTGGTTTTTAACAGTAGCCATCCTTATGGGTGCAGAGTAGATCTTTTGGCATTCTTGAGGACTTAAAACAGGAGTTAGGAACACAAGCATCCACAGGGACCCAAGGGGTCAGAAAACACAGTGAGGCAGGCTCAAAGGTCCTGAAGCAGTGATAGGAGGAAGTTCAGAGAGCCTCTGGCTTCTTCATGGCTGCTGTCGTGACTGAGTGCTGCGTGTTAGAGCTCTGGCAGATCTTCATGAAATCTTCTGATTTTTAAGCATTGAAAATGGATTTGAATTTAAAACCCTCTACAAGCCAATTTCCTGAAGCACTAGGTTTGGATGAATATAGGATGTCTGGTGTGTATAGAAGCCTTCCCACTTTTGAAGTGAGAATCACACTAGAAGGCAAGAGAGCAGAAATTCTGGGTCTGTGCTGGAGGGCATGCACAGAAACCCAGTGCCTAGAAGGTGGTCGATCTGGTGACCGAGGGCTGATAGCAAAGAGCTCCAAGACTTCGGGCTCTTGCTTCTTGGGGTCTTGAGGGGGTCATGATGAGCGTTTCTCTCCCCCTTCCCCAAACCATGGAAAGCATGCCTTCACCTCATTTCTGTACTTAAGACACAACTACTGATCAAGGTTGCTATTCCTGTTCTTGCGGCAGTCGCCCTTCCGCACAAGTCGGCACTAGGAGACAGAGCTGAGACAGACTGAAATTCTCTCTCAAGATATAAAGAAACATATGTGACCCTTGGAAACACATCAGAGAGGAGGCTGGGCAATGGGTGTGTACATGGGGACCATGAGAATATTCTCCAGTATTTGCTTTTGGAGAAGGGCTGTATGCTATTAGAGACATCCAGAATTGCCGAGAGCAGGGGTCAGCAAACTCTTTCCAGAAAGGGCCAGATGGTAAATATATTGGGCGCCATCGGCCACTTACAGACTATCACATATTCTTCTTTGTTTTTGTTTTGTTTTGCTTTTTACAATCCCTTAAAAATACAAATAACCTTTCTAGCTTGCAGGCTGTGAGCGAGACTTGGCCCACGGTCCAGGGGAACATTCCCTTACCTTGTGTGTACCTTGCCTTTCTAAGAGATTGTTAAGAGCCATTCAGGGAAGAAATGATTTCTTTGTATTCACCACAGTTTCTGGCCTAGTGCCTGGTAAATAGGGTGAACAAATATTGGTAAGGAAATGAATTCAAGAGGAAGAAGGGAGTTTTCAAATATTTTAAGCAAGATGGTGCTGTCACCAATCAGTTCTCAGATCTAACGTTCTTAAAGTTTTCTCTAAATACATAGTGTTAGTAATTCATCAGAAAGAGATAGTAGGACTCACCATTTATAGCCTGACAGGATGGGGAAGGAGTAGAAAGCCTGCCTTTCTGGATGAGAGCCAAAAGGGGCAGGCTGTGTTTTCTTCTTTATGTAAGGGGTAATGGCACCTATATTTCATGGAAAGAACAAAGATGATAAGCATAAAAAGAAACCCTGCATGAATATCACAGATTTGAGATGTTTTAACATCCCAAATTTAGGGTAGACACAACCATTACCCAAAGCTGACTTTTGTAAGAATAAATACAGTATGTTCCCAATGCTCACATTATTGATATATTCCCTTTGTGAAATGTCTGTTTTAAAGGGGGATTTTATAGTGTTCTTTGGTTTCCAATAGAAAATGTATAATTCCAGTAAGGGTTTGAGGGCAGAATTTCATCTCGAGGTCAGTAAAATTACTTCCGCCTAATAAATTTCCTTACTTGGCTTAGGCTGACAGTGCCCCATGCCACCCCTTGGCGCTGTGTAAAATGGGGATAAATTAACATTCTCAGGTCTCTAGGATACCAGTGTTTAGACTGATCAGGGTATAGTATGTGTTGGCAGAGTAGACAGCTCAGAGTATGATATGAGGGGCCCCCAAAGAGTGTCTAACCTCAAAATATTTCATTATTAGCACTCAAGAGTGACATCAGAACTGTTAAAAAAAAAAAAAAAAAAAGGTATTCCTCTGGGATAAAGACAATATCTACCAGAGTATCTTGTTAAAATGGAACACCTTGGAAGAAGCAATGACACACTAATTAGCTCATTATCACTAATTACAAACCCAAGAGGGATCCATTTTTCAGGCCACTAACCCTTCACTGGTCAGCACAGAGGAAGGGATCTGATAGTAAAAGAATTATATGGTGGCCCATGACCTGTAATGGAAGTACGTCTGGGTAGGGACTGAAATGAGGACCCTAGAACGTAGAAGGACATTTTGAGTGGGGAAGAACAGAAAAGAAAAACCTGCTGAGGGAAACAAGGGCATACGAAATATACGTGAACTTCTTTCAAAAATTTAACCTGACTCACTATAGAGATGAGAACTTTCAGAAATGCAGACAAGCTAGTTTCTTAATAGAGCCTTAAGGGCTATGAAAACCCATTATCAATACTGCAGTATTCTAGGGGTTATTAGAGATCGGGGTGGGGACTGGTAGAAACCAACATGTCATTATTTAGTTACCTCCTTCCATCCCTACGACCACTCGGTGAAAGGGGCAGTAATTCCTTCATTCTACAGGTGAAACAGTTAAGGTCAAATACCCCATATGACTTGTACAAAGTGTAAAGTTTAGAGCTTAATAATACTTGCTTTTGTTTCAGTTGGTTTCCATAATGACATTTGTCCCACTTGACAATGAGGTAGCAGATTGGCACTTCCCATTAAAGTAAGTCTGTCCTTCCTTGGCGCTGGCTTCATTTGTGTTCACCCAGTCTGGTTCCCGTCCATGGTGGTCTGCAGAAACTGGTTCTATCATGGGGCACATCTGATGGGTGTCACACACCTGCTGGGTACAGACCTCCAAGGCCTCCAGGCATGAAGGGGTCTTTAACTGTGCCATCCTTGCATTCCCTTATCCCTGCTTCTTTCCCTAAAGTTCTGCACGAGGTCCCCTTTCCGTGTTGGAATCTTTTGGGGGGAGGGTGTGTAGGAGTGATGGGCACCAGGGAGCTGGTCCTTGGGTAAACTATTTATGTGACTTTCTTAAGGCACATGGAGATTCAGAAATCCCTGCCAAGCCAACGCCAGCTCCAGGACAAACTTGGGGACAATCTCCAGATTGGCTATGCCATCTGCCATTCTTAACTGGATGGAGAAAGGGGAGGGGAAAGACGTCATGTCAGATGCTGGGTCTCTCCAAGAAGGGATGGGAAGTACCTGTATGAGTTGAAAACTTGGGCCTCTACAGAATCCTGCACACCAATGTTTATAGCAGCTTTATTCATAGTCGCCCCAACCTGGAAGCAAAGAAGACGTCCTTCGGTGGGTGAATGGAGCGGACACTGTTGTCCCCACATACAAAAAAAAGAGCTATCAAGCCATGAAAAGACAGGAGGAATCTTAAGCACAAATTGCTGGGTAAAAGAAGCCAGTCTGAAAAGGCTACATAGTGTCAGATTGCAACTATGTGGCATTCTAGAAATGGCAAGAATATATACACAGTAAAAAGATGAGCAGTTTCCAGGGACTCAAGGGAAGGGAGGATATGAAGGTGGAACATAGGATCTTAAGGGCAGTGAACTCTTCTGTACGGTGTGGTAATGTTGGATGCAGGTCATTAAACATTTGACAAAACCGGGACACCTGGGTGGCTCAGTAGGTTAAGCTTCTGCTTTCAGCTCAGGTCATGATCTCGGGGTCCTGGGATTGAGCCCCGCATTGGGCTCTCTGCTCAGCAGGGAGCCTGCTTCCCCCCCCCCCTCTGTCTAGCTCTCTGCCTACTCGTGATCTCTCTCTGTCAAATAAATAAATAAAAAATCTTAAAAAATTTTTTTTACACAACCTATAGAACATAATAAAAAATAAAATAGAAAGTACAACACAGAGAGTGAACCCTAATGTCCATGTTGGACTTTAGTTAATATGTGCCAATATTGGTTCATCAATAGTAAAAACTGTACCATGCAATGAGAGATGATGACAATAGGGAAGACTGTACGGGAAGGTAAGAAGGTATGAGAACTGTGTTTTCTACTCCATTTTTCTATAAACCTAAAACTGCTTTATGAATGTGTGTGAACTTTAAGAATGTGCTTGCCTACAATAGCAGAGGAACCCCATAAATGGTGTAAAGTTGATCTGGTTCACACACAGGCTGGGGGAGGAGGAGGGAGACAGAACAAGGCCATTCGTGGCCACTCATTCATGGCCCAAGCATTTTCGTTTTCCCACTCCACCATCCTTAGCACATACGTCATTGTCCTCAGGGTTGTCCTATCAAGGTGGCAGGAGGCTACTGTATCTCCAGGTATGGTATCAACCTTCCTGGTGGGGAAAAGAAGGAAGGAGAAAGCAGGAAGGAGTTCCTTACTAAAAAACAAAAAACAAACAACAAACAAACAAACAAACAAACAAAACACACACACAAAAACAAAAACCCTTAACTTCTGTCTCACTGTCCAGAGCTGTGTCACAGGGTACCCTTAGGTGCAAGGGAGCCTGGAGAAGTATTTCTAGAAAAGCACGCTGCAACCCTGACCAAAATTGGAATTCTGATACTAAGGGTGAAGGGGGAATGGATTTGGGGAAGTCAACCAGCATCATCTTCCACAAACACCATAAAAGATTTCCAGGTGAAACGTAAAGGTCTTCCTACTTCTTCTATCATCTTCTTCCCATGTAGTTACTGCAGCTGCTGTTTGAGTCAAATTCGGAGGACAGAGTGGACATGGATGGAAAGAAAGAATAGAAAGACTTAAGCGATGCAAAAAAAAAAAGAAAAAAGAAAAAACAACAAACAAACAAAAACCACATGACGGGGAGAGAGGGAGAGAATGCATCTGAGCCAGTAAATCAAGGTGTGTGAGGTGTCAATTGACAGAAGGCCTTAAAGGTTAGTCAGGGGAGTTGAGCTGCTCTATAAAAAAAACTCAGTAAGCCACAGTGGATTGTGAACAGAAGAGTGAAATGTTTCTATAACAAGAAAATACATATTAGTTGTCATACTGAGATTCTGAATCTCTTTCCAAGTTGAGTCAATATACTTATCAACAC
The DNA here is from genome assembly GCF_010015895.1 of Lontra canadensis. Lineage (NCBI taxonomy): Eukaryota > Metazoa > Chordata > Mammalia > Carnivora > Mustelidae > Lontra > Lontra canadensis. Next base: position 6,170,914 of record NW_022631025.1, read on the forward strand.
TTTGCTGCCTACCACCTCCAGAGCAGCCTGCCAGAGAACATGAATAGATCACTGGAGAATGATTCACCATTAATTAACAGTATTATTCTTGTTAGTGATTTATAAAAGACAAAGGAACGATTACTGTTTAACTATGCATCCGTGTCGATAGGAGTGTCCCTGGATTTCCAAGTTGGTTCTGCTTCTGGGGTCTTTCGAAAAGCCATATGGATATGATTTAAGCTTTAAATCATGACGGGCTAATTCCATTCAGGTGCACTGTAAAATTCGTCGGGAAATACTTCCTTTCTTATCACTTAAATGCTTCAGAGAATATCAATGTTCTTTTTTTTTTTAATTGTTTGAACTGTGAATGTCAGAAGTGGTAAAAAGGGAACTTTTTTCAGACGCTGTAACAAAGAGTTTACGTTACTTTACTGAAATATTTTGAGATGGTGTTTAGTGCTGTTGGGGGATTTTGGTGCCCGAAGTCCAAAAATTCTTCAGAAAGGCAGGAACTTGTTCTTTCTAGTTCGTAAGCAAGCTGAGCTTTTAAAGGAATCTCCTGTTGTGATATTTCAGGAAGTAACTTTTCTGTGATTCTGCCTACATGTGTCTTCTCCTGTAACAACATGGGCTTGATATACTGTATTTTGGGACCACCTTAACATATGATACGTCTTAATTTGAAGACAGATTTTTTTTCCCTGTAGTTTTTCATTTGTTTGTTTTTGGCTTTTTTGCTGTGGAAAGTCAGGCTGAAAATTTATTTGTGGAAGTGTGTTCTCTCCTGGCTTTCTATATGCTTCCATAATAATTCTGAGTGTGAAAGTTGATTTTCATTTACACATTTCACTTATTTTTACCGATTAACTTTCATATTGTTTACTGTAAAAAAGATTCCTTTCTTAAATGTACTTGTCTATCTCACTGATTTTTATTGCTGAATTTTGATGACAGAAAGGTCACTTTGTATCTCACCAACATGTAGTATGTGACAGTTTGACCCACATTGATTTTAACTTTGAACTATGTACATAAAATTGTAAATATTTCAATGGAAATTAATTCTGCTTGAGAAACCACATTTTTTTTTTGCTCCTGTAAAATTACTATAATTATACCCATTTATATTTTAAAATATGCATAGGGGCATACCTGATAAGATCTTGGTGGGAAAAAAATACAATATTTCTCAATAAAAATAAAACTTAAAGGAGAGAAGCTGCCCCCCCCCCAAAAAAAAAACCTGTAATATAAAAGCTAGAGTTTCCAGAGTTGGAACTCAGTGGGAAATCTCCTTTGGAACAGAGAACTGGACTGCGTATTTCTGCCTGTCCTCCAGATTTGTCTTCTCACTGACATCCATCTCTAATGAATGCAGTCACCACCAGAAATCTAGTCTCAGACGTGAGCTGCTCCTCCTTAACGGTCTTACCCAAAGCTGACCTGTGGTCCTTCCTTTAATATCAGGAAACAGAGCCAGGATGGAGACATTCAAAAAACCTTTTATCAAAGATTGAAGGAAGGGTGACTGATTAGCTCAGTCGGTTGAGCGGCGGACTCTTGATACCAACTCAGGTCAGGATCTCAGGGGCCTGGGATCGAGCCCTGTGTCAGGCTCTGCACTCAGCACAGAGTCTGCTGAAGCTTCTCTCTCTCCCTCTGCCTCTCTGGACCCTGCTCTTGCTTGCCTGCATGTGCTCTCTCCCTCTCTCTCTAAAATAAAGAAATCTTGTAAAGAGATCAAATGAAAACAAAATGAAGATGAGATGATCTAAGAAAGCTTTTCCTCTAGGTTTTCAGGCTCATTGCAATCCTGGGGAAGCCTAGTTCCTTAGGATAAAGCTAGCTGCTGCATCAGAAACGCTCGAACTTCTCAGGAGTTTGACACAATTGATGACTACTTCTTGCCCAACCAAGGCCTTTCCACTTGCCCCTCAGCCATCTGGCACACATCTTCCAAGGCCTCAGTGTCTGGCTCTATCGTGACAGCTGAGGAAGAGATTTGGAGACTTATCCCTGTGTGCTGGGGGTTCCAGGGGGCAGGGACGGGCCATGGTGCAGCTGCTCTGATGGAAAACCCTGGAGACAAAGGCAGGGTCTCCAAGGCTGCCCTCCACTTTTGAAGGCAGAAGAGGTCTGTGATAGGAGGTGGGACCTACTCCACCCCACGTTCTCTGCACACCTCGAAACCTAGCAAGGTGTCCTAGTGAGCTCTGTGGCCTTGACTGAACAGCATGCAATGTCTTTCTCTCCCTTCTGCTAATAGGAGAACTATAGTTAGCTCACAAGATTAAGTCATTTCTCTGCTTCGCGTTTGCACTGTGAAGTTGTTCAGGTGAATATTCTATTTTGTCCATCTGTACTCCCTATTCTTCATATTTAAAAAGAAAAGAAAAGAAAATCTGACTGATCTGGGCAGGATTAAATCTGGAAATAAATGAGACAAAATGTCTTCATGCTCCTTCTGACCATTTTGTGAGCAGAATAAAATCCCTCTGCGGCTCCTCCAGGTGTGAGTGGAAGACGGCGTGGAAGGGATCACAGGCTGCTTTCTTGCACGTAGATATGCTTCTCACTGATTCCTCTGGGGCTAGGGGCACCTGTCTGAACAAGACTAATGGCCAATTTCCTCAAGCCTGGTTGGAACTAGACAATGTATATCCTTCCCGGTAGTGTATTTTTAGGTCCCCACACCCACCCTTCCATTTCTCCTTCCTTTAGAAGCCTGGGAGGTACTTACTGGTAGGAAGAAATAAAATCCTAAAACTTTTAATTTGAAACAATTGGTTGAAAACATCTTTGATCAAACTGGTTATTCTGAGTCTCATATAGTCACTCAGGATTAAGGTCAAAGGGGTCAACCATTCTCTTAGAGTCCACTGAAACCCCAAAACACAAAAGTTAGATAAAGGATAAGACATCACAGTCCATGAAGGTCAAGCTGGATACAAAATAAGAATGAGTTGGGAAAAACATCTAACTTAAATATACTATTTATGAGCAATTATCTTGAAAACTGTAGTATGATAATGATTACCTGAGGCAAACAGATAGTTAATTGCATAATGTATAAAGAAAAAGAAAAAATGGTATTTGTTTCCATATCTAATATGGTCTAAGTGAGAGGATATTCTCATTCTAGTTGACTGGTCCCAGATTTTATTAAAGAAATATCCTCAAAGGACAAAAGAATAACACAACAGTCCAGATTTAGTTGACATGAATTTTTTTTTTTTGGTTCAATACCCAGTGTCCTTAATTAAGCTCCCTAGTGACTTGATGGACAGTAATGATTAATTAATTAAACTAATGCTTATTGAAATTCTACTTTTGTCGTAGGTATTTGACCCTTGATTTTTAGGAGCTTTTCAACCACCAGGAGAGACAGATAAATAAGATTATATTAGAGAGGAATGGAGCCATGAGAGTGTAAACACACATGCATATGGAGATGCATCTCAAATCAGTCTGGGGAATTGATGAAGGCCAGTGGTGGTTGACAAGCTGGAACTCTAGAGTCAGATTGTCTGGATTTAATTTCCTACTCTATAATGTAATTGTTTTACGACCTTGTGCATGTTAACTCATCTCTCCAAACGTCAGTTCCTTAACCTGAAAAATTAAGAATATAGAAGCACCTTTGCTAAGGAGGCTTAAGGGAGATTCTATAATCAAATTTCTATTCTAAGATCATTCAAGGGGCACCTGAGTGGTTTGATTGGCTAAGTCTCTTACTTCGGCTCAGATCATGATCTCAGGGGCCTGGAATCAAGTTCTGCATTTGGGTTCCATGCTCAGAGGGGAATCTGTTTATCCTTCTGCCCCTCCCTGTGCTCATGCTCTCTCTCTCTCTCTCAGATAAATAAATCAAATCTTAAAAAAAAAAAATCATTCTAGTAATAGTTTCTACATCAGATAACAAAACACCATTGGGAGTGTCAGCTCAAGTAATCCCAGGGAGACAGGACTGTTCTAAGACAGGGGCAGTGAGGAAGAAGGAAAAACGGGGAGTGTGAAGAGAGGAAGGATGAAAGAGAGAGAATGTCTTGGACTCGGTGGCTTGCTGGCTACAGAAAGTAAGTAATAGAGAGGAGTCTAGGATGACCACTGGATTTCTAGTTCACATGAAAAGAGTGGTGCTGCCATTCATCAAGAAAAGGAATACAGGATAAACAAGTTCAACTTTATGATAAAAATAATAAGGTCACATGCTGGATATTTTGAGTAGAAGGCATTTGTGGGACTCTAGAGATGCCCATAAGCAGAGAAGTCTGGACTTCTTGAATATTGAGATTTTTAAATGAACACATGGAAAGGGATGTGCTTTATGAAGGTGATGATTCCTATTTTCAGATGTGGTATATACTATTATAAACAAGTAACTCTTCCGTTCTAAAAATTAATATCTGGTGGTTTGAGATGCGTGATGGAATCCTAGAGTACCTGATTCTCATTAGATTAATGGACTGAACCAGACCAAAAGTTTCAGCAATCGTATTCTTGGCCTTTTACTATATTAAAAGGCATATCTTTTAAAGGATTTTTGAAAAGTCTGGACTCATCATTAATTCAGGTGGGCCTGCTCATTTATTTGGGAAAAATATGATTTGTGTTTAATCAACTTGTATGATCAACAGTATCCTGGAGAAACAGCGTGGTAAACTGTAGGTCCTTACCTGGATGTATGTATCCAGACTCTGTAACATTGGAAAAATTATGACCTAGGAAAAATTATTGAAGCTCTCTGTACCTCATTTTCTTGGTATTCAAAAATGGGATTTATAATAGTACCTATCTCATAGGGTTGTTGTGAGGAGTGAACACATAGCTCAGTGAATGGCAGAAGGAGAATCCTCAGTAAATGTTTGCTGTCGTTATAGTCCAAGATAATACAGCAAAATTACATTGGAAAGCATCCCCTCTCACTACTGCATTGTTTTAGTTTCACTTAAGGTAAAATCATGTTCCCCATGAATAGAGACACAAAACATTGCAAATTTCTATGCTGCATTGATTTTTTTAAAAATTATTTTTAACTACACACACACACACATACACACATCTCTCATTAATAGCAGTGTACACGTTGAGAGATATAAACATAAGAGAAACATAGCTATACTTGTGGTTAAAGTGAATATGTGATAAGAATATTTAAATAGTACTTTGGGTTTATATAGCACAAAGAGTCCAAAGTATTTTGTAAGTCTACATTTTTTCCTAAACATTTGAAAAATTTCAGTGATATTTCAAAACCTTTCCCATAGCCTTTAGGAGGTAGTTTGTCACACCTAACTCTTCAGAAAAAAAATTAAGGACCACCCAAACATACCTTGCCATGATGAAAGACTATTACATTAATTAGATCAATAAAAGCTTATTGGTATGAAGAAAATTTGCTCCAATGAATAGCTGTTTCATCAAAATTTTACTCTGTTAAAACTTTTATACAAGGTTAGAGTTAATAAAAATTCAAATTCTGGTATTTCAATTGCAATATTCCTGTACTGAGTTTAACCAATAGAAAGTAGAACATAGGGGTGCCTGGGTGGCTCAGCCCGTTAAGTGTCTGACTTGGGCTCAGGTCCTTATCTCAGGATCTTAAAAAAGAAAAATTTATTTATTTATTTATAGAGAGAGAGGAAATGAGAGCACACAAACAGGGGAATGGTAGGCAGAGGGAGAGGAAGGAGCCGACTGGCTGCTGAGCAGGGAGCCCAACGAGGGACCCAGTCCCAGGACCTTGGGATCATGACCTGAGCCAAAGGCAGGTGCTTAACTGAGCCATACACGCACCCCAATAAATAAAATTTTGGAAAAAAGAAAGAAAGAAAGTAGAACATTTTAAGCATGTTGAAATTATAAAATTCAAAAACTAAACCACACTCAAGTATGTTTGCATCTTTTCATTAGCTTAAGCACTATGGTACTATTTCAGGTTATTTCACCAATAACCCAGTAGCCTATTTTAAATTATAAATTTGAAACTACTGCATTGTCTACATTTCTTAGAGCAATCAACTTTAGAGTATTAATTAGCAATTAAAAATTGCTAATCCTTTTGTAGATCATTATAGATGAAACACTGAAGCCCAGAGAGATGAAGGGTTTTCCTCAAAACAGCCCTGTAATAAAGCTAGTTCTAAAACCCAAATTCAAAGGAGGTTGGGTAAACTCTTGTGATGCTATCGCCGGGAGAAAAGATGCCCAGGTAATATGCAACTTTCTTAATAGGAAGTGCAACAGCTTTTCAATCCTTCTGGAGGCCACTGGGAATGATTTAAGTTTAGGATGGTCCAACACTCAGATCTCATTAATGTGAGAATGAATGGACGAAGAGGATACTGACTCTTCTTCCTTTAAGAGCAGCCAACTGCAGGCTTCAGAACTGGAAAAGGGATGAGAAAAAATGCCTAATTATGTAGTCTCCAAGTTCATTTAAAAACCCACTTAGAATTCACAAAATTTCAAACCCATGAAGGAGAAACGCTACAGCACAAACGGAAATTAGAAATCAAGAACCTTTTTATACACTCTGTGGAAGGAATTTATGGAACCAATAAATCAATTTGTGGGGAATTATAAAATTAAAAGGACTCCAAACTGTGAACATTAAGGAACAACATTTCTGAGGAGTAAAGGGTTGAGGTTTGTGGCTTTTTAATAAAAAAATATAGTTCTAAATTGTTGTTTTGTATTTTATTTTCTATAACCTTCCCAGTTTTGGACACAAACTCACTATTGCTAATATATTTGTCAAAGTGGTACTAAACTATATTCTTCCTTTTTTTCATACAAATAAAAGTATATGAAGTGAGGTTTAAAATTTTTTAAGGAAGCACGGTTTTCCAATATTTTTTGTGTCTTCAAATTCCAGATTTGAATCTAGCAAAAAAAAAAAAAAAACAGTGACATACTAATTACATTAGCAAGCATAAAAACATTTTAACAACTAATTTCAAATTCATTTTCATTGACCTTAAGCCCAAGACACCCCGTGATATTTATTGTACATTGGCTGTCTGTGGAGTAGCTGAAGGTTAGGGCTGAAAGTGAGGGGAGCTACTCCTCCTTCTTCTGTTCATAAATTCATCACTATCCAATAACCACAGGAAAAAAGGATCCAGAGACTAGGATGAACTGAAAAGTATAGAAAATATTAAAAAGAAACCATACTCATCGGGCGCCTGGGTGGCTCAGTGGGTTAAGCCGCTGCCTTCGGCTCAGGTCATGATCTCAGGGTCCTGGAATCGAGTCCCACATCGGGCTCCCTGCTCATCAGGGAGCCTGCTTCCCTCTCTCTCTCTGCCTGCCTCTCTATCTACTTGTGATCTCTGTCTGTCAAATAAATAAATAAAATCTTTAAAAAAAAAAAAAAGAAACCATACTCATCAATAATCATTGAAAATAGTGACTGCATAAATAAAAATATTGGTTTTACTTGACTCTGCAAAGGATTTTTATACCATAATCTCTTTTGTCTAAGCCCCCTGGCCCTCCATGTCTTCTTTGTCCCGTCTCTTATGTGACTGTTTGTTTTTTTCTACCTAATTCACATTTTCACTGAGGGTGTATTCTTGAGGTCTTGGCTTTGAGGACTATAATTCTCATTTCATGAGGTCCAAGGCTTTGTCTCCAATCTCTGAGTGACCATTAAATTGAAATTCTAACTTACTAAGGAATGGCAGATTTCTCTTTTCAACACTCACTTTACTTTTTTTGATTGGGGCTTTTGTTCTTCCCTAAGTCTAAGAATTTCCCTTACTTGTTTGCCACCTCAGCAATACATTTAATAAGCTGTTTTAAAATACTTTATCCAGAGTTTTTAGGTGTTTGCTGAGGGATATTTATTCAGCTTACCTTCCCCAAAAATGGAAAAGAAAATTGCTATAAATCTAAACCATGTAAAAGTGTAATGTAATTTTGAAAACTTGGAGTCCAGGAGAAAAATGGGCTGAAGAAAGGGTAACTTTTTTATCTTTCTTTGTAGAGTATCAATATATGCTATTTAAATTTGAACTACCACAGGATCTAAAACCAAAAATTGTTAACAGTGTCTATCTCTGAGACCTGAGTTGGATAGAGTTTAGGAGAGGAACTCTTCCACTTTTTGAAAAGGAAGAAGTAAAAATGGTCTTGATTCACACCTCTACTGGAATCGACAAAGTGAATTCTAGAATATATTAGGACATAAGATCAATAAAAACAGTTACATTCTCTACACTAGCAATGAACAAAGAATTTAAAAACAATATCATTTACAGTAACATCAAAATTATGATATCTTTAGGGATAAATCTGACAAAGATGTGAAAGACCTGTATATAAGAAACAACAACAACAACAAAAATCACTGAGAGAAATTAAAGAATATCTAAGTAAAAGGAGAGATACAGCTTTTCCATGGGTCAGAAGACTATACTGTTAAGCTGTTAGTTCTCCTTGGATTGATTTATAGATTCAACACAGTACTGACTCGCATCCCAGCAAGTCTGTTTGTAGAAACTGATTAAGTTGATATTAAAAATCATATAAAAAATAAAATAAAATTCATATGAACATACAAAGGACCTAGAATAACCAAACCAACTCTGATAAAGAACAGAAGAGAACAGGTTAATAGTGCCAGGTTTCAAAATTTACTATACAGTGACAGTAAGCAAAATAATGTGGTATGGGGGTAAAGAGGCATACCAATAGCATAGAAAAGAATCCCAGGATAGAGCCACATGTGTATGGACAACCGATTCTGACAAAGGTAGAAAGACAGCTCAGTGGGGAAGGATAGTCTCTTTAATAAATGGTGCTAGAATAGCTGGATATCTGTATGAAAAGTTGTCAATGTTGGGGCATCTTTGTGGTGCAGTCAGTTAAGCATCTGACTCTTGGTTTTGGCTCAGGTTATGATCTCAGGGTCATGAAATCAAGCCCAGCATCTGGCTCTGTGCTCAGTGAAGAGTGCTGCATCTTCTCTCTCCCTCTCCCTCTGCCCCTCACGATTGTGCGCTCTCTCTCTCTCTCTCTAATAAATCAATCTTTAAAGAAAGAAAGAAATATAAGTTGTGAATCTCAACCCTTACATCACAGCCTACACAAAAACGAATTCAAAATGTCTCGCAGACCCACAACCTTAAGACCTAGAATAATAAAGTTTTATTAAAAAAATAGAAAAATCAAATGACTTTGAGTTAGCCAAAAATTCTTAGATAAAGCAAAGGCACAAAACACAAAATACAATCCTGATAGATAAGACATCATCAAAATTAAATGGCTTTTGCTCTTTGAAAGATAACCTTAAGGAAATGAAAAGGGAAGACATCCCCTGGGAGAAATCCTTGCCAAATTTATATCTGACAAAGGACTTATGTCCAAACAGTGTTAAGAACTCTTGTAGCTCAGTAAGAAAAGAAGCAACTCGAAAGTAGACAAAACATCATCTTTTTACAAAGAGGATATACAAATGGACAATAAGCACATGAAAAGTTCAACATGAGTAGTTACTAGGGAAATACAAATTAAAATCGCAATGTGATTATTACTACACAGTCACTAGATGAACTGAAATCGAAAAGATCCTTTAATTCTTGCCAAAAGGGTTGGTAAGGATGCGGAGAACTGGAACCCTCACACATTTCTGCTGGGCATATAAAATGATAAAGGCACTCTGGAAAGCATTCCAGCAATTTCTTATAAAGTGAAAACATACACTTACCATCGCACAGAAATTTCACTTCTAGGTATCTGCTGGAATGAGATGAAAACATCCTTCCACAAGAACACTTCTGCACAAACACTCCGAGCAGCATTATTTATAATAACAAAAAATCAGAAAACAAATTGGAATGTGTCCGTACAGTGGAACACTACTCAGCAGTAAAAATAAATGAATTACTGATACACACGATGTACGGATGATCTCAGAAATATCCTGACAAGAAGCCAGACCAAAAAGAAAAAAAAAAAAAAAAAGAAAAAAGAAAGAAAGAAAGAAAGAAAAAGAAAAAGAAAAAAATTCCCAACTTTAAAATATTGCATGTTTCCATTTATATGATATTCTAGTAAAGGGAAAATACAGTGACTGCAGATCAAAGTTTTCCTGGGGTGAGACATAGGGAGTGAGAGAAGATTGATTGCAAAGAACCACAAGGGAACTTTTGATGGTGATAGAAATGTTCGATAGCTTCATTACGATTGCGGTCAAATGACTGCATGCGTTGCCAAAATGTAACTAATTGTACACTTAATATGGTTGAATTCTACTCTATGTGAATTATACCTCAATAAAGCTGTTTTAAAAAAGGAACATGCATTTATTTCCACCCCGAGATGGCATAATACTGAGTATGAATATACTTTGTAAATGTCTCTGTTGGCTGGAAAAATTGGTTAGAAGGAGTAGAAATTAAAAACCACAGTAGGTATAGGGATGGATTCATTCCGAAATCCCATCCTAATAAAGATATTCTTGAAGATCAGTGCTATCTATAGCCTGAAAGCAAATTGTGTGAGAGACATCATAGGTCCTCTGCCTTCTGTGTTCTGCCTTCAGAACTTCTCGCTGCAAGTGGGTGAATGGTTCTCTTATTTATTGCATTATTTCTTTACGGAATTATAGTGTGTTAATATCCTCTGAGTAGATCCAGTGGCCTTTCTGAAGCCTTTTATGTGGCCAGATGGGAAGGGAATAGAACTCTCTCCACCGGTTCCAGTTTTTTCCTCTTTCCAAACATTAAAAAAAAAAAAAAATCAAGATGCCCTTAAAATCCTTTTTTCTCCAGTTTCTCTAAGAGCGGGGTTAACAAAGCCCAGTAACACTCTTAAGCTCTCCTGCTGCTAAAGGGCGTGCAACAGAGACTGTCACCAGAAGGATTGACTCCTGACTGAGAGCTGAGTCTTTCTCAAGAGGAATCTGACAATTAAGGGCAGAAGTTGCCCCTGGATCGCACCAAAGATTATCCCAGCTGGGGCTCTGAGAAGGGCTCTGGCAGAATATGGCCAAGGGGAAGCCCCTTTGTAGCACAGATCTGAAACACCTTCTTGCCCTATGGGCCTGATCTCAGCCAGATAACTACAAAGCAAATGCATCTTAGATTTCTAGAGCTTCACAAGAGGCTCCAAAGTCTAGTTTTAAAAATTAAGTTCAGAAAGAGAAACACTGTGGATCAAAAAAACGGTGGCAAGTTTTAGGCGAAAATAAGCAGCGACAATAAGATTATAGGTGTGTACAAGAGTTTGCCCAAGTTTTGCATTTTGTTTGCTTCCCTCCTTTGATAGACCGTGTAGCACGGTTGCAAAATCAGATACAATTCTCTTTTCTAGGCTGTAGAGAAAATAATAATAAATATAATAAATAAATAAATAAAATAATAATAACTGTATCAAAAATAACTGTATTCCCCATCAGTGGGATTATGGGGTGTTAGATCAGTCTAGGGAAAGGAGGCTCAACATGGTGACCAGGTTCTTAGTCTGATTTAAATCCTAAACTCTGCAGGTGTGTTGTTTAGGGAAAATTACTTACTCTCTGTTTCCTTACAGAGGATGATAATAATATGTACACAAAGAATTGTTAACAGGATTCACTGAAATAATACATCTAAAAAACTGAGAAGGGTACCTAGCACCTAGAAAATGCTTGTACTTTTTTAAAAAATTTTTTTAAAGATTTTACTTATTCATTTTACAGAGAGACACAGATTGAGAGGGAGCACAAGCAGGGGGAGTGGGAGAGGGCGAAGCAGGCTTCCCGCTGAGCAGGGAACCCGATGCGGGGCTCGATCTCAGGACATTGGGATCAGGGCCTGAGCCGAAGGCAGACACCTAACGACTGAGCCACCCAGGTGCCCCAATGCTTGTACTAATTAGGATTCATTTCAGCTGGGAGACGGAAATCAAGATGGCTATGATTTTTTTTTTTTTCTTCCATAAATATAGATAATAGAGGGTGGTATAGGGGTCTCACAATCAGTAGGGACTTAGTCTCCAGTTCTGTTATGGTCCTGTGCTTGACTTGGTCCAAGTTTGTGGCACTCAAGTTCTGAGCATGGGATGGACAAAGGAATGAAAGGATAAAGGGGCAAAGCAAGGAAGGTGACGATTTCTTAGAAGGGGCCCTATGAACAGTTCTGATTACATCCCACCAACCAGAACTTAGTTACAAGTCCTCATCTAGAGTCAAGTAGGACCAGAAAAGGAGCTCTGTAAAGTCCTTTTGTGGAAAGGGTCCACAAATTCTGTTATGATAGAAGAAGGGGAGAAATAACTAGCAATCACAGGTTAGCTGTGATTGTTACTTTGTTACCTAAATGGTTCTTCCCAGCGCCTGTGCTTTCTGTATGGGTCTCTCTACTTTTTTATTTTTTTATTTTTATTTATTTATTTTTAAAGATTTTTATTTATTTATTTCACAGACAGAGATCACAAGTAGGCAGAGAGGCAGGCAGAGAGAGAAAGGAAGAGAAGCAGGCTTCCTGCTGAGCAGGGAGCCTGATGCTGGGCTCCATCCCAGGACTCTGGGATCATGACCTGAGTCGAAGCCAGAGGCTTTAACCCACTGAGCCACTCAGGTGCCCCTGGGTATCTCTACTTTAATGTCCCACTGAGATTTCCATGTATAAAACTGTGTTCGCTCCCCCCCTTCTTTTCCCCTTTCTAATATTCTGCTCAGATTAAGTACAATACCATCCTTTTCTTATGTTCATACTATCCTCATAACCTTGAAGTTATTTCTTCATTTATTAGAAAACGTCTTCCTTTTTCAACAAGTCTGTTATGTAGTGAATCATCTTCCCCTACCTCACAATTCATGTGCGTAACCCCTGACTCCCAGTACTTCAGCAGGTGACTGTATCTGGGGACAGGCCCTTTTGTTCATATGAGTTCATTAGGGTGAGCCCTAACCCAGTAGCACCAGTAGCCTTGTAAAGACAGGATTAGGACATGAACACACAGAGAGAAGACAGCCCGTGAGGACACAAGGAGAAGATGGCCATCTACAAGCCAAGGAGAGGTCTCAGAAGAAACCAGCCCTGTCGATGCCTTGATCTTCAACTTCTAACCTCCAGAATTTTGGGAAAATAAGCTTCTGTTAAAGCCCATCAGTCTGTGGTCCGTTGTTATGGAGACTCTAGTAGAGGAATACATAGTCTGGGATCTTTTTTTAAGATTTTATTGATTTATTTATTTGAGATGGAGAAAGAGAGAGAGAGAATGAGAAAGAAAATGAGAGGGGGGTGGGGCAGAGGGAGAAGCAGACTTCCTGCTGAGCAGGGAGCTCAATCCCAGGACTCCAGGATCATGACCTGAGCTGAAGGCAGATGCTTCACTGACTGAGCCCCCCAGGCGCCTCCATAGTCTGTGATCTTACTTGGTGGCATCACACACAAGAAAGAGGGCAACTTTGAGGAGATATACAGTGCAGAGGGCCTAGCAGATGTAGGGGAGCCATATGGACGACGTATCAACCCAGGGAGCCATGGGGCTGTTATGGTCCCTAAACCCAAAGGTAACAGGGGAAGGAGCCTTTATCAGAAGCTTCAGTCAAGGGATACCCCTTTTCCGAAGCAACGATGGAGGGAGGGAAACAGGGTAATAATACCCAGACCTCACTCTCCTTCTTCCCTGACTCCAATTTCCTGTCAGTGCTGCCCACTCGTGGAGACCAGAAAGCCAGGGAATCCAGAGAGGTGGTCCAGGAAGGTGAGCCTCTGGAAAAGAGGGCAAAGACAAGTAGAGATTGAGTGAATCTGGAGGAATAAAAGATACCCAGTATAGGAAGGAACTTGGACTTTTAGTTCTTCTTTCTTCTTCCTTCTTTCTTCTTCTTCTTCTTTCTTCTTTCTTTCCTACCTGCTCTGCTCCCCAACCTGCCCTTCCCCTGGTCCCCCAGAGTGCCTGTGGTAATTCCTGTAGTATATAGAGGACACCCTCAATAAATATCTGGGAACTGGGTATTTTTTATGCTCAGTAACGATCACATATTGTCTACCAGTTTTCTGAATATATCTCTCACTATTCTTAGAGCATTAATCCAAGTCTTAGCTACATTTCCCTCTACAACTATTACTTCCTTCATCCTTTCTTGTTGGATGAAATGAAAAAAGACAAGCAGAGCAAATCAACTCACAACCCACAATACTAAAAACAAAAAACCACAAAAACACACAAAAAAACCCAAACCACCTCAGTTGATTATATTTTCTGGTTACATTTCTCCCTTCTCTCACCTTTATATTGACCCATTACCATCGGCATTGGATGAAGAGCATTTCAGTTCCTGTTCCCTTCCTTTTCAAAAGTGTTACAACTCCCAGCTTGCCTTACCTGTTTCGGACAGGTAAGCATTATATCTTTTGAAGTCTACAATAAACTTTTAGAATATTTCTTTCTCAAAGATGATTGCCCAAGACAGAAGTTGTTTTTATCTTCAAGAAATACTAATAAGCTGTAATGTTTTGATTACACAACTAAGTTAACTTAAACACTTTCTTATAAGAATTATTTATATTGGATAACGTCCCTAGTTGGCCAAGAAAGTGAGTGTGCCTCAGCAGAGTGAATGCCTACTCAGATGAAGCTGCCCGTTTTAGATCTTGTTTATGATCATTCAGTTCTGTCAACGCCATAGCTGGTTCTTTAGAAGCTGATGTATTTTCTGGCTTTTCCAGAAACACAGTGGTTGGTATTACACTGTTGGGTCTCTGAATCAGTACTGGCTGGAAAGAAAATGACCTGGTTATTTTAGGTGTTTCGTTTTTATCTTTTTGGATTTCAGGAAGAACTTAATCCTAAAAAAATTATTCACTTTCAAAAATAAGCATGTTTAACTCTATGAAAAATCCCTTGTCAGATTTTTATATATTGTCTTAAATTATTCACATTCATATTTCTTGTCTTTCATCAATCTTCAACTAAATTAGGGTTCTTTCTTTAAGGGTTACTTCTTGTGGGTGAAGGATGGTATCACATTTAACAAGAAGTCTATAATTATTGTGTCACACATTTGAAGCTACAAATAGGATATCCTGACAATGTAAATCCAATTGTCTTGATTTTTATGTGCAATTTTATAATGAAGTAAAGATTATAGGAGCAAATTAGGGTACTGAGTTCAAATACACTTAAGTCATCTTAGAAAATAATTTTTCTATTTCTTGATTACATTCCTTTTTTCCCCCTCATCTTTATGAAACCAGTATTTGAAGTTTACTGTAATTTTGTTATCTCAGTGGATTTCCATATTTTTTTGGTTAATTAACACTTCCTCTACCTCACATAGGAAGAACGAAAAATAAATTAAGAGATAAATTTTGCAAAATTCCATGTTCCTGCTAAATTTCAGGGCCATTTTATTCACGAAGCACAATATTCAGGACTTACACATTTTCCAAGCTTCTCTGAAAATGCTGATCTTCAAAAAAAGTTGACTTCAAAATATGAAAAGAAAGCTACAGATCAAAATGAACAAATAATTAGATGCCTACAAACTTACCATTATGTCATTTGTAACTCGGTTCTTAATTATGTGTATTTTATGTGGTACATGAGTACATTTTACTATGTTTGATATGATGTGGGGCTGGAGGTCTCCAAAACCAAATTCTAGTAGGTGCTTTCACACATTAAGTCAGATCTAGGAGTCTTAAAAATGACTTTAATCTCTTTTATGGAAGAAAATTCTAGCTAAAATTTCAACAACGCTTAGAAACAAATGTTTTAAACTTTCCACTGTACAATGTATATTTTTGTGTTCCTGTCCTTCAAAATGAAAATGTAAACAAAACAAAACAAAATTTTGGAAAAAATATTCCATGCACGCAAGTTGTCTTTTTAAAACAAAACAAAATGGCGTTGAGACAGATTCATGTAATTTGAGTAAGTAGTCTATTTTTTCCTTATTAGTGGCTGAGGTAAGTTGGTAAAAAAAATAAAAGGGTGAAAAAAATTCAGTGATAATGCTTTAACTGTTGATATAAGTATTAAAAAACTATTTAAATTTAGGCTTTATAATGTATTGTGATGTTGGTGGATGGAGGGTGAGATATTTGCCATATTCCAGTGGGAAGCTACTTTTAGTATATTTAAATAGGAATAATGGTCCTACAGGAACATGGGAGATGTTTTTTCCCAGAATGTACATTACATTAAAGGGGGGAAAAGATAAAGGGAGAGAGAGAACCAACTTAAAAAGCATTTTTGTGCCAGTTACAGACTGGGTAAAATAAAATCACATTTTTGATAAAGAACTTTTGATAATAATTGAGTAAAAAAATACTTTCTTGCAGACATTCCTGATTAAGTTGTAAGAATTAATCTCTAATACAGTTCAAACTCATTATCTTGTAAAAATATACCTTCAGTTCACAAAGTTAAGAAATGGTGGAAGTAGCTGTTAAATTTATAGGAAGTATTTCTTCACCCCCCAAAATGTCCTAATTTCATAAAAGTATTACAAGAACATTTATGTTTAGAATTTTGAACCAATCCACCTGGCGTGCCATGTCTGAAAATCCATGAACATTAGAATTTTAGAATTGAGATCATTCACTGTTTAATCCTTGATTTACCCATGTTTTCTTGGACCTCCAAAAGCATTGAGCACTGTTACCTCAAGAGTTTACATGACTTTCTCAACCTGATCATGGACTAATACTCCTAATGTTACCTCAGAATGAGATTACACGATATCCAACACATTTATTTCCATTCCAGCAGGGAAATAGGGAAAAAAATCTCTTCAATCATCTAGCATTCACTTAAGCCCTCAAAAGGAGTTCCTTTGGTTTCTAGATGTATTCAGGATCGTAAGGTGGCAGAACTTGTTTCTTTGAGTGGCGAATCAATGTTATCTATCGTATGGTCACATTTAACACATTTTTGAAGATTTTCCAAGGATAATTTTACTATCTATTACTTATCCTTTTCTCTGCAGTGCTGAATAAAATATTAAGGAAAAAGTGGGTTCGGCTGGGTAAGTGATACTGTAATAAATACGTCTATTAGTGATTTCTGGGCCTTGGGGGCAGGTATTACTAACATATAATGCATATATAATGTGCACTGTATACAGTTTTGACAATTGTAACCACACATGTAAATTCTAAACAAACCTAAAACAAAATCTAGAACAGCGCTCTAACAAAAATTCTGCAGTGGTAATGTTCTGTAGCTTGACAGTCCAATTTGGTAGCTCCTAGCCAACTGTGGCTACAGAGCACTTAAAGTGTTGCCAGTGTGAAGGGCACCTGGGTGGCTCAGTTGGTTTAGTATCTGTCTCTTGATTTCAGCTCAGGTCCTGATCTCAGGGTTGTGAGATGGAGCCCTGTGTTGGGCTCTGCCCCGGCGTGGAGCCTGCTTAAGGTTCTCTCTGCCCACTACCCACCCCTCCCTGCACCAAATAAGTTAAAAATGTCACCAGTGCAACAGCAGAACTGACTTTTAAATTAAATTTAATTTTAATTTACAATTAGATTGTAGTAGCCATGAGGCTAGTCACTCTGGCTTTGGACAGTGCAGAATACTCCACGCCGTCTTAGTCCTCCTACGTGCACTTCCAGTAAATCCCATCTCATCACCCCTGCCATCACTGAGTACTCAACACTAAAAACAGATTAGTTTTCCCTGTTCTTGGACTTTTTGTAAATGGA
The DNA here is from genome assembly GCF_010015895.1 of Lontra canadensis. Classification (NCBI taxonomy): domain Eukaryota; kingdom Metazoa; phylum Chordata; class Mammalia; order Carnivora; family Mustelidae; genus Lontra; species Lontra canadensis. Next base: position 6,188,544 of record NW_022631025.1, read on the forward strand.
TTCACGCAGCATGTACTTTGTGCCTGGCTTCTTTTGCTGAACATAGTGTTTCTAAGATTCATCCACTCATGTTGTCTTACGTACTATTAGCCAGTTGCTTTTCATTGCTCAGCAGTCTTCCATTATACGTATGTGTCACAATTCGTTTTTCCATCCTCTTACTGATAGGCATTTGGGCTGTTTCCAATGATTTGATTTTATTAAAAAAAGATTTTATTTATTGATTCATTCATTTATTGAGCACGAGAGTGGGGAGAGGTGCAGAGGGAGAGAATCTCACACAGGCTCCGTGCTGAGCATCAAGCCCCATGTGGGGCTTGATCTCACAAACTTGAAATTATGACCTGAGCCAGAATCAAGAGCTGGACGCTTAACTGACTGAGCACCCAGGCACCCCTCCATTTATTTGATTTGAATGTTGCAAATATTCTATATGACATTCTGCATTAAATGAAGGGGAAAAGCTGCAAGTGTGTATTCTGGTCTTGAGAAAAGCTAGTCAACATAGGATTCTATTATCATCTTTCTGTGCTGGGGTAAAAACTTAATTTCTGGTTATATATAAGGATGTAAGGATGTAAGATATACCTCAGGACTGCTGAGTAAACACCTGATTTATATTAGAAAGATACAGAAAGATATTTGATTAAATATCAATTAGAGGGGCGCCTGGGTGGCTCAGTGGGTTGAGCCTCTGCCTTCTGCTCAGGTCATGATCTCAGGGTCCTGGGATCGAGCCCTGCATCGGGCTCTCTGCTCAGCAGGGAGCCTGCTTCCCCCTCTCTCTGCCTGCCTCTCTGCCTACTTGTGATCTCTGTCTGTCAAATAAATAAACAAAATTTTCAAAAATAAATAAATAAATGAATGAATAAATGTCAATTAGAAAGACCAATCCACCAGAAGAAAAAATATTGCAATATTTTTATTTTTATTTATTTACTGCAATGTTTTTAAAACCAAAATATATTTTGGGTGAAGATGGGTAGATTTGGGGTTTCTCCAGAGAAAAGTGGTAAATTATGTACAGTTCTGAATTACCTTGGCCTTTACAAGTCTCTATCATTTTTTTTTTTTTTAAGATTTTATTTGAGAGCCGGAGAGTGAGCACATGAAGGGGAGAGGCAGAAGAAGAGGGAGAAGCAGATTCCCTGCTTAGCAGGGAGCCCGATGTGGGACTCAATCCCAGGACCCCAGGATCATGACCTGAGCTGAAGGCAGATGGTTAACTGACTGAGTCACCTAGGCGGCCCTCTATCATTATTGATAATTCATACATCCTCAGAATTTCAGACCTAGTAAAGGCAATTAGTACTCTAGTTGTTTAATTCCCCAGGGCTCTGCATATCATAAGTACTCAATAAATACTGGTTAAAATGAAACTATTCATTTCACATATGAGAATTAAAACTTCTAGGTGTCCCTTAACTGAAGAGAATCGGATATTATAATCAAATGAAAAGTGTGAAACAGAAGTGGTTTCTGCTTTATACAAGGATTCACCACAATTCCGTGGTAAGCTGTGACAGACCAATACGTTAATTTTCAAAACTCTCATACATACAGTTTTTCAGAAGTAAACCTATCCTCATCAGTATTTTACTTTTTCATAAGCCGCTTTTCCTTTTACAAGCATTAATGTTCATTTATTAGTTCTTGAATATGCAGCAGATATCAATAAGAGAAAATAACCTAATGACAATATTGAAAAGGAAATTTACCCTTGAAATGATGTTTCTGACAATCAGTCCAAGTTGAGAGCAGAAACAATCCAAGTTCAAAGGACACAGCATTTTAAATTCACAGATACGACTTTGAGCATTTTATAGACAAGAACTATGTCTGGCCCTCTTTTGGTACTCAATAAATAATTGTTACATTGGCAGTTCATTGTCAAGGAATATAAAATACATATTTTTTTTGTTTAGATGTCTTTTTTTTATTAAGGCTAGTGTGTATTGCCTGTAACAGGTTGATCAAAGCTAGACGCTGCTGGGTCTTTTCTGTGATTTATGTAATTTATTTCTGAAATATATGTACACCATATTGTGAAATTGTAACTGTGCTTGAAAATGATCAAAAAGGAGATCCTATCACAACTGATTAGAGGTAAAGGGATTTCTGGGTCCTTTCATAACTAGTTATAGCACAAAACCATACATACATATATAATCCAGCCGGTTTCTGAATCTAGAGCTTGAACCTGTAGCTTAGTTAACTGATTCAGTAGGGCAGTAACATTGAAAATTTATCTATTCCTAACTCAGGAAAAGGCCAAATCAAGAAATACATTAAAACAACAAAACAAAACAAAACACAAAAACCAAACAGTCTCTAAGCAGCTTAAGGCTGGTGTTAAAACGTCCTCACATAAAGGTCACACTTTTTCTAAGAGTTCCTCAAAGTACCTATTTATACTCTTGGGACACAGTTGTGCACAAGCGTCATTATGGTTTTCTTGCCTGCAGATTGAAAGCAGTCAATTAAAGGGTGGAGAGGACACTAGCTACAACTGCGCTCACTGCCAGCAGTTAAGAAGCAAAAGCCTCTAGCGAGGGAAGGGCCAGGCAAACTGTATCAAGCAATTCAACTAAAAAAGCAAAGCTCTTCAGTGCTGTGGGTGTTCTTGCACACCATTGCAAGAACAGAGGACATAGATCTGTAAATGCAATGAAATGAATATTCAGAATGATCACCAGCTTTCACACAGCTGGAATGCATACCTATTTTCCATGCGTATGTCGAAACTATAATTCTGAGTTTGGAGCGGTTAACAACTATTGGTCACTGCATTGTCATTTGCCTCGGACTAAAAGGGTCTGGTACCAGCGAGTGAGTCCTGAAACCTTTTGGCTTTAGCACTGTGCTCGCCCCGTTCACTATTACATTGTAACACACTAGCATAAGCCTCTGTGAGTCCTTACGAGATTGATTACCTAGGGCAACATCACTTTCTTCAATCTATTGTTTCAACAGTTGCTTCCTAAAATACCCTTATCTAATATCCCAGGGCACGGAGCAGTAACATAAAACCACCGACTAGTTAAGGACTCTGTGTCTGATTTCCCTAAAATGAGAGTATTTCGTACCTAACAGGGGCGCTGCGAGGATTAAATGAGATAATGTATGTAAAACACTAAGCACAATGTCCGGGGCAGCGTAAGCGCTCAGTAATGGTCGCTGTTATTATTTTAGCACTGGGAATTTATGTCGGCCCAAATCCCTTATTTTGCAGGTGCAAAAATTAAGCCTCCAGAGAACTGACTTCCTTAGGCTCCGCTTCTAATGTTATTGTCTTGGCTAAGCAGCTTAGCTGCCTGTGTCGGAGGTTTGGGGCATCGGCAGGGCCCAGGGGAGTGTGCCTGCAGGACTCCTGCGTGCAGGGAACTGGACCAGGATGCCGGCACCGGGCGCTCGGGGCGGCTGGGCTCGGGAGCCGGTGGTGCTAACCGCATCCGTCACCGAGGAAGCCCTTCGTCGACCCAGCCGGAAACACAGACACCGCAGGTTGTCAATAGGGCCGAGGGCGAGGCAGGTAATAGGATAGCGGGCTGAGCTCGGGTCCCCCGGTTCGGTGGACTTTCAAGACGGCAGAGCAGCTCACTTCGGGGTGGGTGGGTGCGGCAGAAACGAATGGGGTGCTCTCCCCGGCAGGTGTGAACTGCCCCGCCCCTCAGCGCTTCCGCCCAGGGGGACCGCCATGCATTCGCTCGTCCTCCCGCGCGGACGGCCGCCCGCGCCGCGGGGAGGGAGGGAGCACCTCTCCCCTCGCTCCGGAGCGGGGGCCGGACGGGCTCGGCCCCGGCCGTCCGCGCGCCAAGCCGCGGCGGGACAGCGGGAGGCGGCGCGCGGCCTCTACACGCCCCGGGCTCGCTGCTCTAAGATGGCGGCGGAGGCAGCTCGCTCCCACCCCCGCCGCCCGCGCTCCTCCGAGTCGGGGCCGCAGGAGGCGGGAGCGGGCCGGAGCGCCGCAAGCAGCAGGGCGCAGGCGGCTCGGACGCTCCAGTCCGGCGCGGACCCCGGAGCTCTGAAGCGCCCAGGCATGCTGGAAGCCAGACAGCGGATGCAAGTGGGAACACCGCTGGCACCTCAGAAACGAAGAAGGGAAAAAAAAAAAAAAAAAGGGAAAAAGAAGGTTGGGAAAAAAAAAAAAAAAAAAAAAAGCAGAGCGGCGGCACATCCGGGACCCTCCGCCCGCTCCGCTCCGGAAATGACGTTCCAGGCCAGGAGCGGGGGAGGAGACCGCTCTTCAAAGTGGATGCTTTGCCCGCCGTAGTTGGTCTCCCACAAAGTGTCTGGAATCGCCCTCAACACCCCCTCTCCCGGGTTCTTCGTTACCCTCTCGCGGCTCTGCGGCTGCTGTGCGCAGAGCTGGCTGCCGGGCCTGGCGGCTCTCGCCTCGCAGAAAGTACCCTCGCACCACGCCCCTGCAGCCCCCCTGCTGCCTCGTCAGCGCGAGGAGTAAGCGCACCTCCGAGAGGACTCTAGGGTGACCTCGGCCCCTGCCAGACCTAAGCGCAGCTCTTGCGAGCCCTTCCTCGGAACCCCGCCTCGCGCTCCCCGCTCCCCGCGCCCGCGCCCCCCCACCCCGGCCCGGGCTCGGGGCTGTCCGTCACGGTGCCGAGCCCGCCCCTTCCGGCGGCTCGCCGGGCCCGCCTCCTCCCCTCTTCCCTCCCCACCCCTCCCCGTGCGAGTGTCTCCCTCTCCCTCTCGCTCCCTCTCTCTCTCCCTCTCTCTCTCTTTTGTGAGTTATAGCAACCGTTGCCTTGTGAATCAAGCGCCATAGTCACCGTAGTCCTGGCGACTGTTACCCATCAACAACAACTACTCCTCTCCTCCTCCTCCTCCTCTTCCTCCTCCTCCTCCCCACCACCACCATCTCCATCACCCACCAACAACACCACAATAATCCACAGCCAAGGTGAATATTCTTCGGTCTCTACATGTGTGTGGGAGCGTGTGGCTGCGTGTGAACGCGTGTGTCCGTGCGTGTGTGTGTCCGTGCGCGCGAGCCGAGTGTGGCTGTGCGGGGGTCTCACTCCTGACACCGGGGGCTGCCGCGGCGGCGCCGCCGCCGAGGGGCTCCGTGCCCCGGCTTGTTTACAATGGACCGAGCGCGCCGCGGCTGGCTCGGGGGTGTGGGCGCCGCGCCGCCCCGGCCCTCGGCGGCCGCGCTTCAGGGATGGAGCGGGAGCGCCGGAGGCTGCGAGCCGAGCGGGAGAGGGAGCCCCAGTTCCCCGACGCGGACGGTGGAGCTCTCCCCTAGGTCCGGCTCAGAGGAGGAGGGTCAGGTGAAGGCAGAGGCTCGCTTTCTTTCTTCCTTTAATTTTCTTCTTTTCCGAAGCTGCCGGCTTCCTGCTTCTCTCCAAACCCAGATAGACAGCAGCGTGCCGGGGGGACCCGAGAGGTGGTGTTTTGTTGTTGTTGTTGTTGTTGTTGTGCACTTGTGGGGCCTTGTTACGGGTTTTGTTATTTTTATCCTCGTACAACAGGGAACTTTTCCCACCGCCTATTCCCTTCCTTTTTGCCCCTCTTTGCCTTGTGCTAAATGGGCTGCTCTGCTTTTGCCATCATCAGCTGCACGGTTTCTTTTTTCTTTTAAAACTGTGTTTTCTTTGTGCTGCAAACAGTCTTAATATCCATTCAGCACTCTTCCCTCCCCCCCTTCTTCTCCCCCCACACCCCTTGCACACACATTGAAACCAGGGGCCTCTCCGCTGGGCTCTTCGCTGCCCTGGAAAAGAGATTTTTAAAACAAGTCTCTCTCCTCTCTCTTTCTCTCTTTTTTGGGGTGTGTGTGTGTGTGTGTGTGTGTGCGTGCGTGCGCGCGTGTGTGCTTGTGATTTAAACCAGATGCAGGGCATCTGTGATACTTGGGTTAGTAGTTATTGACAGTGCTTTATCCTTCATGTGGAGATGGGAGGGGTAGTAGTGAGGTTCCATTTCACTTTGATGAACCTCCTTCCCCACAGTGGAGTTTTCATTGTGGTTAGGAGACGGTGTGTGTGATAAATAGGGAAAGGGCATCAGGGAGCTTTGTGAGAACTCAGTTTACAATGTTATTTGTGACAGTGGTACTTTAAAGAGTTGTGTTTTATCCCCCCCTCATCTTCTCTGTTCCTTTTCCTTTGAGAGTTGAAATTGAAGTCAAGTTGTTCATAAAGAATGTATGAAGCTTCTCAACTTGAAACGTGTGTATATTTCACTTTCTTTGTGGTTGTTAAGATCTAGGCATGTGTGTACTTAACCTATTCTTTTTTGTTTACTGTTTGGTTTCTTTGGACAGTGACTTAAAGCTGCTGAGGAGAGAGAACTTTTTTCTTTTAAGTCTGTCTTTTAAAAATCTATTTCTCTGTAGATTTGAATACTTATCAGCCCTCAAGTAGTAGGGCTCTTGGCTAGAGGTAACCCAGTTTTACAGATCCTGTAAATTTGTTCCGTCTTTCTGCCTAACGTTTAATTAGTAGCTTATTGGTAAAGAGTTTGATAATGAATGTGTGCTAAAACAGATATAATGTGCTATTATATTTGCACATATTGAAGTTTCCAATTTGGAATTTTAAAATACGTATTTAAACAGTCTTCCTTCCCACAGCAAACACATATTGATTTACCTAACAGAGCAGCCTGTGAATAATGTGACAGTATTAATTATTCTTGAGATTGTCAATGAGCAGGTTGGGTAATTGTAACGCCATTAAAGCTAATATTTTGTAAAATCAGAGTTGGGGTTTTCAAAAAACTTCTCCTCTTTCAATTCATTGCCTTGTGATTGCTGTTTTAACTGAGGATGGAGGAAGTCTTTCTCAGAGGACTCAAATTTCTTTATATTCATTCCCCAACCAGGGTTCCATGCAAATCTCTAATACTAACTTGTATTTTTTTGTTTGTTTGTTTCCCTGTTCAGATGAGTGTCATATGCCTGAACACTTTTGGATGGTGAAGCTCCTGGGTCCTATAAACTGTCTCTGAAGTTAATAGGAGTTTTGCTGTCTTGAGACAGTTTGAGACCTTATGCCATTTACATAGTATGTTTTCAGCTCAGTGGATTATATGCTTTAATGTTATGGTTTAATATTTTTATTTGCAGTGTCCAAGAACTTTTTTGAGGCATTTCACTCATTACAGTTATCTCAAGTTTTCCATAATTTAGATTTTTCAGTCACAAGTTGATCTGAGAGCAGAACTTAAATTGAATTCTATTACCCATTTTTAAAAGCACATAGGTGGTATAAAAGTTGCCTTGTAAAAGAGGTGCTTTGGGCTCAAGTATGTCCGTGTTATTTGTATGGATTGAGTAAATAGTCCCTAGAAATACTAAGCTGATGATAAATTTTAAAATTTAACACAAGGATGAATACTTAGCATTTAGTTTCTTCTTTCTGTGATGTTTTTCCTAGCAAGAACTATATTATGTATTGGCATTCTCCTGTGTTCTCCGTTTTTAGACTAATTAAAATCTGTGAAAGTGACCATGCTTTAAAATGAAAGGTATTAAGTAGGAGTTACTTATAACTTGTATTGAATGGCTAAATGTCTGTGATTCATTGCATGTCATAATGCCTATCTCAAGCTTTTGAGATTGCTTTGCCTATGAATTTCATTAAGTGGTGTAGGCATATTTATGTAGTACATTTACATGCATAAGATAGTAAACTAAAATGCATTCCTAAAGTGCATCATTCCACAATGTTTTCATTATATGTGGTAGTTATGCCTAATTTAAAAAAGAGCAGTATTCCTCTAGTATTCAGATAATCCTGTATTCAGGTACTCAAAAGGTTTATAGTTTATACATTAAACATCCTTGTACCCTAAACAAATTCAGTGTGGTTAACTTTTTACCATTAAAAAATTAGCAGTTAAATAAATGAATGAATCATTGATCAAGATAGATTCAGTGTACTATGTAAATGATGATAAGTTACTTTTTGGTAACATTGTTGATTCTTGAGAAAGCTGATGTTCTGAGAGATTTTCTCTAAACTTCTAGCTGAAGAGATTAGCAGATGGAGTATGATTTTTGCTCTTCAAATTTTTAAAGTGTAAGTGGGTGTGTTTATTTTTTAAAAGATTTTATTTATTTATTTGAGAGAGAAGGAGAGCATGGGGGGGGGGTCTGAGGAAGAAGCATACTCCCCGCTGAGTAGGGAGCCCTCTGCAGTACTGGATCCTGGGATTTCAGGATCGTGATCTGAGACAAGGCAGTTGCCCAACTAACTGAGCCACCCAGGCGCGTTTTGTGTGTGTGTGTGTGTGTGTGTGTGTGTGTGTATTTAAAAGGGTGAATGTAGCATCATACTATGAGAAGAGTTAAAAAAAAAAAAATCTTTCCTAAACAGGCTAATGGAAGTGTTACTTTGTTCTTGGCATATATAGTGAGACTGTGTTACAAGAAACGAGAATATCAAAGAAGAAAGCTTTTAAATTGTGAAGAGTCTTCAAGGAAGTAAACCTTTAAATTAAAATAAGTCTGCTAGTTGTTTGTTTTTATGCTGAACATTAGACAAAAATGTTCTATTTCCATTTACTTAAAATAAAAAAAACAACAACTTAGTTTCCCTAATGGAATAATTTGCCTTTAACTCTTGGGTGTAGATTCCCAGTGGCCATGGCAAAACAGATTTTAAATTCCTCTCTGTTCACAGGTGCATAGTGTTCCCATATTTTGGAAATCCGAGATTAAGTGGATTTGGCTAAATCTAGCTTGTTAGGGACAGATGGCTGCTTTAAACAGGTGTCACTTTCATTTCTAGTGCATTGTGTTGGGACTTCCAGTGGTTCACAAAGGGGCTGTCTGAAGCAGGTGGCATCCTTCGCTTTTGTCCTTAGTAAAATATACTTTTGGAGTTATTTTCCTGGGAGCTTTTTCTTTAAGTAGAAATTTTGAACTATTCAAATTAAGATTCATAATTTAATATAACTTATTTCTGATTATCATTCTGTTTTCAAGTTGTATAAGTTGTACACCCTTTCACAAAACACTTAAAAATTCTTAGAAGTAATGGTAAATTCCCTTTGAATCAGAAAAAGTACTCCTGAGCACTTACACAATCAATTAAAATTATCTGCAGCAAAAAGCCAAGGCAGATTTAAATAAAGTGAAATTTGGTTAACATGACAGGCCATGCCATCCTTAAAGAATTTTTTTGACAACATTATTATAATTTGAATGAAAAGTGTTGGAAACCAGTATTGTTTTTGTTTGTTCACTATTTTAAATATTTTCAAACTAAAACATTTTCCTGACCTACTTCAGTTGTTACTATAACATTTTTAGCGGTCTTTTTAAGTGAAAATTGTTTTTAAGAGTTAACGTTTGAAAAATATGTACTGGAGTAAATAAAAGAGTATCAACCTATTGATTTCTAAGGTTCATTTTTACTTTGATTCTATCCTTTTTTTGTGGGAATTTTATACGTCTTAGAACAGATGCAGCAGAGGGTGCTGTGCTGTTTGCAACATGAGATTATCACTACTAAAAATGTGAACTGATTAGAACTTTTATTTAAAGAAAAAATGTTAATTATATATGCATTCAAGCATATAATAGCCTTATTTCTATTGAGTTTAAATTTAATATGCTGTCTTAATTGGCACTTTTGTACCAAAGCCTGTCTCTGCACGGGTATAATACGTATTAGCACAGCATAAAATAGTATCAAGATTGATACTTTGGCATAGTTTGAATGTCAGCATTAGTCCTTTAGGTATATACACTGAACACCTTCCTATGCAGGTCTGTCAATCTCTGTCTCAAAAATTTAGGTTAACCTGAGAAACTTACTATTTTGGCAGTATGGGTCTGTACTCTGTAGACTGGGTATTATTGGCACATACCGATATATTGTATATTCTTAAAATGTTCTTATATGGCATAATTAATAATATGCTTTTATAGAATGATTTTTAAAAACTACCTCAAAAGTATAAGTGGTAATAATAGTTGTCAGGCTAATTAAATCAACAACAATAATAATATTGAAAAATTGTCTGGAGAATTCAGTCCCCACTTGACGCTGTTTGAGTAGTCTTGTTTGACTATTTAATTTGACTTTATTATCTGAAAAGTTTTAGATTCTTTGCCCTACTCTCTGCCATATATTTCTAAACTAGAAGTGGTTGGATATTGTTTTCTGTATCTGAGTACTTGTTTAGCGGGATTTTTTAGGAGAACCATTGAATCCAATCTCTTGGGCTCTTCTTGCATCATTGACTTTCCTCCTTCGGTAGCATATACTCTAAAAGACAAATACTGAAACAGTGGTAGTCAGTATCTTTCTCAACTAAGATTAGAAAGATATCGTTATATAAGTTTTTTTTCCTCTTCAGATGACAGATTTTTGGATTGATCTATACTATTATCCCACATTTAACTACAGTCAGCAAAATGTGGTATTTTTTAAAAGTCCCTTTATAAGATACTGTACTTCATGTGTTGGAATGTCACAAAGAATCAGAAATATCAATAGAGAGTAACAGTTTTTAAGCATGGCTTTTATTAAAACAGATTAGACATTTTTCTTTTACATTGTGGTCTTGCAATTTACCAGTTAGTTTCTGCCATTAAGATTTTTAAAGTGTATGAGATTGTTTTAAAACCTTTGTGTTGGAAGTTTTATATTTCTTATCAAGGTACCGGATGTACTTAATGAAAACAAATCAGTTAAAAATGGCAACACATTTAGAGTACCAAGTAGTCCTTTAAAGGGAGTGATGGGATAAGGATATTGGTTACGAACACAGGGTTTAGGGTCAGGTTTCAGATGGTTTTATTAGCTGTGGGACCTCGGACAAGTTATTGAGTTTAACTTAGCCTCAGTTTTCTCATCTGGAAAATAGGATCAGTGTTACCTGCCTTACAGGGTTCTGTGAAGGTTGACAATAATTCATGTAAGTGCTTTGCTCAGTATTTGATACAGAGTACATGCTCAGTACACCTTCTTATTATGAGAGACTATTGAGAAGATAACTTTTAAAATCTTTTTGCCATCTGAAAGTTCTTTTGAAATGTTCCTGATCATCTCCTCAGTGGGCCCTAAGTTTTGAAAGATTTTGCCCAGTAATGTGCACTCATTCAATAACCATTCTCTCCTCCCCAAAGACATGAAGCTGTTTGGATTACTGTGAAATTTGGATTACTACTTGATAACCAGTCTTGTTATTACACTGAATTAATAGCATGTTAGCCCAAAGTTATGTTTTAGTTTTACTCTGCAGCCTTATTATAATGGCGTTCTTTTACTGCATTTGGACGAATCTGCTGGTCCAGGGATCTCAGACTGAGAACTCATAATGCAGCATTTCATAAACTCATACAATTCCCATTGTCCATTTTGTTGTCCAACTTATATTTTCCTTTTCACATCTGTTATACATGAACCCATTTGAAAACATCTTGTGCCCTTTTTATAGACTTTATAAAAATGTAGTCATTAATATATAATGACAATAAATAACTGTATAAAGATGAGTTCATTGAGGAATTATTCTGTGGGTTTATAATGCACTGCTGAGAATTGTTATCTTACTAAGGGTTGGAAAATGTGCGAGGTCACCACTTGTATACCTGTAGCAGTAAGTAATTTCGGAATAATTTGCCAACCCCAATCTTGAGGTGTGAAGTAACCTTGGAATGTTATGCAGTAAAACATAATGTGAAAAATGTCAATTTGGGTTCTCTTTCCTTGGCTTTCCAAGATGTTTAAAGAAACAGTTGGCTGCATTATTGCCTCTAATGTCATGATTGAGTAATTTGCTCTATATCTTTTTTTCTAAGCATTTTGACTGAGAATGATTCCCCCCCCCCTCATTTTAGAGTGATCTAGATTAGCTAGTCCTGATCTTTCTCAAACTGGAAATGTGATTTATACATGCAGTTGAAAGTTGACTCAAAACCGCGTGTCCTCTTTCTTGCTGAAGCCTTGTGAAACTACAGCACGGCCTTTCTGCCTGCCTTGCTCAGCTTACCTGTTCTCATTCTCCCCACTCCTGCTAAGTGTTTAATTAGATGACTCCTTTTACATTATTTTTATAGACATTTAGTTCCAATATATGAAGTAGCAGCTCTCAGCTCAGCCATCTCCTCTGCTGCTTTTTTCCCAGTGAATTTCACACCCATTTAAAAAGGAACTTTTGGGAAAAAGCCAGGGAACGTGACTGAGATGGCAAGGTTATCCCGTCATTATTTTCTTACAGGTTCTATCTGTCTGACTTCCCTCTTGAACAAATACATATCCTTGTTCCACTAATGATGTAACCTGAGCATGATTTTGCTGCAGGAGGCTCCCGTCCTCGTCCTGACTAGGTACTGGCCTCTGGCTAAGCGCTTTAGTTTAAATCTCTCGTCTAGCCCCCAGATATTACGTTTGCGCATCACGTACCTCTGCCCACTGCTGACTCTTAAACCCTAAATACTTCTCACTGCTTTTGTTAGTGGCTGCGATACCCAGTCAGGGCTGCTTGCCTTTGCTTCGCTCGGTCAGGACGACCAGAGATGTTCTTGATCCTGTTGAGGCAGAAATGGGGAAGGGCTGGTAGGAGCTGAGCCCAGGAAAACCAAGAGTGAGGCGGCTCGCCTGAAAATGAAAGTGCATTAGCTGGTGAGAGGAGACAGATCTGTGGAGGAGTGTGGATGGACAGAGGAGAGAGGGGGATGATGCTGTGAAACAAAGGTCTTCCAAAGTGCCGGCCAAAGGACAGGGCAGAAGAGAGAACCCAGGTCTGTTGGGGGACTCGGACCCCAACCTGGGGGACAGGACCCCCGCCTGTGAAACCTTAGGCTGCTCACTTCAGCCCTCCGGGTCTCAGTTGCTCTGTCTGTAAAATGAAACACTAGGGCTCTGTGCTCTCTCCGGCCCTCCGAGCATGAATCGTCTAGGATTCCATGGCAAGACTGGCACTGGCCAGAGGGAAACACGACAACAGGCAGCCAGGAATTGGTGTTTCCTTGACCGATGGACTGAGAGGCTGGCATTTTGCTTGCCTTTTCTTTCTTCTGCTAAGAGCAACAGGGAAGGAAAACCCAGATCCTGGATCAAGCATAATGGCCATACCTGGGGCTCAGTCTCAGAAGGTCCCACCATTTCAGTGGCCCCCATGGGGAGCAGTGGCCAAGTGCCCTGGTTTGCTCACCCCCATAGGAATTAGCTGAGCCTCACAGCTTGAGCTCCTGCCGAGCCAGCTCCACTATGTCTGTGTGCCAGACAAGTGTCTGACAGTTGGGGCTCCTGCCTGTTGCTCTCCTATGAGATATTTAAAACGGGACATAATTTCCCAAGTCTGTGGATAGGCAGTTTGATGGAGAGAGAGAGAGAGAGAAGGAGAGGGGATAGCGTGAGCTCTTTCATCAGAAGCAATAAAAGTTCAGGTTTCTGTTTATCTCATTTTTCAACATTTCTCCCCCAGTTATTACAGACTTGACTTTTTCTTCTCTTTATGCTGTTCAGCTGCTTTTGAAAAGAGCTGAAGTCCTGGCAAGGAGTCCGGGCAAGTGCCTTTGGATTACTTCAGGGCCCTGCTCTGGGAAGCATTCCCCTCGTCTACGCTCGTATTCTTTTCTATTTTTCCATTGGTGATACTGCTTTCTTTTCGTCAATATTGTCTATACTTAAATAAGCATTCTTTTTATTCAGGTTTGGTGGCCGAAAAAATAATGTGTCTTTTGGTCAAGGAGTATGCTTTTTCGTAAGATTTTAATGTCAATTTGGCAACTAGACTTCAAGATTTTAGAGCATTGCAGACTGCGGAAGGAAGCATCTCTTGCATTAGTTCAAGATAAGTCTTTTGTTCTGCCGTATCTCACCTCTTTTACCAATCTAATAACTATACAGACGATTAATAGATTATAATTATTGTTGCTTTTAAAACTATTTTTGAATGATTGTTTTCATATTGATTTACTGAACATATTCAAGTGTCTGAACCATGTCCAGATTCCAATATTTGATAGCTTTCCGTAATTTCAAATGTAATAACTATTGTTCTTAAACATGTATCTGGCCTTCTTTAGTCTCAGTCATCATAGTTTCTTTCAATATGCAAAACCATTTTAGAAAGTCCTTGCTTATCACTCGTTTCTTTCTCCCATGCTTTAGTTGTGGGATGGTGGGTGAGGGAGGTTACTGGAGAGAGGCAGGAAGAAGAGATAGATTTAGAAATCATATCCTGTTTTCATTGTTAAATACCAGTGCACTGCATACTTACCCAGTCCTTTTTTCTGGACTGGGAGGTTTTGGTGGGAGTGGGGCTTGAAGGGGGAACTGTGGACATGGGGAGGGGGGAGACAGAAGTGACTCAGGACATCCAGTGTTTCTTCTGCTTCTCTTTGCTTTTCAGCTGTAGTGTTGTACCGGGTACATGTACTTTTGTGAGGATAGGTTCTTATTACTTTCTGCTTATCAGTGATCCTTTTCTCTTAAATGCTTCCTCTCTCTCTATATGCCTCTCCCTTAGTGCATTAGTAGATGTGCAATAATATTCTTCTAAGGGGCCTCTATCGTGATTTGGTCATGCACAGGTTTTTAGAAAGGTAGGAATAAGAGAAAGGAGTATTGCGAAGATCTGATTTGTGTGCCAGATGATGGAAATGATGTTTCGGGTTCCCCTCTCTCCATTTTACTTTGGGTAGATGTGTTATTTTGCAGTAGAACCTTGGTTTTCCCCCCTGCTCCTATTAAGGTTGACATTTTAAAGAACCAAAGAGTACACTCTGTCACATCAGGCTTTCACTGATGGGTATCTGATTATGTCTGATGACAGTCTTGGAGATGAGTATTAATGAAGTGTCAGTGTAAAGGTCATTAATAAGAAAACACATGAAAAGATACTCTCCTAGGGGTCTTAAAATCACCTTTACCATCATTTTACATGTACAGTATGTGTTTTGATGTGGCATAATGAAAACCCAACAGGAAAAAACTAATACACAGGCACCAGATAGAGTTAGAATTCTTTGCATTATAACAAGGTCATATTGCATGCCTCCAAATGACATTTTAAAACATTTTTGTTTAAAAAGTCATTTTATATTTTTAGGATGGACATATATTAAGAGAAATAGAATTTAGCTTATATATTGTGTTTTGTGTACATGTGTGTTTGTATATGTGTAGGTCTTTAGAAAGTCATTTCAATGTATGTTTTGCTTGATGTTTCAGAACTTAGGTCAGTACAATATTTGCTCACCAGTATTTGCATTATACGTATCTTGTAACAATATTAGGAGCCACTCTAGTGCTGTTTTTCTTGAGGCAGAGAAAAGTGAGGGAAATATTCGATTTAAGTTCTTTGAATGACCTCCGTGTGATTTGGGGAACAACTTTCAACCGTGCTTCCCATTTTACGAAGATTTTTAGAGGCTACCTTTAGTTAACAAAGGCCATAAAATGCTGAAGTTGAATTCATTCCAGTTAAAGACAAAAATTGTAAATCATTCTAATTATGGTAGATTAAGATGTTATACTGCTGCATCAACATTTGATCTGTTCCTTTATTTTTAGAAGTCTGCCGAGTTTTGAAATTTAAAACCTTTTAAATAATGTTGAATGAGTCGCCCTCTGTAATAGATGTGGCTTCATATTTCAGCAAAGGTTTGAGAGCCATATGGCTTGGAAGTGAGGTGGGATTTTATTTCTGAAATTGGAAGGTGATGCATTTTAATATTTTGATGGGCTAGACTTCCTGGAACATTGAATAGTTTTGATAGAAATGCCAGGGATGGTGGACTAGAGCTGTAGGTCAGAGTATTGGTGAGACGAGGTCACAGTAGCCGTCCAGAAACTTGACTCACCTACAGTCCTGGTGCCCTTGGTAAACTTTGAAATAAAAGCTTCTCGCTTGGAGATTTAAAGTTTCTTATTTTGTTGTGTTTTTGTTAATTTTCATTGCTGTCTGGAATTTCCCAATCCCACAGCACAGTCTTGTGACGCATTTTACGTGGGCTTTGGAAGTTCTAGTTTACCTTTTGGTTTATAAACCTTAGAAAGAATGCCAAGAGATGATACCCAATGCCCAGAACAACACCCTGATCTGAAGGAATAGGGTAAGAATGAGGGTAAATCGGGGAAATCTGAAATTTGATTCAAAAGCGTGCTAGCAGGTAACCTGGTACGTTTGTCTGTAAGCTTGTAGTTCTGTGCCATTGCCCTTAGCTTTATTTTTGGATGAGGAATTAAAGGATTTATATCAATTTATATTTAGTGCATGTACTATTTTGGTTAATTTAGGAATCCTGGAAACTCAGGGTTTCATTGGGTTTTTGGGATTATTTTGAAAGAAAAGGGAAAAATAAGGTATTAGACCCGAGTTACATATTCCCAGCTATGTGAACGTATTTCTTAAGGATTCAAATTGTAGAGGGCTACAGAAATGACAGAGGTGATATTTGGGAATGAAAAAGGGTGAAAGGGTAGAAGGAGATATTGAAAATATAGTTAGATGAAAATAGTGGAGAATTCTAAAATAGAGATAAAAATAAAGTGGATAAATCAGAGTTGGATTGGCGAGATAATTTGTTGGATGAATGGTTGTTATTTTTGCCTTAGTGTGATTTTGACTAATAGGAGATGCTTGTACTTTGTTGAAAATGTTTTTAATATTTTGTTGAAAATATTTATAGTAAGGCTGTGTGGTCTTTAACTGTAATTGCTTGGGATTTAACTTTTACTTAGTGTTGTAGATAGAAAAGCATTAAGTTGAGATGTTGCATTGGAGTTTCCTTGTAGTTATTTTATTATTACAAAGTTATATAATAGTATTATATGAAATATACAAAATTAATATATTCGACTGAGATCTCATTAGCTTATCTGAAGCAGTTTACATTTGGGAAGCCAATATATAGTGGAAAACTATACCAGGGGCGCCTGGGTGGTTCAGTTGCTTAAGCTTCTGCCTTCAGCTCAAATCATGATCCTAGGGTCCTGGGATGGAGCCCTGAGTTGGACTCCCTAGTCAGTGGAGAGCCTGCTTCTCCTCCCTCTGCCCTAACCCCCTGCTGTGCGCTCTCTCTCTCTCTCTCTCTCTCTGTCCCTCTCTCACTTGCTCTTGCTCTATCTCAAATAAATACAATCTTAAAAAAAGAAAAGAAAACTGTATACCATAAATGTATATAGTCTTAAAACTTCCTTATTTCAGAATTTTTCAAACTTACATTGAAGTAGAGAGAACAGTATAATTAAACCCCATGTGCCCAACACACGTACTTAACAATTCATGCCTTCTGTTATTCTTACAGCTATATAATTTGAAATATTTGTTTATTAAAATAAACTTGAATCCTTCCTTATTCTGAGAAAATTTAAATTTAACTTCAAGAAAGACTCAATGGAGACTTAAAATGATGCTTACGTTCTGTTTGAGGCAGAATGGTTGAGAGTGATTGATCTTCATCAACCCTCATGTCGTTTCTTCTCAGAATAACATTTCTAAATCAGGAAGTTTGTTCTCAGTTATTTGTCAAGTGTTTTTGCTTAGTAATTCAGGCTCTCTTACTTGAAATCTGACCTATCAGTATAGAAGGGAGCGAACACAAGGACAGTAGCTCATGTTTGCAGGACAGAGGAAGACAGCTGTGTGAGATACACCTCTCAGAGGTGAAATGGTGTTAATCTTTTGTGCATCTTTCTTGTAACCTGTGTGTAAGTAGATTCGGGTGAACGGTTAGAACCATTCTGTAAGTTGATCAGGGAAGAGAACTAACTACTAAGATACTCCGTTCAAAGTTAGCAGCTCTGTTAGAGGACATAATGGAATATAAGGAAAGAGACATCCATTGTTGAGAGCTAATATACTGATAACTTAGGCCAGCATTCAAAGCAGTTTAACATCTTCTGATTCATTGCCTCAGGGAATGAAGAGGGCTCCTTAGTTTTTTTATTTGACTGAGGTCATGTACTAAAGAAGCTTATTTTCTAATGCTAGAGTCTATAGCAGAAAAAAATAACAATTATTCATGTTGGAAATTATTCTGTAATGAGCAGACTAATATGTATAACAAACAATGATTAATGGCATTTTAATAAACAACACAAAATGTAGACCTAAGTCTCTTTATTTGAAAGCTGATGTTTTCTTGTTGTTTAAATTTAATTAAATGAATAAGGCATGAAGAAGTAAATTCATTACATTAAATAAGTCTTGAATTTTTTGGTTATGTAATTTTAATGGCTAAGCTTCTCTCTGAACCAAAAGGTTCCATAGAGGGGCGCCTGGGTGGCTCAGTTGATTAAGCATCCAACTCTCGATTTTGACTCAGGTCATGGTGTCAGGGTCGTGAGACCGAGCCCCGAGTTTGGACTCTGCGCTGGGTGTGGAGCCTCCTTAAGATTCTCCCTTTCTCCCTCCTCCTGCTTCCCCTTCTCTTTCTTCCCTCTCTTAAAAAAAAAAAAAAAAAGACAAAAGGTTCAGTAGAAATATATATGACTTAATAAAACATATTGGCAGTGTTTTAAAATATTCCTGCTACAGGTGACTGCTAGCCAGACAGAATGGTAAAATTATATAAAATATACATAGTGATGCACTAATTAAATGATCTTATCCCATAACTAAACTACCATTTCTTTTCTCAAAGGGTTATAGTTAATTCTTTCTGCCATTAAGAAACATTTAAGTTATAGATTCTAATAACATTTAAATTACTAGATTCTCATATATTGAAGCTTTCCAAAAGTAGAGAGAAGATGTAATGTATGTAAGAGAATGCCAGTATAAAGCTTAATCAGCCAGTGTTTGAATAAAGCATAAATGTAACCTTGCAAAACAAATGATGGAGCACACGTTAATTTCACTCGCACTTACACAGAAGATTGTACTACGAACTTAATGCAACATCAGTGTAAACATTATTTGTGATAACGTGTTCTGTGCTTTTTAGATACCTCAGAATCAAAGTATAATTTTACTTGGCTTTTTGTTATTTTACCATCAATATAGTGTCAGTAAAAGCAGTGGTAATTTTATTCTAGCGTTTAAAATTTTTTTAAAAATGTGACTATTCCATTTATGTCCTATGACGTACTCGAAAAACAAGCCATTTCCAATGTGAAAATGTAATAATGGTCCACTTACTGTATATTGGAGTAACTTCCCAAGAGCAAACAACTTGGAAGAACACCTTGTACAGAAAAGCTTTATCCAGGAATTGTTGTTTCAGAACTTGACGCTGTGTGCAGACCAGTTAAGCTTTTGGGTCTGGAGCTGGAACCTCAGACCCCCCTGTGATAGGTGTCCTCCTCCCTCAGGCTCAACTTCAGCCTCTCGCCCTGTTTCTACTTAACTGTTCTACTGCCTTCTTCCGCTGTACCTTTAGTATGTCTGGCTCTGCACAGCTGACCAAAGGGGGCATCCAGGGTGCTAGAGTAGAGATGAAAGAGGTGAAAAAGTCTGTCATTAGAGCTACACACATGCTTCCAAATGGCACAAATATGTGGGATTCCATCAGACACAATTAGGATATTTTATTTTAGAATCAGAAATTTTTAGTTGGAACAGACTTCAGAGGTTAGGTAGGCCAATTCCCTCCCCACGCTTATTTTATTTTTTTGTAGAAAAAGCAAATTAAAGTTTTATAATCCCATAAGTTTTGAATACATATCTTAATTTTTTATTATTTCCAACTGTAAGTGTTGGCATACAGATCATTCCTTAATTGCTTTGTTTTAGAACGACATAGAAGTCAAATTTTAAAATACTTTTCCAAATCATAAATAGGCTGAATATTAAGGGGAAATACCATTTTTTCTAGATTTTTAAAAACAGAATGTTCTACACATTTGGATTTCTCCTTGCTGGGTGTAGTGACATATGTCGTAATCAGTATATTTGCATAAATAAGTCTCACACTGGACTTGAGCCTCTACTTTCTTGATGAGGGTAATGGTGGTACTAATCATCCTAATGATCTTTGTAAAAAACTGAATTATTAATTTTAAAAACTGAAACACTTATTCCTGTAGGTCACCCCTACAGAACAAAAGTAAAATGCTGGCAGCTGATGTCAGTGGTACAAGCTGAGACTTGCCCGGCTGGGCTCTAAAGGTGTTGCAGTGCTCAGCGAGAGCCTGCAGAATGAAAATGTGCAGGGACTGCCCTTTATTCCATAGCAACCGGAAGCCGCACCAGCAGTCATGTTATTGGATGACTTCTCATTTCCTTAATCTGAATTTTTGGAAGGATATGTTGTTTACTGATTAATAGTAGGAGACTGGCAGGAGTAAGTAATTACCAAGATTTTGCCTTATTTTATCGTGCGTGTGTGTGTGTGTGTGTGTGTGTGTTATGTAAGTACATCTGGGAGGTCACACTTGAACTTAGTTTTGGTACCCTGTTTCATGGTAAAGATGCACGATCTGAGCACTAACCCTGTTGATTATTTGAAACCATCCATCCAAGAGAGACCAAGAAAATGACAAATAACTGAACTTTCGAGCAGCAGCAACCTGATGCTCTTACAGCCTCCTTTGTGGTACCAAATCTGAAAGGATACTTTTATATAAAACAGGAGTTGGTTTCCTGTAGGGGAAAACCATTTGTCATTTGCTCTTAACAAGGTAAGTCCCCGTGGACAAACCTTTCTTGTAAAACTGTTCCCTTTGGATTTATCTTCACCTTCAATAAAAAGAGATATGATAAACAAAGGTATGATGAAATATTAGTTAGCTCTTGCATTTTTGCCTAGAAGTTCCTCATTCTTAGTCTTCATGATTTTTTTTTTTAATTTAAATTTTTTAAATTTTTTTTTTTAAATTTAATGCTGCAGTTTCATCTGAATTGAGAGACTCAGAATACAATGTGTTAAATTGAATTAGCTCTCTGTTAAATGAAGAAAAGGGTTTTTTTTTTTTGCCGGGGGGGTGGTTGGAGATTTAAATCATTTACTTTGGAGTAAACTGTATTCCTGATCTGCCAACGTACCTGCTGGTTAGAAGGAAAAATACAAATGTTAAGAGGGTAATTCAAATGAAAAGAGAGTGCTAGATTCTTGAAAGTCTTAAACGGAGATTTGAATATAGAGATTCAGTTACGGTAGTACCTAAATACTTGGCTGCTGTATTCGTTGGACATAAAGGGGAAGAATCTAGAACATGGAATATATTCTTAATATTTTATGAGTTTATCATCTAGATAAAATTTTATTGAAAGTGTTTCTAAATATGGATTAATGGAATCCTCTAAAAAGAAGGTACTTGGGATGTTTTATTATTTTTGTTTTTTATTTTTTTATTATGTTATGTTAGTCACCATACAGTACCTCATTAGTTTTTGATGTAGTGTTCCATGATTTGTTGTTTGTGTATCCAGTGCTCCATGCAATCTGTGCCCTCCTTAATACCCATCACCAGACTAACCCATCCTCCCACCCAACCCCCCAAAACCCTCAGCCTGTTTCCTGGAGTCCATAGTCTCTCATAGTTCGTCTCCACCTCTGATTTTTGCCCCCTTCATTTTTCCCTTCCTTATCCTAATGTCCTCCACGTTATTCTTTATGTTCCATGAGTAAGTGAAACCATATGATAATTGTCTTTCTCTGCTTGACTCATTTCACTCAGCATAATCTCCTCCAGTCCCAACCATGTTGATACAAAAGCTGGGTATTCATCCTTTCTGATGGCTGAGTAATATTCCATTGTAGATACAGACCACATCTTCTTTATCCATTCATTTGTTGAAGGGCCTCTCAGCTCCTTCCACAGTTTGGGTATTTGTGGACATTGCTGCTATGAACCTTTGGGTGAATGTGCCTCTTCTTTTCACTACATCTGTATCTTTGGGGTAAATAACCAGTAGTGCAGTTGCTGCACTGATGCTCTAAGAGCTAACTAATATTTCATCATTTATTTATAGGGTAGCTCTATTTTTAAATTTTTGAGGAATCTCCACACTGTTTTCCGAAGTGGCTGCACCAACTTGCATTCTCACCAAAGGTGTAAGAGGGTTCCCCTTTCTCTGCCCCCTTTACAATATTTGTTGTTAATTGACTTTTCAATTTTTGCCATTCTGACTGGCGTAAGGTGGTATCTCAGTGTGGTTTTGATTTGAATTTCCTTGATGGCTAATGATGTTGACATTTTTTCATGTGTCTGTTAGCCATTTGTATGTCTTCTTTGGAGAAGTGTCTGTTCATGTCTTATGCCCATTTTTTGACTTACTTGTTTTTTGGGTGTTGAGTTTGAGAAGTTCTTTATAGATCTTGGATACCAGCCCATTATTTGCAGTGTCATTTGCAAATATCTTCTCCAATCCCATGGGTTGTCTCTTTGTTTTGTTGACTGTTTCCTTTGCTGTGCAGAAGCTTTTTATCTTGATGAAGTCCCAAAAGTTCATTTTCACTTTTTCCCTCGTCTTTGGAGACGTGTCTTGAAAGAAGTTGCTGTGGCCAGTGTTGAAGAGGTTACTGCCTATGTTCTCCTTTAGGATTTTGATGGATTCCTGCCTCATGTTGAGGTCTTCCATCCATTTAGAGTATATCTTTGTGTGTGGTAGAAGTGAATGGTTGAGTTTCCTTCTTCTGTATATAGCTGTCCAGTTTTCCCAGCACCATTTATTGAAGAGTGTCTTTTCTTCCATTGGTTATTTTTTCCTGATTTGTCAAAGATGAGTTGACCATAGAGTTGAGGGTCCATTTCTGGGCTCTCTATTCTGTTCCATTGATCTGTGTGTCTGTTTTTGTGCTAAGTACCATGCTGTCTTTGTGATTACAGCTTTGTAATAGAGCTTGAAATCAGTAAACCAGATGCCCCCAGCTTTGTTTTTCTTTTTCAACATTTCCTTGGCGATTCGGGGTCTTCTCTGGTTCCATACAAATTTTAGGATTGTTTGTTCCAGCGCTTTGAAAAATGCCATTGGTATTTTGATCAGGATGGTGTTGAAAGTATAGGTTGCTCTGGGCAGGATAGACATTTTAACAATGTTTGTTCTTCTGATCCATGACCGTGGAATGTTTTTCCATCTTTTTGTGTCTTCAATTTCTTTCATAAGTGTTCTGTAGTTTCTAGAGTATAGATCCTTTACCTCTTTGGTTAGGTTTATTCCAAGGTATCTTAACGGTTTTTGGTGCTATTGTAAATGGAATCAATCCCCTAATTTCTCTTTCTACAGTTACATTGTTAGTATATAGAAAAGAAACTGATATCTGTGCATTGATTTTGTATCCTGCCCCATTACTGAATTTTTTTTTTTTTAAGATTTTATTTATTTATTTGACACAGAGAGAGAGAGACAGAGAGGGAATACGAGCAGGGAGAATGGGAGAGGGAGGAGCAGGTTTCCTGTTGAGCAGGGAGCACAATGCAGGACTCGATCCTAGGACCCTGGGATCATGACCTGAGCCGAAGGCAGATGCTTAATGACTGAGCCACCCAGGCACCCCACACATTACTGAATTGCTGTATGAGTTCTAGTAATTTGGGACGGTCTTTTGGGTTTTCCACATACAGTATCATGTCATGTGCGAAGAGAGAGTGTTGGACTTCTTCTTTGCCAAGGGATGTTTTCAAGTAGCCCAGAGTTTTCTGTTTTTTCAGGTCAGTATATTTTAGGATTGCTCCTTGCCTACTCCACAGAATTGAGTAGTATTTAAGAAATATTCACCATTTAAGAAATATTCACCAAGTGCCGTAAAACCACGATAGTGCTGTTAGGAAGCTCACAGTCTAGTGTACGTTTTTGAACTCACACTCCCCACCCTGCTCTCTAGCATCTCTCCTCTGGCTGGGGCTGGTGTGTGGGTGTTGTGTAATTGGTCAAGAGTATGAACTTCAGAACACACAGTCCTGGGTTTGAATTTCAGCTCTGTTACTGATGAGTCGTTTCACCTTAGGCAGATTACTCAAACTCTGTGGAATAGGGCTAATAAGATCTACCTTCAAAGACTTTTTTAAAGATTCCATCAGAGGACATAGGCAAACAGCACTGTGTTCGACACGTCAGGGCTCAGTACATGGCATTTGCTGCCAGTCCCCTCTGGTCACCTGAATTCGGCCTGGCCATTTCTCTGTAACTTAGTTCTCCTCCTTTATTCTGCTTAGAATGTGTTTTCCGCCCTAGTTAAATTCATCTTTCCTAAATTAGAGTGGTTCCCAACTTGAAGAGTTCACTTCTAATGTATGTATTACCCTGCTACTGATTGGGAATTGTGATTTGTATTTTTGTTTATAAATATTTGATCTTTCCAAATTGTTTGTCATCTTCCTGAAGGCAGAAGACTACACGATAGTTTCTTCAACTCAGCACAAAACCCAATGTCCTTTCTTAGTGGAAGTAATCAGTGAGTAATTACTGAACCTCAGGTTATCTTCACCTCTAATCAAATTATAGAAAACAGGGTTAACCATTTAATGATTTTGTCTAGCTCTGATTTTATAATGACCAGAGCAATGCTTTTTTTTTTTTTTTTTTAAACTCCAAATGGATTTGTTTGCTGTTTCTTTAGAAATGGATTTAATGGGATAAATTCATGGATATTTCTTCAAATACAGCATCATCTTATAGTAGATTTCGGCTGACCTTAAGTCTCTTTTTCTTTTACCTTTCAGATGACATTTTGTTAAGTAACTCTGTAGGTATATATATATTTCATACTTTGTGTGTGTGTGTCTCTCTGTGAAATTTTAGACTTGCCTGAGATTTCCTGTGTCTGATAAAACTAATTTCTTAGTTTCAGAAGTTGGTGAGTTACTTTTAGGATCCAGTACCTTCTTCCTTTTTTTCTGGTTGTGGCAGGGTATGGGAATTTCTGATGCTGCTTGTTATGGGAGAAACGTGGTGGGGGCATTATGAGACCTTTGTTTTTTGAAGGGCTATGTGGACTACCCCAAGCCTCTTGAGTTTCACCTTTTTGCTGCCTAACTTCAGTGTTCCTGTTGGGGATGTCAAAAGTGCAGAATCAGGACTTGAGTTCCAGGGTCGCCCCAAGGCAGCTGGTGTCATCAGAGGGGGACCTATTACGGTAGTTAGATTTGTGGTTGCATTTGTGATATTCCACTAAGGGTTGCACTATTGTAAGGGAGGATTCTTTGCTTTAATGTCTACCGCAGAGACTTTCCCCTGGAAAATCTTAGTCGTTTTTATTCTTTGTGTTGTTGTTGTTAATTATTTTTATTAACATATAATGTATTATTTGCCCCAGAGGGTACAGGTTTGTGAATCATCAGGCTTACACACTTCACGGCACTCACCATAGCACATACCCTCCCCAATGTCCATCACCCAGCCACCCCATCCCTTCCTCCCACCCCCCAGCAACCCTCAGTTTGTTTTGTGAGATTAAGAGTCTCTTATGGTTTGTCTCCCTCCCTGGTCCCATCATTTTTTCCTTTCCTACCCCCGCCCTGCCTCTCAAATGCCTCATATCAGTGAGATCATATGATAATTGTCTTTCTCTGATTGACTTATTTCGCTCAGCATAATACCCTCTAGTTCCATCCACGTCATTGCAAAAGGCAAGATTTCATTTCTTTTGATGGCTGCATAGTATTCCATTGTATATATATACACCACATCTTCTTTATCCATTCCTCTGTTGATAGACATCTAGGTTCTTTCCATAGTTTGGCTGTTGTGGACATTGCTAAACATTCGGGTGCACGTGCCCCTTCGGATCATTACATTTGTATCTTTAAGGTAACTTTAGGGAAAATCTTTGTTTTTAAATGTGAACTGTCATTTACAGATCGATCCAGTCCTCTTTTTCATCTGTGTATTTTAGTTCACTACCATCTCGAGTTGATGAGTTTGGTGAATTTACTACCAGTTGTGAAGTCATCTCACCCTCTCTTCAGACTCAAGGGGTTCCCTTCAATTTCTAGAATCAGGTTAGGGGTACAAGCTCATTTTCATTTTTTTGTATTCATCCATTTATTTATTGAGCAAATGTTGGCACATACAGTGTGGGCCAAGCAATGAAGCCCTGTGGAGGATACACAGTGAACAAATCTGATCAGATCTCTGCCTCGAGGGGGCTTGCGTTCACATAACTGGCAATGAGGAACAGGGAACACGAATGAGTATCATAGCAGATGGTTATAAATGCTATGGAGAAAGAGAAAGAAAGGAATAGAGGTAGTTGGGTAGGTGATGGGGGGCTTGCCATTTCAAATAGGGAGCTTGGGAAGACCTTACAGAGAACAAAATCTGATGGAAGTAGATTTTGTGTAGTTTTTCAATTATGACTTTATTTATAACATTTAATTGATGGTTGCCTTCCCTCCTGTACTAGAGTCCTAATTGTTTATGTCTGTCTTTGTATGGGACTTTTCCTTCTGTGTTTCTCTTCTTTGCCTTTTATCATTTTAATGTGCCTTTCCCTGAACACACAGCCTTTTCACTTCTGCATTCTTTTGAGATATTTTGACTAAAACTGTGGTTTTCTAGAAGGAAACAGGCAGATTAAGAGACTCTTTTAAAAAATACATTGAGTGTGTTTTTTTTACTTGAGAGGGGAGGGGATGTTAACCTGCTTCCATGCTGGACTCTTCTGAAACACCTGTGACTTTCACCAAAATGTGCTCCGGACGAATTGGAAAGAATTGATACATGAACTGTTAAAAGTAAAAAAATCACAGTTGATAGGCAACTAGAAATTAGAATTAGCTAGGTGGCTAGTTTTGTTGGTTATGGCCTCAGTTTGCCCGGTGTGGCTCACTGAAAGCGGAGGAGGGCGCTGCATGGATGGCTTCTGTGCTCAGATGCTCTTCTGTGTCTCAGAGTGTGTGAAACTGGCACGTCACTGTTTGTGTGGCACAGCCCGCTATCATTATCTAGTCATCTTTAATCATGGATTTATGAGTTGAATTTATTTGTGAAATTTCGTATATGCAAAAAGACTTAAATGAGAGGTTATTTAGATAAATAAAAGTTACTAATGGAAGCAAGTTGTCTAGAATTCTGTTATTTTGACAAATAGATTGTCGTGCCAATATTTTTAGGATGAGGTTTTCAGTGTACTAATGTCAAAATCATATTTTCCATTTCAGTTCAGTGTCACATGTTCAGCATTATGTGCCTGTCATCCATTATGAAATGTAACGTTTGACAGTATGTGAGGCTACTGTACTGTATTGGAGTACTTCAAAAATGGTACAAAATATATAAAATAATGTAATAGAATATAAGGGTGTTTTTAACGTATTTAGGTTAAGGAAGTAGAAATTTCTGTGGAACCTTAAACAAAACAAAAACTCCCTTTCTCTGAACTTACATAATTATAGATATAATATTTATTTCGGATCCTAGTTTCCGTCTTTAAAGGCTGGTTAAATGATTATACTTGCAGATACACCCAGGCGTTCGGGTCTGAAGTGAGTCAGAGGCGCCCACATTGTAGCAACCGGTAGGCCAGAGTTTGTTGAACTTGAGTGCCTGGGATTTCTACCAGGAGAAACACAAATACATAAAAAAATTAAAGAACATAAATTTAGTGTCACCCCTCATCTGTATCTGTCTGCCCCCCAACACTTTTTTTATTAAGGAAAAATCTAAACGTAGACAAACATAGAACAGTTTGACGAAATCATGAGATGATTTGCGGGTATGCATCACTCTGCTCTGATAGTTAACGAGTCGTGGTTAACCTGGCCTCAGCCATACCTCATCACTCCCCAGCTACCCTGTCTTCCGAATTTAGCGTCAACCCCACAAAGACAAGTTTGCTGGGCCTCTGTGAGAGAGTAACATTTATCTCTTCATGAAGATGGCTTAGTTTCTTTTTAGGGTTTCTAACAATTTTTTTGTGTATTTGCCCCCTCCCTCCCATTGTGAAATACATGTCTTTGAAGTTGGGGGCATTTTTAATGTGATACCACTGAAACTGTCCCTCGGATTTATGGGAGGTACCTCAAGATGCCTTGTTTTTGGTATCCTCAGTTACGCATTTCAGAAATCACTTGATCCAGGACTCTACCTTTTTTTCAGTTGGTCCACTACCTTTTTTCAAATTTTTAAATGTATAAAAGTGAGTAGTAGTAGGTAAAAAGTGAAAGTGGCTTTTAAGAAATTTTAAAATATGTTTTTAACTGATGTCTCTCTTCTAATCAGGTGTTTGTGTCACATTCCTTTTATACATTTTAATATTTAAAAACTTCATTTTGACCTTGGCCAAAGAAATTATAGAGATAATATGAAAAAATGCATTTTGGGAAATATTCTGTCAGCAGGAAGGAGCAATAATGTATTTATGGCTGTCATTATGATTTCTTTTTATTCTTGATAAGATATGGTCTGAAAAGAATAACCTAAAATGAATTTTAGGTTATTCTTTTCAGACCATATCTTATCAAGAATAAAAAGAAATCATAATGACATTATTTACCCTAATTATGTGATTTATCAAAGAACATTATTTACCCTAATTATGTGATTTATCAAAGAACCTACAATTCTTGACAAAAAGTTTATGAAATTTAAAATTCAGAATTTAGTAAATATTCAGCATTCATAGAGGGTCTTTGAATTTTTTTTTTTTTTTTTTTTAGGAAGGTGGTGGGTGTGGGGAAATGGATCGAATATGACAGGGTGTTACAAATCGTAGAAAACTGGTATGTGCAAAAGAGAGGCTTAATTCCGCGGTTGGATATGTTGTTCTCTATGGTTACTCCTATGGTTTCTTTTAGGTATGCCGCATTTTATAATTATTGCAGCTTTGTGATTGTAAAGACATAAAATACCAATAAACACCAGAAGGCTCTTTCCAATAACACTTCCACGATGGGACATCCATTCTCATTTTAAAAAGTTTTTGTTCTTTTTGCCCCACCGTGTTTTAGTTAATAGTGCCTGACCGGACCTGAGTCTTAAGGAAGCCAGTTTAGAACCTGGGCTCTCTCAGAGCAGCTTCTCCCAGGATGGTTTAACTACACTTGACTAGCAGCTGACCAGCTAGTAAGTCCCTGTGTTAAAAATGTGCACATTTGCCCAGCACAGACCCTGTGAACGAGATAACTCATATGTCAAATGCGCCTCTAATAACTCTGTGAACTACTGTGTGTGCATGTACGTACATGTGGTGTGTGGGCTTTCACGTCTTGTTCTTGTTTGGGAAAATCATTTTTATTACTTTTAATAAGGTTTTCACATGTTAGGTCTTGCAGCTTTGGAATTAAGTGAAATTTTTCTTACCCGAAGCGAGAATTGGAAAGTATTCAAATGACTTCACTGTAAAACTGAGTCCTCAGGTTAACTAACCAGTTGGCTTTTACATCATGAATGTTACTGATATCACTGCTTTTAAGAACGTTTTCTGAGTTGTCTCATGCACGCCTTCTTACAAAATAAGGATGGATCAAGGGAAATAACATTATTGGACATAAAATTCTCATGTTTGGTTTTTATTTCCGCATGTGTGAAATGAGTCCCTGTTT
Organism: Lontra canadensis; assembly: GCF_010015895.1. Taxonomy (NCBI): domain Eukaryota; kingdom Metazoa; phylum Chordata; class Mammalia; order Carnivora; family Mustelidae; genus Lontra; species Lontra canadensis. The sequence continues at coordinate 6,217,898 of NW_022631025.1, forward strand.
CTGTATGCAAATTTTCTTTCAGTTATCCCTTTCTAACACATTCTTGTCTGTCATCCTTTCTGTCCCTTTTCCTCCCATTTGGCTTTACTTAGAGGCTGTTTGAATTCTCTGCCTTGTTAGCCAGTCCTTTCTCTTCCTGCCTCAGTCTGGTCCTCGGTCAGATGCTGCCTTTCCACCTCTTGGCCCGAGTCCGTGCTCCTTTATTATTGGGTTCTTTGTCTTTCTTTTTTGGGTGGTGGTTCTGCATTCCTCTGTTTGTTGTTTCTTGGGACTTTAGAAAAAACAGTTAAATTCCTTTACTCTGCTTCCTTTGGTTTGTACTGAGAAGAAATAGAAACAACTATTGGGAAGGACAAGTGGCTCTTTAAAAAAGAATCTGGTAGTGCAGTTGACAGATTATTTTAAAAAGTGCTCCCGGTTCAGAGTAGTTAGATACAGTGGCTAAATATTGCGACGGGGGTAGAGAAGATGTTGCTTGGCTTTTTAAAAAAATTTTATTTATAACTTGCAAAAGTTGCAGGCAGTGTCAGTATAGCCAAAATATCCTTAGACAGTTTTGGATGAATTTTCATAGTTAAGGTAATGATCGTAAAATCATGTTATTCTTATTTATCTTTATGGTCTTTGGTATTTTATGATAAATCAGCTTTATCTACTTTTGTCTTCAAATATTTTATGGAAAAGGCCTAATAGCTAATATAAGTAAATAAAAGTCAAAACAGTTTTTTCTTTTGAAGTAGCGCGAAGCCCTCTCTTATCCTCTGCCCACTTTTCAACTCTTTTTCACGTAATGTGGTAGAAGTATTTTATTGGTAGACACTGCTATCTTTTCTCTTCTCATTTACATTCAAGTAATGCTGTCTAATTGTAGTGAATTTCTGTGAATAACTTCTTGTTAATCTTTAAAGTTCTAGAATATGCATATGATAGGATAGAATAGATTTGGAATTAATTTAAAATCATTACCAAAAGGGGTGAAAAGAAATCCAAAAAAATTACCTGCTTTTATAATAAAATGAAATTTGGAGTTTCTTCAGTTTTTCAATGTTTTTTTTTCTGTTGTTTTTGTTTTTTGTTTTTTGGTGTTTTTTGTGGCCCAGGGATGTGGGGAGAATGCTATTTAGTTTTGCTGATTTCAGTACATCTGGATTGCTAGTTTTCATTTATTTTTCTATTATTGGACTTCATATAAATCTGATACACACACACACACACACACACACACACACATTTTTTTAAATCAAAAATGAAGATACTTAGTACTACTTTTTTTCCCCTCCCTGAAACTTTCTCCATTCATTTATATCCGTTATAACCTTTTAGGGAACTGTATGGAAATAAAAACTTGGGGATGGTAGGTGGTATAATTGAAATGTAGATCATATTCTGTTCTTTATTTGTTTTACCAAATTAGTTAGGGATTCTGAAGATACATTTTGAATATTTGTGTATGTTTAGCATTTTGTTCCTTTGTTAGAAATCTCTCAGTGTGACTTGTTTTTAATAGGATGTGTCTTGAATTGTGGGCCAATCACTCTTGAAAAGTATTAAGCCCTTTAAGCATACTGGTCAGACTCCTAGAGGGGAGCCTACAGGTTTATTAGCACTCCTTAGCCTGAAAGCCCAGCATACCCTTCTATGTTGCACAGCAACAGACTCCTAGCAACCATAATAGATTGAATTTCTAAGAGTGACCAGGCCGGATGTAATAATAAAGCAAGAGGTACAAACAGTTGTCATGGTTTTCTTTTCACAGTTAGCTAGTTTGATTTGGGGAAGCTTACCCTTTCAAAAATGGGCAAACTTCGTATAAAACTACTACTGTTTGTGCAGAGGACTTCTGATACTAGAATAGCAAGAATAGTACCAAATTGAAAATGATACTGGTCACAAAAAAAATAGTATGCTCAAAAAAAAAAAAAAGTAAAAGGATTATCATGTAAAGAAGTTTTCAGGGAATTTTTTTTAAGACTTTTTAATCATAAACTTAGAACTGAGCTCTGGTAAAACAGTTACAGTGAATGTGCTTTTTAAAAATAAAAAGTCGTGTTTGTGTTTTCTCTGTTTGTGATCTCCTCTTTTAATTTTGCAGCAACTCCTTGGAGTTTTATGATCACAACTTACGTGCCCATGTGTAGAAAACTAATACTCGTTTTTATTTATTTTAATAAAAAATTTGTTCTAAAAACCAGACTATTTGAACTATATAAGAACAATTATTTTTGAAATTGTGAGCCAATACCTGGTGGTGCTGAGGATTTATTGAAGAAGAAGAAAGTAGTAAAATGTCCAGTTCTCCACAGTGACAGTGAAAGTGTCTGTGCTATTCCCGAAGGTGTCATATTGTGCTATAACTTCGTCAACCTGTCTCCCGTGTCTTCTTGAGTATGTGTGTGCTTGTGTAGCCATGAAAAAGAGATTAATTCAGATGCACTCATAACCTGAAATAGGATGCTTCCATCAGAAGAAACAGATCTTCATGTAGCTGCTGGGAGTCGGGAATAGAGCTACAGCCTTTGACAGCAATAAGCTGTAAATACACACACATGCTAATACCCTTGATTTGTTCATCTTTTGTGTCAGCATTTGGAAAAGATTGTTAAAGTGGCAGTTACAGTAAAGACTGGCAATTACAGTAAAGAGCAGAAATTAGGTATTTGTGACCTATTATATTTCATTAAAAGACTTCCTTATTAAAATGGCACCGCTCACTCTGATTACTTGACAGCTGCCCTAAACAGATTAGAAAATACACAGCTTCCACTAAAGGTAAAATCAACCTCCTAAGCAAGCACATGGCATAGAACAAGTAACTGGTGTACAAACATTATTATTATTATTTTACAATAAATTTGCTTTAGGTAGAGATGTTTATCAGTGACTGAGTGGTGTGCTCTTTTGCATTTCTATAATAATATTTACCGGCAGTGGCATTTTCCCATTAAGATATTCTAATGCCCCCACCTAATATTATTACTAGCTTCCCACTAGAGGATCTGTTATGAAGCAGTGTAGGTCCAGGGATCAGCTTGGCACCCCCAGAGCGGCTTGTTTCTGCTAAACAATGAATGGTTATTCCGATCCAATGCAAATACTGCCTTTACCAGGCAGAACTCAAACTTTTTGGAAGTTTTAGCAACTAGATTATTAATTTCTGAAATATTTTTAATACTCATTATCCCTTAATAAGCCAGTAGAGCCACACCGAGTTTAACACTTGAATTTAGGCATCCCTTTCACAACATTGAATTATTTTCTTTGCTAGAGAAAGAAATGGGGATTGTGGCTGGTGCTACCTTAGTCATATTTCTGAAGTTTTACTGCTGCTTGACTTTGTTCTATCTGTATCTTACAGGGCGACTGTGTAGCACTTATGGAACCATCCTATCAATGATTCTGAATTCTAGTTCTACAGTTAAGTAGCCTGACTTGCTACATATTCTAGCCATTCATGACTTTGTCCCTGTCTTCTACTTTGTGAAGCCTGGACATCATGCCCTGTGGTTCAGTCTGTGAGTGTGAGATCACAGCTCACTCTTAAAGCACACAACACAGGTATGGTATGAAGCAGATTTGTGGGAAGGTTACCTCCCTTAGCTCATCTTGATTATAGATATGTGACAGGACTGTCACAGTATTGGTAGAAGGCTGTTGCAGTACTAGCATGGAACTACAAAATTTTCACAAAGACCCGAACTATACTATGTGAGACAGTCGTCTGCTTAGTCCGTGTACACAAATATCCATGACTACTAAGGTCGTTAGCTTAAAAAAGACCAATACCTGAGGCATGTTGCGTGGGGACTGTCAGCTTGCAAAACTGTCAGGAAAAGGTGTGCATCCTGGTGTTTTGAGTAGAGGACACTTGAGTTCAAGTTCTGTTTTTGTCATTTGATAGCTAATTGTCCTTGAACAGATTCCTTAACTACTTTGATCTCTGGTTTTTTATGTAAATATGGGGATATTATCTGTTCAGTTGGGTTATAATGAAAAAGTGAAAGCTCAAAGGAGAAGAGCATGTCTAGAGATGTTAGCATGACAGTCTAGAGTTGCTGGGATTGTCATTAGCTTAGCTCACTCTTTGTGGTAGGGTATGAGGAAGGCTTTGCAGAAGAAGGTGGCTCCGGAAAATGGTAACACAGAGCTGGGTAGAATTAGAAACAAAATTGTTTTCAAAGAGAGATACTATGCAGGATATATTTTGTGGAGTCGTTGTCAACATTGGTCAGTGGGTAGAGATGTTTTAAGCTTTTGTGAACTGACCCTTCTTCACAGAATCGAATCTCAGGGTGGGATCTTTAAAGATGAAAAGAGTGGGGCGCTTGGGTGGCTCAGTGGGTTAAACCTCTGCCTTCGGCTCAGGTCATGATCTCAGGGTCCTGGGATCGAGTCCCACATCGGGCTCTCTGCTCAGCGGGGAGCCTGCTTCCTCCTCTCTCTCTGCCTGCTTCTCTGTCTACTTGTGATCTCTCTCTGTCAAATAAATAAAATCTTAAAAAAAAAAAAAAAGATGAAAAGAGTGACAAATGATAAGGAACAGTATGCCCTGACAGATGAAAGAACTTGCTCCCTGCACAAAGGGTAGAATTTAAAGACTAGAGCAGATTTATTTATTTTAGTAAGTATGTACAGTAAGCCTTACATCATTTAAGTATTTAGCCTTTCTTCAAATTCTTCTTCCATGTAAAGAACTGTAAGAACAGAAGTGAGTAAAGTGCCCTATCTTGTGTTAACACTACCTCGTTGATAGAGGAGAGCCGGAAATGAGTATCAAGAGCTTCAGCTAAGAAGGAAGGCAACAGAGGAGTCACATAAAAACCCGATTACCTTTGCTACTTTGTGGCCTGCCCTTAAAAAAATGTTCAACATGCTCACCATTGGTTTACGGAATAGGGTTTACATTTTAATGTATTCTGTTTGTTGTTGCTAAAGAGACCATAAGGCACTTAATTTAATGAGAAGATAATATTTTCAAAAGAATGGAAGTGGTTTGAAATAGAATAAAGTAGCTAGTGGAATTAAACTGGTTTAGGCAATGGCTATCCTATTTCAATTCTTTGAAGAAGGTAATTTCAGCCTAAGCTTAAGGAAAGGAGGAGGTACAGAATGTGCTTAATGCTTAATGTTGCCTTGATATTTTAAGAGGGAGAATGCCAGGCTACTGTGATACTTAGAGCCAGGGAAAAATCGCACTTAATGTCACACAGATACAGTCTTTCAGATAAAACCACTAGCTGTTACCAGTAGTTCTGTTAGTTTTAAATCAATGAATTCTTTTCTCCCTGAGTATGATGTATGTGCTTACATTGTTAAGCCGTTTAATGATATCAGTTTTGAAGAATTAAATATTGCCAAAAACATTAAGTTGGGAGTTTTAAATTTCAGAATCAAACGAAATAGGAGTCTGTTCTGATAGAAGCCATTGTTTGACATCCGTGAATAAGTAACTCTGACTTGTCATCTTGTACATAAGGTACTACTGTCCACTTGTAAAAATGTGGAACATAATTGTACCTTTTATGTTTAATTGAATATTATGTCCAGCTCAGTGAAGATTCATGCATTAGCTTCATAAATATTCTCTCTGTATAGAATTTTTTTCTCCTACAAATGAAGTTTTCAGTTGGTCTTTTGCATGTTATCTTTTTCTTCCTTGATATTCTTACCACTTTGAATGGTTGAACTGAGGAGCTATGCTTTGTGTGTGTGTACACATGTATATACATGTGTGTGCAAATATATACACACATGCATATGAAATAGCATAAACTTGCTTTTCAGTTTGGTCTAAAGTTAGAATTATTCATATGGAGGAATTGCTAGGTAACACACGATTAGTAAGGTCTTTTCACACCAAAGTGTTTTGTGCAAATTAAAGACTGTACATGAATGCTGTTCAAAATGTGAAGGGAGCATACCTAGGTTCATCCTTCCTTTTAAAACTAAATGTCTACATGAGACTGCATTTTCTTAATATATTCAACCAAAGCAGCAGATTGAGTGTGGAAGTCGATGGGAGAAGCCAGTTGTCTTCTATCAAAGCAAGACATTCAAGGAAGTGTGTAAAAATGTAAAACAACACCACTTTTCCCATTAAATCTTTTGGAAAACCTAGATATACTTCATTAAAAATAAGTTTATTTCAAGATGTAATGGTTTTATTGTAATTTTTGAATTAAGAAATAGTTATTACCTTTCCCCATTTTATTTCCTGATATGTTGACTGGGGACACGTAACTAGTGACAGACTGAAGCTGATTAGTACCAGCTGGAGAGGGTCAGTGTTGCTCATCTCCTCTTAACACCACATTCCGATGTCGCGTTGCTAGCTCAAGACCAGCCGTGTCGGGTGTATTTACACTATGGAAATGAGCAGAAACTTTAACTCTGGCTTTTTTAAGGGGGTGGAAGGAGAGCTGACAAACTAGACATAATACACAGAAACCAAAGTTCTTCGTGGTTCTCAAAAAGTTTAAGATCTAAGTGACCCAAAATTCTGCTTATCATAGAAGAGTGACTGCTAATTATTATGCAGACATAACACGGTAGCCCATGTTAATATATGCTCCAACAGATTTCCAGCTAGGTGCTCTAGAGGGACTTGACCAGACCCTTCTATGCTGCCTTCCAACGAGATTAACTCCATGAAGGGATTTGAAGTCAAACGCTGTATCCTGTCCTTTGTGGTTCCCTCCATGCTGAGTGCACAGGGGCTGTCAGTACTTTGGGGGTTCACAAAAATGGGGACTCACAGAAACTGGTCTGGAGTGATTTTAGAGAAGTCTTCAGGGAAGGAGGGAAGACATGAGGTAGATCTGGAAGGTGTATGGGCTGTGAGAAAGAAGCGTGTGCTAGAGGGAGAGGCAGGTATGATTGTGGTATGAAGCGTTCCTTGGGAAATCATGAAGCAGAGGGAGTGGAAAGGAAAATCAGTCTGAGGATTTAGAACTTAACTGGATGGAGCATAACCGACTAGAGGATCCTGTGAAGGTGAAAATGGCGCTTTAGGGAGATGAATCTGACAGACCCGCGTAGATGAGCAGGGAGTGGGTCTGAAGCAGGTAAACTTCTCGTAATCATCTGAAAGGAAGTTTAAGGTGAAGAACCTGGGCTTTGGATTCAGAAAGACCTAGGTTAGAATCCTTCTTCTGCCACGCTTTTACTTTTAGTTCAGGGATAAGATGTAGATAACTAACTGGGGTAGTTGAGGGACGGTGTTGTAAGTAACACGAAGGGTGTGAAAGAATTTGGTATAGATTAGATGCCCCTACTGTGCTGTATGCTAGGATTTTCAGTGAGAAAAACTATTAATGCTCCTTTTACTGCTACGCCTTCTGCACTATGTTATAATAATCATTGTTTGGTAGGTTATAATGAAGATTGGAGCAGGGGAAATTTGAGTGGAAATAGGATGTGGAAACCTGTCCCATTCCTAACACTTGCAGATATAAGAATGCAAATGGAAGCTCACTCATTATATCTCTGCGTACTTAAATGCTGCAGATTAGTTAACCATTAAGTAAAATATGTTCTACCTCCTGATTTGACCAGTACAATTTTATAAGGAGATGGATGACCATTTAGAATTCTCAGATTTTTTAGGAGTTCTTTTCTAGAATATAGTGGCAAAGAGAGAACTGGCCTTCTGTCACCCTGTCCCTGTCCTGCAGTCCACCTCCTTTTTCCCATCTCCTAGGCTCTTTGCTGTAGCGAGCCCTCATGCCCTGCTCTTCGCAAGCCAGCTGTGTCTTGACTACCTCTTGGTCCTGGAGGTGGGTATGCCTGCATCTCCATTTGCCCTGGGAATGATCGTCTAGGGCTCTGCAAGGGAATTCAAGTCCTGGGAGTTTGCCGAGGTAGAGTCAGAGAGCATGGCCCTGGGCTGAGCAGATTTCTCATTTTATGGGGAAGTATCAGGGGTTAAGGCGTATATGAGGTATAATGAAGTATATGAGGTTAAAGCGCTAGGCCCAGGGCAGTGGCCCCTTTTCCCTGGGTCTTAGGGTAGTGCTGGACTGGATTATCTGATGGGAGTGACAGATCAGCAGGATGTGTTTCCTAGTTAGTTGTGGAGTATGAGAAGACGAGAGTGAGAAAGGTGAAAGATCACTGTGTTGCAGGAGAGGTATAAAGCCACTGAAAAAGTTAGGGTGGTCCGGGGGGGCAGGTGAGATGGGGGTGAGTGCAGAGTGACTGGCCACCATTATATTCTCCTAACCAGCCATCAGCATGTCAACCAGGCCCACGGCAGCCACTCGATAAATGTGGAAGGACAAGATGAAGGTATTTGAACAGCTGTGCCAGAGATGTGAGAAGAAGGATGGAAAATGAGTTCTCGGGGGGCCACTGTTAGGGCCTTGAGGGGGAAGCGTATTACTGTGATTGGCGTGGTAGTGCGTCAGGACTGTGTGCATTTAATATTTGTATGGTGGGACCTAGAATAGCTGTAGTTGTTTCTTAAATGAATAATTGAATCCTATTATATGAGAACAGGCTTTAAGAAACGACTTGGATTTTAAGTTTGAAATGATCAGTGGAGGGCACCAGGGTGACTCTGTTGGTTAAGCATCTGCCTTTGGCTCAGGTCATGATTCTAGGGTCCCAGGGTTGAGCCCCATGTCTTCGGGCTCCCTGCTCGGCAGGGGAGTCTGCTTCTCTCTCTCTCTCTCGGCTCCTTCCCCTGCTCATGCTCTCTCTCAAATAAATAAAGTCTTTTAGAAAAAATAAAACTGTCAGGGGCAAACACACATTTGCATCATCAGTGAACTGTGACGGTGGCTGAGGAACTCGTGATCATTCAAGAAAGGAAGAGATCATGTTCCTATCAGATGAGGGGGTAAAGGTGTTCAGAGAGGACATTCTGCTTGTCACCTGTTTGGAGAGGAGTAGAGGACACAGATGACTGGATGAGCTTGAATTTTCTCACTTGGTATTCACTTAACAAGTTACATGTCAGGGAGGGTCATTGGAGGGAAAAAAAAAAAAAGGAGACAGTAGAGTTATCTTAGAAACATCTAATTGTAGGTACATAAAACTCAGTCCTGGTGTTCAAAGTTGTTCCGAAATACTGTTTTGTCACGTAGTTTATAATAACCGTGTGTAATACATCATGTCAGAAAATATCCTGTGTTTCATAATGACAATAAAGTAACAGGAAAATCTGATAATAGGGTTACAATTGCCAAGTTCTTTTTGAGAACTCTGGTGTGTTCATTAGTGTGGATTATTGCACTTTTGTTGGATCTGAGTTGTAATCGACTAAGTACACAGCAAACACCTGTGATTATTTTCGTGATCCTTGTCTTGTTCAAGTAACCCCAAATCTGTGTATTTAGACGGTTGCCTGTTCATATATACTCAGCTGTGCCTGTTTTCTGTGTGATTTTTCCAAGTATAATGGACCAACATAAAAATTGATGGCAACCGTCACTTAATGTCATCTTTATCCTTAAAGAAAAAAAGAAAACAAACAAAACTACATCATGCCAGGCGGCCATGATGCTGTTTATGGTTGACTAAGTGATCAGATATACTCTTGACTAAATTCGTCTCTGGTACCATGGGTCAAATTTAGGGCAAAAACAGTATGAACATACATAATAAGCAAATACACTTAAATACGTGTTTGTATTTCAGTGTTACCCTAAAGTTAATTTAGTAGCAAATAAAAATCATTAGTTTAAAAGTAATTGTGCGTGTTCTCCCCTGAGCCAAAGATTTCTTTTTAAATTTTTCATAAAACTGAGTAATCATGTATTTCTTAATTTCTTCAGCTTTGTGACCTGTTGAGGTGTTGTTTTTGCTTGTTTTTTTTTTTTTTTAAGAAACAAATCTTAGTTAATTATTTTTAAGGAACGAGCAGAGGTCTGTCAGCTGCTAATCCATTCTTGCTTTTGCTTCTCTCCAGACAATAAGTTAGCAAGCGAATTCTCAATCTGTTTGGTCTGCTGTCTTCACAATTTAGAAGTACAGATTCTTTCAGAGAATTCTGCTCTCATTCTTTCCCCTGACTTGTATTTTTCCTGATTATTAGTGTGTTTATTCTTTGAAAAATAAAAATTCTCTCTCCTTCCCTGTCTAGTCAAAACAGTTTCTTTTTTCTCTAAATAGGAAACTTAAAAATATAGATAACAGTGATGCAAAGACGTATTTAAAAAATAATCCAGTTGTATGGCAGTTAATATTTACCCACAGATTCAGTAATTACATAACTTGTAGGTAGCAAAGAATTTATTTTTAACGTTAACCTAATTCTCTTTGCTTTTAATATTTTAGGCCACTTGGTCATTCTGGCATTTTTATGGTAGAGAATACATTGAGTTTGGCTCATGGAAAGAATATGAGGTAATTGATCACATGTCCTCTATAAATTATGAACTCTGGGTACACAAAGCACAGTATTTTAATGTGTCTAAAATGGGGTCTCATGTCCAATTCTTTTTAAGAGCAGTTTTTATATATAAGATTTTGGGATTGGTTTTTCATGTCTTGATGGTTGGCAATGGTTCATATGGTGAGGAACTTTATTTTCTTTCACTGCTTGTGGTTACTTTTTATTTTATTTATTTACTTAGTGAGCTCCACGCCCAGTGTGGGCTTGAACTCATGACCCTGTGACCGAGAGTTGCACGCTCTACTGACTGGGTCAGTCGGGTGCCCTTGGTTACAGTTATTTGTAAATACTTTGGATAGCTTAGCTTTCCGTAGGCCTGTGGAAAGCACAAGAGAACCCCTCCCAGCTACCCATCTCCCCAGCCTGCCCCAAGTAGGATTAAAGGCAGGCTGCATTGAAAGTTGTGCACTAACACACACTTCTAACTAACAGCTCTGGCGACGTGAAATTCTAGGTGCTGCTCAGGGTGGTTTACCAGGAGCATAAATCTGAGACTGTTGAGTTAGTCTTTTCCCACCCCTTTAGTACCCGTGTGGGACCCTGCATGGTGTCTGGGTTTGGCATTCTAACATGGCAGTCAATGAAAGAGCAACTAAATGCCACGTGCATTTCCACTGTTGTTTCCTAGATCACCAAACATCAAGCCTGTATCAGAATAAATTCAAATTAAAGGTAGTGAAAGATAGCAGCTATTCTTAGGAAATCCATCCTGTGACATGGTAGCGTGTGGATCAGGGGATGTGGGCGAACATGCTGCTGATGTCATAATTCTCCTACTCAATAATGGGCGGGTATGTAGGAAGGCAAGCACTTTGGTGTGTGGACTTCCGCTTCCGCTACAAGGGTCCTTTAAAGAGAGGCCTTCCACTGGCATTCAGAAAGGTGAAAAGAGCAGGGGTAGGGGTCAGGTGAGTGGTGGGGGCCGGCATCAGAGGGATAGTGTAGAGTCTGAGTGCGCCTAAGCTGTTTGTCATCATTGGTCTTTGAGATTATGTTTGCACCTACATTACTTAGATTTCCACATGGTTGAAATGCAGTTGTCAGCCCATTCAATATGATAAAACATTGCTATTTTAATATGTCTTTAATCTTCAGCTTCTGTGGGAAGATAATCACACAATCTACCGAGTAAGAGACTTAACCAAGATTCAAGAGAAATAAGCTGGAGCAGTATCCTTCATCTCAATCCTGTGGTTGAAGTTTTCCACAGGGTGCTTCAGAAATTCTCCTATACATTTCCCAATATTTTGTTATGGATATAAAGTTGCAAGAAAAATATATTGAGTAGCTTTGTGTCTCAAGGTCTTTGTAACATGATTTATAACTAAAAATTGTGTATTTATGTTTAGGAGTTCTAATTCCAGAGCTTTGCCACAGATAGTGTATTTAAAGAGAGTACCCGCTCTTCCAAATACCACCTCTATGGAAGTCTTACCAGAAATCTCTACCAGAAATCTCAAGCTGTTTGAGTTGTCTGTATTAAACAAGTGAATTTGATGTTTTTCCTTATTATTCAGTTTTCATGATTGAGGGTATCTGATATGGACGTTGATATCATACCTAATAATTGTGAAAGCTAGTATAGGCTTGGAGAAAAGAGTTTTTTGTATATTTTATGTATTTCTACAAGTGCTTACAAATAAGGTTTATTTAAAATAGCTCAGAGGACATTTAAAATAACTAATAGATGTATCAGTGGAGTCCTCTTGGAAAGTAGTGGGAGATGAACTGACCTTGAGTTATCTGGAGAAGCCGTGGAGAACAATTCTATATGCGTCTGTTCTTCCAACTTTTTTCTTTTTAATACAATTTTCGGACCTCCTTTTATTTTAGTAGCACTGGACCACTTTGTTGTCTGTGAAATAAGGAAGTTGCCTTGATAAGGGGGAGTGGTAGGGAAGGGAAAGTGATTTTACATATAACACAGCATATAAAACAGCGATCATACTGTATTTCACACTTGCACAGTAGATCACACCTGACAAGCTTGTTTTGTGTGTTTCCCATCTTATTTAGCTTTTCTCAGCTTGTCGTCATCATACAGGGTAGGGGTTGTCTCCCTGTTGAGGTTAAGGAAACTAGGACTGAGAGAGGTTAAGAAACACCTCTGAAGCTCAGAGCTGGTAGACAGAGATCTAGCGTGTGAGCCCAGGCCCTGTGACTCTTCCTCTGAGATTCTTATCCACTGTATGGGTAGTTTTCAAATTATATTTTACAACCAGAAAAGTTCTTCAGGAGCCACCCTTGGGGTTGTTGGTGGCCTGGAGAGCAGGTTCATTTGAAGATGGGGCCTCAGAGCCACTGCCCTCTCCTGCTTCCCTTTGTGCACGGACTCTAAGTTAGACTAGCGCACTCTGCCTCTTGCCTTGTTCTTACATCCTGCTGGAATCTGTGATCGAGGTTGTATCCCTCTTTTCATACTGGCGTTGGGAGTATAGAAACACGAATTAGGCTCTTGGCGTTTTCCTTGACTTCTCTTCCTCTTCCACCAATATTTACTGAATCAACATAGTATACAGGATACACTTTGACCGGGACCAATGATGATTGGTTTTAAAATAGTATAGTTTAAAAAATATAAAAATTTATAAAAACTAAAGTATGAGCTGTCCATATTAAATATATCTTGTCTTGGCCATAAAGTGACAGTAATAAGTGATATCATTTTTAATACAGTTTAAAATATTGAGTGTATTTCATGATCCCAAGTCTGGTAGTTAAGTACAGTAGTTCTTAAAAGTGATTTCCGTAAGTTCTTTGTGTGTATAGAGCCTTAAAAATTCTAGGGTAGAGCAGCATTGATAGTGGTAGTAATGCTAACAGGGTCAAAGTGTGGTTCCTTCATCATATAGAGTTCTAAAGTCTTCGATAATAATAGATTCCAAAGTATGTTTTCCCCTTACTCAAGTATGCATTTAAGCCTCATTGTATTGTAACAGTACAATATTACTTACTGTAATTACTTATTATAGAATTACTTATCTGCAAATAGAAGATAAATCCCCTCAGTGGTCCAGCTGAAACATCATGAAATTTAATAATGGTTAAAAGTTAATCACAGACATTCAAGATCAGAGTAATTGTCTGAACTCAAATCATAGCATTCTACAAATTGAATATGTGTCAACAGTTTTGTACTTTTAAAAATGAACATGACTCTGGAGTATTCTTTTTCTTAAACTTAGGTCATTGAACTTTTAGTTTAGAGTGCTAAACTGAACACTTTAAATTAATAATGTTCAATTATTTTCTCCATAGCTCATTATGGACACAGAACCATTTGGAGAGGCACTGGAAAGGGCAGCAAAATGGGCATTGGCAGGAGTGAGGAACGACTCCTGGAAGTTACATGTTTAGTTTAGAGAAAGAGGGGGAGAAACACCTTGAAATCTTTTTAAATTTATTTGTACTTGTCTTTATTTATTTATTTTTTGTTATAAACTTTTGGGTAAAAATAATAAAGCAGCAAAATGACAAGTACGTTAGAGAGAGCCTTAAATTACCTCCTTGAAAGTCCAACCTAAGTAGAATGAGCTTAAGTTATAGAAGGGGCAATTTTAATTTGTAAAGAAGACACTCCCTAAAAGGTCATTAAGTTCTGAAGTGGCAATAGAGGGACATTTGGGAGCTCATACCCCATAAAAATCTTTATGACCCAAATGGTTAGTTATTCAACTAAATAGATATTTTAGCCTTAAAATCTCTACCAACCTGAAAGTTCCTTGAGTATAATTGTGTTGCTTGTTGAAAACACAATGTAATATGTATATAAATATATTATTAAACTAAAGATGATGCTGGTAATTTATGGAGGTCTCTCTATTTTTTCAGAGACAAGATAAAATTGTAAGTACATTTTCAGTTTGGGATCATAGAAACAACTAAAATGCCCTTACTCTGAGAGAGAATATAAATCCCATATTATTATGTGCACTTAAAAAATATTTGATAGGAAAATATAAAGGAAGGGGCACCTGGGTGGCTCAGTTGTTAAGTGTCTGCCTTCGGCTCAGGTCATGATCCCAGGGTCCCTGCATCGGCGCCCTGCTCAGTGGGGGGTCTCCTTCTCCCTCTGCCTTAACCCCCTGCTTGTGTTCCCTCTCTCACTGTATCTCTCTCTGTCAAATAAATAAAATCCTAAAATAAAAAAGGAAAAAAAATACAAAGGAAGACAATAGTCAAGAAAATGAGAAAAAGTTCCATATCCTCTGACGAGGTGGTCTAGTGCAGATAGCCCGTGGGTTTTTGAGTTAGCCAAACCTGAGTTGGAATCATGGTTCACCCACTTAGCATTTCAATATTCTTATTAATATGAGGAGAATAACTGTTGCCTTGTAGACTGTGAAAATAGGGGTACGTGGGAAGTACACAGCCCGGCTTGGTACCAAGTAGTACTTGACAAATGATGGTTCTCTTCATTCTTCCTGTTCAGTCTTACAGTTTTTCTAGGAGTTTGGGTCAGGAAAGCCAATACAACAGGGAGGTGAGGAAGGGGCAAATTGAACTTTGGTCATTGGGGAGATAGGGTTCATTCAACATACTTTTCTCCCTGTACTATTTAACTTCTCAAATTTTGCTCCCCCCCTCCCCCCCCCCCCCCCCCCCTAAGGAGAAACCAGTTTTGGCCCTACCTGGAGCAGAATCTTTACTATCAGACCCACTTTTAGGAAGAAAACTGTTTAGAGTTATAAGTACGAAACCACATGTGAAGCAGAAGTTAAGTATCTTTAGATCTTAACTCCTGAAGAAACTCCTTGTTTTTGAAAGGAAGTTAATGTTTACTTAAGAGTTCATTATTGTCTTGCAGTTTATGGGCAGTAAACTGTCATTTTGTTTTACTTTAATTAGCGTAATTGTCTTAGGTTCCCTTCTGACCTGTGCTTACCCCTATCCTACCTCCTCCCACCCTGGTCTAACACAAGTCAGCTAAATCCCTTAGCTGGCTTGCAGGATCTTGTATCTCATTGAGTAACTAGTTAACATTTTGGAACAGTGACCAATATTAAGTGCTACCTCTGTGCCAGGCACTGGGATGAATAAGAACTTCATTGTCATGCTCTCTCTCCAAGGGAAGTAGGTACTGCAGATCCATGATCTCTTACATATGCTTCTGAAGTTCAAAGGCTCTGAAAATCACCAGTTTCCTGAAGTTTGGGGCAAAGCTAATGTAGCTGCAGGGCCTGAACCGGATGAGAGAAGGCTACCTCAGGGTCTTCATTTATCCCACAAATTGAACATTCATCTGTTTAGCTGCAGAAATGTCAGTGTGTATGATTGTATGACCAAAGTGTTGCCACCCTTGATGGGGTGTTCCGTATATACAGTATTACTTTCCAAAATTAAGAAAAAATTCTGAGACATGTGACATTTCTGGCTGGGGGCTTAGAACAGGAGGCTGTGAACCTGTTTCATTATGCCGTTTTGTAGAAGAGAATTCGGAAGATGTTGAGTAAATCGCCAAGGTTCGACGGTGTGTTACGATGTTAAGTCAGTTACTCAGGTGATGCATTGTAGAGCCAAATTTAAGTGCAGCAGTCTTACTCTTAAACCATGTGCTGTTTTGCTACTCATTTGCCAAGGCAGGATTGAGCTTGGTTGACACCTGTCTTGAGTTGACACAATTGCTCATCTTTGCTAACAGAGGAAAACGTGTATCTGTATATCCATGATGGAAGATAATCCTCTTATAATTTGTATTTGGGTGTGGACTATTATGGTTTTCTACATATTTGGGGTATAGATGTGTCTCATCATAGAATTTCCCTAAGTATAATGGAGCTCAGCCACAAAGGTCTGTCTCAGGTCAAGATAGAAAACTCTCTGGTTCCTCCTTGTCACTCCTTATTATTTTATTTTATTTGTATCTCACTTAGTGTTGGAAATTGCTTGTTTTGTCTGTACTCAAACACATAACTATTTAATGCCTGCTGTGTATTAGGCTAGAATATAACACTGAACAAGAAAATCATGGTCCCTCACCAGGGACACTGTTGCCCATGTAGATGGGGTAGTTCTTGTGGGGTGCCCTATGTTACAGCATACTTTAGCATCTGCGGACCCAAATGACATTATAACCTCGCCTCCTCCCCAATCACTGTGATGACCAAAATGGCTCCAAAGGTTTCCAAAGTTCACAGGTGGAGGACAGGGTAATGGTGGGTGATATTCAGACTCTCAGCCCTGAGGATAACAGCTGCCCACTTACCCATCTACTATCCAAGTTGAATAATTGATTTTAAGCATTTGTTTTTTGTAGGCTCCTAGCTTCATGCAAAGTAAACAGAACTGAGAGATCTACAAAGCAAATCACTAAACTGCTTACACTTCACAGTGGCCAAACTGAAAAGCAAGATTAGTTGTGGATAATCTTACCCATGGCTAATTGAGAATTCTCATTATACTGTGTAAATAATGAGGTTAAGTTAATAAGCAACCAAGTTAAAATACCACATGATGCTGGATTTCTTTGTCGAATCAAATCAGTCCAGGTCTTTACATCTGCAAGTTATTGCTCAGACGTATAATATAGCACACTGATGTTTGGCATATTTTATGGTACTTCAACATTCCTGCCTCACTGCCTTTTTTTAGTGATCCCTTTTTAAAAAAATATATTTTTATTAACATATAATGTATTATTTGTCCCAGGGGTATAGGTCTGTGAATCATCAGGCTAACACATTTCACAGCACTCACCATAGCACATACCCTCCTCAGTGTCCATAATCCAGCCACCCTCTTCCCTCCCCTGCCCCCCCCCCAGCAACCCTCAGTTTGTTTTGTGAGATTAAGAGTCTCTTATGGTTTGTCTCCTGTGACCTTTTAAAAAAAATTTCAGTAATAATTTGTGAGTGAAGACAATCCTGTGGAGGGCTTCTGATTTTTTAATTTGTCATTTGAAAGAGAAATAAATGTAAATTTTCATTCAGTATCCCTATCAATTGCTTTTAATCAGTATTTTATAGTAAAAGTAATAATGTTTGAAAGCCAACAGAACTCACGGTTATGATAGTTGAGATTATTTTAAATGGAAATTATTGTGTTATGAATTCAAAATTTATGCATGCTTAATGTCAAACATTCAGAAATCACAGAAAGGTACAGAGAGGAAAGTAAAAAAAAAATCAGCATTCTGTTCAACGATGACATCACATCTGCTCTTAAGATTACTGGCCTGTCTTAGGATTCATCTCCTAGTGCCTTGTTTCTCACTCTGAACTTCTGCTCACACGTGTGCACATCCTCTCCCTTCAACTACAAAAATATGTGCACTTCCTCTTAGAAACTGGATCATACAATTTGTGTTTTGTTTTTTTTTTTAACTTGGACACTCATTGACATTTTTTTCATGGTATATGAAAAGACGGTTTTAGTGCCATTGTATGAATGTGTTTAAACAATTCTCTAGCTAGCATTTAGGTGGTATCCTAGAGTTCAGTGTTACAATTAATTATTGTGTATACCTCTTTGTTCAACATTCAATTTCCTTTTATATATGAGTTGTTAGGAGTAGAATTACTGGGTAGAAGGCTGGGTATATCGTGCATGTTTTTTTGAACTACCAGATTGCTGTCTAGAAAGCTCATGCCATTTTATACTGTCAAGAATAGTGTTTTTGGTTTTTAAGAATAAGGATTTATTTATTTACTTGTTTGAGAGAGAGAGAGAGAGAGAGAGAGAGTGTGCATGTGTGTTGGGTGTGAGGGTGTGCACAGGGAAGGGGAGGGGCAGAGGGAGAGAGAGGAAGAGAATTCTAAGCAGACTCCACGCTGAGCATGGAGCCTGACCTCCCACCCTGAGGGGGTTGGGGGCTCGATCTTACAACTCTGTGATAATGACCAGAGCCAAAATCAAGAGTGAGATGCTTAACGGACTGAGCCACCCAGGTCCCCCAAGAATAGTGTTTTAATGTTTTTGTTTCTTTGCATGCTTTCTTACACTGGGTATGATTAATCTTTGTAATTTTTTTTTTTTTTTGTATTTTTGCCAATCCTATAGTTTTAAAAAAAGTCTCACTTGAATTTTTGTTCCTTTGATTATTAATGACAGAACTTTTGAAAAGTATATTTGCTAGTCATTTGTATTTTTTCTGTTCATTTCCATTGGTATTGTTAACCCATTTTCCTGTTGGTCATTGTCTTTTCTTTTTTTAAATTTCAAGATCTCTTCATAGTATAAGGATATGGGTTTTTATTTGTCATTCATACTGTCCGTATTTTGCCATTTAAAAACATTTGCTATTTTAAGGGGTTTGTTTTAGGGACGTTTTAGCTTGTATATGTATTTTTTTTTTTTTCATTTGGTACTCCCACATTATAACCCATAATGTCTCAGTATAGATGGATTAAAGATTAGATGTTTAAAAAAATGGAAGGTGCTTTTCAGATGGGAAACCATTGTGCAGATGAGGAAGGTGATAGATTGCTCATGTTAATTAGATAAGTTTGCTGTGATTACAGTTTCAGTAGCCATATATAAAAACAGAGATTGTGAGAGGGAGATACTTTGATATAGTTGGAAGACTCACTTTAAAGTCAGATAGCCCGACTTTGTTTTTAATTTGACAAGTATCTGTTATGAGCTTATCATACCTTAAATGTTCATAATGGATTTCCCGCATACTGGTTGTGTGACCCTGAGTAAGTCACTCAAAGTATTGAACTTCTGGACTCATTTTATTTATTTGTAAAAAGAGGGATGATACCTACCTTGTTGAATTATTGTAAGGGTTAGTTATGGTTTACCTAGCAACACCTGACATATAATTAGGCAACACTAAACCATAGTCAGTATTAATGTCATTATTTTTCATAGTAAGACAATACAGTGTAATAGCAGCCCACTATGATGTATACTATCATTGCTGTGGTAGTAATTTAGCATATGGGATAATTAACTATGATTATTATGATTTTACTAATAGGATGGAGCCTAGCTAGGTTGACTATACTTAGGATCCTATCAGATAAATAATATACTTACTTCATTTCTTGTCTTACTTGTCCTGTACGGTCTTACTATAGGATAGGCAGGGCTCATAAAATTTTTCATTTTATAATTGAGGAGCTGAGGCTTTGAGAGAATGATTGAGTTGTCCTAGGTCATGTGTCTTGTAAGTGATTAATTAGGTTTATATTTTCCTTCTACCCATAATTAAAATTCTTAGTGAACCCAGACTGACCCTCGGTGTGGGAAGGAACAGAAAATGGACTCTGCCTGTAAGTGCCCTGTTTACCTTCAGCTTAGCCATTTTGTGGTTTCTTGTGGTTGCTCCTCTTGCCGTCATCTGGACGTTGGCCTTAATGTGTTAGGTGTCAAGTGCATTGACGGCAGTTAGCAGTGAACCACACCTCTGGGCATTCACACGCTTGCAAAGTCCCTCCCTTTTCAGTCTGCACTGAACCTGTAGCTTACTTTAACCAGAAGAATATGACAGAATTAAAGCTTTTCCAGGTCTGGATGCAAGCCTTAAGAAGGCCATGGAGCTTTTGCGTTTGGGTTTTTGGGACACCTGACCCATCATGTGAGATACCTAGATACCTACCGTCTTAGACAGACTGTGGAAAAGAGGCTATGTGAAGAGAGAGAGGCCCAGAGAAGACACGGAGGGAAGAGAGAAGCCCAGTCCTGCTAGTCTTCTAGCTGAGCCCCGTTTCTACCTGCTGGCTGGAAGCGTTCTTGTGACTATCCAGAAGAACTGCCTCACTGAGCCCAGCCCTAATTGCAGAATTATGAGCAGATAAAGTGGCTGTTTTTTTGAGCAGTAGGTTTTGGGGTGGTTTCAGCAATAAGAAAAACAAAAGAAGGGGCACCCGGCTGGCTCTGCCAGTAGGGCGGGTGACTCTTTGACCTTGGGGTTGCAAGTTTGAGCCCCACGTCCGGTGTAGAGTACTTAAACATAAAATCTTAAAGAAAAGCAAAAGAATTATAAAAATGTTCTTGAAAATAACAATTGTGATGGTTTTGGACTTCCCCTGGCTTGCCAATAGCAGACAGTGTTAGAGATAATAGTGATAAATAACTTCCTTTCCAGAAGCTCCTCTTACTCTGTCTTAATGTCATGGGTCTGGCTGATAGTGAGTGATTCTCAGGTGAACCTGATTTCTGAGTGCTGAGTTCCTCCAGAGAAATCTCAGGAGATAAGGGTGCTTCCTTTGTTCAGGTGTCTGAGTCCTCTTTGCTATTACCTGTCCTACTCCCACTGTCCGTGGTGCTCTTGATCCTTGTCGGAACTGAACTGGGTTTGGCCTAGGTCAGCCAAGCAAGACAAGATGGAATAGCCTTTCTGCCTCCCTTGAACTTGTTCCTGTTCTCCAGAAAAGACTCAGGAGGCCTTTTGGGGCCGAGAGGGGCTAAGGCCAGTAGCCACCTTAATTTTGATCCTGCACACACTACTTACCTGGAGAGACGTCCTACAGGGAGGTGCCGCTCCTGCATGTATGGTTTCCTCTCACACGTCAGTCTGAGTGACTGAAGACTATCATTTTTTTAAATCCCCCCCCCTTTTTCTTTTTGGTTAAAATTTTTTTTATCTTACGTGAAAATAGGTGTAAAATAATGCAGAGCCTGATTGGCTTCCGGATTGGTGGAGTAAGGGCCTCCAAGCCCTTGCTGTCCCCCAACAACAACAAAAATATGGGCACAACCCCTAAAGTCAACTATTTCAGAATTCTGCCAGTTAGCTAAAGCCAGCGAATGAACTGAAAATCATCTGCCCGAGAGAAAAAAATATGGAAACGTGGAAGACAGTGAGTGGGATCTGTGATGTTTTAGCTCGTGTTTGCTTCCGTCCCTCCTCCTTGCCCATCAGACAGAGATCCGACCACTTCTGGAGACCCCTTGTAAGGGCCATCTCCGGAGCACAGTTACTATTTTGTCCAAACTTGAGGCTCCCTGGGAAAACTGTATTCTCAGAGAGTGGTTGGCTATTTGATTTGACTCAGAGCTCCGCTGAGTTGGGGGAAGGAAAAGCCCCCCAGGGCTTTGCTGAAACCACAGCTAGTGTTGGCAATGTCTCCACCGCTTGAGGCTTTTATTCAGTTGAGGCAAAGCAGAGCCTGGCTGGGAATTCAAAAGGAAATCCTGGAGGATTAGCCAACCGTACGGAACTCTGAAAAAATGCCACCGTGTTCCTGGATCTTTCTGAAAGGTTGCGCTATGTGCAAGGCTGTGCACGTTTCTAGGAAAGACCTGGGACAGTGGAGGGTCCTCTCTGATCTTGGGACTCTGGGGAAGCAGCAAGTGGAAGCTAGGACTGTCTTATTTGCTGCCCGTAGTCAGAAGGTGTGACTTCTCCCAAGGATGCCTTTGGCAAAGGGCGGAAGACATTCAGGCAAGGCATTTAAGGCAGTTTTCTGACTAACCAGTGGCTGACCATTAAATTATAATACAGATATAGGTGTGACTCCTAGGAAAATAGGATTAAAAATTAAAAAAAAAAAAAAAGAACTTAAAAAATCTAGCCAAAAACTCCTGGCCACACACACCTTAGGGGGTATAGAATCTGCAGAATTAGTTCATTAAAGAGCTAAACTAGCAGCACTGTAAAGAATAAGAACAACAAAACCAGTGATAAAAAAAAGAATCTGGGCAGGGAACATGTAGGTGGCTCAGTTGGTTAAGCGTCTGCCTTTGGCTCAGGTCATGATCCTGAGGTCCTGGGATCGAGCTCCGCATGGAGCTCCCTGCTCAGCAGGAGCCTTCCTCTCCCTCTGCCCCTCCTCCATGCTTGTGCTCTCTTTTCTTTCTGTCAAGTAAATAAAATCTTAAAAAAAAAAATCTTGGCAGAGCAGTGTGGAGGATTCTGGTACCAGAGTTGTTAAAATATCTGAAATGTCCAGTTTTTCATAAAAAATTATGAGACATTTAAGAAATGGGGAAGTGTTCCATATACACAAGAAGAAAAAAAAAACCCAGCCATTAGAAAAAAGTCCCTTTGGAGCCCAAATATGGACTTCAGAGACACATACTTTCAGCTATTATAAATATGTTAAAAGAACTAAATGAAACCATGTCTGAAGAATTAGAGGAATGTATGAGAATGGTATCTTGCCAAAAAGTCTTATCAGTAAACCTAGAAATTACTTAAACAGAACCATATAGAAATTCTGGAGTTTAAAAGTATGATAACGGAAATCAAAAATTCCCTAGAGAAGTTCAAGAGCAGATATGAGTTGGCAGAAGACTTAGTCACCTTAAAGGTAGCTCAATAAAGATTATCTAGTGTGGGGACTAGAATGGGAATAAAAATAAATAGAGCTCCAGGAGACCTGTGGGTCCCCATCGAGGGTACCAATGTATGCATAATGGGAGGCCCAGAAGGAGGAGAACAAAAGAAAGAGGCAGGAAGAATATATAAAGAAATAATGGCAGAAAACTTTCCAAACTTGCTGAAAAATACTAATCTGCACATTAAAGAAATTCCATAGACTCCAAACCCAAAGTGATCCACACTTAGATGCATCAAAGTCCCGTTTACAAAAGTGGAGGACAGAGAAATCTTGAAAGCACCAACAGAAAAGTAAGTTGTCATGAAAGGGGGATCCTCAGTAAGATGAGTGGCTGACTTCTTACCAGAAACCATGGAGGCTAGAAGACATTTTCAAAGTGCAGAAAGAAAAAAGACTCTCCATTAGGAATTCTGTATCCAGTTAAATTCTATTTGAAAGGTGGCGGGAGAAAAATGAAGACATTAAACCAAACCAACCACCACCACCAACAAAAACAACAAATCGAATCAAACAAAACAACAACCTGAAGAATTTCTAGTGTTGGCAGACCTGCCCTACAAGAAATATTAAGGGAAGTTCTGCTTCAGGTTGAGATGAAAGAACAGACAGTAAACTAGAAAGGACTAGACAGTAAACTGTCATCCACGTGAAGAAGTAAGGAGCACGGATGAAGGTAACTACATAGTTACTACGAAAAACATACATAGGAAAGTACACAAATGCGTTTGTCTTTATAATTTTTTCTCCTGTTTTAAAAGATAACTGCATATGGCAATAATAGTAAAACTATACTGATGGGCTTATAATGTATAAAGAGGTAGTTTGCTTGGAAATAATAATAAAAAGGAAGGGAAAAAATGGATGTCAGAGGAAAGTTTTTAATTATTACTAAAATGAAGTTAGTGTTAATCCAGATTAGAATGTTTTAAGTTAAAATGATCCTTGTTTAAAAAAAAAAAAAAATCCTTGTATTTTCCAGGGCAACCACCAAGAAAATAACTCAAAAAGGGTAGGGAAAGAAAGGACAAGGCAATGCAACAGGCACCCCAGAAGATATTTGTTTAACACCAAAGTAGGCAGGAATTGAGAGATCAGTTTCCTGAGCTCCAATATACTCTTGTAGAATAGAAGTTATGAAGTAACATCCATGTTAAATAATGTATTCATGTAATTTTTAAGGAAGTGTTATCAACGGAGTGTTTCCGTTCATGGATCCTTTCATGGGGCTTGATTTTGTGATACCACCAGACATTTACCAATAGATTTTTAAAATATGGTATAAGGAAAATGCACCAAAGTGAAGCCAGTGTGATTCTGTTAACCCTTGGTTCTGCAGTTGTAGCTTTGTTTCCCTGGAGATGAAACAGTAGCCTATGGAAATGAGAGATACTCTTTATTTTGTTACTGAAAGCTTGGGTATGGAAAATTGAGTCCTTTTCCTTCCTCTAAATGCAGAAAAGAAAAGATGAGCAAAGCACTCTGGAGAGCAGAGTAGATGCTGGGAAAAATGCATCTGGAGATAAATGCACATAGGAAAGTGCTGTTAAATGGAGAAATGTTCTGGGCAGAATATTTCAGAAGTCTTGAGAGGTATTTCTATCTGCATTTTCTATGTTTTTGTTGATGCTGTTCTCCATTGGTGCTCAGTTCTGTGGAGATCCAATGTCATCACAAGAATTGTTCATTGCAGTGTAGAGCTGCCACAATGATAATATATTACATATGCTTCAGAAAATTAAAACCGATATTTAGCTTTATGATATGAAGACAGTTTAATTATATCAAACAATACTTGTAATTTCCTTATTATAGGAGAAGTGATGAAATTGTATTTTCTTACTGCTGATTTAAACAATCATTTAAAAATGAAATTCTCAATCTGTTCTCAGTCCTAGCACAGTTGAAGAATATAGCACAGTTGCATCTGTAATGATGGCTCACTCAACTGGGAACATCTCTCTGGGTGAGAATAAGTAATATTTTTAAAGGCCTCCAAGTAATTCCGATGTGGCATACCTCTTTTCCATTACAAATAACACATTTAAGTCATAGATCCCTCGAATCTTACAGAAACTAGTGTTATTAAGAGATTACAATGATTAAAATGGAATCTGCTCTTGTGAGACTCTCTTGTTCTCTTAAGCAAGTTATAGTGAATATTTCAAGTACTTTTTTTCTTAGTACCTTTTTGGAGACATTTTTATTCCTAGTTTTTAAAAATCATAGTAACTTTTTAGGTGTGCAGTTCATTAGTGTTAACTATATGCCCATTGTTGTACAATGGACCGTGAGAATTTTTCATCTTATAAAACTGAAACTCTAGGCCCACTGAAGAGTACCTC
Organism: Lontra canadensis; assembly: GCF_010015895.1. Classification (NCBI taxonomy): domain Eukaryota; kingdom Metazoa; phylum Chordata; class Mammalia; order Carnivora; family Mustelidae; genus Lontra; species Lontra canadensis. The sequence continues at coordinate 6,242,863 of NW_022631025.1, forward strand.
CCCTCCTTCTGAGTACCTTCCCCTCACTTCTGATACCACCATTCTACTTTGTTTCTTTGAGTCTGACAACTTGAGATATCTCATTTAAGTGGAATCATACAGTGTTTGTTTTTTTTTGGTTTTTGTTTTTTTGTTTTTGGTGACTGTCTTGTTTCACTTAGCATAATGTCCTCAGGGTTTATCCATGTTGTAGCATTTGACAGGATTTTTTTCTTTTTTAAGAGTGTATAGTGTTTCATTGTATGTGTATCCCGCATATTCTTTATCCATTCTTCCACTGATGGGCATTTAGGTTGCCTGACCTTTTGGCTATCATGAATAATGCTGCAATTACACAGGGTCGCAAGTATCTCTTTGAGATCCTGTTTCCAGCTTTCTTGGATCTATATCCAGAAGTGGGATTGCTTGATCATATATATGCTAAGTCTGTTTTTAATTTTTTGAGGAACCTCCCTTTTGTTTTTCAGTGGCTACACCAGTTTACATTCCTACAGTGTACAAGCATTTCAGTTTCTCCATATCCTAGCTAACACTTGTTATTTTCTGTTTTTGTATCTTTTCTTTTCTTCTCTTCTCTTCTCTTCTCTTCTCTTCTCTTCTCTTTTCTTTTCTTTTCTTTTCTCTTTTCCCTCCCTCTTTCCTTCCCTCCCTCCCGCCCTTCCTTCCTTCCTCTTTAACAGTGGCTATTCTAGTCATTCCTAGGTCCTTCCTGCTGGTCCTCTTTAATTCTGGAATTCATAGGATACCACATGAACATATTACTACCTTATAAGACAAACTTAAGCTGCTATTTTTTTTTTTTTTTTCTGATTTCTAAGAAGATAGACTTGCTTAGACTTGCTTTAAAGGCAAGTTTTAGGGACTACTGTCACTGGACTGGCTCTGCTCTTGTTTCCGAGAAGTCCATAAGTGTTCCATGTGTAGACGCATGACCTTGGTGTGTAACTAATGTGCTTCTTTGACTCTTTCTGAACATTGGTTGTCTCCATTTCACTTGCCCTGCTGCATCTGCTTGTGAATCTTTCTGTCATCCATTCTCCACAGATTTCTTGCCCAAGTGGAGTTGTATTGCCAAAAGCTTTGCTTCAGTGCTGGTAGACCAGCTACCTTCCAGGGCCCTATATTTGATGATCCTGTCTAGACAATTAATAGTAAGTACAGATTATAGATGATGTCTTTGGTAATGTTCAAGGTAACAGTTATTAATGCTTGTAGTCTGTCTAGTCTTCACAGCTGTGTAAGTGTGAGCATTTTATGTTTCACAGACATTTACATTGATTGGGTCCCCAGTGTTGTTTCTAACCTGCCTTTGATTCTGCCAAAGATTATACTGTGTTGTTGTAAGACTGGGGGAAAACACACTGAATTTGGGGGCAGATCTGTATTCAAGTCTTGACATGTCCACTTGACCGAATTACACCTTCGGATATGTTTCTTTTCTTCTCTGAGTCAGAAGTCCTATCTGGAATTGGATTGTTTTACTTAACCTTTCATTTTAAAGGTGTTAATATTAGGGGCACCTGGGTGGCTCGGTGGGTTGGGGCCTCTGCCTTCGGCTCGGGTCGTGGTTTCAGAGTCCTGAGATCGAGCCCCGCGTCGGGCTCTCTGCTCGGCGGGGAGCCTGCTTCCCTTCCTCTCTCTCTGCCTGCCTCTCTGCCGGCTTGTGGTCTCTGTCTGTCAAATAAATAAATAAAATAAAATTAAAAAAAAAAACAACTTCTAAAGGTGTTAATATTAAAAATAAAACCACCAGTTATTTTACTAGCAAAAATGGGTTTATTCAGGAATAGCAGAGACTTGCAGTCTAGGAGGTACAAGATATGGTAAAACCATTGGCAAGTCCGGGGAACAAAGGGGAGATATGTTCTTTTATGGAGGAAAGGGTCAATTTGGAGGGCTTAATCAACAAAAAGCCCTTTGTAGTAAACTGGGAGTTGGAGGTATGGTGGCTTCTCATTGGCTGGGTGAATGTCTCTCATTGGCTCCACTGTTGCCAGGGAAGGAAGAAGCCTTCCTCCTTCTGGAATAGGAAAGTAGTGTGCCTGCAAGGTTATGATCTCTTCCTACTGAATTTGCAACTGAAGAGGAGGGGTAGGGCCTGAGAGCTGCCCCTGCTGACTCCCAACTCCATTCTAAATGAGGTTTCCTCTTATTAATGTTCACAAAGGATTCATTGATATTTTGAGCTTGTGATTTTAGGAAGTCTTCACCAAGGAGGCTATCCTGTTAGAATTTCCCCTCTTACAGTGAAGGTGAAAGCATTTTCATACTCCTGTGGTACTTAAATGACCCATAGCTGACAGATGTCTTCTCACTTTGATTTTCAGTTTGCCCATTAATTGAAAATGTCATTTAAAACCGTAGGTTCTAAAAAAAAAAGAGAGAGAGATGCATACATCTCATTAACATTTCTGTTTTAACTTAAAACTTATAAACTGTCCTTTGATTAGGACCAGGCCTTTCCCTGTAGCATAGGTTTGCTGATTGGAACAAGTCTTTCATTAATCAGAGTTCATAACAAATCCTTTCCAGTTTACATGTTGTTACTTTAATGCTTTAAATTTCAGAGAACTGAAAAGCAGTGGTTCTCACTGTGGTTCCCAGACCAGCAGCATCACATGGGAATTTCTTAGCCTGCAGATTCCTTGGTTTCACTCTATACCTGTGGAAAAAGAAACTAAGGGAGTGGTGCTAAGTCATCTCTTTTCACAAGGCCTCCACACTAAAGTTTGAGAACCACCAATCTATATTTCAGATTTCCCCCATTTTTGTTTCTTTTACCAATTTTAACAGCAATGTTTGTAGGGACTTGCATTTAAGTTTTTCCTAAGCTTCTGATTTCGTTTTTGAGGATAGAATCCTGTTCATTTTTACTCTCATAGCCGATCTAATATTTTAATTAGATTATCTAATTGCACTAACAATAAAACTTCCCTAATGAGGTTTTGGAACAAATACTGCTGGTGTTAGGAGTGCACACAGCTCAACTCTCGGGAGCAGAACTATGGGGGCACTCCGGAGAGTAGTGGGTAGGCTGTGAGCTTTCAGCATGTCCTGCGCATCTTCACCATCACTGGAGAGGAAGTGGAGAGCGTGGTTTCATTCAGCAAGCTGGGGAAATGAAGGTCGGTCAAGAGAGCTTCTCGTATATATTTTTCCATACAGGCTTATAGCTTTCTCTGTTCTGTCTATCTTTATAGCCATTAACGCAGTGTGCATGTTTTACGCTTGTTGGTTTGTAAGTAGTTCATAGGGAATATGTGTGCCTGTTACTGTTGACACCAAATAGGAAACTGCATAGCAGCTAGTACATGAGTTGAAAACAGGCAGGTATGTTCTTTGCTAGCCTGACCCATACAGCTTTTGGTCCAGCTTAGGGTGCCTACTTTGATTATCGGGAAACCAGCCACATGTGGGAATAAGTCAGTTCAACACGTCATGATGGCCATTTGTACCAAAGCGCAAGGGAAGCATTTGCCCACACGGAGATAGGTTAAGGGGTTGCATAATTTCATCTGGAATCCGACCTGCTGAAAGGAAAACATTGGTCTTTGGTAGCATTCTGGATGGAGCTTTGATTGAGCTGCTTTTTCAAATCTATGTGTAAATCATTGGCTCATCTCAGAAAGGGGCAGGGTCCAAATAGCCTGTCTACGCGGACTCTGGGTCATCTTGTTGCTGCAGTGGTTGGTCATAGTATGGCGACAAGACATCAATAGAAGACTGCCTGATGCAAAGAAAATAACTGTTATGTAACAACATCCGGTGACCAGTCCCACCGAAGGTGTTAGGATACGGAATTGTTGTTGGTTTGGGTTCGTTGTTCAGTGACACAGCAGTCTAGTTGTTCCACCGAGAAAGTAGTAGTTGCTATAAACTTGGTTTTTAAAAAGTAATGAATGTTGCTTAAATGCTTAAGGTAGGGTGAAGTCTTTGCTCGCATTAGGCTCTCAATCCACATATTTGATATGCAGAGCATAAATTACGGGTCTGCATTTAAATTCCACTTTGCTGTCCAGAGAAGCGTTTATAAAAGTAATGAAAATTGTGGTTTCATGCAAAACTGAAGAAAAATGAGAAGATACAATTACACAGAAAACAGTTATTGAATAACTTTTGAATGGTAACTGAAAGCTAATAATATATATGTTAAATTATGTTACCATTATATAACATTCCTTGATAGTGTTGTTATCTAGATTCTATGGATGAGAAAAATGGATTTAGAAACCTGATGATTTGCCCAAGGTTATTTGACTGGTGGTTGGTGGAGCTGGGATTTGAACTGTGGTCCGTCTAAGACTAAGGCCCAGGCTTTTAAATACTACTTTACATCTTAATATCTGGTAACTTTAATATTCCTGTCCTGATTTTAAAAACTTCTCTCTTCCTGTCAATTCCAGAGATAACATTCAATAACTTGACAACAGTGACCTTTCTAAACAAATAAAGAGTGTTACAGAACCAGATGGCCCAAGATTATATTTTATTTTTCTGGCTCAAAATAAATTGCTTGCTCTAAGACTGATAAAATCCAAAAAAGACCCTCTGTGTCCTAGGACTTCATCAGGCCACATGGCCAGCCAGTGCCCTTTATCCTGAGCCAGTCACAAGTACAGAGCCTTATGTCTTTATACTCTAATTTAGATTAGGGCCTAATGAAAGGGCAAGAAGCAGCTTTGCTAAATGAGATCATTCTGGCCTTCAGTAATGGCAGTGCGTTAGGGTAGAGAGATTCTGAGGATTTAAAGACAGGCATACCACTCTCTATCTTATTAAGTGGATGTCCACCAAAAGAAACCTGATTTCTAATTTAACAAGCTCCCAAATTAGGCTTTCTTTAAGTAGGATTTTTCTAGTAATTAGAAGTCTTAATCTTGATCATTCAAAACGTGGGTGGGATCTTTTTGAAAATGTAAGACAAATATGTTAGAAAATGAAAATTCTATACTGGACACGTAAGTTACTGTATCACACATAAACAGTGCCTTCACGAGCTCAGTTACACGCCATGAAGTTCAGGTTTAGACAGACCAGGTCACACAGGGTGGGCATGGAAAGGTTTCGGGGATACATTTCAAAGCTCCAACAGTAACAAACTGTGGACTCGGAGTCAGGAGGCCCGTGTTTTAGTCTTGCCTTCGCCATGCTCCATAAGGATCCTTGACCAAGTGATTTAAGTTCTCTGGGTCTGTTTTTCTCCCTTGTAGAAGGAGGCCAGAATTGTATCACCTGCCTTATTTCATTACAGGGTTGTTCTGAGAACCAGATGAGGGAGCACATCACAGAGTCATGGTGACGTTCAAGTAAATGCCGTGGTTGTAGTGGCATCTAGTACATGATGGCAGCCGTCCTGACCTGTGAGCAGGATGGATCTGCATTTGGCACTGTTCTGTGATTGACCAGTTTGTTGATTTCAGGAACTATAATTTGAACAGATTTCAGAAAACTAGAAAAGATACAGCCAGAGGCTTCGTATCTGTTCCCAACGATCTTAGCAAGATAAATAACCCAAAGAATATTAGAATGTTAGTGCTAGAAGGACCCCTGAAGGTTGTCTATCTTACCCTCCTTATTTTAAGACAGAGGGTACCCTCCTAATCATATTTTTGTCATTTCTGCCATGTTTATGAGCATACAGAGTAACACTGTCACCAGCATGGTTAATTGTAAAGGGTGTCAACTGTGTCTCAATCTTGATAGATACAAATTTCTGAAAATGTAAAGCCAGACGAAAAAGTTATGCTTGGAGGCAGTATCATGTTGTGAAAAGAGCCTGGGCTTTGGTGTCAAAAGCTGGGATGGAATCTTGATTCTGTCACTTACGAGTTTTGGGACAGTGGGAAACGTACTTACTGTTTGGTGCGGAGTACCTACTTCACTCTACCTCTTCACCTACCATGCAGGCTACATCTGTACCGTAACCATTTTCACAGGTGATTCTTGGGGTCTGAGATGAGTTGCCTTTTTATATTATTTATACTAACGGTTCTTGACCTTTTCTCCCCATCTCCAACAAACAGTGATTCCTTAAGATTGCAGGGAGAGGTTGTGGCAAACCAGAATCGTAGAGTTGTGAGTCAGGTGTAGTTAGAAAAGGCTTCCTTTTGATGCTAGTTTAGGGAGTTACATAGGGAGCTGTTATTTTTTTTTTTTTTTAAGATTTTATTTATTTATTTGACAGGCAGAGATCACAAGCAGGCAGAGAGGCAGGCAGAGGGTGGGGGGGAAGCAGCTCCCCGCTGAGCAGAGAGCCCGATGCGGGGCTCGATCCCAGGACCCTGGGATCATGACCTGAGCCGAAGGCAGAGGCTTTAACCCACTGAGCCACCCAGGCGCCCCTGGAGCTGTTATTTTTAAAACTATAATTGTGTTGGGCCATTTGTCAAATTTTTGTCTTACATGATTGAGTTTCAATTTGTCTGTGTTGCTTTTGCTTATATTAGGGGTTACATGTGTTTAGAATGCATTAGAAAGCTAAATGGGCAGTTTTTTCAATGTGAGATCATGAAATACTACTACGTAGACTCTCCTGAGAAGGTCTCTTCTAAAAAAAATAACAAAATAATATTTTATCACTGAAAACTCATTAAGAGCAAACATGATGGGTATTTACAATTCCTAATCAAGAATAATGACCTTTGTGTACTTTTAAGAGCACAATGTTAAGAGATTATTCCATAGTTTATGTATTGATGATAATAGGTTTGCTTTTCTTGGACTTATTAAGAATATTCTTTGAATTCTTCTTTGATATCCTGGAAGTATACAAGTTGATCCTTAAATCTGGAAAATGAAAATTCAAAACCAACTACTTATTACTTCTAGATTCTTATGGGACTGGACCAGAGAAAGAAAGCTCGGTAAATAAAGAAAATAATATACAAACCAGAAGCCCATGATTCAGTGTGAATTTTCTGTGACTTATCAGCATTTTAGCTGTGGACGTGTTTCTCTTTCTCTCTATTGTTAATTAAATAAATGGACAGAATTTCTTCCTTGATCATCTGTGACATAATTTCATTGTAACCAGTAGTCTGTGGGCTTTCATGAAGTTGAATTTTCTTAATTATGAATTTTTACGGAGAGGCTTTACGTTTATATAAATTTGGGCTATACTTATTAGAGAATGGGTATTGCAGTTTTTTGAGATAGTAAATTGGTTGTGAAAAGGGATACCAAAGTGTAGCTTTACATTTTTTCCACTCGTTTTTACATTGTCCCTCAGAATGTTTAGCGTTTTGTCATGAAATTATGTTTTTGTGCAAAAAAGAAAACAATCGGACGAAAATACGAGAAATGTTTTCAGTTGTCCAAGGCTAATGTTGATTTAAATAGGTCTGGGTCTTCATGGTTGACAGCTACAGATAATTAGCTCTTTCTTCCTTAACAAAGAAAGCAAATGGAGCTGCAAGACATTCATTGCCTTTTCTGTCATCGTAATAATAATGTATGTATTTAACTTCTGCAGTTCCTTAAATTGATTTAGTGCTAAGCTGCCTACATTACGTGTAGCAGGAGTGACAGGTGAAAGCTGCGGCACGTATTTGCGGGGCCGACTGGAGCAGTGATTGACAGCAGAGTTCCTCTCTACAAGAACTGGCAGTGTTTGGAGCTCACGAAGGGCCAGATACGTAATTCTTAAACTTGTACAGCAGATTCACCAAATGAATTTTAAAAAGCGGTTGCCGCTCAGTGTATTTGAGCGTTTACGTTCTCAGCTCTGGGTCGGGGGCACCGACAGAATTTCACCTGACTGCTGGAGAGGAGGGGATTCCGTTTAAGCATGTTCATATTTGTAATTTAAGATCGATACTTCCAAACTGGAGACCAGGTTCCAACTTTGTACCCAGTAGCTGAAAATTTTGAGCTGTGACTGATTTACCTGATTTGAAGAAGCCAAGTGATACATCTGTTGGAAGGAGGCTTGCTTTAAAGACTGTAAATCGAGGTGTCCTTAAGTGAAAATATCCATTTTCACATCTCTGGAGTTTCATCTCTGGAAAGGTTTTCCTGTAGGGCTTGATGGTTCCCTTTGGTCAGAGTGGCTGAGTGTAATCATCTTTCAGAAGTGCTCCAAGTGCTCTGCATTTCCTTTGTTCCTGTGACCCATGCCCAGAAGCTGGGATTGAAAAGGGTCTTGGTGACTGCTGTTGAAAAATGCTCTGTGATGAGCTCCGAATGCTTTTTTGTTTTGGTGACACCTCGTTCTGTGTCTCTGGGGTGGAAGGGAAGCTCTATGTGTCCGTGTACATTGGCAGCCTCTACTGGCCATTGCAAAGAGCAGCACTGACCTCTGTGTTTTTCACCCGAGCCTGGATAGGATTTTATTTGGGCTCACCTCTCCCTTCCTTGGTCCCGATCCTCTTTGTTATCCCTTTTTAAGGACTACTTTATCTGTTGAATATTGATTTATAGCTGTTAAAGAGCTACTAGCCCAATGTTCTTGTCAATTAACTAATACCTTAGATGAATTTGTTAGAATCTTGGGAGAAGTTGAAAATGTAACCTTGCCCTGAGAAATAGTTTCCATGTAAGAGGTAAGCTAGATTTCTTCTTTTAATAAATTTTAAAATACTTTCTTAGTTGCATACCTTTGGGCATTCACTTGTGATTGCCACGTAACCTCGATCCCCTAAAAGCCAGCCTTGACTCAATGATAGATTTAATTAAAGAGATACTTATTAATTCTCTAGATTTAGGTGTACCAACTATCTTAGAGGTTTCTAGAAAATAGGAATAAGCTCTAATTGGGTTTTATGAATATAGGTACCTTTGGGGGTTGGTGGAGGGTCTAGATTTTTTAAGTATACACAATTTAAAATATCTGTAAATAAAATACCCAGTGGCAGTAAGCCCTGGGTTATTTTGGTTTAAGGGTTTGAGACTCATAATATATTTGTTTGGGCACCATTTGACCACAGTAGCTAATTTCCACCACAAAACAGATGCATTTGTTGACATTTCAATTTTATCAGTTGCTCTACTGGTCTCTTAGTTATCTGTGAGTCTCTTGGCATTGTCAAACAAGAAATGTAGCTGAATCTTTTTGTATAGTCCCATGAATGATGACTCTCATTCCTTTTGTTTCCACTGCTCCGGGATTATTATAGGACAATACTGCTACTGCTCCTTGTTTCCACGTTCGTTGCCTTCTAATTCAACCCATATAGCATGAGCATATGTTTTTCACCAAAACATTGCTTTTATCAAATTGCATTTTTATTTATTTTATTTTATTAAGTGGGCTCTGTGCCCAATGTGGGGCTCAAACTCACAACCCTGAGATTGAGTTGCACGCTCTACTGACTGAGCCAGCCAGGTGCCCCCCAATCACACTTAAAAAAAAAAAAAAAGATTTATTGTTTTCTTGAGTGGAGGAGCTGAGTGGTATAGAGGATAGAAAAAGAAAAGAACAGTGGGCTATTTTTGCCCTGGTTCTGGCTGTATGACCTTAAGCACAAAAATATACCTTCCTGGACCTCTGTTTCTCCATTCTGTAAAATCATTTGTTGTGAAAATTGGTTGAGATAATGAATGTGAAATTGCCATTACTTGTACTACTACAGGGTAAAAAGATCAAATTCCTAAATCTAGAATTTCTTTCCTAACAGCTCCATTTCTGTACTATGCCTGCCATATAATAGGTGTTCTTGGATAATTGAATCCTATCTTTTCCCAGCCTTATCTTGTACTTCTCTCTAATCTTCCAATTCAGGTAAGTAGTCTCTACTTTCTCGCTGAAAATGTTGTTCACAGCCCAATCTCTCTGTCTCAACCTCGTTCATTTTTTCAAACTCTTTGTTCAGGAATGGTCAAGTCTCTCATATCTCATTCTGTCCACTTTGCTTTCTTTTCAACGATGACAGTCTTACTGTCTTTATCACTCACCACTCTACTTTGGTATGTATAATATCTTGATTATTAATGAAAGTGTCCTGTGTGTATGGCTTTTCTTCCCCAGTGTATTGTAGGCTCTTGGAATACAGGAATAATAGCTTTGATTTTGTAGTTACTCTTTAGGGATATTTTTAAAAAAGATATTTATTTATTTATTTATTTGAGAGCGAGCAAGCATGAGCAGGGGGGAGGAGCAGAGAGAGGGGGAGAAGCAGACTCCTGCTGAGCAGGGAGCCCTTCACAACACAGGGGTCGATCCCAGGATCCTGGGATAATGACCGAGTCAAAGGCAGATGCTTAACCTACTTGAGCTGCCCAGGAGCCCCTCTTTTTTTTTTTTTTTTTTTTTTTTAAGATTTTATTTATTTATTTGACAGACAGAGATCACAAGTAGGCAGAGAGGCAGGCAGAGAGAGACAGGGAAGCAGGCTCCCTGCTGAGCAGAGAGCCGGATGCGGGGCTCGATCCCAGGACCCTGAGATCATGACCTGAGCTGAAGGCAGAGGCTTAAACTGAGCCACCCAGATGCTCCCAGGCGTGCCTCTTTAAGGACATTTTAATGTGACTTGTAATATATCCAAGTTGACCTATTGATAAGTAATGGTTTATATTGTATTTGCCAGGAGATAAAAGTTTAGAACAAGGATTGGCAGGCTGTTAGACACGACATGCTATGTTTCTAATAGACCACTAATACTCTGATTTGTGGGGTTAAGTCTCCAGACTGTCAGGGCTTTGGGGTAGGATCTCCCTCTGGAAAAAAAACAACCTACAGGTTATTATCAGTTAGAGAGTCTTCTCTTTTAATAAAGCATCCTTTAAAATATAGATACCTTCATTAGTAAGCAGGTCTTCATATTGTAATATAGTTTCCTTGTGAGTATAAAGGAAATTTAAAGAAAGGCATAGAAATTGTAGCATTGAGAAGAGACTGGCTTTTCTACTGATACCCTTTTGTGGTTTTGTTTGGGTTTTTTGTTTGTTTTTTTAGCATTGGCATTTTTATATATTCAAATCAAACAATATGCTGTTCTTTCTTGGATAGGTAAGGTATTAGAATTTTCCACCAATGTGTATCTTCAATATGTTTGATTGCTGTAGCAGTTTTTTATTTGGCCATATTGGTTAGCAGTTTGCATATATTCTAATTCCCCAATATAAAGTGTACAGTTTGATGAGTTTTGATAGTCAGGTTTAGTCCTATACCACTGTCACAATCAAGGAACAGAACATTTTCATCATCCCCCCCAAATTTGTTCCTCTCCTTTTTTTTTTTTTTTTTTAAGATTTTATTTCTTTATTTGACAGGCAGAGATGACAAGTGGGCAGAGAGGCAGGCAGAGAGAGAGGGGGAAGCAGGCTCCTTTCTGAGCAGAGAGCCCAGTGCAGGGCTAGATCCCAGGACCCTGGGATCATGACCTAAGCCGAAGGCAGAGGCTTTAACCCACTGAGCCACCCAGGCGTCCCATCTTTCTCTCCTTTTGTAGTTGATCTTCTGCTCCATCCCTGGGCCTTTGGTGACCGCAGATCTGCATTGTGTCCATTATTGTCTTGTCTTTTCTAGAATTTGCTGTATGTGGAATCACACAATATATAGTTTCTATACCTGGCTTTGTATAGGTCACACTTAAATTGAGATTGTACATGAATCATTTAGAGTGGTACCTTCTCATTGCTGAGTGTTGTTCACTACATGGCCCTCCACACTTTGTTGAGTCTCTTTGGATTGTTTCTAGATTTTGGTTTTCCTGGAGAAAGTAGTTAAGTGCATTTAGGGCAAGTGTTTGGGCATATGTTTTATTACACTCAGGTAGGCGAATAGGAGATTGTGGAATCCTATGATAAGGGCATGTTTAATTTTATGAGTAGTTGCCAGTCTGTTTTCCAAAGCAGCTGTGCCATTTTGCATCCCCTCTGGTAGGGTGGAAGCGTTCCAGCTGTTCCTTGTCCTTGCCAGTACCTGCGATTGACAGTGCTTTTAATAGTAGCTATGGTTCTGGTGACTATATGGTGGTAACTCATTGTAGTCTTAATTTGTTTGTCTCTAAAATGACTAATGATGATGAGCTTCTTTTCATATGCTTATTGGCCATTTGCATATTGTTTTTGTTAATGTCCAAACCATTTACCTATTTTTTAAAATCATGTTGTTGTTTTTTTCTCCTTCTTATTTAGTTCCTTTTAGATATTTACATATTCTGGGCACAAATCTTTTATCAGAAATATGTTCTGTGAACTTTTTTCTCATGTTTCATATCTTTCCATATGAGTATCCAGTTTTTCCAGCGCCATTGGTTGAAAAGACTAATTTCTCCTTTGAGTTACCTTAACATCATTATTGAAATGGCCATATATGTATGGAGGTATTTCTCTTCCATTTTTTAAGAAGATTTATTTATGTATTAGAGAGAGAGTGTACGTGAGCAAGTGGGGGGGCGGGTGGCAGAGGGAGAGAATCCCAAATAGAACCCAACATGGGGCTTGATCTCATGACCTAATTTGAAGTCAATGGTCAGACGCTTAACCTACTGTGCCTCCCTCCCTCTAGTTTTTTTATTACTATCTTTATGTGTACCCTACTGTCTTGATTGCTGTAGATTTAGAGTTTTAAAATTAGGTGATATATAATTTCTAACATTTCATCTTGTGTTTCAGATTTGTTATGGTTATTTTAGATCCTTTGCATTTGCATATAAACTTTAGAATTAGCTTGTCAAAATCCACAAAGCCCTTCCTGGAATTTTGATTACAATTATGTTGACTCTGTGGATCAATTTCACAGAAAATAGTATTTCATTATATTGGGTATGATGATCCATAAACATGATATATCTCTCTTTTAGGTCTTTAATTTCTCTTACTTATGATTTCTAGTCTTTCAGTTTTCCTCATATAGTTTTTGTTAAGTTTATCACCAAGTATATCGTATATCTGATACTATTGTAAATAATTTATGCTGTAAATTTCGATAGTATTGAAATACAATATGGCTGGTATAGAAATATATTTGACTTTTTAGATATTGACCTTATAACCTCGTAATGTTACTAAATATACCTATTATTCCTAAGAGCTTAAAAATAAAAAAAACAACGCCTTGGGATTTTTTGCATAGATGATCATGTTGTCTGCAAACAAAGATGGTTTTACTTCTTTTCTGATTTGTCTGCTTTTTATTCATCTTTCTTGCCTTATTGCATTGATTAGGACCTACAGTGTTGGATCAGAATGATAAGGGAGGCTATCCTTGTGCTCTTCCTGATCTTAGAAATACAACATTTCGTCTTTCACCATTAAGTTTACTGTTGGCTCTAGGTTCTTTGTGGATACCCTTAATTAAGTTGAGGATGTTCCTTTCTATTGCCTGTTTGCGGGGAGTTTTTATTTATGTGTGAATGTTAAATCCAGATGATTCTACGCTTTTTCTCTTTTAGTCTGTTAACCTGGTAAATTACCACGATTGATATTCTAATGATAAAGCAACTTTGAATTCTGGGGTAAGTCTGATTTTGTCATGATTCATGACATATATCTATATGTCACGAGGTTTGATTTGTCAGCATTTTTTTACAGATATTTTTGTGTCTTTTTTCCTGAGGAATATCGATAGTAGTTAAATTTCCGTGTTTTTGTCATTAAAAAAAAATCAGGATAATCTTAGCCTTGTAAAATGAGTTAGGGAATGTTTCCCCATCTTTTATTTTTGGGAATAGTAAACACCAACTGCCTTATGATTTGGGAAATACTGAAATTCACTTTTGTAACTCTAACAATCTAATTCTTGTTACTGAAATAAGAAATACTCAGTATAGGAAAAGGCCATGTCCTTCCTTTCAGATATTCTCCAAATGGTTACTTGCCACTAAAACCAAAATAAAGCAAAAACCAAAGTAGCAGGTATGCTAATATAGGTGTTTGTAAAACTTAATATGCAAATTAAAAATTTAATAACTTGGATGTGAGTTTAATATCAATAAACCATATATTTGATATATGATATATCCATAGAGATGTTAATGCTTGCGTTAATTTTTGTTCATAAAACATTCTGTGATGTCCCTTGAACATTCTCTGTAGGTGGTGTTTTGTTTATATTTCTGCTTCTTACCAGACGTGTCAGTGGTAATTGTTATGTTACCGCAAATGTAAAAGAAACTTTGCTGTAGCAGAATATTATTCTGATTGTGCTTCTTCCTAGCAAGAACCTAGTCCTCGAGAGTGCGGTAGTTCTTACGTCATGTGTTTTTAGATGAGAAGACTGGCAGATGCATTCCAGTTTCTTAGTCCTCACTAATGTTGACTTTACTGAATGGCTCTTTACATGCTGGTGTTAAAACTATTCTGTCTTCACCCCAAGCGTGTCCTTTGAACTTTAGGGTCTTGGTGACAGATGCTTTTCCTGACTAACATAGTATCTGTTAAAATGGTTTCAGAGGATTGGGAAATTGGATCAAATGAATAAAAATGATGAACTGTAACATTTAATAAACACAAAACTCAATTTATGTTTTCATGCCATGAAAATAGTTATTCTCTTACGTACTTTCAGGAACATCAAAGTATAAACTCTGCTGTAAGATTTAAAAGCATTTGCTGCGTGTGTCTTGTGATCCGACTCAGACTGTAACTGCTCCCCAGCCCCCACTCAGGAGAAGCTCTATGGCCTGTAAATCACCTAGTGTATTCTTGATTTTGTACATATTTTACATTTCATGGAATAATGGGATTTCAAAACTACCAGGAAAGTTTAAATTATATAAAGAGAATTTCATAAGGTACTTAAATCCTTTTTTATTTTTCCTCTCATAGCAATCATGACCTTGAAATTTCTCTCCTGTGTAAATTTGCTAAATGCTTACCTTGCAGTAAATACCACCTACATAATGACATAAGATATAAGAATCAGTAGCTAGAAACTAAATCATTAAGTGTATTGTTGATACTTTGCATGATTATATTTTAGGCAGTATCTCGCCCCATGAGTTATATTTATTTACTGTATGGAGTGACATAAAAAGCTGAGTTACAAATGACTCTTTTAAAGGCAGCAGTGGGACTGTTACTGTGTAACACATATTTTAAATGAATTTTAGTGAAAGCAAGGAAATAAAAAAATCTCACGGATGGGTGTCAGAACTCACTGGGAAATGCCGGATTTTGTAGATTGCAATGACCTGTCATTGTACAAGAGAAATCATTCTGTGGGGACATTAACTACATCAGAATGAGAATGCAGTAGAAATATTGGAAGGCATTTGTAGTTTAGTTCTCTGTTGCACATACAGTAAAAATATGTTGCTAGTTAGGAAATGGGCTAGGTGATGCCCAAGTATCATCCTTTCTCACTATAGAAACAGAAGTTCGTGTATTTGGAAATGGCAACAAAATAGTGAGCAATGTCTCTGAGCTTTTTTGGATAGTGGACTAGCTGCTATCATATTGTAATGTAATTAGTGATATACTGTTTGAAGACTTTTTTTTTTTAGCCCCTAATAATCCTCTTAAACTTGGGAGGCTGAGAGGTTAGGCACTAGCTCTGTAAAATCCTGCTTCAGTTAAGATGTACAGAGAACGAGATGAATAAGTAACATGAATCAACAACAGCTTTGGTTTATTAGTTTCAAGCTTCATGCTAAGAAAAGTAAAGTTGGACACTAAATGTTGTAATGATAAGTTTTCAGAAGTTTTGCTTACCCTTCTTGGTGAGTGTGTAAGCTAGAGGAAGAATGGGCGGGTGGATGTTAAGAGTGATAACTGTTTCATTGAACAAAGGCTTTTTTTCTAAGAGTATTAAATTTATGCTACGGCACTGTTAAGATTCTTCTTTTTCATGGATGTGTCCACTGAGGTATAGGAATATTTGTGTTGATTTCAAACCCTTTAGTCTTTACTCTAAATTGCTGAGATGCTGCTCTCATGTGTCTCATTATGGGAAAATTTGGCATTTTAGTATAATACAATTTCACTTTTAGAGCCCAGACTAGATTCAGTGCCTTTACTGAGTATCTGACAGGTACCTTTGAGATTTGCTCAGCCCCTGCCTTCCATGGTCCAGTTTGTCAGAGATCCCATGAGAAAACTGGTTCACGCATTCATATCTGAGACGGGTCGTAAGCCAGAATAATGACAGAAGGCAAGAGGGATGCCCCAGACCAAGGTCCTTAGATATATAATCATCTTTTAAAAATGAGAATTTCTTATAATAAGGTCTTCTCCCTATTATGTCACCATATAGTTGTTTAAAATCTTGATTATAAAAGCAACACGTATTTTATAGAGAGGAAAGGAACTAATACCCATATCTCACCACCCGTGGAGAACATAGATTTTACCTTCTTTAGGTAATAATACTTAAAATATAAAATTGTTTTAGGGTCATTAGTGGAAGACCCTCTCTTTTGCAGATGCTTTTCTATCAAAATGTACCTAATCTGAGTAGAATGGGTAAGAAGGTGGAAGGATGAGATGGTGGATAATTAAACAGGGGCTGAAATGACTCTTTAGGAGAAGATTCAGAGAGAAAAGAATCCTTGTGACGTTACTGAAGCGTCGACTGAGAAGGGAGACACAAATGCCCGACCCTCGTGAGCCCGTCTGTGGACACATAAAGTTCTGTAAATCGAGAGTTCTTAACCACGTCACATATCGTTTGCACTTACCACTTATAATTTGAAAAATATATTTTGGTTCTTGTGGCATTTGGGTTAGTTTTTTGCACCCAAATGATAAACAGTGTCTTCAGAAGAGAGGACGGTCCAGTAAGGTTGCCAGCTCTGTGGCTCTAAATTCTTTATTCTCCAAATTTAATCCACAAGCTCTGGTCCTGGAACTTCCCAGGTGCGTTTTTCACTTTTCACAGAGGTGATTGGGTTAGAAATCATTCCTGGTTATCGGAGTGAGAACCCTTTGGTAACATGCCTTTTGATTCTAAGATAAGTGGATGAAATGTGTTGCATAAATCATGTCACAGCAAACAATTGTCACCTGGCACTAGAGCCTGATGAAATTTAAAAATGTTGGCGTCTTGCCTGTAGTGTTCAGCTACAGTTCTATAGAAAGTCTGTCCGTACAGATTGAAGCAGTGCTTGGTAATGCAAGATTTATCTCTCAAGTGATAGGGCTTGTATGAGTTTATTACAGGGATCCCTGCCCTGAGCTCCCAAGACATACCCAGCGAGGCTTTGTTTTAATTTTTCATTGCTCTTCCTTTGGCGCATTTGTAAGAAAACGGAGGAGACCTTCAGCTTGCAAAACCCTTAGTCTTTATGTAGTTCACCCTTTCCTGCAGGGCAGGACTGCTTTCAAAAGTAGTCCTAGCCCAAATTTGGGCCTTAAGATACTGCTTGTATTTGTGGTGAATGATTCCCTGTCAGACCACGTCTTCTCTTTAACCTGTTCTGGAAAGTTCTACATGCACCCTTGCTTATAGTCAGTTTACTGATACCCAGCCTTTGCTTGCAGAATGCTGAAGGTCTACTCAGCACGTGCACCAAAGAGGCAATGAACCTATGCTCTTTGACGCTGGAAGAAATATAGCTACAGGGCTTTTCCTTCATACTGGGCCATACTTTCTTTCTAAAAATGTTTGGTTTTGGCATCCCCAGTCCTGAAAACTTGTGTCACTGATAGGACAACTGTAAGTTTTTGATGTCTTTGGACTTCAAACAGATGCATACACCGTTAAAAAAAAAAAAAATCCTGGGGGCGCCTGGGTGGCTCAGTGGTTAAAACCTCTGCCTTCAGCTCAGGTCATGATCTCAGGGTCCTGGGATTGAGCCCCGTGTTGGGCTTCCTGCTCGGCGGGGAGCCTGCTCCTCCCCTCTTCTCCGCCTGCCTCTCTGCCTACTTGTGATCTTTGTCTGTCAAATAAATAAATAAAATATTTAAAAAAAAAAAAAATCCTGTCCTTCCCACCTCCCGTCCCTCTTAGGTTCCTGCTCCATAGATAACTAGATTTTCCTACGTTTGATCTGAACCCTGTTCTTGGTGTGTGTCCTGTTAACCATGTGGATTTACTGTGTGTGCACACGAACTCTGGATGGGCATGCATTTTAACTGTGTGTTGCTGGTGTCATCCTCTAGACATCATTTAGTTTGTCTCCAGCACTGATTTAAAGATCTGCTGTGTCATTGGGTAAACCTCTTGATTCCTTCTAACCACTGCCTAGGATGCTGTAGGAAGTATTTGCTGCTTTTATTTATCTTACGTGTTGGACATCTAGATTACAGTGCCTTTTTATGATTGGCTCTATGTTTTTGGGCTATCTGTTGGACTCTACACAACTTAAATTCCAGCTACATTAATTCTTGTCTGAAGACAGTGTACTCTTTATATTGCCATGGTTTTGTGCATATTTCCAGTCTTTTAACGACTACTTCCTTACTCTGCGAGACTTGACTCCTATCTTTTCCTTGGTGAAGACTTCAGCAGTGCCTGCTTACTTGAGCTAGTCCCTCTGTACTCTGCTCATACGGCACTTCCTTTCATCTTGGTAATCTAGAAGCTGGTATTTCTGCCTACAATTCGATTTTCCCTCTGGATTTCTTGAAGGCGGGGACCCAATCTTAGGTATCTTTGTGCCCTTTGCTTTAGTGTGGTGAATCGCAGACCTTTGGCACGCAGTGACACACTAACTGAGTAAACGAAATGTGTATAGGTTCTCCCACGTGAAATACTGCCAGTACGAGCACAGATGATTCTCATAGGTAAGGATACGTTGGAACACACACACCGAGGTGGTATTAGAGTAGCGTTCAGGAGGCTGAATCTCGAAACGAGTTGAGGTTTGGGACAATAAGGACCACAGCATGTTAGGTTCAGGCCATAACATGTTCAGAAGTAAAATCAAGAAAAAGCAAGAAAAAGCATAAGCTGCTGCTCGGGACAGATGGTATAATACTGGATGTTGGAACAAAGGCAGATTTGTGGAACTCCTGGTTTGGTTTCAACTTCTCTATGGAAAGAAAATGATATTCAAATTCGGTAAAGGAGACTGGTGGTGGTAGAAAGGGGATTAAAGTCCAAGGAAGGGGGGGCAGTGGGGAGAAAGCACTGTGAGGCTTGGTTTGTTCGTCTCTCAACAGTTAGGATCAGAATCAGACAAGCTGAACGACTGGCATGCACATACTGTTTTTATTTCCAGAAAAGAGGGGTCACGGCAGATTTCTGCAACACTAAGATTATGGGTTTCTTATCTATCCTGGGACAGTTCTTTCATTCGTTATTGGACACTTTGTGAACACTGTCCTAGAAAAGAAGTAATCCTCTGGAGACCACATGGGTTCACTTGGAATGTGTCACGTTAAGCTTGGGTCACTTTTTTACTGTCTGGGTGGAGTAAGTTGGTTTTCCAAGGGTTTGGCCAGTGTGTCACAGATGGTGTTTGGGAGATAGATGGTCAAATTAGGGGCTGTTTTATGAGGACAGGCAGATTCATAGACGGTTGAAAAAATTTAATGGGAGGATTGATGTCAGCTAGGAGAGAGGTGTTTCTAGTTACGCGATCTGGCTCTCTCTTTCGCTTTGTCCTCGCAATCATTTTTATCACCAATTTTGATGAAACGGGCCCATCACATTTGCGTATCACATAAAGCTGAGTACAATAGCTAATAGTTTGGGTGAGGGAATCAGGACTAAAATAAGAGCTTAGCCATCTGAAATGACTGGCTGAAACTCAAATGGTCTATAGCAGCGGTTAACGTAAAAGATCTGGATGTAGGTTTGTTAAATTAGAACGCTTGTTGAGAATCAAGTAGACGTGTTTTGAGACCATCTTATATGAAGAAGACCTGAGAATTTGTGCTCTGTTACTGCCATGTCCCAGGTATAGACTGTTGTATTAGTACGAGTGCAGTGTCTGGAGTGAAGAAGGTTCGGTCTCTGCTAGTGAGAAAATACTATTATATTCATTTACTGCTTCCAGGTTCTAGGATGTATCTGGGTACCCTGTCATAAAAGGACTATTTCAACGAATCAGCATGCTTTCCTTATTAAAACTTTTGTGTCTGTGTGTGTGTGGAGTGAGGAATCAGCAGAATAATAGGTATTTTCAAGTATTTAAGGACTGAAAGAGGAATTTGCCTCGTTG
Source organism: Lontra canadensis (assembly GCF_010015895.1). Classification (NCBI taxonomy): domain Eukaryota; kingdom Metazoa; phylum Chordata; class Mammalia; order Carnivora; family Mustelidae; genus Lontra; species Lontra canadensis. The sequence continues at coordinate 6,262,851 of NW_022631025.1, forward strand.
CATATTTGTTTAGCTTTTAAAAGAAAGGAATCAGGTACCCGGCGTGGGGCCGGAAATTGGGCCAGGCATTGGTGACACAGTAGTGACTAAGAACAAAAAGTGACCTCATCTTGACCTTTTGTGTCACTGACGGTCCGCAGGGAAAGTAGGACATGAAGCACCCAGTGACATGAGTGAATGTAAATTACAGCCACGGATGACGACAGCGGTGAAGTAAAGGCAGCCTGAGGGAGGACAGCGGGGACAGTTGATTTGGTCAGTGAGCTCGCTGCTGTCTGCAGGAAGTGAGGCGGAAGATGAGAAAGCGTGTCTATGAGGTAGGTGAAAGGAGGACAGGGATCCAGGAGGAAGGAGCCTGTCCAGGGTGCACCCCAAACCTGAAAAGGGAGAACAGTGGAGACTTTGGCAGGAAGTTTATTCTGTGTCTAGGAACAGGTAAAAAGCATCTGCTGGTCTTATCTGGAAGATTGATTTAAATTTGGAACGGCCTCTATGGGGAGTTGGTGGGCTTGCGGCCAGAGAGGATGTCCTAAACCACCTGAGGAAGGACTGTAGGCCACGGACATGGAGTCGTGCTGTAGGAGTCTGGACCGTCCAAAAGGGGAATTCAGCTGTGGGCGGCTGGGAGAGAGCCCTCTGCTTGGGGATAGAAGATGTGGGTACGGATCCCGTTTTTGCCACTTACAAGTTTGGTGGCTTTCTGTCCCTCAAGTAACTCACAACTTTTTGCTCACAGATTTTGACTGGATTAGATGATTCTTATAAATGACTTACCAACTGTGAGGTGTTGTTCCATAAAATGGAAGAACTGAGAAAAAAAAATCATCAGTAATTGCTCTTATTGGACGGGGCGATCTAGTAATAGAATGGAGTTCCTGAAGTGGTTCCTAGTCTAATTACTTGGAAGTGTTTTAGATCTTTATCATTGTTGGGGCGCCTGGGTGGCTCAGTCACTTAGGGGTCCAACTCTTGATTTCCGCCCAGGTCATGATCTCATGGGTGTGAGATGGAGCCCTGGGTTAGGTTCTGTTCTCAGTAGGGAGTCTGTCCCTCTGCCCCACGCTCCCACCACTCATTTATCATACTCTCTCTCTCAAATAAATCTTTAAAAAAAATATTTTTATCATTGTAGCTTCAGATCTGTATTCTCCTACCGGTTGTCCTGGAACAATCCTTGACCTGTTAAGTCCGAAAATTTATGATGACTTTCTTTTTGACTTTCTAGTAGCAGTCAAGTTGCTGGGTTTGATTTAAGGTCGCATGTGACTTCAAAAGCAAGAAGTGGCTTTAACGAGTCTTGTAGCAGAATTCTAAAGCAAAAAACTAGAAAGTATAAAGAATTTCTAAAGCTATCTTTTGGTAAGGTAGTACTTGTGTCTATTAAATTATATTCCGGTACACAGAGATATAGATACATTTCTGTGCTAGAGTGTTGCCTGTGTATGTGTGTGTGTGTGTGTGTGTGTGTGCCTCCATGCAGATACACACAAGATCTTGTGAGCAGAAACATGCCATTAGTTTTTGAAGTGCTTCAATTTTAAACCTGCAGTAATACAAATCAGGGTAAAATATAGCTCTTTTTTTTGAGACCGCTAGGAGGGAATAGTATTCCTAATAACTCATTGAAGGGCGTATGCATTGGTAACGTGTTATGTATGCACACATTTATGCACACAAAGTCCATTTGACAAATATTCAATGAGTACCTAAGATGTTTATTTGCCTTGCTCTAACCTGCATTTTTATTAAGCTTATTTACATATGTTACCACTAATCTCAAAAATTTGTGTCTTAGTAAAATATGACATGCCCTTTTGCAGGAAACTAAGGCAAAAGGCCAGGATGTGACTGTCACTTAAAATTTTAAATTTACACAATCTTCTGGCGTAATCCCCAAGACAGCTTCAACCGTAGCGTTCTGCACATTTAATCAAGTGCTAAATGTTGTTGTCCTTGAGTATTTTGTTCCTTTGATGGTTATAAGAACCGCTCAGTTCTGCATATATTACCAATAGTGTATGACTCCTGCTATTTCGTACTATTTGAGAAGTTTATATGCAGAGAGGGGGATGCTGCTGTCCATTCTTGTTCTCTCACACCTTTTCTTTAGGGAAGGCGGAATAATAATTGCTGAAAACCAATTGCATTTTAGGGGTGTTATGCTTTGGAAGTTGCTTCTGGATCCATAGCTTGGTAGAAGACACGTGTGAGTGGGAAGTCAGATCTTCCCGCAGACTTCCCTTTTTACTTATAATTTCAGTAATGGATGGACCAGACACTATGCTAAGGATTTCACATGTACTTTTACTTAATCTTTCCACCAACCCTGTGAAGTGTGGGTATTGTTATTCAAGTGTTACAGATGAAGCTGCTGGGCTTTTGTGAGGCTCAGTCACGGCGGCGGTTCCATCCCCAGTCACTTCTGATTCTGAGACTGCTATGCTGTTTTGAAACAGCTGATTTGCTACAAAAGAAGTTGATTGAAATCATTTTAGACTAATCTTCTGGAGCCACGCTTCTTGCCTTTGCTCTGGTACTATATTAAAAGGAGATAACCCACAGATAGCAGATACAAAGGTAGAAATAAGAAAGTGATAGCAATCCCTGAGTCATAGATTTCTTGTTGTGGCTTTTGTCAGAAGTTTTTAAATAGCTAATGCATACACAGAGTAAAAAAAAATAACTCAGATAGCCGGAGAGTATATACAGTGCAAATCATGTCTCCCCGCCCCACCCCGCCACCCCAGCCTCCTGTTCTCCCACAAAGAGGCAACCACTATGTCTAATTTCTAGTTTTTCTTCCAGAGGTAGAGTTAGCATGAATTGATTTTTTTTGGGAAAAAAACCAACAAACATTTGAGCATCATGTCTAGAGTAACAAATATATGGAAGCTTCCAGGACTGGCCCCAAGTGGGGCTGAGCTGGAGAACGCAGAGCTGGTCGTGGAAGAGGCTCTCTGTAATGGGCCGTCACGTTAGCCCTCTCCCCACAGGAGTCACACAGCCCTCAGGCAGGTTGGCCCCATTTTATAGATAAAGAAATTGGTTGTTTCCATCCCAGGAAGAGTTGCATGGAGAGTAGTACTCAAATGCAGGGCTATGCCTCTCATCTTTCCATTCTACTACAGTGCAAGCGACCTCTGGATTTGAGAGTCTTATGAACAGTTGTACAACTGTAGTGGTCTAAAATTGACTAGAGTTTCTACAGGTAAGCCAGGTAGTAAACTTAAGAAAGCCAAAGGGAATAGCAGATTTTTTTAAACGTTTGAAATACATTTTTTAATTCTAGAACAGATTCAGATTTACAGAAGGCTTGCGAGGGTGGTTCAAATAGTTCCCTTCTACCTCACACCCAGTTCCCCAGATTATCAACAGGTTGTACCAGTATGAGGTTACTCTCAATTTCCCCTTTCCAGACTGTACTGTTTGGAAGGAAGCCACTATGCACAGCCCACGTGTAAGGAGTGGGGAGTCATGTTCCACGCCCTTGAGGGTAGAGTATCTTCATAAATTATTTGGGATACTTGTGCATTTGATTTGTCTCTACTCCCCTGTTTATTTCATCAGTCATTTGTTTAAGTGAGTATGGATTTGTGGTTATTTATTTTATACTTTAGGCCGTAATGCAATACCATTTTATTTTATTGTTCACATTGTTCCAGCTTTGGTCATTGCCTGTACCCCTTTGACATATCCTCCTCATTGTGGGGTTTCTTTTGTTTTCATTCTGAACACTTCCTTGGTGCCTGGTACTATAGGGTGCATCAGACTCACCCCAGTATTTTCTGCTCCACTCTTAGAAACATTTCTCTAAACAACCCTAGTTCCTTTTATTGGAAAATAGTATTAGAAACCAAGATCTGGTGCCAGTTTTGGTAGCTCTTTTAAAACCAAATATTTAGTAGCAAAGAACGTTTTAGCTACTGTTTCAGGGAGTGCTGAGTTCTGTTATTTCAATAAGTCATATGTTAAGATCCCTGGAATATAAAATCTACCTGAATTGAATAGAATGATTGCAAGAATTTTAAAGTAAAATTCTAGGAAGTAATTATTTTATTACTCTTTCTTGTTACTTTACAAAAGCCACCTGTCCTTGATGGTGCTTTATCCATGACCAGAACCTGAGGCAAAACTTCAAAACATGGTAATTTGAAGCAGGTTAGGATTAGGTTGAGGGTAGTGGAAAGACTTTAGACTCCATTAGGAAAATTAACAAGCCTGGAGTCTATGGAAAGACATGTAATTCATATTTATGTAAAGAATAATACTTTCTTTTGCATCACTAAGTGTTTAGATTTGTGTATCCAGCAGAGGATTGGGAGAGAATATTAAGGGAAGACAAAAAAAAAAAAAAAAAAAAAAGTAAAGAGCAAAAAATGACTATTGAGTATAATGAAAATATCTGGACAGTGGCACTTAACTGATTTATGTCATTTCAGAGGAATACTCCTTATTAGAGATCTGGCCTAACTCTAGAAGTGAGATTTTCTTAATCTGAGATACTTGCCCGTAGATCAGACAACTGTTTTGGGGGGGGGGGGGTTTGAAAGGGATTTGTATGTGTATATTTGCCATCTTAGTAGTACTGATAAACATTTCTTGAATGCTTATATCTTAGTTTCATGTTTTGCCCTGTCTTGCTCTGCACGCATTCCCTTTTACTTATCAGCATCTACCATTTCAATAAGAAAGTTGAATTGTTGTAGCTCATCAAGCAACCAGATCAGAAGGATCAGAGGATCTGATAGGTGCATGCATAAAATATATGTTGATTGAAATAAACAAAATCCTTTTCTAAGAATTAACCATAGGTTTTTCTCCTGGGCTAGAGTTATCCCTACTTGTCCTCATTGACTATATTTTAATTTTCTCTTACTCTCACTTTATGTAAAGAATAGTCTTCTGGGGTGCCTGGGTGGCTCAATGGGTTAAGCCTCTGCCTTCGGCTCAGGTCATGATCTCAGGGTCCTGGGATCGAGCCCCGCATCGGGCTCTCTGCTCCGTGAGGAGCCTGCTTCCTCCTCTATCTCTGCCTGCCTCTCTGCCTACTTGTGATCTCTATCTGTCAAAGAAATAAATAAAATCTTTAAAAAAAAGAAATAGTCTTCTAACTCAGCGTAAATAGAAAGGCACCGACTTAAATGGCGAGCGTGCAGTTGCAATTAGTAAGAAGCGCGGTACTAACGAGGAAGAGAGCCAGGCAGGTGAACAGTGGAGCAGAGGTGGAGGAAGCAGCCTCTGGTGAATAAGCAGGAAAACCGAGTGACTAGTCGGAGATGCCCAGGGAGCCTCGGAACGCAGGTAGCTGGAAAGCCCTGAGAGCGATGGAGGGAGTGTAGAGATGGGGCAATCATGAAAGGAACGTTCTGGGGAAGGGTTGCTGATGTGTCCCGAGGCTGGCAGAGATCGCCAGGGAGCACGCGAGAAGCGAAGTACCAAGAGAGCCTGCGCCCAAAGAGCCTGGACGCGCTAACCTAGGACGTCCCGGAGGGAATCGGAAGTGGATTGAGTGTGCGCCTGTGGGCTAGGCGTCCTAGGCCGTTTAAGTTTTAGATCAGCTCTTTCCTGTATCATGTCATTTAATTCTTACATCAACTCTTGGAGGCAGCGGATCCGTAGTACAGTGTTACAGAGGAGGGAAGTGAGGCACAGAGGGGGTTGAGAACACGCTGCAAACCACACAGCAACTAACGAGGGAAAGTCAGACCAGGGTTTAAAAATTGCGATTTTTATTTCATTTTAAGATTTTATTTTGTTACTTGAGGAAGAGCGAGCATGAGCAGAGGGAGGGGCCGAGGGCGACGGAGAAGCGGGATCCTCGCTGAGCTGGGAGCCCAGTGTGGGGGCGCGGAGCTCGATCGCCAGGACGCTGCGATCATGACCTGAGTCAAAGGCAGACACTTAACTGACGGAGCCACCCAGGTACCCCCACATTAGAATTTTTAATTTAATCTCAAAGCAGTTTGGGGGGATGGGGGTCAACATAGACTAAAACCAGTTCAGTGTAGCATAGGTGCAGACTTCTTCCGGTGTGCGGTAACCAACCATACTTTTTTGGATTTTCTGGGTCCAGTTGGTTAAGAGAAAGCAGTGAAATGTTGACTGTTAGCTTTAGATAGTTTAGAGCTGCTAAAGAATGAGTGTTACGGCGGGCTGCTGTACGTAGAGAGCCTTAGACTGCACTGAAAAGTCACGGACACAGCTGATTGAGCAAATCAGCTTGGGGGTGGGCTGACACGTGGATGCTTTCTTTTAATGATCATTTCGTATTCCCTTTGAACTCGTCAGGATTCCTATTGGCTAGAGAATGATTTCTGACTCTTCTTTTTTGGGGAGAATAGATTTTAGGGAGGCTATTCTTGGATTCTGGAAAACTGGTTGTTAGTAGGTTAGTCCATTTGTGAATGGGAAGGGAAAGGAACAAAAACCGCTGTGAATTGTAAGGATGTAATATTTTAAAAATGGTGTGTTTATGTTTACAGAATAAATCTCAAGAGCAAATTAATTATATGTCTGTAGTTCTTGAAGTTAAGTAGGCTAAGTGGGGAAAAAGCATGATTTAATCTTGCTTTATTGCTGGCCAAATCTCTAGGCTGGCCATTTTTTTCCTTTTAATAAAAATGCTTGTGGTTCCTTGTCTTCCCATTAGCTCATAGTTGAGAGCTCTGTTAAGTTGTCTGTGAGACAGCGTGCATTCGGCTTGCCTGATTAAAATTGTTCATGAGAGATCAAGCAGACAAGGGACTTTTAGCATAATTAAAAAAGCACTGCTGGCCTTTAAAGATGAGGTTTCAGAGATTTTCGAATTTATATCCACCTGTAGGGAAGTGTGTTTATGTAATTAGATTCCAGTTCTCTCATGAACCCTTCTTGATTCACACATGGTGTCCTTTCCTTTTATAGAATATCATCTTCTCCTGCAGGAGACAAGAAATGTTGAGAGGAGCCAGAACTCGAATGAACTGAAACATGTCCCTTGAAAGATGACAGCGTGATAAGTGACATAATCAGTTACTTCCTTATGTTAAGCTGTTTATTTTTGAAAGGAAAGGCAGGAGCAAAGTTGAAGATAGTAAGAAATCAAAACAAACCGTGTATGCTGTGTTCTCAAACTAATCCGAGAAAAATTAAACCCACTTTTGGGATATAATCTCATATATTTGGTGAATGGACATCTTAGTCCAAAGTCGTTTCTTCCAAAATTTTTTTGTCTTTTCATATTGCATTCCCATACTTTCCAGTGCTGGGCTCTGAACTCATTTAGTTCTTACTCTCATTTTACTATCATGTTTCAGAGATAAAAAACAAAACGATGATTGCACTTAATGTGGTTTAAAATGGCTTCTTCTTTTGTCCTTTTCGAGCAAAGTACGCCGCTTTGGACTGTTTAGTACTTTCTAGAGTGCTTCAGTTTTTTTTGTTTTTTTTTTTTTAAATGTGTTTCTAAAATACATTTCCCCCTCCCCCTCTAAAATATATTTTGGTTCTTTGGGAAGGAACCCTTTCTAGCATAAACCAAAATGTTACTGCTATAATGAGGCAGCATTTTAGAAGAAAATTACCAAGGTGTGAACTATTTTTTTTTTTTTTTAATCTACATGTAGAAGGCATTAATTTCACAGACTAAGGGCTTCTGAACATGTGAGCATTTTTAGGGAAAGCATTTTCCTCAACGAATAAGTAATGCTTTGTTTTCACCCAGAAGATTGCTTTAAAACATTTCTCATGTAATTAAAATAATTTTTCCATTAGCAGAGTAGTTCTCAAACCTTCTTGTATTTTTTTTTTTTAGTTCCATCTTATTTTGCATTTTTTTAAAAAAGAATTCATTCTAGCCTGATTTTAAAATTAAACAGCACTGCAGAAGGAACCCAGATTATTTTCATGTCAGCTCTGGGCAAGAGAATAAGATGATAAAAGGACCCTGCCAAACCAGAAGGTACCATAAATTATCCCGGTTACATATTAAGACTAATTTCTAGGAACTTAGTGAAACATACATAAATGTATGGCGTAAAAATGCTTTAATTTAAAATCTTAAAGAATTGAGGAAGAAAAGAGCCTGAAATTTTAAATGGTGGGTTTTTGTTTTTTTTTTTTAATGTCTTGTGTTATCTGCAAGAGGGAACGCACTAAACAAGGTTACATCTTGAAATGGTAAAATCTGTGAATAGTTTTGTTTGTGGGAGGAGGTCACAAAAAGGTTATTTCTCTGGCTTTCTTCTTCTTGACAAGTAATCAGAGCAGTTCACAGATTTCCTGGTTTCCAACCATTTTACAGTCTTAAGAATTAATTTTTGCATCAAATTATATATTACCTTTACTTTTGATTAAATAGACTATTTTAACAGGACCCTACAATCAAGTAAGCTAGCTAACAGTTGCTTTAATTAAGACTTAATTTAGGTTGAAATCATATAGAATTAGCAAGGGCCAGTATATGTGATAGCTGTAGGAAGGAATAGGAATCTGTTATAGGCATTAGGATTTCTTTTATAGACCAGAAAATAGGAAGACTCTCAAGTTTTCTTTATTCTTGTTTAATTTCAGACACTGTTTTTTTTTTTTTTTTGAAGATTTTATTTATTTATTTGACAGAGAGAGATCACAAGTAGGCAGAGAGGCAGGCAGAGAGAGAGGAGGAAGCAGGCTCCCCGCTGAGCAGAGAGCCCGATGCGGGGCTCGATCCCAGGACCCTGAGATCATGACTTGAGCCGAAGGCAGAGGCTTTAACCCACTGAGCCACCCAGGCGCCCCGACACTGGTTTTTATATCCATTTAATTGCTTATTCATCCACCTGTCCATCATCTGTCCATTTATTCTGTAAACATGTGTTGAACCTTTCCTGTTGGGCTTGGGTACCGGTGATACAGAGATGAATAACTCTGAGGGGATGATTTTTTTTTTTTTTTTGCATGAAACAAATCACAAATAATTATCCATATGAATAGAGTGATGTGTGTGTAAAGGGAGGTCCGTCTAATGACCGCTGGGATGTCAGGGAAAACTTTAGCAGGGGAAATAGTATTTAAACTGAGTCTGGAGGGATGAACGTTCCTTCACCAGGCTGAAAATCAGAGGAAGGGCACACAGAAAATTAAGAGGAGCAAGTACAAATGCATTGAAATTTTCGAAGGCGTGTGAGTATTTTGGTATATCTGGAATATATGGGAGAAATACTCAGAGATGATGCTGGGCAAGTAGGCAGGTGTGTCTCCCATCACCGTCTTGATGAGTTCAGACTTGGAAGGCGCTGAAGGAAATAAAGCTGGGGAACATGAGAAAGTTTGTATTTTGGAAAAATGAATTGGGCAGGACTTTGGAAAATATTTAGAGAGGGAAGAAAGAAACTGCATTCAGCATTCGTCAGATGGCCCTTGTGTCTTCAGTGAATCAGGGGCAACCTCCTGTTCTTGGGTTTTAGGTTCAGACAGACTTAATTTCAGATCCTGAAACGGAAGATCCCCTTAACTTTCTCAGCCCGAGTTTTTAATCTGTAAAATGGGAATAATAGCTATCTTACTGTATTGGAAGGTTTATGTGTTTAAAATGTCTAGCTTAGGGGTGCCAGGGTGGCTCAGTTGTTCAAACAGCTGCCTTTGGGTCGGGTCATGATCCTGGGGTCCCAGGATCGAGCCCTGCATCGGGATCCCTGCTCAGCAGGGAGTCTGCTTCTCCTTCTGCCTCCCTTCCTCTGACTTGTGCTTCTTCCCTCTCTCTCTCTCAAAGAAATAAAATCTTCAAAAAAATTGCTTAGCTTGAATTTCTAGGCCTATAATATATATTCAGTAAAGAGTAGCCATTGTTACTGATCTCTAAGTACTTAGAATTGGAAAGCAAACGCCTTTGTCTCAAGAAATTTATAATAGTTTTACTAATGCAAGAACAAAGATGACAAATACACATTTTAGAAACTACGTTTAACTTTGATGCTTTCTTTACTGCTTTCTCTATGTGAAAGCCCATTTGAAGATTGACAGCTGTGTTCATTAACCTTGCTCATGAGCTCCTAAATACTTTACACCATTCAAAATATTTGGTGTTGATGGCTTTACGGTCTGATGAATATGATTAAATAAATTTCTCCTCAAGTAAATGCACTCCTGCATAGTACATTTACAGATCAAGAAATGCAGTCCTGTGTCTCCAGTGGGAATTTCTCCTCGTTCTTCACTTAACAGGTGATGGGTTGAGTTTCGCTTGAACTCTTTTTTGAACTATTGAGAGTACTTTCCCTTACAAAGCAGGCCATCCCATGTGTGCATAGCTTCAGTTGTTGGAATATTCTTTATGTGTAGCTGATGCGGCTGCATTTTAATTTTCTACTCTGTAGGTGCTAGTTCCATCCTGAAGCCACAGGCACCAGATCTAATCCATCTTTCATTGGCTCTACTATCAGCTGTTTGCTGAAAGCCATCAGTCCTTTTCTCAGGCTTCTCATTTCCAGGCTTAGCGTAATTTCCTATTTTCCAGGTTTAGTGGTGGTTGATTAAAAAAACAAAACCGAAAATCCAGGTTTGTGTAAGTGTATTTAACATACAATAAACTGCAGTTATTTATCGATATTTGTATATGTCTGCGAAACTGTCACTGCAGTCAGAATGGTGAAAATATTGTCACTCCCAGGAGTTTCCTCGTGTCTCTTTATATTCTATGGCTTCCGCTTCTTCCTGTCCCATCAGCTCAGATCCTATCCTCCATCCCTGCAGTCGCTTACGTGCTTTCAGTCACTCTAAATTAGTTCATGTTTCCTAGACATTCATGTAAGTGAAATCATTCAGTATGCTTTTTTGCCCAGCTTCTTCCACTCAGCATGCTTATTTTCACATTCATCCATTCTGTTGCATACAAAATAGTTAATTTCTTTGTATTGCTGAATAGTAGCCCATCCATCAAATGGGTATACCACAGTTACTTTATCCACTCACCTCTCAGGGGACAAGTGGTTTACATCCAGTTACTGAGTATTACAATTAAGGCAGCTATGACCACTCGTACAAGACTTCATGTGGGCATACACTTTCCTTTTTGGGGTGTGGGTGGTAAATACTTAGCAGTAGAATGGCTGGGTCATAGGGTAGGTGTATGTTTAAATTTTTAAGAAACTTCCAGACTGCTTTTCTTTTCAAACTGGTTGCACCACTTGACATTCCCCACCAGCATTGTATAAGAGTTCCAGTTCCTCTGCGTCCTTATCAACATTTGATGTGGTCAGTCTTTGACATATTTATCATTCTAATGGGTGTGTAGTGGCTTCTCTTTGTGGCATTAATTTGTATCTTCCCAGGGTTAATGATTTTGAGCATCTTTTCATGTATTTGTTCACCATCTCTTTTACTTCTCTGTTATCTGTTCAAATCTTTTGCCCACTTTATTATTATTATTATTATTATTATTATTATTGAGTTTTGAGAGTTCATTATGGATATAGGTCCTCTGTTTTCTCCTCGTAGCTGGTCTTTTTATTTCAATAAGAGTGTTTTCAGGAGAAGAATTTTTTAATTTTGAGGAAATCCCATTTACTAATTTTACCTTTTATGGATTGTGTTATTGATATCTTATGTTAAAAAAAAACTGCCTAACTCAAGGTACAAAAGATTTTCTCGTTTGTTTCAAGGAGCTTTATGGTTTTTACATTTAAGTCTGTAATCCATTTTTGCAATAGACATTTTACTTTGGAATAATTTTAGGCTTGTGGGAAAGTTGTGAAGGTAGTGCAGAGTTCCTGTGTACCTCTCACCTATTTTCTCCTATTATTAACATCTTATATAATGTGGTAGCTTTGTCAAAACTAAGCAACCAGCTTGGTTTGTTACTCTTAACTACACCTCAGATTTTATTTGGATTTTGTTGGTTTTTCTGCTAATATCCGTTTTCTGTTTCAGAACTGAATCCAGGTGTCATCCACGTGTCTCCTTAGTCTTCTCTGATCCTTGGTAGTTTCTAAGTCTCTTCTTTTCTCATGATCTTGACAGTTTTGAGCACTACTGGTCAGACATTTTGTAGAATGTCCTGCCGTTTGGGTTTGTCCTACTTTTCTTTTCTTTTGGAGGATGCTGAGATAAAACTTATAAAAAGTGCAGGAGATCAGTGAATGAGTTAAGCCCACAATGAGGAAATAATCAAATCCAGCAGGTGGTTCATTCTACAAGACAACTGGCCTGGTCTCTTCAGTGTGTCAATGTCATAAAAAGATTAAGGGAGGAAAGGTGATGAGACTGTATCAGAGCAGAAGTAACTAAAGAGGACTGAAAGACCAAATCTGATGAAACTTGACTAGATTCTGGTTTGAAAACAAGCCAGTTGGAAAGTTGGAAAAATTGAGTATGAACTAGGTATTAGATGATATTAGGGAATTACTATTTGATTTTTTGGTATAATATTGTTATGTGGCTTTGTGGGAGGTCGCCATTTTTAGGAACTTCATTCTGAAGTATTTAGGAGTATGCCCAATGTTTTTCTCTTGATTAGACTGAGGTGATATTTTGGGAGAAGTGCCCTTTTATCATATCATATCATGGGCAAGTGAATACATGTTATCAACATGCTTAACCTTGATTACCTGACCAAGGTAATGTTTGCCAAGTTTCTCCACTCTAAAGTTAATCTTTCTTCACCCTTCGCATACTCTGTTCTTGGGGAACTAGTCACTAAGTATAGTCCATGATCAAGGGAGGTGAGAGGAAAAGTTATACCCTAAGTCCTGGAGATGGGTATCCACATAAATTAACTTGGAATTTTTCTGTAAGACAATTATGTAAATGATATTTAATTTTTGTCTTTTCTCCCCTATTTATTTCTTCAGTCATTTACTATATCAATATAGATTCATGTATTTATTTTATACTTGAGGTTGAAATCTAGTACTTCATTACTTATTTTGTTGCTCACCTTATTCTAGCACTGGGAGCTCTTTTAGGTTGGTTCCTGTGTCCTTTGACTTGACTCCCCCTGCTTATTTCTCCCAGACTTCCTTGTTTTCTGACACTATAAGATGCCTAAGGCTCATCTTATGTTTTCAGTGCCTCAGCCCTAGAATCAGCCATTTCTCAAAGGAGCCCTAGTTCCTTATCTTACTTAGAAACCAAAATCTGGGCACTGGGTTTGCTTGTTGCTGCTACTGGGGTGTCACTATGCTTAGATTCTCAGCAGACAGAGCAAGGAAATACATTGTATGTGTGCTATTCCTTGTGTATACATGTCTATACTTCTGCATCTCACCGTTTGTATTTAAGCTAACTGTGAATTCATACTGATACCTGTGATGCTAGTTCTGTACCATGTGGTTCATTCCTTATCCCATGATCTTCCTTTCCCAACAGTGGGAAACATACCTTGCACCATCCATTTACTTTGTTGCTCACCCCCAGTATACACGTAAAGCAGTTTCAAAGTTATTAACCTGTGCCCTGCAATCCATTTTGATTTAAGTTTTGTATATGGTGTGAGATAATGCATCAAAGATCATTTTCTAAAAATATGAATATCCAGTTCTTTTAGCAGTATCTATTTAAAAGATTTTCCTTTCTTCATGATCGTCTTTGCATCTTTGTTGTCCATTTATGCGTGGGTTAGTTTTGGAACTCTCTATAACATTCTAGTGTTGTGTTTGTCTGTCTTTCCTCTAGTAACATTGTCTTAATTACTGTAGATTGATGAATGTAAATCTCAAAATCAGATAATGTTTGCCCTCCTCTTCTTCTTCTTATTCTTTTTTTTAATTTATTTTTATTTTATTTTTTAAATAATTTTTTAAGGTTTTATTTGTTTGACAGAGAGTGAGAGAAAGCCCAAGCTGGGGGAGTACCAGGGGGGAGGGAGAAGCAGGCTCCCCACTGAGCAAGGAGCCCGATATGGGGCTCGATCCCAGGACCCTGAGATCATGACCTGAGCCAGGCAGAGGCTTTAACCCACTGAGCCACCCAGGTGCCCCCTCTTCTTCTTTTTCAAAGTTATTTTAGCTGTTCTATGTCCTTTGCATTTCATATGAATTTTAGAATCAGCTTGTCAAGTTCTAGAAATAAAGCCTATTAAGATATGGATTTAGATTGCATTGAATCTTTAGAACAGTTTCGGAAGAACTGACATCTGAACAATATTGAGTCATGTAATCCATGAACAAGTAATGCCTCTCTATTTATATCTTTAGTTTTTCTCTGAAGTGTCTTGTAGTTTTCAGTGTCCAGGTCTTAAACTACTTTTGTGAGGTTTACGCGTAAATATTCCTTATGTATTGATGCTGTTGTCAATTGTCTTGCTTTTTATCTGCAAGTTCCAATGTTTGGTTGTTAGTAAATAGACATACAGTTAGTTGCTTTTTGAATATTGATTTTGTACCATGCAACCTTATTCAATTTACTAGTTCTTATTTTATAGATTCTCTCTGATTTTCTGCATGGAAGATCATATTTGTGAATAAAGAAAGTTTTACTTTTTCCTTTAAAATCTGGATACAGGGTACCTGGGTGCCTCAGTCAGCTAAGCATCTGACTCTTGTTTTGGCTCATGTCATGGTCTCACAGTTGTGAGACACTGTTTGAAATTCTTTCTCTTCCTCTCCCTCTGCCTCCCCCACCCCTGCTCACTCTCTTGCCCCCTCCCTCTGATCAATCAGTCAGTCTTTAAAATCTGGATACATTTTATTTCTTTTCCTTGCCTGATTGCACTGGCTCAAACCTCTAGCAAAATGTTGAATAAAAGTGATGAGAGCTGGCATTTCTGTTTAGTTCTTGATCATAGAGGAGAAATATTTAGGGTTTCACTATGAAGTCTGATGTCAACTCCAGGTTTTTCATAGATGTTCTTTATCTGGCTGAAGAGAGTTCCTTTTATGGCTACTTTGCTAAGGATTTTTTAAAAAATTAATGGATAATGTATGATTTATTTCAAGGGTACAGATTCATCAGTTTTACACGATTCACAGTGCTCACCATTTTGCTATGGATTTTTATCAGAAATGGTGGTTGGATTTTGTGAAAAACTTTTTTTTGGTGTCTATTTAGATTTATGAGGTTTTCTTGTTTTAGTTTCTTACTATGGTAAATTACATTTAAACCACCCTTGAAACCTTAAACTAGTTTTGAAATCCTGAGATTGAACCTACTTTCTCTTGATGTGGAGATTGCTGGATTCAACATTTTGAATTTTTATGTTTATGTTTATGAGGCTCTGGTGTGTAATTTCTTTTTTAAAATACTTCTGTTGTATCAGAATGATGCTGGTTTCATAGTATTGGTTGGAAAGTACACTTTTATCTCATTTTTGAGAAAATTGTTAGGATTATTTATTCTTTAAATGTTTGATACAATTCACCAGCAAAGCCATCTGGGCCTGAAGTTCTCCTTTTGGGAAGGTTTTTAAGTACAAATTTAATTTCTTTAATAGATACAGGCTTATTCACATATATGTTTCTTCTTGAGTGAGCTTTATTGGTACTTTGTCTCAAGGAACTGAGGTTTCTTCTAAGTTGTCAAGTTTATTGCCATAAAATTATTATAATATTCCATATTAATTATGGATTCTATAGTGATGTAACCTCTCTCATACCCAACATTATTAAATTATGTCTCTTAATTTCTGATCAGCCTATCTAGAGATTTATTAGTTTTTTATTTTTTTTAAAGATTTTATTTATTTGACAGAGATCACAGGTAGGCAGAGAGGCAGGCGGGGTGGGGGAAGCAGGCTCCCCGCTGAGCAGAGAGCCCGATTCGGGGCTCGATCCCAGGGCCCTGGATCATGACCTGAACTGAAGGCAGAGGCTTAATGACTGAGCCACCCAGGCACCCCGAGATTTATCAGTTTTTTTTTAAAAGATTTTATTCATCTATTTGACAGAGGGAGAGACAGTGAGCAAGGGAACACAAGCGAGGGGAGCAGCGCAGAGGGAGAGGGAGAAGCAGACTCTCCACTGAGCAGGGAGCCCGATGCAGGACTTGATCCCAGGACCCTGGGATCATGACCCGAGCTGAAGGCAGATGCTTAATGACTAAGCAATCCAGGTGCCTGGAGATGTACCAATTTTATTGACCATTTTAAAAAATGAGCTTATGCCTTCACTAACTTTTCCCATTTTTCTGTTTTCTGTGTTACTGAATTCTGCAATGATTTTTAAAAAAATATTCAATAATCCTATACATTACTGACTGCTTGTCGTAATAAATGTATTCTTGATCCTCCTTATCTGTTTCTCCCATTTACCCACCCACCTCCCCTCTCTGAACCACCGGTTTGTTCCCTGTATTTAAGAGTGTTTTTGTTTGTCTCTTTTTTCTTTGTTCGTTTTTGTTTCTTATATTCCACATATGAGTGAAATCATATTTGTCTTTGTCTTTGTATTTGTCTTTCTGACTTATTTTACTTAACGTTATATCCTCTCGATCCAGCCATGTTTTTACAAATGGCACTCTCTCATTCTTTTTTTTATGTTTGAGTAATATTCCCTTGCCTATATCTACCACATCTTCTTTAACCACTCGTTTATCAATGGACACTTGGGTTGCTTCCATATCTTGGCTATTGTAAATAATGTTGTAATAAACATCAAGGTGCATGTATCTTTTTGAATTAGTGTTTTCATATTCTTTGGATAAATATCCAACAGTGTAACTACTAGATCATATGGTAATTCTAGTTTTAATTTTTTGAGGAACCTCTTTACTGTGTTTTCCCCAGTGGCTGCACTAATTTGAATTCCCACCACTAGTGCATGAGGATTCCTTTTTCTCCACATCCTCATCAACACTTGTTATTTCTTGTATTTTTCATTCTAGCCATTCTGACAGGTGTAAAATGGTCTCTCATTGTGGTTTTGATTTGCATTTCCCTGTTGATTAGTGATGTTGAGCATCTTTTCATGTGTCTCTTGGCCATCTGTGTGTCTCCTTTGGAAAAATAGCTATTCAGGTCCTCTGCCCATTTTTAATTAGATTATTTGGGGGGTTTTTGGTGTCGACTGTTTAAGTTCTTCATATATTATAGATATTAAGTTCTTATCTGATAATGTCATTTACAAATATCTTCTATTTAGTAGGTTGACTTATTTTGTTGACGGTTTCCTCTGCTGTGCAAAAGCTTTTTATTTTGGTATAGTCCAAAATAGTTTACTTTTGCTTTTGTTTCCCTTGCTTAAGAAGACTTATCTAGAAAAATGTTGTTAAGTCCCATATCCAAGAAATTACGGCCTATGTTTTCTTTAAGGAGTTTTATGATTTCAGGTCTCACATTTTGGTCTTTAATCCATTTCAAATTTATTTTTATGTATAGGTAAGAAAATGGTTCCATTCATTTTGCATGTAGCTGTCCAGTCTTTACAGCACGAGTTATTGAAGAGTCTGTCTTTTCCTTGTTATATATTTTTGCCTCCTTTGTCATAGATTAGTTAGCTATATAAGCATGGTTTTATTTCTGCGTTCTCCATTCTGTTCTGCTGATACGTATCTATGCTCCAGTACCATACTCTCTGGATTACTGTAGCTTTGTGTAGTGTATCTTGAAATCTGAGACTGTGATACATCCAGCTTTCTTCTTCTTTCTCAAGATTGCTTTGGCTCCTTGGGGTCTTCTGCGATTCCATACAAATTTTAGGGTTATTCAAGTTCTGTGGAAAATGCTGTTGGTATTTTGATAAAGATTGCATTAAATCTGTAGATTTCTTTGGGTGTGGACTTTTTAACAGTATTGGTTCTTCCAGTCCATAAGCATGGAGTATCTTTCCATTTGTGTCATCTTCAGTTTCTTTCATGAATGTTTTAGTGTCTTCAGGGTACACGTCCTTCCATCTCCTTAGTTAAGTTAATTCCTAGATATTTTATTATTTGGCTGCAGTTATAAATGGGATTATTTTCTTAATTTCTTTTCTGCTACTTCACTATTAGTGTACAGAGATGCGATGGATTGCAATATGTTAATTTTGCACCTTGTAACATTACTGAAATCATTTATCAGTTCTGGTAGGTCTTTTTGGTGGAGTCTTTAGGATTTTCTATATATAGTATCATGTCATGTTTAAATAGTGAAAGATCAGGAATAAGCCAAGGATGTCTCCTTTCATCACTTTTATACAACACAGTGCTAGAAGTCCTAGCTGCAACAATGAGACAAGGAAAAGAAAAGTCATCCAAATTGATAAGAAGTTGTAAAACTTTCACTATTTGGATTCTCTTATGATCTTTATTATTTCCTCCCTTCTACTTTGGACTTAATTTACTCATTTTTGCCCCCTAGTTTTATAAGGTAAATGTGGAGACCGTTAGGTTCCAAATATGTCTTCTGTTCTACTACAGATGTGTTTTGCTATAGATTTCTCTCCATGTACTGCTTTAGTGGCATCCTACACATTTTTTATGGTATGCTTTCATTTTCATTCAGTTTAAAATACTTTCTAACCCCATGTTTGGTTTCTTCTTTGATCCTTGGTTATTTAGAAGTGTCTTATTTTGTTCTAAAATATTCAGGCCCTTCCAGAGAACTTTCTTATTATATTCTAATTTATTTCAGTTGTGAGAAGAGAACATAGAACAAATCTTGACTCCTTTTACTTCTGAGACCAGTTTTATTACCAGGATATTGTAAACCTTGGTTTCTATCAATTTTTGCTGCTTGTATTTTGAAGCTCAATTATTAGGTACATACATTTAAGATTCTTACATTCTCTTAATGAATTAATCCCTTTATCATTATGAATTTATCCTTTGTGTCCCTGGTAATAGTTCTATTCGGAAATCAGTTTTTTTTTCCTGATATTAGCATAGCCACTCTAGGTTTCTTTTGCTGGTTAATATGGTATGTCTTTTTTATCCTTCTGTTTTAATCTATTTATGTCTGTATTTGAGTTACATTTCTTTTTTTTTTTTTAAGATTTTTATTTATTCATTTGACAGAGAGAGATCACAAGTAGGCAGAGAAGCAGGCAGAGAGAGAGGAGGCGGGGAAGCAGGCTCCCTGCTGAGCAGAGGGCCTGATGTGGGACTCGGTCCCAGGACCCCGAGATCATGACCTGAGCTGAAGGCAGAGGCTTAACCCACTGAGCCACCCAGGCGTCCCTTGAGTTACATTTCTTAAAGACAGCATATTGTTGGATCTTGCTTTTTTAAGAGTCTGATAATATCTGCCTTTTAATTGGAGGGTTTAGATCATTTACATTTACTATCATTATTGATCTCATTTAAGTCTGTCATCTTGCTGTTTGTTCTATTTGTCTCATCTGTTCTTTTTTTTTTTTTTAAGATTTATTTATGAGAGAAAGAGAGGAAAAGAGACTAGGGGTGGGGGACAGGTGGAGAGGGAGAGAGAGAATCTCCAGAAGACTCCGTGCTGGGTGTGGAGCCCTATTCAGGTCTTGACCCCAGGTCTCCCAGATCATGACCTGAGCCAAAATCAAGAGTCTGATGCTTAACTGAGTCACCCAAGGATGCCTCTTGGTTCCCTTTTTATCTTTTTTTTTTTTTTTTTAACTTCTTTGGTTTGTTTATTTGTAAACTGTTTCTCTCATGGTTTCTAGACTCTAAGCATTCTGGTTGTCATCTGGGTTAGCTTTAATTTATTTAAAAGTAAATACAGACTATGTCAACCTTTCACAACCTGGATTTCTAATGTCTTCTAAGAGTTTTTGACTGGGGATTTATAAGGGTTATTTTGCTATGCTAAAAAATTGCTTGCTAATTTTACATGTGCTGTAGTCCTTAAATATTAATATAGGTAAATATTGTAGTTGGTGCTAAATGACCTTTTTTGGGATCAACCTTAGGCTTCTGTGCTCTTCTCATTCCTTGATGCAAGGATCTGGGTGAGAGGGATCCACACTCCCAGTAAGCCTGTGGGTGCTTACTCATAAGGACCATATGGAGGGCATCTTGGGGAGGGCAGCTTGCATTCCCAGGTTTACCAGTCTTTGTCTAGATTCAGGGGTTTTTCTCCCATTTTATTTATGGAGAAAGGTGAAAGAAGAGAGATAACTTATTAGTTCCTTTTCTGTTTCGATCTTCCTCTACCCATTCTTTACCAAATAAACAGATTGGTGGATTATGTTTTTCAAAAATCGAGAAACATTTTCCTGTTTAGGTTTTTATTTTGTTTTTCTTCCCCCCCCCCCACCTCCCATTCAGTTTTAAAGAAGTGTATCCATTATGTCCTCCACATGGAGAGAGGGCATTCCAGGTTTTGTAATCCGCATAGAGAAGGGAATGGCATGAAGAAGGGAGAAAGGAGAGACGTGGTTAGGCTGGACTAATGCTAGGGTATTTTATTGCCTTTGGAAATGGGCAAAAACTCTATCTTGAATGCTAGAAGTGGTGCCATGGGAGCTCTACGTGTGGGCTCCCTAGAGGCCTAGACTTGAGATAGCTCCACTCACCCTTGCCTAGCCCTGAGGAAAAAGAATTCCAAATTCCTCCTTTCCTGAAGTTGCCTTGTTCCTAGAGGATTTCCTGGAAGCAGCTCTGTCGGTAGAGGATTTTTGTCGAAGTAGTTCTAGTTTCTAGAAGATATGTAAATCAGGGTATTCTTGTTCATTCTTTATTTTAAGTCTGGCTCTTAAAATGTCAAAGCAGCAGAATGTGGTACATCCCTATTAAATGCAGGTGCTTTCTGCCCTGTTTACTTCAGACAGTTGAGTGTCTATAGTGGTTTGGAATGATGGTTTGTAAGCTGATGAACGGATGCCAAAAACTAAATGTCTCTTGAGTACAGTGGAGCCTATAGTCTAGTCTCCATGAATATTAGGGCAGTGTGCCAACTTGAGCTGGCTTAATTCTGCAAGCAGGAGCCCTTTGCAGAAGGATTCATGGTAATTAACCAATTCAAAGTGCAATATTTTCCTTTCATTAATTTGGCAGAAAACAACTAAATATCTACAGCAAGAATGTTTTTGACATTTCCATTTGCCTGCTTGGAAAATAATGGATACTTTGAATTGTGCTAGAAAAGAACACTGTTAGGATTTTGTCATTTCCATTTTAGCTTCCTAACAGACATGTGGATTGCTCAATTAGAAATTATTTTTAAAGAAATTAAGGAGTGGGGGCATGGGTTAAATAGGTGATGGGGTTTAAGGAGGGCACTTAGGGCAATGAGTACTGGGTGAGGTATGGAAGTGTTAAATCACTGTATTGTATGCCTAACTAGTATCGTTCTGTATGTTAACTAACTGAGTAAAAAAAATTTTAAATAAAAATGAGGTGGGAGGCGTGGGCTGCAGGGGTAACCAGAATGGATTCATATTTTGAGGTGGTTGCTTGTAGGAGCAAACCATTGGTTCTTACATCTTCCCTGAATGTTCCCTTTGGGTGTGATGATTGCATATCCTTCCTCCCTGCTCGTTATTTTTCTAGTCCAGCTACTGCCTGGAATTTCTTTCTTTCCTTTTTCGCTGGGTTCAAGAAGTATTTGTTATCACCATCAGCTCAATCCAGTAATTGTTAATTTTTTACTTTTAGAAGTGGATCAGGACCAGTTACTGTGAATGAAGTATTTTGAGAAATTTTGAAACTAAAGGCTCAGTGATGGCAAATATTTCCCTGGAAGAATTACAGAATTATTTATTTTTTTAAAGGATTTATTGGTCTTAATATTAATACTGTTATCTGTTGATAACATTTATCCTTTCACTAAAGATATGTTTAATAGTACTCATACCTTTGATTACTAGGCTCTGGTTATGAAAAACGATCCCTCCATTTAATGTTTTCTTCTTACGCTGTCGTGACAGATTTTTCTTTGTGTGTGTATTTTTGTTTGTATACAGTCTTTAAAGACTGGATATATTCAGTTAGGTACTATTTTATTTTTAATATTCTTTTAGTTTTAAGTATCAGAAACCCATTTCAATCTATCTAAAAAGAGAATTGTGGAAGGTCATTGGGAGCGTTCCCAAAGAACAGCTTGGCCTTGTGAGCAACTGGAATGTGCCATTGGTAAAGCCATTGGGAACCTAGGTAGTGCGCTCCCCATTTTTTATATTTGCTTCTATCTGCACGTCTCTGCCTTCTTCATACTCATTTACAAATTTAATTTCACGCACATGACCAAATACAGTTGCCCACCACCACCCTTTAGTTAATCATTTAGAGTGACCAGCCTAGACAGAGATCCCAGTTCCAAAAATCCAGGAGGGAGAATGTGGACTGGCTTGGAGCAGGTGTCTTCCTTTGATCTAATCAATTATTGCCAAGAAGGCAGCATCATGAAGTACCCATTTGGCTGCTCTGGCCCCACTGCCATGGAAGGCAGGCTTTTTACTTTAAGAGATAGCTGTATTCTAAAAATTGGACAACAAAAGAAAATCTCTGTGAATGTAAGTGTAAATAATTATCTGTCCTTGCAATCTATAAAATTTTTGTGCCCATTTGGGTCAGAAACTGTGCTAATTAGCAGAGATTCAATGGCTAATGAAATAAATGTATATCTTGACCATGAAGAACTTACATTCTAATAGGGGGAATAGAATTTTTAAATGTCAGCAGACAAGTAATGATTATAAAATGTGATAAGTGCTTTGAAGAAGATACACAGGGCTGAGCTAGAGACCCAGATTGGGAGCCAGTGGGGAAGTGGCAGGGAGAGTAAGCACATTTCCTTTTTGCCCCGTTTCTCAAAGTGATGACTTGTATACTTAGACTTGACGGATTAGGGGAGGATGTTTCTATCAGGGAAAGTCGTATGAACAAAGGTGTTGAAGTGTAGGGAATTCTGAATCCTTGAGAGAAGAAAAGGGAACCTTGTGGATGAAATCTAGGAGAGTTTGAAATGAGTATGTCAGGAACAACTAGCTGTTGTACCATCTGCATGGACCAAGACTGACTTAGTGACTTAGCTCTGTGACGTTTGTTAGAAAATGCTAGGGTGAACGTAATGAAGACTAAATGACATACAGCAATGATAGCAGACAGGACGTTCTGTTAGAAGCTTATTCTTTATTTATTCATGTGTTCCTTAAGCATGTGCTTTATTGGGGCGCCTGGGTGGCTCAGTGGGTTAAAGCCTCTGCCTTCGGCTCAGGTCATCATCCCAGGATCCTGGGATCGAGCCCCGCATGGGGCTCTCTGCACAGCAGGGAGCCTGCTTCCTCCTCTCTCTCCGCCTGCTTCTCTGCCTACTTGTGATCTCTGTCTGTCAAATAAATCAATAAAATCTTTTAAAAAACAACAACAACATGTGCTTTATTATGTGTCAGGTGCTGTTCTGGGTATTGAGACTTTACACAGTAAAGAATTAGATCCCGTCTTCTCATGGAGTTTATCAGAATGTTGCCGCTCAGAAATATGGTCCTTTGACTAGTTTGTCATCAGTGGACCAGGAGAACGTTAGACATGCAGAATCTCAGACACTCCACTGAA